>NC_138560.1:25725303-27149420 GCF_964273705.1 Natrix helvetica
TTCCAACCAACAACTTCGAGGATCCCAGTACAGCTTCAGCGACGGAGTGGAAGTTTCCAACATCACCGTTGGCCCCTTCAAGGAGCCTGTGACTCCCCTGAGCTGCTGCGTGCAGGAACATGGCATCCCACAGGTTATGAACCTTACCCAAATCCTGGCTGGATGTAAGTCTTGCTGCAGGAATCCAAATGAGAGGGTCCATTGTGCAGTGGTTATAAAGACACGCCTATTCACTTATACGGCATCCAGGTTTGATCACCACGATGTAAAAAAGATGCGGAGACTCTGGAGAGAGTGCAGAGAAGAGCAACAAAGATGATTAGGGAGATGGAGGGTAAAACATAGGAAGAATGCTTGCAGGAATTGTGTATGTCTAGCTTAATGAAAAGAAGGACTAGGGGAGACAGGATAGCATTGTTCCAATATCTCAGGAGTTGCCACAAAGAAGTGGGAGTCAAACTATTCTCCAAGGCACCTGAGGGTAGAACAGGAAGCAATAGGTGGAAACTAATCAAGGAGAGAAGCAACTTAGAACTGAGGAGAAACTTCCTGATAGTGAGAACAATGAATCAGTGGAACAACTTGCCTCCAGAAGTTGTGAATGCTCCAACACTGGAAGTTTTTAAGAAGATGTTGGATAGCCACTTGTTTGAAATGGTACAGGATCTCCTCCTTGAGCGGTGGTTAGACTGGAAGACTTCAGTCCCTTCCACCTGTTTTATTCTGTTATAAGCCAAAGAAGAAAAACAGAAGCGGTTACCCATCTGCAGCATAAAAGGCCCCATTTTTGCTACTCATCTAAAAGGGGTCAGGTAAAAGGAGACTCCTCTCTTGGGAGACTCTTCCCAAGAATTGCAGTATAAAAAATGACACATCCCATCTCCCCACAAACTCTCTCCCCATTGGGGGAACTAAAAAAAAAACCCTTGGGTTGGTTGTTTCCAATATATTTCCTTTCTTGAAGCTCAAAAGCAGCATATTTCACTGAGCTGAGGAACAAACAGGCAAACAGAGAAGGTGAGAAAGAATATCAGTGTAGCAGAGTTGGAAGGGACCTTGGAGATCATCTAGATTCTAGACCAATCCCCTCCTCAAGCAGGAAATCCTATACCACTTCAGACAAATGGCTCTCTAAACTCTTTTTTAAAAACCCCAGAATTGGGCTCATGTTTCCAGTCAAGTGCTACATCCGGCTTGTACTGGTTTGCAACAGACAATTGATATATTTGATAGAACAGACAATTGATATATTTCCCAGAATGTTGTGATTTGATTGAGAGCAGAGCTGAGTTACACCCACTAGTGCATGGATCAGCTATTCTACAGGTAGCAACGAAACCAGCAGTGATAGCTTCAAAGATTTACCATCAGCCCACTGGCAGTTTCCTAATCTCAGCAACTTTGTGAAGTGTGAAGTTCAACTCCCAGAATTTGCACACCAATATGGCCATTGCTAAGAATTCTGGGAGCTGAAGTCCACATCTCTCAAAATTGTTGTGGTGGAGAACCACTAGTTTAGTGTGTATGAGATCCCTATTCTAACCAAATTATGGGAAAGCATGCCGTTGTTTGAGATGGCTTCAATAAAGAAGCGAAGCCACATTCATCAGTGACAGGGAGATGCCAGTTAAAATGCTGGCTACCCATTCCTTCCTTCAAGAGAATAGAAATCAAAGTTCAACAGTTGGCCATAAGTAAATATTTTAAGTTAATGAAATGACTTCAAAGTAATGCCACATAAATGCATTTTGTGGGGTGTGTTTTTGTCCAATAAATCTAAAAGTGAACTTAGCCACAGATTTGCATCCTAACAAACTGCCTGTATTCAGAAGGCCTGCACTGTGCACTCAGCCACCGGGCTCCGGTTTCACAAGACCAAACAGGCAACTCTGCTCTTATTGATGGATGTTGTATGTTAGATAAGAAATTCTGGCTCATATCAATGTTGATGGTGGGAGGGGCAGCAGAGGTGAGGAGGCTTGTGTATTTGAACGAGTCACCAGTCATGAACATCAAAATTTGAGACTTAAGATAGGTTGCATTATGACAAATCTAATTCTCCACCATTCAGTGTAAATCCCTCAAAGCCGCAGGACTGTTGCTGCCTGCAACATTGTCATTGAAAACTTTTTCCTGCTTCCTTTTTCTCGTTGCCATGTGAATGCCAAACAGACCCTCCACGCCAACCTCAGAACCTCACCTGCGTCTTCAACATCACCTCCAAGAGCCTGGCGTGCCACTGGGACCCCGTCTGGGACAGCCTCCTCCCAACCCGTGTGGCCCTGAAGGGATTCCGGTAAGAACAGGAGACGGACCGTCAGGCTCCGGCCAACGAGGGGAGGGGGGCAGCCTGCTTCTCTTCGTTCTTATTCTTCCCGACCTTTAACTTTTAAAAAAATATTTGATTCCCTTCCTCCTTGGAATAAGTTTTGCCTTTCCCTTCAATCTGGTCTTGCGTTCTGTTAGCCTCTCTGCGCATCACAGGCAGCTGCGAGCACGGCTCCCTTCTAGCCCCCCTGATAGCTCTCCTTGTTGTTTCAGGAGCTCAAGGGAGTGTAAAGCCTTGGCCCCCGTCGCAGATTGCATTCCCGAGCCTGGCCAGCACTCCTGCATTTTTCAACGCCTGGAGCTGCAGCTGTATCAAAAAATGCTTTTCTGGGTGTCTGTGGAAAACGCCCTGGGCAACGTGACCTCTGAGCACTTGTGTGCAGACCCCATGGATTTAGGTGGGTGCCAACAGCAGGTCTCCCTGCCTGCTTTTCTAGCGAATGGGGCTGGATCCATAGGTGTTGGTGAGAAGCTGCAGGGAATCCATAGGTGTCGGTGAGAAGCTGCAGGGAATCCATAGGTGTCGGTGAGAAGCAGGGGGAGTTGCAATATGTTCGTTCAGAGCCCAAGATGAGAAGCCATCGGTCTTGCCTGGAAGGTTTCTGTCCCTCCCTGAGCTGGGAGAAAAGCTGCTGCTTGCAAGTCACTCGGCACAAAAGAAGTGCCCAGGGAGAGCTTCTGTCCCAGGAGCTTCTCCGGCATCAGGTCATGGCTGTTGTCCCAAAGATGCTTTTTCAAAAGGCAACTGGGCTTTCTTTGTTCTTCCTTGGAGACGTCTCTCTTCTCGTCCAAGAAGCTTCTTCAGTTCAGAACTGAAGAAGCTTCTTGTGTGAGAAGCAAAACTTCTTCAAGGAAAAAACACTTCTGGGAGCCCAGGAAGGAAACCCCATCCTCCCCACTCCCCAGCCAACCAAAAAAAGCCTCACCTCTGGGAAGGAAGAAGGCGGACCGATGGCTAGTTCTCTTTTCTCTCTACCTTGGCAATCTCATATCAATACCAAAGAACAAGGACACTTTTTTGAATGGCACACAGCCTTTTTGGGTGGTCCATTCTTCATCCTCTAAAGAAGAGTGGAACTTCATTAAAAGCAAGACTTGGAGCAGGAACCCATTTATGGTTTCCAAAGGTCAAGGTGGGGAGAAAATCTGTTCCAAATCACCCTAAAGATCCAAAATCTGACTTTTGATGGACATCCCTTTGGAGCCCATCAAAAGTATCTGGTGTGGATGCCTGCCAGGCATCTGGCACAACTTTTCCATCCCCTGGGAGAAGCCCTTCCCTTCCCCTCCAATGACCTTTCCTGTTACTGCGTGATATAGGTTGCCTTTCAGTTTTATTGTTTAGGGTGCTGATTTGACTCTTCTTGCTATCTGCCCTTGGGATAGCTTTGGAGGTGGGAATTAAGATACTTAAACAAAGTACAAAGCTCTCTCTCTCTCTCACCCCACATTGTTCCTTCCAGCCTGGCTGGAGCCCCCAACCATCCAGGACATCAAGCCCCTCTCCGAGGAGAGCGACTGCATGGTGGTCAGATGGGAGGCAGGAAAGGACAGCAAACTCATGGAACAGGCCTGTGACCTGCGCTACCAGGTGGAAGGCAGCCTGGAGTGGAGCCTTGTGAGTCCCTCTTTGGCTTGACAGCAGAACGGCTTTGTTTGATAGGACCCCTCTGGGGGGCACAACCAAGGCCCCTTTGGCATGGCTTTCCCTTCTGTCCCTGTCCCCAAGCCCTCTGCTTCAGGCTTTGGCCCCTTTCTGGTAGCCACCCATAACACCTTGGCCCTCTCCTCTTCCATCCGCTCAAAAGCCTTTTTACTCAAAGCATTTCTGGCCTCTTCCTGTAGGCTGGAGGGTCCTGTGGGCTGCGGGGGGGGGGGGGGTGTCAAGGGAAGGAGCCTTTCCATGGGCCTCCTTCTCCCATTCTCCCTTTCGTCCCAGGTTCACAACATCACCACCTCCAGCCGGCAGATCCGGCAGTGCAGCTTCCTCTTTGGCAGCCTCTACCGCTTCCAGATGCGTTGCAGGCGCCTGCCTCTCAGCTACTGGAGCAGCTGGAGCCCGGCCAAGCTCTTCACTACGCATGAGAAAGGTGGGGAAGGGGAAGAGTCCTATGGCTGCTGCCCCCCACAGATAGCCAAGCCCTCTAGGTCACTGGGAGAGCCAGGGCATTGGGACAGTTTGGCCTGAGTGAGTTGAGGAACACTATGGCCATATCCAGAGTGTGTCATCCTCAGTGAAGTAGAACACAGTGTCCAGTGAAGGATGGCATCATGTCACATCTGCTTACAATCAATTATATTTAGTGAAGAATTGGGGGGGGGAGGGAACTTTCCAAGCAGATGCTTAGGGAGCCCCTGGATAACGTTAGCTGATCTTGAAAAGTTAGGGCAAGACTAGTTATGCAGCAGAAGGAACCTCAGGATGAGCTAGGAAAATGTCTATGGAGATCCTCAATCATTCAGGCCACAGCTTTTTCCAAAAGGCAACTGGACTTCCTTGGATTTTCTCTTTGAAAATGTTTCGCTTCTCATCCAAGTGCCAGTGTCAGGTTCCATTAAAAGCCCTAATTGATTCATGAGCCTTGAGTCAAATTTCAAAAGAGAAACCAGTTATTTATTAGGAGAATTTTGGCAATGGCTGTTTTGTGCAGTCGGATCTTAGCTTATTTGAAATATAGCTGACCTTTACCCCTGTTCCTTCCCTCCCCTCAGTCTGAGTCATAAATCACATTTCCCAATGAGGTGCACCCTTCCCAAGTCTGCTGCGGTAATCTGAGATCCGACTAGCCGAAAGTATGCATGGAATGCTCTCCCCCCATTTTCTCACCCTTGCAACTTTAGGGGTTGACAGCAAGAAGGGAGCCATGGCCAACGATTTCTGAAGTGTGGCCCCGTGGCTGAAGGCAGTAGAGGCTGAGCGAGGCTTCCCTTTCCTGGGCTGCAAAACGTGGCTGATTTGAAGGAGAAGGGCCAGGGCTAAATGCCGATGGTGCTGAAGCCTCTTTCTCTCCCACAGCACCTTCAGGAGCCCTCGATGCCTGGTGGAAGCTGCGAGAGGCAGAGAGGGGGACAGAGGTACTGCTGCTATGGAAGGTAAGCAGGTACCTCACTGGGCAAGGACTCAAGGCCACTTTATTCCAGAAGCTGCTCTTGGGAGGAGACCACAGCCAGGTGACCCAGCAGGAGCAGGAGGAAGAGGGTAGTCGTATTATAGGCGGTCAATGAACAGTCACAACTGAGTCTAAAATTTTTGTTGCTAAGCAAGACAGTTGTTAAGTGAGTTTTGTGCCATTTTACAACCTTTCTTGCCACAGTTGTTAAGTGAATAACTGCAGTTATTAAGTTAGTAACACGGTTGTTAAATGAATCTGGCTTCTCCATTGACTTTCCTTATCAGAAGGACACACAAAGGGTAACCGCCCACATGACAGTCATAAATACACACCGTTTGCCAAGAGTCTGAATTTACGACCTGCGATGCTCATGAAAAACGGTCATATGATTTTCAGTGCCGTTGTAACTTTGAATGGTCAGTAAGCAAATGATTGTAAGTCAAGGACTATCTGTACTACATTGGGCCATTTCTAATCTGGGTTCATATAAACAGGTTAGTCAAATATCCTGAACTCTGGAAACCTACTTGGCCCCAAAAGGACTGGCTACAGTGAAAACAAAGGTTACTGTCAGGGCTCCAAATAGCATCCAAGGCAAAGTATTGCTCAAAGTTCCAATTGATTAAGACAGCCATGTTTGCACATCTGGGAAAACCCAAATCTGAAAGCTTCCTGTCTTTCCCCACCCAGTTGAAAGTTCAAGCTCTTGCCCCCACACCCACAAGTCCATCCCATGGTCCAATCTCCCACTGCCACACTGGCAGTTCCACCCTTCCATTTCCGGTCAGGTGCAGAGGTGCAAAGACAAAGGATGACCTTGGCTTTCTAGAAAGAATGTTGTTACGGCTACATATCATCTAACTCTGTACAATCCCCCCTCCCATTTTCCCACAATAGAAAATGCATAGTAGAATAATAGAGAGTGTGGCAGGCCAAAGATCCAAAAGAAAAGATGGCTGCGGGCCTGACAGGTAGTGTGTTGTACAAATGCTACTCTGATGGTGCTGTGTGAATGCGGGCAAAGTGGGCTGCAGATTTCATGTGCTGCATTTTCATCTGCCTTGATCTTGTTCTACAGCCGATGAAGCCACATGAGGCCAATGGCCAAATCCTGGGATACTGGGCAGCACTCAGCACCACGCAGCACATGGGCAATTCACTCTCCCTGTGTAACACCACTCAGAGGCAATGCACATTCCTGATGCCACCAGGAGCCGAAAGGATCTATCTCTCTGCTTACAACTCCAGAGGTGCATCTCAACCCACAGAAATCTTCTTGCTGGAGAAAAAAGGTAGGAAGTAGACTAACTCGGTATCCTATTTCTGTGAATCTGCTCTTCAGTTTATTTTCTTTTAGGTCTTTTTTTTAAAAGGAGGGGGAGGGGGACGGTCACTTTTGTCTCTCTATAAAGATTTCCCCAAATATATATATATGTGTGCCCGCTTTGGGCACTTGGTCCAGAAATGGTTGGCCATCACTGGTGTATGGTCCCCCCGTTTGGGCAGGGGTTGGACTAGAAAACCTCCGAGGTCCCTCCCAACTCTGTTATTCTGTATTCTGCTAGTATAGTCATTCTTTCTGCTCTTTGTTTTGTGTCCTAGTACATTGTTTTATGAAATTGGGGGACGGGGACACAGAGCCATTTGGAGGTAGTTCAATTCGGTCCTTCAAAGCAGATAACTTTAGCTATGGCTTGCTGAGGGATTCTGGGAGCTTGAAGTCTTAAAGTTGCCCCAGTTGAAGCCCCTTGCTTCAGAGTGCTCCTGAGCTGTAGGGTACCCTAGACCTGGGAAGTCTTACTCGCTTCATTCGGTGGGTTGAGGATGGTTGCTGCAGATTTTAACATTTGATCAGGGTGTAGCAGTTTTCTATAAAGCTGAGTTTGTGGAATGGCATATTTTCTGTCTGGGGACGAGGGTGATGAAAAATGGGAGGGGAAGCTGGGTTGTTATTGCTTTTTCTTAGTCTCTACAGGAACTTCATCCCTGGGCACTGAGTGCCCTTTTCAATTTGATTTTCTAGGAAGATTAGAAATGGTTTAACTTTGTTTTTATTTTTTGTGCCTTTAAGCTCACGTTGACTACTGGCAACTGCCTGGACAAGTTCCTGCCGTTTTCTTGGCAAACTTTTCAAATGTGTTTTGTCATTGCTTACTCCAAGGGCTTAGAAGTCCTGACTGGACTAAGGTCACCCAGCTGGCTCTGTGTCGATGAGGACTCAGGGTCCAATTGATTCTAGAGCTTCGTGTTTTCACCACTATACCAAACAGGCTTTCTCTTATTAACACAGTTGATCATATTTCGAGTTTGATTCTGGGAAGGACAATCTTCTCAGGTGCACGGCTGCTTCTGTTGCACAGCCTGGGAGGTGCAGTTCATGAGTATTCTTGTCATCTGTTGAAGTACTCAGTTGTTAAATTGGATGTAGGCTTAGATTAATGGCAGGTGCATCCAAAGGGATTTCCTCCCTTGGAAGAGAGTGAAACCCACATCCAAAAGATGATGAGGCTAGAGAAATTCTTCAAGCAAATCAGAGGGTTTGTTTGGACACAGATGCTGTTCCTGAGGTTCCCTGAAGCCATATTCAGAAGCCACTGAACAGCAGCTGACCAAGAGTTGAGTTGGTTCTCTCCTGCTTCACCAAATAGTCTCCTTCTGCCCCCTGTTGATCAGCTGCTCTTTGAGACAATCCAGGCTGGACCATAGATTTGCTTTCTAGAAACCAAATGGGTTTAAGACAGGGGTGTCCAAACTTGGGAACTTTAAGACTTGTGGACTTCATCTCTTGGAATTCCCCAGCCAGCTTTGCTGGCTGATGAATTCTGGAAGATGAAGTACAAAGTCTTAAAGTTCCCAAGTTTGGACACCCCTGGTTTAAGAGGAAGGAGCTGATATAAAAGAACCAGACTCTCTCTCTGTCCAAAGCAGGCAGAGATGTTTGGAAAAAGCAGCAAGGGAAGATTGGGCACTAACATCTGGTGCCCAATAGGTCTTGGGCTGATGCTGCCCCCTCTGATCAAACACTTGGCAAAGTACATTGCAGTGCCTACACACGTCAAAGGTCCCCCAGTTCCTGACCACTTAAGAGGGACAGACTGGAGGAGCCACAGATGAAGGAAGAGTCAAGAAGAGGCCTTGTTGGGTTTGGGGACAAGAAGAAGGCAACCCGCTCAGACCTTAGCAGAAAAAAGCGCTCGACCTGTTCACGCCACAGCTAGATGCAAATGAAAAAAAGGCCAAAGGCCAGCAAAGCCTGGTTTTCCAAGAACCTCTCTCGGTGGGGGAGTTTTTCTACATGTGCTTTGTGGGAGGGAACAATTGCACAATGTATGAGAAGGAGCAGGAGCAAAACAGGAAGCTCAGCCCTTTTCTTTCGAAACAAGCCGATCTTCCTGGATAGTATAAGTATAATCTTTATTGTCATTGTACGTATGCAGGCTCTTTGTTGTTTGCAAGCTGTGCTTTCTTTCTCAGTGTAAGTCTGTGCTGGAGCCAAATATGCTCTGCAATCTCCCCATGACATTTGCCTTCATCCCCTCCCTCATCCATAAGAGAGGCAGCCATTATTCCTACTGAAGTGGCCTTTTCCCTTTAAGCCAATAGCATCGAACACCAGGTCCTACTGGTTATCCTTGACCATCTGGTGGCCTGAAGGCAAAGTCTGATGATCGGGGGGGGGGGATGAGGTCAACCTCTAGTGATCGCCCCAATCATGCCCCTCCCCTCAGTCAATCAATTAATCAGAATAGATTTGGAAGGCACGTTGGAGGTCTTCTAGCCCTTGCTCAAGCCGGAGACCCTAGACCAGTGACGGGGAACCTTTTTGTAAAGGTGTGCCAAAATTGTGTGATAGCGTGTGCATGTGTGCCCACACCCACAATACAACACGCCCCGTCCACCTGCGCATGTGCACATGCCCCCACACACTCACGCACGACCCCCACGCACCGGGGGGGGGGGGGTGTTTCACCCTCCCCAGGCTTCAGGGGGGTTTCTAAAGCCTGGGAAGTGGGAAAACGGCCTTCCCCGTCCCCCCGTCCCCCAGAAGCCCTCCAGAATCAGATTGTTTCCGAACTTCCAGTTGGCCCATTGGACCCATCCTTTGCCCTCCCCAGCCTCTGAAGGCTTTCCTGACGCCTAGAGAGGGCGAAAACCACCTCCCCAGGGCCCCCGGAAGGCTGAAAATCAGCTGGCCAGCACTTGCAGGAGCACTGGAGCTGGCAGCTGACGTGCTAGCAGATATGGCTCCATGCACCACTTGTTCGCCACCACCGCCCTTTACTATTTCAGACAAATAGCTGTCCAGTCTCTTCATAAAAGCCACAAGTGGTGAAACACCTACAACTTCTGGAGGCAGGCTGTTCCACTGGTTAATTGTCCTCACTGTTAGGAAGTTTCTCCTAAATTCCAGGTTGCTTCTCTCCTTGGTTAAGTTTCCATCCATTGTTTCTTGTTCTGCCTTCTGGTGCTTTGAAAAATAAGGTTGACCCCTCTTCTTTGTAGCAGCCCCTCAAATATTGGAATACTGCTATCATATCACCCATAATTCTTCTTTTCTTTAGAGTAACCAAACCCTGCAACTATTCTTCATATGTTTTAGTCTCCAGGCCTTTAATCGTATTACTTGCTCTTCTCTGCACTTTTTCCAAAGTCTCAAAGTCTTTTTTGTATTGTAGTGACCAAAATTAAATGCAGTATTGCAGGTGTGATCTTACTAAGAGTACTAATATTTTACGTGATTTTGATTCTATGCCTCTGTTTATAAAGCCAAGGATTATATTAGCTTTTTTGGCTGCCACTGCACATAGCTGGCTGATGTTTAAGTGATTGTCATACTAGGACTCCGAGGTCCCTTTCACAGTTACTGTTTTAAACCAGGTTTTTCCCCAATTATAATTATAGGGTTGGTGACAGGAGATTCAGTTCTCAAGGGAACAGAACAAGCCATCTGTAGACTAGACCAGTGTTTCTCAAACTTGGCGACTTTAAGTCCTGTGGACTTCAACTCCCAGAATCCCCCAGCCAGCATAGCTGGCTGGGGAATTCTGGGAGTTGAAGTCCACAGGACTTAAAGTCGCCAAGTTTGAGAAACACTGGACTAGACAGTCAATTCAGAGAGGTATGTTGTCTCCCTGGAGCAAAAATCAGTGATGTGGCTGAGAACATAAGGAAAATAATAAAACCCACAGATTTTACCTACAGATTACTATTACTGTACATGTAGGGACGAATGACACCAAAAAAAGAAGGACTTGAAAACAATAGTGAGTGATTACAAGAAGCTAGGCAAGAAAATTAAGGAGTTAGGTGCACAAGTAATTTTTTTACCTGTACTGCCAACGAAAGGTCAACATCCAGTAAGAGAACAAAGGATCCTAAAAGTGTACCGCTGGCTAAAGGGTTGATGGCACCAAAAAACCTTTGGGTTCCTGGACCATGGTGTGCACTACCTCCATGATGGGCTTTTGGCAAGAGATGGGCTTGCACCTCACAAAGGGTGGGAAGAATGTCTTCGGAAAATGACTGGTTCAACTTATCAGAAGGGCTTTAAACTAAAATTGAGGGGGGAGAGTGACCAATCTCCAGGACCTAATTCCAAGCAAAAACCCCTAGAAAACAAGTTAAATAATGAGGTAAGGAGGGATGGCAAGGAAGACAAACTTAAATACCAAATAGGAGACATAGGAAGCATACCCAGGGTCAGACATAAAGACCTAAAGTGTCTATATAGAAATGCACAAAGTTTGGGGAACAAACAGAGTTAACTTGAACTATTAATACATGAAGGTAGATGTGATAAACTGTATTTTTCGGGCTATAAGATGCACTGGAGTATAAGATGCACCTAGTTTTTGAAAAGGAAAACAAGGGGGGGAAACATTTTGGGCCTCCACACATCCAGATTTTGCCCTCCCCGGCCTCCAGGAGCACTCTGAAGGCCTCCCAGACATTTCCACCCACTTTTTGGGGGGGAGGAGTGTGTCTTATAGTCCGAAAAATACAGTAGTTGAAATTACAGAAACTTGGTGGGACAAAACCCCCGACTGGAACATACTGATAGAAGGATACAAACCATTCAAAAAACCCAGACCCCATAAAAGAGGAGGTGGAGTTGCACTGTATGTAAAGGACCACTATATTGCTACAGAAATGCATGAAACCAAAGACTAAAACCTGCTAGAATTCATATGGGTCAATATAAAAGAAGAAAAAAGAATGACATTCTCATAGGTGTATACTATAGGCCCGTGATGGCGAACCTATGCCACGCGTGCCACAGGTGGCAAGCGGAGCCATTTGTTAGGCGTTGCCCTTTCAGCTCCAGTGCGCATGTGCATGCTGGCCAGCTGACTTTGACCTTCTTTTAAGGCAGTTTTTCGCCCTCCAAAAGCTTCCGGAGCGTGAAAAACTGCCCCTATGGGCATACCAGAAGTTCGGGAACGGACTTCCGGTTTGCTTGTAGGGCCATTTTTTGCCCTCCAGAGGCTTGAGGAGGCTTCCCTGAAGGCTCCAGAGGATGAAAAACGGCCCTATGAGCAAACCAGAAGTAACTTCCCGTTTGGCCGTAGGGCTGTTTTTTGCACTCCGGAGCCTTCATGGAAGCCTCCTGAAGTCTCTGGAGAGCGAAAAATGGCCCTACAAGCAAACCGAAAGTCACAGTTGCCAAACTTCTGGGTTGCCCATAGGAACATTATTCACCCTCCTGAAGCCCTCCCGCCCCCCCCCAAAAAAGTGCACCAAAAACAGGGAGCAGCGCTGGTCACACGCACTTGCATGCAGGGGGGAAGCACACATAGCATTATGGGTGTGGGCACGCCCGTGCACGACCCCTCTGTGCTCTCCCCCGCTTTTGGCACGCGATTCAAAAAAGGTTCGCCATCGCTGCTATAGGCCATCCAACCAAGCAGAAAAAATACTTTTTGCCACCCAACTAACTAATATATGTAAGAACCACACTACAATAGTAATGGGGGATTTCAATTACCCTGACATCAATTACAAGACTAATTCTGCACCAAGTGAGAAATTGAGTAGGTTCCTGACCAACCTAGCTGACAACTTTGTTGTCCAAAATGTAGAGGAGGGAAGTAGAGGGACAGCCATACTGGACTTAATTCTTACAGAGAAGTGATAGAGGGAGTTGAAACTGCAGGAACCTTTGGTGAGAGTGACCATGTCATACTAAAATTCAACATAACGCAAACGCAAGCAATAAAACATAATGATACCATATTTTAAAAAACCTGATTTTAACAAACTCAGATAGAACTTGAGAAAGATTCCTTGGATGAAAATCCTAAAGGGGAAAACAACTCAAGAAGCTTGAGAAAATCTGAAAAATATGTTCATTAAAGCCCAGATCAGGACAATGCCACTGAAAAAAGAAAAACAAGAAATCCAAGAAGAAACCAGCATGGTTGTACAAAGATCTCTCTGACAATTTGAAAGACAAAAAGGACAAGTACAAAAAATGGAGAGAAGGACACATAACTTAAGGCAGAATAATATCAGCAGATAGCCAGAATCTGCAAAGACGAAGTCAGGAAAGCAAAGGCTCAGAATGAACAAAGACTTGCAACAAAAGTCAAAGATAATAAAAACAAGTTTCTTCCAACATATAAATAACAAGAAAAAAAATCAAGTTTGTCCACTAATTTTATAGTCATTTATAATGTATTTTGATATGGACTATACACCGCCCCGAGTCCCTTTCGGGAGAGGGGGCAGTCTATAAGCGCTAAGAAATAAATAAATAAATAAATAAATACTAAAGAGAGAAGATGGCAAAGAAGTAATAGGCAGCAGAGAGAAAGCAGAGCTGCTTAACTCATTCTTTGCATCGGTCTTCACACAAAAATAAACTATAGTCCAACCTACCAAAAACATAACTGTAAAAGACAGACTACAAATAAAATTTACAATAAGGAAAAAATGATAAGAGAACACCTGTCTGATCTCAATGAATACAAATCACCTGGATCAGACGGATTACACCCCAGAGTTCAAAAGGAGCTGGCAGATGTCATCTCAGAACCACTGCACCACATCTTCCAAAAATCCTGGAGCACTGGTAAACTACCAGAGGACTGGAAAAGAGCTGATGTGGTTCCCATCTTCATAAATGAGAAAAAAACAGACCCAGGAAACTACAGACAAATCAGCCTAACACCAATACCTGGGAGGATACTAGAAAAGATAATTTTAAAAACCTTTCTGCCAATATCTAGAAACGAGTAAAGTAATAACTAGAGGTCAGCATAGGTTTGTTAAAAACAGATCATGCCAAACCAATTTGATTTCATTACCGGTAGTAGACCAGCAAAATACTGTGGACATACGTAATATACTTAGACTTTAGCAAGGCATTTGACAAAGTAGACCACAACCTACTTCTTGGTAAGCTAAAAGAAGTGGGATAGACAGCATCACCAGGGAGAAGAAGGGGAACTTACCAAATTTGCAGATGATACTAAGGTGACAGAAGTAGCCAACACCCTTCAGGGGTGTCAAATTGGCAGCCCGTGGGCCAGATATGCCACGTGGAGGCCAGGACCACTCCAGCTCCACGAAGGGGGAAAACATCACGAAATGTCATGTAACGGCCATGTGATGCTGTGAGTTTGACAACCATGCCCTAGGTGATAGGCTCAAGATCCAGGTGGATCTTGATAGACGTGAACCCTGGGCCCTATCTAATAAAATGAAATTAAATGTAGAGAAAAGTGAAGTCTTACACTTAGGCAAGAAAAATCAAAAATACATATATAGACTGGGTGAAACCAGGCTTAAGAACAGTAACTGTGAGAGGGATCTTGGACTCTTAGTAGACAACCAATTAAATATGAGCCAATAGTGTGCAATTGCAGCCAAAAAAAACAGTTTTGGTTACCACACTATAAAAAAGATGTATAGAAAAAGTGCAGAGAAGAACAACCAAGTTGATTAAAGGCCTGCAGATGAAAACATATGAAGAACGGTTGCAGGAACTGGGCATGGCTAGTCGAGTGAAGAGAAGGACCAGGGGAGGCATGATAGCAATCTTCCAATATTTGAAAGGAGGGGGTCAAGCTATTCTCCAAAGCACCTGAAGGCCGGACAAGGAACAATGGATGGGAACTGACCAAGGAGAGATTCAACCTAGAAATAAGGAGGAACTTTCTGAGAGTGAGAACAATCAACCAAAGGAACAGAAGTTGCCTTCAGAAGTTGTGAGGGCTTCATCGCTGGAGGCTTTCAAGAAGAGATTGGACAGCCATCTGTCAGAAAGGGTGTGGGGTCTCCTTGTTGAGCGGGGACGGGGGGAGGCAGTTGGACTAGATGACCTACAAGATCCCTTCCAACTCTGTTAATCTGTTAAATCTATTCGTGTACCTTTGGTTTTTTCTGCCTATGTTTTTCCTTGCTTCTTCCAGGACTAAATATCCATTTCCTTTTCCATTCACCGATTTTAGTAATAGTAGTATTTATGCTTCTTATTATCTTCTTTACCCCCTCCCCTTTTATTGGGATGATTATGTGGGTGAGGGTGGGGATTCTGTTGCTGTGTATGTACATTGAGTGCTTCTGTACCACAGACAAATTATTATTATTCTCCTTTTCTTCCCTCCTTCTTTTCTATTTTCTTTTCTTTTTTCTTTTTTTCTTCTTTATTTCTTTTTCTTTTCTTCTTTTCTCTACTTCTTCCCTTTTTTCTTTTCCTTCTTCCCTTTTTCTTTTTTTTTCTTCTTTTTTCTTCTCTTTTTTTCTTTTTTTTTTCTCCTCCACCTCCTCCTTCTTTTTCTTGCAAGCCATTCCACTGGTTAATTGTTCTCACTCTTAGGAAGTTTCTCCTTAGTTCTAGGTTGGTTCTCTCCTTGGTTAGTTACACTGCTGCCATATCACCTCTTCTTTTTACTAGACTAGACATACCCAATGTTTGCAACCGTTCTTCTTATGTTTTAGCCTCCAGCCCCCCCTCCCTCCCTCAATTCTTTCTGTATTTAATCACACTTGGCTGTGTAAAGTATTCAATTCAATTCACTTCTGCTATCTTCTCTGATACTGTCCTCAGGTCAGCCTGTGCTCAAGGTCCAGGCCTCCCCCCACAATGAGAAGAGCTTCCAGCTGTGGTGGGATCCTCCGAGGACCCCAGCGACAGGCTACATTGTTGAGTGGCACCGAGTGACCTCGGCAGCAGAAGAAAGCAGCATTGGGTGGCAAAAGCTACATAACGGGAGCATCAGAGAAACCCTGATCCAAGGTGATCCACCCCCAGGGGAAGGAGGGGGCACCTGTGGGGAGCGAAGGCAAATCTCTCTGACATTTATCTGGCCAAAGTTTCCCAATTTGGCTGCACAACATTGGTCAGATGTGAACCAGGCGGATTCATCACGTTGCTTTGCTAACTTTGTCTTACCTTCAGACGTTGCTTTTACCCAACTAGGAAACCTTGTCTTTGATAGCTAAGGAGATCCTCCATCATCCAGGTTGTGGTGATCCTGAAGGTATTTTTTCCAAAAGGCAACTGGATTTTCTTGTTTTTTTCTTAGAAAACATTTTGCTTCTCATCCAAGAAGCTTCTTCAGTTTTTAAGAAGCAAAACTTTGGAAGGAGCAAAACTTTGTCTAATGTGTTTCTGAAGAACTGAAGAAGCTTCTTGAATGAGAAACAGAACATTTTCTAAGAAAAAAGACCCAAGAAAATCCAATTACCTTTTGGGAAAAGCGCCTTTGGGACATGACTTTGAGACATTTTCCACCTGGCTTTGCACTCTAGCGATAATGAGATGATATTCTGCCCACAATGGCTTGGATCCATATTGGTCCAGAAAGATGTAAGATGTATAAGATGTACTATTTATATTCAGATACATTTTAGATGAGAGTTGTCTCTATTCAAGCAGCATTTAATATGGATCTAGTGCCAGGCCTGCAGCCATCTTTTCTTGTGGGTTTTTGGCCTGCCACACTTTCTATTATTCTGCTATGCATTTTCTATTGTGGGAAAATGGGAGGGGGGGTTGTACGGAGTCACATTCTATGTAGCCACAACAAAATTCTTTCTAGAAAGGTCATTTTTATCTTTGCACCTCTGCACCTGACCAGATCTGGATGGGTGGAACGGCCAGTATGGCAGTGGAAGATTGGGCCATGGGATGGACTTGTGGGTGTGGGGGGGCAAGATCTTGAACTTTCAACTGGGTGGGGAAAACCTGGAAACCTTCAGAGTTGGGTTTTCCCAGATGTGCCAACATGGCTCTCATCATAAATTGGACTTTGAGTAATACTTTGCCTTGGATTTACTTTTGGATGCTATTTGGAACCCTGACATCCAGCTCCTGAGGGCACATGCAAAAGTAACTTTTTTTTCACAATAATAATTGCAGGTTTAGCAGGGCAACATTTTGAAAGGGCACAATCAACAGTAGAGCAAGCAGCTTAATAGGTGGTGGGAAGGTACCCCCCTCGACCCCAGTCCTTCAGTCATAACTAACATCTGCCCCTTCTCTGTTTCAGAAGACATTGAACCTTTCCAGCGCTACCAGATCTCCGTCTACCCTCTCTACAGAGACAGAGTTGGGCTGCCCCAATCCATAGAAGCTTACACAAGGCAGAAAGGTGCATCTTCCGCACAGGAGCTGCTTCAGCTCAGCGTCCACCCAAAGCAGAGTCGTTTTCAATCGAAAATATCCTTGGTTGGAATTTTACATGAGGGGAGGGGGAGCTATATAATTTCCCATCGTCTCTGGAGGTATTGTTGTTTTGTAGAAGAAAAATAGCAGTGCAAATTAAGCCTGATAATCAACTTAAATTCCAAAATTATAATAATGTAAGCATTCCATCTTCCCTTCTCAATGCTGTTATCAGAGGATGGCATAACGAATAAGTATTAGTAAATAGTGAGTAGAATCAGGAAGAACTTTTGCTCATCCAGTTTTAAATTTTTTGAGTGGTCACCAGAAGCGTTTCAGAAGCAACAAAGATTATTGGAGGCCTGGAGGCTAAAACATATGAAGAACCATTACAGGAATAGCAGTGTTCCAATATTTGAGAAGCTGCCACAAAGAAGAGGGGGTCAACCTTGTTAGATTGGGTAATGGATAGGCACACACAGGCTTAACGGTAACAACAGCTCTTTATTATAACACAACAAGTAAGAACAATCCAGCAAAGGTTGAGTCTGACAGCAGCCCTTTTATAGGGAGCGGTCAGACCCTTCAACCAATAGGATTAAACCTCTGTTCTTGCCGGAACAGAGGACTTTGGTGGAAACCACTGTAGTTGGTATGAGTATCTAACACCCCACCCCTCTTAGATGGAACAATCCTACTAGTTACGTAGTCACGCAGGTAGGCAGGCTTTTGGGTAGCTCTGCCTGACCTGCGCAGTTCAGTAGGAGGGGTTTCCTTGGGCAGGTCAGACGGACCTGTTTGCTCCGTAGCTCCGCTTGGTGGAAGCTCCTGGAACCTTTCACAGGCTGCGGCTGGAGCTTCTGGAGCCGGTTCGCTCGGATCTCGCTGCGGACCTGCAACAAAACCAGATAAGTTTCCCGGTACTCTCGGGCTTGAGCTGACTATGGAAGGAGTGAGCGTTTGCTCCGTTTGGGTAGGGCTTTGGCTAACTCGTGCAGGAGTTACCTCTGGTTGTCTTAAGAGTGGAGTTGGAGAGGTGGCCACAGAGTTGGTCAATATGCCTTCTCCAATTCCTACCGTCCTCAAGCTCTAGGAGGTAAGAGCGAGGGCCGGTGATGCCTATCACTGTGGCAGGAATCCACAGAGTTCCCCCGGCATAGTTGTGGGCGTATACCGAATCCCCTATGCTAAAAGTCCGAATCTTGCTTGTGGAGTCTGGGGGCGATGTGGCAGAATAATTGGGGTGTAGCCGGTCTAAGTGGGGCCTTAGCAGGCGACCCATGAGAAGCTCGGAGGGGCTTCTCCCTGTAGTGGCACTGGGTGTAATGTGCTGAATTAGTAGGTAATGGTCAACCCGTGTTTGCCAATCACCAGAGCCCATCCTAGAGAGGGCCTCTTTTGCAGATCTCACCATTGTCTCCGCCTGACCATTGGAGGCCGGATGGAATGGTGCGACCAGAGCAAGCCTGATTCCCTAAGCTGCTAGGAAGGTCTCAAATTGCATGGCCATGAATTGGGGCCCATTGTCAGAGACCAAGACGTCGGGCAGGCCGTGCTTGGAGAAGAATCTCCATAGCACCTTGATGACCGCTTTTGCTGTTGTGGAGGTCATCAGGACTACCTCTAACCACTTCGAGTAAGCATCCACAACTACTAAAAATGTCTGGCCATGAACTGGGCCAGCAAGGTCAATGTGCACCCTAGACCACGGTGCTTGAGGTCGCTCCCACTCCTTAGCGGGTGCCTCTGGGGGAGCTGGTCTGGACTCCTGGCAGAGTGTGCAGGTAGCCACCCATTCTTCAATCTCCCTGTCCATGTTAGGCCACCACATGTAAATCCTAGCCAAAGACTTCATCCTAACAATTACAGGAGGCCCTACATGTAAAGCTTCTAATACTGCAATGCGCAGTTTGGGTGGAACAACAACCGGGTCTCCCCACAGTAGACAGCCATTTACCACCGATAATTTGTCGCATTTAGCAAAATACATTTTAAGATCAGCCCGAACAGGCCCCTTGGGCCACCCCCTGCATACCCAGTTCAAAACTTGTTTGATGGTGGAGTCCTTCAGAGAGTGAGGGGCAATGTCAGTGGATGAGACAGGTCCAATCTCCAGGCAGTCAATGAGGAAGACTGGCGTCTCGGGGGTAGAGTCAGCAAGAGGTTCTGGCAGCGGGCAGCAGCTGAGAGCGTCGGCATGCCCCAAAGTGGAGCCAGGTCAGTGGATAAGGTGGTAGGAGTAGGCAGCCCGGAAAATAGTCCATCTGGTCATGCAGGGTGATAACGACACTGGGGTAGAACGGTCCCCAACCAGTAGACCCAACAATGGCTTGTGGTCTGTAATTAGTTTGAAGTCCCATCCGTAAAGGTACTCGTGGAACCTTTTTACTCCTGCCACAGCAGCCAACGCCTCACGGTCCAACTGGCTGTAGTTCTGTTCTGTGGCGGATTGCCTCGAGGAAGCAGTCAAATCGTAGCATGTATGACTCCCAGTGCTCGGTGATGGGTCATACGGAGACGGTGGGGTGTGCATGGCCATTTTGTGTTCAGAGGGTGTTTTGGGTTTGCTGCTCAAAAATGGCTGCTCAAAGCCGTGCTGAGCTCCGGGCTGGATATACTTGCTGGATTACTACACTCTTTTCGGTTCGCCTAGTTGCCTTGCAATCCCACCTTTGTCGCCAGTGTTAGATTGGGTAATGGATAGGCACACACTGGCTTAACGGTAACAACAGCTCTTTATTATAACACAACAAGTAAGAACAATCCAGCGAAGGTTGAGTCTGACAGCAGCCCTTTTATAGGGAGCTGTCAGACCCTTCGACCAATAGGATTAAACCTCTGTTCCTGCCGGAACAGAGGAACTTGGTGGAAACCACTGTAGTTGGTATGAGTATCTAACAAACCTAATCTCCAAAATACCTGAAGGCACGACAAGAAGCAATGAATGGAAACTAAGCAAGGAGAGAAGCAACTTTTTGGGCTAAGGAGAAATTTCCTGACAGGGGGAACAATTAACCAGTGGAACAGCTTGCCTCCAGAAGTTGCAGGTGCTTAAAAACACAGGAGGGTTTTAAGAAGAGATTAGAGAACCACTTGTCTGAAATGATAGAGTCTCCTTCCTCAACAGGGGGTTGGACAAGAAGACCTCCAAGGTCCCTTCCAACTCTTCTGTTCTGTTACTGCTCATGGCAAACTGAAGCCTCGTCTCTTCTGTTTACCCAATGGGTCCACCCTCCCTCAGCATATTCTTCACTGACATGCACTTGATCCTACTCTGATTCCTTCCTGTCTCCACAGCTCCAGCCAGCAGCCCACAAATTCATCCCCAAAACATTGGGGTGTCCACAGCTGAGGTTTTGTGGAGTCCTCTCCCTGTTGAAGATCAGAATGGGTTCATCACTGGCTATACTCTCTTCTGGATCGATCCCAATGAAGAAGTTAGAAGTACGTTTGGCCCAGTGGTGAAATTCATTTTTTTTTTTTACTATCGGTTCTGTGGGCGTGGCTTGCTGGGCAAGGCAGGGGAAGGATATTGCAAAGTCTCCATTCCCACCCCACACCTGGGGCCAACCAGAGGTGGTATTTGCCAGTTCTCTAAACTACTCAAAATTTCCACTACCGGTTCTCCAGAACCGGTCAGAACCTGCTGGATTTCACCCCTGGTTTGGGACCTCCCTGCAATTATGGGGGTAGTGGGTGATTTCTCCCCTCAAAGCAGGAACTCCCCTCTGCCTCCCTCACTAGCTCCAACTGGATTTCAGCTAAGAAGAGAGCAGCCACTGCCTCTAGAGAAATTCTGGCCCCTTTTGCCTGATGGGACTAGAACAAGGGTCTCCATCCAACACTGGCAACTTTAGGATTTGTGGACTTGAACTCCCAGAATTCCCCAGCTAGCATGGAGTCCACAAGTTTTGAAGTTGTCAAGTTGTCCTAGAGGAAACGGGATGAATTAGTCTATGATCTTTCCCTCTTATTGGGAAGGGTTCCAGGGCTGCTTCTTGTTTCTATATGCTTATATCTCTTTAGCAATAAACTCCGAACCCCTCCCTCCATCCTGCCCTCTCTCCACTGCAATAGAATAGTATATCCGAGCCTCTGACACCAAGATAACTAAAGCTGTGTGTATTGTGCAATAATCTGCAAACCACACATTTGTCTTAGAACAAATAACAAGCAGCATGGAGAAAGAGGGGAGAAGGCAGATTGTTTAGAAATCCTCTGCAAAAGTCAAGATGGCATTTATTCACCCAAAGAATATGCTCCAAATGTATAAGCAGACAATCCTCAGTGCTTCAGGGGTGAACATCTTTCATGCAATCAGACCCTCTAAGTCGGTTTAAACCAATTTACACCTTCTCTGGCATTGATCCGTTTAAGGAGGAAGTTGCAAAAGATTTCCCCTCCATAACTTGCTTACTAAATATATTATTTGCAATTTATGAACACACTGTACTTGAGAGCAATACATTTGTCTCCCTCTTTTAAAGAACAGGAAGAAATTGAATTTTTCTTTTCAAAAAGTGAACTTAGAAAGTGCAATGGCCCATTACATCAGATACTACTAGGGAGAGATGAAAAACTAATTTAAAAATGCATAGCTATCTATTGAATATCAAAATGGAAGAAGAACAAGTGAAAGAAACAATATAGTATGGGCCAAAAACTTTGGATATGCCATAGAGTTAGATAAATGGCAGAAATTGTCGGACAGAAATTAGAAATTAACAATGTCAACTGTCTATAAGGAAAACTTACATAAAATGTTTTATAGGTGTCACTTACCACCAGCAAGACTGACAAAGATTTTTGAAAACATGTCCGGCAAATGTTGGAAATGTAATCAGATACCGGGTTCGTATTATCATTTGTGGTGGACAGGCCCAAAAGCAAAAAGATACTGGACTTAAATAGACACATGGTTAGAAAAAATGATAAAGCAACATATTGATTTTAAACCAGAAATATTTTTGTTGGGTATTTTACCAGAACAGTATAATAAAGGGAGCACATATCTAATTTTAAATGTGTTAACAGCAGCAAGAATTGTCTTTGCATAACAGTGGAAAAATGAAGAGATCCTTACAGGTGAAAGTATCATAAAAATATTAGAATGTGCAGAGATGGACAGATTAACACTAAAAATAAAGGACAAGGAAGAAACAATACTTTTTAACACGGGACTTGTTTTACCAATGGCTAATTAAAAGAAACAGAGGTTAGAAACTAAAGAGAATGATTAATTATATAATGAAAGTTTTCTAGTATGGGAAAACTAATGCCACTATTACTATGTGATTATTATTATTATTAATGATACACATATTATGATTATCATTATGCTTATTGTCTTTTTGTTCAAAACTAATTGTACTCAGACAACACACTGTTCATATAAGATATTGAGTAGCACCAGGCAATGGGGTGACTTCCTGTTCTTTGTCCCAGCTCTTGCCAAGATAGCACTTCGAAAACATGCAAATGAGAGTAAATAAATAGGTACCACTTCAGTGGGAATGTAACAGCATTCTGAATGCTTTTGACATATAGCTGTGCTGGACAGATGACCACATAAAGGCTCTTGAGAAAACGCTGTCTCCTCGGCTCAGAAATGGAGATGAATAATGTCTCCTAGTCGGACATGACTGGATAGGGAAAACATTCCCCTTTAAGAAATTGGATCTTTCTTTTCAAAAAGTGAACTTAGAGGAAAAACAGCAGATGGAAGGAACTTAGTCCAAATAAAATATCTTCAGTCCAATAAGCAGGAAATAGGGTAGAAAAGATTTGCAGGGAGGAGCTTTGGGGAAGCAGCATATCAGGCACCGCACCCTCCCCTTGGCCTGGGCATTCGGTGTGCCCGGAGCACAGGGTGAGAAAGGGACAAGTCGCACTCTTAACTGATTTGACAGTAAAAACCTGTACTGAATATCTCTGGATAGTGAGGTGGGCAGTATATAAATTAATAAATAGATAAAACCGAACACTTCTAAACATTTTTGCTGTTTGGGTCGTTAATATTAGAAGAGAAAGAATAGTGTCTTCTAGATGTGTTATAAGATACTAACTAGGATTGCATGTGCAGTGGTTAAGGATGATAGGAGTTGCTTTTAACAGACAATTTCCTGGAGTGATACAAGTTGCCCTACCTTTGCCAAGACTTTGCCCCCCAATGTGCTGTTTGTGCCATACCTAATCACCACAAGCAGAGAGAAAAACCTCTAGGGGGAGTCTGAAGAATAGAACGATGCCTCCCATCGCTATTGTTCTACTGCCTTCCTTTTGGTTTCTGAAACTATAGCAAAGTGTTGCCAACTTTTTTCTTCAGGTGTTGCTGTGAATGCTTCTGTAGACACCCTGACCATCTCAGGTCTTAGGCCTTCAATGATGTACACCCTGCAACTCATGGCCTCTACAATGGGTGGGAGCACCAATGGGACCAGCGTTATGATCACCACCAAGGACATGGGTAAGGAAAATCCTGGCCGTCTGGGGTTGGGAAAGTTAACTGGGGCCATAGAAATGGAAAGCCAGAATTATTAGGCCTATAAGTCAATAAGCCATTTGAGAGTGTAAGGTTTCCTAGAGGTGTAAAGGATGTAAGTAGTCCTTGACATACATCTACAGCTGGGACCCTAACTTGGTTGTTGAGCAGAGAGATTGTTGACAGACATTACATGCCCATTTCTCTCCATGACTGCTACCCTGGTTGTGATGGCTAATAATCTTGCAGGTGGTTAGCAGAGCCCCAGGTAAGGAGCATGGGGCTATCTCAGGGGGTGCGGGAGATGCTGTGGAAGGTCTGCCACAAGCCCCCTATGAGTTGGGGGTGCTGAGTGTGGTGCAAAGCCAACCCAGCCTGACCCTGCAGTACAGCACTCACTGGGGGGCAGTGCTGGGGGTGGGCCGAAAGGGGAGGCCTGGGGCCCTCCACAGTCTTGGCCATTTGCCATCACCTCCAGCGGTCTCGCAGTGCTTTGGACACCTCATTCTCCAAATCGAGCAAAGCTTGGGAAATCTGGCTGGGATTGCTGAAGGTCCTGGACCCTGGTTTGGCCCCAGCCTTGACGCTGCCAAATGCCGTTGTGCAGGTCAGCCTAAACTGGGGAGGGAGACCGGGGGGTGGGGGGGTTGCAACGCCTCCGCAGTTATAAATGTGGGCAGGCTGCCAAGCACCCAAATTTTGCTCACATGACACTGCAATGCTGAACAAATGGTTGTAAGTCAAAGACTGCCTATACGTCAGCCTTACAAGGTAGACTAGACTAAGAAATCAAGGCCACGTAAGCAGGTGTTACTTTTGCTGTAACAGCTCTAGGAACAGAATCTTGCGGGTTGGAGTGTGTTTCTTCCTCCCTCCCTTTCTCCTCGTGTGAACTAAGGGAAGCCTCCCTGAGGCGTTTTCCCCATCCCCGTTGCCTGAGTGGTGGCGGTTCTGCCTCTTGCCCTTCCCAGCCCTTCCTTTTGCCCGCTGCATCGGGATTTCTTTGAATATATTTCCATTAATTTATCAAAATATAAAATGCAGATATAAAAAGGAAAAATAAAATAATGGGAAAAGGGGGGAAGGGTAAAGTAAAGAAGAGAAGAAAAGCATTGACTTCCGGCTCTTTTTGGCACAGTAGAATAAGATAATGACATACACATCCATTTTTTACTTACAGATAATACATACTAGCCATTTCTATAATAACAACAGCCAAAGCCAAAATCAGAGTTTCATTCCCCCCCCCCCCCCACTTACATGTGTTTCTTAAAGTATAGTCCAAGCAGCTCTGGAGGTCCCTCTACACCAACTCACAGGCCCACAAAAATCTAAATTATTTTCCAGATATTGAAGATAGCAATAGCACCAGACTGCTTCACATTGTTAGCTTTATTTGATTTAGTTATTCTACAAATGCACAATTTAATTTTTAATACCGTATATATTGATAAATATAACTGCTACAAACAAAAGCTCTTTTGGGGTTCTTCATAATTTTTAAAAGTGAGAAGGAGTCCTAAGATTTTACAAAAATCAACAAAAAAGGATATACAAAATGGTTGGTTAAAGGTGACTCATTGTTCTGATTCAGTGCCTCATAACAATGCCCCGTTGTCCTCCCTGGTCCGATGATCCCATTCTCCTGGTCCTTTTCAGGGAGGGTCTCCAAACTTGGCCCTTTTAAGGCTTGGAGACTGGCTGGTTAGGGAATTCTGAGAGTTGGTCTCCAAGTCTTAAAGTGGCCAAGTTAGGAGAGCCTTGCTTTTGAGAACTTTTGGGAGGCATCAGCAATTCACAAGAATTGCTCATCCTTTTGTCTTCAAAAATATTTGTATGTTGCAGTTCTTACTGCGAAAGGAACCATCCAAGACCTTAGGAGAGGCGAACAAGATTATTTCTTCTCCCTGAACATTCCAAAGAGGAGTTATTTAACTTTCTCCCTAGAATATTCCCTGAGGATTTTCAGCCTCAAAGAAAGTGGTCAGTTGGGGCCAATTCCTTCAGGGCTTCCTACTCGCATCTATCAGTTGTGTAAATTGCAAATAGCCCTAGACTTACAACAATTCATTTATTGGCTGTTCAAAGTTACCATGGCACTGAAAAAAATGATTTATGACCGTTTTTCACACTTACTAGTTGCAACATTCCCATGATCAAGATTCAGATGCTTGGCAACTGGCTCATATTTATGACGGTCAATATGCCATGGGATCCCTTTTGTAAGCTTCTGACTAGCAAAGTCAATGGGCCAGGTTCCCTTAAAAACCACGTTAGTGACTTAACCACTGCAGGGATTCATTACAAAACTCGCCAATTGTGGCAAGGAAAGTTGTAACATTGGGCAAAATTCCCTTAAGGACTGTTTCACGGTCACATAAATGTTGGGCTCAATTGTAGTTATAAGTCAAGGACTACCTGCAAATTGCACAACCCCATTCTTCCACATCCATTTTTACACCTACAAAGTGTCACTTGATGAAGTGCTAGTTCATTTTTACTTTGGTCAAAGACCAGCAGACACAGCAGTGCAGCCAGTTGGCTTCTGGGCACGTACTCTCTGAACTGGGCCCACCGCAGGGTTCCACTTTAGTTCCATGTGTGGGAGATGGTCACTAATCCACCCATATCCAACTCCTTGCTTTCTCTTCCAGAATACCTGGACATCACCATTATGTACTTACTCATTGGCCTACTCTTGGCCATGATAATTGGCATGGTCATCTGCTTCCAGAAGAGCAAAAGGTAGGTGGAGGAGCAAGTCAGAAGCTGCAGAGCATCACTTTGTCACCTGAGTTTAGACTCCCATCGACAAGCACAGGAGATAGCAGAGAGACTCAGGCAGAGACTGTGGGGTGGAGGCCAGAGGCGAAGCAGAAAAAAAAAATCCTATGATGACAAAGGGGGAGGGAGGGCAAAGACCATAGCTGTGTAAGACCTTTGCTCACCTTTGGATGTGAAGATGGAAGGTGGCAGCAGAGAGGATTGGACAAGTTTCTTTGAAAGACAGTGAGGTGGCATGCATGAGCTTCACTCCCACATCCTCTCTGGAGGTTTTTGTCAACCCATGCCAGAACATTTCCCCGTTTCATGGGGTGCTTAGGGTTAGCCAAGTCCAGGAAGGAAAGGCCAGCTGCATGGGAGAAGGGAACATGATGACGTTTCCTTCAAACTGAGATCAGCTCCTCTTGACATTCAATCATGACACACGGTGAGGAGGAGTTTAGGAGAGGCTCCAATAATGAGCAGCAACTGGTGCCACAATTTGGGGGAGCACTAAATGCCACTAAATGTTTTCAAGAATTTACTTATCTAAAAGCTAAAAAAAAAAGATGCTAGTATGAAACAAAAGAACACTTGCCAAATCAGAGGTCATACGTAGGACCCAGAATGTGTAAAGACCTCAAACTCACTCAGTCACATAGACACACAGATCCCACTTTTATTACTTTATAAGGCAGCAAAGATACTGAATAGCCCTTCCTCCTCCTGTTTTCCCCACAACAAAAACTGCAGGAGCTGGGTTGGGCTGAGAAAGATATAAATGACAATATAGGTGATGATCTACCTGGCTGACTGAGGAATTCTGGGAGTTGAAGTCCACAAGTCGTAAAAGGGCCATAGATCCCCACACCTGATCTAGATAAGAAATAGAGATTGTGTATGTGTGTTTGTGTGTGTATTGGAGATTATGTGAAGACAAGATCCCAAATACATATGTATGAGTTTGCATGTGTGTACGACAGAATTTTCCTCCTAAGGAGCTATTTGTCCTGAGAGAAAATTCCCTTGTTCCAAATATGTGTTGATGTATGTGTGAGAGGTTGTGTTGATTCACATATTAGGCAGGAGCACAACAGGGTGTAGAGCTTCTCTCTGGCCACCGGAGCTCCAGACTAACCAGATGCTTCTCTCTCTCTCTCTCTGTTCTCCCCAAATCACCCTCAGGATGAAGACGCAGTTCTGGCCCAGTGTCCCTGACCCAGCCAACAGCAGCCTGGGCAAATGGGCCCCCACTGTTCTGCAGGAGGTAAATCTGGAAGCCGCCAAGACAAAAGGCTGCTCTTCCTTCTGCAGCTGCTGCTGCTGCTGCTTTATGAACCTTCCAGCCAGCCAGAGTCACCCTGCCCACTTTCATTTGCTGGATTTGCAAAATATGTGTGTTCTGACTGACAGCTCAATTAACCCCGTTTTCTGGGTTCATACAGCATGCTGAGCCACAAACTAATTACTTGAGCTGCATTCATACAAAATACTGGGCCCAAATGCCTTGACTATCATTCAGTACTAATGAGTTTTGCACACAGAGACAATAAGGGTATCTACAGGTAAAATACAGCTCAGATCAGTTGCAAAGTAGAGTTTGCATAGGCTAAAGGAGCTTTATTTCAGTTTATGTGTGTATTTCTGTCCAGTCTTTTTTCAGGAGATTAAGTGGAGTCCTCTTATAATGACCGCACAAAGCAGGCTGGGCCGAGAGAGTGCGAGTGGCCCTGCCTCTCCTCTCCACTCAAGAAAGTAGAACTATGGAAACAACTGGCATTTCAAAAGGAAACTTTTATTGAAAGGAAAGTGATAGCAAGACAAAGAATGCAGGATCTGAGGATTCCTATGCAATTCCATTAGATTAAAACCGTTAGGGACCGCAGTCCGGTGTTGAATAAGCCAGCGACAATGTTTTGAGAATCACAGACTGAGAAACTGTTCTCAGGAGTCGTTTGCTGGAGAGCTGAGATAAAACAGGTGGCACGCTCTCCTCCTTTCGTTCCCAGAAAGGTAAACCAAAGAACAGAACAGACAGGCACAAGGAAGGAGGTTATAAACTGAGGAATGCCTCCAGGCCCCCGCCCCACCAGAATAGCGACATCCCAATAGGGATCTATGGGACCTGACATGCTGCCTCCCTAGGAGAAATCCATCTGGAAAGGAAGCAGAAGGGGAGATACAGAGCAATTGTTTAGTTAGGTTTATCAAGATATTGGGCATGAAATTTTCTCAGTAAGGTGGAGGCTCTGACATGTTTCTTAGCTACCTATTCATTTTGGGATGAAGGCAAGTGCTTCCAGGATACTAAGTATTGCATGGCATCGTGGTGTGTGCGTGAGTCAGGGATTTCCTTGATCTCAAAGTTTTGTTCTCCTTTGACCGTAATAGGAGGTGGTGGTGCTTTCTCAGGTGGCCTGAATGGGGAGATTTCTGGTGCTGGAAATGAGCATCCCCAACAGAACGTGTTTAAGGACAGAACCCCCCACCCCACCCCTTTGGACTCAGCCAGGACTAGGTTTCCTCCGTGGGCCCCCTGCTGTCATTGATCGTCCCTTCTCCTGCCTTTTTCCCACAGGAGACCCTGCAGGCCCCCAAGCCCTGCGAACTCAGCCCAGTCATCGTTTCTGCCATCCTGGTGATTGAAGCCGATGAGAAGAAGTGCCTCTCCTGTGGGAAGAGTGAGCCCAGCCCAGCCACGGAGGACAGCCCAGCAGCCCCCTCCGACTCTGGAGCCCGTGAAGCCAAAGGAGCTGTGCCAACTGGGGGCTCAGGGCCGACCACCTACATGAACAACTCAGAGCCTATTCAGTATGCCAAGGTGCTGGCGGGCAGCTACCGCACTCAGCAACAAGCCTCGCCCACCATCTACATACGCTCCAGCTCCAGGCAGCCTCTGCTGCACAGCCTGACCCCCAGCCCAAAGCCCTACAAGAACCTGTGGTTCCACAGTGAGCAGCCCGAGCGAGCCACCCCCTCCAGCTTCCAAGAGGAGACGGTTTTCTTGGATGGGGCCCTGTTGGATTTCCCATTGCTGCAGGGGCTCAAAGTGGATGGCGATGAAGACATCTGCGACTTCCGACGGCTGTAAGGACCCAGCTGGAGTCCCAGGGCTGCAAGAGGGAGTGGCCTACTCTTCTTTGACTCTTCCTTCTCTTCCCTGAGAGCCATTATTTTGTGTTTGAGACTCTAAGGCGGCCAGGAAGGTGGGAAAAATAGGCAATGTTCCCAGGACAGAGTCACGTTCCTGCAGACTGGGAAGCAGCCATGCTTTAGTTCAGAGCAGGAGTCTCCAAACTTGGAACTTTAAGACTTGTAGACTTCAATTCCCAGAATTCCTCAGCCAGCCATGCAGTTCAAGTCCACAAGTCTTAAAGTTGCCAAGTTTGGAGACTGCCAAGATGAGTAGAAGGCAACCTCAGGGAGGTGTGAGTGTTGGATTTTCATTTCTGCTTCTGCGTTAGAAGCTGCCAGAGACACTGAGGTGACCTGAGGGCATCTCCAGGGATGGGAACCAGCCTATTTGGGGGTGCTAGGACAAAGTTCGGAGGTTAGGTAAAAATCAGGTGTCTCAACACATGTAACATTTTTACAGCTTCAAAATACAAACATTGCATCCCTCCCAATCTGCAGAGCTCATGGTGCTACAAGGCCTGTAGATGCAGTCCAATGTGCGTACGTTCCCCACCCCCACTTTTGCATCATCTTTTTGCAACTGTTAGATACTCAGTCTTGCTGAGTATCCTCTGTTCTCATGACTTCTGCTCCGATCTGAATAGATGAGCCACAGACCTTGTTTCAAGCCGCTCCTATAGAATGGACATCCTCCTTCCCAGTGGCTTCTTTCGTCACTGGGTATACAAAGTGCATTGGTCACAACAGTTGCCAGCCTGATGATGCTACCTAGTTGGGTCATGTCTGCAGGCAAATAAGCCGGCTCAGAGAGTACTAAGGATTGCACAGTTCAACCTTGAGCTATCAATTCTATTGATGGTTCCAATATTTACTGAACTCCCCAATCTGGAATCCCAAAAGAGAGCAGAGGTCACAATCTTGGCAGGACGGTCCCTGTCTACATTACCCAGGACTTTGGTACCATTTGGACCACTGGTTAAGTCAGTGAAGGTCTTCTGCCACCCGGACCATGCAGACCATCCCCTAAACTGCCAAATGCCCACGGAAGAACTCTCTCAGCTGTTGAAATGATGTAGATGCTTGTGGAGAAGCGCCAGCTGAGAAAGAGCTACAGCTCAGCGTGCCCACATCAGCAGGGATAGAAAGGACAGAGTAGAAGGAAGCAATGGGCATGAAGAAGGATGAGGTAGAAGTAGCCTCATTTTGTTGTTATGATGGTCTCCGACCGACTTGCAATGAGGACTCAGTCCAAGACACGGGGCGGCTGCAAAAGGACAGCAAGGAACGGTAAAGAGAAGAGGCTCATTTGGAGAACTCCCTCATCCCTTCGAAATGCTTTTTCCACAACTGCTGCTATTATTTATCATGTATATAAAACACTGTACATTAAAGGTGCTCTTATGTTGTCCTCATCTGAACCCTGAGGAAAACTCCTTACTCTTTTTTTCCTGTCACATAGCCAGAAATTAACTAACACATCACTGGTTTACACAGAGCTACATGGCTGCTCATCTCACCACAGTGACTTTGGGCAACAAAATATGTAAAATATCAACCACAGGAACCAATCAATATACAAAGCCCAAAACAGTGTCCCCCAACCTTTCCGGCTTTGGGGGGAGGGGAGGGAGAGGAAATGGCTCTATGCAAGCGCCAGACATGTGCACTCCATTTCTGTGAGCAGTAGGTACGCGTGTCCACACACGAAGCGCCATTTGTTTGCCACAGGCTTGTGCAAACAGAACTTCACACATGTGAGTGCCTGCCACGTATGGAAATGGAGCTGCGGGCACAAGCACACGCCTGCTGTTTGCAGGGCACAGTGCCAAGTGAGACCCCTGGCCTAAAAAGTCCACAAAGGTCCAAACAAACCCCAAAAGAAACCTCCACTCCCATCCTGGAGAGCAGAATCGGATCTTTAAAGCTTGCCCGAAGACTCAGCAGACCAAGGCGCCACTTTAAGGGAGGCCAAGATTTGGTGCCCCAGGGGGCAGCTACTGTTTTCTGGTCCCTCTGGGTGTCACTCTTTAACCTGACACTATGTCAAAGGGGACACAACAGAATGTTTTGGGTGATACCACAGCACTTACCAACACCCAGCAACTATCCAAGGGAGATGGGTGATTAAGAAATATAAGTAAATAAATCCATTCCCAATGTGCCAATAAATGTGTGGAGGCGGTTTATATTTGTTAACTCTGCTGCCCAGGATAGAAGCTTCATCCTGCAAAAATTCCGATTGGAATTCAGTTTACTTTTATTTAGTCCTCCAGTGACTGATACGTAGCCACTGTATCTTCAAAGCTACTACTATATTAGCCAGGCCAGCTCTTATTTTACTGTATAATTCCTAACTCTTTTTGCAATTTGAAGTGCAAGTACTTCTATGCTTTTGATTTGGTTTGCAGTCAGTTAAAACCGCACCTTATCAGTGCTGGATTTAATCCTCTCCCTTTTCAGCGCTAGAAGGAGCTGCAGCCCCATCACTTGCTATGTGGCCCAGGTGAAAAACCTGTGTGCTTTAGGATAAGCTGGCTAGTATTTTTAGAGTTGATAAGGATGTTTGATAATAAGTGGGAAGGTAACAGCATTCTGTATGCCTTCGGTGTTTAGTCATGCCGGCCACATGACCTCGGAGACGTCTTCGGACAGTGCTGGCTCTTCGGCTTTGAAACGGAGGTGAGCACTGCCCCCTAGAGTCAGGAATGACTAGCGCATATATGCAAGAGAAACCTTTACCATAGAAGAATTCTGTCTGTGTTTGGTTTCCTTTCAGAATATTTCTTCCCTGACATATGAATTGCACAAACATTATTGCAGCCTCCCCCCCCCCCCAGCGCCTTCACAGAGGGCCCGGGTCAGAGTGTTGCCTGCTCTTTACAATCACCAACTACTAACAAACCACGATGCACAACTCCTCTGACTCTGGTGCGAGCTCTCACTGGGTTTCTCTTCTCTCTGGTTTCTCTAGTCACTCTGGCCTTCTCTGTGGACTGGGCCCAGAGAGCACACAGTCTGACTATTTTGAGACAACCCAGGAGCAAAATACAGTCAACAGAGGTTTGTCTTTCAAATCGTGGTTTATATACAAGGAATACATACATACATGTACTAGGCAAAGTCAGGCAATCAATCATCAACTACAGTATGGAAGCACAGAGAGAGAGAGATACGCCCTCAGAGGGCTCTCTTATATTACAGCTTCTTAAAATGGTAGCAGCCAAATAACCCTGCTGACTTATTGCTGACTCATTGTATCAATCGTTACAGCATTACATTATTACATTACAGCAGCTGGTCAGCTATTAAATCATCATTACCCTGACAGCCCAACCCTCGGCCGAGCATCCCGCTACAATGATCCCTCAACAAAGCACCCATGATGGAGGGACGAAGGACGTGGAGGCCCAGGGTCCGTCAACATCAGAGAAACACCAGCAAGGGGTTCAGTTAAGTCTGAACTCTGAACGCTCACTGTGAATTGGCTGTGCCTAGAGGGCAGGGGTGAAGGGGGCGTTTGCATGTGGTGGAGGCGAAAAGTCTTCTGTGGATTTCCTGCTGCTCCCTTCCTTTGGCGTATGAACAGTGTCAGTTTGCTTGCATAACAAGCCCTTTCCCGCTCTAAGATCTACAATTTGTTAGCACCCTCTTTACCTGATGCCATATTGGGGGGCCTCTGTGTTAAACTTGGAACGGCTGTCAGCCCTTGGTCACCATGCCTGTTTCTCCCCCCAACCCCAACCCCTCCCCCACTGGCCCCTTACCGAAATCTTGTCTCAGATAAGCATTTCAAATCAGAGAGACAGAGCTGCAGTTTCTACATTTATTGTAAGAACAAATTCCGTAGACAAAAATTGCACAAAACTACCACACATTTGGTTAAAGACATTCCCTCTGGCAAACCTTGCTGGGCCTGTTTCATTAGAGTCGCTTCTCTGATCCAGGAGAGCTTCCCATCAGTGGCTTCAAACGAAGCTTCTATCTCACTTACAAGCGCTACAAAGAAGAGAAAGAGTTGTCATTGTAAAAGGAATGAAAAAGTCGGAACGTCTGTTGACTTCAAAGGTAGATGAACATGTGCATTTAGAGGACTCTGGGAAGGAGCTCCCGGATGATGTGGGAGCAGGCTGTTGCTCAATCTCAGAGAAGAGCTTGTGCTGGCATGTGCACCATGTCTGGTTTGTTTTCTCCTGAATAGATTGCACTTCAGTAACTCAGAGTTAAAATCCTTAGACTGGGTTTAATTGCACATAACCAAGAAACAAACCTGCTCCCTTCTATACTGTATGTCAGGCCTGCAGTTTTCTTTTGGATCTTTAGCCTGCCACACTTTCTATTATTCTACTATATCTTTTTCTATTGTGGGGAAATGGGAGGGGGGATTGTACAGAGTTACTTACTGTGTAGCCATAACAAAATTCTTTCTAGAAAACCAAGGTCATCCTTTGTCTTTGCACCTCTTCGCTTGACTGGAACTGGATATGTGGAAGCTGCCAGCATGGCAGTGGGAGACTGGACCATGTGATGGACTGGTGGGTGTGGGGGCAAGATCCTGAACGTTCAACTGGGTGGGGAAAACCTGGAAGCTTTCAGATTCGGGTTTTCCCAGATGTGCCAACAAGGCTCTCTTCATAAATTGGGACTTTGAGCAATACTTTGCCTTGGACTCTGATTTACTTTTGGATGCTATTTGGAACCCTGACATTGTGAAGACATTACCTTGCAAGGCACTGAAATATCTGCAAGAAATAACTGAGCTCAGAGAGTACCAAAGACTCCAGAGACTGCCATTGTTGGCTTGTTTTACATAAATGCAGATTCGTTCCCTGCAGTAAACTAAAATGAATCCATCGTTGTGTAAATCCCATTCTTCTTTCTCCTCTCCAGTGCTTTGAAGAAGTATTTATTAGTACAAGTTAATTACCTTCTTGGATGGCCTTCTTTGATATATAACTTCCTCTTCCACAATTTCTGCAGCTTTCTAGGGAAAAGGGGGGAAAGATACAGGCACTCAGGCGATGTCCATTCAAGGCAATGAGAGAAGGCTGCCCCTGTGGTCAGCCAGCAGGACAAAAGAAGGTGTAGAGGGGAATCCTCCACTCTTGCCAGGCTGGAAGTCAAGAAACTAGTGTGACTTCTGAGTAGAGGAAGGAAGCATCTGACCTACAGCTACAAAGGCGACAAAGATCTGGGGAAAACAGCTTCACGGGGAGAAAAGCCCTGGGAGTCTCTTTGATGAAAGCAAAGAGTCTTTTCCAAAGTTACTAAGCTCTCCTATCCCATTGATACTTGATCCCCAGACCATGTTCTGGGTGCTGCCTTTGTATACCGAAGCAGGTCAGTTCAAGTGCTTTTGATAAAGTTAATCTTAAATTTGTAGTTGCAGTTTAAACTATGACAATCCAGCTCCTATGGTTAGTCTGTGATTGTATTCTACAGTGGACATAAAAATTCTATACGTACCCGCTAAAATTGTTGAGATGTAAAAAAATCAGACCACAGTAACTCACTTCAGAATTTTTCCCCACCTTTAATATAACTTATACACTGTACAATTCAATTGAAAAACTGAAATCTTTTAGAAGGGGAAAAATAAACTTTTAATGTGTCCCAAAAGTGCTTTTGTTTTTCCTTGAAGATGTTTTGATTGATCTCAAACTAAATAGGGACAATTGAGACCAGAATTTCTGTCGCTAGGCAAGGTAGTCTTAGAGTCACGTCCATTTTTACGGCCTTTTTGCCATAGTTGTTAAGCAAATCACTTCATTTGTTAAATGAATCACATGGTCACTAAGTGAATCTAGCTTCCCCCATTGACTTTGCTTGTGAGAAGCCAGCTGGGAAGGTCGCAAAGGTCAATCACACAAGCCGAGGATGTTGCAACCATCCTAAGTGCCTGATCACGTGACTGTGGGGATGCTGACATGGTCGTAAGCGCAGGGACTGGTCGTAAGTCACTTTTTTCAGTGCCACTCTAACTTCAAATGGTCGCTAAATGAATAGCTGTAACTCAAGGACTATCTGTATAGCAACATGATAGTCCTGGAAGCTGAATGAAAGATGTTGTCATTTATGTCAAATAATAAATTGGATTCAATCCCCTTGGTGGGTCTCGGACAGAATGCTAGGCAAAAGGAAAACATTAAGCCACAAAACCGGATCAGGTCCTAAGATAGATTTCCAGGCCTGTGGGCAGCTCAGAACACCCACTGGAGTTCTTTAGGGGAGGGGTGTCCAGGCAGGCTGGGGAATTCAGGGAGTTGAGATCCACAGATCTTAAAGTTTCCAAGGTTCAACATCCGTGCTTTTGGGTGAGAGATATGAGCCAGCAGTGTGCAGCGGCAGCCAAAAAAGCCAATGCAATCCTAAATTGTATTAACAGAGGGATACAATGAAGACAAGAGAGGTACTAATACCACTCTATAAAGCCTTAGTAAGACCGCACCTAGAGTACTGCATCCAGTTTTTGTCACCACCCTATAAAAAAGATGTTGAGACTCTAGAAAAAGTGCAGGGAAGAGCAACCAGGATGATGAGGGGACTGGAGGCTAAAACATACGATGAACGATTGCAGGAACTGGGCATGACTAGTCTAGGGAAGAGAAGGACCAGGGGAGACATGATAGCAATGTTTTAATATTTGAGGGGCTGCCATAAAGAGGAAGGGGTCAAGCTATTTTCCAAAGCACCTGAATACCAGACAAAGAATAATGGATGGAAACTGAACAAGGAGAGATTCAACCTAGAAATAAGAAGAAATTGTCAGCCTCTGCTTCGCTTACTTGCTTTCGGCTGCCATGGCAACGGGGGGGGCATGATATTTGGGATGGGAATAAATGGTACAGGAGTGATAGTCAAAAAGGGAGTTTTGTTCTCACCATCTTCTGTGCATGTTAGGACCTGGTCAAGGCCAACCATCCTGCATACCAACCTAATGATGCTTCTTGTAGATACAACCCACATGACACCTAAGGGAGTTGCAGATTGGGCAATGGGGTGGGGGTTCTTGGAGGGAGGGGGCTGGGCAAATGTTTGATATGTATGATTTCGTGCTTTTCTGACTCAGACCTTGCTTTACTTCGCTGCTATCTATTCATAACTAGTAAAAGTACTTCTAATTCCACAAACAATGGAGTTGAGAGGTTTCTTCCTTGGTTACTGAGGGAGGCGTGCCTGACAGAAATGTTCCGACAGTGAGAACAATCAAACAATGGAACAGCTTGTCTTCAGAGGTTATGGGAGCTTCCGACTGACTTCCGGTTGATATCTCTGTGAGAACAGCTTGGAAAATAGCGGGCTCCCCTGGAACCCTGCGAAATCCAGCCGTTACCTTTGTCGGGAAGCCCTATGGCAGTGGGTCTCCACCTTCCTAATGCCGCAACCCTTTAATACAGTTCCTCATGTTGTGGTGAACCCCAACCATAAAATTATTTTATGTTTTCTGTATTTTTTCAAAAATATGTCTTTTCTAATAGTCTTAGGCGACCCCTGTGAAAGGGTCATTCGACCCCCAAAGGGGTCGCGCCCCACAGGTTGCTGCCCTATGGGGTCAAAGCTGCCTTTTAGGGGCAGCAAAGAAAGGAGAGGCGCTTCATGGACCACAAGGAACTCGCAATTTTATCGTTAGGTCCGAAGCAAGCTCTCCTGAACGGCAGCAGGGATGACGGCCGTTTTTGGCAATCACAAGCTGGGACCATAAGATCTGTGCTGTAGTGGCTGCGGACAGAACATTGAAACATTAGGTATAAAAATATAAAAAAGAGCTATAAGACTCCAAGAGAGAAAAACAAAAAGATGATTAAAAAGTCAATAAATGATGGAACTCCAAAAAGGTTGATGATGGATAATGATAAAATGCATTACTAAAAAGAAAAAAATAGAAAATACAAATAGAGAAAATAGTAGCATACATATTAACAGGCAATAGAATCTATTATAATTTAAAATAAACCAATCTTAGTAGATGGAAGTTTAGCATTAGGTAATCTAATTCTATTATTAATATTAATAGTGTGTTAAAGTATATTGTGAACTTAAACTTTTAAGGATGCATACTTATTTGTATCATAACTATTAGCATTGCTTAAAAAGGATTTGACCCAGCCAATACACTGTCTGTCCACAAAATATGCATGGTGTGTATTAAAAAAAATAAAAAAATATTTTTTAAAAAGAAGAGGGAGCTTCGTGACGGAGGTTTTCAAGAAGAGATTGATTGGACTGCCATTTGTCAGAAATGGTATAGGGTCTGCTGCTTGAGCAGGGGGCTGGACTAGATAACCTAACAGGTCCCTTCCAACTCTGTTATTCTGTATAAGGTTTGTGCAAATACATGCACCGAGAGACCCTCCTACCTGGTCTACAGGCAATTCCACCTGGGTGTCTTCATCTTCTCCAATTTCCTGCGCATCCATCATCTCCTGCCTTGCCCCTCTCCTTTTATAAACACTTTCATCTTCTGGAAAAAGAAACACAGGGCAACATGAGATCCCTTGTGAATAACATGCACTTCCCTCCTTGCAAACCAGCCCACGAACAACAAAGCCATGGTTTGCATTGCAAGACATTGGAGGAGGAGTCCTGTGGAGTCTATGCTAGCCCTTTTCCGGCATTTCAGGCATTTGCTTTTCACGAGCTGCTCCGGACGTCATGACAGGCCTGGAGCCTCTGGTCCGGCGTTTCTCGATCAAGCTCGGCCACTTCAAGATGGGAGGACTTTGACAGCCAGAATTCTCTAGCTGGCTGGGGAGTTCTGGGAGTTGAAGTCTACCCACCTTGAGCTGGCCAAGATCAAGAAACAGCGGACTAGACTGAAGTAGAATCTACCCGTCAACCCATGCAGCCCACCCACTCAAGCTCTCTGAACAGAGAGAGAGACGGATGGGGCATTATGTCGTGTCCCCATTGACAACGTTTGCCAAGACCTCTCCCTTCTCCTTGAGGGTGGGAGGAACTTTCCCCTTTTGACGCAGGGCATATCCTGGGTGGGGTCCTTGCAGCGATGTGAGCATGGAGGTTTTCATGATGATTAAGGACCTGAAGACTAAAATATATGAAGAACGGTTGAGGGAATTGGGTATGGGTAGTCTAAAGAAAAGAACTAGGGGAGGCATGATAGCAGTGTTTCAATATTTGAGGGAATGCCGCAAAGAAGAGGAGGGGGTCCACCTATTCTCCAAAGCACCTGAAGGCAGGACAAGAAGCAACGGATGGAAGCTTGTCAAGGAGAGAACCAACCTAGAACTAAGGAAAAAATTCCTCTCTGTGGGAACAATTAACCAGTGAACGGCTTCCCTCCAGACGTTGTGGATGCTTCACCACTGGAGGTATTTAAGAAAAGATTGGACAGCCATTTGTCCAAAACTGTAAAGGGTCTCCTGCATGAGCAGGGGGTTGGACTAGATAACCTCCAAGGTCCCTTCCAACCCTATTGTTCTGTATTATTCTATATAAATTCCTATTTATGGGATCAGCCGCTCAGTCACTCCCTGAAGCAAATGTGGCTCATGAAAGCTGCTGCCTGTTAACAAAATGGGCTCATCGGCAAAAGGCCTCCAGGCTCCTCCCGACTGTCATCCAAAGCCATCACAAAGCAGCCCGAGTTTAAAAGTCTTCCCCCTATCAAGCCTGCTCCGTGTGCAGTGGCCAGGGCATGGCTGGCTGAGGAATTCTGGGAAGTCCCCACATGGGTTTCTTAAAGATTGAGAAACACGGCCCTAGTGACTCTGCGGACAACGGATGGGTTTTTGATGGCAAAACAGAAGGGTTTTGCCTCTGGCTTCTCCCAGAATGTTCTGGTCTTCTGAATTTGGGAAGCCCTGGACTTCCCTGTGCTCTTCAAACAAACCCAACCCAACCTTCCCTTGTTTTCTCCAAGAACACCTGAGGCCAGGTGCCACCATCTGCTCTACACAAGCCATGCGGGAGCCAAGCACCTAGCGTAGCATCATTGTGTGCAAACTCAGCCGCTCAGATGTTCTAACAATAATTAAAGATTATCCCATGTGTAATTTGCCTGCTTAGCAAATTCATTTGGCAGCTTCCTCTGGAAAAATTGTCTGACCGACTGGCCCAGCATGATGGGCCTTGGAACTCCTCAGGCACCCTGGACTGAAGAGTCAGAGGTCTGTTGCTTCAGCCCATCCTTCCCGGTTTCCTTGGATGCTCCCATTGGTCCACAGTTGAGCAGCCCGATGCCCTCCAGGAGCTAGGTTCACGAGGAGCATGGCCAAAGCCCCCATCACCATAGCACCCTCACCAGTTACAGTCCACCCTCCGTCTCTCAGGGCTAGGCCCGCCTGCTTCTCCTTTTCCCTTTATTTCTTTACCTCGGGTAGAATAGTTGCCAGGGACCTGGCTCCCTTCTCCGACCTGGCTTAGCTTGGCGTGGAAGACGGACGTCCCTTTGTCTTGGTGAGGATACTTCTTGGCTGGCTTGGGCTCAGAGGGACTTGGAGAGTCTCCTGCAGGGACAATCCCCGTGGAATGCACCCGCCAGAGTTTCAGCTGGAAGTTCAAGGAATGTTCATCAGGGCCTTTCAGATGCAAGTCCTGGCCTGTTCAAATCTTCTCCAAACATCCCCAGCATCTCCTGTTTCCATTTTCTCAAAGTCCCCCCCCCCACCCTCCATCTCTTTTCATGCAAAAAAAAAAATCATTTCCTGCAGAAAAGGTTCCACAGCACCCCTGCTCTTGGACCTGTAGCCATTGGCCACCCCCAGCGCTGCGAGATTTCAACTCGCCCCAGCTCCATCCAGACCAGGAAGGACGGCAAGAAATCCAAGCCTTGTTTGATGGGAAGCCGCTTCCCCCCACTTGCTCTAGGGAGACTTCCCAGGACAGGCTCTGGCCCAGCACTTTGGGATTTTAAGGCCCTGAATCCACAAGGCCCAAAGAAGTGTGTCTGACTTTCACAAGACTCCACAGTTTGCAAAAGGCTAAATTATTATTACAGGTATAATAATAATACAGGTCAACTTATGTCCAAGCACTTAGCAACCATTTGAAGTTATGATGGGCCCCAAAACAGGTACTTGGGACTGAGATGTGAAGTTAAAATGACTGCCCCCCCCTCTACAGTAACACAATTGTGTTTCGAATGCTCAGCAACCAACCTGCGTTTACAACCATTTGCAGCACCCTGTATTGTAGTCTCAAAACCACAATTGAGTTTTTGGCCACAAACTGATGTTTCCAGCAAAAAGTGCCCATTGTGAACAATGAGTCTACTTAACAACCAGAAATTCACTTAAAAACCATGATTCTCTTAACAACTGCCAAAAAAATCCTAAAATCAGGCTGGCCCCATGATGACCCACTTAACGATGTAAAATCTTCTTTTCATAAAACATTAGAAGAAAAAGGCAGGACATTTGGAGAAGTCAAAAGGGCAGCTGTGGCTACAAAATCCAAACCCTTCCATGTGCGTTGTATTTTTGAAAAGGGTGGAACTTGGATGAGGCCATTGCAGCTGCTATCTTGACTTTTCGGATACCCACACATTCCTGCAGATGCCCCTGTGGATTAGGAGTTGAACCCAAATCAGCACAGGAGGGTGGGTGCAGTGGTGGGTTTCAAATCCCCTTCCAACTGGCGACGCTCCGGGACGCTCCAGCTGCTCAGCGGAGCGTTGCGCAGGCACTGTAAGCGCCAAAGACTTAAAAGACCGGTAAGTAGCTCGGCGGGCGGCCCTCCGGAACACCATACCGGAATGGTATCCGGTACTCCAGGCTGGTTCCGGTACGCCCGTACCGGGGCGTACCGCCTGCAACCCACCCCTGGGTGGGTGTAAGGTTTTAGGCTGGGTTGATAAGAGAGCCTGCTTCTGAAGTCTCAGGAAATAATGTTATTTCCTACCAATCAGCTGGAGGTCTTAAGATGCAGGCAGGGCAACTTGCCAAACTTTGCTTGGGTGGGCCACAATATTCATGAAATTAGCACACCGAGCCTTTTATCGTAGAGGAAAAAACAATATATTCCTCAAAATGAGGTTTTTATTGCAGAAACTTCAGTGTTTTATGTATGTATGATATAATTTAAAGGTATTTGAGAAGGTAGAATCCCACTTTCAGCCAACATGAAACATTAAAATCCTGAACTTTTTGATTTAAGCTTGGTAGGCTACACCTTCCAATTTGCTTTACCTGTTGTGCTGGCTCAAGGAGTGCCGAGTCACTGGCTCCGTCTTCAGAGACCACCTGGCGAGAATAGAATTGAAGAGAAATAACTAAAACAGGTAAATGACATTGTGAGATGTTGCTGTTTCTGATCTTAACTAATGCAAGAAAAACTGGTAAGACATTAGAGAAATACCAGTGAAATGTAATAATGTTGTACACATTTTATTTATTTAAAGAAAAAATCTGATCACTACACATCAAGAAGCATTATCAGCCCACAACCTCCGAAAGGCTTCCAAGTGATAAAAAGTAAATCTTTGGCCACTTTATTTTTTCCCTCCCTCCGACAAATGACCCGGCTAAGTGAATTTTCTTTTTTCAGCACAGCTATGGGGGATTTTGGAACAGGCTGAGGGCATTCTCACCAAGTGGCTACCATGCTTGCAAAACCCACCCACCACTCACTACACAGGAAAAGTAACGGATGCTCGCTGTGTCCTGCCTCCTTCCCTCTGCCAAAGGCCACCACCCCCTCCTCACTTTACCCTTTTTCTGGGCAAGGGCACATAGAGCCAGAGGCTACTCTAGCTTATATTTGGGGCTCGGGGGCCTTTGCACTGACTGAGGCTGGCACTTTGCATTGCAGGATGCTGCTTCTCCCAAGACTTAATAAAAACATTTAGACCAGTAATAGCCTTTTGCCTTCTAAGGGAACAATTAAAGCATTTTAATTTGGTCCCTATTAATGAATACCACATCCATGGGAATTATTATTAAGAGGTGAAAAAGGACCCTCTTTTCTGGGATTTGTCCAAGAAGTGGAATGTCTGCTCTGTGGTCTCCTAAGGGGGGGGGGGGGGGGGGGAGCTACTTGAGCAGAATTCCTCCACGATTTTCAGGATCTGCTCAGCTCAAGCCACAAGAATTTTCCCCCACTAGGAGGCATGGCCATGTCCTACCCATCTATTAACCCCAAACACAGCAGGAGCCATTTTATTTTTAAAAAATCTAACAGGAACATTTAAAGGTCACACATCTTCTCCAGAGGCAAAGCATCTTTGCTCCTTTTCAGACAGGGGCTGCCTTAGGAAATCCGCCATCGTGGCTACTTACCCCACGATTGTAGCTCCTTCTTCTGTTAGAAGGAAAGTTCCTATGGGCAGAAAAGCAGCACATTCTTATCCACAGCATGTTTTTCCTACCGTACTGAGATACCTTGCCAGGGTAATGGGCAGAAGGAATCACTTTGAGGAACAGGAAGGAGAGCTGCTCCCCAGACAACAGAGAAATGTATGTGTGGCCTGAGAAAGCGTCTCAGACAAGCATCCCTCTAGTTCTTCTGAAGAGAAAAGGAAGGGGCAAGGGAGCATATTCACCCTTGCAAGATCCTGTTACTATGGCTCTTACAGTAAAAAATGTTGACCCCTCCATGGCATTAGTTTCTTAGCCTGGACTACCTTGATATTCAGAGCCTGGAGGCCCAGCACACCCTGCCTCTCAGCTGGGGTTGGCTCTTTTTATGTGCTAGTGGCTTTCTCTGGGAGTGCAGCTCTCTTCTTGGCTAGACAGTCGGGGTTTTTGTCTATGGAGATTCTCAATCATCTAAGGCAGGGGTTTCCAAACTTGGGAACTTTAAGACTTGTGGACTTCAACTCCCAGAATTCCCCAGCCACCCCTGATCTAAGGCATGGTTGTCCCAAAGTTGCTTTTCCCAAAAAAATAACTGGACCTTCTTGGTTTGTCTCCTTGAAAACATTTTGCTTCTTATCCAAGAAACTGAAGAACTGAAACTGGAGAAGCTTCTTGGATAAGAAGCAAAATGTTTTCAAGGAAAAAACCAAGAAAGTTCAGTTGCCTTTTGGAAAAGCACCTTTGGGACACTGTTGCTTATTGTTAGCTTGTTTGGCAATTCCTCATTGGGGTATTGCTTGCTTCTTGATTGTTGGTCTAGTATTAATCCTGGTGTTGATCTGTTTATCTGGATATTGATTGCTGGCAAGGATGTGTTTGGGCCTTTTTCTTTTCTTTCATTTTTTTTTATGGACTCTGACAGGGCAAGGCATTGGTGTATAAAAAGACAGCAAAAGACACCACTCCCTTATAGCACTGATGATGTTACCTAGTTGAGTCACGAAGCGTCTGCAAGAAAACCACCAAGGCCAGAGAGCGCTCAGGATCCCACAGTAGACCCTGTTTCCCCTTCAGAGAACACAAGTTATGACCTCTCCCAAGTTTCCCCAACATCTCATTTTGTTTCCCTCAAACAAGGAAGAGAAAACTGGAAGCACAGAGGTATTGGGAGAAGAGGGTTGGACAACGCTGCTTTTTTCTGTTCTTTTTTTTTTCCTCATGCAAGTGTTGTTGTTTTTTTAACTTTTAAACCTTTATTGAAAATTGTACACCGCCCCGAGTCCCTTCGGGGAGAGGGGGCGGTCTATAAATTTTGAAAAATAAATAAAAATAAAATAAATAAAATTAAACTTTAAAATACAAATACCTTTAAAAATAGTTTTGTATAAGTTACAATCCTTTTTGACAGTCCTAATATAACCATTTGTTATTCAAATACATTTTTATACATTCCTATATCTATACATCTTTGTTTCTAAACTGTACAATTCATGTTCCTATTATTTTTCCGTTAATACCAGTTTTCCCAAACTGTATAATATTCTGAGTCTTCCTTGTCCCTTAACTCCAAGGTGAGTTTATCCATCTCTGCGCAATCAAAAATCTTTTGGATTATCGAACAGTCTGTCAGCATGGCATCACTTTTCCAACATTGGGCGAGCGCTATTCTTGCTGCTGCAATTATGTGCAAAATTATCGCTTTCGTATACTTTCCTTTAATAATCTCCAGAAGGAACAATTCTGCTTTGAGCTCTATTTGGGTGTTTGTAATGCCTGTATCTTGGCCCAATATTTTTTAGCTTTCGGGCATAACCACCACCATGCATGAAAGAAGGTACCCTGCGCCTGCCTGCACTTCCAACAGTTTGGATTTAAATTCAGATACATTTTTGCCAATCTCGTGGGGGCTAAATGCCACAGATAAAACATTTTGTATTGGTTTTCTTTGTACACAACGGATTTTGTCATTGTGTAAAGTTTAATCCAAATTCTTTCCCAATCCTCCAGCTCAATATTATAACCAACATTTTCAGCCCAGGCTATCATTGGTCCTTTTACTATTTCCTCTGCCATATCAAAATTTTGTAAATAGTTGTATATCCTCGATATTAATTTCTCTTCTGTACCTAACAGCAGTTTGTCTAATTGCTTTGACTCTATATCAATTCCATTCTTTTCTGTTCTAAGAGTTTGTATTCTTCACAAAGGAGTCTGCTGCTGCATTTTAGTCAAGTCGATTCAGTCACCTGGACGTGTGCCAGATTGGCTGCTGTTTAAATCCATCTTTTCCCACCTGGCACCCAACTAAAAAAGCTGAGCTAAGCAAAAGCACCTCAATTGCCTACCGAAAGGGACGATAAGGGATTTTGGGAGGCACCAGTAATTCAAAGTAAGGCAAATCTTTGTACTTCTCCAGACCCACAGCCACATAATATTCGCCGTTCACCAGCTCCTCCCCCCTGGAGATGAGGTCGCCGTTCAGCTTGCAGAGCCTGGCAGGAAAAGCACAGCAGAAACAAGTTCATGAAAAGTGGGAAGAATCTGAGGAAGGAACAAGGTTGGCTGGGGAATTCTGTGAGTTGAAGCCCACCCATCTTAAAGTTGTCAAGATTGAGAAGCAGTCTTAAAGAAAGCTTCTTTGAAATACATGGGACGAGTTTCCATGAAAATGTGTAAAAGCTTGCAGACAAACTTCTCCATTTCCTGTCACTCTGAACTTAAATATGAAGCACAATGGTTATCAGCTTTCAGACCCTACACAGTGCTGCCTAAAATGTAAAGCTTAATTGGACATTCAAACTTCAAGATGAATTTTGCAGCACAATTGTACATACATGTTACGTACAAAACGGTTCTATGTGAATACAAATATGTGAATAACCTGGTTATTGAATTTGCCCATTGCCGAAATGGAGCACTATATTAAGTTGTACGCTGGGTTTCCCAAGCCCTGAATCACAAAGCAACCAAGACGGACACTAGGCAAGTTCATCACATGGGCAAAGGCACCTGCTGGGGCTTTATTTGGCCAGGTAAAACCTGTGTGAAAACATAGCCAGAGAATTGTAAAGGCTGTGACATCTTCTACAAATTTCCTCCTGTTTAAAGGCCAAAGAGGAAACCAAAAAAGTGTTGGGTCCAAAAAACCCAGTTGTAAACTAAACCCACTGATCCCTCTGTTTTGTGTTTTGCAGGTGGACTTGGCTCCCACAGCCACCATTATGCAAAACCTAGTTAACTGAACCCCTGATGGCCGTTTCTGCCAATGAGCTTGTTTCCTCTTCAGCCACTTCTGACATAACATGAAGCCGTCTGGTTTTTTTCCTTTTGGCTCTGGCTTTTACGGGAGGAAGGTGTGTTGCTAAAGCCCAGCTGATCCCAGGAGCTTCTGCTCTGGCAATGGGCTTTGTGGGGAGCAGGAGAGGTCCCCAACAGTTTGCCCCAGACCCCTCAGCTGATCTGCTTGCTTTCACAATAAGTTATACTGCCCCATACATGAATGGTATGTAGGCAAAAAAGATCAAAAGATTTGCATCTGCCTTAGAACAAATGTCTTGTTTTCAGGATTTTCCTTTCCCTGAAACTGAGATTCCTTTTTCAGACCCTCAGTCCTTTTGCCAAAAGGAATTATTTAATTTGAAGCTGGGAAATAGAGGCGGTTTGATCTAGTGGTTAAGGCACCAGACTAGAAAGTGGTTGGAGTCCTTTCTCAGCAATGAAATCCGGCTGGGTGGCTTTGGGCCAGTCCTTCTCTCTCCGCCCAGCCCACCTAACAGGGTTGTTGTGGTGGGGAAAATAGGAGGAGGCAGGTGTGCTGGATACGTTCACTGCCTTGAGTTATTTGTAAAAATAGTAAATCCCGGATAAAAAGGTATAAAGCAAGCTGAGCTGATTTTTGGCATAGAAAGCTCACAATCATGAAGCAAATTCCCCCAAATGATACCCAGCTGACTCATTGCCAGGACCCCCGTGCAGAGAGACCCCCAGAAGGCAGCCCCCTCCAGACCTTAAGCCAGAGAACTTGGGGGGCTGGACTAGCCTAGTTCTGGGATAGCAAGGGGGCAACAGAGCCTTTGATTTCTCACCCCCCCCCCCAAAAAAAGAAATGGCCAAGGGTAATTAAAAAACTGCAGACGGCACTTACTTCTTCACTGCTCCAGTGCGCAGGTTTGCCTTTTCTGACAAGTGGCCGAGGATGATGCCCCATTCCTGCAGGGCGCTCCTGGCCAGGACCATTCGGAAGGGGGGGCTCAGCAGGTCTCCGTTGCGGAAAACGCTAGAATGGCAGAAGCAGAAATCCCGGCTTCCTTCCCTGCGGAGCTTCCTAAGGGAAGACTCCCAACTATTCCTCTTTCCCTCTCATTCAGCTGTGGGAGGATCTGGACTTCATAAAATTATATGAATGGAGCACAGATGAACATCTGGACTCAAGATTCTGGCAGAATTTTACCTGAAGGAGGGGACAAGGGTTTGGCCCCATGTTCATAACCCTGCCTGTATTTTCCAATCACTTTGCCCATCTTTTTTCTTATCAGGAAAGGCTTTACTGGCATTAAGGGCCAGATTAAGACTGGGAAGGCCCTCTGCTGAGGACATTCCCCTCCTTCAGCACTGCCTCCTTCCAGGGCTGTTGGGGGCACTAAGGATGGAGGTCCGGGGATATAAATTGAACAAACTTCAAAAACAGAAGAGTGCCAATTCTGCCTTTAGTTAGTTGTTTATTTCTTTTATCAGATTTTTATCCCGCCTTTATTATTTTAAAGTAATTCAAGGCAGCTAACGTACCTAATACTACTTCCTCCTACTTTTTTTCTCCACAACTCCTCTACGGGTCAGGCTGAGAGAGAGAGTGGTGAGCCCAAAGTCACCTAGCCAGCTTTCCTGGTTAAGGCATGAGTAGAACTCACTGTCTTTGGTTTCCAGCCTGCTATCTTAACCTCTGGACCAAAGTGGGTCTCCTTCCCTGAGCTTCCCCATTTCTTCCTTCCCTAATCCAATTTCCAAGGACAGGAGAGTCACTTACTAGATAACACAAGGAAGGTTTGTTTGCCGCTTCCATCTTACAGTAGCCATCATCTTTTGAGGAATACCTGGATAATTCTGAATGCCAAAACATCATCATCATCAATAGCAGCAACAATAACACATCATTATCTCTCCTTTGTAGGTTCTAGCACTATGTTTCTTAACCTTAGCGCCTTTAAGATGCATGGACTTCAACTCCCAGGATTCCCCAGCCAGCTCCAAAGTCCAAGCCCAATTTGCTTGAGGCCTCTGGACCAAAGTGGGTCTCCTTAGGCAGAATACTCTCTTTTAGGCTGCTTTTAATACATTGGTACATAATACAAAGTTTTGACACTAGACAGGCGGCCTCTGGATCAAAAGCTTCTCCTGGTAGTTGAGCCCTCTGCATTTGCAAGCACTTCTTTGAAGAGCCCTCAGAAGGGTCTAAGACAACCCACCATGGCCAAACCACTGCGGGAGGCCACTGGGACATTCAAGGGGGGATGACTCAAGAGAGGGACCAGTGAATTGCAGCGGTCCTTCTCTTGCCTTAGCTGTGAGTCCTTGGGGTGAGCTGCAATTCTACTGGTCCCTCTCTCGAGTTGTCCCATGTTGAATTGCCCTGTGATGAGTTGTGTGCTGGGGTGAGCCGGCCACAGCAAGTTCTCACATTCCACCCCAGAACGTGACATGGCTGCCTCTTTGTTCTAAGTTTAGGTAGCAAAGCCTTTAGCACCTTGGAGGGAGGTGAGTCAATTATTAGACACAACATTCTGCAAGCAAACATTCATGATGGTCATACATAGTCCTTGACTTACAACCATTCCTTTAGTATCTGCTGAAAGTTACAACAGCACTGAAAAAAATGCCTTGCAAGGGTGCTTAAACTTACAACCACCGCAGCATCCCCATGGTCATGTGATCAACATTTGGGTGTTTGGCAACTGGCCACATGGTTGCCATTTACGACCTTCCCAGGCGGCTTCCCACAAGCAAACTCGGTGGGGGGAGCTGATTTGTTTAATGACCATGTGATTCACTTAGTGATTGCAATGATTTGCGCAACAACTGTGGAAAAAAGGTCGTAAAGTGGGTGGGAGACTTAACAAGCACCTTGTTTAGCAACAGAAATTCTGATCCCAATTATGGTTGTAAGCCAAAGCCAACTTTTAATTGCCTAATGGCCGGTATTCCATAAAATTCGCTTATCCTAGGAACTTTCTAAAGCGGAACTGGACTCTTCCATTGTGAAATCAGTTTTGGCCCACCCATGATCACTGACTCACCTGGGCTCCATTTTTTTCCTGGTGCTTGTTCAGCTGCTTCATTCCAGGATTTGCATAGCTGTCAAAAATGATTTGGAAAGAAAATGAGCCACTGAGCCGATTCAGGGGACTGTGCTGGGGAGTTTTGGGTTCAAGTCTCAGTTCAGAGCAGACTCCCCCACTTCTACACCCAACTATTTCTTCCATAAATGCTGCAGACTTCAAATCCCATAATCCCTGGTTGTTACAATGGGCTGACACATTCACATCTCTGGAAATGGCCAAAGAGTGTGGCAAAGTACCTCTTAAGAGGTGTTTCCAGTCAAAGCACCAGCATATTCTTTGCCATGGATATGGGTTAGATTACAACTTCCATCACCTCCCATGTCATTAGATATGCTCCAGATGTCTTTTAGGGAAGAAAAGAGGAAAGATGTGTGGACTTCAACTCCCAGAATTTCCCAGCCAGCCATGCTGGGAGTTGAAGTCCACATACTTCAAGCTGCCAAGATTGGGAAACACTGAGTTGGGTCAACCAGAGAAGACAAAGAGTGGTGGCCCTCCAACTCATCTTTAATTCAAGGAAGAGTTTGAATTTATCTTTAATTCGTCTGCCCCAATAAAACTTCCTTCTCTAGAAATAAGATGAGTTGCACATGTGATGCATCCTTGAAGTAAGAAGCAGAGTTCCACCACCCGCTACCCCCAACCTTATAATTTTAATAATGTTTCTGACAGTTCAAACAATTGACCAGCCAAAGTCAGACAACCCCAAAATTCTGCACAGTAAGACAGTACCTAATCCCACACTGTAGCTAAGAGATGGTTGTGAGGCCGATATTCCTTGGCTTTCATCAATTAGGCACCCGCTGCAGGAGTTGGTTTGTGCCGGCTGGCAAGCCCAAAAGTGGCCCTCCGGGGGCTGGTTAGAAAAAGATGTCCAAGGGACAGAAGTTCAAAGTTCTCTCATTTTTTGAAAACAAAGCCAGAGGCTCCTGGTGCAACCAGTGAAAAGTCTCCAATGAGATTTAATGGGAGGTGTTGTCCTCAAGACCTCAAGCCAAATGCCAGAAAACCCCACAAAAATAGAACCTTTCTACTGCCGCTTTTCCCAACCTGGGTTTCCAGACGTACAGTATGGGGGCTATGAATTCTCTAAACTCCAAATTCCAGACTTCAAGTCCCAAGGTCTATGAAGGATTCCGCCACGGGGAGGCCTTCTCTGCACTGTTCCAGGCGTTCTACGGAGCTGTGACTCTCTTCTTTAAACAAAGCCCATTTGAATCGTGTGCTGGAGAAGCTACCAGATATCGTCGCAATGTACACATTGGCTTGAGCGCTGGGTGCTGAGAAGAGCCCTCTGATACTCCTCCCACAAGGACAAGGGCTGCTTGAGGACTGACATCAGGTGGTTGGCGTTGTCATAATTCAAGGGCCCTGGTCCTCCCTTGGAGGCCCAGCTCTAGAGGCTGCCTCTTCTGCTTTGACTCAGGTCTTTGACTGCAAGGGGGAAGGGAATTGCTGAGAATGTGCTTTGGTTCCCCTGCCAGGGCCAGATTGGCGCTTGGCTTGGCTTCCCCTGGAACTCTGGGCCTTGGAAGGGTCTCTCCCTGCCCCACCCACAGGCTCACGTACTGCCACAACCTCTAAGGAATCCACAACTTTACCTTGAACTTTCCTTGAGGAAGGCACCTCTGGCTTGAAGTGGCAAGGCCCCTGCAGCTCTGGACGCAGAGAAAGCGGGTGGGTTCCTCTGGTGCTCACCCTGCAGAGGCATTTGGGCTACTCTCACTCTACCACGACTACAAGGACACCCAGAACAATTGTACACCTCTGCTGCTCTGGGATATTCACCCTTCTACATCATTCAGCACTATCAGGGTCAAACTTCGTCAGATGATCATTGTGCTTTAACATAACCATCATTATGAACCAAAGTGAGCTCACCACATTTAGGTACCTGTAATCTAGTACATCTTCATTACTATGTTAAACTCCTAGGCCTCTTTTTTTAGATTTTCATCTTGCCCCTGATGACTCACATATATTAGTTTCCATGACTGTAATAAAAATGGATTGGGTGAGGTTACTTACTCAAGTCTTTTGAACCGCTCAAAACCTGCAGCCACGTATCGGCACCCGTTCTGCAGCTCGCTCAGCTCCGCGATGCGATGACCCCCTCGAGGTGTGTAGATGCTCCTAACGGCCACGGGGGCTTGGATGGTGCTGGTCACCTCATTCAAAAAGGCGTCAAAAGTCAGGAACCGGCGCTGGCTCACAACAAATTTCCGACCCAGGAAAAAGGGGTCCCCATTGCGAAAGACCACCACATTCTTGGCAAGGGGTGCCACTTCCACTGTACCCGAGACCATCTCGCCTGGACTGCAGACCCCAGGCTGCTTGTCTGAGAAAGCTCCCTGGCGGAGGGGCACCTTGGGGGCTTCTGCAGCCAAACAGCACCGCTCTTCTGAGTGTGCCAGGCTGCTTTCTGAGAGGAGAACTATGCCGTTTCCATAGTGCCGGTTCAACAAGGAAAGAGAGAGGGAGTGCCCTCCGTTTGGTGAAAGACTCGGGTGTGTCTGTGGCAGAAACTCCTCTTTTGTGGAGGTATGAGGAGCCAGTTTCTAGAAAGAGAGCCCCTCAGTCCTGGAAGCAGAGATGTCAGCTCCGCTGTCCATGAGATCAGAGGTCATGCCGTAATGAAGGTGGGACTACAAAGACAATAACATGCTCCTCTCTACTCTTCTGCCTTGGCTCGATCCAGGGCACATGCTCAGAATTAAGCCAGGGTTGCCCTAATCAAAGGAGACTTCTTGGGCGAAAAAACATAATAAACCCCACCACGCAGAGTGAAGGACTTTCCAGTCAGTGGGCTTTTCACATCCCACCCAGGCACGATAAGCTGCCTTGGGCTGCCACTAGGGTGGAAATACAAGCGCTACTAAATGACTCTGAGGTTGCGGTGAGCAGCTCACTGTAAAATGCAAATCTGTTTTGCAGATACTGTAAAACCCACAAGTGGATTTGGAAGGACATAAAAACCGTAACAAAGCAACGGGGTCCCTCTCCGTTCTTGGCCCCAACTGTTCAACATATTCAATCCAGATCCTGCAGTTTCCCAAATCCCCTTAAAAAACTAAAGGTTATGAGACTGACTAGACCTGCCAGAGAAGTTATTACTACTGACTCTGCTGCTAGTTCCATTTGGAGAGCTTCTCTCTTTAAATGCCTTCTTTTGCTTTCTCTCTTTTAATGTTCAAGCTTGCACGGATGGGACTGTCTTTTGTTGAACTAATGTAATCCACCCTGAGGATCTTTGGCTAAAAATCACACTATAGTACTGCTACTGTCTTGTTTAATTTAGAGCAACATTTCTCAACTTCAGCATCTTTAAGACATCTGGATTCCAACTCCCAGAATTCCACACAATAAAACTGCAACTTTCCAACAAGCTAAGTCAACAGCGCAGCTAGATTTCCTCAACAACCATGTGATTCACTTAATAACTGCAGTAATTTACTTAACAACCATGTCAAAAAGGTCTTAAAATCAGGCATGATTATTTAACAACCACCTTGCTTAGCAACAGAACTGATCCCAATTGTGATTGTAAATTGAGAAATATCCGTAATGACTCTGGCAGGTTCATATTGCCTAGCACAATTGAAAAATGTGGAATATTGCCTAATTTTACAGTCATGGGTCAAAAATGGAGCATGGAGGAAAAATGTTTTATTTAATTTCATAATAATTTATTAATAGAGCGCATCCAAATTAAAAAAAAAAACAAGCCAGCAAAATAGCAAAAACAACCATGCAGTAAAGACTTAAGAATAATCGAACAACCAGTAGCCACAAAAAGCAGATGTGAAGGAAAACGGTTCCAGCTACAATAATCTCCAGGAATTGAAAACTTTCTGGTCAAAGCTGCTCCAATATAACTGACAGGGAGAAAAGGCCCACACAGGCAACAGCTTCCATGGCCCACTGACCACTAGCTCCCGTAGCTTTGCAAATGCTGATAAAACTGATGTTGCTCCACCAAAAGTGCACAAAAGGAGCTCCTGCAACTGCAATTCCCAAAAATCTGCCAGCCTTGAAAAGCTTTCGCAGCCTCCAGTTTTTACAGTTCCTTTTGCAAGTCTCAGTGGTGACTTCAGGATGTGGCCTCTCTAGGGAAACGCAGTGGACGCCTGCAGCCCCTTGCTTCCTTTCTGGCGGTAGCGGGTCAAAGTGTCAGCCTCCAGTTTAGTATGAAAAGATCGTATGTGAGCTCTCAAGCTGGTTTCCCCAATCTCTGTTTTAGGATCAAATACTATGAGGGATGACAGAAATAAAAAGGAAATAAGAACAAATGAAAGCAGACGAAATCTACATCAGTTATCCTAATAAAATTATGCAAATCACTATATTCCAAAGGAGACAATGAGTCCTTCCCTTGATAGTTTTAACCCATGTCCAATGCATCTACTAGTACAGCTCTGAATTTTAAAGATGCACGCTCTTCCACACCCCGAGGGATCCTGCCAAGGCCACCTGCTTTTGCCCAAGCCCAGGACAATGCTGAAATACCTCTCCTCCCCGTACCAACTATCAGCTTATAGAAGAAGCGGTGTATCACAGAACTGTGCCAGATCAGCTGGCATTTGGGTTATGGCTGCTCCCCAAGACAAAAGTCTGGCAAGCTACCCAAAGGCAGCATCCTTACATTCTTACGGCTGGCAATTGCCTGTTGCAGCCAGAGTAGCTCCATAGCCAGGTGCTTGCGGTAGTTCTGCAGGCCAGGCATCCCTCTGGGCATTTCCGGTGCTCTGGGGAAATGAGACTCTGGGGAAGAAAAGAACAAGATGGTCAGAAACAAGATTGCCTCACTCTCCTCAAGCCAGGCAAGGCAACCGTCTATTTATACATACACACACACGCACAATCTGCTTCTGTAAAGTTATTAGGAAGAAGATCGATGCTATCCAGGACTTGGATGTACAGACGTAGTAACTGCCTCCCAGTTTACCAAAGTCCAGGGTTTCTTCCAGTGCCTAACTTACCCTGGCTCATCCTGGGAGACTCCATCCCCAGAACTGTGCTGCTCCAATCAGATGAGGTGTTGCTGGGTTCCCCACCTTCCTCGTTTTCTCCTGGCAGGCTGCAGACATTCCCAGAGTGAGCATCCACAGCTTGCTGTCCTACCTCACCGATCTTGGGTTCGGCTGTCACCTCAGCCAGTAGTCGGCTTGGAAACTGCATCTCAAAGTCACACATTTGTTTAGACTGTGATACCTCTTGAAAATATTGTGCATCCTGTTTTTGTGGCTTGTCAATTTTAACTTCTTCTCTGTTGAACTGCTTTATTGATTTCTTGGCAGACTGTAAATAAAACATAAAAATAAAATCCATTAATATAAAACAATAATATAAAATAAAAAGATCACCTTTAAAAAGAGAACAATCATTATGTACAGAGCAAGATATTTTCAAGTTGAATGTGCAGCTCTGTGTTGCACAGAGCCCTGCACATCCTATTACACATCAAACAAAAAGCAAACATTTATATGATAAGCAAAGGCAGCATTCTCTATACTGAATGCCACCAGACTGTTAGTTTTGTTATAACACTCCATGGACTCTGGGGGAGACTTGTATTCCTCTTTACCTGGCTAAATTCAAGCTCTCCTATTAGGCATTACACTAAACAGCCACAGATCAGCTGGAAAAACAAATGGGCATACTGGATTATTTCTAGCCAAATCCTCAAGTCCTGAAGAGCTTTTTCATTCATATATTATCAAATGCAGATTATAATGCATTATAAAAAAGAAAAACAGGGCAGACTGAAAAATAGTTATCTAGATCAGGGGTCCCCAACCCCATGCCCACTACCAGGCCATGGCATATTTTCAACAAGACTGTGGGCCACACTGGGCCAGCACACAGTTGAGCTGTGTGTGCATTTGCATGCTTGCATGGCCCAGTTCCCTCCACCACCAACCAAGCCAGGCTGCCAAGCTGCAAAGTTTGGGGACTGCTGATCTAGATGGTTTTCATGCTTAAGGTAAAACTAGAACTCACAGCCTTCCGGTTTTTAGCTGATGCCTTAACCACTAGGCCTTTTATTCCCCTCTGGAGCAATTCAAGAAAGATTCGATACTCCCACTTCTGCTAAGAGTTCAGCCTATCAACAGGCCTACCTTTGAGAGAAATGCTGGTCTTGGGAAGAAATGGCCAGTCCACTGGACCCAATCCAAGTCCCCTTCAATTTCCTTGACGATGCTCTCATACTTACTCCTTATGCTTTGAAGCCTTTTCCGGATCAGGTAACCCCTGACAACAGCCTAAAAGGGAGCAAATTGTTAAAAGCACAATCACAGCTGCACAGAAATAACCAGTCCTGGCATACAGTAGAACAAGGCAGCACAGATTGAGTTTCTCCAGTATTACAGGAGCTGATAGGGAGACATTTAACAGGTGATTTTTCCTCCCTCACATCTTGTTCGCCCAGCTGCCCTTTGACAGGGGATCGAGGGCAAGGAGGAAGTCAGCACTTACTTGTGCCCATTCCAATTGCAGGAAATCCAGAGGACCAGGAAGGAAGCCCAGAACCCTTTATCTGAACCTTTAAACTCCTCACAGTTTCTACTACAAGTAGTCCTCGACTTACAATCACAATTGAGCCCCCAAATCTCCACTGCTAAGCAAGACAGTCGTTCAATAAGTTTTGCCCCATTTTACAACCTTCCTTGCTCCCCTTGTTAAGTGAATCACTGGTTGTTAGGTTGTTATGTGAATCTGGCTCCCCTGTTGACTTTGCTTCTCAGGTCGCAAAAGGGGATCACGTGACCCCAGGACGCTACAACCCTCATACACACCGGTTGCCAAGCGACTGAACTTTCATCACATGACCATGGGAGTGCCGCAGCCGTCCTAACTCTGAAAAACGGCCATAAGTCATTTTTTCAATGCTATTGTATCTTCGGTCACTAAATGAATGGTTATAAGTCGAGGACTGCCTGTGCTGAAACAAAGACCCTCCCCAGAAGAGTTCCCTCAAATCGTCAGCGAAGAGCGCCTCGGCAACCCCCCTCCCTCTCGACGGCTCTGAGGGGGCTTCGGAACACCGCTTCCCCCCGGGCCGAGGCGGCCCGTCCGGGGTTTCTGCCCACCGACCCCCTCGGCCGAGCCGCGAGCCCCCTGCCCCGCTTCGACCCACCTGCAGCCGCACCGCCGCCGCCTCCTCCCGCATCCCCTCTGCGAGGAACGGCGACCGCGCCCCCTGATGACGTCAGCGAAGAGCGCCTCGCGCCTCCTCACGGCCAGAGGCTGTTTGCGGGGGGGGGTCCGCTTTCCAGCTGCGTTGAGTTCCAGGTCCCATCATTCCCAGCGGGGGGGCACAGAAACACTGTTTGCCCGACCCACCCCCACGATCGGCCAGGTTCTTTGGGCTAAAACGGGGGAGCGTGAGGGGTCGATTCCCTCAGTCAGGTGGACGACGGGTTGTCGGCTGCGTTTGACGTCTTCACTGCGCGACGCCCGCCAGAAGGCTGCTTGGCGGCGGTAAAGCGGGGGAACTTCGAGCGCCAAGCTTCCCCCGCCAGCAACGCTCCAATGCCGGCCGTTCCCTTCGTGTCCGGCTCCCCACCCCACCCCTGTCGGCGTTCCTAGCCATGAAAATAAAGAAATGATCAAAGGCCGCTCCTAAAGCTTCGTTTTGCAACGGCTGGGGAACTATGGCCCCTTTTGACTTGTGGACTTCAACTCCCAGGATTCCCCCACCAGCATGGCTGCCTCAGGAACTCTGGGAGTTGAAGTCCACAAGTCCTACCCCACCCCTGTCCTACAGGAAGATCTCAAAATGAGCATTACCCTCCCGTTTAATCAAAGTAACCAAAACCAGAGAGCGTCATTTCAAATGTGTTTTTTCTTTTATGACCAAGAGTCACGGCTTCACCACACTCAGCACTAGATTGATGGCTCACACGAACCAGAGTCCGCAGTTGGGAGTGAACTCAGTGCAGGGCTCTTCTCTCTAGAAATCGCTTACAAAGGAATAAACCGCCCCCAATTCCAGCAACAGAGAAAGCCTTCTGGAAATAGGCTAGTAGAAGATCCAAGTAGTTTGGGGGATGGAATTCCCTGCTTCCCCATTGCTGAGCAGAAGGTCTCTCCGTCTGTTTGTGAGTCAACCTCTATGGTTGTGCGGTGGCTCCCTGCTGAAGGGGCTCTCCTGACTTGAAAGCCTGTGACAAGCAAACCAAGCAGCTCAGCCTGCTCCTTCTCTTGCACATCCCCAGCCAGGGAGATTTGGGGGGGGGGGGGGGATGGGGGTTGCAGGGATAGATTATGTTCCCAAGAATCATCTCAGCACAAAATGTTCCCCCGTCGCTTTCACGTTTGATGCTGTTGGAATTCATCTGTTCCCCACAGCTATCGATCCAAGTGAAAAAGGAGGAATATAAAAGTATCATCATGAATAATGGGGGCTTTTTCCAAACTCCCCCCAAAGCAATTTTCCCACCTCTAATAAAGTAATTGTGTTCTTGGAAAGAAATTAATATATAGCTCTCAGACCAAGGCCGTGTGCAGAGCAGGCACAGGATGAAGGAGATCAAACTCATGCAGCATTACAAAAACAAAACTATTTAAAATTAGAGGTGCCCAGCTCACACAGCGGGAGGAGAGCGAATGCTGCTACGTCTGCTGCTCATCCCAAACTTCCAGAGAGGTTTGTCAGTTATGGAACCAGGAGCAGCACTGCAAGGGGAAGGAAACCAAAAGCCGCCTCCTCTTGCCACACCTGAGCAAAAGAAGGTATCTCAGCTCAACTCGGGGCGCCAATGTGGAGGATCAGCATCCTGGCCGGTCCCTCTCCTTTGCCTTCCTTCTTCCTTTGTTTTTCGATGGCCATGCAGAACAGGCTTTTTTCCCTTGAGCTTTCTGCCTCCTCCGATCTCCAGTCCTGCTGCTTATGTGTCTCTGTCTCTTTCCATCCAGCAGCCCCTAACCTTTTTATAGCACAATTCAGAAGTAGTTGCCTGCCAGAGATCCTTGTGGGGCATCTTTCTTGAGGCCTCGTCAGAAGGGGGCCGGCCTGGCCCTTCCCGATGCCTCTTTTAGGCATTGGGCGCTTCTTCCACATCAGGATTTTCAGCCAGGTGAAGCTTTTGTCTAAGGTAAAGAGTTAAGAAATGAGTAGGAGGGGAGTGACAGCAGCCATTTCTCAGGCTTCTATAGTTTGGATAGACCAGCTGCCTGACGTTTTGGACTTCAGCTCCTATCCATCTCGGTCCAAATGACCAACGGCAAGGAATCCTGGCTAATCTTGATGCATGATTGCATCTCGGGGTGAAAAAAGCCAAGATGGCAGCCTCAACCATTTTTTACAGGTGCAAAAACATGTAAATAAAAGAGCAAGGCTTTGATTGGGTAGCTACAGTCCTTGTCTTGACTAATGTTTCTTAACTTTGGCAACTTTTAAGATGGGTGCACCTCAACAGACTTGCTGCCTGGGGAATTCTGGGAGTTGAAGTCCACTATCTTAAAGTTGCCAAAGTTGAAAAGCGCTGATCTTGCCTTTTTTGACCCTCATCCACCCAGGGACGTCTTTGCCATTGGTTCATCCTATGAAGTATAAGATTGTTATGAACATCAGCCATGCTGACTTAGTTAAGATTGCAGCTCTCTATTGAATCTGCAAGATGTAACATGAACACTGAGGAACCTGGAAGTGTAACTCACACCAACCCTGTCTACTTGGAACATCTGTTAAGACTGCTGGCTTGGATTTGGAAGTACCAAGCAACATAGCTCGTGGAATAATTGCACACTGACAGTTCTCAAGATCAGTCTGTGAGCTTTATGACTGAATGTGGATTTATGCAAGGTGCAAAATTTAGCACTCCCATAATTTAGCACAGGTTGGCTCTCGTAACAATTGAGTGGGTAGTTTCACACCATGCATGAGCCACCCAGGGCCATTTTAGCCTGGATTGCAATGTTTTGGTTACCAAACTTCTAAGATAAATTAGCATTTTTGTCCACAGGTTGTTGATGGGAGAAAGGACCTCACTTGCAATACAAGTAGTCCTCAATTTAGAACTGGTTGCATAGCAACTGTTGAAAGGTACCAGGGTCTCGAAAAAGGTACTTACGACCCAGATTCAGAGGTCCAATGGCCATGTCCCTATCTGCAGTCACATGATTGCATGTTGGATGCTCAGCAATCAGCCTGTATTTATGGCTGTTTGCAGGGTCACGTGACCATGATTTATGGTGTTTTATGGATGTAAATACCAGTTTGTGGACAATGGGTTCTCTTAACAGGCACAGCATCTACTTAGCAACCGCTTCAAAAAATGTTGTAAAATCAAGGCGGTCCTATGGGTGTCTCAAGTTATGACCATCATGGCGTATGGAAATTCCAGGCTCCATTAGTGTTAAGTCAAGGACTACCTGTACTTTGTACAAGTCCCCCAATGGCAGAGATACTGTATTATATTATCTTAATTGGAGTTGTTGTAGACAAGAGATTGGCTGTCCCTTGGACTCGGGTGTCCAGGACAAAGCACAATGAAGTCCTATATACACAAGATACCACCCATCCCCATGGACACCCCCTTGCACTGCCTCCCCAGAGGCCACCGTGTTCTCTGAAATGGCACCCCATTCACATCCTTCTCCTTTCCCACCTCCAGACCAATTTGCCAGGAGAACCCCACTGGGCCCTGCAAAAAGGATACATGGAATTGCTGAGTTCTTCCAGCTGCAGAAACAAAGGGGGGGGGGAAAGCATTAGGAGCATATGCAAGAGGCACAACCCCGGAAGCCTTGCCCAGGATCACGTCACGCCAGGCGCAGGGACGGGCATGGAGGAAGCTGCCCAACTACCCTTCCAAGAGCTTAATTTAAACAAGGAAACAAGGTGAAGATATGGGGTAGCCAGGCTGGGTTTGGAGTAACCAGAATTAACTGGAGAGGAGATGCAACCTCATCCCGGTGCCCATTTCACTCCATCTCTGGAGGCCTCAAAAAGGGCCCGTCTGCAGGGCCGGTCTAAGCCCCCCCATCCTCAGCCAGACTAGCCTGGGGCACGTTCAGTGTGTTGTGGGGACCCAGTCAGTCTCATCGCATCCCCCTTGTTCTGGCCAAAGACACAAACACACAGCCCTGTCTCCGGGCTCTCCCTGCCTCCTCCTGCTCTGCCTCAAAGGGAGTCATTCAAACTCTGCTTTAGCTTCATTTCATTGGAGATTGCATTTCTCTCACCTGGGCGGTGGGGGAGGCAGGTCCCCTCCTTCCAGCCCCTGCCTTGCTATGGCTCCCACCACCACCACCATTTCATCCTGAGCTGCTGGATCCATGCAACAGTGAACCAAACTTTTATGTTTTAATGGGTTGCATTCCTCCCAAAGGACAAAAGACCAAGCCAACTTCAGTCTAGGCATGTGATGGAAGGGAGCGAGGAGGTGGGTCCCCAGGAGGCAGGGTTGCATCCCAGAGGAGGAAAAGCCAGCCCAGGTATCCTGTGTGTGTGTGAAAGGGGGGGAAGATGGCTCCTCCCTAAGAGTTCGCATGTTAGATGATAGATGCCGATAGCAGAATCCCTTCCGAGTCTGGCAAGATGGATGTCAAGTCCAAAACCAAGAGCAGCAGGTGGCAATCCTCCCAAGCTGAGGCCTTCATAGAACTCTATTTATCGATTCTATGGACGGAATCTTGCCAGACCGAGGACCCTGCAAGTCACCGGCCTTTGCTCTGTGAAGGGAGGGGCTGTCTTCCCCCTCTTTCTCTCACACAGGATATCCAGACTGCCTCTTCCTCCTCTGGAATGCGCCCCCCCCCCCATCCTGGGAATCCACCTCCGCACAATATTTCATCCGAGGTGGGTCTTCTGAGCCTTTTGCCCCTCCCCCGTTCCTGCAGCAGGCTAAGTTGTCTTTTATCTGGTTGCTATCCCATTATATCTCCTCATCGGGGGACAGGACTTTTCCCCACCTACATGTTCTCTCGAGGCTCCAAGGCATCTCTCTCCTCTGGAGTACACACACACCCCTCCAGCCTGGGCACCCTGCCCACTACATCCCATCGCAAGGCTGGATTTTGGACAAACCCGGCCTATAAATCACCACCAATTTAATAGCTCAGAGAAGGGAAGTCCAGGACCCAGAGGGAAGTAGTGGGTTGCTTTCCCCCAGATGCGTTGCTGGTGGGGTTTCCTGGGTTGACTGGTTCTTTCCAGGCTGTAAAGGAACTAGGAAATGCTCATCCAAGCAAGAGACTCCCAACCCTTCCACCTCTCCAGGAAAATCTCCACTTTCATTTCAAATGGCTCTCCCCATCAAGCCCAGCGGCATCCTGAACCACGCAACTTATTTTAGTCCCCAGCTAAAGAAAGGGGGAGGACAGGAAAGGGAGGGGTGTCCTCTGAAGAAGAGAAGGAGGCCGTTGCGTGGGACCCTCACATTGGTCAGCAGCTGGTCCAGATTCCTGTCAGCCACAGTTTTCTTCTGATCTTCCACAAGTTCCTCCACGTAGACATCCAGGCTGAAGTGCAGGCGGGCAAGTTTCTCCTGCATCTCCCTCACGTGTTCCAGCTGCTCAAAAGAACATTCTCTGCCTGCAGGCCCAGCAAAGGGCACGGGTGCGGAGGAAAGGTGAGCCAAAGAGAGAGAAAAGAAAGAAAAGGTTAACTCTGCTGGCCTTACCAAAAGGGCTCTAATGGCAGCGGCAGCAACTTTGATTAATGTTTCCAGCAACTAGGAGCTCCTCTGATTAATGTTTCTAGTCCTTGAGGGAACAAAGAAAGCTCTGAACAGCCTGATAAGAGAACTGGTCCGGGGACCCTGACTTAGTTCCTTGCAATCTTCTTTATGCCTCGTTAGAATGCAAAAACCTCCTGAATATGAGGATACGCATTAACAAGATCATACTAATGATATTATGGGATGCTATAGAACAGCAATGGCGAACCTTTTTTGGCTCGCGTGCCACAAGTGGGGGGAGTGCAGGGGGGTCGTGTGCGGGTGTGCCGCACCCATAATGCAATGCAATGCACGCCCCCCCCCAGTGCGCATGCACGCACAACAGGCGCGACCCTCCCCCATTTTTACATGCTTTTTTCACCCTCCCCAGGCTCCAGAGGCTTTATAGGAGCCTGGGGAGGGCAAAAAGAGCCTCCCCCGCCCCCCCGGACGCCCTCCAGAGGCATCAGGGACCGTCCAGAGGCTTCCCTGAAGCCTTCGGAACGCTTAAAATGACCCTCCAAGCAAACCGGAAGTGACTTGCGCGAACTGCGCGCGTCCATGTGGGCAATGCTGGGCCCGTTCCAGCCGTACCAATTGGAACGGGATCCGGAACCCACCACTGCTTCTCTGGACATCTTGTGGGGGAAATGAAAAGAGTTGATACTGGGACAATTTTTTTATCCCTATCAAGTCTGAGGAACGTTAACTGTTGCAGCAAGAGAACCCTTAGAAAGACAGGACAACCTTCTTCCATGTAGACAAGTGGGTTAACAATGGAGCCCTTTGAGATAGAAATTCATCTAGCCAAGGTTTGGGGCATTGGTAGCCAGGGACTGACAAGCAGATGCAAGATTTAACACGAGAGAGACAATTCCCAAAGCGCAGGAATTGTGGACAAAAATTCAAAAATGGTTGGAGGAAGTAACGGAACAAGAAATTGACATGAAGCCTGAGCTGTTTCTTTGGGGAACAACAAAAGGAAATATAACCAAAGAAATTAAATATATTATGCTTCATATAATTACCGCAGCCAGAATCTCATTCATTCTCAAAACTGGAAACAAAAAACCATCCCCTGAAACACAGAGATCATAAAAAAGGTGCTAGAATGCGTGGAAATGGATAAGTTAATAATGGAACTAAGGGATAGAGAGGAAACAGAGTATTATTAAGATATGGAATAGATGATATGATTGGCTAGAAAAGAAATGTAAAATTAATGCAAAAAAAGAATACCTATAGCAGAAAGCTGTAAAAGTGTAATTGTGATTTTAATGTTTAAAAATGCTGAATAAAAATAATATTTACAAAAAGAGAGAGAGAGAGAGAGAGAGAGAGAGAGAGAGAGAGAGACGAGAGAATTGGTAGGGGAGGAACTCAAATTGATTATCCATTTAATTCATCTCTGATTTCACAAATGGCTAAGAGCCTTTCTTGACCAGCTAGACGAGATTAGTGATAATTTAGGATTTAAACCCGCCTCCTCTCTCTCTGTCCAGCATAACACAGTCTAGAGATATTCCAGCATCAAAGACATTACCAAAAGCTTGCAGCTTCCCTGAATGGAAATCATTCAGCAGATTAAGGAGACCCCCTTCCATCTCATACACATCAGAGACGTCGGTCAGGAAGGAATGCTGCAGGGGGGTGCCCACCACGGACCCCGCATTGCCCCCAAGCTGGGGAACCCGTGACGTCTCCTTGCTTGCTCTGCAACAGAAAATAAGGAAAGGTGAAATCTGGGCTGATAATGGCAGGAAGCCAGCCAGCCTTCAAGAGAAAAGCAGGTTCTCCCCCACAGATTGGCCAAGCAGCCAGCTGGTTGGCACAGCAGCTCTCCTCCCCTGCGGAAAAGGCTTTGGCATTGCCTAAAGGGCATTTTGGCTGCCCTTTAAATAGCTGCTGATGGGGTGTTTCTACTGCTGGCTTAGCCTCTTCTTCCCACCTGCTCTCCTGCAACTCTGCAGCATAAATGTGGTGGCCCCTCAAGATACTTGTGTATATACCTGCATTTGCACAAACTGAGGCTTGGCTGGTTATAACTCTGAATAGCTTTTTGTTCACTGCACTGTGCAAACTCAGAAAGGAAATTAGCTTGGTGGCCACATCAAGCATGTTGTGTGAATACAGCTGGACCAGACTGGCCCTATTGAAGAGTTTTCTTTTACTGAATTGTGGTTGTGTAATGCTAGGAGGATGTTGAAAGAACTATCTTAACCGAGGGACCCCATCAAAGACCCTGGTCTCAAACCCACCACTGCAGGATGAGCTTTCTAACCCCCGATCACTCAGTGAGATCCAGAGTAGATTATGCTGGCATCCTCATCACTAAGACAAGAACCCAAGTGAGAGTCACAAAACATTTTAAAATGCAAACGGAGCCCCTTCGGGCATCACAAACACTTATATGAGGAATGATATATGTGGGCTCAGCTCTGTTTCCTAAATAACATCTCCACCAAGTCAAGGTTGTCTCCCAGTGACTTCATCAGCCTGACGAGGAAGTTTTCTTAGCGGCAAGACTGGAGCTCTTTTTTTATTGGCTTCTGAGAGGTTTTTGCCAACTCTGAAGTTTCCTCCCAGCCCCGCCCTGCTACTTTTCCAAGCTCAAATTCCTCCCACACGCTGCCCCCAGTTGAAAGAGTTCTAATACTGTTTCTTATTACTGATTTCTTTTGAAATAATCAAGTGCTTTTCCCTGTTGCCTTTTGTTACCATTTTTATTTACTAGGGTTGGTTCAGATGCTTTATGATGCTCTGAGACAGCTTCTGTCATGGGCTGGAGCAGCGACAGAAAATAAATGAATGTCCGATCCGTGTGAGACTCAGGTTCTACCTGCTCTTCCCGAAAATGCTGCCAGAACGCCAGGACCTGGCCTGGTACCCTTAGGCCTGGCCCTAGGAGGCCCACTCTGCCCTGTCCTCGTGCTGACCTCTTAAACTTGGCTCTTGGCCTTGGAGACGGGAGGTGTGGCGTCCCCAGCGAGAAAGAGGCACTCTTGCTGGCCGGGCCAGGCAGCTTGCGCAGCGCACTTGCAGGCACCGGTTGGCTGAGGTGAGCCTTGGGACTCTTCTTCTTCCTCTCCTCCATCGTGGGGTCTCTCTCTCCGCCACCCAACCTGCAAGAGAAGAGCAAGCAAAATGGAGGAGGCCACGCAAAAGTTACTATCGAGCGATGACTTTGGAAATCCCTGCATTGAATTCCATACTGGAGGAAAGTCTCACAAGACCCCGGAACAGAAGGACAATGAGGACTAGGAACGTTGTCTGAAGTCCACACTGGCAACCGCTTCTGGACTTTTTGCTCAAAAACGAAAACATTGAAACTTTGATTTTAGGTTTTGATGAGTAGAATGACTTTCTTGTTACAGAAAGGGTTTGAAATATTTAGAAATGTACAACAAAGAGATTGAAGATGCAATTTTTTTAATGTTACTGCACTGAAAAAAGCTGGGGAAAGTCACTACTTTTTTGCCTTTCTCTTTTCACCTCTTTTTCTCCTTCTTTGACCTCTCTAACTTTTGTTTCTTTTTATTTTTATTGTATAACAAACTTTAATAACATTTGAAAAGAAGAGGGGACTTCCACTCATGTTAATGCTGGCTAAAGAAAACAGCAGGGATGTGGAGGCACTTATACAATCCAGGGAAGTCTCACACACACACACACACACACACACACACTCACACTTCTCTGGTCCCCTGAGCTCCAGCTGGCAGGGGCGGAAAAACAACCCCTGACCCTTTCCTAAGAGAGAAACTGTGGAAAAGGTGAGAAAAACAGAGCAGTGTATGTGAAAATAGCCAACTATTTTGTGACCTGTTAGCTCCTCATGTGCAGAAAACAAGCAGCTCAAGGAGTTGGAAGATTTTTTATTACCAACTTAGCCATAATCAAAGTGTTCATTTTATGCATAGATTATTAACCCAGCCTTCTTAGCTTACAGACCATAATTTATGACAATTTATCCCTTAAACCCAGTTAATATTCATTCTGTACAATACACTGGAGAAAACTATGGCTTAACATGTACTCGGAAACAGGGTAAATGCCATGGAACATCAGTTAAATCTTGGAAGAAACCGAGAATCTGGTCTCATTTGCAAAGTTTGGAATGAGGTTGGGGAGCCTTATTTATTGATTTGTTAAATTTATATGCAGCCCATCTCATTGAAGCAAGACTTAAGAGGCTTAAAGACTAACTCCAGCCATCTCCCTTTATGGAATTGGGGGGGGGGGGGGCATGTAGCAAACATGGCTGAGAGTTTGCATGGCAAATTAAACAGCTGCTTTATCTCTATCCTGCCCACCTCCTTCGACATGATGTTTTCTCCAGGGGAATCTGGGGCAAGGGCTCTTTCTTGCCAGAGACAGTGACCAGTGATTTGGATACAGTGGTTCATGTTTTCGGCTGAGGATTACACAGGATGGATTTTGTAGTACCGACACTAACTTTGTAGCATTGTTGTACTTGCTAACTAACATAGTTATTTTGTATTTTAATTTGACTTATTTTTCTCCTGTTAAATGCTGATGGTTTAATTGATAACTTCTAACATTCCTAAAAACTTCAAGATAAAAAAACCATCCTTGTTCCCCAGATCAGAATAGGATGGGATGTCTGCGGGTTGCCTGATTTTTGTCTGGTATATCTCGTTTGTCTTTCTGCAAACTCCAAACAACCTTATGACTTTTTACCTCATTAACCCATCTTATGCCCACACTTTCGTCAGACCTCATTTAAATGGGCATATGTGTTATCACATGTAGCGTTGAATTCCATGTAGCTGATTTACAGTGCAAAGGAGGAGTTATTTTTGCCCTGTCCAATCAGCTTTTCTCTTGCATTTTCTTTGATAAAAGGGACAGAAAGATGGTCTTTGGGTTCCCTCTTTGAATGAGAGAATCCGTTTTAGTCAGAACGTTCAAATGTAATAAAATGATCTTCCTGTCTCGATCTGTTTCATTGGAAAAGATGAGGAAAGAGCCTTTCACGTCTCTGAAAGCCGGCCCGGGGTAGGATCCCTCCAGGATGGGCGCAAGGCAGATCCACGTTCACCAGCAAAGAGCAAAACTCTCTTCCACGGCCCCATTTCCCACCCGAAGCTTCCCCGCTTCTTCTCCATTCTTTTGCTTTCCGCAAAAACAGGGAAGGCGGGGAGCCCGGAGGAGCCACCGGCGCCCGCACCGCCCGCTCTGGAAGCCGAACTGCCGGCCGGGACTCCCCAGCTCAGCTGCTTCCCGGGCCGGCGGCGCCTGCCAGACGGGGCGACGGGAGCTGCGAGGGAGCGCCGTGCTCGGCGGAAGGGCTCCCGAGGCTCTGAGCGTCCACCTGCCGCCACCCGCCGTTCGCTCCGCGGAGAAGAGCCGGCTCCCCCGACCGCGCCCTCGGCACCCGAGCCCTCCGGTCGGGGTCAACCAAGGCCGGTCCGGCTCGGGGGAGGCAGCCGCCGCGTGGAGGGTCCGGCCCTGCCTCCCTGCCGCCCCCCGCCCCGGGATTCGGCCACGGCACCGCCCGCCAGAGCTGCGCGGCATCCGGGGCGCGCTTGTCGGGCGAGGGCAGCGCAGGTGGGGCGCGGACGGAGGCCCTCCCCCCCCCCGCTTCCCGAGCCCGAAAGAACAAAGGGAACCTCTGCCGCCGCTCGGGCAACCTGGCCGGCCTCTCTTGCGGCGCCGAGCCTGGGAGTCCCTGGAGGAGCTGGCGGGGGCTGCAAGCGCCGCCGGCTGGACTGGAGACGGAGGCGACGCCCCTCCGGCCGGGTAAGGCGGGCTGCCCTCCCTGCCGAGCCCCTCCGAGCTTCCTTAGGAGGAAGAGCCCGCGCCTCTCTTGGGCGATCCCCGGGCGGCGTCGGCAGAGCCAGTCCCCAGCCTGCCGGTCAAGCGCGCGGGATGTCGGAGCTTCGGGGGGGGGGGGGGGGATCCGGTGCAGAGGATCTCGCATCTGCCCCGCCCTCCGCGGCTGAAGGCTTTGAAGGGGCCCGAGGCCTCCTGCGATTGGCACAGACCGAGCGCCCTTCTCAGCCCTGGCAGACTTGAGACTTCGGCTCCCAGAATTCCCCCACCGGCAAAGCCCCGGCAGGCAGAATTCTGGGTCCCCCTCGAATCCGAGGACCGTCAGATTGGGTAATTCTATCGCTCAACAAGTAGAAATTTTGACCACAGGTCAAAATTGCCAACTGTTAATATTAAGAATGCTGCTATTCCTTGGTTTTTACTCCTGAAATTTGAGTTTGGAAATAAGCAAATTAAATCCCATCTTCACAATTGATGAGTATTCAGATAAATCAGAGGACGTGAAACAACTTTGGAGAAAAGGGTAGAAATGATACCGGTAGGAAGAGCCGAATGGATCTGGGGGACCATATGCCCTCAGCTGGGTGGCAACTACTAAAAGAAGACCTGGATGGACTAACCTTCCCCCGGATGAGCCGGCCTTTTGGGTGTCTCCCCCCCCCCCCCCCAGGGCACATACACACAGAGAGGACGCTGCTGCTCATCCTTTCTTCTTCCTTCTATCTCAGCATTAACGATGGAAGAGAGAGAGATCTTCACATAAGGTGTTCAAAGTATGATAATCTGATCATTTGTGGCTCAAACAAGAACTCTATGTTGGTTTGTTTCTTTTCTTAGCTATCCATGGTATTCTTGGTCATCTTCTCCATCACAAAAGTTCACAAACCTAGAAGGGCATTTTTCCTGCATCTTCAAAGGTCAACTTTTGCTTCCATACAGTCTTCACAGCTGCTTTGCCAAGGGCTAGTTTGTGGTACAGATAATCAATCAGATCAATCAATCAATCAGAAGAGAGCTGGAAGGGACCTTCAGGGTCTTCTAGTCCAACCCTCTGCTCAAGCAGGAGACCCTCTAACATTTCAGACAGGTGTCTGTCCAGTCTTTTCTTTAAACCTCCAGTGATGAAGAACCCACAACTTCTGAAGGCAAACTGTTCCACTGGTTAATAATTGTTCTCATTGTTAGGAATCCCAAAGATGCTTTTACTGGCTAGCTATGCAGTGGAGTACTTCTATCCATGTGATGGAGCATTGTTCTGCATAAAAATCATGGTCGTCTTGAAAGATGCAGACTTTTTCCTGTACCGCTGCTTAAAGTGTCTTCTAAAAACTGACAGTACATTTGGAGGTTGATTTTGAGTCCATCTTCAACCTAAAAAGACCCAACTAAATAATAGTACCAGCCCACACCAGTACCCAACCTCCACCTTGGTGGTGTCAAAGTGGAACTCCATGCCTGTTACTGATCCAGCCACGAGCCCACCCATCTGGTTCATCAGGAGTCACTCTCATCTCATCAGTCCACAAAACCTTTGAAAAATCTGTCTCCAGATATTTCTTGGCCCAGGCTTACCGTTTCAACCTGTTCAGTGGTGGTTGGGTTTCACCTCCCTTACCTTGGTCATGTCTCTGAGCTCTGAACACTTTCTACTTCTGGGCACTCCAGGTAGACTGCAGTTCTAGAATATAACAGCACTGAAGGATAATGGGTTCCTGGTAGCTTCACGTTTGATTCTTTTCAAACCTTTGGCAGTTAAGGCGCGTCTTTTTTCTCTTGACACATTTCTTGCGACCCTGTTGTCTATTTGCAACAAAATGTTTGATAATTCTGTGATCACACCCCAATATCTTAGCAATTTCAAGAATGCTGCATCCCTCTGAAAGACATTTTACGACTTTTCAGAGTCACTTCAATCTCTTTTTTACCCATTTTGTCTGAGGAAAGGTAGTTTCCCCTCGCACATGTGTGCTAGTGGTTCCTGACTCTAGGGGGTGGTGCTCATCTCTGTTTCAAAGCTGAAGAGCTTTGTCCGAAGATGTCTTTGTGGTCATGTGGCTGGCATGACTAAATGCTGAAGGTGCACGGAATCTGTTACCTTACCACCAAAGGTGGTCCCTATTTTTCTACTTGAATTTTTACATGCTTTCGAAGTGCTAGGTTGGCAGAAGCTGGGACAAGTAACAGGAGCTCACTCCATTACGCGGCACTAGGGATTCAAACTGCGGAACTGCTGATCTTTCTGATCGACAAGTCAGTCACTGAGCCACCGCGTCCGTCTGAGGAAAAGAAGCTGCCTAATAATTATGGGTACCTTGGGTGTTGGCCTATATCTCCTTAGGCCACACCTTCCCTCATTACACAAATACACACACCCTGATATGCTTATGCCAACTAAGCATTCAGGTTTATACAGCTCGGAGGTGGAAAAATCTGCATAAAATGATATGGTCAAAATATAAATTTGCCTAATAATTGTGCACACAGTGTACTATACAATCATTTTTGTTGGGTCTGTTTCTTTTGAATGGTTTGTATCTTTCCGTCAGTACATTCCAGTCCTGAGTTTCATCTTACCAAATTTCAGTAATGGCAACTAAGTGTTTTGACAGTTGATGGGTGATGCAACCATTCCTAAGGTTGGTTGTTCTAATTGATGGTAGCGTAGCAACTTGTTTTTTGTCTCATTTTGTCCCTGGGCTTCCTGATTCTTTTACTTTCATTACATCTGGCAGCTCCTTTGTGTCTTCAGCTGTCCCTGCAGTGTTATCAACTCAGCCCAGGCTAATGTTTTTTCCTCCAGTTTTAAAGGCCCACTTAGCTTCTTCCAGTCCAACTTCCCTTCATTTATATTCAGCATACAGGTTGAATCAATAAAGAGAGAATACACTGCCTGGCCTCACTCAGTGGGCAACCTGGAGCCATCTCTTTCACCACGTCTATGGAGACTCTCAGTCATCCCAATCCTGGGTATCCTACATGTGCTTTTTCAAAAGGCAACTGGTCTTTTTCCCCCCTTGAAGATGTTTCACTTCTCATCCAAGAAGCTTCTTCAGTTCTGACTGAATGGTGGGGAATGGAAGGAGTTATATTCCTTGCAGTCCTCTGGTCATTAGCACTCTCTCTTGAGAGTCGTTGAGGCCGGGGGAGGGGGGTATCTGAGCCTTCAGGGTCACAGTGCAAATGGGTGTGGAACCTTCTTGGAACAGCTGAAAGGACTGTGCTGTAGATGGGAGATAGATGGTGTCGTATCCCTCCCCCTCTGTGGACAGAGTCATGTGGTTGTGGTTGTTTTGTTCCTCCAATGCACAGATTTGCATATCTCACTGAATTGTATTGCGCATATCACATTGCCCAGTTTGTGCCTGGGTGTTTTATGCTTGGGTGGACAAGCTTCTGCCTTAGTGTATTCTTGGGTTCAAAGTGTGTGTATATGCTATGTTGGTTGAAGATCCTCCTGAGCTTTTCAGATGTTTCTGCATGGTATGGAATGATAATGTTGCTTCCTTTGTTGTTCTCTTGTCTGTTAGGGAGGCACTCCTGCTGGCTCTTTTCCTGGATTTGATGGAGGCCCATTTGGGATAGCCAGAGGTTCTGAGGGTTTCCTTGATGTGTTTTCATTCTTTTCTCTTCCCCCTTTACTGGTAGGCAAACTTTCATGCTGGTGGTGTAGCGTTCTGAACGCTCCCAGTTTGTGCCCACCACCCACTTAGATCTCCACATCTCTTCTGTACTTGTCAGTACCCTGCTTCCATCTTTCTTTCAATCAGGTCTGTTTTGCCATTGGTGTCCTTTACTACACCAATTTGAGGTTGGAATCTCCTTCTGAGTTCGAGATCTCTTGAAAGAACCTTTTTCCATGTCTGTTTCTACCTTCAGTGTCGTTACAGTGTGACGTTGTGCCTTGTTTTTTCTACCAGCTTTCTCAAACTCTTAACTCTTCCCAAGATTTTTATCTTTCTTGACTTCGGCCTCTTTTTTCCTTCTTGACAATTTCCAGATGTTTGTTCTGGCATCCAGCGTGCCACCGTCTGTTTCTTCATCTTTAGCACTCTATTTTCACTTTCACATTTGATACCGTCCCATGGTTCCTCTTTACACATCAATTAGTTCAGAACTCAAAGCGATTCCTGTTGTTGTCTTTGACAATGGGGGCTATAGAGCTGTGGTGGGGCAGTGGTTATAATGCAGTACTGCAGGCTACTTCTGCTGATCACCAGCTGCTAGCAGTTTGGCAGTTCAAATCTCACCAGGCTCCAGGTTGACTCAGCCTTCCATTCTTCCGAGGTTGGTAAAATGAGGATCGGGGGTGGGTTCCTGCCAGTTCTAACCTCTTCTATAGAAGAGGTTCCACAAATCTACAGTGCCGTTTAGAACCGGTTCCAGCTCCCTCCCCCTGCCCATCTGCACATCATCAAGATGAAGAGCGAGAGGAGGAATTCTGGGTGTTGAAGTCCACAAGTCTTAAAGCTGTCAAGTTTGAACATCCCTGGGGTTTTTTTCTTAAAGGGTTAGGGGTGCAAGGGTCTTGTAAGCTGACAGCTTTAAGACTTGCACACTTCAATGTTACTGAGCCAACATGACTGGAGGAGGAATTCTGGGAGTTGAAGTCCACAAATCTTAAAGCTGTCAAGTTTGAACACCCGTGGGGTTTTTTTTCTAAAGGGTTAGGGGTGCAAGGGTCTTGTAACTTGACAGCTTTTAAGACTTGCGTGCTTCAAATGCCAGTTTCTGAGCTGTTTTGGTTGTAAGCAAGAGCGTTGTTTCACTACATTTTACAAATTGGCCACTCCCGCCCGGTCACATGACTGGCAAGCCACTCCCACCCAGTCACATGGCCAGCAAGCCACTCCCACAAAGCAGGCCACACCTACAGAAGAGGTTCTAAAAAATTTTGAAACCCACCACCAATGAGGACCTAGATTGTTGGGGGCAATAGCTGACCCTGAAAACTGCTTAGAGAGGGCTGGAAAGCACTGTGAAGCGGTATATAAGTCTAAGTGTGCTGAAAAGCATATTGTGGAAACTAGTAATGTTTATTTATTCTTTTGCTTTAGTCCGATTGGGAATTTGCAGACGAACAGTTTGCAATCTGTCCCAGTCAACCCAGTCCCTATTTTGCTATTATAATTACACTTTCTCACCTCTCAATATAATCAATATGTATCAATACAGTCAGTTTTATTTCTGTCTAGGCATTATTTTGATTTGAAGAATATGTTTGTTAGCAATGAAGGAAGCATTATCAGTTTGGTATAAAATGACAAATTGTTTTCGGGTTTATCTAGGCCATTTGGCCCAACAGTTTTTCCTCATTATTTCCAGCTTCGGCATCATTCAGCATTATATCATCAATCATCTTAAATTGTTTAGCCACATGATAAAAATTGGTAAAAATACAGGCTTCATTCATCACTTTTTTCTTCTCATTACAAGATGTCTTTGCTTTTGGTAATGAAAATGATTATTGTCCTCCTGCATCTTCTTGTCGCAGCTGCCCACGGGGAGGTCTGTTTCTTGAGCTGGAAAGACCTTTGGACCTTGGCTGACCCCGCTGGGCACAAACAGCTTCCCACCACTTTGGCTCTTCTTTCCCAGGGGCAACACCCCCCCCCCAACACACACACACACTTCCAGGGTAGTTTAGCAGGGCTCAGAAGGAGGTAGAAACATATACTGTGTATCAAATTCTCACAGGATCAAAATGGGTGACAAAAAAGGAAGACAAACAACAGGTATATGTTGCATTTCTATTGGGTACAAAGATACATACAACAGAAAGTCTATTGTACAACAGCATTAAAAATTGGAAGATTTTCTTGACACTGCAGAAGACAAGAGAGAAATATGGACAAAGATGATCTCCCCAGCTTACAATCTGTGGGGCCCATTTACAACAGTCCATTCTCTTCTTGCCAACTGACCGAGTGGAGGAAAATTTCAGCAGCAACTGAACCCCACAAAAAACAGGGGGCCCAGTCTCCCACTTGGGGCAGAGATTACATTGTACAAACTGTAGTAATAATTCTCATTCCCTAAAACTCTGGTCTATTTTTCCAGAGGAACTGCTGGGGGGGGGGGGAGATGGGGGAACGGGACATGGGAAGCAGACGGGCCTCGAGTTCCAACTGTGAGCACCCCTCCCAACTCTCTCTCTCTTTCTCTCTCTCTCTCTCTGAAGTGGAAAGGAAGCTACTAGCAATAGAAGAATTTTATATTAATACTTAAAACGGCCCTGATTTAGCATCCATCTAAACGAGATAAGTTTATGCTTGCTTTTAAGACCAAAAGTGGCACAAATTAAAATAACGAATTGGCTATAAGTGAAGAAGGGCCCAATTGAATAAAATAACCCCAAAACCCTGGAGGACACCTCTTCACGTGATCCTGTAGACAAACGATCCATCAAAAGTGCTATTAGGACATACCTCAGGCAGCCAAAGAGTTGGACCAAGGTTGTTCTAGCTCCATGGCCCCTGCGGTCTGGACTGGGAGGTTAAGTTTTGTCTCCTTGAAAGTTACACACAGGAGAATTTACTTTGCCACCCAAAATTCACCAGGCACAAACACAGGCAGGAATGCTTAGCATGTGCAAAACAGTTAAGGAAGCAAAACCTTTGGGTTAAATCTTTAGTACATACATACACTTGCTTGTGTCTGTGTGTTTATGTGCATGCACACATATAATCATCGAGGCAACTGTGAAGTCATAAGGCTATTGAGACATCGATTCTGGAAGTAGCAAAGTCCTGGAGATGATGCCTCCTCCACCCCCACCCATGAAGGGGGCCCCTTGGTCTCTTCTCTCTCCCCATGTCACAGTAACACATCAGCTTCATTCCCCACCTTCTCTCCCCCACCCCCACCCTGCAAACTACAGACTAAAAAGAATAATCTACCACATTATCAAACTCCTGAGTCTCCAGCACTGGCTTTAAAGGGCAGATCTGGTAATTGAAAAAAGAAAAAGGAAGAAAATTTCAGGGGGAGGGGGGGAAAGAATCAACCTTCAAAAGTCCCACTGGGATTTTTGCTTTGCACCTGCATTAGTATGGCACTCACTGAGAGCTACAACAGCCAGGTGTTGCAGTGGGAGGAGGAGGTCAGAATTAGCAAGCTTCCCCTGATTTGCTTCCCACCTCTTAAAAGGCCCATGGCTGGACTTGCCACACGCCTAGATGTTCACACAGCACCACGCAGAGAACAGAGTCAATCTCATTTATAGATTATATATAAAAGGTGGATGTTGCTGCTGTACATCGTGTTGGATAATACAGAGAGATTATTTTAAAAGCCAAAGAAGCATTCAGTATTGTCAAAAGCTTTAACCTGAAAGCCCCAGAAGAGTTTTTATCCCAGCACGGGGCTTCGAAAGAGGAATGGATCCACTTGGAGAAAGCTGCAACCTGCCCACATTTCCTTCACCTTTACGGAGCAGAGTCAGCAGCTTCCTCTTCCGGTTGCTTGGGTGCCAGCTGTGCGCTGGGGGCCCCAGGCTGCTCAGGGGGCCCTGGGAGGCCCATTGTCTGGGCCAGACCAAAGCCCTCTCCTGCCCGGGGGCCCTGCAGGGCCAGCTCCTCCGGGATGCCGTGGGGCTGATCCTCCACCTCTGCCCCCGTGGTCAGAGACGTAAAGGCACACAGATCCTGGACCTTTTTATTCAGGTCGTTGCGCTCGGTTTGCAGGGCCCGGCACAGCTTCTCAAGGCGCTGGATTTTCACTTGCAGCCCTTCCAGTTCTTTGTCCCGGAGGGTTTTCTGCACAGGAAGAACAGCATCAACGTCAGAGTCAGTTTTTGGAAGGAAACGTCTGGAGACCATCATCGGGAGGAAGTTCAGAAGACAAGCCAATGGATTCTCTCGCCCCAATGGGATCAGCCCGCCCCACTCACTCCCTTCAGCAGGAATTTTGATTGGGGCTGTCGAGAAGAGCCCTTTGCCCTCTGGCCCCCGCCCTGAAGGACCTCCTACCCTCAGAGATGAGATCTGCTCTCCCGCCCAGCCTTCCGGGGGGGGCCTAAAACTTGGCTTGGCCGGTTGGCTTGGAGCGCCGATGGGGGCACTCCTTGCTGTAGATCAGGGGTGGGTTCCTACCGGTTCGGCCAAGTAGGTAGTAACTTGGCCGGCCACGCCCCCAAACCAGTTCTATCAGTGGCGCCATAGGCGCAGCCATCTTGTTTTTTACTGCTGTGCATGTGTGCATAGTGCGCATCAAGCGCGAAGCACATCCCTGAGTGAACCAGCAGTAACAGGAGCCATAACCCAGGTTACCTCTTCCGCCATCTCTAGAAGGGCTTTGTTGCTGCTCTCCCACCGGGATCTGTACATTGTTGTTTCTTTCTCTAGCTTCTTGATCTTCTTGGTCATCTACACAGTGGCAACAGAAACAAGGAAAGAGCTGTTACAAAGCGCCTGCAAGACCCTGGGAGCTGAGCCTGTCCTGTCGCTCTTCAGCAGGCCAAAAACTGGGATTATGGAATATGAGAGACTGTATATTGAGGGATGTGGTTCTTGCTCTTGCAATCAAAGGCAGTTGAGGATGGATAAAACCACTCATTTCTTTACAAGGAAGATAGAACCTTGTATGGAAGCATGGAAACAAACAAGAAATGAAAATATTTCACTTGAGTCCCGATAGCTACAAAAACAGTGGCAATGAGAACCGGAAGGGGCCTGGTGGCTGCTGCCACAGAGCAGATCGGCCAAACTGGACTAACCCATTTTCTCTGATTTTTTTCTGCAAAAAAGCAGTTCTGTAAGCCAGAGTTGTCCTAAGATGCCATAAAAGCTTTCTTGATCCTGGTGGCATCCGCTGCAACTCCAGCTCCCTCAATACTCTTTGGCACAGCAGGACCGCAAGGGCAGAAGCAATGCGGCAACCCCAGCATATATACACATGCTTTCTCTCTCTCTCCCTCTCTCTCTCCCAGCCAGTTTCGGAAGCAGAGTGGAAACATCGGTCTGGACTCGAGCTCTTCCCTTGTAGTTTTGGCACCGGTCAGTCAGAGACTCCCCCCCCCCCATCCTCCCCCCCCACTCCTGCCCCCAATAGCCTTGATCCATTGTATACCTTCTCCATTTCTTGCTTGAACGTGGTGAACACTTCGCTGCTTTTGGAAAGGGTGTTTTGAAACTCTTCAAACTTCTCTGTGTAAAGAGCCAGCTGAATCAGAGAAAGCAGAGAGGAATGATTGCTTGGAACATTCATGTTGGCAGCTGTTCTATAGGGTCAGGAGGGAGAAAGGAAACTAGGATGGCACCACATGGCAGGTGCCATGTGGCAGGAGGACAAATCCCTCTTCTCCAGCCCCGAGAACAGTGGCTGTTGCCAAGTCCCATCCCAGGGTGTCTATGGGTGCAGGCGGTGTCCAAAAAGTCAAGATGGCATTCGCAAGCAACCAAGTAAATCCCTGCTCCTGTTTTGATCCTGCACCGCTACCCACAAGCCACCACTTGGACTTCTGTCACAGATGGCCCAGATCCATCCCACATTTGGTTTGGGAAAGACGGTGTCTCCTTTCTTAGAGCCTTGCAACCCCAAAGCAAGTTCCACGCCCCCTTTCTGGGATGTGACTGGGATTTAGCCCTTAGGCTAAAACAGGAATCTCCAACCTTGGCAACTTTAAGACCTGTGAACTTCAACTCCTAGAATTCCCCAGCCAGCCACGTCCACAGGCCTTAAAAGTTGCCAAGATTGGAGATTGCTGGGCTAAACCAACTGAACCAGAGCAAAGATGCCCCCTGCCACCCCACCTGCTGCTTAAGGTGCGCCTCCTGTTGCTTCATCAACTCACACATTCTCTGGGACTCCACAGCCTCTTTCAGCAGCTGCAGGAGAGAAGGAAGAAGAGAACAAGACGGAAGGTTAGTGCCACCCCTGGTTGAGAAAACAGGAAGTCTCTCTGACTGGCAGGGAATTTCCTTCCGTGGAAGGCCTGCCTCGGCTGCCCCCAGCTGCTATTCAGCCTCTGCTCCCAAAGGATGGAATCCAAGGACAAAGGCAGCAAAAGCCTGGCATCTTCTCCCTCTAGGAAGCTCTTTCCGAATCCAGACCTCTGTGCCTCACTGACAAATGGGTCCGATGATGACAAGATACGCTGCCGCCAAGGAGGAGATCTCTCCGAACACAGGCACTCCTCAGCTTACGACCCCAAATGGGATCAGAATTTCCCTTACTAAACAAGGTAGTTAAAGGGTTAAATGAGTTGTACCCGATTTTATGACTTTTTTGCCACAGTAGTTAAGCAAAGCTTTGCAATTTTGCAGGGGGCCTCACGGTCGTTAAACAATCTGGATTTTGGCCACGGACTTTGCTTGTTGGAAGCCAGCTGTGAAGGTTGCAAATGGAGATCACGTGACCCCCCAGGATACCCCAACAGTCATAAATGGATGCCAGTTGCCAAGCACTTGAATTCTCATCACATGACCCTGGTGATACCACAACGTTGTTAGTAAGAGAACAGGTCATAGGTCACGAATCTCAGTGCCATTGTAGCTATGAACAGTCGCTAAACAAGCAGTTGTAACTCAAGGACAATCCATAACTGGTTATTAGAACTCCTGACAACTCCCCCCAGTCTCCTGGGATTTTCAGTCCCTGCCTCTTCCATGGCAGCTCAATATCCTTCCTCCTTTCCTTAAGCTGCCCCAGAATCTGCTCTCTCCTAATCCCTTCCGATGCCTGCTTGAGGAGGGCAACGTGGCCGTCCTCCAGCTTTCGGTTTGTTAAACAAGGACACAAACACGCAAAGCCTCACAAAGTCCTTTTCCCGTTGGTGCCTCTCCTCCGCCTCTTTCAACATCTCCTGAGCCTGCTGGAGTTTGGCGTCCACCAACTGCTGTTGCAGGTCCTTGTGTTTGAAGACCTTGTCGATGTGCTGCCAAGAGAAACACAAGAGGCGTCAGTCGAGGGCGGCCACCGCTGAGCTCAGCGCCAAACTCCCAAGCCTGATCCGAAGGCAAAGATCCTTCCCCAAAGGAAGCCTCGCTTGTCCCAACACTGATTCCGCCCTGTGAGAAAAAAGGCTGAGATATTTTCTGGGCATGAAATGGTGCATTTGGATACCCACCAATGGCGTCATCGCGGCAACATGGGGACACGGAAAGGTTTTCCTGAAGGGGGCAACCAAGTAACGAAGGGCAAAGCTTCTTTCAAGCTAAGCTCAGTCCCAAGTGATGCCTGCCTCCCATCCGAATGGCAGCGATATGGGGGAGGCCAGCCCCTGCCCTCGCCCACCATGGCTTGGTAGCTGCCTAACGGAACCCGCAGCCTCAGCATCGCTGCAGAAGAATGCCGCAAAGCTTCCATAAGCAAAGCGAAGCAAAGCAGAGCAAGCTGCTTCATTGCTCTGCAATGAGCCCTGAAACAGCCGTCATTTTTTCAGCAGCCACAATATGGAAAATGGTGATTGCTTCCAGAATCATGCCATGTGGCCCAGCAACGGAGGGACCTGACTTCCCCTCCCGAGATCTTCAAAGGCGGAGGGGGAGTGTGTGGGGCCCAGAGGGGTGGGAAGCAGGCCCAAGAAGCGGGGGTAGCCCAAGGGGTGGGAAGTGGAGCAACGGGTGTCTTGGAGGTGCGGGGGGTCCTCCCCCAAGAGAGGCACCACATGCTGCACTTAATGACTGCATCAGGGAGAGCAGGGATGGGGAAGTCGTTAAGTGAGGTGATCTCACTTAACGACCAGCACCACTTGAGATCGTAATGGCTAATGCTCACCTCCTCTCGCAGTTCATATTGCTCGATGAGCTTCTTCAGCCTTTCGGCCAGCTCCATGTTCTCCTGGCGCAGTTTGGAATTGCGTTCGTTATGCTGCTCCATCTGCAGCTGGATGTCATTGAGCATCACCTGGAAGTGGGATGTTACCTCCTTCCTCTTCTCTTCCTCCTCGCGAGCTCGTTGGACACCCTCCTCCTGCAGAGGCAAGTCAAAGAACCTCACGGAGCAGAACGACAACTCCAACAATGCAAAGGAGCCCACTCACAACACACAAACACCCCCCCGGGGGAGACGTTGCCAGGCCAAAGCGGCTGGGCTTCAAGGACCATGAACTGCAATTCACAACCACCCCCACCCACCCCGTCAAATCCCAGCCAGGCTCTTTCCCTCTGTTAGTGTCATGACGGGGCAGTGGCTATGCCTGGCCTCCCGTGGGCTGGATACCAACCATCTGGGAGGGCCCTTTGGCTCTGGGCCTTTATCTCTTGGGATTGTGGGCAAGATGCTGACTATTCTTTCCATTATATGGAGAGAGTATTTTTAACATTTTGTATTTTAAAAAATATGCCCTCGTCTTATTCATGATACTGTAATCCTGGTCATACTTGAGGTGAAGGACTACAATATACAGACAGTCCTCGACTTACAAACGGATCTGAGGCTGCGATTTCAGTCGTAAGTCAGGATGGTTGTAAAGTGGGTCATCATGTGACCATGCCCAATGTAATGACCTTTGCTGCAGCAGCTGTCATGAAAACCCTTTGTGAAAACTCACAAGGGGGTGAGATTTTGCCACAAACCGGAAGTAAATGCCTGTTTCTGTTCCTGGATAAAACACAGTGGACTGCAGGATACCACAAATGGCTGTAACCACCGGCCTTGCCAAACAACCAAAACGCGGTCATGCGACCGGGAATGACGACGACAGAACTTTGGGTTGCAAGTCCCTTTTTAGGGGCCCATCCCAACTTTGAACGGTTGCTAAAGACTGGTCATAAATTAAAGCTTGTCATCAGCCTCTCTGGCTCCCAAGCCTAATGACCCTTTTCCTCTGGGCCAATACTCTGTTCAGGGAGGAGGAAGAAAGCCTCCTCTTCCTCCCTGAACAGACTGTTGACCCAGAGGAAGGAAAGTGTTCTGACCGAGGCTTCCCAAGAGCATGAAGCAAACTCCTGGTCCCGACAAAACCCCTTTTATTGCGGCTTCCGGTGGCACCATCGGCGTTGAAGGACGCTCCCTAGGGAACGCCAGCCCTGTGATTGAGTACAAGCTGCTAGAACAGCGTAAATCAGCTGTCTAGCGGCTTGAAAACTCCCCCCTCGGGAAAAGAGGAGGAGGTGAGCAGCCGGGCAAGGGTAGAGCTCCCCTAGATCCCCAGGAGCAAATCTGGGGCTCTAAGGGTGAGAGCTCCCCAGAAGCCCGACATAGCTCCTCGTCCGGGAAGCTTCTGCACTCGCAGAAACAAAACATCACGACCATCCCTGCAGTCAATGTTTTAATCTACATTTGAATAAGAAGCAGGCAGAGCAAAAACAGGAGTGATTATAATCGCAAGTACAAAGCTTTAACTCTGATGTAATTATACTTCCTTCTGTGAAGATTAAGGGAACTAAAAGATGGCACCTGAATAACAAAGGGCGTGGTGAAAGTGAAACTTAAAAAGGATAGTATTTGTTAAGTGCCTGTTAACGTTGTTAAAAGATTTAAGAGCTCAAGACTAAAGAAAACAGCATTAGTTTACTAACAGGCTATAAGATCTAACAAATCTGGGGAATAGGTGGACTTTCTGGACTTAATAATTTGGCCGTTGAAAAGTTTGATTTGAATATTTGGAAATGGCTTCAAAACAAACAAAACAAAGCATTTCTAAGAGCGCTGGAAATTCCCCAGCCCAGACACAGAAATTGCAATCTTTGTTACCTCCAGGGGACAAACAAACTCTGACACTTGAAGCTCTCCAAAATGCCCTAAAGGAACAAGACGTTGTTTTGGAAGGAAAGATCGCAAATGTTTTTAAAGATGTGTCTGATGAAATGTCTGAAATTAAGGATTTAATCCAAACTTGTAACCAACAGATAAGAGAGGATATAGTGGATGCACTTAAGGGTTTATCTGGTTATGTAACATCTCTGGAGGATAGGGTGGAAGAAATTAATCAGTCTAATGTCAAGTTGGAGAATAAAGTTGAGGAGGCACAAAGTAAGATCGATAAGTCAGAGGCAGAGGTTACAATGATACAATATAGAGCGATGGAATTTGCTTTGAGAATAAGAGGCCTGAAAGAACATAACCAAAATTTGAGAGAGATTTTTGCAGAAGCTTTTGCTCAATTAACTGGCGAACCAAAGGCAGAATGTGATTGGCAGATGGACAAAATTTACCGTGTAAATTCATGGATTGCCAGACAGAGACAACTACCAAGAGATATTGTAATCTATTTTGTCACCAGGAAAACTAGGAATGGAATATTACAAGCAACGTATAAAAACAAGCTACAATGGCAGGTCAGGATGTGGCAGTATTGAAGGAAATACCCCAAAAAATGTTGAGATCCAGAAAGGATTATGCATTTCTAGTAGATGAACTCAGAAATCACCACAGTACAGATGGGAGGCCCCAGCCGGATTGGTGGTGAATTACCCAGGAGAAAGATATCGTCTTAATTCAGTTTGGAAGGCAAGAGATTTTTACAGCAATATATTAAAGGCTGGATACCCTCCATCTCCAGGATCTAGAGGAAGAAAAGAAGCAGGGGAGACCAGACCAGAAGATATCCAGGCACAAACGGGTGCTGCTCAAGCTCTGGACTTACGTGAGGAGACAGAAGAAATTATGGAACAAAGACAAACCCGAGCGGCTACTAAACGTAAAGAGCAAGAATTAAAGATGCAACAAGCCCAGACAATAATCCAAGAAATTACAAATACAAACACAGAAGCTGTGGGGGGAGCAAGACCGAAGAAGAAATCCCAGCAAGATTTCCAGGTTGCTCTTAAAAAGCTTCAGGGGGCTGAAGATGACAATTAAATTTTTAACCTGGAATGTTAATGGTTTAAACTCACCACAAAAAAGGAAAAAAATTTCATTCTCTGAAACAATTTAAAAACGACGTAATTTGTCTGCAAGAAACACATATTAGAACACAGGATCAGAAATATTTGATGAATGCAAGATTGGGACTACATTTTGTGGCATCTGCTCCGGAGAAGAAAAATGGTATAGTTATATACTCAAGAAAAGATTTAAAGGCTGAATTAATTGAAGCAGATCCTCAAGGAAGATATATTGCAATTGAACTATTAATAGAAGGAAAGAAAATACTTTTAACAGGAGTATATGTTCCCAATCAACAAGAAAAATTTTACAAGTTGCTTCATACCAAATTAATACAATGGGATTATAGATCGTGTATATTATTGGAATGGAGTATTGGACACCATGAAGGACAAGAAGGGGCTTTTGCAAAATATTCAAACGCGAGCAAGATTGCCTAAATCTTTCTTTGACATGATGGATGATATGGAATTGAGAGACATTTGACGAGAATGGAATGTTAAAGAACGGGACTTTACATTTTTTTCCGATAGGCATCAATCCTTCTCTAGAATTGATTTCATATTACAAATGATTTCCTTTCTAGAGTGAAGAAGACGAAGATATGCCTGAGAACTCTAACGGATCATAGTCCAGTTTGGATGGAACTGGAATATGGAGAGGGATCTAGAAGGTCTTGGAGGTTAAATGAAAATCTATTTAGATACGAGAAAAATGTTATAGAATGCAAAAAACTATTGAAAGAATATTTTGCTTTTAACATGCATAAGGGAACGTCTATGGAAATGGTTTGGGACGCAAGTAAAGCATATATGAGAGGTGTTTTGATAAACTTGAATAACCTACATAAACGCAGACAGGGGGGAAAACGAAGGGAATTAGAAGAGTAGATAAAAAAGAAAGAGCAGGGCCTGATACTTAATCCAGATGATGATAAGAAGACAAAAGAAGCCATTACTTTACTACGAGGGCAATTCAACATCTTGATGTCAGATCAAGTAGCCACTAATCTGCTATATGCTAAACATAATACTTTTTTGCAATGCAAATAAACCAGGCAGATGGTTAGCATACATGTTAAGGAAAAAACAAAAGTCTCGTACTATAGAGAAAATAGAATACAAAGGTAAAGAAGCCTATCAACAGGATACGATTAAAAAGGAGTTTTTAGAATTTTATACGAGACTGTACACTGGTGATAAAATACAAGGTTTAGATATAGATAGATGTTTGGAGAAAGAGAAAATCCCTATAGTGACAGATGAGCAAAGGTAAAAACTGAATCAACTGGTAACCACGGAGGAAATTCTCTTGGTAATTAAGCAGTTAAAAATTGGGAAGGCCCCTGGTACAGATGGATTGACAGCGGTTTATTATAAAAATTTACAATTAGAAATGGTAGAACCTCTTAAGGAATTATTTAATAAAATTCAATTGGAAGGAATAGTACCACCATTTTGGAGAATTGCCTTTATTTCCCTGATTCCGAAAGAAGATCAGGATCGCACTCAGCCAAAAAACTATAGGCCCATATCATTACTTAATACAGATTACAAATTTTTTGCTAAAATACTCACAAATAGGCTGATGTCAGTTATACAACAAATTATTCACAATGATCAGTCTGGTTTTATACATGGGAGACAAATGAAAAGTAATGTAAGACAAATTGTTAATATATTGGAATATTTGGGGAAGAATAACCAAGTCCCCGCAGTGCTTATATTCTTGGACGCAGAGAAAGCATTTGATCGAGTGAATTGGCAATTTCTAATGAAAATAATACAAAAGATGCAGTTTGGAGAGTATTTCACACAATCTATCAAGGCAATATACCAGAAACAAACAGCACAAATTATAGTTAATGGTAGTCTAACAGAATCCTTTAAAATTGAAAAAGGGAAAAGACAGGGGTGTCCCTTGTCTCCATTATTGTTTATTTTAACTTTGGAGTTATTGCTGAATAGAATACGTGGGTCAGATGACCTACAGGGAATTAAGATAAGACATTATGAATACAGAGTACGAGCATTTGCGGATGACTTGGTTGTAACTTTAACCCAACCGGGGAAATCAGCTATAGGTTTAAAATAAATTTAGGGAAAACAAAGATGATAGTTAAAAATATGACTATAAATCAAAAAGAAGAATTAGAAAGAGTAACAGGATGTGAGATAGTAAAAAAGGTTAAATATTTAGGAGTGCATATTACAACTTCAAATGGGAAATTATATACGTATAATTATGAACCATTATGGCATAAAATACAGACAGAGATGAATAAATGGAAAAAACTACAATTGTCCTTGTTGGGAAGGATAGCAGCAGTAAAAATGAACGTTTTGCCTAAATTTCTATTTCTTTTTCAAATGATACCAATACTCAAAAAAGATACAAATTTGGAAGAATGGCAGAAAGGTATTAATAACTTTGTTTGGGCAGGGAAGAAACCGAGAATAAAACTTAAAATCATGCAAGACATACGGGAAAGAGGAGGTTTGAAAATGCCCAACTTAAAATTACATTATGAAGCAGTAGTTTTATCAACAATTAGTGATTGGATTAACTTAACAGGGGATAGAATATTGAATATTGAGGGATATGATTTGGTATATGGTTGGCATGCTTATTTAATATATAATAAGAAGGTAGACAAGATTTTTAAAAGTCATATTTTAAGGAATGCTCTATTGCGTGTCTGGAAAAAATATCAATATAAGTTAAATGACAAGATACCTATGTGGGTAGTACCCAGACACGCGATAGTATAAAACAAAAACAGGATGTAATCACATATAGAGAGCTTCTTAACATAGAAAAAGATGTACCACAGCTAAAGCCTTTGAACGTATTAAGAGAGGAAAGGGTAATTCAAACCTGGTTTCAGTATGGACAGTTACAGGCTAGATGGAAAAAAGATCAGAAAATTGGTATCATGAAAAACGAGGGTAATTTGGTAAAACAAATTAGGGACCAGAGTCAAATGCATATAAAAAGGTTGTATAATATACTGATAGAAACAGATTCTGAAACAGAGTTAAAGACTGTATGATAAAATGGGCACAAAGCTTTGAAGAACCAATAATGATGGAAACATGGGAAAAGCTTTGGGTAAGAAATGTAAAATTTACCAAGCTCAAAACTTGAGAGAAAATTTTTATAAGATGTTTTATAGATGGCATTTAGACCCTAAAAAGTTAGCTTGTATGTATCCAAATTTACAATCTAAATGCTGGAGATGTGATTGTGCTGACGCTACGTATTATCATATAAGGTGGACTTGTAAAAAAGTTAAAGCATTTTGGATAAAAATATGGTGGATTATTCAAAATATTCTTAAAAAGAGGATAAAGTTCACTCCCCAGTTGTTTTTGTTAGGTATAATTACAGACTGTACAGTTATAGAGACTAACTTGATTCTGAATCTAAAAACAGCAACAAGATTGCTGGTGGCGCAGTACTGGAAGAAGGAAGAATTGCCTACTATTCAAGAATGGACGTTAAAAGTAGTAAATTTAGCAGAGATGGCCAAAATCTCAGCATATCTGAAGGACTATTCAGATGAGAAATACAAGTTGGAATGGAGAAGATGGATTGACTATATTCAAAACAAATATCGGACTAAGAAATTTCAATTAGCTTATGAGTGAAGGAGTAAGGGATGTTATAATTTATCTAAAGTTAGCTTAATAAAAGGGGAGTTAAAGCACAAGAGGAGGCAAGATGTTAAAGTTAGTTAGTTTATGTTAGCGTATGATTGTTAAATGTTTATACCCTGTATTTTGCTCTGGGAGGTTGGGGGGAGGGGGGAAGGGGGGGGTGGAGGGAAGGGAGGGGAAGGGGAAATATTTGTAAAATCTATTAAAACTCTTTAATTAAAAAAACCCTTTTATTAATTGACTGAATGAGCAGAATGCTCATTCAGATCCAGCAAAGTCTTTCAAGGGAGGATTTACAGTCACAGAGCTTATCTGGCTTGCGAGAGCTGCCAGGCCGATATCTGCAGAACTTGGCAAGGAATCTCCAAACCAATTAAAGAACTAATGGTCTCTGCAAACCCCACTCCCCATTCGCTCCTCTTTTATTTCCTCTGGGAGGGACTATTCACCATCCACCTGTGACCTTACTCCCAAGTTGACCCCTGTTCTTTAGCTGTTCCCTTCATCTGGCCACTCTGCACTTGCGCACACTGGGAACAGGCTCCAACTGTTCTTCTGCCTCACTGATGTCTGACTCTGAAGGCAGCTGATAACTGGCATACAGCCCTGGCCCCCAATGTAGAGCCCTCATCAGAGCCTTCCCCAGATTCCAGGACTGGCCCATCTTCCTCCCCAACCTCCTCACTGTCCAAATCTGCTGCCAGCTCCACTAGCCACTGGCAGGCCACAACAGGATGCCCCTATCCTTCCCTTCCCCCCAAAGGGCCAGAAGATGCCTGGAAAACTCCTGGAATAGGCTCTGAGAGGTGTGATATTGGTGGGAGGTTGGGAGAAGTCAAGATAGGCTATGACAATTTTCTCTGGTGGCATCAGGCAGCCTTGTGTACCTTGAGGGTGCGGTTATGTCTTTGTAGCTCCCGGCACAGGCTTTCCAGTTTGGTGCGAGCCAAAACTGCCTTGTTATGCTCACTTCGGAGATGGTCCTTCTCTTGCACTAACTGAGTCTGCTTCTTCTGCAGGATTTTCATCTGCTTCTGAGAGTTCCGGTGCTCCTCCAGCTGATGGGACAGAAGGGAAGGAAGAAAAATAAAGAATGAGTACATCATGTAGCAGAAATGACTGAAGAATCTCCATGAAAAATGAGAACAAAAGGGTCAAAAAAGCCAATACTTCAACAACAAAATTATCAGCCATTTGAGGTAAGCCAGACAGGTAAAGAAGACACCGTAATATTGAACTTTAGTTTATTGAAGTAGGCAGGAATAGCAGAGCCTTTACAGTGGGACATTGTTACTCCTTTGCTTGCTCCCTTATACTATAGCAACAAGATCCAAGGAGGGGTCAGAGTGGGGGGTTTTCTCACACTAACCTGTCTTCCCTGGCTGAGCTGTTTGTAAAGTTCATCACGTATGTTCTGCAATGGTATTTCTCTAGCCCAGCAAATTTAAGATGTGTGGACTTCAACTCCCAGAATTCCCCAGGCATTTTAAAGTTGCCAAGATTAAAAAACAGGCTTTACGATTGTGAAGGAGAAAGGTTCTGACGGAGGCATCCCTCTTTTCCGGTTTCCCTCTTTGACTTGCTCTGCCTTTGCCAACCAAACAGCCCCCAACTGTTCAGTAATTCAGCAAGGCTGCTGGGCAAGGAGGGCAGCCGATATCAGCCAATGTATCTGGAGTGAAGCAGAATGGCCCCTTTTATGAGCTAAAACCTGTGACTATCTCATAGGTAGTATATCTGGATGAATGTATTCTGTTTTATTTTTCTTTACGTACACCGAGAGCCTATTCCTTGTGTGTCCAATCAGACTTGGCCAATAAAGAATTCTATTCTATTCTATTCTATCTAGATACTAGTTATTTTCAGCCTACATTCCCCTTGGATATGCATAAATGCAGACATGTTATGTTAAATTAATCAGCCTTTTAAAATCATCACTCATTGCTGGGTTTTTCTGATCAAGGATGCTGACACAAAACAGGGATTCTTTTCTCTCTTGCAGCTGCCCAAGTGAAGATGATCTGAAGGCATTCAACTCTCCCCTTGGGGGCAACCCATTTCCCTGCCTACGTGGAGAAGATTCTCCAGCCTCGCAAAGGCACTCACCAGTTCCGCGTATTTCTTGCAGAGGGCTGCCAGCTTCTCCTCAGAGGTGCTGAGGGTGTTGAGGGTCTGCATCAGAAGCGTGATCTCCTTGCCTGGAATCAAAGGACAAAGCAAAGCCTCATTCAGAGCAAGCACAGAAACATGGTGGTAGGGCAGTATTAGAGAGGAGGAAACAGCACCGTCTCTTAGGAACTAAAAAGCCTGTAGAATGTGGGAAATAAAACTCAAGACATATTCCAGTTACAGGCTGCTACAATCGTTCAAGCTAAGGTAGCTGGGAGCCTCCCTGTATTTTAGTTACACAACCACCTCAAGAGGTGGGTGGCTTGTGGGATGCCCAAAATCCCCCCAAAAGATTTAACATTGGCTGCCCCACCCAAGATTAATATTTTAACTGCTAATGCTCTCCTTGCAAGTTAAGGATACGGAGAGCTGGGATGATTTAGCAACTGGGGCTGTATGTGTGTGTGTGCAAGGGTAGCCTCTGTGTGCGTTCATCCCTTCCCCGGGCCTCCTCATTGCCTGATTTTTGGAAGAGCAAAGGGAATGCAGGCCTGTCAGCAGAGAACTTCCTACCAAGCCCTCTGGGCTTCTTTTTCTCCTGGACTCGTTTGTGGTCACGCTCTCCACTCTCATCGCCAATTCCCCTGGGACCCTCCTTCTCGCCATTTATCTCAGGGCAGTTCTGCTCCTGGTCCCCGTTTCGGGGGGACTCGCTCCGGCACTTCTCTGGCTCTTCCAGCTCCACAGACTCATTCGGGCCGTTGTCCTCTCCAGGCCCTTCCTGGTTGGAGTCCCTGCAGTAAGTGCTCAGAATATCCTCCAGCTGTCGGCTCAGCTCTTCAGAAACATCAGGGACTGGCTGGCAAGGCAGGGCCTCCTCTACCGGATGGGCTGCAGACGGTAGAAAGCACCATTCAACATTAAGAGGGGAGAAGTTCCAAAGAGGGAAACAAAAATCAGAACACAGCTGTTGAGAGAATTAGTTAAGGATAGAGTAAGAATTATCTCTCAAATGATGATGACGACACCACAAATTCTACATTTAAGGAGAAATAAAACTAGTGAATCTCAGGGGAACGCACCCTCTTCTTTCTTCCTCTGCTCCTCGCTCACTGGCATTTCAAGCCTGTCATCAGCAAAGTGTTTCAAGCCGGAGAGGCCAAGTTGGTGACGGCAATCCCCACTTCCTGCAATCCCTCCAGGAGCCTCGGCTAAGTCGTTGTCTTCTGGCCCCAGAGTATCCCTTATTTGGGAAGGACGGGGGGGTAGAAGAGAAGCTTTGCTTTCGCCATCTTGGTTCTTCATGGTACCTCGCTTTCAAAGCCACTTTTGGCAGTTTCTATGTAAAACAAAAACAAAGGGCATTATTTTGGGATGGTTATTCACTGTCCGGCAACAGCACACATGCAAATAAAGACTAAATGCCGTATTTTTCGGAGTATAAGACGCTCCGAAGTGCAAGATGCACCTAGCTTTTGGGGAGGAAAATAAAAAATCTGCCTCCCAGCAATTTGCCTCCTTGCAACAAACAGCGAACAGTACAGACAATATACGCTGTTTGTGGTGTATTCCTGTGCATGTGTGCCTGACCCATAGAAATAGCAAAGAATTGGAGAAATGTACATTATGGCAATATATTAATGCCAGAAAGTTTTCTTAAATGTAGTCACACTACCTCCTCCCAATTGTTTAAATAGATCTATTCCAAACATGATTAAGTCAGGGTCTAATTAGACAACAGGACACTGTTACATTTCAGACTATTACTTGTACAGAAGCTGTTAAAATTGTTGTGCCTTTCTGGCACATCACCTTATTCTCTGCTATTTAAAAGAAGATAGAATAGCACTGGACCTCTTCAGATCAAGCATTTATTTTATAAAGCTTCATTTTGTTAAATTGTCTAGAACAATAATAAAGCAGTCTTTAAAAAATTAGTCTAATAATTCGAACATTCTATAGGCATTTATAGATATTGACTTACCTCCTTGCAGCAAACAGCCTGATTAGCACAAGAAAAAAAATCTGCCTCTGCCTCCCAGCAATTTGTAGCAAACAGTAAGTTTTACTTTCAATTTCAGCACCTCCTGATCATCAGCTGTTTCAGGCTTCAGGGATTGCCATAGCCTATTGCAGCCTCCGTAAGCCCCATTTTCCGTGTTTGCTGAAAGGAGGTAAATTGCTGGGAGGCAGACGCCAAAGGGTGAGGGCTAGCAGGTGGGTGGGGCTACACTCAGTGTATAAGACACACCCAAATTTTCACCCTCTTTTAGGGGGGAAAACGGTGCGTCTTATACTCTGAAAAATACAGTAAGAACTGGAACGGCCAACAAGTGGCAATTTTAACAATTGCTTGCTTTCCACAAGTTAGTACCTATTGCTGTCACACATTGCAGAATATCACTGATTGATCGACCGGTTGTCTAAGAAGTAGTATGACCTCAGATCGGGTGAGTTCTTGTAACTGGGAGGTGCACTTATTTTGGCAGAACAATATCACAAAGTGAGTAAAGACATGACATGCACTGGGACAGCATCATAATACCTGCATCTTTTCCTTGATTTTTGGGGGGAGATTCTTTAAAAAAAAGGTATTCCATTTATCATTGTTGTTAAAGTTCTTGCCTTTCATGACTCTACTTCTCTGCCAGGGATTTAAAGAATAGGATTCCTTAGGCCACCAAGAAAGATGCAAAGGTGCAAAGGTTGCACTGCTCCTGCCTTAAGCAGAGCTCAGTCATTTGTCACTGCCAGCACTTTGGAGACTGGCAAACTCAGGGATCTTCTTAGTTGCTTTTCAAGTATCTCAAAAAGTGAAGGCCAGCTCACTTCTGCACAAGCCCCACCAGGGACGGATCCCAGTAAGAGTCTGGAAGTTATTCCAATCTTAGAGCAGGGGTCCCCAAACTTGTCAACTTTAAGACTTGTGGACTTCAACTCCCAGAATTCTCCAGCCAGCATAGCTGCTTGGAGAATTCTGGGAATTGAAGTCCACAAGTCTTAAAGTTGCCAAGTTTGAAGACCTCTGCTCTGGAGACAACAATCCCCCCTCCCTCTCCAGGGAGGCCGTTCTGGATCCGCCTTCTCGGCTATTCCAAGGGGAACCAAGCTCTTCTGCCCCTGGCGCCCCCCTACCATTTTTCCTGCACCTCAAAAAACCCCTCCTGAAATAGTCCTTTAACGCTCCTCCTATCCACCCGCCTCAGCCAGGACCGGCTCAAAGGGGGGGGGGGGCTGCGCTAGGTGAGGCTGGAAGCCGCACTTGTAAAGGGGGAGGGGGTTCCTCGCCCCCCCCCCCCGGCGGCAGCCTCGCCCAGGCCACGCCCTCCTCCCGCCCCCTCCGCTCTCGGCTCCCCCCTCCGCCGTGCTGCTCCTCCTCCCCCTCCCCTCGCGGGAAGCTCCACAGGATTCTCCCCACCGTACTATCACGTCACTCCCCGCCGCCGTGACGTCACGCCCGAGAGGTATGACGCGTTCGAAGCGACTCGGCGAACCAGAGGACCCCCTGCTCGGGCCCTCCGCTGTCCTGGCGCGGCCGCTGGGCCTCCTTCTCGCCGCTGCTTCGTGGCTGCCGAGTTCTCGTTCCAGCCTCTCTCCGCTTAGCGGCTCCTCAACGCTCCGCAGGGTTGCGAGGAAGCAGCTCCAGCCCGAAGTCGCACTGCGCCTGCGCCGCTAACGGTCAGCGGCCAATCAGCGGGAGGAAGCGAGAAGCGCATGCTGGGAAACGTCGGAAGAAAAAGCGCCACCCGAGGCTGGAATATGGATTGGACTACAACTCCCGGCGGCCCTCATACTCGGGGAAGGAAGCGGGTGGCCCGAAATCACAATTCCCAGCATCCCTCGGGGTAGGAACCGGTTTCTTGCTGGGACCTTAAACGTGGCCAAACTTCAGGCGGCAATAATAAAAATTAAAATTATTAATAATAAATAATAATAATAACAACAACAATAACAACAAAGGCAAAATATAAGGAAAAACAGCTGGATGAGAGATTAAATAGATGAAAAGCCAAAGCACTTGAAAAACACTGAAGGAAAATGTGATGACAACTTTTCATGGGAATGGCTTAAGATGGGAACCAAGAAAGAAAGAAACGGAAGGTTTAATACTGGCTGCTCAAGAACAAGCACTACAAACTAATGCCATGAAAGCGAAGATACCAAAATCCACTGACAACCCAAACTGCCAACTTTGCAATAACAAAGTCGAAACTGTTTCACATTTAATTTGTGAATGCAACAAAATCGCACAGATTACAAAGCTAGACATGACTGACTGCTAAATTAATCCACTGGTCGTTATGTAAAAAATATGATTTACCTGTATCCAGAAAGTCATGGGAACATAAAGAGGAAAATGTTATCGAAAATGAAAAAGTGAAGATCTTGTAACGGATCGTCATTTGGAGCACAACACGCCAGATATCACGGTTGTAGAGGGACGAAGTGTACAGTTTATTGATATCACTGTTCCTGGAGATGCCAGAGTCGAAGAAAAAGAACTAGAAAAAATAATGAAATATCACAACCTGGCCATTTAAACTACATGGCTATGGATGAAGCATGTAACAGTGATACCCATTGTCATCTTGGCACCATGTCCAATAATTTTACAAGATACATCAAGATACATCAACAAATTGCAGCTTCCTGCAATAACACCAGCAGAACTGCAAAAAACTGCGTTGCTCGGAACATCTTATATCTTAGGAAGGTTGATACCTAGGACGCTGGCAGCAAACCGTATCAACCATTAGCACCAGTCATTGGTATTTGTAATGCATTTTTGAATGTTCAGTTGGCTGAGTTTCATGTTTAATGAATAAAGTATATAACAATAACGCATTTGCAAAATGCTTCATTTGGAATAAAAGAGTCTAAAGCTGGTATGAGCCAATGAGCTGCCTCCCCCCCTTTTTTAATCTGTTTTTTTTTTCAAAATGCCAATTCTGGGTTTAAAGAATCCCACACACCGTAAAGAGGACAACGGATGAAAAAAAGGCTCTTTAGGGTACTTTTGTATGGATCATTTCAAAAAAAGGTTGCATATATACCCACTGAGAGGTTTCTGTTCAGTGCCTTCTTAGGTTCATCTTGGGTGACAATAGTTGGTTTTTTATTCCATTGATAATGTTTCTTATTGGTTTAATGCATTGTTAGTCATCCAGAGTTGCGTTTGTGAGACGGGTTGACCTAGAAACCAACTTAATATGTCAATATGTCTTTAGAGCATTGCCAGGCTTCTCCCTGTTCTGAAATCGTAATGTTCAGGTTAGCAAAAGGAATCCCAGCATCGCATAATCCCAGGAGCGCTTATTACTCGGGAAGAGGTGAGAGTCCAAGGCAAGGAGGCTGGTTGCTAAGAGCCACGGTGGGGGTGGTCAGATGCCATGGACTGGCGCTAGAGTGTGTGGGCAAGGGTTTATCCATGCACAGACAGGAGAGCAGGTGCTGCCACCTCCCTCAGAAGGAGCTGGGACCAAGAATTCTGCACCCCCAGTAGAGCCATCCTCCTGCTCGGCAGCAAAGCAGGGACTCCCCTGCATGTAAAGGACAGGATGCCCAGCAGTGATTCTTGGTGAGGCGACTGGTGAGAGCTGCCAAAGGGCAGATGTGGACCAGTTGCCACATGCCCAAATTTTGAACCCACAATGGCAGGAGTATGCAAGAGCCAGAACTTCTATGACAGTTGTCCAGTTTTTCAGCGCTCCGGATGCTGAACCAATGGACGCAGCCCAAGGACTACCTATATATTATCTTTAGAATAGTTGCTTATATGAGGATCTCAGCAATTGTTATTTTCCCCCAATTTTAATACAATTTTGTTTAATACATTTGCCACAAAAATCATTTTGGTGGCGTTTACATATCTGCAACAAGCCCCCCCCCCCCCTGAGCTCCAAGGCCTTTCTCCTGAGTGGGCAATTAACCTTGGTTCATGGTGGGGATAAACTGGCGATTGCAAACTTCCCCCAGATTGTCACAGCCCTGGCGTAACACCAGGTGTTACATCTGGTTTCTTTTTTCTCTTGGGGAGCATATATATATATTGAGGGTGGGGGACATCAGCATCTTCATGGCCGTTGGTCACTCTCTAATTTGGGCAGAGCTGGCTGGTGCTACATTGGCAGGATCAGTCTCTGAGGATGTGTCAGGTCCCAGGTATTTCTACAGGGACACTGGCCTTTTGGTGGGTGGAAGGGGGGAGGAATGGAGTGATCTGTATATGAAGTTTCTGTTTCCTGCATTGCTGTGCTAATCTCTATATGAAGTTCTGTTTCCCTGCAATGTAGTGTGGGAGGGGTTTGGTTAGCATTGCTTTAAATAGCTGGTAGTTCTTGCCTAGATCTCTTGTTATCACCAACCTTTCAATAAAAGCTCCTTTTGGAACAACTGCAGTTTCAGGAGTCCTGCTTTTGGCAAGACCTTACAGGGAGGTTGGATCCACTTGGATTTCCACAGGTTGCCTGAGAAATTTGTGGAGGCAGGTTTAGTTGAGAGTGTTTTTAATCTTTATCCAGCCTTTATTACTTTATAAATAATTCAAGGTGACAAACATACTCAATGCTCCTTCCTCCTTCTATTTTCCCCAAAACAATAATCTTGTGAGTTGGGTTGGACTGAGAGCGACTGGCCCAAAATCAGCCAGCCAGCTTTCATGCCTAAGGTGAGACTAGAACTCTCTCTCTTTTGGTTTCTACCCTGGCCCCTTCCATCACTGGAGTAAAATGGCTCTGAAGTCCTGGTGAAGACTGGGATATGGAGAGCCTGTAGTTCTTGATAAGAGGCCTCCTGGGTGGGCAATTCCCGCACACTGTCCAACTCTGATCAAAGGCAGATAAGAATTCAGATTTCAGCCCCACCAAGGCTGCAGGACTAGCAACATTTCTGTTTCCTGCATCCAGCAGCACTGAATCCTGATTAGCATATTCTGTGAAGCCATCCAATTATGGTTTAGCCCATAAACATGGCTTAGTATATTGACTGATTCATATCCTGCCTTTGTTATTTTTACAAATAAATCAAGGGGGTGAGCACATCTAATCATATGTCTGCTGCCACTATACCTCTCCTTTCAAGTTCCTCAGCATTTTGACCATACTTGTTCTTTTTTGAGATTGCTTTGGTTGAGATATAAGAACCATTGTACAGTGCATTCGGAAAGTATTTAGACCCACTTCACTTATCAATTTCATTATACTGCAGCCTGATTCAACTGTGGTTGAAATTCATGTTCTTGGACAGCCATTTTCAGGTCCCTACAGAGATGTTCAATACGATTCAAGTCAGGGCTCTGACTGGGCCACTCTAGGACATTCACAGAAGTCACTAAGCTGCTCCTGGCCTGGGTTGTCTTGGCTGTGTGCTTAGGACCATTGTCATGTTGGAAGGTGAACCTGAAGCCCAGTCAGAGGCCGAGCGCTGTGGAGCAGGTTCTCATTGAGGATATCCATGTAGTTTGCTCCTCTCAGCTTTCCCTCAAGAGACTCCCTGTCCCTGCTGCTGATGCTGCCTCCACCTTCCCTGTTGGGAGGATATTGGGCAGGTAATGAGCGGTGCCTGGTTCCCTCCAGATGTAACTTTAGAATTGAAGCCAAACAGTTCAATTTTGGTTTCATCAGACCAGAGAATCTTGTTCCACAGAGACTGAGAGTCCTGCAAGTAGTTTTTTGCAAACTCCAAGCAGGCTTTCATGTTTCGCACTGAGGAGAGGTTTCTGTCATAAAGCCCAGATCGGTGGAGGGCTGTATTGATGGTTGTCCTTCTGGAACTCTGTCCCATCTCCAACCTCTGGAGCTCAGTCAGAGTGACCATCAGGTTCTTTTACCTCTCTTCAATTGCTCAGTTTGACCAGCTCTTCAAAGAGTCCTGGTTGTGCCCAACGTCTTCCATTTGAGAATTATGGAGGCCATTATGCTTTTAGGAACCTTCAGTGCGCCAGAAATGTTATTCTAGCCTTCCCCAGATCTATGTCTGGCAATAATCCTGTCTGGTCTCTGCTTGCAGTTTCTTTGACCTCGTGGCCTTAGCTCTGCTAGTGTGCATTGTAAGATGTGAGGCCTTCTGCAGAGAGTTGTGTTTCCAAATCATATCCAATTTAATTTACCACAAGTGGACTCCAAGGTATAGAAACATGTCAGCAACAATCAAGGGAAACGGGAGGCCCTTGAGCTAAATTTCAAGTGTTGTTGCAAAGGGTCTGAATACTTATGTCAATGTGATATTTTAGTTTTTTCTTTTGAATAAATTTATAAATTTTCATTTCTCTACTTCTGTCTTCACTTTGTCATTATGGCATACTGAGTGTAGCTTAATGAGAAAAAATTAATTTCAGTAACTGTAGAATCAGGCTGCAGCATAACAAAATTGACAAAACTGAAGGTCTGAATGCTTTCTGAATGCACTCTACGTAGCAGGGCTGTCAAACTCCCACACCCGTTTTAGTGAAGGGAAAAAGTCCCGATGCCACATGACACCGCTGTGAATTTGACCCCTCTGGTATATAGTAAAGGATTTCAGATTTGTTCACATCACAAATTTGTAAAAAGGCAAGGCAAAATACCACCTTCATCTTTACTTCTTTTTTCTAATGATTCCTAGCATGAAGCTAGTTGTTTTCACCGCTTCCACCCATGCAGTCAGGTTGGTATGTATTGGGGCAATGAAAGTTTTCTGGCATTTGGCTTCTGCACACACACACACCCCAATTGAACTTGAAATGTGTGATCAAAGACTTTCAGCTTTAATTCAAGGGGTTTAACAAAAGCCTGGCATAAACCATTGGGGAATTAGTTTTTCTAATACAGGTAGACTTTGGCGAGTCCTAAATGATGAGTTTTATGGCCAGATGTGGCCTGTTCCCTCACTAGTCCATGACGAATCAAGCGGGTAAAGGTCTGGGGTTGGTTCTGAATGCTACATTTGTATTTGAATAACAGAGACACAGAGTTTGAAGGGACCCTGGGGGTCTTCTGCTCCAAACCCCAGCCTGAGCTGACAGGCTCAGCAACACCAAAAAGCCTGGAAGATCAAGGAAGGCACTAAAGTGGATAACCACAGAATTCTGTCATTGGTGAAGAAAAACCCTTTCACAACATCTGGCCAAGTTGAGAACCCTCTTGAGAAGGTAGCATTGCCAAAGTCTATATAGCCAAGAGACAACTTCACAAATGTAAATATAGAGGCTTCACAATAAGGTGCAATCCAGCAGTAAGATTCAAGAACAGAAAGGCCAGATTAGATTTTGCCTTAAAAAGGCAATCCAGTTCCAGAATAGGATTCTTTGGGCTGATGAAACTAGGATTAACTTGTATCAGAATGGTGGGAACAGAAAACTGGAGGAAAGCAGCAGCTTGGGATACCGTCTGCCAAGCATGCTGGAGGCAGTGATAGCATGGGCACCCATGGCTGTCAATGGAACCGGGTCAGTGGTGTTTATTGATGGCCTGACTGGTGATAACAGTAGTAGGATGAATTCTGAAGTGAAATGGGCTATGAATCTGCTCAGATTCAGCCAAAGGCTGCAAAACTGATAGGATGCTGCTTCATATCGCGGATGGATAATCACCCAAAACCTACTGACGACATTTCTCAACCTGGGCAACTTTTAAGAGGTGTGAATTCTGGGAGTTGGAAGTCCACCCCTCTTAAAGTTGCCTAAGTGGAGAAACACTGACCTATGGCAAGAGCAACCCAAGGGTCCCTCAAGGCAAAGAAACAGCCAAGTCAGTCACCTGGCCCCCCAAGAGAGCGGCTGTCCACTTGCTCCAGGCAGAAAGAAGCACCAGCAGAAGGCAGCTGCAGTAGAGGCGCAGCAAAGCATCTCTAAGGAGGGACCTCAGCATTTGGCCCTGTCCGCCGAATTCAGGCAGTCCTGGACTACAAAGGATTTCATCCACGTATTAAAAACAATCCTCTTGTTTTAACCATGTTAATCATTTATGAGCCTTTTGGTGGCTCATAAACGGTTGATTTTAATGGCTGTAATTCCTCAGTGGGTAATGGCACTTTTGTCAAACCCCTTGAATTAAAGCTGGAAGACTTGGTTCACATCTTGAGTATTTCACTTCACTCAAACCTAATTCTCACATGTGTATTCACCATGTAGTATCGTTGCAGTATTATTATTTATCCTCATTATCTTACTCTTATTGGTATTACTATGATTATCATTTGCTTTGTATGTACACTGAGAGTTTCTACAACGGAGACACATTCCCTGTGTATATAGTTACACTTGGCCACATAAAAGTATTCAACTCAATTCATATTAACTGTGCTGGTGTATAGAGGCCATATGCAAAAAAAAAACCCTTATCATTCTCCCAATAGATACCAACCTGACACATATTAACGCTAGCATTCTTTGAGGCCTGAGATTTCCCCCAGTAACTATTCAGGGGAATCCAGCTTTTCAAATTTGTGCTTTCCTATATTGAATGACACCAATTACACAAACACATAGTTACCATCGTATTCAATAATTAGTGACATTTCTGAAAATTTTGTATGAATACAGACAGGAGATAAAACACCATTTAACTCCTCCCAATTTTATTTCCAAGTTTTTTTTCCTTCGTAATAAGTTGTAAGAGTCCTTGATAAAAACTAATCCTTCTGTATACCTGACAGTTTATTTGCAACTGTGAAGTTGATACACCCAGGTATAAATTTCCTAACATATTCTCCTGCCTTCTCTTTTTGAAAGCATCCTAATTTTCCTGGGAAGTCAAAAACATTAAATAAAGGGCTCTTAGATGAATATGGCCATTAAGTTTGCATTACCCAAATACAGGCCATGGCAGACGGGCGCTGTGTGCATGCCCCATGGGCTCTGAAGTGCTGCAAGAGAGCCCAATAAACTGCTCTTTGGCTGCGAAGGCAACGACTGGCTAAAGCTGAGAAAGGCCTGTGGGCGGAGCGTGTTGTGGCTCCGGAAGCGCCCCTTCCCTCTCGGACTGCCTGCCCTCCGAAAGAGCCTCCCCAGGGCCCCATCCTGCAAGGGCTTCAAGGCCTTTTTAAAATATGGCTTCGTTCCAAGGTTGGGGGGGGGGTTAGGTTGTTTGTGACCCCTGACCCTGTTGGGAAAAGTATTATAGGCACTGGGTGATCTTTTTTTTAAATTCTAGGGTGGGCTTTTTTTTTCTTTGTTTTTGCTTTGCCTGGTTTCGCTTTCAATTACATAAGCCACACAGGGTTGTTTTTGGAGTCATGTACACCTTACATCTCTCTCTCTCTCACACACACACACACCACTTTTAAGAGCACGGCATTTCATGGCAAATATTACCATATTTTTGGGAGTATAAGACACACCTTTTTCCCTCAAAAAAAGAGGCTGAAAATCTGGGCGTGTCTTATACACTGAATACAGCATTTTTTGCCTCCTGAAATCCCGTCCCCTTCACCAAAATGGCCATGCAGAGCCTTTAGGAGGTTTCCAGAGTGCTCCTGGGGGCTGGGAGGGCAGAAATGAGCGAAAAACAAGGGGCCCAGCCCCCAGGAGCACTAAGCCTCCTAAAGGCTATGTATGCCCTTTTTTTGACAAAAAACGTGCCCGTTGTCGTGAAAAACAGCCCATTTTTTGCTTGTTTTTTTTGGGGGGGGGCACCCCCCAGCAGCACTCTACAAGCCTCCTAATTCATGCCTTTTTAAAATTAAAAAATGGGTCATTTTTGGGAGGTCTGCAGAGTGCAAAAACTTATTTTTTAATTTTGCCTCTTCAAAACCTTGGTGCGTCTTATACGCTGAAAAATAAGGTAATTTCTACCAGCAGGCAGGATCTCAACCTTATTTCAGCCAAAGGGATTTCCCTGCTATCTTTGGCCCTTTGAGAGCCAACTCAGCCATGATTCCCCAAAGGCCTTTTATGGTTCCAGGAATGGCAATTGTGACATGGCTGCAAGAAAAAAAACCACATGCTTCAGTCCACACGCGTGTGGCTTGCACTCACTGAATGCAGAGATGAAGTTTATTAAATTTCCTTGTTTTTTTAAACAATGAAAAGCAAACCTCCATTACAAAATGCAGCCCAAGGGTTTCCCATCCAACTTCACCCCTGCCTGGATCTCTGCTCTTGAAGGATTTGGGAACCTTCTTCCCAGGAGGGGGAGCAAGGAAGGGGCTGTGCCCACCCACTGAACTTTCCTTAAGACCCCCAAAGGAGCCTCTCAGCCAGGGGCTTCTCTCTGGAAGGAGGAACCAGCCAGGGCCCAATTGGTCTCCAACGAAAGCCCCTTCTCTGAATTGGGTCACTCGTGCAACAGGCAAAGAGGGGGACCCGAGAGAATTGTAGCCTTGGTGACTTCTGTATAGCCAACTCTCTAGGCCAGCCTGCCCCACAACATCATCCTCTCTATCAGCACTCCGGAGGATCAGCCCCCCCCCCCCCCCGGCCTCCCCAGACCAAATGAGACAAATGTCTACGTGTATATATAATATATAAAAAATACAGAGCTTTGACTTCTTCATTTTGAAGTAAATGTAGACGATACAGTTGTGAGCAGGAGGTAATTCTGAAAGAGACACAGGCCATGGGACGGGTGGCATGGAGAGCAGATGATAAGCCCCCCCCCCAGCTCCACCACGCCCAAGTCGCCCCCACCCCAGTGGTCCAAGAGAAAGAAAATTCAAAAAAAATGGCACAAACCAAAAGGCTCCAATGAGTTTTGCAATTTTGTTTCTTCAAGTAAAGATGCACGAGGGGGTTTCTTCTCCCAGTTCACTTCAGTCAGTAGCAAATGTTAAGCCCACCTAAAAAGGCAGCTGTGCTTTTGAGTTATTTTTCTGTGCCTTCCCCTTAAGACTGGAGCCTCAGGAGCTGCTTTTTGAATCTGTCAATTGCTCTCCCCACCTGACAGGGGAAGCCTTCCCAAAGCCTGATGGGACAGTCCAATTCAGCCTGCATCTCTGTGCAGAGTTTTTCTTTCTTTCTTTTCTTTTTTAGATCTATGTAAGTAGAGGAGAGGGATGAAAACAGCAGCAACTTGGCCCAATTCCCTCAAAAGGTGCTGTTTGGCAAGAGGATTCCCTTCCCCCCCCAAAAAGACCCCATATGGGCCAAAGTGGTGCATTTGGCAAATTAAGAAAAGTCTCCAATAAAAATTAACATGTGCAAATTGTTTTAAATAGTTGAATCCAAGCATCCAGATTAGATTCCTTGGTTACAATTCAGGTTATCTTTCCTTCTCCCAGTGAGGGGAAAAGGCATCTCTCAGGTACCCAAGAGAAAAATCTCATCTCATCGGAGGAGAAAAAAATAATACACCACAAAAGAAAAAGAAACCTGGAGGAAAACCACAAACTAAAAGACATTTACACCTCCCTCCTCCATCCACTTCAGCACCTGCTTTTTTGACACACTTGTGCAGCACAAAAAATGGGAAGAAACATAGTGTGTAAGTGTATCTCCTCTCCAGAAAAGAGTCGACCGCTGCTGCTGCTGCTGCTGTGTATCGCGAAGGAGAAAGCTGCTTGGCAGCGGGTGGAGCAGGCAGGGCCGCCTTCCGTGTGGCAGAGAAGGAAACGGGGGCTGGGGGTGGGAAGGCTCTCGGCAGTTGACTTTCCATCAAAGGGAGGGTCTTCTTCCCCTCGACTCCGCACACTGGTTATAGCTGGAAGCCTTCCATGGGGGCCTCGGGCTGCTGGAAAATGAACTGCTGCTGAGCTTCGTCCACTTGGGGGGCCAGAGTGGAGTCATCGTCCTCGATGCCAAAGTAGTGTTCGTAGAGGTCGAAGGCCTTCTGGTAGATCTCTTGGTTTTCGTGGCTCTGGAGAAACTCTATTTTATCCAGGCCTGAAGGAGAAAGACCATCATTTATATGGAATCCCCCATCATAGTTCAGGCGGCTTACACAACCGAGCCGTCGAGTGCAGGCTTGCACACCCATTGGTGCAAATGGACTTGTGTGCGTTCACAGATGAACCTGCCACTCGCACGGAACCATCTCCCCCCCGCCCCTGCCAGTCCACCAAGCCGGATAGGTAGGGGACCACTGGCCTAAGGGGTAGAGGATCATCTCTATTAAGACATTGAGGGTTGGGAACATGGGAGGAGACAGACGTGAAGTCAGGTGCTACCCAATAATACACTGCAAAGCTTTTTTTTTAAATCAATTTGAAAAATTAAAATTTAACTTGACACTGGAAAGGCAACCTCAGGGCACCCCCCCTCCCCCCTCCGGGAAGGAGTTCCTCAAAGTGGAGCCTCAACTGAGAGCCTCCGTTTGCAAATAGCCACAGCACATGTCCGAGGCTCAGCCCTCACCGTAGGCTTCCTCAATGAGGCTGCAGTAGGGGTTGATGCCAGTGCCGCTCTGCTTGGCCTCCTGCTCTCCCAGCCGCAAGATGTTCTCCAGGCCATTCAGGGCCACCTGAACTATCTTAGCGTCCATGACGGTCAAAAGGTCGCACAAGGGTTTAATGCAGCCCAGGTTTACTAAGTATCTGGAAACAAAGCAAAAAAATTCAGAAGACTAAAACTACTGATAAAATTTAACACTCTTGGAGAATAATTTACTTGCTGGGAAGACATGCCCTCTTCCCCAGTTCCTCTTCTGAAATTCAAGCTCAGACTCCTAAAGTTAGCAAACTATAAGAGGAAAATAAAGTATTAGGCTGCATATAATTCATTCTATGTTTTACTGTTTGCCCCTCTTCCCAATCATGGAGGCGTTGTTTATGAGCAGCAGATAACTGTGTAATCTTGTAAACAAGGACAAACCATCAGCTCTGGTTATTAGAATAGCAAGAGCCATAAAATCCACATGCTATGAAGTGCATGGCATAGAATCCTAGGGCTGGAAGGGACCTTGCAGGTCTTCCGGTCCAACCCCCTACCCAAGGCAGGAGACCTTACCCCAGACAAATGGTTGTCCAAATCTTTTCTTAAAAATCTCCGGCAATGGAGCACCCACAAATTCCATTAATTAATTGTTATTACGGTCAGGAAATTTCTTTTTAGTTCTAGGTTGGATCTCTCTTTAACAAGCGCGGGCTCATTGCTTCTTGTCCCGTCCTCTGGTGCTTTGGAGAATACTGTAAGCCAGGGGTGTCCAAACTTGAGAACTTTAAGACTTGTGGACTTCAACTCCCAGAATTCCCTAGCCAGCATAGCTGGCTGGGGAATTCTGGGAGTTGAAGTCCACAAGTCTTAAAGTTCCCAAGTTTGGACACCCCTGCTGTAAGCCAAGCCCCTCTTCTCTGTGACAGCCCCTCAAGTCCCGGAAGACAGCTATCGTGTCACCCTTGATTCTTCCCTTTGTTAGACTAGACATGCCTAGTTCTCTTAACCGTTCATCCTACAGTTCAGCCTCCAGACCCCTGATCAACTTTGTGGCTCTTCTCTGCACTCTCTCTATGGTCTCGGCATATTATTTTGTATCTTGGTGAGCAGAACTGGATGCAGCATTCCAAGCGTGGCCTCAATAGTGCAATATAAAGTGGTACTATCACTATTCTCAGGCTCTTGATGCTGTTGGTTGGCATTTCTGGCAGTTGCAGCATTAAAAGTGGTGGCCCACGAGGACACCCAGCTTTTGCCTCATCATCAAACCCAAATCCTCCATTAGTTATAAAGGGGAAATGATATGGGGGAGGAAATCTTCCTTCTTCCTTCCTTCTTGGTTTATATAGCCGCATACCTCAAGAACACAACTTTCTTGCCAGGCTCTCATTCTGCCTTTGGTTAGTTTTCTTCTCAGCTGACAAGATAGCCAGGCAGAATGCCTCACCTTTAACGTCTCTCATTCCTTATTCACAATTTTAATGCTGTCACCTGCCCAGAGTCGCCTTGTGACAAGATGGGGAGCAAATAAATTTAATTTAAAAATAAAAATTAACGAATGGAAGCTTCTTAGATGAACAACTAATGTTGGGTTATCTCATTTTGTCCAGTTCTTGATTTTTTTAGGGAAAAAAAACTAAATTTCAAAATTGGACACAGAGTAAAACTTGTCTGTGCCAAGAACATTACGTTGGCAAGGGTTACCCCCATGAACTCCACAGGTTCTTTTAAATTTTTTGTTCTCACAGACCTGTTAATAAGAAAGAAGCACAACTACAAAGAACGCCCCACCCCCCAAACTCTAAAGTTAAAGTTACTCCTTACTTAATCTGCTCTGGCGTTCCTCCTGAGGTGGCGTTTGTGATGGCCCAGGCCGCTTCTTTCCTGGTGCGGAATTCTGCCTTCTGCAGGATCTCAATTAACACTGGGAAGATGTTTGCATCTATGACTGCCTGCAGGGCCAGAGGCAGGAGAGGGTTAGCCAGAGGCTGAGCATTGGGCCCAACCCCCAATCCCTCGGAGCAGGTGAGGACACAGCAGCAGTACAGGTAGTCCTCACTTAATGACCAATTGTTTTATGACCACTGGAAGTTATGATAGCCACCTGACAGATGCTTTATGGCCCATAAAGTGGTCCTGGCTGCACAACGACAGCTGCAGTCACATGACTGCATGTCGGCCGAGTCAGCTTCACAACCAGTTATGGCATTCCACAGTCACGTGACTGTGGTTCACTATGTTTTTTGCTGGTTTCTGAAAAAAAAAAACCTGCCCGTTCAGATAAACAGGTTTGCTTAATGACTGTGGGGGGTCTGCTTAATATGGTTTCAAGAAGGCTGAAAAAGGACTATACCAGTATATTGGTGGCTGGATCGGAGGTTAAAAGCAGTAGGTTTCTTGCAGTAGAGATTGCTCAATAGGATTAAATAGCTTACCACGTAATCTTCTTCTATCCCCTTGGAGGAATATAAGCAAGGTTGGGCAGCATTAAAGAAGACCTTCCTGATCTGGATAGACTTCCAGAGGTCTGGCCCTCAATCCCCAGAATTCTCCAACAAGCCTAGCATTGCTGAGAATTCTGAGGTTCAACCTAACTATTGGGAAGGCTACCAAATTGGCGAAGGCTGAAATACAAATCACCCGATTAACTGAAAGATTGCTAGGCAAGGTTTGCCTTTTTGCAAGTGACAGAAAGGCGCGTAAGAGAGTTGATGTTCCTGGAGGGATTCGTAACAAGGAAAATGATTTGGCCTGGCTGGAAAATTAGTCAGAAATGTAGAAACTCCAGCTCAATGTTTCCCATATGTAAGACCACACCCTTGGTGGGGGGGAAAGAGTCCAAGAAGCCCACAGTCATTTATGCCTTAGGAGTGTTACTTCCGTTGGCTTATTACCTGTATCTGAGCTCTGTTCCCTGCTGTCACATTGGAGATGGTCCAGCAAGCTTCTTTCCGGATGGACTCTTTGGGGCTGCTAAGCAGATGAAGGAGACAAGGCAAAGCTGAGCAATTTAGGATCACCTAGAAAGGAAAAGCAAATAAGCGCTCTGTTTCAAAACTTCTGCCTACCTCCATGCAACAAAATGGGTGGATGATCTGGGGAAAGAGGGGAAGAGATGCTCCCTCGGAGACAATTAGACAAGAGAGGGTGGTGCCCCCCCCCCCAATGGACTAACAGCCAGAGGAAGGAATTTAGGATGTATCCACCCTAAAGGATCAAGCAGGGGCGAGGGAAGCAAGACTGACGTCAGCCCTCCTGTTGGATAAACCAGACAGGAAGCATGAGCTCATTCGACTTTGCTGTAAGGCTACATCAGCAGAACTTGCAAGTCTGAAGATACAAATTTCCCAGCGCCACTTTTAACCACCTGACGCATCAGGGTGGGCCCTTCCTGCGTTTCTTCCTTTGACCGTTAAGCCCCTGGGGGCTGCCCCTGCTCTCATCTTCTAGGCACCATTTCCCCCCCCCCTCATCCATCCATTGATTGATTAATAACACCCATCTCATAGGAAACAGCCCTATTAAACTATTACAATACAATAGCAGAGAGGATCGTAATTTGGCTACAGATACAGGAATGCTGAACCAGAGCAAACCTAAGCTAAAGGTCAGCCGGTCTCAAGAGATTTTTGCATTACTCTAAAGAAAGCAGCAGGGAGAGTTTAATCCGGAGAAAATTTGGAAAACTACCTTCCCAAATCAGACCAGGGCTTGTTCATGAGGTGCCACCTGAAGGACACGTATGAAGCTGCTTAGCGTGTTCCCATCAGCCATGGTCCCTTGATTATGGGACCAAATAAGACTGACATCTGAGGAGTGTCAAGACAACTGTGTGTGTGTCTGGTAATTTTCATGACAGACCCAAAGATCCACTTATTCTCCTAAGCCAGGGGTGTCCAAACTGTCCAGCAGAGCTGGCTGGGGAATTCTGGGAGTTGAAGTCCACAAGTCTTAAAGTTGCCAAGTTTGGACACCCCTGTCCTAAACCCTTGCTGTTAGCATTATAAGGAGAACAAGAAGATGCAAAAATGGAAATACCCAAATAAAAAGATAGCAGAAAAGAAAGTAATTCCTAGCCTTCAGTGAATTGCATCAACAAAAACAAACTTAGTGTTCCCCACATCAATGAGTAATTACTGCCCCTGACATTAAGCCAGTCTCTGCTTTAAATCATAGTTTGAGTACCAACTGCCAGTATCACGGCCAGATTCCACAACCTCTCTGATTATTGACTGAAATCAAAAGTCCTGGAGCTTGATTTCCCCAGATTGGTGGTAGATATTTTAAAGGCAGATTTAGGAAACAGGCTCAGGGGCCTCCTGGGGGGGAAGCCTGCAATGGACTACACAAGCCTCCCTCCCATCACCTGGGTTTGGATATCGTCCCCCGTCACAATGTTTCCAACTGCTCTCAAAGCTGGGGAAGCCACCTTGTAATCGCTGTGCCTGTGTGCAGAAGAAGACAACAACACACTCAACGTTCCTTAAGTTTAGTCTCTCTTATTCATCAAGAATCAAAGACATCCCAGCAAAGTCTATTTGAACAAAACCAGGATGCAGTCCAGGAAACCCCATAGAGGCCAGTGGGAGAATCAAGGAAGACCCTAAATATTACTCAGCTGCAATCCACCACAAGCTCCTCTGGGCTGCTGGCTGAGGTGGCTCAACATCATCTGGAAGGCCATAGGCCATGCACCTGCCTTATATGACCAGGGCACATTGCACCAGTCCCTGCTTTCATTAAAACGCTCAGGCCAGGCCAAGGTCTGGAGCACCACAGTCAAGGTTCCCATGTCAAATAATAGCTGTAAGCTCCAGAATCTCTGGAATTCAGGGCATCCTTGGCAGAAAATCCTAATGGAGATTGCCATTACGACCGGTGGTTCACTATGGATATGCTTTGCCAAAAGGTTTTCAGCAAAACCATCATAAAATGCGGTCATGTGACCATGGGACATGCAAATGCCGTATATGCAGCTATGTTGCCGAATGCCCAGAGTCTGGACATAACCAGGGCCAGGGCTGTCTGTCTGTCAGAATCGACTCACAGGACTGGAGGACACCTTGAGGGTCCTCTAGTCCAACCCCCTTGCCCAAGGTAGGAGACTTTATACCATCCTGGACAAATGGCTGTCCTAGCTTCTCTTGAAAACCTTCAGAGATGGAACACTTTGAATCCAGGTTGTAAGACCCCTTTTGGGGGTCAAATGTAACTTGAACGATTGCAAAGCAACCAGTCGTAAGTCAACTTACAGAAAGCTGGACCTGCACACACCAGATCTTTGCTACCTTAAAGCAGCTTCTTCCCCATCCTGGTCCTTTGGGTGGATTCAAGCTGCTTCGATGTGCTGGGATTTATGCAGTCCCACCTACTTGGAACACACCAGACTCAGGATGGGTTAAGCTGGGGCTTTAAGTGCATCCCCTCCAGTTCACGTCTTCCCTCAAGCTCTTCCAAATGTGCCTCAGTTCACTCAGCCCCTATTTATTCCACTGAGCTGGGAGTGCAGGAGGACAGTAGCGACACCCGCACTGTTCTATCGCAATGGCAGATTTGCGCGTGATGTGTGTTCTCCCCATCCTCTCCCCACCTAGGAACTGGCTGAACCCTCTGTTTTTAAACCCCCCAGTTTAAAAGAAAGGAAACTGCCTCGGTATCATGGCACAGATTAGCATTTGTCCTCTTCATGTCTGACTTCACAAAATGAACACAGCCAGAGTAGTTTGCAAACCATTATCTGTGGCATATGTGAATCTAATCAACTACTCAATAAGTGATAGCTAAGCGAACCATAATTGAGCACTTTTATACTTACATTAGCAATTCCACCAGTCGCCGGCACACTCCTGAATCTATGACCGCCTGGATTTTCTCATTGGGTCCATCCGACAGGTAGGAAAGTGCCCAGCAGGCATCTGCCAGCAAGTCTGAGTCACTGCTGAAAAGCAAGCGAGACAAGACCGGCAAACAGGACAACACCTGCCCAAAAACACAATTGCGAGAGACCGTGAGAACAGCGGCTGTAATGGGAAGTTACAGGCATCACAGCAGTTCTCCCTCCACAGAGTTTTAGGTGTGCAAGATCAAATCTCTCATTTCATGCTCAATTCAGAAAGACTCATATTCAAATCGGTGTCTCATGCTATCGTCACACTGAATGCTTATTTTAGAGCTGGTAAATCAGTCCTCTATGGCATACCATACATGGACTAGCATTACATACGAACGTTTCACCTAGGTTAGTAAAACACAATAAAATATAAATGTTAAAAAGACCTATATTCAAATACTGATGTCCAGGCCATCTAACCATTGAAGCACAACAACGTTTATCTTGACAAAATCAGCTGCTGGACCAGTTTGACATGGAAACCCAGCCTCCGTTGATACAGAGTGTCCCAGCAGAAGCTGTGCGAGGTACAAATCCCATTCAGGATTGTCCATTGCTGACGTGGCAGTTCAAAGCCTGGCACCTTTTTTGTGGGGTCAGTGATATGTCTTCCTCTGCCAGGGCACTCAGAGGCCCATTTGGCTTTCCATCGGGAATCAATGCTAAAGTTGTTGGGCAGATGTTGTGCAAGGGCCAGTGGGGGCTTCCTGGATTTGAATCTTCTGCTGATAAATGAGGAAGGGTGGAATGCACCAGTAGGAGTGAGTTGTTCATAGTTTTTCTGTATTCTCTCGGTTGTGCATTGAGGCCTTTGTAAAGCTGGCGCTGCTATGAGGCTCAGACCAGGAAACCAAATTGGAGTGGTTTTAATGCATCCGCTTATAACCCTCACGATGTCGTTGAGTCTGGCGTCTCACTCACTAGGATGGCAGCTGCTAAACCCTACAGGGACACCGTGTTCTGCTGCGGAGTACACCCACCCTAGTGCTGATGATCCGAGGGTAGAAGCTTAGTTCCACATAGTTTCTGGGGCATGTTGTTTTTAGCATTTATTTTTGCCATCGTATTCTCTAATAGAAAAGAGCCCGTTCCAATGTTACCCCAAAGCAGTTTGGATGGGGATTACAGGGGAGTAAGTTGCTAAGTAGACCGTGAGGGTTTCACATGCTAGATACAGCAGTAACTCTGGCTTAGAGTTATTACCAGTCACACCAATTGCCTTGTCTGTTGGAGAATAAAACACTAAACTTTGTAAGATGCTCGGCCTGCAATCAGCACAATCAGGACTTGAGTTACAATGAACTCAATGACCTTTTACTATTTTCACAGGTACTTCGGGTGCTTTTAAATGCAAGAAGGAGATTTAAGTGACAGGAGCAAGATGTGAGTTTTAATCCTGAGCCTAGATAAAGTAGTGTTTCTCAATTGTGCTGGCTGGGGAATTCTAGGAGTTGAAAACCACACACCTTCCAGCTGCCATGGTTGAGAAAGGCTATGGAACACAAGAGGCGTCTGAGGCTGGGAAAATAAAGTAATAGACCTTTGGATCTTACCTTCTCAAACTCTGGGGGTGGGTTCTTCCCTCTGCAGAGATTCGACAAAGCCCAGACCGCATTTCGTGTCATTGTCAACCTAGTAGATTTTGTGAGCAGCCTGAAATATAACCAAATGATGCTTAAGTCCACATTACGGCCTTTGGGCTTAAACCAAGCTATTTAAGGGCTTGGCAACTGTATCCTATATAAATAGTCCTAGCAGCCAGATGGTTCGGGGAAAATAAGAAAATCAGTTGCGGTTCTAGGACAAGTTTGCCCCACTCAGCACTTGCAGCCTAAGGAAATGAAGGAGCCACAAAGTGGTGGAATTTCTCCCAGTGGCTACTCACAACAACAAAGGAGGAAGGATGCCACAATTTAGGACATAATCACGGCAGGCAGAGCTGTCTCCAGCGATGTTCCCCAGTGCCCAGACAGCCTGGAAGAAGAGCAGGGGCTTCAGGACTCAGTCCTTGAAGGGGATACGTTAAGAGCAACAGCGAAGCAGTCAGTTGGGTCCTTGCAAATGAATCGCTGACCTTGGTCACTTCTATGCTGTTTGTTATTATTGTGATGAACGCATTGCAAGATAGTCTAGGCAACCTTCCCAACCTAGCAGCCCCGGTACATGGAGGGAGCCTAGACAATGCACCACCTCGGAGGTGTCTAACAGCTACTACCCCGTATCTGACTATTTCATCCCATTCTCTGACCCGAGCCTTCCAATAGCTATTAGGGATCTGTGTTTCTTTCTTGCCACCTGGCCCAGCTCTCATGCCATACAAAGCAGCTTGCCTTACCCTAGGCAGTATGACGCATCTGTGACATCAGTATGACAGCAGTAGAGCCTGAAGGTTAGACACTGAGTTCCAGGGGGGTGAGAGAGCCAGTTGGGCCATCCTACCTCATAGGATCGTTATGAGAATAAACTGAGTGAAGGACCCCTACCCCAATGTATGCTGCCTTCCAGGGGAAAGGCAAGTAATCAATGTGATGTAATTACATCATAATTAGACCATGGAACATACAATAACAGAGCTGGAAGGGACCTTGGAGGTCTTCTAGTCCAACCCCCTGCTCAAGCAAAAATGCCTGCACCATTTCAGACAAATGGCTGTCCAGCTTCTTCTTAAAAGTCTCCAGTGATGGAGCACTAACAATTTCAATACAACTGTACACCTACAATGTGGTGGGGTAGTTGAAGGCGTAGACAAGCAATGCAAAGGGCCTAGATCAGTCAAAAACATTTCCAAGCTCCAGTCACCTCCCTACTCAAACAAATTTTAAAAAATCTTGTGAGAATCAGCCATTTCAATAATTTTTAAACTGGGAAGCTGCTGCCCTTTGTAGGACACCGTTGATCATGTTTTGTTCACAGCTGGAGCTGGCTATTCTGCTGCAGAAATGCTTGCGAGAGAATGAACAAGAGCTCAAGAGCTGCCATGAAATCGGTAGCCCAGGCCTGAGTCTCACCTGCTCTTGGACATCTTCAAAATCAGCACTCAGCAGTTCGATGAAGATTGGGACTGCCCCGGCCTCAATCACTATCTTAGTTTGTAGTGAGTTACCTGAGGCGATGTTGGTCAATGCCCACGCAGCTTCAAACTGGAAGAAAAGCAGCCAGTGAACGACTAACCCCAGTGGAGACCCACAATCAAGGAGAAAAAAGTTGCTTGGGGATTGAACCTCAAACAGATTAAACCGGAGTTCCCATTTGTTGGGAGGGGGGCAGGGGGGGGGAGCCTTCTGCAAGGCAAAATAATTCAGAAATGAGACCACTTCACTATTTCACTGACATTGCAGGGGGAGGAATTCGCCTGTGGAAGGATGGCAACAGCCTCTTTGAGTGGCAGTTCCCATCTTCAGCGGTGCTGCTCACAATGAATTCCACCCACCCGAGCATGGGAATCAAAGGCAGAGGCGCAACTGAGGAGGGGCTGCCTGTTTGCCACCACTCACAAGACCAAAACCAAGGAGAAAAGCTGGAAGGAGGCCAGAAAGACCAGGAAGGCAAGAGAAAGCCACTCCAGAGTCGGTGGAATAACTGGTGTCTGGTTTTCAACTATAAACTGCCTCTCAGGAAGGGTTTTTATGCATCGTTATATTAAAGCATGATTAATAATGTACATGTCTTTGAAGAGCTGATAGCCTATACTTATTCAGGGATAAAGAACTAATAACGAAATATTCCTTTCACACATATCCCTTAACAAAATACCCTATGCTTAAAGCAACAGTGGATTATGGCTTCAAAGTCAATCTTGCAGACTTTGAAATAGCCATGCAACAATGGTTTTACATTTTTAATGGTAATTTTATTAAACATTATAGCCATAAGTCTCTATTTTTGGTATTGTTTTATAGTGAGATGTCTTTGGACAATTGGATCACGACCACCGACATAAGCAGGACAAAGACAGAGCAAGCTGTAAAGTTGATTAAGATCTTCAAGAAAGAGCTGGCCCTCCTCTTACCTGTAGTGTGCTGTTTTCACTTCTCTTGAGGAACTCAACAAACCTGTCCACAACTCCCTGAGTGCTTATCACCTCATCAATTGGAGGATTGGGCTCTAAAATAAAATTTAAAAAGAAACTGAAGGACGGGAACAAAATTAAATAGATATCAAGCAGTATGCTGATGACACTCAGCTGTACATCTCCACCCCGAACCACCCCAACGAGGCCGTCGAAATGATGTCCCGGTGCTTGGAAGCCGTACGGGTCTGGATGGATGACAACCGACTCAAACTCAACCCCTCCAAGACGGAGTGGTTGTGGCTTCCGGCCCCCCGGTTCAACCAGTTGCTTCCATCTCTGGCCATTGGGGGCGAGCAACTGGCCCCCATGGAACGGGCGCGCAATTTGGGCGTCCTCCTAGATGCCCGGCTGTCCATGGATGACCATGTAACAGCCGTGGCAAGGGGGGCGTTCCACCAGGTCCGCCTGGTGCGCCAATTGCACCCCTTATTGGACCGGGATGCCTTGCGCACAGTCACCCATGCGCTAGTGACGTCTCGCCTGGACTACTGCAATGCTCTCTACATGGGGCTTCCCTAGAGATGCACTCGGAGACTACTGTTGGTTCAGAATGCGGCCGCGCGGGTGATTATGGGGAGGACTAGGTTCTCCCATGTAACACCTCTCCTGCGCGAGCTGCACTGGCTTCCTGTGGTCTATCGGGTGCGTTTCAAGGTTTTGATTACGATCTTTAAAGCGCTCCATGGCATAGGACCTAGTTATTTGCGGGATTGCATCCTGCCCCATACATCCCTACGACCAATCCGCTCACACAGAGAGGGACTTCTCCGGGTGCCGTCCGCTAAACAGTGTCGGGGGGCGACACCCAGGAGCAGGGCCTTCTCTGTGATGGGCCCAGCCCTGTGGAATGACCTCCCCCTTGACATCAGGATTACTTCCGATCTCCGCTCCTTCCGTGTAAAGCTCAAGACCCACCTCTTTCAATTATCTGGCCTGGCTCAACCGTAGTTTATCTTCCTCCTGACAGTCCTTTTTAAATTGTATTTTATCATGGGATATTTTAATGGCTAATTTTAATTTTCTATTATTATTATTATTGTGATATATGTCTGATTACTACCTCCTCCATGTATGTATATGTATGTATATGTGTGTATCTGTAGGTCTATATGTATGTATGTATATTTTTATTGTACGCTGCCCCGAGTCCCTTGAGGAGAGGGAGCGGCTAACAAATTAAAAATTTGATTTGATTTGATTTGATATTGGGTAAGGCTTGCCTATCGTTTGGGAGTGAGGGGATGAATATCACAATCTCAGCTTGCACATAACCCTTTGCAGACATGCCATCGCCATCTAACTCCCTGCCCAGTTGAGGCTGTGATTCTGTATAGGACAATGTATGCTTGCATTTTATCTGTGTTTAGCTAGGTATGTTCCTTACACACTACTGGGCATGTCAAAACTTAACTGCTGAAATTTAAGGCATTTAAAAATTGATTTGTAATTGAATACAATTAAAAATGAGCAGATCAGATAGTCTGCTCCTGCTGTTAAGATTTCATGTGTTCAGTCTACTCACCTAAATAAAATGTTCAGATGTTTTTGGCAAAGTATTTGAACAACAAACATATCTTGAGGGCCTAACAGAAACACTAAGTTAATCTCACCAGCTCTTCTTAAAAAGAGTTACAACTGAATGTACCTTTTGAAAGTAGCTTTCTGAATCGCTGGGTAGTTACTAACTGAAGATCAGGATCTTCAGAGAACAACATTTTCACCATCTCCACTGTGATCACACCCTCCTGAAAAGAGCAGACGTTAATCCATCACCAAAGTTAATGCCCACCTTTCATAACAATTCTCAAAGTTTAGATTTAATTCAGGGCTATTTCAATTTTCAAGAAGATTCCAGGCTAGAGGAAAGACATCTAAATCCCAGGAAATTCTTTTACAAACCTTCTCAGAGATAGGATAAGGTGTATTGTACCAAAGCAGATAAAATGGGTCACCTAGCCCAAGGATGGAGAACCTGAGGTCCTGCAGGGGTAGCCGATAAATCCCCTTTTCTAGCTCGAACCTGATTGCCAATACTCAAAATGAAATTGGCAGGTTGATTTCCTTATCTTTTGGGGCAGAAAACATTTACAAAGTGCATGGACGTTTTTTAGTATTATATAGATGTCTTACTGATATTGAACAAGAGAGAGAAGTAAGAAGGAAACATGATATATCTCTACTTACACTACCAATGGTAGAGCTGACCAAGGAATCTACCAGAGGACTGTCAAACATAGCAGCATCTTCATTAATTAGCTCCACATTTCTCCTTTTAAAGAGCTGCAATGGAAAACGAATGAAGTCACAGGGGAACAAACCAAACCCTGATTCCGAGTGGTCACCCGCAGATGGCTGAACGGCTCCTCTGCACTTCAGGGTTGTAACCCACATTGGTAACCATCCTGCTTTTTGATGTTTCATCAAGCAGCTCCTAATTGATGCTTTCCGTTCTGCAGGTAAGGACTTCTATAGGCGGCTTAACTGAAAAGTAGCTTAATGTGATTATTCTTACTTAGTACTATTGCAAGGCAGCACCATCATTGAATCGAGTCGCACAAGGGCAAAACTTAGTCTGGCTTGGCACTCACCATCTACAAATCCCTATCACCCGATCACCAATCACTCCAAACAGTTCTCATGGCTTCACTACCAATGTTCCCTCTAATTTTTTTTCAGTGTGAGCAGAAAAGTATAGTGTTTGAGCGGCACATTTTTATGCCTGAGCAGCACCTGAATTTTTTTCACAGGTGTCACCTAAGACAACAACAAAATCAGTATTATTTGAAACTCAAAGTTATGTTTATTCAAGGTACCCGCTTAATTCAAAGTGTTATATAGTATCACTTAACAACGCTCCTGCTTAGCAACCAAAATGTTGGGTCAGAAACTCTGGCATTTGAAGCATGCAAGTCTTAAAGCTGTCAAGTTACAAGATCCTTGCATCCTTAACCCTTTAGAAAAAAAAACCCCAGGGTCTTCAAACCTGACAGCTTGAAGACTTGTGGACTTCAACTCCCAGAATTCCTCCTCCAGTCATGTTGCGGTGACATCATCTGCGTGGATCTGCTCCATCTTTGGTTTTTTTCATAGGGGGCAGGGCTGCTGCTGCAGATGCCGACGAGCCCTTGCCTCCACCAGAATAGCAGCTGCCTCCTCTTCCTACTCCTCCTCCTCCTCCAACAGCACCACCACATTTGGAGTGAAGCCGCCAAAGCTCCTGCTGGCGCCCCTGACCGTGGCAGTGGCGGCAGCGCGTCCCCCTCCATTCGAAGCACCTGAGCTGGGCACCGCGTTACCCCTGCTGCCTTCTCCTCCTCCACCGTGCTTTTCAGAAGCCATGAGGCCTTTTCCCCCCTGCTCCCGCCCCCTCCGCCGCCTTCCTACTGGCTCCCGCGGCCTCATGGCTCCTCAAAAGCACAGCAGAGGAGGAGGGGGCAGGGGTAACGCGGGGGCCAGCTCAGGTGCTCCGAAAGGAGGGGGAGGCGCCGGTGCCACGGGCGGGGGCGCCGGCGGGAGCTTTGGCGGCTTTCACCTCGGCCGCAGTGTTGGGCAGCAAATGTGGTGCTGTTAGAGGAGGAGGAGGAGGTGGCAGCAGATATTCCGGTAGCGGCAGGGGCTTTGGGGGTTTACTTTAGCCACAGCGCTGGGCGCAAGCAGCTAGGATGGGCCGGCAACAAAGGACCTCCCCGGGCTTGCTTTGCTGAACTCAGCCCCCCCCCCCCCGCTCATCAAAACAAGTCCGGGGAGGTCCTTTGCGGGCGGCCAGTTCTAGCCATCTGCAAAGGACCTTCGGCGCCTGTGACAGTAGAAATCACTGTGCGGCAGTTGGAAACTGCTGCGCGGTGTTTTCTTGCCACCTGCGCGGCCGCGCAGCCGCGCAGCTTAGAGGGAACAGTGTTCACTACTCTAAATAGTTCTTACACTTTCAACTGCCAGCTGCATGTAAGTGACATATAAAATTTATATTAAATTCATACACACACACACGCGCACGCACACACACACACACGCGCGCACACACACACACGTGCACACACACACACACACACACACACACAGTGTTTTAAGAGCAAAGAGCCTAACAAGAAATACTACTGCCTTGCACCAAGTGTCAGCAGACCCAGGGGAAGCCCCTTTCTTCCTTTTCTGTAGATCAACCAATTTGCGACATAAAATAAAGCTTGCACTTTAGAGTTAAGTCATGAGGTGCCTCTGAACAGCTGCTCAGCCCAGAACTGCTCCCATTAATCTTTTTGTCATCTACAACGCAACCTTTCAGTTTCACTACCAAGCAGACACATATTTTTCTCCCTACCTGAGCAAGTGGGATGACAGGAAGTCCAGTGCCGGGAATCAGAAACTGACCCTGGTTTATATTCTGAGATAGCAATTTACTGGCAGATCCTTCAATCCACCCTACAATACAAGTAGTTCTCGACTTATGACTGGCTGGGTGCTTAATGATCATTTGAAGATACTATGGACACCCAAAAGCTATACTGACTGTATAGCCCAGTTCCGACAGCTACATCCCCAGTTGTCACAGGAAGACATTTGGTTGCTCAGCAACCAGCCTGATTGATGGCCATTTGAAGCATCTGACATTTACGTGACTTGTGATTTGTGCTTTTGCAAAAGTGCCCCATAGAGAATAATGGATTTCACTTAACAACCACAACATTTATTTACCAACTGATGCAAAAAAGGTTGTAAAATTAGATCTGGTTACACAATGTCCCATCTTACGGCCATCACAATTTATGATTGTAATGGGCAGGTTTCATTATTGTCGTAAGTCGAGAACTATCTGCATTGCACAAAGAACAGTCAGCCTGTTACAGATGCTCGTAATTTAAAGACTACTTAGATAATTTCACTGGACCTAATTTGTTTGCATTTTTATTGCTTTCCTAACCTCATTTTATAACACCAAAACCATAAATAATCTTAGCTTAATTTTATTATTATTAGCAGGATTCTCTGATTGCCTTCTCCCATTTCCTGTTACAACACAGCAGCAGAAATCAAATGGTATAGGGACACCTGCTTGAGCAGGGGGTTGGACTAGAAGACCTCAATGGTCCCTTCCAATGCGGTTCCTCTGTTATTATCTGTTTTTGCTGTTCTTCAGAGTATTGACTGCCAAGTATCAGATAAGCCCAAAATGAAACAATACTTCTACCTCACTCTACTTTTGATTGAGTAGATCCTTTACCTGCTGCTCCCGTTTCTGTTTGCGTAGCTGGATCCCCTCCTCTTCTCTCCTCCGGCGCATCTCCTCTGGGTTCAAAGCTTTGTTTTTGTAACTTTTCATTCTGTAATTGTTGTCTTTTGCTGGGCTCGCCATGGTTTCTGCAGGTCAGAAGTAAAAAAAAACCAGATGCCATCTTTTTTGCATTATCAATAGAAAATAGGCTACTTACGCGCATCATGCCCTGGGGCAGGAGGACACCAAAGGATGCCATCCTCTGGAGGCCTGTTCAGATTCTGCAATGAGTCACTCCACTGCATTGATCTGAAAAAATCCTTGGCTTTTACCTATAGTGGCACACTTTAAAACCCTTCAACATTTTTCAGTTTTACGGGGCCTTTTTAATTAATCTGTACAAATGTGATTAGGTAAAACTTGGCTCAATAGCAGCAACTGCGAGAGGGATCTTGGAGTCTTAGTGGACAGTCACTTAAAAATGAGTCAGCTGTGTGCGGCAACCATCAAAAAAACCAACGTAATCCTAGGTTGCATCAACAGAGGGATAGAATCAAGATCCCGTCAAGGGTTAGTACTGCTTGGAAAGGCCACACTTGGAATACTGCATCCAGTTTTGGTCGCCACAATATAAAAAAAGATGTTGAGAGTCTGGAAAGAGTGCAAAGAGCACTTAAGATGCTGAAGGGCCTGGAAGCTAAAACATATAAATCAAGGTTGCAGGAACTGAGCATAGGTCTGTCTAACCTAGTAGAAAGAGGCCGAGGGGTGACGGAATAGCAGTCTCCCAATATTTGAGGGGCCGAGGTGGTTCATGAGGCTGCCTGGACCGATTCTGCCCTTGAGGGCTTGCAAGGTCAGAAGCCACGGCCTGAAGTGCCCCTGGAAGCAGACCGGGAGCCAGTGGGGTTCATGGAACAGAGGTGGGAAATGGCCATCCTGCCCTTTGCACTGGCTGGAGCTCCCCAACGGACTTCGAGGGTTGCCCCGCGTGGAGCCCACTGGAGCAGTCCAGAGGAGGGATGACCACGGCTTGAGTAACTGAGCGCAGGGAGTCCTGATGCAGGAAAGGCCGCAGCTGTGCAAAAGCCCTCCAGGCCATGCCTGACAGCGAGTCCAGGAGAAGGTTGCAAACTGGGTCTGATGGGGGGGGGGGGGGACCCGTCCTGAACTAAGGATGGCAGACACTCGGATCCCGAGGCTCCAGGCACCCAAAGCCACTCAGTCTTGCCAGGATTCAGTCTAAGTCTGTCATCCCCATCCAAGCCCCCACAGCCTTCCAGTATCACAAAAGGGTGCCCACTGCATCACTCACTTCACCCGGGACGGAGACCTAGAGCTGGGTACATTTACCAGCGTATCAAATGATCTGACTCAAAGGCTCCAGGTAGATGTTAGAGAGTTCTGAGCCCTGAGAGACCCTGCCAGGAATCAGTGAGGCCTGGGCTGGATCTTTCACTCCTTATCAATCCTGACTGGCACCAGCCTCGGAGGAAGGAGGCGAGCCAGAGAAAGCCTGTGCCTCTCGGCCACCCCTCTCTTGTGTTCCGTAGCTAGGAAACCATGGTCAGTGCTATTGAAGGCATTGGGGAGGGATCAAAGAGGGCGAGAATGGTGGCTCTGCCCTCACTCCGCTCCCACCAGGCATCGCCAAGGAGTGCTATCAAGGCTCCATCCCACAGCCAGCCCTGAATCCTGACTGAAAGAGGCCCCAAAAGGAAAAGATGGCAGACTGGCCCAAAGTTGTCCAGGCAGGTGGGGTTGAGGGATGGTTTTCAAGGAGAGATGAAACCTCCTTAAAAGGTCACAGGAATGGCTCCGCTTCCACGGCATGAACCCACCTGCTGCTCACCGCCCTGGAGGCTTTTACCAGCCAAGAGGGCAAGGGTCTGATTGACAAGTGGTGGCAGAGGACTCCTTATAAATACCAAATACAAATGTCGATACCCACTGGACAATGGCGAGAGAGCATCATATCTACCTCCTGCCTACAGGCACTACAGAGACAACGGTTACGAGACTTAGTTGAGCATTGGCTTGATGTAAGATTTATCTAAGGCTGTTCTTTATAGGATATCAGTCACAAATTACTACACTGACAAGCCACTCGGTGATTTGCAAATCGTCGTAATTCACTATTGTCACTATTGTTTGGAAAGCACTATTTGCTTTCCAAAGGAGCACTGATGGGCCTTCCAAATTCTCCTGGAGACCCCCTGGGAGGTAGGCTGAGCTCAGCAATATTTGGAGACCACCGATTTCCTATTTTGGACGCTTGGTTCCCGCTGGGAATGTCCAAAAGGTGCCCCAAAATGTGTATCGTAAACACTTATCAAATTTCAGGGGACACCATATTTTAAAAACTGTCAGGAAAAACTGAAAGACTTCAAAATTAAACTGAAAACTAACAAAAAAAGCATCCATAATGCACAGAGAGTCAACACCTGTTTATCTGATGCTAGACTCTCAATAACTTTCAGCCAGCCTTTAATCTGGAGTTTTTTTCGATCTCTCGTGATCTGTCCTGATTAATGATGTCATAACAAAGATACAAAATAATGGCGCCGCTTTTCCATGGCAACAAGGTATGTCACAAGTGGTGATTTGTGACTTCATTGCAAAGCCAGACTACAGAACACAACGAAATGAACTAGCAATAAATAATCAGATAAATAGTTATGTGGCTTTACTTGGGATAACTGCAAAACTAATCCTGGTAAATTGCCATAAAAGTGAATTGGCAAAGCTCAATCATACAATAAATCAAAGGATCAAAACACCTTTAGCAATGAAACCCAGATATTTATCCTTTTCTTTTTATCAAGTCTCTGTTTCAAATCTTCACAATCATCAAACCGTAAGAAGGTAATCTAGTAAAATGTGTGAACTCGACCACTGTAAACCATGGTTTATGCCTCAGCAAGAATCTGAAATAACCATAGCTTGGAACAATGTATGGCTAAATTTCTAGTTCAGGGGTCAACAGGGACCCAAAGGCTGCTTAGCTGCTTTCCAGGCCTATCTAAATACATTTAATATGCCAACAACCACAGCTACATTTGGCAAGCTACAGAATAAAGTTTAGTCACCTATTTTTTTCTCTTTGCTCTGAACATCTCATCCTGCTTCCTATTTAACAATAAATCTCTGCTGAGTAATTGTAGAAATTCACACGCCCCAAAGCAGGAGTTGAATTGCCGAGTCAAGGGAAAGCCAGACAGTGAAACTATTATCAAGTGCATTGATCAAGCGTCACAGGATTTAATCCCAAATTGCACCGTAAAACATGGAGGTCCAAGCAGCAGAACCGACACAGTTTGACGAGATGACATGCTGTCATTAATATTCCCTGTAGATGAATGTTATACTCACATACTGAAATTGAGCTACTGAAGAGGGTCTTTGGGGAATCAGGAAAACCATTCTCTGCTTAATCTAATCCCTTTAAAATTGTCCGTTTCAAGTCTGTGTGTTCAAATTATTTCCATTTTCACTCTTCGGACCCACCCAATCTCACAAGCTATCTTTCCCAGAGCTTGTACAAGTTTGGGAACTTGGGAGCAAACATCTCATACCTTCCCACATTTGACTGAAAGGTCTCTCTAGGCGGAGCCAATATTTACCAGCTCTCTGTTCCTGATCTGAGGAAGCACAGCATTGCTACTTTGTGATGTAAGCTGCTGAGAACAAGTAGACGAGGCAGCAGACTAAAATGCAACAAATTGGTCAATCTCTCCCAGTCAAGAAGAAAAAGCTGCAGCAAATGAAAAGCTATGTTTGTGCTAAACAAACAAATCCAGTCATATCCCACATTTCAATGGCATAGAAGCAAAGTGCCAATGCTTGCTTCTGGCAAAGCAGATGCTCCCTTAGTCTAACATCACCTGTACACGATGGTATCACCTGTATTTTAAACCCTGGTTTACCTCTGCTTTTCTACCGAACAAAAACATTCTTTAATTGCTACAAAGCTAGAAAAGCACTACATATCCAAGGGCCAGAATAAAACTGGGCTGGGAAGAAGGGAAAAAGAAAAAACCATGATTTGGACTATAAAAACCTCAGGAGAAATTAGAGCAGACTATGGCTTTCATATTCATGGCCTCGTAAATAGTAAAAACAAAAACGGAATGTCCAAGGATGCAATCAAAAAAAGAGGCAGCATGCAAGATAACCATCATGTAACCATGACCAAGTTAAACGTTGATTACTTCCTTCTAGAATTGCTCATAAGATGTCCAGGAACATTCAAGTAGGAGTTAATAAATAGCAGTGCAAGCACTGGTCAATTTACGCCCCTTGGAACAAGCCTCCCACTCCTCAAGTTTGTTCCATTGACTTTTTTAAGCAACTCAAAGATGGTGAAGGCAAAATAGGAATGTGCAAAACTGATAGATCAGGCTTATGCAGGAATTAAAAAATAGCAGCTGCCCCCATTTCCCCATTCAATTCAGACACATCATATATTGTTTCGTACTTAACCAACATGTTATGTGCCAAACTGTATATACATCCAACAGAGTTGGAAGGGACCTTGTGGGTCATCTAGTCCAACCCCCCCTCTCCCCCCCCGCTTAAGCAGGAGACCCTACACCATTTCTGATAAATGGCAGTCCAATCTCTTCTTGAAAGACTCCAGTGATGAAGCCCTCATAACTTCTGAAGGCAACTTCTGTTCCATGGGTTGATTGTTCTGTCAGAAAGTTTCTCCTTATTTCTAAGTTGAATCTCTCCTTGTTCAGTTTCCAACCATTATTGCTTGTTTGGCCTTCAGGTGCCTTGGAAAATAGCTTGACCCCCTCCTCCCTTTGGCAGCCCCTCAAGTATTGGAAGACTGCTATCATGTCTCCCTTGGTCCTCTCTATGTTGAATTTCATTTTGTTAGATAGGGCCCAGTGTTCAAGTCTGCCAAGATACATCTGGATCTTGAGCCTATCTTCTAGGGCCGTGATGGCGAACCTAAGGCACGCGGAGCCATTTGTCAGGGCACGCGAGGCACTGCCCTATCAGCTGGCCAGCGCGCATGCACGCGCTGGCCAGCTGAGTTCACCTTTTTAAAAGCCATTTTTCGCCCTCCCCAGGCTCCAGAGGCTTTATAGGAGCCTGGGGAGGGCGAAAAGAGCCCCTCCGCCCCCCCTGGAGGCCCTCCGGAGGCTTCAGGGACCGTCCGGAGGCTTCCTTGAAGCCTTCGGAACGCTTAAAACCACCCTCCGAGCAAACCGGAAGTCACTTCCGGGTTGCTCGGAGGGTCATTTTAAGCGTTCCGAAGGATTCAGGGACCGTCCAGAGGCTTCCCTGACGCCTTCGGAACGCTTAAAACGACCCTCCAAGCAACCCGGAAGTGACTTCCGGTTTGCTAGGAGGGTGGTTTTAAGCATTCCGAAGGCTTATGGGAAGCCTCCGGAGGGCCTCCGGGGGGGGGGCGGGGGGGGCTATTTTCGCCCTCCCCAGGCTCCTATAAAGCCTCTGGACCCTGGGGAGGGCGAAAAAAGCATGTAAAAATGGTGGGGGTGTCGCGCGTTGTGCGCGCAGGCGCACGGGGAGGGGGGTGTCGCGCGTTGCATTATGGGTGCGGCACGCCCGCACACGACTCCCCTGCGCTCCCACTTGTGGCACGTGAGCAAAAAAGGTTCGCCATCGCTGTTCTAGGGCGTTAGCTATTCCTGACAGCTTAGTATCATCTGTAAATTTGGTAACTTCCCCTTCTATTCCCTCATCTAAGTCATTTATGAAGATATTGAAGAGTCCTGGGCCTCAGATGGAACCTTGTGGTACCCCACTGCTTACTTCTCTCCATGTAGACTTAGACCCATTAAGTATGGTTTGTCAGCCAGTTGCGAATCCATCTGGTAGTTGAGCTATCTATCCCACTTTTTTCTAGCTTACCAAGAAGTAGGCTGTGGTCTACTTTGTTGAATGCCTTGCTGAAGTCTAAATATTCTATGTCCACAGTATTTCGCGGATCTATTACATTAGTCACTATGTTGACGAATGATGGCATGTGAAAAATAAAAACTCAATTCCTACAATTTCCCAGCCAACATGGCTCATTACATCCTACAAGAAAGTATAACAATAAAAGCACTATATTAGCAAATCAAAATAAGAGAAAAAATTCCTGCCATGACAATAAATTAAAAAACAAAGGTTATTCAGTTCCAGTGGGCACTGAGCCCCCTCCCAATGGCATCCAGAAGAACAGTCTCTTCTGCCCCCTCACCCAAGGCCATCAGGGAGAGCAGCCCATTTTTTTCACTAGCATTCTTCGTTTTATTTTCTATCTGGAAATAACATATTCCGGCATCTGGAAAATGCCACACAACCCCTAATGTATTCTGGGGAAATATAGACTTTGTATAGGATCAGTGGTTTCCTGTTTATTTTTTTATGAAAGGATTTTTTTTTAAATAAAATCAGATGAAGAAAGATGCCAAGGCAGAAGGCACCCTGGTGCTTATGAGTAAGATACAGAAAATTGAAGCCTTAACCAAATCATGTCCTGGGTATTCTTATTTTTCAACTCTTATTTGCAGAAATAGTTCAATAAATAAAAGTATTTGTAGGTCAGGATTGAAATGTGGGATCCTTGATGTTCTCTGAGCTTGGCTTTTTTCTTGTGGACATTTCATTACCCAAATTAGGTATCACCATTGGTGCTGGGAACTAGTTTGGGTAATGAAGCGTCTGCAAGAAAAAAACCAGGCTCAGAGAGTACCAAGGACACCCCCACCCCCCCAAAGAAACAGTTCAGTTCAGTAGAACTGATCAAGCACTGTGTGTGTCAGGGTTCCAAGTTCCTAACCCTAACCCCCAACGGAAGAATCTGGAGGCTTCAAGTTCCTCAAAGTTCCATTTTATTAGAGATGCCATATTGGCACATCTGGAAAAACCTGAATCTGAAAGCTTCCAGGTTTTCCCCAACCAAACAAAAGCCGAAGCACCTACCCACAGTACCCACATGTCCATCACATGACCCAATCAAGGCACCGTCCCAACTGGAGATGCCTCTCAGTCACACCCCTCCAGGTGCGGGATGGAATGTCCTTGACTCTCAGAGAAAGGAATGCTATTATGACTATGCATCTCCCCAGCTCCATACAATCCCCCCTCCCAATTTCCCACAGCACTAAATGTGGCAGGCCTGAAGATCCAATGCCCAAGATGGCTGCCAGGCCTGAGAGCGTGTTAACATGTGTGCTAACAGCAGTGGATTAGGGTGATATCTATAGGAAGCCACTTCCATGAAACTTATTCAAATCAAAACATCTCAATTGGATAGAGAAGAAGCCACAACCCACAGAATTGTTTTTCAACCAATCGTGACCAGCTCAACCCACCCATGATAGCATCCCCTTTAAATGGTTTGTACATGTCCAGATACAGGTAGTCCTTGACTTACAACTACAGCAAAATTTATGTTGTTGAGAATTCGTTAAGTGAATTTTGCCCATTTCATAACATTTCTTGCCACTGTTGTTAAGTGAAACACTGCAGTTGATAAATTAGTAATCTGGCTGTTAAGTGAATCTGGTTCCCCACTGACTTTGCTTGTCAAAAAGTTGCAAAAAGTGATCACATGACCCTGGAACGGTCTTAAGTATGAAGCAGTTGCCAAGCATCTGATTTTTGATCATGATCCTTGAGATGCGGCAAAGGTTGTAACTGTGGAAAACAGACATAAGTCACTTCTTTCTACTGATGTTACTTAGAATGGTCATTAAATGAACTGTTGTAAGTCGAGGACTACCTGAACATAACCGTACAGTCTTGCCTTTGCAATTGCTCCCCATATATCCTTAATATAAAATTCAAATAACCCTGTACCATCCAGAACTGGCAGACCTAAATTCCCAGGCCATCAGTCTGAAAAATATGAGCTGAACTTTCAATACAACTGGAGAATATAGAGTTGGGGAAGGTTGCATTAAATGGATTAGGATTTTCTCAAAATCACAAAATAAACTCCAAGCTTGATATTTCTGTAATTGCACAATTCAAAAGATATTCCTGAATGGAAAGATTTCAAGAAGAGAATATTTCAAGTATTCTTCTTTCATGTAAATTTTAATAATTATAACTGATAAATGCAAGATACTAAGAATTTAAGTAGATTCTTAAGTTACTGAGTATTTTGTAAGTTTACTGGTAAGAAACTGGTTTTAAAACCTTCAGTTTTAGGACATAAAGAATGGTACCAACTCTGGATGCAATGCCCATTAGTTCCTTGCTATTAAGGGATATTTATTAGGAAACTGGAAAAACTGCATAGCTCTTTTTAATAATCTATTTTAAATTAGCTTTCTTTTCTACTTTCTCCAGGACATATAAAATGGCAATAAAGAAACATAAAAATTAATCCAGCTGAATAAAAGGAGTCCCAGATGTTCTGCCTAAAAGGGTTCTCTCCATGGAGCCAGCCATCTCAGCACACAGAGGCCATCAACTACCTTTTACAGGTAGTTCTCCACTTAGAACCACAATTGAAATCTTCCATTGCTAAGAAAGAGAATTCTGTGAATTCTGCCCTATTTTAAGTTCAGAGATAATCATAGAATTTACTTGCCCCCTGCTTGTGTTTCATTTCCTCAATTTCTACTGCCCTTTTACTCTAGGTCAAGAACTTTATAAATTATGCATGGGGAGGGGGGGAGCTCAAGAGGGGACCTACCTATTCGGATCGCCTGATTCTGAGAATGCTGTGAAGGATAGTACTTGCTTGAACTACTCAAATAAATTACTGAGGGATTCACTTACCTTGTGCACATTTACCATAATTCCTTACACAAATCATACCCCTTTTCTCTAAACTTGTAATGCCTACTTTGTCAGGCGAATGATTTTTTTAAAGTCTCAGGTGGAAACCCTTCCTAAGATGAATATTGGCATGCAGAGGTAGCCCATTTGTCTCCTAAAATTACTGAGAACAGTTTATAGATGTGCCACGCCTAAGAACTTCCCTTGTAGCATCACTGCCCATCGGTGTAAATGTACCCTAAACTGACTTACAGACTACAGAAACCAACAGTGATTGTTATATATTTCACAGGCTGGTAAATGGTTATTATCGAGTCATCTCCGCACTCTTAAGACCTCCTTTCAGGAAACCTGCTAACTTAATGTGCTAAGCAGTACACCACAAATAAATCAATAATAATAAACGGAATTGGTAAGATTCTGATTTTGAGGCATAAGAAAGCAACATGCCCTTTCATTCTCTGACACAACCTGTAGACTCCCAAGTCACAACGTTCAGCACTTCTGCAACACTCCTAAGCAGGTTCAGTGACTGAGCCTTGTATGCAAAAGCTGCATCCTCCCCAAGTAAACTTCCACACAAGGGCACTAGCAAGAAAATAAACTCACCTGATATATCACCATTTTATGGTATTTGTATGTCCTCATACAAAAATTCTTGTACATGCTACATATTTGCATACTATGCAGAGCACATTTTTGTTATAAAGAAGGTATTTTTTACGCTAGACCAATCTCTTTCCTCTAAATTCAAAGCATACTTAAAAAAAATAATATGCAGCCACTTTTGGTAGCTTTCAATTATTCGACCTTCGATCAGTCTTTATCCCAGTCCTCTACTCCATCTTGTTTGAAGGCTTCCACCCTTGTTCCGCTGCCAAAGAAGTTCCCTATCAATAACCTCAACGATTACAGACCAGTGGCACTCGCTCCTATCATCATGAAATGCTTTGAGAAATTGGTCTGCCGGCACATCATTTCTGGTCTTCCACATACATTAAACACCAGTTTGCATGCAGAGGAAATAGATCTACAGAGGATGCTATAGCCATCCCTCTTCACACTGCTCCGACTCATCTGGAACAGGCGTGGGGTGGAGGGCTATGTGAGGATGCTTCTTTAGATTTCAGCTCTGCATTTAACACAATACTTTCACATAGACTAGTGTCTAAACTTATGGATCTTGGCCTTTCTTATTCAATCTGCCTTTGGATTATGGATTTCCTGTCTGGCTGCTCTCAGAGGGTCAGATTAGGTAACCGTATCTCTTCAGCCCTTATTCCTAACACTGGTACAGGGTTGTGTGTTGAGTCCCTTACTCTATGCCAGTGATGGCAAACCTTTTTCTTATGGCGTGCCAAAATTGTGCACACGCGTGCTATCGTGCGCATGTGTGTGCCAACTCAAGCTTCCCACCCAGCTGTGATGCATATGCAACCCCTCCCCAGGCTCCAGAGGCTTTTCGGAAGCCCGGGAAAGGCAAAAACACCCTCCCCAGGTTTCAGGAAAGCCTCCAGAGGTTGGGGAGAGCAAAAACTGCCCCAACGGGCTAACCAGACGTTTGGAAACGATTAGTTTCCGGCTTCCGGGGGGGGGGGGAGCAGGGAAGGCCATTTTTCACCCCTCCCCAGTCTCCGGAGCAGTGATGAGTTGTGGCCGGTACAGCCGTATCGGTAGTAGCCGGAGAGCAGTGGCCACTGTACCGGTACGGTGGCTTGTTTTGCCCACCCCCTGCCCGCGTTCCATGGCTTTTTATAACGCCATTGCACACACGCACAGTGTGCGACCCCTGCGCAACCTCTGCCAAGCAGCTGGGTGTCGCAGGGCAGTGATGTGCGCAAGTATGCACAGCACGGGTGCCCGACTAGGACGCCTGGCCCCTTGTGCCATGTACTGGCTGCGAAGGGGTGCTCCAGAGCCTTTCCTGAAGCCTAGGGAGGGCAAAAAACGGCCTCGCCTGCCTCCGGAAATGTGAAAAATCAGCTGGCTACCGTGCACATCGGAGCTGACGGCTGCATGCCACCAAACATGGCTCCACCTGTGGCACGTGTGCCATAGGTTCACCTTCACGGCTCTATACTCTATGTGCATGCATTCCCACTCACGCTAGTCATACTATTACTACATTTGCAAATGATACAGCAGTGGTGGGACTCATCTGGGGGGAGGGGGAGATGAGTCTGCCTGTCAAGATGAGGTGGACTGGTTGCTTTCGTGGTATGGAGACAATAACTTGGTCCTTAGCACCAATAAGACCAAGGAGCTTACAGTGGACTACAGAAGGAACAGATCAGACATCCAGCCTTTGCTTATCAAGGGAGACCGAGTGGAGCAAGTGGCCAGTTTTAGGTTTCTGGGCGTGGTCATAAAAGGAGGACCTGGCCTGGGGTGCTCACACTGAAGCCCTGGTCAAAGGGGCCCAGCAGAGATGATACTACCTGAGACTTCTCAGGAAACAACAACTGAGTGGAAAACTGCTGATGACCTCCTACTACCGTTGCACCATAGAGACTATTTTAACTTACTGCACCTGTGTCTGGTTTGCCAATTGCACAGTGGCAGATAGGACAGAGCTCTAGAGGGTCAACGTCATTGCCCAGAGGGTCATTGGCTGCCCTCTCCCCTCTTTGGAAGAGCTTGATAGCTCCAGCTGCCTTAAGAAAGTTCAAAAGAGTCTTAAAGATCCATCTCATCCTGGACAGCCTTTTTTTGAACTGTCACCATCTGGCAGACGGTACAGGACAATAAAAACAAGGACAAATAGGCTGAAAAACAGCTTCTGTCCCAGAGCAGTAACTATATTGAATTCTACTGTATAGTGCAATATTAATGCAATATCAGGGTTTTCAATTTCAATTGTATAGAATGTGAAGGATGTGCGTTTGTGTTTTATTTTTGTAGTTATAATATATATTGAGGATGGCATTTAATTCCGTTGTACGAGGTGCAATGACAAATAAAGTAAACTTATCTTGCAACTATAGTTTAGGGTTGCTCACCAGATGACGGGAACTACAATTCCCACAATCCCACGTTTAAGCGAACTACGGAAGGCCGGAGGGGCCACTATTGTTTCTTCTGACAAAGGCATCAGCCCAAAGGGGAAAGGCCATTCGGCCGCAAAGGGTCCGGGCAGTCGAGCCCCTCCAGACCGAAATCCTCTTCACCACCACACGCCAAGCCTTGCGGCGCATGGACGGCCAGCCTGGCCCGCTGTCTCCGGCCCGGCGCCCACCAAGGCCTCACGATTCCCAAGGAAGCTTTCCCAAATGCGGGAAGGAAGGAGCCCCTGGAAGGGAAGCGGAGGAGAGGGGCGGCCTCGACCGCTCTTGGGCTCCCGGTCGCTTCGGAGCCCGGGCCCAGCTTCCCCTGCCGGGCGCTCGGGGCCTCCGAGGGTGGAAGCGAAGGCTCCCCTGGCCGGAAAGCTCAGCGAAGGAGGGAAAGGAGAGGCGAAGCGGCTTCTTCCCCTCCCCCGAGCAGCGCCCCGCTGAACTGCCCGCGCGCCGCACCGGAGAGCCGGACGCCTGGCGCCAAAGGCTGCGCCCTCCCCGTCTCCGGGAGACGGAGCGCCGCTCTTCGCCCCGGAGGACAAGCTTCGCCGGGGACCGCGGTGCGCGGCGGGACGAGGGGCGGCCTGGCTCTCGTCGGCGCCTCCGGACGCCTCGCCGGCCACGCCCCTTCGCCCGGAGCCGCCGCCGCCGCCGGACGAGGGGGGACGCTGGGCGGCCGCCGGGGCGCTCTTGCGCGGGAAGACCCCACCTGACGCGCGCGCGGGGGGGGGGTGTGCGCACAGAGAGAGAGAGAGAGAGAGAGAGAGAGAGAGAGTCCGCCGGCTGCCTCACCCATGTCCGCCGCTCCGTCCCGTCCCTCCTTCGCCGACAATATGGCGGACAGGCCAATGGGCCGAGCAGACGGGCCGGCGGGGCGGGGGAGCAAGGCGGAGTTTAATAGGAGCGACGGCGGCCGAAGCGGGACAGCACGCGCGGCGAGCCCTCGCGCCGAAGCTCCGCCCTCGCAACGCCGCCTCGCTGGGACCTCTGCGGCTCGGGGCTCGCGGGCGCCTCCCAGCGGCCGGCCGTGAGCTGCAGGCGAAGCGCTGGTGAGGAAGAGAGGCGGCTCGGCCTGGCGGGGACCCGCCGATCCGCTTGCTGGAGCTGCTTTTTGGGCGCGTCTGCAGCACCGCAGCCCAATTGCGCGGGGACCCCCATCACCCCCGGCTGCTGTCCTGCGACGCTCTCGGGATGCCCCCTCTCCCCCCCCCCCGTCCAAAGCCCCAGATCCAGGATCTCTGGGGGAGAAGAGCAAAAGGGAGACTCTTCTCTTAACTTTCTTCGAGGAAAAGAAAATATTTTTAATTTGAATTTATTTTATTTTTATTTGGCAGTGTTTTTATGTAATTTAGAAACGGCCCATCTCCCTCACAGGATGATTCTGGGCATAAAACTGTACACAATATAAAAAATTGAAATAGAGGCAAGGATAGTTAAAATTTGACATTAAAAATAATTACAACTTAATTCAAATGCTGGGAGACTCTAGCCAAACCCCTGGCTGAGTGCTCCGGGAGCCCCCAACAAGACGGCCAGGCGTGGGGGTCTCAAGATCTTTTCAAAGACACACACACACACACACGCCGCCTCTGAGAGAGAATTCCAGTACAGGAATATTGTTAACAGCAATTGATTGGCTAAGCAAGCTATTTACTATATCTATTTTAAAATCTGGCCTTTTTTGTTTGTTGTTTTTACTCAGACAAATGTTCATGTGCCTACAATTAAAATACACACTGTGATTTTTTTTAAAAACCAAGCCAAGATCACCAAACAGAGGCTGTCATACTTTGGTCATGTCATGAGAGTTGAGTGGGTGAGGGGTTTGTGTGTTCCAGTCCTGCTGGGAGTGATCACTGGCAAAAGGAGAAGGGGCCGTTCGAGCCCCTGCTGGCTGGACACTATAAAGGATGACACTGGGATGACGGTGGCGGATGTGAAGGAGGTGGTGTGAAACAGAGGGGCATGGAGACTGCTGACCCGTAGAGTGGCCGAGGGTTGGACACGACTGATGACAACGATGCCACCTGGCAGCATTAAAGTTTTCAGGAGAAGTTCTGGAGCAGAAGCCTCTTTGACTCAAAAGCCACCTTCTAAATTCCACTGGATGCCAAGAGAGGAAAGAGACAGACAGAATGGAACACACACACCCCTTCCATGTTGGAAAACAACTGGATCCCCTTTGTGGGGATCACTTCAATTCCCACACTCGCAGACTTGGGAATGAATAGGAAGAAAGAGGAGCTATGCAGTTCTGCTGTCTGAGAGGACAGAGGAAGGACAGCCAAGAAACAGACTCTTATTACTGGGACTGGTTGGTTCCCATTATCCAGTGGGTGGGCCAGTCCCATTATGGGTGGACTGGGGAAACTGGCTACTGGCTAATCTCTGCGCACACTGATGGATGCTTCCTTTTGAGGTTCCCTGAGGCTGGGCCTTGAGCTTCCCACCTCTGTTGAAGCCTCAACTGGGCTCCCTCTGGTGTCAGTGGGGAGGGGGCTTGGGCAGAGAGAAACAAAAAGCAGATTTCCAGGAAGGACAGTCACAGAAACATTTTAAGGTGTCCTTTTATTAAAATGTGCGTCACTGTTCTGTGTGGCTTGCTTCACTGTTGTCTGGCTGTCAGTGTGTTTCCTGGAACAGCCGCTGTGGCCTCAGCACTTGAGCCGACCTGGGGGAGTCTTCAGGTAGTTCGTGGCCTGTGGCTCCCACCCATGGCAATGTAGACATCAATGGGGACGTTGGGCAAGGTCAGGCAGTGGCACCCTGGACATCTTCGCAGCTGCCTGTCCGGGAAAGAAAGGGAGGGAGAACCATTGGGTCTGTTAGAAAGTGCAGATGCACTACTGCCCAAGACAGCAAAAGTGGTCCCAGGATGTCCTCCTTTAAAAAAAACTGATTGTGCTGGCTGAGAGCCTGAATTCCTCCACAGTGCCACCACCTAGTCTAGGGGAGGAAATAATAGGAAATTGATGTGCTGCAAAGCAAAGGACCAATTCCAGCATCAACATAATTTCTACTCATGCTGCTAGATGCCTGGGCATATATACTTCCTAAGAAGGCACGCTGCCCAAAATGGGGAAGAGAAATTGACGTAGTAGAAGGGCGGAAGCACCATTTTAGCAGTGTGTCTATTCTGCTCAATGGATCTTTGGAACCAACCACATCAGCAGGACAAAGTAAATCTCCACAGGTCATTGCAAGAGTGGTCCTAATGAAAACCGCCCCTTGGCTACTTCAGCACCGTGTCACAACGTTGTTGTGAAGAGGTGGAACTCGTCCTGTGAGGTCACCGTGGGCATTGGTCACTTGGGCTTCATTGGGGTTAGGGATGGCTGCCAATGCTCCTCTTTCCCTCCCCACAGCCCTGCCAATCATTCTGTGAGCATCTCCACCTCGTGCCTCTGCCCCAGTCTGCTGCTTTCCGTGCTTCAATCCGACAGGCCCCTAAATCCTTTCTAATATACAACTAATGATGCAAACTTAGTTTCTTTAGACCAAGTTTCTAGGAAAATGGCCCTTTATAAAATACATTTTAAAACTCTTTAACAAATAATCATTTTTTTCATAAATTGTAACATAATTGTTTTCTTCCGCATGTCCCATCTACAGGCACTGGGACCAGAATTTCCATGGCTGAGCAAGGCAGTTGTGAAGTGAGCTACAACCACTTTTACCATCTTTTTTTTTTTTTTGCACAATTGTTAAGCAAATCACTGCAACTGTTAAGTGAACAACGTGGCTGTTGAATAAATGCAGCTCCTCCCGTTGACTTTGCTTCTCAAGCAGGCTGGGAAGGTCGCAAATGGAGATCACGTGACCCTGGGGCACTGCAACCATTATATAAATACATGCCAAGTATCAAGCACCCCAATTCTTATCGTATAAATGTGGGGATGCTGCGACACGTGAGCACACAAACCTGTTGTAAGTCACATTTTTCAGTACCGTTGTAACTTCAATTGTCACTAAATGAATGGTTGCAAGTTGAGGACCACCTGTACCAGTTGTTCAGCTCTGAGCTGGCTTTCTAAGCTAAGTTAACATGGGGCTCGGTGATTGCTGGAAGATCCAGCTCTGAATTGCCATTTACCCGACACCCTGAAAAGGACACTCGTATATCCCTGTGGGCCACTTTTCTTTCCAAGGGAGACCCCCCCATCCTTTCCCACTCTTAGACCAGCTGGTTGCTCACAGCAGAAAGTACATGGAACGAATGGCCGTCATGCTTCTCCTTAAAGTCCAAGGAACAACATGGGCAGCTTTGCTTCTCTCTGCCGACTCTGTGCTCACCTTGTTGCAGCGCGCTCGGGGGCAACGGGCTCCTGAGTTTCGGGGGGCGTTGCCAGGCTGGGAGAATCTCCTGCCTCTATTGGAAATCTCCGAGCTTGTGGGGTCTCTTGGGAGCTCATGTCCGAGCCCCAGACCTGTCTGTTGAAGAGGAGAAGGGTGAGCGGGACCTCCTTTGTTCAACGCTACATGTTACCCCACTTTGGAGACCCCCAAATGGGCCTAGAGCTGCCTTTGGAAAGGGTGGCCATGAGGACAAGGCAGAGGACTAAGAAGAGCAACCCAACGCCAGCTAATCTGGCAATAATTTCTGGTGGCCCCACACTCAGATATTCATCAGCCCATTGCATGACTGTGAACTGAGAAGTTAATTTTAGATTTTCAAGTCTTATTTTTTTGCATGCAATGTCTCAAAATTATTTTAACACATAAATGGGGGTGGAAAAAGAAGTTGGAAGTCAGTTGACCAAGTTGGAAATGAAACCAAAGGATCCCTGCGTCTTCTCTCCACTGGTCTCCCCCAGAGCTTTGTCTGGTTCCACCATTACATCGTCCAGGAGAGACCTAGTTCTCCTGGGTCTATGGAGCCACCTTCAGGGTTTGTTTTGATTTGATTTGGCTTCTTTGGCTCTTGTTTTTATTTTATTTTGCTCTTCTGGTCAGCTGTCTTTCTTCTAATATTTGACTTTTAATTGTAAATCACCCATGATATTTAGGAGTCAGCCAGCCTATAAATTAAAATTATATATATGTATATAATATATATATGTGTTTGTGTTACAACCCCTGGTATGCCTAAATATTTTATCAGCACAAATACAACATATATATATATATATATTAATGTAACAAGTGTATCCTCTGAATGGTGATGTCACCAAATACTTAGTTCTTCTATATTCCTGATTAATGTAACCCAGCCTTGATGGGACCACAGGCTATTAGAAACTACTTCATAATCAAATCCATGGCCCAGTTGACCTCCAGCTGCCCCATATCTGGACAGCTCTTCATCATACAATGGCTCTACTTGCAATTTAAATTTGACCATATGTCTTTTGTGGCACCTGGATCCTGGCATAAAGGTCTTCTGTGGGAGAAGCATCCTAGCGTGGTGGTTTCAAACAGAGGCTCTGGGGTTGAAGTCTGAAGGCCTTCCTCGTTGGGGAACAAGGTCAGGGTGGGTGGGTGGCATTACCCATCCCAACGCCAAGGAGCCCAGTGGTTTCCCTTCTCTCTCTCGGAGCCTCTCCCTCCCCACAACTCTGCCCTAGCCTCACCAATCGAAGGAAGGCGGAGGAGTGCTCCCTACAGTCGACCTGGCAGCTTGAAGGGCCTACTGCAAAGGGCAGGCTGGGAGAGAGCCTAGAGGGAGGCCACCACTCCACTTCCATTGTGACACAGAAGGGTGGTGCCTGCATCACAATGGGACCTGATCTTCTCACTGCTTGGAGTTCTAGGCTAAGGAATGCCAGGACTCCCCCAAGTCACCTTCAGCCCGTTCCTTTCCTCAGCCTCTCACATCAAACTGGGGCTTCTGCTGGGATTTCTCCAGGCATCCACGTGGTGGGCAGGAACGGAGAGCCCATGGTGTCCCGTGAAGAAGCCAACAAGGTCAATACGACAAAGCCCCAAAGCCTGGCTCTTCTGCTTGGGCCGGGGCCACAACAGGCTCACTATGTTGGGGATGGATGACCATCAGGTAAAGGAGATTCTCTCCCTCAGGCTGCCCATCACCTTGGTTTTTAACTTTTATTTTTTTATTCATTTTTCTACTTTTGTTTTTAAGCACCTTTTAACTTTTTTATTATATTGTAAGTCACCCAGAGTTGCTGTGCCAGTGAGACGGGCGGCATAGAAATGCAATAAGACTCAGCAGAGAGCATGTTGAGCACCAACAGCAGTCAGAGAACATGATTGAAACTCCTTAACTTCACAACACATGGACAGACTTAACAGGAGGTGCAACTGGGAAACTGTGACCATCCTAGACCAAACCGAGTCCAAAAACGCTAGGGAATTCCTGGAAGCCTGGCAATTAGCACAGAGACAAACAACATCTATATACTATTCAAAGGAGACAATTAAAAAGCCCAAAAGAAAACAAATAGAGCTAAATACCTTTTCATAGCCAACAGCAATGTTAACATTAGACCAGTGTTTCTCAAACTTGGCGACTTTAAGTCCTGTGGACTTCAACTCCCAGAATCCCCCAGTCGCCAAGTTTGAGAAACACTGCATTAGACTAATAATCAAGAAACAAGCAATACTCTGATAAAGGAGCCAGCAGTTTAGACTCAAAAGCTGTCAGTAAACAACAATCCATTCAAGGAAGCCTCAGGACCTCCCCCACCAACACCCACAGGGCAAGCCACTAGTATACAAAACCAGAGCAAAGCCCAGTCCTTACTAGCACTGATGGCGTTACCTCGTTTGGGTAATGAAATGTCTGAAAGACACAGCCAAGTTCAGAAAACACCTAGGACAGTACAAATTAAGTAAACAAGTAATTTAAAAACCACGTTGAACCTCCAGAGCAAAGTTTACCAAGGAGACTAATACTTTCTACATAATGCTGTGTTCTACAAGCATTTGCTTATACTTATATAGAGCAAGTTCATAAAAAAAAGTGTTTGCATGGGAGCAAGTACCAATTTTCTCCACCCCCACCCCCCCAAGGTAAAACCCCCAACTTTCCCTGACTGTGGATTGCCAGTCATCCTGGATTACATCAGCTATACTTGTTTTGGGGCTTTTTTTTAAAAAGAGACTTTGCCTCAGCTGGGGGAAAATAACAGAAAGCAAAGTCTGCTCTTAAATTGTCTCAGGAGTGGCGATTTCTTAGGAGAAATGTGATGCCTGTTTTAGTTTCTCCAGATCTGGGCTGTCATAACATTCACCTACAACTACTGACTGTGAATGAAAACTACACTATATTGCCAAAAGTATTCGCTCACCCATCCAAATAATCAGAATCAGGTGTTCCAATCACTTCCATGGCCACAGGTGTATAAAATCAAGTACCTAGGCAGGCAGACTGTTGGTACAAACATTTGGGAAAGGATGGGTCGCTCTCAGGAGCTCAATGAATTCCAGCGTGGAACTGTGATAGCATGCCACCTGTGCAACAAATCCAGTCCTGAAATTCCTTTGCTCCTAAATATTCCACATTCAACTGTCAGCTGTATTATAAGAACGTGGAAGTGTTTGGGAACAACAGCAACTCAGCCACAAAGTGGTAGGCCACGTAAATCTGTCCAACATCAGTGTGTGACCTCACAAATGCGCTTCTGGAAGAATGGCCAAAAATTCCCATAAACACACTCCTGAATCTTGTGGACAGCCTTCCCAGAAGAGCTAGAGCTGTTAGAGCTGCAAAGGGTGGACCGACGTCATATTGAACCCTATGGATTAGGAATGGGATGTCACTTGCAGTAAGCTCATATGCGAGTAAAGGCAGGTGAGCGAATACTTTTGGCAATATAGTGTATGCTTCCAATGTTCAAGATGGCAGCTTCCAGGTTGGTCAAAAGTAGTCATGCTACTTCAAAAGAACTCCATAGAACACCACCAGCAACTAAGGAAATCCTTCTGTTTAAATTTTACGCATCCTTGAAGCCCGGGTTTCGCTTCTCTCCGCCGGGGCCCCGCCTTACTCCCCACCCATTTAGCCGGCACTAGATCCAGTTCCTGTACGGCTCCAGTGGCCAATAAAGGTTCCGGGTCGGAGGCCTGATAAATGGGCACCGCCGCTGGCCGCGGGAGGAGCAGTCGCATTGTTGTGGCTGCCCGAGATGGATAGGCTTGAGTCGCGACTGTGAGGGCCGGTCGGAAGAAGGAGAAAGAGAAGGGGCGGCTGAGGGAAGAGAGACGCGGGCGGGCTCAGCGATCCTGACGGGCAAACGAGCCCCCCTTTACGGAGCCTCGTGCCCCCCCCTGGGGGGCGCGCCCCACTATTTGAGAAACACTGGTTTAAAAAGAGGAGTCTGAAGATCAAACTGGTTAGGGGAAAAACAGCTGCAGCCAACTTGAAGAATGAGCCCTAGGCAATTTTGGGATGAGCCTACCATGAAACTGAGCTTTGAAAGGGTTTATAAGGTAAATGCTTAAACATGACAAAGATGCATTAGGCCAGGGGTGTCCAAACTTGGGAACTTTAAGACTTGTGGACTTCAACTCCCAGAATTCCCCAGCCAGCAGAGCTGGCTGGGGAATTCTGGGAGTTGAAGTCCACAAGTCTTAAAGTTCCCAAGTTTGGACACCCCTGCATTAGGCTAACAGCAGGAGGACTTCCTTGCAGCAGCCATCCCCACGCCATGGCTGCCCAGGATTCAGCTTCTCTCATGCCCAGGTTAGGTAATCTGTCTATCAAAGTAATCATTCTGGTTACCTGACAGCAAGACCAAGATCAGGGTGCAGAGGTGCCTCACCACACCTACTTTGGAATTGCTGTGATGCACTATGAGTTGGATTTTGAGAAGAAAATATTGGCTTAAATGTTCCACTTCTATATCTGGCTACCACAGGTTCTCTTACGTCCCTGTAAATGAATTCCACAGTTCTGTTAATTAGGACATAATTATTAGTTATGTCTTAGGTTATTATTAGGTTTTTTGTTGTGATGTTTCAAATGTTTGCCCTAAGAATTTGATCTCATCAAGATAGGCAATATTGAAGATGTCACAAAAAAGAGGGCGTCAACCTATTTTCCAAAGCACCAGGGCAAGGAGCAAAGGATGGAAACCAATGAAAGAGAGAACTAATCTAGGACTAAAGAGAAATTTCCTGACAATCAACCAATGGAATGTCTTGCCTTCAGAAGTTGTGGGTGCTCCAACACTGGGGGATTTTAAGAAGGACATCCATTGGTCTAAAATGGTCTAGGTTCTCCTGCTTAAGTAGGGGGTTGGACTAGAAGACTTCCAAGGTCCGGTCTGTATTCTGCTAATATAATTCAGCTGTAGCCACTGTGGTTGCTGATTGGTAAACCATCATTTCTCTTGGAAGCAGAAAACATCCACATGTAGTAGGTTGAAAGATGGCGTCTTTATCCACACCACTATCACAATTCAGAGATCCAAACCAGGTTTTATTTTTATCAATATAAGAGTGTATGGAGCAGATTTCTCTATAACCTTGTGCCCTCTGGGTATAGTAATTGCAATTCCCAGTTAGGACTGAGGAAAGACACTCTTCGGAATCATGTAGAATCTCCCTATCCTAACCAATTCAATTGCTGATTTTCGATGATCTAGATTCCAGTACATCCAACAAGTACAACTCCTTAAGAAATTATCTTCTTAAATAAGACAAGAGTTTGAGGGACTTGTGATACTTACTCTTAAGGCTGGACTGATGTAGCTAGGCCCAAACCCTGCCAAGTAGCTTCAAGCCAGCAGATTTCCATGGTGTGGACAACTTAACCATCCATGTCCAACCTGATCATGATTAGCCTTACCTACACTACGAGCTACAATGGTTTCTTACCCAAGGCCTCACAGCTTTGGGCCTCTTGTTAGGTTAACCCATCATCCCCCTGAAGGGTCAAGCCTGGAGCAACCCTTCTTCTGAGGAGGATGTGTGCCTGCTTCTCATTGGTGCCAAGTCCCTGTCTTCCCCTCTGGTCTTCAGGTAACACAAGGTTGCATCACAATGGAGGCTCAAGTTTCAAGATGTCCAATCTCAGTTTCACCCCTCATCGAAGGACCTTGTCTGGGCAGGAAAAAATGATCTAGCATCCTGGGCTGCAGCCAATGCAGACCCTGGTCTGGGTGGAGAAGGACAGCGATGTATAGACTTTGTGATGACAGGATGTCCTGAGAATGACAGACGAGCGAGTGAAAGACACGATGGAGGAGTTTCTTCTCTCCCATGGTTACCAGATGGGCAAAACCATTGGAGAAGGAACGTATTCAAAGGTCAAAGAAGCCTTTTCAAAAAAACACCAACGAAAAGTGGCTGTGAAAATTATAGACAAACTGGGAGGACCAGAAGGTAAGAACCAGAACACAAAAAGTTAAAGCAAGGCAGAGCAGATGGAATGGGAAAGGGCGTGTTGTTAGAAATAACTGGATTTCAGTTTCCAAGGGCCAAATTTTCAGCACTGCAATATTTTTTCCAATAAAATTTGTCCCTTCTTTAAAGAAAATCTACACCGACATAAGCATAGAATAAAATCCACTATGGCATCAATACAAATTAGATAATTTGTGTTCTTCCCATTATATCATCATGATATATGTGATTTTACTTACTGCTCCTTGCCCCACCGATGCTTCTGTGTGTTGTCCCTATAATCTACAGTAAACATACTGTAGATCTGTGCATTTTTATTCTACCCTGTGTTTTACATTTGCAGTTTTGCAGACTTTTGTCCCTTTTGCATCTATCTCGCCAAGGGATATTTATTTGCCTGAAGGCAACAAGCTAGAAGTACCATTTCAGAAGCCTTAGAATAAGCATATCTAACATGGCTCCACTCTGTCGAGAGGCTACACCTGTTCTTGGTCCAATCTGACTCTTCTGATGAAATGTATGCCCCTGGCCTAGGAAACAAAGGAAGGGGAAGCTGATGGGGGAAAGGAACTTTTAAGAAGGCTTACAGTGATTGTAGTGTCTCTTACTTCGGTTGTATTTTGAACCATTCCAGTTGATTTTCTTATTCTAGTTGGGCCCATGGCATCACAGGCAGAAAATTCACATTTTTTCCATCTTCATATCTTTAGTGCTGTGGAAGTTTTTAGCAAATTGGATCCCATGCAAAAAAAAAAAAGACAAAAGAATGGAGTGAATGGGGACTAATGGGTGTGTGTGTGTTATCTTCCCCAAAACTTCCTTGGATGTTATTATTTATGATCAGGAGTAACTTCCAGAGCAAACTGCTGCATGAGTGATACATGCAACACTTTTTAAAAGACTTGCAACAAAAAGACATTTAAGCATTTGTAAAGTAGGCCACAGCCAGTGGTGGGTTCCTACCAGTTTGGATCGGTTCGGCCGAACCGGTAGTAGTTTGGCGGCCTGGGTCGCTGCCGGTTCCAGCGGCCTGGGTCGCTGCCACGCTCCCGAACCGGTTCCCTGGGAGGCGCTGTCGGCGGTGCCATCTTGTTTTTAAGTTCTGCGCATGCGCAGAACAATTTTAATTGCAGGCGCGCAGACAAGCAAAGTGGCAGTAGTGCCTGCCGGAAGCCACCCCTGACCACAGGCGGCTACTTCTTGTTAAAATAAAATGATGTAGGACAGGATACACAGTTGGCTGAAAAACTGCACTCAATGCGTAGTCCTTAATGATACTACATCTACGTGGAGGGTAGCAAGCAGTGGGATATCACAACGGTCTAAGGCCCAGTACTATTAGGGGAATTTGCAGATGACATCAAGCTGGGAGGATAGATTAAAAATGCGGGAGGATTTTGACAGACTTGAACATTTGGTCCTTTCCAGGAAAATGCAATTCAGTGGTGAGAAAAGTAAGGCACTTACTTATTTAGGCCCATAAAAAACTAATGCATAGGTATAGAATAGGTGGTACCTAGCTCAACAACAGTAACTGTGAAAGGGTCCTAGGTCAGTGGTAGGTTCCTAACCAGTTTACTACCGGTTAGCTGAGCGTGCGGGGCAATTGAATGAAAAATACCCACAGCAAAAGGAAAACAGCTGAGGAGCGGCAATTCAAGCTGCCACCCCAGATCAGCTGGGCTTCGGAAACTGGAATAAAGGTAAGGATAACCCAGGGGCAGGCAGGCAAGGCCCACTTTCAAAGGAACAGAGAACCGGTTCGCTCTCCGTTTGAAGGCAGCACTACCGGTTCAGGAGAACTGGTCCGAACTGTCCTAGATGTCCTGTTTAGGATAAGTATGAGCCAGCGGTGTACTGCAGCTGCCAAAAAAGTCAATGCCATCTAAGGATGCATCAACAGAGGAATGGTATCAACATCGAATGAATTATTAGTACTGCTTTATACTGCCTTAGTTAAGACCACACTTAGAATACTGCGTCCAGTTCTGGTCACACAATACAAAAAGTTGCTAAGACTCTAGAAAGAGTGCAAAGAGCCACAAAGATTATGAAGGGTCTAGAGGTGAGGCACACAATGAATGATTGAGGGAGCTAGGCAAGTTTAGTCTAATGAAGAGAAAGACGAAGGGTGACAGAAGAGCAGTCTTCCAATACTTGAGGGGCTGTCACTGAGAAGACAGGGTCACCCTATTCTCCGAAGCACGGAGAGCAAGACAAGAAGGAATGGATCAAAGATTTTTAAAGAGAGATCCAACCTAGAGTTAGGGAGAAATTTCCGGACAGTGAGAACAATTAATCAATGCTTGACTCCCGGAGTTCTGGATGCTCCTTTACTGGAGGTTTTCAAGAAGAGATTGGACCGCCATTTGTCCAGAATGGTATAGGGAAAGGGACTCCTGCTCAAGCAGGATATTGGACTAGATGACCTCCAAGGTCCCTTCCAACCCTTATGTTCTAAGCTAGCAACCATATACAGGTCCGGGAAAATACCAAGGGGTATTGGTTCAGCTTAAATTAGGCCCTGACCTCTGACGTTCCAGGTCAAATTCTAAACTTCAATATTCCAACATTCCAGCCAAAAGAGTTGGGATTTCATTTTGAAGGCCTGTCTCTAGTCAGGCAGGGAGCCTTGAATAACCACCCCAGCCTTATAAAGTCTTGTCTCAAAGGAGGCTGACTGCCCTGCCTACTAATGTCCTTTGGCCAGGATCATTTGCAGGTTTTGCCAGTTCTCCCCCCCCCCGCCCCATCTGAAACTTTCAGACATATAATGGGATGAAATACAACTGAAGGAATCATTTCATTATTTCAATTGCTGTACATTCAAACTATATTTAGTCCAATGGATTTTGGGACTGGCCCCTTTCTCTTCTTGGGGTTTGACACAAATTCAAAGTCAACTGCTGTATAATCTTTACTGCAGTTGTTACTTATTCAGATTTACCACAGTTAGCACAATGATGGTTTAGCTAATCAATTGTTTTTGAGTTCACCTAGCAAACTGATCTATAAATCAGGGATACTTTCTCCCAATAATCTATGCAAAATTTTGGATTTATTTGAGGCTGCATGCCTCTAAGATACAGAATTATTTTACTCCACCCATTCCTGGGGTCATTAACCAGGGATGGGGGGGGGGCGCAGGGAGGGAGTATTTTTAAACCTGTCTTGCAGAATAGAAGCAAATGTCATGGCCTGCTCTCTGCTTTGCCTGGAAAAGTCCCAGGAGGCATTTGAGTAGCACAAAGTTTGAAAACCTGCATAATAGATTAAAAACCATTAACGTGTATGTTCATTTTTTGCCCAACCTAAGCTCGGTGAAATAATTTGCTTATTGAAGGGAGCCTTGCAATTTCATTTCAGGGCTCACAGCACTGCAAAGTTTGAGAACCTCTCTTCCCTAAATGCCCCCTCCCCACAGGCCTAACTGGGTGCTTTAGCTGAACAGCACTGAGATGCTATGTTCTATTTTAGTCATTTACAATTCTGTACAATTAGAGAAGCATGGACGAAACCACATGAGAAAAATGTTTCCAGCACCATCAGAAAAACCCCATTCTCCTTCTCAAGGGAAATGATGACATTGGGAACATTAGGAGGAGCATAACGTTCATCTCTCATTAGCTATGGTCTTCAGACTTGTTGTGATTTGGCCAACTCTCTCTTTTGCCTCCCCAGAGTTTATCGAGAGATTCCTGCCTCGAGAGCTCCAGATTGTCAAGCGCCTAGACCACAAGAACATCATCCGGGTGTATGAAATGCTGGAGTCCACAGATGGAAAGATCTATCTGGTGATGGAGCTGGCAGAGAATGGCGATGTCTTCGACTGCGTCCTGCAAGGAGGACCCCTGCCTGAGAGCCGGGCCAAAGCGCTCTTCCGTCAGCTGGTAGAAGCCATCCGCTATTGCCACAGCTGTGGGGTGGCGCATCGTGACCTCAAGTGTGAAAATGCCCTCCTGCAGGGGCTCAACTTGAAGCTGACAGACTTTGGATTTGCCAAATTGCTCCCCAAGAACCGCAAGGAGCTGAGCCAGACCTTCTGCGGCAGCACGGCCTACGCGGCCCCCGAGGTGCTGCAGGGGGTGCCCCACGACAGCAGGAAAGGCGACGTGTGGAGCATGGGCGTGGTCCTTTACGTCATGCTGTGTGCCAACCTGCCCTTTGACGACACGGACATTCCCAAGATGCTTTGCCATCAACAGAAAGGGGTGTCCATCCCCGGCCACTTGGGGATCTCCGAGGAATGCCAGGACCTTCTCAAAAGCCTCCTGGAACCAGACATGATCCTGAGGCCTTCCATCGAAGAAGTGAGTTGGCACCCATGGTTAGCAAGTTCCTGAGGACAGGACCATGTCAAAACTCTCCCCAAATAAAAGGGGACAGGCTGTTTCCAAAATGCTCACATATATTTTAACGTTATGCTCAGTTTCTAGTCTATCCTTAATCTACCGAGAAGGGAGGCATTTTAAATATTCCCCTCTCATCAGGAACTGCATTCCCTTGTCCAAAGATGCCTGGAAAGGTGGTTACAAATAAGTTACAAAAGGCCAGGAAAAGTAGAGTGAAGATGTCTCACCCTAACCCTGGCTGGAATTTCTTTCTCAGACACACAGAATCACTTTGATATTGTTAAAACTAAGAAACCTCCCCTAGGATTCAAGGCTGTAGATCTCCTCCCTGGCTGTTCTTCAATAGCCTGCCATCCATTGGCCTCCAGGATATCCCAATTGGAAAAGGGAAGGAGGTGCCATCATGCACCAAGCCAAACTTCTTGATCCAACCAGCATTGTAATTCAAATGAGCTGGTAGAAACACCGTTTCCAACCTGGTGCCTTTTGGATTGGTCAAAATAACAAATCTCAGAATTCCTAGCCAAAGTTTCCACCTATCTTGGGAGGAATAACTGAGGAGGATGTTGTGTGTTCTAAGGCAGAGTTTTTCTGAGCCCCCAAGACAGAAATAAAGAGCCTGGAGACTGCCAAGAACTGAACTTGGGAGCTCAGCTGTACAAAATATGGGCAAGTAACGGCCACTCCAGGATTTGTTTTGTGACACACAAAACATTTTGAATTTGAAAAGAATCAAACTGGAAACCCCACTTTCAGTGCATACCAGGCCGTCTTGAAAACTTGGGGGAACAGATCAAACTGTCGTTTCAAGAGTGAAGATTGAGATGCCCCCCCTCAAGTTAGCAAAAGAATCAGTTTCCCAGGGTAGCTCACTCAAAATGGGGCATTCCAAATTCAGAATGGTTTGGATTCTAATTATTTTGAGCTCCCTTAACTAGCAAATATATTGAGAAAGCTCCCAAATGCTAGCAAGGCTCCTAGAAAGTAATGTTTTCCATTGCAGCTCCTATTAGAGGTTTGGTCCTACAATGTCATCCCCTTCCGTCAGCACAGCCAATGGCCTGACTGGGTTTGGGAGACAGCCGTAGTCCCAACGTCCCTTTCACTTTATGAACTTGGCAAGGCAGGTTGGAGGGGATGAGCCTCTTCATCACCACCTGCCTTGGCCTTCTGGCTGGCTGATCAGGAAGTGCGTCTATCCATCAAATCCTCTGGGCCCTGCCAAGTTCCATTGGGGCAATGCCCCTTGCCCTCATGTCTGGCACAGAAAAAAGCCCAGGCCACCCAAGATATTTGCTTGAAAACTTATAGAGGATGAAAAGAAAAGAATCACAAAACCAATACGGTCATTTCTGTAGAACTCCTTTAATTGCCATTAACGGCAAATCTGTAAAATGTGAAGAGAAAGTCATAATTACAAAACTAACAGCTGTTAAGAGTCACTTGTTCACCCCAGCTAGAAAACAGTCCAGGGAGATGCCATATAATTTAAAAATGAGATAATATTGCACACAACCAAGAAAAAGAAAATAAAGTAATTACGATGAAACCGGAGCCCTCGGATGTCTCCCAGCACCAATACTAGACTCTAGAGCAGAGGTCTTCAAACTTGGCAACTTTAAGACTTGTGGACTTCAACTCCCAGAATTCTCCAGCCAGCTCTGCTGGGAGTTGAAGGCCACAAGTCTTAAAAGTGCCAAGTTTGGGGACCCCTGCCCTAGAGCAATGTTTCTCAACTTCTGCAACTTGCCACAAGTGGGAACCCCTCCCTGTTGATGGCACAGCATCTCAGGGTGCCTGTGTCATCAAAGCGCAGCCAGCCCACAGATCCTACACGGTGGAGAAACGCTGCTCTAAGGCTACCCTCTATTCTGTTCCATCGCCACCAACACTGAGAGCTGAGGGTGCTTTTCCAAGGAGCCTCTTCCTTGCTCATTTACCTATCAGCTCTTCTAGACTGTCCAGTAACGAGGCCTGGTCCAGATGGGCCTATTTATGCATTTACACCCTCCCTAGAGGTTGGTCAGCCCTTTAGGAGAAATCACCAGAGTTCCTTTCAAGACAGATATTCTCCCGATCCAGAAAGCTTAGTTTGATATATCCAAAGAGCAGTTTTCTCAGGAGAGTGATGGAACTGGACCGTGTACAATGCAAATGTCTTCGTTTTTTAAAGCACTAAATTATTCCAGAACTGCAAGCTTTGGTTTGCCATGGAGCCCACTCCCAGCTGTCCTTTTAAATCAGAGCGGCTAGAAGCTCTTCAGACTGGGCCGTGTTCATGGATCGCCACACATCTATCCACACTCCTTCAATTGGCTGAATCACATCCTTGCTCGCATTTCCCATGGATGACCAACTTGGAAATCTTTCCTCCTCTTTAATGTCTTCTAGTTTCAGGGATGGCTCTTAAGTTAATTGTTCTTCAGACAGGTACTGATTTCCATGATCTGGTGGCACAGGGGAGCCCTGAAAGCCAGTCTTTTGTCTTATCAGAAACTCCTCACTGACTCTGAGACTAAAGAGCTTCCACAGGCACGGTGTTGCCCTTCTCAACCCTGCACACAGAGTCACCTTCTCAAGAGGTTTCCTCTCTCAGCTGCTGCTTATAACACGAAACAGGAAAGAGAAGAGCAGCAGCGACTCCTTCCTTCCTCTCTGGCCCTTTGGGAACCCATTTGAACGTTGTCCTGCGGGAGGGAAAGGGGTGGCCTGCACACGCTCAGAGCAGCTGCACTGGGACAAGAGGAGGTGGGATGGCTCCAGTCTGAATCCATCCCAAAGGAGTGAAAGCAGGGATCCTGGCCCATTTCAATGGGCCAGCTGGCACTGCTTCCATTCAAATTCAGCTGGGTGTGTTGAGGAACACCTGTTGGTGCATTGTATCCCAAGAAGAGAAATCTGCCTTTGGGACCCATTTTTTTTTAAAGCATGGTGAGTTCTAAAGTGAGACATAATTATAGTCAGACTCCATTGCAAGGCAGCAATAGCTAAATCTGAAGCAGATCAAAAGGGGGGAGCATCACTCTGCCCCCCATTTTCCCTAAAAAAAAAAGAGAAGATGCCTGTACAGATTATAATTTAGAGAGAACGTAGATAAGGAAGCATCTTTGAGAAGGGTGGAGAACAACCAAAACTCTCAACACAAGCACACTGCTTCCCAAAGGTTTCTATCTATGGAAGAGGATCTACAGATGCCCCCAACAGCATCAATGCAAGGGGAAGACAGTTCTGAAGCTTTGGCAAATGAAGATGCTTCCAGGAAGATCCAGGGTGCCTCTTCCTAATGAGGCAAGGGATACTTGAGTCCAAGCAACACTGTAGAGCACTCGCTCAAGGGATTTGCTACCCCACACTGGGGCCCTTTCAAAGAGATCTTAGCCATGATTGTGACAACCCAGGAGGAATGTCCTCTGTGCCTCTTTCCCCCTCCATAACTGGAACTTATGCAAGATACTCCAGGGGATTATATCATGGTCCCAGGACAATAATTCCATTTGTAAAAAGTGCTTCACTTCCCCAAAAAACGGACCAGCTTACATTTGGGGGTAGGAGAAGAGAGATGGATTCATTTATGCAAAAGTTAATTCCAAACCAGGCACTATGAGTCTTGGGGAGTGGGGGAGATGTCTGTAGGAGCCAAAATGCCTCACAGTTTCTTCTTAGGACTGGAGTTCCCACGGGTAAGCAAAGAGATTTGCTCCTTCAAGTCCTTAGAAGCTGTGTGGGTTTCAAGACACATAACACGGCATAGCTAGCAAGCTATCAGACTGAAAAAAGATAGGTAGGATAATCCTAGTTATTTCTGAAGATCACTCAAATAGGGATAATTCACCCCACTCCATACTAATCCACTCTAAAATGCCAAAAGAAGCGAGAGAATGAAACCAAATCCATTCTGCCCGGGGAGGGGCACTGTCTGAAAAGAGGCCTCCGGCGCACACACCGGTTGCACCATTGCTCTTCGGCCCCTCTGTACAACTTAGCCACCATCGGGATTTGAGCAAGGGTTCTAGCCCAAGTTCCCAAAGAGGCCTTGCACAGAGATGAGGTGTAGCCAGCCCAAAACACTTTTACAGGAGAGAAAGGAACCAGTTGGTCTGTGATTTAATTCACACTGGATGGTGCGGGTGCAGGGGGGAGGGGCGAGGCTGAGTCCAAGGAGCCCATGGAGAGCAAAGGCCCTTGTTATTCCCAGTCCTCCCATTCTTCGTCTTCCATCTGCAAATGGGAGAGAGAGAGAGTCAGACAGACTGTTCAAACAAAGGTGTCATTTTAGAAAAGAGGTTACAAAGAGATCGAGTGGAAACTCTGGAAGGAATTCCACAATGTACCGGAATGGATCCCCATTTTAAGCATTTTAGTTGTTAAACTGAACTTGGCCAACTTAACATTCAAGCCAATATATTTTTAAACAAAGATTGTAATTTTATCTTTCCCACACTTTACTTTCACTGATGTACCTGCTCAAGATATTATTCCCCCAATCAGAATGTTCACTAGGAGCATATATTTCAATATAAAAGGCAGCTCAATATTAATGGAAAAACCTTTAGATGGATACACATATTCATCTGAAACTCTTTCCCATCTGCATTGAGATTTTGCGTGTGCGTGTGTCTATGTGTGTGTACGCACATAAAAAAACAAGCTAAATAGAAGCTCAAGGCCAATGCTGAAGTTTCTGTTTCCTTTTTTTAATTTAATCATGCTTATTTATATCTTGCAAATCCAACTAGCTATAAGTCAAGCAGTGAACTGCTAGGCCAGAGCTCCATCCCTGCAGATGCTTTTCTTGAGGGAGGAGCTTCTTTGCCCACCTGGATTAGCGTTTCTAGACCGCCAGAGTTTCTGCAATACTGGTCTAATAGAGGGAGAAAGCCATCTACTCCTCAGCCTAAATCAGCCAATATAGTTGAATCACCATGTACTAATTAAAAGGGGGGGGGGCAGGGAGAGAGAGAGGCAGGCAGGTGGGACTGTTTAGGATTCTGAAATATGTAGCTCTAATTTTGGCTAGCACTGGTTCTTGTGGCCAGAAGCAAATTCTAAGACTGCTTTTAGCACGTGGCTGCTTTCCTTTATATAAAAATTATTATTGGTTGGGGAATTCTGGAATACATCTTAAAGTGTTCTTGCAAAGTTTCAGAAATAGTGATTTAGAACATGACAAAGTTCCAGTCCCTTGTTAACAGAAACATGTGGCAACCCCCCAAAATCTCTTTTGAACATCCTTTTAAGGCTGCAATCCAACGCACACTTTCCCTATCAAGGATGGTCAGAAAATCAATGGGGACAAGAATCCAGAGAAAGTATGGACAGTCAGCATTCAACGTCACATTTCTCTTGCATGTCTGAGAGGAGTCACCTGCCACATACTCCCAGCTTCAGTTCCTTATCACGAGAGGCACATGTCAAATGCCAAATGGATTTTGTTCTGCTCAACTAAGGTCCAGCAAACAGAAGGTATTATGCAAGCCTAGGCCTCTCCCCATTACTTCCTCAGCTGCATCAGACTATCCCTAAGCGCTTACCTCTGCCGCAGAGATGTCTACTTTGGCAAGGGCCAGCTGAACCTCTTCTTCTGTCATATCCAGGTCAAAGTCCTTTTCCCAGTCCTCACTTATATCTGTGCTTGAGCCTGAAACAGGAAAGAAAACACCACACATGCTCCGTTGCAAAATAGCAATAGCATGTAGACATATACCGACTCACGGTGCTTTACAGCCCTCTCTAAGTGCTTTACAGAGTCAGCATATCGCCCCCAACAATCTGGGTCCTCATTTTACCCACCTCAGAAGGATGGAAGGCTGAGTCAACCTTGAGCCTGGTGAAATTTGAACCACCAAATTGTAGGCAGCCGGCAGTCAGCCGAAGCAGCCTGCAATACTGCACTCTACCCACTGTGCCACTGAGGCGCAGGCTTTTGAAATCTAACAATGAACATTTAGCAAGCAGCCACTGAACCTTTCCATGCAACAATTAGTGGATGCCAGCTTCATCAAAACCACCGGACAAGCAGCCGCCTTAAACGCAGCAGCCTGGCTATTTTGCCAGAATCCTCAAAGCTTGAAAAGGATCTTGCACTGAAACAATTCCAGCTGTCATTTCTCTCTCTAAACATCCCTTCTCGCCCTATTGGCAATCTGTGTCTTCTCCGGTCTCCCGTACTGAGTGCTCCCTTCTCCACTGGGAACACCCAAGGTTACCTGGGTGCATGACCAGACTTTACCACAGATATATATATATATATATATATATAAAACTAAGAGACCATTAGAAAAAGTGTAATGTTTCCAGCCCTTCACCTTTCTTCCCGTTATTGGACGGTGTGGACTTTCCACTGTCCGAATTGAGCTCGAAGAGTCGCAGGTCCAGAGGTGCGTCCTCTCGCAGAGTCTCTGTCCTGTTGCCTGACTTGCTCTCTGCGTGGTCCTTGGACTGCTCTGAAGAGGCCTTGCCCTTCTGGGGAGGCGGAAAAGGCTGCGCAGGCTTCCCTGCTTTAGCCAAGGAGCTTCCCTGCTCGTCTCTGCGAGCTTCCTGCAGCTTCGGGGAATCGTCCCCAGCTCCTGCAAGTGGGGCTCCAGTCTGTAAGGGAGAGGCAGGCCCAACGGTGGGGTTTGTGACCTGAGTCACCAGGGAGACGCTCTCGCTGCTTTCTGAGGGGGTTGCCTCTGCTGGGGCGGGGCTCAGCGTGGCCCACAGCTCCACCGAGGCCTCCAGGGTTGGAACGGCTTCTGCTGCCAAGATGGAGGGAGCCAGCAGTGCAGGCTGGGAAGACTCTGCCTGGATTACCGCTTGTGAGGAGGAGGAAAAGGATCCAAGAAATTCCTCTGGGTCAAGAGAAGAAGAAACACGGATGACATAGGAAAAAAGGTCAGGGGGAAAAAATATGAAGTAAATCAACCTAGGTAGCCCTCAATTTACAAACCAAACTGGGACCGGAATTTCCTTTGTTAAGTAAGGTGGTAATGAAGTTAGTTGTGCCCAATTTTACATCGTTTTTGCCACAGGTAAGGGAATGGTTTATTATTATTATTAAGGTTTAGGTTTATTAAATTTATAGACCGCCCCCTCTCCCCGCAGGGACTCGGGGAATGACTGTCGTTATTAAGTGAATCATGCTGTCGTTAAACAAATCCAGCTCCCCCCATTAACTTCAATTGTCGGAAGGTTGCACATGGCCATCACGTGACCCCGGGACCCAGTAACTATCATAAATAGATGCCAGTTGCCAAATTCTCATCACACAACTATGGGGATGTTGTGACAGTCATAAGTGCAAATACCAGTCATAAGTCATTTTTTCAGTGCCGTTGTAATTTAAAACAGTCACTAAGCGAATGGTTGTAAGTCGAGGGCTACCAAGATGATACTCCAATGATAGTATCATCCTCGCTGGACATAGTAGAATAAAATAGGATTTTTTCTTTCTCTACCCCTGGCTCCTGATCTTAAATTCCTTCAGCCCTGCAGGAGTCCCGAAAGGACCAGGCCCTTTCAGTGAATGGTCAGAGCTTATGGCTCCCTTACCTTCCTCCTCCTCCTCCCATCCTGGGTCTTCCGAGTGAACACCCTGTTCTGCCCGCTGCTTCAGAGCCTCCCTCCGGAGCTCCTCCTAGGATGACAGAGGATGCGCACAACCGTCAGCAACACCCCAACTGCCTCTGCTGCCAAATGGGGACGGGGAGCAAGGGAGCAAGCACACACAAAACCACAGCTTCCAAGCAAAACCCATTCTCCCTGGGCGAAGTCCTGCTTTTCTGCAAACTCACCTGCTCCAACTGGTGCACTCTATAGAAGTACCTCTGCCAGAATTCCGAGTGGGAGACGGCCACCGGCACCTAAGGCCATCAGAGGAGGGAAAAGCGTAAACTTTCCTAAACTGTTATTGCCTTTGTTTCACCCAAGATGCCAAAGAGCCACACTTGCAACCCCGCCTTTATGGAGGTGTGCATTAGCCATTCCTCCAGGGACGACCCATGAGTGGACAAAGGGCACAAAAAAGGTTGCACATAAAAATAAGCCCTTCCAGCAATTCTAAGAGCAAAACCCAGAAGATGAAAAGGAAGTTTCCTCCCTCAATTCTGCTGCTTCTTGGAAAGAAAAATTCCAATGCTTTCCAGCATATTCTGCAGAGACTAAAGCTCCATATCACACACCAGCCCGCTGAACAAGTTAAAGGAACACACAATGCCAGAGATTTTCAAGCCACAAACCTCTCTGTGTTGGCTTGAAGAAAAGATGGAAGAACCCAAGGAGCCAAGCTTACCATTTTGGAGTAGAGGGAGCGGATGGATGGGCTGTTTCCCAGCAACTCCGATATCTCTCCTTTCTTCTCCTCCAAGCTGAAGTGCAAAAGCCAGGCCTCAAATAGCTCAGGTGGTCCTGTAGAAGAAAATACTACGTCTACCAAACCACCACAGCTATGCCAAGATGTGCAAAGAAGATAGCCAAAATCACGCCAGCCTCATCAGCCCATAAAACTAAATCCCATTTTCTGCACTGACAAAGCTGGATCTGTGGCCACAACCCTACCTCCTGATCAAAGGACATGGATTTTTCAAAGCCGATCTTCCTCCTTTGTTCGGGAAGCTACAGGCTTAAATAACAAGACAGGAAGAGTCTGATGGATCAAATCAAGGTTCTAAAGAAGCATGCTAGAAAGAGGAGGCATAGGAGACCGAGATGTACTGTGAATTTCATAACTACCATATGCAAACAAACGTATCATTATACTCCATCTTTTATTTCCTAGAATAAAAAAATCCAAATTCATTAGTCTTCCTTACCAAGAAATTCACCAGCATGCTTGGCCTACCACCACAGAAGACAATGTACCATCACCTTCAATGCTAAAGAGCAATGTTCACACGCCACCACTATCCCCTACAGGAGAGGGGAGCGTGGGGCATTTTCTCTCTCTGCCCTCCAGCTTGGAGTCAAGCAAGCCCCGCAACCATTCCTGGCCAATTTCCTGTGGTTCCCATCTGTTGCCCGGAATCCACTTGATCTTTCTACTGTAGACTTAACAGCTAGAGATTTGTTTTTTGTAGCAGCAACTTGTACTCTTGAAAGGTTTCCTTTTATGAACATTAAAAACATGATATGAACTGCACTCATTATCTTGTAGATGGCTCCCCTATTTTTCCAGAAGGACTTAATTCTATGTAATTCTCCTCTCCAAGCTTCCCTGCCTCTGATTTCCTCTCCACTTACCATCAGGTTCGTTGCAATAAGTGGCGGGGTCAGACTGAAGGCTATAGAGCCGAGCCTGGAAGAGAACAGACAGGCAACATTATATGAACAAGAGGCATTCACAGTAGGGAGGAGAGCTCTATTTTAGAGGGGGGCTGCAAAGTACCTTGGCACTGTCATACAACTCTGTGGTCCCAGATGGAGTTGCCATCAGGGTTATGACATCACAGTCAATGGTCTTATCTGGGGAGGGTGCAAATGTGTCTGAAATAACACCCAAGAAGTTGGAGAGTCCTTTTCTCACTTTTTCTGTTGTCCCCGAAGAGCTTTCCGTCTTTACACAAAAAGAGACAATGAACAAACAAAATTAAGCCACAGAAAGAAGAGATGGTAGCATCCTACAAAGTTTAACCAAGGGTGAAGTTATATGTCAAAGCAACACAGAGTATAAAAATCCAATAAAACTTTTTAAAAAAGAAACTTAGCCAGTATTTTCCCCTGGCTATGCATCCCTACATCTGAATAACAAGAACCGTTACTTACAGCCAACTTCTCTTTGACCACACTGGCAGTAGCAGCAATGGTGCAAGCTGTATCATGTTGGACCACCTGGGTGAATTCCGTTAGATCCCGTTTCATGAACTCCAAGGCCTCTGTAGACTGTGGAGAGAAATAATGGGTGCACTGACTTTTGTATGATAAATCAGAGCTTCTGCAGAATTTCAAACAATTACTGTTACTTAAACAAGGAGATGCAGCGATATGGCAATGGTGGAGCCAGAAATCTCTGATCACTCCAATATATGACCAGTAACAGAATACAACGGAATCTTTAAAAAAATCAAAGCTAGATATCTGATGGCTCAGTTGTTGTTTTATTACACACTGTTTCTATTCCAATATATTAAGTAAAATACCCTTTTCCAGTTTGAAAAAAGGCTCAAATTAATAATAGTGCCTAATTAGTAGTCATGTATTACATGTATGCTCTGAATGGAGAATACCATTTCCAACCAAGTTAGCAAGTTTACTTTAATGTTTTAAATTTAAGTATCTGAACAACAACAGGATGGAGTTCTGGATGCTTTTTAAATTGTACTTAATTGATGGAGGAAGCCTTTAAAAGACAAAATAACTTAGCGTCATTACTGGATTTATAACAACATGAGTAAGGCACTATTATTAACCAGACTTCATTACTGGATGAAGCAAAGGCAGGTGATTTGTTTAAAGCCACCTGGCAAGTTTGTCAACAAACAGGAATTTCAACTGGCATCTCGTCATTTGTAGTCCGAATCTCTGCCACATGCACCAATCTAATTCTAAAACTTATCTGGAAGTTGTTGGGTTTTTTTTTTTGGGGGGGGGGGGGAGGGAGGAGAAAAGAAAAGCAGAGAGAAGCAGTTTGCCAGGAGACCCAGTTCCAAGTCTGGACTCCTATCCCAGCCCATTGCAATGCAAAACAAGCAAAGTCTTTTCTGCAAAACCAATGACTGACCAGTAATACATAATTTAAAAAACAATCTTTTCAAGGATTCAAGCAATCAGTATACCTCAAAATTAAGAAGTACTCCCAAAGTTGCTCCTTTAGGTCATCGTTCTTTATTTATTGCATAATTCCAAAAATTCTGCCTACCTTGTCTCTGACCGTTTGAAGGCTTTGCTGTAGCCAGCTTCTCCACCAGCCTCCATCTTCCCTGTTACAGGAGAAACATATAAAGCTGAATAGTTTGTAACTATGTTTTAACATTTGGTGAATTACTTGAATCCTGCCAACCGGAGTACCTTCAACAATCCTAATCATATTCTAGGACCTTGTACGAATTAATTTTGCAATCACTATTTGGTATAGTGTTTGATTTTTAAATGAGATATTAGCATATATTAAAATATTTTTCTTTTAATGAGTAACAAACTTGAGTGATCCCAATGAGATTTGTTTTTAAATAAACCCAATTAGAATTGAGAAGCACAGCAATAAAAAGCAGAACATCAACTAATAATATTCAAAGACAATTATACAAATGTCCAGGGTGATACTGACTATGTACAGTAAGGTATGACACTAGTTTTGGCCTCAAATTCAAGCTTCCTGAATTTGCCATGTGTAGAAAAAGTAAACAAAATAAACATCCATTGTTCTAGTAGCACAAAAGAAAATTAGCCTGTGAGCCCATTTTTCAGCATGTAACTTAGTCTGGGTGGCAAAAGAGAAGGAAGGCTTACTGGAGTCCCCATCCTCTAAGCCAGAGGTGGGGAATCTTGGCCCTTTCGCGACTTGTCGACTTCAACCGCTGGAATTCCTGAGCCAGCCAGCTGGGAGTTGGCAGTCCACCAGTCGTGAAAGGGCCAAGCTCTGCTCTCGCCCAAAGTGTCTCAACCTCGGCCACTCTAACTCCCAGAATCCCCCCAGCCTGGCTCTGGTTCAGCGGCTCCAGTAAAAGCACCGCCGTTTGTCAGAAAGGAGCAGGGGCCCGAAGGACTTAAGAACCGCCTCATTCAAGCCGGCCAAGAGGACTGGATTCAGCCCCTCCCAGCGGGGCTCTCCAGGCCGCCCTGGGACCCTCCGCGCGCCGCCTCAGCGCCTGTCCCGCCCCCCGCCTTCCCGGCGCCCCCTCCTCACCCCGGCCCCCCGCCTCTCCCCAGAGCGGTTCCGCAGCTCATCTTCCGGCTCTCCCAGCAGCGCCAGCGCCTCATTTCAGAAACCAGAGTGCGAAGATCTTGGAGAGAAGGGCCGAGCGCTCTTCACATGCCCAGAGAACCCTCGCTGCCTTCCCCCGCCCTGCCCCCTCCTTTGCCGCGGCGCCGCCCCCGGCGATCTGCTGAAGCTCACCCTTCCGCCATCTTGGCCGCTGACGTCACCAATATTTACTGACCTTTGACACGCCATTGAAGCCCCGCCCCTCCGCGGCGCAACAGCTGCAGCTTCCGGCCGTTCCCTGACCTCCCGTCACCACAAATACGTTTCCGGGCGCCTGTTTTACCACCCGGGGTAAAGAAAAGGGACCATAGAGGATTCTGAACGGCGCGGATGCCCTTCGTTGCATTCCAAGCAGAAGAAGCCGATCTTTTCCGGACACTCTCCATCCACGTTGTTTTCGCAAAAGGTTTCCACCCGCTTGTGTAGCAGGAACCGGAAGCCAGCGCACAGAACGGCTTCTGTAATTAGAAAAGCTCGATGGTCCGTTCCGAGTTGGCTGGCAGTTCCGGCTACGGAAGCTGCCGAGGGTAAAAATATTTGCTCGAAAAGCTATTAGAATCCCCACCCCCCCTTGGTCGTTTCCAGGAGAGTAAAGGGGGAAATGGGAAGGTGACGATTGCAAACCACGCGGAAAGGGGGGGAAACCTAGAAAAATGAATGGAGCTCTAAAGCTGCTTTTCTATAGTCGCGTCTCAGTTGTTCCTGGACCGAAGACCACCTGGAAATAAGAGAAGAATAGAATAACAGAGGAAGGGAACTTGGAGGTCCTCTAGCCCAGGGGTGTCCAAACTTGGGAACTTTAAGACTTGTGGACTTCAATTCCCAGAATTCCCCAGCCAGCTATGCTATGCTGGCTGGGGAATTCTGGGAGTTGAAGTCCACAAGTCTTAAAGTTCCCAAGTTTGGACACCCCTGCTCTAGCCCAACCCTCTGCATAAACAAGAGACCCTGTGCTATTTCATACACGTGGCTGCCTGCCCAGTCTCTTCTAAAACGCCTCCCGTGAATTGGTTCATTGTTCTCGCTGTTAGTTCTGTGTTGCGCCTCTCTTCAATGATCTTCCACCCTTCACTTTTTGCCCTGCCTTCAGGTGCCTTCCAAAACAGGCTGTGCCCCTCTTCTTTGTGGCAGCCCTTCAAACACTGCTGTCATGTTGCCCAAAGTCCTTTTCCATAGATTTAATTAAATTCTGTCATTTGTATTTTTCTTTTTTTTTATTTCATATCTTTTATTTCTATATCTTGTCTAATGTTCCTATTTAACACTTCCAAAGTCAATATAAATACCGGTAGTAGTGGGGACAGTGGACATCCTTGTCTTGGGCCTTTCTTTATATTGAAGTTCTCTGTCATGTCTTGCTGAAGGCCAGGAGGATGGGAGCCGATTTCACCTCAGGGGGCAAGATGCTTCAAAGTGTCGTGGCAGAGAAGGCTCTTCTGGACCTTGCCAACCAAAGCCCCTTGACTGATGGGGTCCACAGCACAGCCCTTCTGCAAGCACAGGTGGGGTGGGCCAGACCCATTGGGGTGAGACGGTTCCTCAAGTAACCTGGACCCATTCCAGGCAGGCTTTAAAGATGATAACCAACATCTTGAATTGCACACGGAAGCAAACCAGCAGCCAATGCAGCTCTTGGATCCATTCTGGGGGGCCCAAAGACTGCCTGTGCCACCACATTCTGCACCAATTGTAGCTTCAGAATGCTCCTTAAGGGTAGCCCCACACAGAGCACATCACAATAGTCCAAATGTGGGATGAATGAGTCGGCAGAGGAACTCCTGATTCATGAGAGGCTGCAACTGGCACACAACCCAGAGTTGGCAAAGGCTCTGCTAGCACAACTGTCACCTGCTCTCTGAGTTGTGGAACCCCCAAGTTGTGGGTCATGTCTGTCTGGGGTAGTGCTGGAACCCCACCCAGAACTAAAAATGTTAAAGTTCCAGACCTTGAAGCACCTAAAGCCACTCAGGCTTCCCAGAGTTCAGCCAAAGCCTGTGGTCACCCATTTAGGCCCCACGGCCTTCAGGCACCATAGAGGACAGTGACAGCCTCACTTGGATCACTAGGGGTGGAGATTTGAAGTTGAGTATCAACAGCATATTGAGGATACCTCATCCCACAGTAGTGGATGGTCTCACCCACGAGTTTCATAGAAAAAGGAGTGGGGAGAGTACTGAGCCCTGTGGCACACCATAAAAGAGCAACCATGGGCTGGATCTGTCACTTCCTATTGGGATCAACTTTAGAGAAAGCCAAATCCAGCACAAAACTGCATTGCACTGCCCAGCCCCAATACAATGTGGATACAAAGCCTTCATCCAGTGAATTCCAAAGTGTTCATGTGCCTTTGCTGCTCTCCAGCAGTTGTCTGTGTGTTAACGCCTCGCCTTCTGAGAAAGGCAGCTTGTCTCCACATGCCAGAGACTGACGAGATAAAACAGTATAAGAACCTAAGTATGTAGAGAGGTGAAAATTAAAATGATAGCTTGCTTGCTCTGTGCTAACATCCTAATTGAAGCCCTCACTTTATTTACAGTTTTATTTTTCATTATCTAGCAGTTAAGTAATAGTAGAAGGAAATCTTGTATTAAATGGAAACCATTCTTAAGTAATACGCAGGTATCAGTTTATTTCTGACAAATGGTAAATTGAGTAAAAAAAATTTTTTTTAAAGGACAGTCCTTCTATAGAAGGATTACTCCAGACATCTATCAACTCTCATTTCATTCCTGGGATTATTAAAATGGGAATTTGATCCCTGGATTCTCTCTGAAATGTGTCTGACTGCCAGTATTTGCAACACAGGACTGTGTTTGCCATATAAGATTATAGACATGTTCAAGCACCTTCCAAATGTGGGATTACTAGGTCTCCATACCTACATAGGTTTCTCCTGGCCATGTCCTTAAATTTCTGGGTAATAGAACAGCCAGGACAAATAATGCTTCAACCTTTAAAGGTTTAACAATGGCCTGGCTTATGCCATTTTCCTTTTAAGGTCTTGCTCTTGTCAGGCTGGCTTGTGGCAGGGCAAGGATGATGTTTGCTGACCTATTGATCGGCCAAAATGTTGATGGTGTAGACTTGGCCACAGCATCCACATTTTGGCTGATCTGCTCCTGGCTGGAGATGGGGCAGGGCCAAGGCTCTGGGGCAGATGGGTTGGGAGTAGAAGTGGCCCGTGGTGTTGAATGAGGCGCTGGCAAAGATAGGGGTGCAGCCACAGGGTTGCAAGGCTGATGCCAGTCCAGGCCTTCTTTGATTTGGAGAAGAGACCTGATTGTCCCCATGCCCTGGGACAACAAGCAGCGACTTTGGGTTTTTAATTTAAGACAAATGGCTCTTCCCTTGAGGCCTTCCTTGGCAAGATGGGTTAATAATGCTGACCTCGTTTACTAAACAGCTGGAACAAAGAACAAGACTTTGATTTGCAGCAGTAACATTCCTTATTATTGTCCTGAAAACCTTGGTCCCTTTAAACTTTAAAGAATGTTCGGAAAAATGTTCGGCCCTTTAGCATGTTCACTTCATCCAATCTGGCCCTCTTTGAAAAAAGTTTGGACACCCCCGCTTTAAAGATTATAAACAAGAGTAGCTTGGAAACAGCTGTTGGGGGTAGCAGCTGGAAGGTCCAGCTGGGAAGGCTCCTGCTGCGGCAGCGGCTTCTTGGATCTCACCTGAGCTTTTTAGCAGGGACCCTTAATCCCCTTCCCCTGAAAATGTGCCTTTGAACAAAGAGGCTCAGCTACAAAAGGTGATGAAAGGTATCGATTGCAAGGTTACCATCCCAGAGGGCTGTGCCCTGGATACTCAGAGCAGGCTCTTCCATAACTCCACTTTTGGGGAAAAGGAACAATTATTGGGAAAATAATGGCATTGCAGAAGAAGGGAAGGCAGCCCTTTAAAGCACGTCTGTTGACACACAGACACCTTCACCTCCTTCTGGAATAACTGGATGGGCAGCTGCGGTGAAGCTGACTTTCTCACATTGCTGATTGGAAGCAGACGGTGTGAATCCATGGGATACTTCACTGGCCCAGCGTATTGGGGGGGGGGGAGGCATTAGCCATCCCTGAAGCCCCAGAAGGGCCTTAATCAGGCAAGCAAAGATCTGACACAAAATGGCACAAGGAGCAGCAACCAGACAGTGAGAGGAAGCTTCACAAAGCTGGTGTGTCTCCTTGTAACGCAACAAGTTTGTACAATCCAGCAGCTTCTTGGTCTGACAGCAGCCCTTTTATAGGGAGCTGTCAGACCCCTTAACCAATAGGATTCAATCTCTGTTCCCGCCTCAACAGAGGACCTTGTTGGAAACTATAGCAGACAGAGTTAATATCTAACAAGGACTATCCTGCCTCCATCCATGACTAGTAGAAGCAGCCAAACCACAATTAAAAACAAAACTACAGTTGGGATTTTGCCAGTCAACTGAACTGTCGCACACAAGTGACAATTCAAGAGACAATGTAAGGAGAAACTCAATAGTGAGAACAGCTTGCCTTCAGAAGTTGTGGGTGCCTCATCACTGGAGGCTTTTAAGGGGAGAGTGGACAGCTACTTGTGAGGAATGGTACAGGGTCTCCTGCTTGAGCAGAGGATTGGACTAGAAGACCTCCAAGGTCCCTCCCAGCTCTATTCTGGTTTTGTTTGGTTGGTTGATTGAAGGCTTGAAGGAAAAGCACAGCATGGAGGAGAAGAGGCCTGGAACGAACTGCCCTTGGGGGACCCTGTTGGAATTGTGGTATAATTCCAGCCCCCAAGGCCTTGTGGGGCTTCTCCCCCATCTATGGGTTCACAAATGCCCAATTCGCAGTCATTTGGAGTCATTTCAGGAAGAGCTGAGTAGGAGAATATCTTGTGGGAGAAGAGGCTGAATAGATGGAATAGGGATTAAAGATGTGTTTATGTTTTGCTTTACCTACCAGGGATGCCTGCAGGGGTGGTCAGGAAAAGCCCAGATGGTACCTGTGGTGGTGCAATTAAATATCTGGCATTTTACAGATGGAGATTTTACTTGCCCCATTCTGGGTCCATTTTTACTTTTTCAATTGCACTTTAAGGACGTCCCTGCATCCCACCCACCCCTTTCCTCTGACAATACCAGGTACTTTCCACTGATGGCAAATACTTTGGGCTTGGCATGTCAAAAATTCGGAAAATGCCAAATTCAACTCTGCTCATTTATTTTAAAAAATGCAGTTAAATAAGATGTGTTGCTATGCATTACATTAAAAAAAAATCAAATAATTACAGAAATAAAATTAAATAAAGTACAAGTAAAACAAACTCATTTTGCAGGATCTGCTTAAAAGCACAGCTCTCTTGTGTGATTTCCTGAGGGTCTGGAGCCTCAAGGATTCATGTGACACAATGGCAACCCGAGGTGGATTCAGAAAAAATCACTCAAAACAGGAAGGGAAGCTGTCTTCCTTTTCTGGTGCTTTGTCACTGTGCATGTGATGGCCACATTAGTGAGCACCCCCCCCCCCCAGACCAAGAGCCTGATGCTGCGGGGGAAATGAGGCCTGGACTCTTCCAGATGATTCCCCCAAGGTCCGTGTTGAGCAGGGCGGGATGTGGGAGATCTGCCAAAGCCACTAAGACCGTTCCCAGCAAGAAGCTCAGGTTGAAAAGAAGTCAAGTCAAACGTATGACTGGATCATCAGCTGAATAGAATTCCTGCAGCCAACAATTCTGCACTTTTGGGTTTGAAGATGTAGTGGAGTTGCAGAAATGAAGATAGAAAGATCAGGAATTGATCTGAAATGAAGAATATGGCAAAAATGCTTCTTGCATTGTAGGAGGACATCTGTGGAGAAATAAAAACAAGCAGGAATGAGATACTAAAGCAATATGTGTGGTCAAATGAGACGAGACCTGGGTTAAAGCTGAATGAGGGCAGAGTAAATAAAAGTTAATGACGGCAATCAAAAAAAAATATAGAATGTATCCAATCACAAAACAGATTTACCAAGTTAATAAAATCAGTCTGTCTGTCTGTCTGTCTATCTATCTATCTATCTATCTATCTATCTATCTATCTATCTATCTATCATCTATCTATCTATCTATCATCTATCTATCTGTGAAATGCCACTCACGCGACATCACAAAATTTCCAGAACCGTAAAGCCTACAAATTGAAATTTGGCACGTATGTTCCTCTTGGCTTCTAGGTGCTAGCTAAGAAAGGATTTTTTGAAATGACCATTAGATCTTAGCATTAGATAAATGCTAAGGAGTTAGACATTCCACTCCCCCTCCCAACCTGAAAACAACTCTGTTCCACGGCCACCTGGGCGTGGCAAATGCATGGCTCATCCGGCCTGGGGGCTGGGAGTTTGGAGAGGAGGCTGAGGGAGAGAAGAGGCTAGGACAGGAGGTGCGTCTGTGTGGCAAGCCTGAGGAAAGGGGGGAAGAGGAGAGGCCGATCATAACTACTCCATTTTCAATCTGTGTCGAATTTATCAAGCCTGATCACATAGTTTCGTAGCGGAGCACCGGAATTCAGCTAGTAATCAATATGTGAAGTTAAGGGAATGAGATAAAAGGAAGATAGTTATGCAAAATCAGGCACTATAAAAAAGCCCTTCTCAACTGGGCCCCCCAGATTGCCAGGCTCATGTTGATTTAGGATGATGGGAGTGGTAGTCCAACACATTCTGAGTCTGGCAGGTAGTGAGGAGATAAAATTAGTGGACCAGTGAAATGCTGTGAATATAATTTACTTGGACTTCAACAAGGCATTTAATAAAATGGACCACAAGCTACAACTTGATAAACTAGAAAAATGTGGGATAGACAGCCTCACCACCAGATGAATTTGTAATTGGCTGATCAACCATACTCAATATGTAATTCTTAATCGAACGGCACCTATACGGAGGGAAGTAAGCAGTTGGGTACCCCCAGGCTCTGTCTTAGGCCCACTACTCTTCAATATCTTCATCAATGATTTAGATGAAGGGATAGGTGGCGAACTCATCAAATTTGCAGATGATACTAAACAGGAATAGTACCCAACATTCCAGAAGATAGGCTCAAGATGCAGAAGGATCTTAACAGACTTGAACACTGGGCCATAGCTAACAAAATGAAATTCAATCTGGAGAAAAGCAAGGTTTAACAGGGAAGAAAAACCAAATGTAGAGGTACAGATTAGGTGAAACCTGGCTCAAAAGTAGTAACTGCAAGAGGGATCTTGGAGTCCTAGTGGACACTCACTTAAATATGAGCCAGCAGTGTGTTTCTACTGCCAAAGAAAGAAGTCCTAGACTGCATTATTACAGGGATAGAATCAAGATAACTTGAGATGTTAATACCACTTTAGAACGACTTAGTAAGAACACGCTTGGAATATTGCATCCAGTTGGACTATACGATATAAAAAGATGTTGAGACTCTGGAGAGAGTGCGGAGAAGAGCAACAAAGAGGATTCGGGGACTGGAGGCTAAAATGTGAAGAACAGTTGCAGGAACTGGGTATGTTTAGCTTAAGAGAAAGAAGGACTAGGGGAGACATGATAGCAGTCTTCCAATATTTGAGGGGCTGCCACAGAAAAGAGGGAGTCAATATATTCTCCAAAGCACCAGAAGGCAGGACGAAAAGTAATGTGTGGAAGACGATCCAATCTAAAACTAAGTAGGAATGTCCTGACTAATCAGTGGAACAGAAGTTGCCTTCAGAAGTTTTGGGTGCTCTATCACTGGAGGTTTTTAAAAAGAGATTGGACAGTCATTTGCCTGAAGTGGTAAAGGTTGCAGGATGATTCCCTTGCAGCATTTAACGTAACAACTATGGCTAAAAAAAGATTGTAAAATCGGGCATGACTCACTGAACAACCGCCTTACTTAGAGCCACCTAAAATAGCTCTCCCGCAAGGTCCTACTTAGTCAGCGTTTCTCAATCTCGGCAGCTTTAAGATGGGAGGACTTCAATTCCCAGAATCCCCCTGCTAGCATTAAAAGCTTTCATCCCAGAGTGGGCTAATGATCATTTCCTACAGCAGGGATCCCCAAACTTGGCAACCTTAAGACTTGTGGACTTCAACTCCCAGAATTCTCCAGCCGGCTCTGCAAACCATCTCTGCTGGCTGGAGAATTCTGGGAGTTGAAGTCCACAAGTCTTAAGGTTGCCAAGTTTGAAGACCTCTGTCCTACAGCCTAGTGTGCAAAAGGAGTCTCCTCTTTGGCGATGCAAGAAGCGTCCCCGTTTAAGCCGCGGTTTCCGAACTTCAGCAACTTTTAAGATACGCGGACTTCAACTCCCAGCTTCCCCATGCCTTGAAGGCCACACATCTTACATTTGCTGAGCCGCACTGACCGCCGCGAGGAAGGCGGAGTCGCTGGATGGACCCTCGGGACGCACGACTGTCTCTCTTCTGCCAAGACTCCCCTACCCCCTTGACTCCCCCTCCTCTCCTCCTCCTCAAAGACCGCCCGCCACTCTTTCTCCCCCCTTCCAGCCCCGGCCGAGGAGACTGCAAATCCCGGCAGGCTTCTTGGGGGCGATTGCCGCTGAGCCGGGTGGGTGGCTCCTGCAACCGGGCGGGCTACCGGTGCCCTGCCTGTGTCTTGGAACGCGCGCGCGCGCGGCCGCGCGGAGGGGAGGGGAGGAGGCAGGCGGCAGCCGCGGCGGGCGAGGCGAGGCAGGTGAGGCTGCGCTGCTTGGCCGGGAGGCCGGCGGAATGAGCGGGCAGTGCGGGGTGGCTCCCGCTCTCCCTCCGAAGGCTGCCGGGGCGGGTGACCCCACCTCAAAGCCGGGCTCCCTCCGGCGCTTGCGGGCGCTGCATCGCTGGGACGGCGGAGGGTCGGACTAGAAGACCTCCGAGGGCCCTCCGGGGGCCGGCGCTGCGCCTGGCGAGGGGGCAGCGCCGAAGGAAGGCAGCGGGAGGGGCTGCTGGGCGCGGAGGGGCCCGTCCGTCTCCCGGCAGGTCCTCGAGGGGCGCCTCGGATGGGCGCGGAGGGAGGCAGGGAACCGGCTCTTTGGCTTCGGCTCCGCCGCGCTCCTGCCCGCTTCGTTGCAGGCCGGGCTGGAGGGTCCCCTGGCTGCCTTCCCGCCCACCGGGGCCGAACACCCCCCACCCCCGCGTGGCTTAGTCCGTGGACGATCAGCGCCGGGCAGAGGCGAGGCTGCGATCCACTGCGAAGCCCTCCGGGGCTTGGCTTTCAAGAAAGCTCCGCCAGCACCGAGGAGCCTGATGGCTGGGCTGGGCTGGGCTGGGCTTCGGTCCGAATGCAGGTTTATTGAAGAAACCATGGTTTGTTCGACAAGGGTTGAAGCAGGGGAGGCCAAAGCAGCTGCTGCGGCTGCTTCCCAGGAACTTCATTCCTCTAAACTTTGTGATTTAGCTCTGACTGTGCATCTCTTGTGCGGAATATCTCCCTCCTATGGGGCCACTAAGCCAAAGGAGTGAAAAGGACTCGTTCTGAGTGGCTGATTTAGAGGAAGGGATAGGGAGAAGCATCTGCCCTCCTGTTTTGTGCCTTAGTGAATGACTGGCCAATTCTGCCCTTTGAGAGGAAGGAGGGGGGGGGGTGTCTGTGGGGCTCCCCTGGTCCCATCGCAGCTTTTGCTTCCAGCAGAAGGCACCGTTACCCAAGGACTTCCACCCTGGAGGAGGAAACCATCATCTGTGTGTCTATAATATATTCCGAGCAAGGAGTGCACTTACAAAGGCTGAATGGCCTTGCCTTCCTTGCCTGCAAAACGGGGGCCCTGAGACATTGAGGCTCAGGCCCCTTTCACCTGGTGCAGTTCTTGCAGTTGCAAACAAAAAGTGGAAAATCTTGGCAGTTGCCTCAGTTAGGAAAAGGAACCCAGTTGGAGGAGAAAGAGCCTCCCTGCAGCTGCTTGGAGAGAGAGGGGGGGGGATGTTCTGAAAGTGAAAATGGCTGGGAAAATCTTACAAGGATAACAGCAGAGGCAAGGATGGGATTGCCAGGCTCCAGATGTTGGTGTTTGTTTTCCTTTCTGGCAATGTTGGAAGTTTTACCTCCTAAGACTGATGGTCCCAGTGGAGGTTTTTGGTGTGTGTGTCTATGTGTAAGGGACAATCCTGCAAAATCTCCCACTTGATCTTGGAAAGAATCCCTTTGCAGGGTACCCCACTGGAACAGAAGGAGAAGGCAAGTGGAAGCAGAGGGAGGGAGGGGGAGGGGCATTCTTGTTCCTGCTGCCCCCCCCCCCCAGAAAAAGCTCTGGAACTTTCTGCATCCAGTCATTGGCTTACCCAGAAACAAGCCAAAGTTTGGGTGCAGCTAGCTGGGAACTCCTAAGTTAACACGCCATTCAGGTGTGATAAATCAGATTAGTATTTCTCAGCCTGGGCCATTTTGAGATCTATAAACTTCAACTCCCCAAATTCCACAGCTAGCACTCAATACTTGGGTATTCTGGGAATTGAAGTCCACGCTTCTTAAAAAGGCCAACGCTGAGAAACCCTGGTCTAGATAGAGTGCAGAGCTGAGAGAGGAAAAAGACTTGATGACGTAGGATTCCCACTGCGGCTTCTTCTCCATCCAGGAAGGGCTGTCAAAGTTCAGGTGCAGGCTGGAGGGGGCCTCGGCCTGCCTCCGTGCCCTGGAGCTGCGTGACCTCCCTTGGTCCTCCTTTTCCTTGCAGGGCCCCTTGACTGCAGAGCCATGGAGATGCAGTCCTACTACGCCAAACTCTTGAGCGAACTGAACGAGCAGCGGAAGCGGGACTTCTTTTGCGACTGCAGCATCATAGTGGAAGGGAGGATTTTCAAGGCCCACAAGAACATTCTCTTTGCCAACAGTGGCTACTTCCGAGCTTTGTTGATCCACTACATTCAGGACGGTGGCCAGCACAGCACAGCTTCCCTGGACATTGTGACCTCGGAGGCCTTCTCCGTTATCCTGGACTTCCTTTATTCAGGTAAGCTGGATCTTTGTGGGGAAAATGTGATTGAGGTCATGTCCGCCGCCAGCTACTTGCAGATGACTGATGTGGTCAACTTCTGCAAGACGTACATCCGGTCATCGCTGGACATCTGCAGGAAGATCGAGCGAGAAGCTGCCTTCTACCAGGCAGACAGCGGGAGCTCCGCCAGCTCAGCCTGCCAAGGCCCATCCTGCGGTGCCAAGTCCCAATGCTCAGCCTCCACTTCCTCTCTGCAGGACAAAGATGGCGCCCCGGACTGCCCACAAGGGCCTCCCCCCTGCGGGGACTGCAGCAGCTGTCAGCGTCATCTGGATCTCCTGGCCAGGGACCCTGCTGGCCACGAGTCTCCAGATGACACCAGCTCCTCCGCACCCAAGATGATCGAGCCAAAGGTCGAGTTTGATGTGGACGAGGTGGAAGTTGGGGGACGGCTACAGCAGTACCCCACTCCCTTGATGATCGAGCAGATCGAAGAGGGGCTTCACGGGGGGCAGGCCATGGACCTGGCATGCAGCAGCTACCATATGAAGCAGGTTCTCGAAGCCTTGCTGCGCAACAGCGCCTCCCAAAGGAAAGATGAGATGGTCCACCCTTTTGTCCGTGGCTTTGAGGGCCGGCCAGAAGATGCCGGCTTGCCCATGAGCTCCATGATGGACCTTCAGAGTGACTGGTATGGAGAGGACACAGGTAAGCGGAGTCTGATGCAGCTTCTCTCTCTCTCTCTCTCTCTGCAAGGGGGTTGTTTTCTGATTCAGTGATTTCACAGAATTTCTTGCCTGTGTGGAATTGAGGTAATGAGGTGCATCAAAATAGCTGGGCTTTCAAAGGAAGAATGAATCTTAATTCCACAATCTAAAGTTTCTGGGAAGGTGTAGAATTCAACAAGTATTTAATGAAGGTTGTCCTTGACATGCGACCATTTGTTTAATTATTTAAGTTACAACCACACTGAAAATAATGACTTGCAACCAATCCTCACACTTACAACTGTCACAGCAATCCCATGCTGATTTCAGGTGCTAGGCAACAGACCTGTGTTTACGGCACTTGCAGTGTCCTGGGCTCGTGGGATCTCTTTGTGAGCTTCCCAGCTGGCTTCCAACAAAGTCGAGGGGAGAAGCCAGGTTTGCTTAATGTTTGCATGATTCACTTAACAACGGCAGTGATTTGTTAACAATAGAAATTCTGGTCCCAGTTGTGGATGTAAGGTGGGGGATACCTGTATTAGTGTTGGGATTCTCCCTTCTGCTTCATTTTCCTTGCGCCCCTTCCCAAAGTTGATGGGCAAGTTATGATGAAGGGAGAATGAAATGTCATAAAATGGAACCATTCATTCATTCATTCTGCTGTCTTTGTAACCTGCCCTAACCACAATCTCCCATTACGATAAGTCTTGGATTTAAAAGTGCTTTCCAGTTGTTCGGTGAGAATGCAGAAGGCACAAAGGATGCCTTTAAATGGTTCTACCCGTTTCAAAGGCTCTTGCATTTAGAGAGGAGGCCTGGGCCCCTGCCCTATCTGTGGGATGCAGCCATAAGCCACCTAGTGATGCTGAGCTGTTGATGAAACGACTGGTAAACGTTCCTTTGATGAAGGAATGTCTGTCTTCTGGAATTCTGTAATTTACATAAATTGAAATTGGATGTTGAAGTTGTGTGCTTTTTGATATTGACTTTGAAAGATGTTTGATTTATTTACTTATTTATTAAATTATATGCCACCCATCTCGCTATCCAAAGTGACTCTGGTGGCTGACAGTGGAGTCCTTTAAGGCAGACCTGGAGGATGACTTCACCGGAAATCTAATTAATTTAGGAAGGACTCTGTGAGCAGGTATGTTTTACATTTGTCCGTGCAGCATGGACTAGAATCGGGATTGATAGTTCCTTCTAAGAAAATCTTCTTTCACGGCCTCCGTGGGAGCATTTTCATCACTCTAAGAGAATAAAGGACATAGCATAGCATGAGCATAGTCAGAAAAGTTACCAAGCAGCAATTTTCAAAACTAAAGGAAAAAAAAACACATTTCAGGAATTGTATCTTTGGTCCATGAAGTACTTGCATCTGAGCTTCAGTTGCCATTTACTGGCAATAAAACAGCTTAATTCTCCCAAAGGTGCTTTTTTCAAGAGGCAACTGGACTTTCTGGTTTTTCTTTGAAGAGGTTTCACTTCTCATCCAAGAAGCTTCTTCACCTTGAAAAGGCACCTTTGGGACAACCGTGACCTGGATGACTGAGAATCTCCATTGGCTTAATTCCTTCATTTCAAACTGACTTATCATATAGTACCTTTTAAGGATTTATTCTGTAAAACTGTACATGAAACATGAATGACACCAAAGGAGATTAATTCAAGAAAGATTAAATATGCATGTTATAAGGGATTTTCAGTTAAAGCTCACAGATCTAATGTGATCACGTTGCTCAGAATAACCCTGATCAATGTATTTTATTTTCTGTGGCTTTGCTGGTTTTAGCCTGATGGAAACTGCCTTTCATTTGCACAAGTTCCAAGATAGCTAAGTGTTAGAGAAGAATAAGCAATGTGTACACTAATATGGACCAGGGGCGACATGATAGCAGTCTTCCAATATTTGAGGGGCTGTCACAGAGAAGGGGGTGGGGTCAGCCTATACTCCAAAGACCCGAGGGCAGGACAAGAAGTAATGGATAGAAGCTTATCAAGGAGTGATCCAACCTAAAACTAACAGAACACTCAATCAGGGGAACCAGATGTTGTGAATACTCCTTCACTGGACATTTTCAAAAAGGTACTGGACAAGCTATTTGTCCAGAATGGTATAAGGTCTCCTGCCATGAGCAGGGATTGAAATGGAAGACCTCCAAGGTCCCTTCCAACTCTGTTATTCTGTATCAGAGGGTCCTTAGGTATTTTGACATTCCCACTTGTTCAGTGCCTTTAGGACCATGAACATATGGATATGAAGTAGTCCTAAATTCAAGACCATTGTTTATGGAACTTTTAAGATATGTGGACCTACTGGTTGGGGAATTCTGGGAGTTGAAGTCCACACAACTTAAAATTCACAAAATAAAGAAACTCTGCTTGAGTCATAACTTGGTCTCTCCATCCCTGTCCTTTATCTGCTTCAAGGAAGGACTGCTGCTTCTACCCTCCTGTCCTTCTGTAAGGGCCTGAAGCCCCCCCCCCCCCCCACCGGTGCATCATACTGAAGGTGGATGGTTTAAGAGAAAATCTTGCTCCCTTCTTTCCCATCTTTTTAATTGTAATTTTATTGTTATTAGAAATATTTTTCATGGTTTTATTGACTTTTTGTGTTATAAGTGACCAGAGTCACCTTGAGGCGAGATGGATTGCAAAGAAATCAAATATAGATGAATAATTGCCAACTCTACTGTTGGCCAAGGGACCAGCTGTGTGGGCTACCTCTTCCTGCCCTTTCTTCTCTCTTTCTGCTGCCTTGCTGGGGCTTCCCTCACGTTTCCTCCCCAGAAAAAAAGCCCCTAATTCTCTCTGCCTGGAGGAAAGCGGTGGTGGTGCAGGAAGATCTCCTCTTGGTCTTCCCTTTGCCCTGATGTCCGTTTCCTCTTCCCTGTTGTTGGGAGGGGGAGCAGCACCCCACTCCTGCCTGCTTTGGTATCCCACCTTGAATCAATTTCAAGCCAGGTGGGCTTCAGCTCCCAGAATCCCCCAGCACCTTTGGGAGTTGAAGTCCACACAGCTTGAAGTGGGCAGTGTTGGGAAGCATAGAAGAAGAGCTGGGACCCTTAATATTAGGCTAACTGAAAAATGGAATTAAAAATATAGGATAACTGAAAGTTACAGGTAGTCCTCGACTTATGACCACAATTGTGCACAACATTTCTGTTGCTAAGCAAGACAATTGTGAATGGAGTTTGCCTCATTTTATGACTTTCCTTGCCCCAGTTACTAAGTGTGTTGCTGCAATTAGGTTAGTAGGATGGTGGTTGAGTGAGTCCGGCTTCCCCATTGAAGTTGCTCCTCAGAAGGTCGTAAAAGGGGATCAGGTGGTCCCTGCGACCCCGCAACCTTCAGAAACACCTGCCAGTCGCCAAGCATCCAAAATCTGATCCCATGATCAAAGGGATCCTACAACAGCCATAAGTGTGAAAAATGGTCGTGTCACTTTTTTCAGTGCCATTGTAACCTCTAATGGTCACTAAACAAACAGTTGTAAGTCAAGGAATCCCTGTACTCAAATGTTTGTCCCAGGTGTATCTAAAAAGAAGACACCCTACCAGTGGTCCCCAACCTTTCGGCTTCCATGGACCAGTGGCGGTGGCTGCAGTAACCGGGCGGAAATGCTTTCACACATGCAGCCTAAATGCTGCAGATGCTCAAAGGAAGTTTTGCATGTTTGCCTGCCGTGGCCTGGAACGGAATTCTCTTTCCCCTCCCAAATGGTTGCAGTTATATTTAAATCCCCTCCTTTGAAACTTGCACCCCCTTTTGAAATGGTCCCCAATGCTGTTTCCTCCCCCCCAAAGGTGATGTCCTTGTGGTGCCCATCAAGCTGCACAAGTGCCCGTTTTGCCCCTACACGGCGAAGCAGAAGGGCATCCTGAAGCGCCACATCCGCTCCCACACTGGAGAGAGGCCCTACCCCTGCGAAGTCTGCGGCAAGCGCTTCACGCGCCAGGAGCACCTCCGGAGCCACGCCCTGAGTGTAAGTGTCACCTCGGCTGCACCTGCCCATCAGGGGAAGCCGTGTCCCCATCGCAACGGGCGATCAACCTGTGGAAGTGGGGGAGGTTTTTGGAAAAGGACTGGGCATGACTTGGGCCAGTACAGATGAGACACACAGTTTGGGGCATCAGCCATGTTGCTTGTCCATTGTACAAATCTATATGGCTCCCTAACTCACACCTGGGTGACCACATTAACCTACACAACCCATTCTCCCTGCCCCCCAAGGCAGCAGCAATATAATCATGCCAACCCCTTGATCGCTACGTCTTAATGCATCAAGGGGGGAAGGGGGGCAATCGTATTTCTGGGAGTAAGATGTTCCATAAGGAAAGATCTTTTTGTGGTCCCAGCAGATGACAGTCCCGTAATATGCCCTTCCTTCCTGTTCGGGTGGGCCGGGTGGATGGAAGAGGGGACATTATACGTGAGCCTTCAAACAACCTGTAAGGGTTCCAAATAGAATCCAAAATTAAATCAGAGTCTGAGGCAAAGGATTCCTCAAAGTTCCAATTTATTAAAAGAGCCATGTTGGCACATCTGGAAAAAAACACAATCTGAAAGATTCCCAGTTTTCTTCACCCAGTTGAAAGTTCAAGATCTTGCCCCCCCTAGACCCACCAGTCCATCCCACGGTCCAATCTCCCACTCCCACGCTGGCAGTTCCACCCATCCAGTTCCGGTCAGGTGCAGAGGTGCAGAGATAAAGGATGACCTTGGCTTCCTAGAAAGAATTTTGTTTAGGCTACACAAAATAAGTAACTCCTTACAATCCCCCCTCCTATCTTTCCTATAATAGAAAAAGGAAGATGACACGCGGGGCTTTAGAAGTGACAGCCAGCATCTTCATTGGGCTGGAAGCCAGGGCGGCTCTCGCAAAGGAGGTCACCCATGCGCAGCTCTGGGCTTGTCTGGGCTGCTGCGTTCTGCCCTGATTGACGCTTCTGAAGGCTCTTTGGGGGCAGCCCCATGTAGAGTGCATTACACCAGTGCAGACGTGAGGAGACCAGGGTGTGGGCGTCTGAGATGGGCATGTTGCTCCAGGAATGGGCATAACCGGTGCACAACCCAAAGTTGGTGCCAAGGCCCTCCTGACCACGACTGCCCCCTGGGCTGACCATCCTGCTTGATTTTGGTTCTCCAGGTCCATCGGTCCAACAAGCCCATCATCTGCAAAGGCTGCAGGCGGACATTCACCAGCAGCCTGACTCAAGGCTTGCGTCGCTTTGGCCTGTGCGACAGCTGCACATGTGTCACCACCACGCATGAGGATTCAGTGCCCATCAACCTCAGCCTCATGGAGCCTTCTTCCGAAGGGCCAGAAAAGAGTGAGCTGGACAACGACTGGCCCATCTACGTCGAATCCGGGGATGAAAACGATCTGCCTGAGGATGAGGAGGCCAACCCCGACCATAAGCAGGGCCTCCATGAAGAAGCACTGATGTAGCAGTCGAGGGAGGGAGGGAGGGAGGGAGGGAGGGGCTGGGGCACGGTTGGGAATCCCTTTTCCTTACTATGGATGGGTCAACTCATACAGCTACCCAGAATTGCATGAAGTTGGGTTCTTTTTTATAGAAACAGAAATAATTCTCCCTTGGTGACCACAGATGGACTTGGTCATTCCAAAAAGTCTTTTTCAATCGTCGTTGCTGTGCACGACTTATTTGGAAAGGATTCCGGGTTCAAGAGCGGGAGCAACAGGGCTCCCAGCCGCAGTTTCGAGAGGTTGGATGCCTTTTGCCGCTGGCCTCTTCTCTGCTTACTTGGTGCAGCCTCTGTTTTTCCTCCCCGCTGCTGCTGCTGCTTTTTCCCTGAAGTATCTTTTGGATCCAGAAAAGATTTGGGGGGACAAGCTTTCCTCCCTCCCTCCCTCCCTGTTCTGATCTTTAATTCTAATTTAGAAATGTAAACACGACTCTGTCCATGCAAAACTGGAAACATCATCACCAATTTGATGTTTGAATTGAAGAAGAACTGCCACAACGGAATCCTAATTTTTAGATATTTTTAACACCAACTTAAATGGATGCTTCGGCTCTGCCTCAAGTCAAGGTACATAAAAAGTTTACAAATCTCTGAAGTAAGAACCTTGGGGATTGCAGTGCATTGGGCCCTGATGTGCTTCGTGCTTAAACCAAAGGGGCCCTTCTGCCTTGAGCTGTGTGTCCGTGGCAGGGCTTCAGGTCTGCATTTGCTGATGGTGGAGCAGAAAGTCTGAAGTTCATTTCTCATCATCTCTAACTGAAACACCAAGATATATTTCACTGCCTGACTGGCTCAGTGTCAGTCAGTCTTCGTTTATTGGACCCAAAGCCGATCGGTGCTGTGGCTGGCCCCATGCACACAGTGCAAGCTACCACAGAGGATGTACTGCTTGTGGGCTCTTAAAACAATTGATGGTTCATACCTCTAGGAAGAAATACGAGAGAGAAGCCAATGGTACTACGGAGCCAGAGATGGGGACCGGTGGCCTCAAGTGCTGTTGAGTAGAGCTCCAGCACCTTCACTGGTGGCTGAGCTGGGACCAGGGACGGCAGGGCCCAGCAAAGAGCCTGGAATGAGCTTGTTGGGTCAAACTGAATAGAACTCCACTTTGCCCTTGTGCATTCCAAAGGCAACGCTGTGAAGATTTCTGGGAATGTCCACGTTCAGGACCTGGTGGGTGGGGGAAATTGGGCCCTTGAAGGATCCCCTTTCTGGTGGTGATTGTATTGTAAACACCGAGTCAGCAATGAGCCACAATTCTTCAGTTTACTGCCCTGCTTCTTTCCAGGATGCGTGCCTCTCATTGCACAGATACATGGCAATGTGGGTGGATTGCGATGGTTTCTGTATTTGTACCGTCTTACAAGTTTGTCTCGTGTGTGTTCTATGTTTAAAAAAAATACAGTTTCAACTTTGCTTTGCTCCCACTGATGGTCTACACCAGGGATTTGGTTACCTACAGAAGGTGAACTTATTCAGTTTATGTCCTCAGGTTGAATTTCTAGAGGCTACTTAAGCAACCTGGGGAACCATCAAAAGACATTCGATGTAACAGAACAAAGTTACCAAAAGAAATGCCAATCAAAATCAAAGTGTAGAATTGTATGTTTGTAGCTTCCATATTCAGAATAAATTCACCACCTCCATCCTGGTGTCAACCTTACCAGGTAGACCAGATAGGGAAAATGTTAATTCTACTTTATTGTAAAGTTACATTCATAGAATCTTGCAAGCCTGAAGGTATAATTCTCCCGCCATCACTTTTACAGCCTGAGAGTCTAGGGAAGGTCTCTCTTCGGCCTCTTGCCCCACCCACTCTCCTGCTGCGGACTAAGCTGTCTCTCTTACCTGGTGGTTCTCTAGGCAGCCTCTCTCCCCGTCTCCCAAGGCGCTTCTCACATGTTAGTACACCTGCTGACCTTCCCAGTGTGCTGGACTAGCTCCCACCCGGCTCTCCTGATTAGAAACTGTGGAGATTAATCTGACGCATCTGAAGAGCACCGACCCAGATAGTAGGAGCAGAAAGACTTGGTTGCTAGTTCTTCCTAAGACACGAAAGTCAACGTTGGCCAATCACACCCTCTGTAAAAGCTGGCTAAAAAATCTGCTTACTGTACCCTTCCTTTCAAAAATAGAATTGTTCCTCCTGTGCTTCCCAAGTGCGAATCCCCAAAATGATTATTGTAAAAGTTCAAAATAGTGTGTGTGACTACACAATCAAAGCCCCGCTGCTTTCTGTAGCTGATTTGTTTTATTTTCCCTCATTTTGCCTTTACCTTGTCAGGTTGCAAGGAACTGTGGTACCTGTGCATATCACAACCTGCATCCCCCCAAGTGTGCTGAACTACCTCTGACCAACTCAGCATTACAGCTGTCTAAGCTCCGCCCATTTTAGCTCATGGCCCTGCCTGGACCCGAATCTAGTATAAACCCATCTCAGTGGAGCATTATTTTTCTGCCATGGCCTCTGGATGATGATGCCGTTTCTGGTTCAGCAGTCAGAAGGTATAAATTGTCCTCAGTGGACCTGGTGTAAATACTAAAGTTCTGTCCACCCTCCAGGAGGCAGCCTGAAGGTGCATAAAGTAGATTAGGCTTTGCTCCTTGGAGGAAGTCAGGAGATGGGCAGATCAGGAATCACATGAAGCATTGAGAGAGAGTAGCAGGAGCAGCGGACATCACAATCTCCTGAAGGGTCAGGTGAAACCATTAATCCATCTGGGTTGTGGCCTGCAGTGGTCAGAATGCAGTATTGCAAGCTAATTCTGCCAGATGCCAGCAGTTTGATCCTAACCAGCTCAAGATTGACTCAGCCTTCCCTCCTTCCGAAGTTTGCAAAATGAGGACCTAGATTGTTGACAGCAATAGGCTGACTCTAAACCAGGGGTGTCCAAACTTGGGAACTTTAAGACTTATGGACTTCAACTCCCAGAATTCCCCAGCCATTGCTGGCTGGGAAATTCTGGGAGTTGAAGTCCACAAGTCTTAAAGTTCCCAAGTTTGGACACCCCTGCTCTAAACCATTTAGAGAGGGCTGCAAAACACTGTGAAGCGGTATATAAGTCTACAGTAAGTGCTATTGCTATTCTGGCTTGGGGAGAAAAGTCAAGATGGCCCAGGCTGAACACAAATCTTATGATTAACGGAGAGAACGCTGCAGTTTTCTTGGTGATAATGGTTTACCGTAGAGCTCTTTGCAGGTTTAAGGACTCTTTTTTGCATGAGGCAATTCAATCTGGTTTCAGGAATCTTCTTGAGAGTAGAAAATGAAGCTTATTTATATAAAGGGAAAGAGGAGAGAAATCTAATCAACATTCCTATTCTGGCCAAAACTAAGTGGGTTATTTTGTTCATGTCATTTGTGTTTCATGAAATTGTGTTGTTTTGGCTTCCTTGTGAGGACACACCGCCTGTGTCTTCCTTTCATCCTGCAAATGCTAAGTTCTATTATATTTCTCTGAAGCCTTTTCATCTAATCCAAATTTGGCATTTTGATAAGCAATGCTTAAAAAGAATGGAAACAGGCTTATTCCTAATATAATTTTCATTACTTTTCTATGAGCCCAAGAAGCTGTTTGAGCTAATATAATCCAATTTCATTTCGAAACTATTTCTCTCTCTTTACTTGGAAGATGCAGTTGAGAGATTAATGGCCTTGTTTTCCTGACTGCTTATCAGCCTCAGGGGTCTCCCTGCTGGGATGCCCCACTGACTGCAGAAGACAAATGCTTTTAAGAAGGCTTCAGCCTCTCCAAAGTTTCTTTTATTTTGTTTGCAATGAGTAGTAAGTTTTTAAACCAGAGATCTTTAAACTGATTTTTTTTTAAATAAAGCTGTTTTGCTTGGTTTCCTCTGTGGCTACAAAATTTAAATCTTTATGACATTTAATGTGGCTAAATTCTCCCTTAACTTCTGCTTTTATATCACCGGAACTTATTGAATGGAAAGTACAAAGCAAGTTCCTTGAAAAAATACATTTAAAAACACCCACTCAAAACTTTCATAAATCTTGAATTCCGAGACTTCAAAGGTAGGCAGGCTGGTGCTAAAGTTGCATTTAAATTGAGTGAAATTACATGTATTGCTTGAGGTCCCCCTCAAGTCAAGCTCACCTCCTGGTGCTTCCCATGTGCACCCAAGATAGTTTTTGGTAAAAGTATCGTTTTTACCGAAACTGGGTGCCTTTCCTCTTCCTGGGATGTTTGAAATTCCCAGTTTAGGCACAACTCTGGTGGTTTTCCATTCTAAGCTGATCTGACTTTTTTTAGTTCTTATTATCAGTTACTCATTATTCAATAATTTTAAGAGGGTCTGGGGAAGCTTGCAAATCTGTGTTTTCGAACTGTTGTGAGTGTGCTTTTAAATGAGGAAACAAAATGTTGGGAGATGGATTCAACTAAGACATTTTTACCGACATGCACAACTACAATAAGTGGGATTTCCCAAAAATTGCCCCAAATCCCACAAGGTTACAGGTTATGTGAAATGAGACAACTGAAATGAGACAAGACGTTTCACTTCTCAAAAGAAAAAGCAAAGTCCAGTTGCCCCCGGGGAGCGGGGGGCAGCACCCTTGGGACAACCATGACCTGGATGACTGAGAATCTCTACAGACTTCTACTCTGAAATGTTTCAGTAATCAAAAATAGCAAAGGCAACTTGGAGATGCAACTTAAAGGCAACTTAAATCCCAGAATTCCCCAGCCAACATGCTGGTGACTCCACAAATCTTAAAGCCATCAAGATTTAAGAAATGCAGACGTAGATACCAGTAAAGAAGAATATTTGGCATAGATATTGGTAACCAGAAGATAGCATCTGATCAGAGCATGGCTTGACCTTGCTGTGGGCTGGCCCAGTGCTGCTAAAACTTTTCTATAAGAGGCGCCGTCGTCTTTTTTCCTGAGATGCCAAGCACTTTCTCTTCTAAATGACTTTGGTGCCCAAAGATTGCCCTCTTTCGCACCAAGGAAAAGACAATCTTGTTACCTGTCTCCTTCCCCTCCAAGCTTTTGAGGTAGCTTTCAATCAGCTGCTTCTTGGAAATCCTTGTGGCCATCAGTTATGTTAGATAGAATATTATTATTTTTATAAGACAAAATAAATAAATGCACATCAGCAGCAGAGAATTAAAGTCTGAAAAAGATTCATCTATAAGCAAGCAAAACCTGGGAAATTGTCTGTGTGAAATAGTTCTCCAGTGCTGTCCACCACTGGCCTAAGTTTTTCAAGTGACCCCCCCTCCCCATGTTGGGTTTGTCTCAAGGCAAAAGAGTTGGAAATAAACCAAAGCGGAGAATCGACAAAGGCCACTACTTGCCCACATTGTGTTCTTTTCTCTGCAGGATGTGGAACAAATAGGAAATGCTTTGGTAGTCTTGTTTCCACATTGGTGCACCATTAAGTCTTTGTATGTTTGTATCATGTCTCTTCAGTTAGCTTTAGCAGCCGAGGACTTTTGGAGCTGATCATGAACAAAATAAACTTTTGACAACAATATGAACTTGGTGAGATTTATGCCACTATCTTTTGGGGAGGGATTTTGGTACAGATAGTCCTCACCTTACATAATTGAACCCAAAATTAAAGTTGTAAGTTGTTGTGGTCATTAAGTAGGGCACCATGTGGTAGTGCCTGAATTTACGACCTTTTTTTTTTTTGCAGTGATTATTAAGTGAATCCATCTTCGCCAATGGGCATAAGTAAAGGCTACTTTATGGCAAAACCTGTCATAAGTCATGGTCATGTGACTGAGGTGCTGCAAAATGCAATCCCGTGACTGCAGGGTGGAGGGGTTGGCATTTGGAACCTTGAAACTGGGAGATAAATGCTTTTTGGGGAGTCTGTTGTAAGTCAAGGACCACCTGAAACTCTTTCTCTTTAGAAAGGCATTTTCAATTGTGGACAATCTTGCCTTTTTGTGTGGAATTTCTGTGATTCATGAGTCTTGCTGTAGACATTACAGGGGGGGTGTATTAGTCCATGGTGGCAACAAAAATCAGGAGTTCCTTTTCAAAGTAACAAGTGACCAAGTAACCCAAGCTATATTCCATGACCCTTAGGGAACTGGGCGAGCTACAGACTTTCATTGACCAAAAATCTAGAATGAGGGTTCATTCAACTGGCCCATCTCCCTGGTTCTGTTCTGAGAAAAGAAAGTTGTGTCCCTCCACCTGTGTGTAGACTATAGAGGGTTAAACGCTGTCTGCGTGGAAAATGCTTACCCTCTGCCATTAATGAAAAACATGCCCATCTGGCAAAAGGGAAAATTTCACAAAGCTAGACCTGCAAGAAGCATACTACCGAGTTAGGATCAAAGAGGAAATGAGTGGAAGACAGCGTTCAACTGCCCCTTAGGGTGTTTCAAGTTCAGAGACCTCCTATATAAACTGCAAGGAGCCCCTGAGGTCCTCATGCAGCTAATAAATGAGGTGCTGCACAAACATACAAAGGGGTGATGGTATATTTAGATGATATTTTAATCTATTCCAAAACTATGGCGGAGCATGTCAGGCTGGTGCAGGCAGTACTAAATAAACTGTGCTGCCCAGCTATACAATAAACTTTCTAAATGTGAGTTCCATCAAAGCAAGATTGGCTACTTGGGTTACCTAATGACCCACAAAGAGATAGAAATTGACTGCACTGTCCAGTACTGTGCAGTACTGGACTGGGCTCCACTACACACCAGGAAACAACTGCAGAGCTTTTGGGGATTCACAAACTTCTATCGGCAATTCATCCCCTTGTTTGCACAAATCACTCTCCCTGTCACAAACGTGATAAAAGCAGCCTGCCGCTCCAATGGACAATGGACTGTCAAGCAGCGTTTGAGAAACTTAAATGCCTATTTGCAGCCGAGCCAGTCCTAAAGCACCCAGACCTGAATGCTCCTTTTGTCATCCAAGCCGATGCCAGTGATGTAGTTGTGAGGGCACTCCTCCTACAAAAAAGAACAGGAGGGCCCCCCGCAACCATGTGCCCACACATCCAAAAAACTCACCGACACCAAGTGATGGAGAACTGTTTGGGAAAAAGAGGCATGCACAGTGTGATGGGCATTACTTACATGGAGCACTTCCTGATGGTGGCCAAGGCGACTTTCAAGGTTTGGACAGATCACAAAAATATAGAGGCTTTAACACACACACACACACACACACACACACACACACACACACACACACACAAATGCTGTTGCCTAAACAAGTCCAATGGATGCAATGCTTCAATCACTTCAATTTCACTCTGAAATACCTCCCAAGGGGAAAAAACCTCCTAGCTGATGCTCTATCTAGAATGCCTCGGTAGCTCTTAAGCCAGAAATAGTCAGACCAGTCACCCTTCCCATCAACTAGTGGCCCCAGTAACCATCAGGGCATAAACGAAAGCAAGGGCCCCAAAAACTGACGCCACCTTAAAAGGAATCCTGGAGGGAGATGAATGCTTCCAGACACATCAGGATGAATGCACCATGAGAGATGGTTTGGCTTGGGTGGGAGCTAAATTATATGTCCCGAAAAGCCAGAGACTCTAGAGAAAAGCCATGACTTTATAGCTGCGGAACATTTTGGGTTCATAAAGATGCTCCATTTGGTCAAATGACAGTTTTGGTGGCCATAGCTGAAAAAGGACATTGGAGGGTACATGGCAAGCTGCCCAGTATGTGCCTCAGCTGAATGACAGCCAGAGAAAACACCAGGGCTCCTTCAAACAGTAGCAGAGCTTAGTGCTCCATGGAAAGAAATTCCCATTTATTGTAGAACTCCCTGAGAGCTCAAGAAATACAGCGATCTGGGTCATAATGGACCTACTCTCCAAACAAGGACATTTCGCAGCCTGCCAAAAGATCCCATCTGCCCATGCCTTGGCTAAGCCTTTCATTAAACATTGTCTATATAGACTGCATGGGGCTCCGCAACACAGAATCTTCTATCATAGTCCAATTCAACACAAAGTTTTAGCAGGTGTTTCTGGGACTTTTTGGGACCTCTCAGGAACTAAACTCCAGTCATCATCCCCAAACTAATGGGTTGTGTGAATGAGATAATGGGGTTCTAGAACAGCACGTCAGGTGTTATGTAAACTACCAGCAAGACAACCGAGCGGAGTGCCTTTGTATGTCTTATATTGTATGCCTGAAGTAGCATACAATAATTCTGTCCATAGCAGCACAGGCTTCACCCCATTCAAGGTGGCCTCAGGCCAAGACTTTGCCCCAATACTGGAATTACCCATGCCCCGCCCATCACTTCTCTCAAAGAATGGGTGACCCAATTATAAGACATCTGGCCACAAGTTAGAAAATCATTAGAGGAAGTGAGGGACATGTATAAAAAGCAAGCAGACAAAAAATGCACAAAGCCTAAGGACTTTAATGTAGGAGATCAGGTGTATCTGTTTACCAAGTGCTTGCAATCCAGGCAACCCTCAAAAAAACCAGAGCCCTCGTATGTTGGACCTTTTCCCATTAAATGCCTGATTAATCCAGTCACAGTAGAGCTCGAACTCCCCAAATCACTCAGGTGCATCCACCTGATTTTCCACTGCAATCTGCTGAAACCTGAGGTGCCCTTCCCCCTGCATCCAATGCCACCCCGCCCCACCTGAGCCTCTCATGATAGAAGGGGAGCAGCATTTCAAAGCCAAAGACATTCTGGATTCCCGCAAACACTGGGGCAAGATTCAATACCAGGTGGCATGGAAAGACTTTCCCACTTCCGAAACGGAGTGGGTAGACCTTAAAGTCATAAAACTCCTTAAATGCTTCCCCAACCAATATCCTGACAAACCAAGGTGATCTAACCCTGGTTTTCCTTGTTTTCTCTTGTATCTTCCCCTCCCTCCTCTCCTCTTTTTTTGCAGGACTAATGTCCTTATTGGTGGGGGGCAGCATGTCAGGATCTCCATCATCGGCCTGGTCCCTTGCTGGGTTCCTACCATCTAAGGGGAAAGGAGGGAGGAGGCGTTGGGGGCAATTCACACCTGTGTATTTAATGGTGGGAAATGGGGAGATGGTGGTGGTGAAATGTCACTTTTTTCAATGGTGTAACTGAAAGGTCACTAAATGAATGGTTGTAAACTGAGGAGTATCTGTATACCTAGGGTTAAAAAGCATTTGGAAGAGTGTACTGTTTGTAGTTCAATCAACAAGTGTTTAATGTGCATGGAGGAAGCGCAAATTAAGGGGTTTTTTAGTAAAATATTTTTTAAGAATTTGTAGGGATTCTGGGGTTGGGGGATGGGAGGAGGTCAGGAGTGATGACAAAGCCAGGTCATTAGGTGTGGTCGCGAGCGGAAGGAGTGGTAGGGAGGAGGAGGGGGAGGATACCGTTCCTATACAGGGCTCTTTGATTCCAACGGTCGTGGGGAGGGGCAGATGCGAGGACAGAAGAACATGCAGTCGGTTGGGAGACCGTGGGTGCTGGTTACACCCGGTCGCTTGTACCAACCCCCGCGTTCTAGGTGGTCAGGAGCTGCAGACCCAGGGCCTGAGGCTGTTGTTATGCAATGCGAGGTCCGCTGTTAATAAGGCCCCCCTCATTCACGACCTAATTTTGGAGGGGGAGCCGGACCTCGCGGAAATAACAGATACCTGGTTGGGCCACGAGGGAGGTGTACCCCTCGTGGAAATGTACCCACCAGGCTACCGAGCATTTCACCAGCCTAGGGCCCAGGGAAGGGGCGGTGGGGTGGCAGCAATTATTCGGGAGGATTTAGAGCCGAGGGAGTCTACTGTGCCACAGACGTCCGGATGTGAATCCCTTGTTGTGAAATGGGGCCCTGGGAGACAGTTGGGCCTGCTGATAGTATACCTGGCTCCTCGCTATACATCAGCGGCCCTGCCTGAACTCCTCGAGCTGATCGCATCGGTGGCGGTTGAGACCCCCAAACTTTTAGTTATGGGGGATTTTAACCTGCCATCGATGGGAGAAGCATCAGAGGGGGTTCGGGAGTTCATGGCTTCCATGACAGCCATGGACCTGACTCAATTGATTCAGGGCCCGACACACGAGGGAGGTCACACCCTGGACCTCGTTTTTGTCTCTGGCCAGTGGTTGAGTGATCTGGGAGGAGGGGATTTAACCATCACTCCCCTGTCATGGTCAGATCACTCACTCCTTCGTCTTGACTTCCCTGGTGCTACCTCCCGCTGCGGGGAGGCGGAACCGGAAAGCATTAGATGGTTCCGCCCCAGGCGCCTGATGGAACCGGATAGGTTCCAGACGGAGCTTGGGCCACCACCTGTAACCCTGACCCGCCCCCGGGTAGAGGACCTGGTGGTCGCGTGGAACAATGCGACTACCGGGGCCTTGAACCGGGTGGCGCCTTTGCGGCCTCTCCGGCGGCAACGATCCACCCTGGCCCCTTGGTTTACCGAGGAGCTAAGGGTGATGAAATGCCACAAGAGACGCCTAGAGAGTCGTTGGAGATCCTCCCGTTCCGAATTTGATCGAACACAGGCAAGAGCCCATTTAAGGACGTACCTTGTGGCATTGAGAGTGGCCAAACGCCAATACTGCGCCACTCTCATTGCATCCGCGGAGAACCGCCCTGCTGCCCTGTTTCGGGTGTCCCGCTCCCTCTTATTTCAGAGGCCGCGGGAGGCCCCTCTACAGGGCAGAGCAGAGGAATTTGGGAAATATCTGCAGGATAAAATCGCTCAAATCCGGAGGGATTGGGTCCCTGTCAGTGGTCCAACGGAGACGTCCGTGGCGAGTCTTGTGGATTCGACCTGGGAGGAGTTTGACTTGGTTGCCATCGAGGATTTGGACAGAATGCGTGGACGACTGCGACCCACCACATGTTTATTGGACCCATGCCCCTCCTGGCTTGTACTGGCATCCTGGGAGGTTACACGAGACTGGCTCCTGGGCCTAGTGAACGCTTCGTTGGGCGAGGGGTCTCTCCCGGCCGCCTTGAAAGAGGCGGTGGTGCGGCCCTTGCTCAAGAAGCCTTCCCTGGACCCTTTGGAGCTGGCCAATTATCGTCCTGTCTCCAACCTTCCCTTTCTGGCGAAGGTTGTAGAGAGTGTGGTGGCTTACCAGTTTCCACGACATCTGGAGGAAAATGATTATCTAGACCCGTGCCAGTCCGGCTTCCGCCCCGCTCACAGCACGGAGACGGCCTTGGTCGCGTTGGTGGATGATCTCTGGAGGGCCAGAGATAGAGGTTGCTCCTCTATCCTGGTCCTATTAGACCTCTCAGCGGCTTTTGATACCATTGACCATGGTATCCTGCTGCGCCGGCTGGAGGGGTTAGGGGTCCGGGGCACCGTTCTGCGGTGGTTCGGCTCCTACCTTTCTGGCCGGACGCAGCGTGTGTTGGCAGGGGAGGAGAGGTCGACCCTACGCCCCCTTACTTGTGGGGTGCCACAGGGGTCGGTCCTCTCGCCACTCCTGTTCAACACATATATGAAGCCGCTGGGTGAGATCATCCGTGGTTTCGGGGTGGGATACCATCTGTACGCTGATGATACTCAGCTGTACTTTTCCACCCCGAACCACCCCAACGAGGCCGTCGAAGTGATGTCCCGGTGTGTGGAAGCCGTACGGGTCTGGATGGATGACAACCGACTCAAACTCAACCCCTCCAAGACGGAGTGGCTGTGGGTACCGGCTCCCCGGTTCAGCCAATTAATTCCATCATTGGCCATCGGGGGCATTCAACTCGCCCCCGTGGAGCGGGCGCGCAATTTGGGTGCCCTCCTGGATGCCCGGCTGTCCATGGAGGACCATGTGACAGCCGTGGCAAGGGGGGCGTTCCACCAGGTTCGCCTGGTGCGCCAATTGCGCCCCCTACTGGACCGGGACGCCTTACGCACGGTCACTCATGCGCTGGTGACGTCTCGCTTGGACTACTGTAACACTCTCTACATGGGGCTTCCCTTGAAATGCACCCGGAGGCTACAGTTGGTCCAGAACGCAGCCGCGCGGGTAATTATGGGGAGTACTAGGTACTCCCATGTGACACCGTTCCTGCGCGAGCTGCACTGGCTTCCTGTGGTCTATCGGGTGCGTTTCAAGGTTTTGATAACGATCTTCAAAGCGCTCCATGGCTCAGGACCTAGTTACCTGCGGGATCGTATTCTGCACCATACATCCCTGCGACCAATCCGCTCGCACAGAGAGGGTCTCCTCCAGGTGCCGTCCACCAGGCAGTGCCGGGGGGCGGCGCCTAGGAGTAGAGCCTTCTCTGTGGCGGGCCCAGCCCTGTGGAATGACCTCCCCCCGGATATTAGGAATACCTCTGACCTCCGCTCCTTTCGTGTAAAGCTCAAGACCCACCTATTTCAAGTTGCTGGCCTGGCTCTACTCTGATCTAATTTTATCGCTCCTGACGGGTTTTTTATCTGGGATATTTTAATTGCATCCAATTTACTTAGGGGTTTTTAAACATTGTGTTTTTACTTGTTTTTATCTACCAATTCACCTCCTCCTAGTATATGTTTTGTATATGTCTCAGTATATGTTTTTGGTATATGTATGTTTGTCTGTATATTTATTTCCTATGTTTTGTTGTACGCCGCCCCGAGTCCTTCGGGAGAGGGTGCGGCTAAGAAATAAATATTTATTATTATTATTATTATTATTATTATTATTATTATTATTATTATTATTATTATTATTATTAATTATTATTATTATTATTATAGCAACTGAATAAAATTCAACTTCAGTGTGTGTAATAGGACAAACAAAAAAACCCAACTATAACTCGCGTCCTCTTTGCCCATAAAGTTTTCCAAAATAAACTGAATTGGCCCTCAGATCTTTATGAAAACCACAAGAATCTTCTGTCCTCTTTCTTGGAAGCATGGCAAGCAATGAGCTCCCACTGGGAGAATCCTTTTGCACCAAAGTAAAGAATAGCCAAAGAGCAAACGGGATCCCTGCTCTTTACAGAACTCCAAATCCAGGGTTAAAGAAGCGATCACAAATTCTTGGGCTTATCTTGAGCTCACCTAGCAAAGTGTCACATCCTGTTAAGCCTGACCTGATCTAGTAGGAATAGCAGTGGTGCACAATAGTTGCCCCTCAACTGGAACTGGATGACACCCAGCTGTTTCTCAATGAAGACTTGTACATTAGGTAATCTATGAGAATCTTGGTTGATTCATATTCCGGATTAACCCTCCTTTGGCCAAGGTGAGACTTCTTCTCAGCAAATAACACACAAACACACCGATTTTTATTGAAAGATACTTTCGCTCCGATCCAGCTGGGTAATAATTGCGGGAGCTCCAGAGGGTTGAATGGCGGCCGGGCGGAATCCGCCTCTTAGGGAAAGCCGCGGTCGGAGCAGCTCCGGGAAGGCGGACGCCCTTCTCTGCCCCGGGCGGCGGGGGAACCGAATGGCCTCCGGGCTTGTTCTAGAAAAGCCCTGACAAAGATCGCGGACCCACACGGGGCTTCTTCGGGTCATCCCGGGGCCTGCGAGATGCTGGGGCATTTTTCAGTTTCAGCCGGAGAAGAGGCGGTTCCAACCACCCGCTCCTCGCCCGTTCAGGAACCGCAGGCGCCCCTGGCATCGTCCGCTCCCTTTTTGGTAGAGCTTTGCACCGCCCGGAAGCGCTCCGGCCCGTTATTCGGCCGCCCTCGGCCTCCCGGAGCTCGCCCGGCGGGCTGGATTTGGTCAGAGGCGACGGGAGCCCGGCCGCTTCCCCCGCCAGCTCGTCCCACTCGGGCCGCCCAGGCCGTCCTTGCGGGCGGAACCCCGGGCGGGCATCCGCCTCCTCCGACCCGCTCCTCTCGCATCAGGTCGGGGGACGCAGCAAAGCCCGGGCGGGGAGAGGCCAACAAGGCGGGCGGCGCGAAGCCCTCCGGGCGTGGCTGCAGGGCGCCGGAGGGCGTTCCGAGGGCTCCGCGGAGGGCAACGCCAGCCGGACGGGCGCCAGGGCGGGCGGGGCAGCGGCGGGGGGCGCCTGGCGGGACGGAGGCGGCGAGGAGGGGGGCGCGCGGCCAGGCGGAGAGCGGCGTGCGTGCTTGGCTCCTGCAGCGCTCGCTGCGTTGCCCCTTTAACTGTGTCCCCGGCCCTTGGGCGCCTCTCTCCGCCGCCCACGTCAGCAGCCACCTTTGTTTCTCTCCGGCCGGGCGGCGGGGCGGCGGAGCCCGCGACGCTCCGCACCGTCACCCCCGCCTCTCCCGCCTTCCATCCGCCCGCCTGCCCGCTCGCCCGCCTCCGGAGCCGCAGCCAGCCCTGCCCAGCCTCCGCCGAGCGGTAAGTCACCAGCGGCGCCCCGCAGTAGTCCGGCCGAGCAGGGCGTCGGGTGGGCTGAGCGCGCCCCGTGGCCTCCGCCTCGACCGCCCGGAAGGGTGCCCGCCTGCGCCCGCCCGCCGCCCCCATCGCCCGGCGCACCAGCGGCCCCGGGGGGCGGCCGGGCGCCATTTGCTGCTGTCGCCGCCCCGGGCGCGGCGCTCGCTCCTCGCAACAAAGGGCGGCGAGGCCGGGGCTGCCGGGGCGGCGCTGCTGGCCGGGCACCGAACGGGGAGGACGAGGAGGGCGCGGGCTGCCGCATCGCCTCCAGCGCCGGCCGGGCGGCTCTCCGTCGGGCGGGAGCGAGCTTCCCCCTGCGAGCCTCCAGGGGCTCCCGGGCCAGCGCCGCTGCCTTGGCGGGCTCCGGGGCTCCCGACGCCCGCGCAGCCAATTCGGAAGCGCGGCCAAAGACTGACGGCGCCCTCTGCCAATACGCCGCCGCGATCCCTCTTCGGCCGGCCTGGCCCCGCCGCTGCCCCGGCTACCCGCTCGGCGCTCGTGGCGGCGGCGGGCGGTTGGGCGACCGCAGGCGGCGCATCTGGCTTCGGCCCCCGGGAGCGTCCTCAGTGGCCGCGCTGCTCCGTCCTCGGAGCGCACCTGAAGGGCGGGGACCCTCCGGCTGCCCCGGCGCTTCGCGCTGCCTTTCACGGTGCCGGGCAAATGGCGCTTTACGCGCCGCGCCCCTCTGCCCGCGAAGGCGGTTTGGCCCCCGCCGGACGAAGCGGCGGACTCCCAGGGAGCCGCCCGCGGGGCCCTCCGGCCTGCAAGGAAAGAACGGAGGGCCGGGAAGCGCCCCCTCTCCCAGCCCCAGCCTTCAAGCCGCAGGCCAGAACCGCGTCAGCGAGGGACGCCCAGCCTCCGGGGACTTAAGCGGGCTAGCCGCGGTCCTCATCGCCGGAGGCTTCTGCCGCCCTGAGGAAACCAGCCGGGCTCCGCGGAGAGATTCGCCCTGCGCGAGTCCACCTAAGCGGCAGCTTCAAATGGCCCGAAGCCTCGGCGGGGAAGGCTGGTTTGGGGGTCCGGGCAGCGGTCCCGACGCCCTTTAGCCTCGTCCAGAACTCCGCTCCTCCCGGGTCCTGGTAAAAGGACTGGGGAAGTTGGAAAGGAGGGAAGATAGCAGCAGCCAAAACCACAGTAATGCAGAATAACACCCCCCCCCCCCCACGCAGTAGTCCCTTAGGAATGAATGTGTGGCGCTAATCAACCGTTGATTTTGGTGAACCCTTCAGACCCAAGAAGTGTCAGATTCCAACCAAAGAGGCAAAGGGTTTGCACAGCAGCTGAGCCAAGTTTGCATAAACTATCCATCAATGGGCCTTGCTTTCCAACCAAGTTTGTACCTAGTTGGTGGCGTTTTGAATTTTGCACAGGCCACGTCCTGTAACCTATTTATATTTCTTTATAAGATTATCAACTGCCTCCATTCTGAAAGTCTTCCTTATAAAGTCCAGTTTGGACAACAGTGGCTGAGATGCACCACACAGCTGGGGAAGAAGGTATCGTGGGTATCCAAGCTTTTGGGGTTAGTTTGCTGTATGAGGATGGCCATTGACTAAAGGGGCTGATTGCAAAACAAAAATAGGTCTGCACGGGAACATTTTTGCCGAGGAATGAACCAGGCTGGACAGGACTAGAGTAGGGTAGCCTACACTAGGCTAGACTAGACTAGAAGAGAAGAGCTTTCCCAAGGTAACCACAGCTGGCCCAGTATGGTGTTATGAGGGCTGAGAGGCAAGTTGAGGATTCAGTACTGTGTGTGGCTGAAAGTGACCAATTCTCTAAATGTGTAGTATGGATTTGGGGGGCTGCACACTGTAAATTCCTGCTGCAAATATTTAGAGCAGTATTTCTCAAACTTGGCGACTTTAAGTCCTGTGGACTTCAACTCCCAGAATCCCCTAGCCAGCTGGCTGGCTAGGGGATTCTGGGAGTTGAAGTCCACAGGACATAAAGTCACCAAGGTTGAGAAACACTGATGAAGCTCTGATGGACTGCTTGTAACAAATTCTGCCCCATTTCTCAGGGTAGCAGAAAATACTGGGGTTTCTGTGTGAACCTCACTGGTTAAAGGAGACACAGAAATTGATTTTCTGTTGTAGAGCTGCTGCTTGTGTGGCTCAAAAGTGTATTGTGCTGTTTTTCATAAGGCTCTGTACAATCTTGGGTTTCTTAGAAACATCCTGACAATTTTAGGAAGTTTCAACTAGGCATTTGACTTATGTCCAATCTCTCTTTTTTAATACTGTAATTAGCTCACTTTCCAGTTGCTCCAGGAATCACAACAGGACCGTGTAGTAATTATTGTAGTTAAAGTAGCGGAGAAAAACAAAATGATCAGCTCATTCAGAACTAGCCAGAAATAAGCAAATATTGCTGAGTATGGATAATCCTTGATTTATGATCACAGTTGGGATAAGAATTTCCATTGCTAAGCAAGGCAGTCGGTGAGTCAATCACAGCTGATTTTACCACCTTTTTTTAAACCACAGTTAAGTGAACCATGCGGTCATTAACTTAAGGTGGCTTCTGTTTACTTTGCTTCTGGTGATCACTGGAACAATTCAACTGCCATAAATATATGATAGCTGCCATGTGCCCAAATTTCGATCTCATGGCCGAGGATGCTGTGATGGCTGTAGGGACCGGTTGTCACTTTTAGGAGTATAGAATCCTAGGGCTGGAAGGGACCTTGATCTTCTAGTCTAGACCCAAGGCAGGAGACCTTATTGCATGCTGGACAAATGGCTGCCCAATCTATTCTTGAACACTTCCAGCAATGGAGCACCCACAGCTCTAGGATGCAAGGTGCTTTATTGATTACCATATTTTTCAGACACACCTTTCCTCCCCTAAAAGAGCATGGAAATGTTGGTGCATCTTATACACCGAATACAGCCATTTTTGGCTTCCCAAATCCCTGCCCCCGCATCCCAGCAGCAGAGGCATTTTTGCCTTCCCCCAGCCCCCAGGAGCCCTCTGCAGGCTTCAGCAGGGCTGGGGGAAGGCAAAAACACCTCAGATTAGTGCGAAAAATGGCTTGTTTTCCGCCGGTTTTTCACAAAAATGGGGTCTTTTTTGCCTTCCCCCAGCCCTGCTGATGCCTGCAGAGTGCTGCTGGGGCCTGGGGAGGATAGTTTAGTTTAGTTTAGTTTATTAGACTTCTAGACCGCCCCCTCTCCCCGAAGGGACTCGGGGCGGTGTACAGGTACCAAATTAAAACCATACAATCAATAATAAATATAATTAAAATCGGATTAAACAGACCCCTGTACAAGTTTATAAAAATTAAAAACGTAACCTTAAAACCAAACCGTAAAATTTAAAAATACAAACTGAGGTGGGAAAGCTGGAATTAGGCCAGGCCGGCTAGATGAAACAGGTGGGTTTTGAGCTTCTGGCGGAAGGAGCGGAGGTCCGTGGTCGTTCTAATGTCGGGGGGAAGGTCATTCCTTCGTTTGCACCAACCCCTGCATACTAGGTGGTCAGGATCTATAGACCCAAGGCCTGAGACTTGTTATGCAATGCGAGGTCCGTTGTCAATAAGGCCCCCCTCTTCTACGATCTAATTTTGGAGGGGGAGCCGGACCTCGCAGGAATAACTGAGACCTGGTTGGGCCACGAGGGAGGTTTACCCCTCGTGGAAATGTGCCCGCCAGGCTATCGAGCATTCCACCAGCCACGGGCCCAGGGTAGGGGGCGGTGGGGTAGCAGTGATTATCCGGGAAGACCTAGAGCCGAGAGAGTTCACTGTGCCGCAGACATCCGGGTGTGAGTCCCTTGTCGTGAGATGGGGCCCAGGGAGGCAGTTGGGCCTGCTGATAGTATACCTGGCTCCTCGCTATACATCAGCGGCCCTGCCTGAACTCCTCGAGCTGATCGCATCGGTGGCGGTTGAGACCCCCAAACTTTTAGTGATGGGGGATTTCAACCTGCCGTCGATGGGAGAAGCGTCTGAGGGGGTTCGGGAGTTCATGGCTTCCATGACAGCCATGGACCTGACCCAATTAATTCAGGGCCCTACTCACGAGGGAGGCCACACACTGGACCTTGTCTTTGTCTCTGGCCAGTGGACGAGTGATCTGGGAATAGGGGATTCAACTACCACTCCCCTGTCATGGTCAGATCACTCACTTCTCCGACTTGACTTCCCTGGTGCTACCCCCCGCTGCGGGGAGGCGGAACCGGAAGGTATTAGATGGTTCCGCCCCAAGCGCCTGATGGAACCAGATAAGTTCCAGACGGAGCTTGGGCCACCTCCTGTAGACCTGACCCGCCCCCGGGTGGAGGACCTGGTAGACGCATGGAATAGTGCGACTGCCGGGGCCCTAGACCGAGTGGCGCCTTTGCGGCCTCTCCTGCGGCGACGAACCACCCTGGCCCCTTGGTTTACCGAGGAGCTAAGGGTGATGAAATGCCACAAGAGACGCCTAGAGAGTCGTTGGAGATCCGTTCCGAATTTGACCGAGCACAGGCACGAGCCTACTTGAGGACGTACCTTGTGGCATTAAGAGCGGCCAATCGTCAACATTGTGCCGCTCTTATTGCGTCCGCAGATAACCGCCCTGCTGCCCTGTTTCGGGTGACACGCTCCCTCTTGTTTGAGAGGCCGCGGGAAGCCCCTTTACAGGGCAGAGCAGAGGAGTTTGGGAAATATTTACAGGACAAAGTCGCTCAAATCCGGATGGGATGGGCCCCTTTCAGTGGTCCAGTGGAGGCGCCCGAGGCGAGTCTTGAGGGACCATTCTGGGAGGAGTTTGACTTGGTTGCCATCGAGGATTTGGACAGGTTGCGTGGACGCCTGCGACCTACCACATGTTTATTGGACCCGTGTCCCTCCTGGCTTGTACTGGCATCCTGGGAGGTTACACGCGACTGGCTCCTGGGCCTAGTGAACGCTTCGTTGGGCGAGGGGTCTCTGCCGGCCGCCTTGAAAGAGGCGGTTGTGAGGCCCCTGCTCAAGAAGCCTTCCCTGGACCCAACGGAGCTAGTTAATTATCGTCCAGTCTCCAACCTTCCCTTTTTAGCGAAGGTTGTAGAGAGTGTGGTGGCACAACAGTTTCCACGTCACCTGGAGGAGAATGATTATCTAGACCCACGCCAGTCCGGCTTCCGACCCGGGCACAGCACGGAGACGGCCTTGGTCGCGTTGGTTGATGATCTCTGGAGGGCCAGAGATAGGGGTTGTTCCTCTATCCTGGTCCTATTAGATCTCTCGGCGGCGTTCGATACCATCGACCATGGTATCCTGTTGCACCGGCTAGAGGGGCTGGGAGTCAGGGGCACCGTTTTACGGTGGTTTGGCTCCTACCTCTCTGGCCGGACGCAACGTGTGTTGGCAGGGGAGCAGAGATCGACCCTGAGCCCCCTCACATGTGGGGTGCCACAGGGGTCGGTGCTCTCGCCACTCCTGTTCAACACATACATGAAACCGCTGGGCGAGATCATCCGTGGCTTTGGGGTGGGATATCATCTGTATGCTGATGATACTCAGCTGTACATTTCCACCCCGAACCACCCCGACGAGGTCGTCGAAATGATGTCCCGGTGTTTGGAGGCCGTACGGGTCTGGATGGATGGCAACCGACTAAAACTCAACCCCTCCAAGACGGAGTGGCTGTGGCTTCCGCCCCCCCGGTTCAACCAGTTGCTTCCATCTCTGGCCATCGGGGGCGAGCAACTGGCCCCCGTGGAACGGGCGCGCAATTTGGGCATCCTCCTGGATGCCCGGCTGTCCATGGATGACCATGTAACAGCCGTGGCAAGGGGGGCGTTCCATCAGGTTCGCCTGATGCGCCAATTGCACCCCTTATTGGACCAGGATGCCTTACGCACAGTCACCCATGCGCTGGTGACGTCTCGCCTAGACTACTGCAATGCTCTCTACATGGGGCTTCCCTTGAGATGCACTCGGAGACTGCAGTTGGTCCAGAATGCGGCCGCGCGGGTGATTATGGGGAGGACCAGATACTCCCCTGCAACACCTCTCCTGCGCGAGTTGCACTGGCTTCCTGTAGTCTATCGAGTGCGTTTCAAGGTTTTGATTATGATCTTTAAAGCGCTTCATGGCACAGGACCTAGTTACATGCGGGATCGCATCCTGCCCCATACATCCCTACGACCAATCCGCTCACACAGAGAGGGACTTCTCCGGGTGCCGTCCACTAAACAGTGTCGGGGGGCGACACCCAGGAGCAGAGCCTTCTCTGTGATGGGCCCAGCCCTGTGGAATGACCTCCCCCGTGACATCAGGATTACTTCCGATCTCCGCTCCTTCCGTGTAAAACTTAAGACCCCCCTTTTTCAATTATCTGGCCTGGCTCAACCGTAGTTTTTCTTATTCCTCCTGACAGTCCTTTTAAATTTTAAATTGTGTTATTATTAAGGGGTATTTTAATGGTTGATTTTTTAATATTCTTAATGTGATGTAATTGTTACCTCCTCTGTGCATGTATGTCTCTGTATATGTGTGTATTTGGATGTTTATGTGTTTGCACATATGTTTTTATGTTTTTAATATGTTTTATTGTATGCCGCCCCGAGTCCTTTGTGAAGAGGGAGCGGCTAACAAATTAAAATTATTATTATTATTATTATTCCAGAGGGTCGGGCCAATCACAGAGAAAGCCCTTCCCCTGGGCGTCGCCCGCTGGCACAGCCTAGTGGATGGCACCCGGAGGAGTCCCTCTCTGTGTGAGCGAATTGGCCGAAGGGATGTGTGGGGCAGGATACGATCCCGCAAATAACTAGGTCCTGTGCCATGGAGCGCTTTAAAGATGATAATCAACACCTTGAAACGCACCCGAAAAGCCACAGGCAGCCAGTGCAGCCCGCGCAGGAGAGGTGTTACGTGAGAGTATCTAACGACTCCCGAAACTGCCCGCGCGGCCACATTCTGAACCAACTGTAGTCTTCGGGTGCATCTCAAGGGGAGCCCCATGTAGAAAGCGTTGCAGTAGTCTAGCCGGGACGTCACAAGCGCATGGGTGACTGTGCGCAGAGCGTCCCGGTCCAGTAGGGGACGCAATTGGCGCACCAGGCGAACCTGGTTCTTCTACCTAAGTACAGGACCTTACTTTTGAATTACACCTTGTTAGATGGGGTTCAAGATTTTTCTGGATCTTAAGCCAATCTTCTAAAGTGTTGGCTATCCCCCCCCCCCCCCGTTTGGTATTGACTGCAAATTTGATGAGTTCCCCTTCTATCTCCTCATCCCCTCAAACTTGATAATACATTTTTCAGTATCCCTTTAACTTCAAAGGGTTTTAAGTCAGGACTTACAGTCAAAGCTCAACTGAAGAATGGCCAAAGTTTCTCCATGAACTTCCCAACCAGGCAGCTCTCTCTCCCCTTAACCAATTCTGGGGAAAAGGAGTTCCTGTGAAGTTGTGGAAAATTGATGAGAAGTGAATTTGGAGCAGAGATCCTTTTGGCCACTGCTCACTTTTCTGATGAAACATCAATGGGCGCAGTTTTCTTTTAAGGCGAAACTTCTGTGGAAATCCACAGGAACCAACAACAATTTAGCTTACATGCCACCTGCTAGCACTCCAGTCAATGCAGCATGTTAGCTGTATTCACACAACACTAGGCATTTCTGGAATTAGCCAATTGTGTAAACCTAGAAACCTTAACAACTCAGTGTCAGAAAGAGGATAATAGAATCATAGAATTGGAAGGGACCTAAGAGATCATCAAATCAATCCCCCTGCATAATACACTATACCATCCCCAAAACATGCTATCCCAAAGTATCTTGGGTCAATTGTTAATCAAAGCTCTTTTGTACAAATCCCCAAACCTGGTCACTTTGTAGTAGTGGTTGTGCATTAACTAGCTATGGAGAAGGAAGAAAGTGATACAGAGGCTGGAAAGAGAAGGCTTCCACTACAGCAATATTTTTCAACCTTAGCAACATTTAAATATGTGGATTTCAACTCCCAAAATTCCCTACCCAGCATGACTGCCTGGGGAATTCTGGGAGCTGAAGCCCACAATTCTTAAAGTTGCCAAGGTTGAGAAACACGGCACTATAGAAACAATCGCTCACTTTGGTAGCTACTGAAAATGCTTTCAAATATTGGGAGCCCCCAAGCCCAGTGGTGGGATCCTACTGGTTCGGACCGGTTCAAACCGGTCGTGGTTTGGCGGCCTGGGTCACTGGAAGCGGCAGCGACCCAGACCTGCGATACCCCCAAACCGGTTCTCTGGGTGCCACTGTAGGTGCTGCCATCTTATTTTTAAGTTCTGTGCATGCAGAAAACAATTTAATAGCATGCACAGCCCGCAGTGAACATCAAGCCCATGCGCGTTTGCAGCGCTGCCGGATACGACCCCTACCTAAGCTCCCCACCTTGCTGCGTTCAAGCCGGGGGGGGGGGGGAGCAGATATAATGATTGACACTGCATGAGGGCTGGTGTGATGCTAGGCAGGAAGGAAGAAACAGCTGGTGACTGTGTTCCACCCTGCATCTTGCCAGATCCAGCAGCAATGCAAGGAGCAATACCACGGAGGCCACTGCAATGTATTAATGCTCACTAGTAGAGCAGGGGCAGAGCTGGGGATCCGTGTGTGTGTGTGTGTGTGTGTGTGTGTGTGTGTGTGTGTGTGTGTGTATGAATGTGGTTGCACTTGCCTGAAACCTGAAGAATTGTTTCTAATAGTTGCTGTGTTTCTCAACCTCAACAGTTTTAAGTTAGGAAGATTTCAGCCCCCGGACTTCCCCTGTCAGCATTAAAAGCTCTAATCCCAGAACAGGCTAACAACAATCATCTCCCGCAGTGGAGTATGCAAAATGAATCCTGGGAGCCTGGCTGGGGAATTCTGGGAGATGAAGTCCCTCCATCTTAAAGCAGCCACGGTGCAGAGTGTAGTACTGGACTCCCACAATTTCGTTATTTAAATCATTCTTCTCTTTAGAACCCTATGGACTAGAGCCTTCTTTCTCTTCAGGGGAATCCATAATTTCATGCTTTCAGCTAAAGAGGCTTCTAGGATCAGTCCTCAGCATCTTCAGGCAAGCCAGGAGGGATTTACTGCCTCTCAGAGTGAGTGAGCCATTCTGTGCCCAGACGTCCAGCTCACCCCTTCTGTCTGACGTCCTAGCAGACCACCCCTATTGTCCAAGGGGGTGCCTTCCTCCCAGAATATCTCCCGTCTGATTCGATCTAGCCGATGGGGGCCGCTGCAGATCCCGTCAGTCAAAGAGGGTTGGCTGGTGGGGACTGGAAGACGGGCCTTTTCGGCAGTGGCCCCTGTTCTGGGGAGCTTCCTCCCCTCAGAGGTTAGTAGGGCCCCAACCCTCTTGGCCTGTCGCAAAGCTCTAAAAACCTGGCTATGTTCCCAAGCTCTGAGCATGGCAGGTGCTAAGGGCCCAGCTTCCTGGCTCTCCTGTTAACTGGCTAAGCATCTTGGTAAAATGCTTTTCATTGATGTAATTGTTTTGATACTTACAGGTCACCCAGAGTCATTGACTGAGATAGCTACCCAAATAGCTGGAGAAATGAATGAATGAATGAATGAATGAATGAATGAATGAATGAATGAATGAATGAATGGGTATATCTCTGTCCCAAGGTCTGAAAACAGCTTCCTGTTAAAAACATTGCAGCCGCTGTGGGTATGTAAAAACAGGCCCTCTCTGTGCTCTTTTGCAGCATAAACCCTGCCCGGTTTCAGAATGGAGATTTCCTCCCACCAGTCCCACCTCCTGCAGCAGTTAAATGAGCAGCGCCAGCAGGACCTGTTCTGCGACTGCAGCATCCTGGTGGAAGGGAAGGTCTTCAAAGCCCACCGCAACGTGCTCTTCGCCAGCAGCGGCTACTTCAAAATGCTCCTCTCCCAGTGCTCCAAGGAGGCCGGCCAGCCCACCACCGCCACTTTCCAGGCCTTTTCCCCGGAGACCTTTTCAGTGATTCTGGACTTTGTGTATTCAGGCAAACTCTCCCTCACCGGCCAGAACGTGATCGAGGTCATGTCGGCCGCCAGCTTCCTGCAGATGACCGACGTCATCAGCGTCTGCAAGACTTTCATCAAGTCATCCCTGGACATCAGCGAGAAGGAGAAGGACCGTTACTTCAGCCTCTCAGACAAGGAGGTCAGCTCCAATGGGGTGGAGCGCTTGTGCTTGTACAGTGCTGGCTGGAGAGCGGAGTCCAGCCCCCCCCATTCCCACCTGAGCCCCGACCGAGGGACCTGCGTGATCAACAGCAACTCCTGGACCAACTTCAGCTACTACCCGTCCGCCCCAAGGGCCGCCCAGCCTCTCTCCAAACACGACCAAAGGCAGGAATCCCTGAAGAAAAGCAGGCATTTGGGGCTGGCCCAGCCTGCCGACGCCCCGCCCTACAAAGCAAGCAAGCTGGAGGACCAGGCTGCCGAGCAGGCGAGCCACGCCCCTCCGTCTGAAGAGGAGCTCCAGGTGGACTCGGAAGGGGATTCCTGTCCCACCAGCTACCAGTACGGGCAGGGCTCCGATGCAGTCGCAAGAGGGCTGGCCGTGCCTCAACACGAGCACGAATTGCCCCATTCTGCCAGCAAGTCCAAGTCTTCCAAAGCCGAAGAGCAGTATCCCAGCATGCCCTCCGTCTTGGGGGTCGTGGGGAATTGGGCTGAGGGTAAGAGCCTTGGCGCTGCACCCCCCTCCCCGGGCAGAAGCCCCAGAGTTTTGCAGAAGCTCAGTCGGGTGGGGAATGAAAGGCAGGCAGAGGTGGGTCCCTCTGAATTGCTCGTTCTTGTGAAGGTTCGGGGGAGGCGCCAGGAATGTTTGCTGAGTGCTGTGCAGGACTTGGTGGATTTTGGAAACTGAGCTCTTTAGCAGAGGTCTCAATCTGGAGTTGTCTCTTCGCTCTCTTTGCTTAAGGGGAAGGTGGTGGTGGGTAGGCGAGGTAGGGCTTTGGGGGGCATGTTGGGCACAGAGTGAAGCCCATCCCACTGGAGATGCCCCAGCCGATTGTGCGCTGGCGTAGCGACGTGTTAGCCCTCCTGGGTAAACCAGACAGGAAATGGGACTAAGGAGCTCATTCTGCTTTATTCTAAAAGTACCGTATTTTTTGGACTATAAGACGTACCGGTGTATAAGACGCACCAAGATTTCCACGCTCTTTTAGGGGGGGGAAGATGCATCTTATACTCCAAAAATACGGTATATTAAGAGAGTCTTGCAGGTCTGAAGGTAGAAACTTCCCACTGTCGCTTTTAGCTGCTTAATCCATTAGGGTGGGTCTTTCCTAAATTTTCTCCTTTGATGGTTAAGCCGCTGGAGGCTCCCCCTGCATCTCTTCCCTTTATCCCCGGAGGTCATTCCCAAATGCTGTTTTGTACTGCCTGCCCAAGACAGTTTGCTGCCAGAAGCAGATCCTCCCATGTCCTCCCCGCCCCCACCCCTCTTTTAGAAAGTGCTGTCTGACTGAAACACACAATTCTTTCTTTGATCCTTTGCTCAAGTTGACCAGATGTTGCATCCAGCTGCACAGCAGGGCAACCCATTGAATGTGTCCTAACTGCATTTGATCTAAAGAGGCTTTTCATGTAACTCACATGAGCCATTCACAATTCAGAGTTTATTTTATTTAAGAGAAATAAACTCTCAGAGTTGTGTCTTCCCCAGTTGAGGGCCTGTCTTGGGCAGCTCTTTAGCACACAGATGGTTTGAATTATAGTCCGGCACACAGTTAGAAGGGATCGGTTGGAGAAGAGTGTCTGAATGGGTTTTTATATCATCGTAAGTAGTCCCATGGTTTAGTTTGATTGACTCCTGGGGCATCATGCAAAATTGCCATCAGCTTCTCCCTGCAGTCCCCAACTTGAGCAAGTGATTCTGGGCAGCTAACAACTATTTATTTGTATTGTATATTTATTATTACTATTTTATTATTTTTACAAATAACATGGTAATCAGTGCCCCTTCTTCCTCCTATTTCCCCCACACACAACAACCCTGGGAACTGAGTTGGGCTGAAGGAGACTCTCCATTTCTAAGGTGGAACAAAAACTGCTTCCTAGCATGGTGTCTTAACTATACCAAACGGCAAAAGAACCACAAAACCTGCAGAATAAGAGGAGGGGAGAGCTCGAAGGGGCCTTGGAGGTCTTTTAGTCCAGCGCCCTGCTCAAGCAGGAGACCCTATACCATTTCAGACCAGTGACTGTCCAGTCTCTTCTCCAAAACCTACAGTGTTAGAGCACCCATAACTTCTGGAGGCAAGTCCTTCTACTGGTTAATTTTTCTCACCGTCAGGAAATTTCTCCTTAGTTCTAGGTTGCTTTTCTCCTTAGTTAGTTTCCCTCCATTGATTCTTGTCCTGCCTTCAGGGGCTTTAGAAAATAAGCTCTTTTCACTTTTTTTGTGGCAGCGCCTCAAATACCGGAATATTGCTATCATGTTCTACCCTAGTCCTTCTTTTCTCTAGACTAGCCAAACCCAATTCCTGCAATCCTTCTTCATACGTTTTAATATCCAGGCTTTTAATTGTCTTAGTTGCTCTTCTTTGCACTTTTTCCAAAGTCTCAATATCTTTTTTGCAATGTGGTGACCAAAATAATTGACTGCTGAGTTTAAAAATGAAAATAAGGACCATCTTTTGGGAGGCCCCATTAGTTCCTACTTGAATGTTAGGAAACTACATCTCTGATTTTTATCTTCTTGCTGGTGATTTCTGAGTTCTGGCCTTGTGGCCGTGCCAAAGTTGAGCAAGGTGCCAATCCGTGCACCCATTGAGCTTGCGGGGGGTGGGGGTGGGTGGGCAGAGGAGCTCCAAAGGGAAGGGTTGAACTGATTCCCTGATTGCAGGGAGCGCCTTGGGCAGAAATCACCAGCAGGCTGAGGCTCTTTGGGGTTTTCTCCAACCTCCAAGAAGAAAAGCTGAGCTCCCTCTGTGTTTTGCGTATCCCAAGCCTAAACAATTTCCCCTTCCTTCCTCCATATTCATTTCTTGTATTTATACCCACCCTTTAACCAAAAACAGGTTTCAGAGCAACGAGTAATCCAGATGACCCATAATTACAGTACAATAACAACCTAAGCATATCACCTTCAGTCCCATCAGCAAAGTGGGGAGAAGCAACAGACCTCATTTTCTGCCCAAATCTGTCTCCTCCACTCAGCAGTTGGAAAAAAGCTTCTGGTGCCAGAGGGTGAGTTTGGCCCCGGGAACCGGCCTCTGGCATCCGGGGACCAAAGAAGCCTGTGGGGAAACTTCTCACTCAACTTCTCACCCTCCTCACTGGGCTCCTGGGCAGACTCTGACTGGGCCGGGCTGTTCTAGTGGCCCTGACTGTAACTGGTTTGTGCCAATCATTAGGCAGGCCATGGCTCCCCCTGATTGTAATGCTGCAATTGTTAAGCAGTGGTTCATAATGGGCTGGTTTTACCCGAAATGGAAAATAAGCACCTATTTCTAGCAAAAAGTGTTGTAAATTGTGACTCTGGGATACTGCAAACGGCTGTGAATGTGGGCTGGTTGCCAAATGCCCAAAATGCAGTCACAGGCTGGGGGGTGGGGCAGCATCACAATTTTGAATTTGAGCTGTAAGCAGCCCTGGAAAAGCCTGTCATAACTTTGAACAGTTGCTAAGGAGCTAGTCATAAATTGAGGACCACCTGCAGTTTCCAACAGAATCTGTTGCAAGTTGTGCTCACTTTAATGAGATTCAGTCAAACAAGCAGACAAAGATCAACCACTTTGCGCACTTTATAGTAGATCTCGGCAACTTTAACTCATGTGGATTTCAACTCCCAGAGTTGCTGGCTAGGGAATCCTGGGAGTTGAAGTCCACAGGTGTTAAAGTTGCCAAGGTTGCAGAATGCTTTTTCCATATGCCTTCCAAAGCCATTGGATGACCGGTATTTCCACTCAGGCCAGCTGGTGTTCGTCTTGAGGATTTTGCAGCTGAAGGGATTGCTTTGCGTTCCAGATGACCTGCCACGGATGAGGTTCAAATGCCCCTTCTGCACCCACGTGGTGAAACGGAAAGCAGATCTGAAGCGACACCTTCGCTGCCACACGGGAGAGCGGCCGTACCCATGCGAAGCCTGCGGGAAAAGATTCAGTCGGCTGGATCACTTGAGCAGCCACTTTCGGACGGTAACCTTACTTTTTTTTTTTGTTTCGCTTTAAAATGGTACCAACATGTGCGCGCACGCGCACGCACACGCACACACACACACGCTAGGAATTCTGGGAGTTGTAGTGAAACACATCTGGAAATGCCAGATGGGCAAAGCATGTGTCCTCCAGGCAAAGTCTGCACTGTAGAGAAACAGCAGCTACAATGCAGCTTCTTTAAAAAATCCCATTTTGTATGTTTAGCTGAAATGTTAATTCTAAAGCCCAAGAAAAGTAACTTGGGCTTAAATGGCAAATAGGAATACAATTGGAGCTTGATGCAACTATGGTAGAATGCTCTGAAGTTGCTCTAATTTCAAGGCAGTGTTAATCACATATTGATATTACAATTGGAATTAGTGGGATGTCGAAGCATCATTTTAGTTTTGGAATGGTTATTTTTTTAGTTCAGTTGCAAAACTGCTCTGTCTTGTGGGCTGAACTCAACTAACCCCCCAACTCAGTTGGAGTTAAAAAATAAAATACAAATAACATGTCAGAATTAACATTATATTGCATCATGAAATACTTTTTTCGATCAGTTCTGTTGGCCTATCCATTCTATCAGCAGCAGCCCCTTCCAGAATCCAGGAGTAAATAGCCAGTTAAAGTGGTTTAACATGCAGCCCATATCCTTTTCCATAGGGCTTCTCTGCCAGTTCCACAGCACAGGGGCCAGTTCTAGTTTTCTACCTGTCCAGTAGGGGTGGATAATGGCCGGAGGAAGGCTAAGACCTGCCATAAACTCCTCAGCTGCCTGGGACGCCTGGTATGTCCATCCGGGAGAAGATGGCCAATGGCCACTGCATGCTCTGACCTGTCAGGTTCTGTCTGCTTGGAACCTGCAAGATTGTGGGCCTGGTGTTGGAACTGAGGCCCTCCTCCCCCTGCCTTTTGAACGGGCGCTTTGATTGCGATGCCACAGCCACCATGAAGTACAATAGAGCCCAAAGTTTGTGTGGCTAAGCAAAGCAGTTCTTAAGTGCATTTTGCCCTATTTTACACCCTTTTTGCCCTACCTGTTAAGGAAATCGTGTAGACTTAACCACTGAAGTTGTTAAGTGAACCATGTGGTCGTTAAGCAAAAGTGGCTTCCCCCATTGACCTTGCTTGTCAGAAACTGGCTGGAAAGGTTACAAATAGTGATCGCCTAACCCTGGGATCTTGCAACTGCCATAAGTACATGCTGCTTGTCAAGTGCCTGAATTTTTATCACATGACTCTGGAGATGCTGGAACTGTCGTGTGAAAACTACTGTATTTTTCAGAGTATAAGACGCACCAAGGTTTTGAAGAGGCAAATTAAAAAAAAAAGTAGGTAGGTAGATAGAGGGATAGAGAGGGAAAAAAGAGAGAAATGCAGTAGGTAGGTAGGGAGAGATAGAGAGTAGTTAGGTAGGTAGGTAGATAAAGGGATAGAGAAATAGAGAGAAATAGAGAGAAATAGAGAGATAGAGAGAGAGTGTAGGTAGGTAGGTAGGTAGGTAGGTAGGTAGGTAGGTAGAGGGATAGAGAGAGAAATAGAAAGAAATACAGTAGATAGGTAGGGAGAGATAGAGAGTAGTTAGGTAGGTAGATAAAAGGATAGAGAGAAAGAGAGAGAGAGAGAGAGAATGAAAGAAAGAGAGAAATACAGTAGGTAGTTAGGGAGAGAGTGTGTGTGTGTAGGTAGGTAGGTAGAGGGACAGAGAGAGAATAGAAAGAGAGAGAGAAATACAGTAGATAGGTAGGGAGAGATAGAGAGTCCTTAGGTAGGTAGGTAGGTACGTAGATAAAGGGAGAGAGAGAGAAAGAAAGAGAGAAATACAGTAGGTAGGTAGGGGGAGAGAGAGAGAGAAAGAGAGAGAGAGAGAAGTACAGTAGATAGGTAGGGAGAGAGAGTGAGTGAGTAGATAGGTTGGTAGGTAGAGGGATAGAGAGAGAGAAATACAGTAGATAGGTTGGAGGAGAGAGATTAGGTAGGTAGGTAGGTAGGTAGGTAGATAGAGGGATAGATAGAGAAACAGAGAGAGAGGAATACAGTAGATAGATAGGTGTTTCTGCTGGCACAGCACTTGATCAATGTAATTCTCATCAATCAGTTAAAGAGCTTTCCAAATGGGGAAAAAAAGTTTTTGCACTCTGCAAACCTCCCAAAAACTGCCTGTTTTTCACAAAAACGGGCCCGTTTCCCCCCCCAAATGAATAGCATTGGGGGGGGTTGCAGGGTGCTGGGGGAGGGGCAAAATATGGCCATTTTTTGCTAAAAAATGGCCTGTTTTTTGTCAAAAAAATTGCATGCATAGCCTTATGGAGGCTTATAGAGTGCTGCTGGGGGGTGGGAGGGCAAAAAACGGGCTGTTTTTTGCTCATTTCTGCCCTCCCCAGCCCCCAGGACTTCTCTGCAAGCCTCCATAAGGCTATGCATGGCTATTTTGGTGAAGGGGGGGGGCTTCGGGAGGCAAAAAAAATGCTGTGTTTGGTGTATAAGACGCACCCAAATTTTCAGCCTCTTTTTTGAGGAAAAAATATGCGTCTTATACTCCGAAAAATACAGTAGTCATAAGCAAGTTTTTTCACTGCCGTTTTAACTTTGAATGGTCACTAAATCAACTGTTATAAATTGAAGACTACTTGTACTACAGATACATCCCGAGAATGTAGACTCTTCCAGAACAAGAATCTCATTACTTCAATCTTCACGTATTGGCCATTGGCCATCCTGTGGCTACTAATTCACCCCTTCTGACCAATATACAGCGGAACCTTAAACTCTCATGTCTGTCATTTCAATAATAGATATGAACAAACTTTAGAAGTCTTTTGCAGTTGCGCAAATACGAGATATCCTGTATTATCACCTAGGCAGCCCAGGGTTTTTCTAACGATCGGTCACTTTTTCACGAAAGCTTCAGACCTTTTATCATACTTAAACATTCCTGGTACTTTCAAAGCCCTGTTTGTGCAGTCAAAGGCAATGCCAGGTCTGCCTGTTGCCAAAAAAAGAAACGAATGGAAACCTTTCCTTCCAAAAATAAAAATGTGCTTTTAGCCCTTTACATAGAGTGGGTGGAAGAAAGCACTGAATGCTATAAATTGAAGCCATACGTGATCTACAATAGACGTTTTTTCATAATGGATTAGTAGTAGTGCTGTGTACTAGTTCAAAAAACTAGACTATTTTTTGACTAGACTAAACTAGTTCCTGACTAGACTAAAACATTAACATCAGAGCAATATCAATAGCACTTAGAACTTATATACCACTTCACGGTGCCTTACAGCACTCTCTAAGTGGTTTACAGAGTCATCTGGTCCCCAACAAACTGGGTCCTCTTGCCGACCTTGGAAGGATGGGAGGCTGAGTCTACCTTGAGCCTGATGAGATTCGATCTGCCAAACTGCTGGCAGCTGATTAGCAGAAGTAGCCTGCAGTACTACACTCTAACGACTGTGCCACCATGGCTCTTAATCATTAAATGACAATACAACAGAGAAATAGAAATGGCAAATAAGACATATTATAGGAGATATTAATAATGCCTCTCAAACTCATTACCCTTTCCACAACCATGCCCAGGAGAACAGCCAGATCTTAAAAGCTTCCCCAAAGACTCATACGAGTTGGGGTCAGCCTAATATTGAGGGGAAGGGGCTTCCAAACAGCAGGCACAGCGGCAGAAAAGGCCCACTTCCTGGGTCCTGCCAGACAGGACTCCTGCCTGATCTAGTGACTTCTCAGTGGTGATTGATGTGCTTGGAGAATTTGAACTCCCTGCCCTACAGCAGCTGCTCTGAAAGAGTCCTTCTCTTTCCTCCATTCAGCTTCACATGTGGACTATGGAGCAGCTGAATTGCACACCGGATGGGCCGGGTTCAAGGAAATTGATGTGGAAGAGGTCAGAAACTCAAAATGCTGGCCAAAGGCATGCCATCCAAGCCAGGCTCCTTGTTTAAATGAAGAAAATGGCAGGCGTGGGATGGGGACGGGGGGGGGGGGCAGTTAAAAATGACATGTTAGGGTAGTATCTTAAGTTCTCAGGTGGAGGCCCATTTGGCCATGAGGCTTTACACTGCACTGAATCCAAAACAATAACTGGTTAGTAGTAGTAGTAGTTGATTTCACTTGACTTATGACCAAAATGGAGCCTGCCTGTTACGGTAGTCATAAAGCAGGTCACCCATGTGACCAACCCAATTTTACAACATTTTCTGCAGCAGTCATTAAGTGAATGTTGCAGTAAGCGAAATGAACACTGTGGTCACAAAGCAAACCTGTTATTATGGGGTATTTTTGCCCAAAACTGAAAGTAAATTTTGGTTTTTTGGCACAACTGTTGTAAAACGCATCACAACCACAAGTGCAGGTCAGTTGTTGAGCATCTGAGGTGTAGTCATGTGACCATAATTGCCCACCCCCACAGCCGTCAGAACTTCAGAGCCAGGTGAAAGCACCTTTTGGGGGGGGGCATTGTAACTTTAAAGAGTTGCTAAGTGACCAGTGCTAAGTCAGGGAGTACCTACTCTAAAGCAAATAGATGCTACTCAGCTGGCAGGAATAGTGAACACCTAGATCAGCGATGATGAACCTTTTTTGGCTCGCGTGCCATAAGGGGGGGGGAGCGCAGTGGGGTAATGCGCGGGCATGCCGCACCCATAATGCAACACGTGACACACACACCCAGTGCGCATGCACGCAAGAGAGGCGCTCCCCCCCCATTTTTCCATGCTGTTTTTGTCCTCCCCAGGCTCCAGAGGCTTTATAGGAGCCTGGGGAGAGTGAAAACAGCCTCCCTCCCCCGCCAAATGAAGCCTCTGGAGGTTGCTGGAGGCTTCAGCGCCCCCTGAAGGTCCCTCAAGCCTCCAGAGAACTTAAACCAATCCTATGAGCAAACCGGAAGTCCGTTCCCAAACAAACCTGTTTGCCCATAGGGCCGTTCTTTTGTGCTCCGGAGGCTTCAGGAAAGTTTCTGAAGCCTCCAGAGGGCCTGCCGGGGGGGCTCCTATAACGCCTCTGGAGGTGTGCGCATGTGCGCTGGCCAGCTGACAGGGCAACGCCTCGCGTTCCTTGACAAATGGCTCTGGGTGCCACCTGTGGCATGCATGCCATAGGTTCGCCATCCTGGGCCTAGATGATAGGCTGAAGATCCAGAAGGATCTTGAGAGACTTGAACACTGGGCCCTATCTAACAAAATGAAATTCAGCATAGAGAAAAGTAAAGTCTTGCTCTTAGGCAAGAAAAACCAAAGGTACAGATATAAACTGGGCGAAACTATGCTTAATAGCAGTGACTGTGAGATGGATCTTGGAGTCTTAGTGGACAACCAGGTAAATATGAACCAGCCGTGTGCGGCAGCAGCCAAAAAAGCCAATGCATTCCTAAGTTGCATTAACAGAGGGATACAATCAAGATCAAGAGAGGTACTAATACCACTCGATAAAGCCATAGTAAGACCACACCTAGAGTCCTGCATCCAGTTTTTGTCTCCACCCTATAAAAAGATGTTGAGACTCTAGAAAGAGTACAAAGAAGAGCAACCAAGATGATTAGGGAACTGGAGGCTAAAACATACGATGAACGGTTGCAGGAACTGGGCATGGCTAGTCTAGAGAAGAGAAGGACCAGGGGAGACATGATAGCAGTCTTCCAATATCTCAGGGGCTGCCACAAAGAAGAGGAGGAAGTCAAGCTATTTTCCAAGGCACCCGAAGGCCAGACAAGGAATAATGTATGAAAACTGATGGAGAGATTCAACCTAGAAATAAGGAGGAACTTTCTGACAGTGAGAACAATCAACCAATTGAACAGCTTGCCCTCAGAAGGTTTGGGAGCTTCATCACTTGAGACTTTCAAGAAGAGATTGGACTGCCACCTGTCAGAAATGGTGTAGGATCTCCTGCTTGCGTGAGGGGTTGGACTAGATGACCTACAAGGTCCATTCCAACTCTGTTAATCTGTTAAGTCCATAGAAGCACCTTCTTCTTACCCTGTGGGGCGCTCAGCATAAGGTCAAAACTACGGTTGGTTCAAATGGCTGAATTTTGTCTCTGAAAGTCAGCTGGCAGGTGGCTTCATTTGGGAACAGGCAGCAGTCCAAGCACAGCATCTGCCTGCATCTCATTAAAGCAGCTGCATCTGATTCAGTGAGTCGCAGGCAGGTGTCAGGTTTGTGTTGCTGATGCTTCTTCCCAATGAAAGCCTTTTGTAGCCATATTGATAGTCTCATCACCCTGCAACTCCAGAAAGCTCAGGTGCTTCACTTGCTACCTAGAGAACACAATGAAGGTGTGCACATCACACCACATTCTTGTGCATAATGTCAAAGTGATGCAGCGTTCTCACTTGTAAAGGAAAGGGAGCCCTCTTGCTCCTGAGTGAGCTTGGCATAGTGGGGGTAGGAAAAATGTTCTTGCCGTTGGGCTGCTCAGATGGACGTCTCGGAGCCTGGAAAAGGGAGCAGCATTTTGCAAAATGTGACCAGACCAGACGTTACACATTCCTATCAGGGAAGCAAGCAACAACCGCTGGACTTCTCAAGAGACGCTCCTTGCCCTGATTAACATCGATTAAAGAAGCATTGAAATGCAATTTTCCAATTTCTATAAATTGCCCTCTATCAATAAATGTGGCAAATAAAAAAATAAGAGAATGTAGCATTGTTGGATGGGAGTCGGAGAGCTGCTCGTTTGGCATCTGCCTGCCATTTGCCTCAGGCACCCTCTCCAAGGGGAGGTCCTGATCTGACCGGAGGCTTCTGAGGCTGAGGCACGATTGGCCTTAGCGTTCCAGAAGAGCCTCTGCTCAGCACAGGAGGGGGGGGCTGGGGCCAAGAGGAGCCGCTTGCAGGCGAGAAGGAGCAGCCTTGGCAGAGAGGCTGGGTGATGACAGCCAGAGGCCTGACTTTCAAGAGCTGCCTTGCCTTTCCAACAAGATGGAATCATCGGCTGTTCCGAAACATGCTAACCAAGTTCTGCAGCCTCGACATTCCAACAGCAGGCTAGCACTGTTAGCCTGGTTGCCTTCTGGGTGGCTCAGGGTTTTGTGCACGACCAAACCTGTCTGGAGTCTAATTGCGTCCTTCGTTTGCGTGTTGTGCAGATGCAGCACTTCAGATGTTGACTCTTGTGCAGTTTCCCAGGTGTCTTCTGACTAACCACCTTTGGAAGGACAAGTTCTCCAAGGACAGATCTGATGAGCTGGGTGGAATCATCTCTTCTATCCGTTTATTGCGTTTCCATCCTGCCATGTTCTCTCTGAGAGCTTAAGGGGGCTGGTCTCAGCGTGCTCTCTGGGTTCAGTGATCAAATGAAGACGTAGCTGGCTCTTGACCTGCATGGCTATTGGCTGAGCTACAAACACAATCCTAATAAAATATGTCTAAACACCAACTGGATGAGTGGCTTGTTATTGGTTGATTGGGGTGTTGATAGCCGGCTATTAAGTGGTTGGCTGTTGTCTCTTTGTGCAGCCAAATCCTCAGCTCCTACATACCTGATAAGCTGGTGGTAAAACAGAACTCCTGTTGACTGACAAGGCGCCCAATTCCCAGACTTCAGTGGAACATTCAATATATGTTTGATATCACATGCCTCAGTACCTTAGAATTAACTTCATGCCATTAGTCTAACACTCTTAAAGCAGGAGTAGCCACCACTCCAGAAGATAGGCTCTAGATCCAGATGGATCTCAACAGATTTGAACACTGTCTGTCAAATCAAAATGAAATTCAGTGTAGAGAAAAGTGCATTTACATTTAGGCAGGAAGAAAGTCCTTCTTATCCTGAAATTTAGATTTGCCTTGACTCAACCTTGACTCCTGCTGATGTTATAAACAACTTCAAAGGGTTTTCTTCCCAGCCACAGAGAAGGGGTTCCTTTTACCTCCCATGGTATTCAAACACGAATTATGTCCAGCTCTTATAAACAGACAAAGTCTTTCCTAGATTAAATTGATTTAACTTGGGACTAGATGTAACCGAGTCATTCTCTCAGTGAGGAGAATATTACTTGCTATTGCCACACGGTTCTATTTCCATCTAAGCCCTTTCTGGCAATGTCCTCTCCCATCACTGCAGATCCATCAAGCTTGCAAACCCATCTGCAGGAAATGCAAGCGCCATGTCACTGAAATGACCGGCCAGGTGGTCCAGGAAGGGACCAGGCGCTACAGACTTTGCAACGAGTGCCTCTCCGAAGCTGGGATCGACAGCATCCGCATTGATCTGGACACAGAGCCGCCCCCGGAGTTTCCTCTGGAGGAGGACAAAGACTCCAACTGGAATTACAGCGAAGACAATAGATCCGATGTGGAGATTGTAGAGGACGGCTCATCTGATCTGGTTATCCAGCAAGTGGACGACAGTGACGATGAAGCCGAGGAAAAAGACGTAAAGCCCAATATCAGGTAGGTATGAAGGACAGATCGTGAATAGAGTCCCTCCCCCTCCCCTCCTGTTAACCTTATGTCTCATTCCTTGTCTTGAGCGTTGACGCCCTGCCTGCCTGCCTGCCTGCCTGCCAGCCCAGGGTTCAGATGCACTCCGCTCTAAAGGCTTCCCCTGGCTTGGGCTCAACTGCATGCAGTGACGGACATGCCATTGTGTCTCTTCTGGATTTAGCTACTCCCAAGTATCACTATTTTATTGCATAAGGAGGCCCTCATTTCAAGATGGCGCGATGTATGAACAATTATTTGCAAACGGCGACCGTGATAACTTTTGATAATATAAAATTGTCCTCTTAATCCTTTTACAGAATTGGGAAGCCCTTCAAAATAAAAGTGAACAACTTCATAGTAATTCAGTTACTGAATTAAAATTTTTGCAAGTATAAGAGTTTTGTTTAACTATAAACACTAATATGAAAAGGTTTAGTAGTGTTTCAGCCTCTCCTAAGCCATGGACAAGAACCTCAGCTGTGTGTTATCTTAGAAATACGGCCAGTAGATCTAAAGGAATGTAAGTGGACAACAATTCATAATCCTTCAGCAAGCATGCACCTTCTCCAAAGCATCATTTGTTTATTAAAACAGTGAAGTTTTCAAAACCAGTTTTTGATTCCCAAATCTCTTTTCAGTGAACCCTTTCGGCAGGCCTTGCGCCTGACAGAACAACTGACACTTCTCAAATCCTGTGCACCGGAGCACACAGATGGTAGTGCAGCTTTTCCTCCTGATGCAGGGGTTCACACATGTTCACTTCCTTGACTTTATGGAAATGTCACACTGCACCAACATGTGGGGTTGTGAGAGGTAATAACTTGTATCTTCTCATTTAGCCCAACACTCTTTAGTAATGACACAAGTCGTTACTATTATTTTTCCTGAATTTACAGGTTCTGTTTTGCGGTTTTCTTTTTCCAGTTGTGCTTTTTGTTTTTCTTTAGTTTTTCATTCTCCCCCCCCCCCCCTCTCTTTCTCTTTCTCTCTTTGAAGCAATTAAACAGAAAAAACCCAGATGGCCATTAGATGGAGGCAAATAGATACTAAAAAGCTTAGCTCCATCTTGCCAGTGATTGACGGTGGTGTTCAAAGTTTGTGAATCCTCTGAATGTTCAATATTTCTGCATAATAAATTTAAAATGAGATCTGTTCTCCACACAAGTCCTAAAACTAAAAAGAGTGAATTCAAGTAAACAAATCCGTCAAAAGCCTTACACTTGTTTCACTGAGGAAAATGACCCAAAGCCACCTATTTATTTGTGTGTAGCAAAAGTACACGAAGCCTCGGGGAGGGTCTCCCAACCTTGACCACTTGAGGTTGTGGACGTCAACTCCCAGAATGTGAGAATTTCATCTGAAAGGGAAATCAGAGTTGGGTATTTCAATGGGTGGGAAGAGGATCAGGTGTGAGTCCAGCTAACTTAAAGAACAGAATTTATTAAATAAATAAAATAAATGTAAGCAAATTTATTTATTCAATTTATATGCTGCCCGTCCCACTGTTGCAGTGACTCTGAATGGCTTCTGCATGTTCACTGTTAAAGTCTGATTTTCACAACTCATGAAGATGTGGAAGTACTGGTATGTTGTGTGGAGAATAGATCGTGTTCATATTTACAGGTAATCCTCACTTGATGTTTGTTTGAAGTTACCAGGGACCCAAGGCCTAAAATTGGGTTTAATTTTGAGCTCTGGTGGCTGCTCCTCCCCCCACCTTTGCAGTCACATAATCACATTTTGGCCTTTATGGCTCTTTGCAGCATCCTGTGGTCACATTTGCTGGTGTTTTGCTTGCCAGTTTGGTGGCATTTACTTCTAGTTTCCGGAAAAAAAGTCTGTTGGATAAAATGGATTAATTTAACAACTGCAGCAGAAAGGGTTGTGAAATCAGGCATGGTCACCCAGTGACCCACTTAATGACCATGATGACTTATGACCATAAGATAGACCTCCAGTTGTAAGTCGAGGATTACCTTCTATGGAAATATTGAACATTCAAAAGGGTTCACAAATTTTTAAGCCTCGTCGTCTTAGGCAGAGTTTGCCCCCCACTGTTTGTTATTGGGGATCCGGGAGGTTCCTTTCTCCCAAGCTTCTCTTTCCAACCTCCGTCTCTTCCAGGATCATCCACCCCAGTTCACAGCCAGCGTCCAGGGATGGACTTAAAACAAATGAACCTGGATCCTTCTGACTCTGGATCCCTGGAATAGCAATTTCAGTGGGGAAGAAAACCCTGAGACCTGATCTAGCTGCTATCTATTGTAGGACACCTGACATGACTGGCCAAACGCCTTTCACTGGCACAAGATGGCAGAAGCCCACAAGTCCCCCCAGGCCAGGGACATTTGCCAAGTGGGCAGCTGCAGTGGAAGCCTAGAGGAACTCTGTCTTTGATTCTGTTGGCTTCCTACGGCAGCCAAATATTTCACAATTCTGTTTGTTTATGCAAAGTGAACATATTTACATCCCGTCCTGATGCCAGACTGTGACCTATCAAGGCCACCATTCCCTACCTCAGATCCTTCCTGTAAACCAGGGGTGTCCAAACTTGAGAACTTTAAGACTTGTGGACTTCAACTCCCAGAATTCCCCAGCCAGCATGGCTGGCTGGGGAATTCTGGGAGTTGAAGTCCACAAGTCTTAAAGTTCCCAAGTTTGGACACCCCTGCTGTAAACCAACGTTTCTCAATCTCAGAAACTTTTAAGATGCATGGACTTCAGTTCCCAGAATTCCTCCGTCAGCATGGGAACTCTGGAAGTCCACATACGTATCTTTAACTTACCAAGTTTGGAAAATACTAATTTAGCATTTCCCAATTGTCGCAACTGTGGCATCCTCTGGCAGCTGGAGAAGTACAGGCAGTCCTCAACTTACGATCACAATTGAGCCCAAAATTTATGTTGCTAAGTGAGATATTGAAGTGAGTTTTGACTCATTTTACAACCTTCCTTGCCACAGTTCCCAAGTGAATCTCTCTAGTTGTTCAGTTAGTAACCTGGTTGTTAAGTGAATCTGGCTTCCCCATTGACTTTCCTTGTCAGAAGATCGTAAAAGGGGATCACGTGACCCCGGGACACCGTAACTGTCATAAATACGAGTCAGATGCCAAGTGTCTGAATTTTGATCACATGACGATGGGGATGCTGCTATGGTCGTAAGTGTGAAAAAATGGTCATAGGTCACTTTTTTCAGTGATGTAACTTTGAATGGTCACTAAATGAACTGTTGTAAGTCAAGGACTACCTGTGCCACATCTCCATGTATCAAGGTCATTTTAAAGATAGCTTGATCTGTCTGGAGGTTGAATGAATCCACCTCTCATCGTTACCTTGTTACAATGTAGATTTCTGCTAAGCAGATCCTGCAGTAGACAGCTAAAAGATTCTGTATTGTTTATTCATTCATTCACTATAACTAACTGAAGGTAGCAAACGTACCTAAGACTCCTTCCTCCTCCTATTTTCCCCACAACAACAACAACAACAACCAACAACAACCACCCTGTGAGGTGCATTGGGCTGAGGGACTGGCCCAAAGTCACCCAGCCAACTTTCATGCCCAGGACAGGACTAGAACTCACCTTCTCCCGGTTTCTAATTGCTGCCTCAACTACTAGACCCGTGACGGTGAACCCAGGGCACGCGTGTCACAGGTGGCACGGGGAACCATATTTGCTGTCACGGCAGGCCTCAACTCCGATTTCTGGCCTTCTGGAGGGCCGGGGGAGGCAGTTTTCGCCCTCCCTAGGCTTCAGGAAAGTCTTCAGAGCCTGGGGAGGGCACAAATCTCCCCCCCCCCCGCATGCATGGTGGGGGGGGGTCACTCGCACATGCGCAAGCAGGTGGGTGGGTGAGCACATGAACATGTGTGCACAGTTTTGGCACACCTTTACTGTCCACTAGACAGTGGCTTCTTACATTCAATCAATCCACTCCGTGCATTGGTGGGACAAGTGGATCCCTGCAATGTCCCTTGCATTCCACGGGACCCAGTCATTGCCCAAAATCCATGGGCTGTCAGTGCAACTGATATATGCAGAAATACACAATCCTGGTCACCGATCAAGAGTCTCATTTCAAACCGTTCACACACCTTTCAGTCACTACTTACCCATCTGGGAGCCCTCCAGTGGTCGTTGGTATCTTTCAATCAAATCCAGGCATGGAATCCCACACCAGCCCCCCCAATTGTCCCCAATTCGGGTCTGAGCCTGGTGCTGAAGCCGATGGTGCAGGCTTGTTTCCTTTTACTGGAACGCTCGAGGGAAAGGGGTCCTGGCCAAAAATGCCAAGGAACCCTGAAGAATAGAATAAAGCAAGCTTTATACAATTTCACTAAAGCGCAAGGCGGATAAGATGGGATATATAAGAAATATCATGTAATAAACATTTTAGTAAAGACCTAACAATTGCTCTATTGGTTCCTAGCCGTCCCTATTCCTAAGGCTTGGCTAATGAATGCTCCAGGACTTATCTATTTGCTCCAGGCCATCCCTATTCCTAACTTCCAGCTGTGGTATGCAGGATGTCTAGCTTTTGTTACTCTTATCAGTTCTTTAACCACCCAGAATATGCCAAGTTTTACATTGACATTTTCTCTCTGAATAAGCATTCTTTGTTCTTGCCAGACAGGCTCCACAATGAAAGGCTCCCTACCAGGAAGCCTTGCCTTTTTTTAGCAGACAGCCCATTATTCATGTCTCCTGTTCATGGGCTCAGGAGGACTCCAGGCCTGGGAGCAGCTGAGCTCCCCAGATCCCCAACCCCTTCCGATGGCTGGAATGGAAATGGAGTGGGACGTATGTAACTCAGTGACTGGCAGGGCCTCAGCAGCTGAGTGTGTCCCATCTCTTCTGCTGGCCTCTCCCAGGTCAACCTTGATTCATCACAATTTCTGTTGCTAAGCAAGGCAGTTGTTAAGTGAGCTGCACCTGATTTTACAAGCCTTTTTTCACTGTTTAAGCGAATCACTGCAGCTGTTAAGTGAATCACATAATTAAGTGAATCCATCGTGCCTTTGCTTGTCGGAAGCCAGCTGGAAAGGTCAGAAACCCAGTTGCTGGCCCAGAAAAACTGTTGCTGGCCCAATGTCAGGCCTGCCTCCTTTCAAAGCCCAAGAAAGAAAACCCCCAACTCCATTGCAATAGAGAGGAGATCCTTTTATTGAGTTTGAAATGATAGCAGTGAAAGCAAGGCAAGATCTAATTCAAAATGTGTGAAAGCTACAGACGCAACAGTTCCCCCAATCCCCCCCCCCCGAGTCCAGTGCTGAGGGTCCAATCAAGGTCCAGTATGATGATATGTGAAGCTCATCTTCAGGTACTTCACCCATCTGGGGTCCTAGGACGGTTGGCCTTGACTGGGTGTAAACAAATCCACTCAGCAGCGCAATCATTCTTGAGAGCAAACCTCCCTTCCAGTTCACATGAGACTTCACCTCACCAGCCCACTTCCCCAACCCAAATGCCATACCCCCCCTCCCCATTACTACGGCAGCCAATAGCAAGCATGCAGCAAAGTCGAACCCACTCGGCTTGGCCTGAGGCACTTCTACCCACCTGGGATCAGTCTCAGAGGGAGTGGGACGGGGGCATCGGCCTCCTTCCCGTCTTTGCTCCTGTCTGTTGGGAGCCCAGCAAAACCACCATTTGACTTTGAGTCTGGTAGCTCCATAGTTCTTGTGGCAGAGAGTTTGACCTCCGTGGCCTCCAGCTTCTTGGGTCCCAGCAAGCATTAACTCTACTCTTCCTATGTGTTCTGTTCAGGAAAAATAAGGGGGGTCCTTGATGCTCTCTGAGCTTGGTGGTTTTCTGGCAGACATTTCATTACCCACAGCAGTAACATCAGTGGTAGAAGCTTGCTGGGGGTTTGCTCTCAATTTACTACTCCTACTTACCAGCACTGATAACGTTATGTAGTTGAGTAATGAAATGTCTATAAAGGTAAATGTTCCCCTCGCACATATGTGCTAGTCGTTCCGACTCTAGGGGGCGGTGCTCATCTCCGTTTCAAAGCCGAAGAGCCAGCGCTGTCCGAAGACGTCTCCGTGGTCATGTGGCCGGCATGACTAAATGCCAAAGGCACACGGAACACTGTTACATTCCCATGTTTTCAAACTGCTAGGTTAGCAGAAGCTGGGACAAGTAATGGAAGCTCACTCCGTTATGCAGCGCTAGGGATTCAAACCACCGAACTGCCAACCTTTCTGATCAACAAGCTCAGCGTCTTGGCCATTGAACCACTACGTCCCTAAGAAATGTCTATAGGAAATCCCCAAGCTTTGAGGGTACCAAGGACCCCACAGTTCAACCCTGAGCTACAAATATTCTCCTTTATCGATATCAGTTCAGAATTTACTTTTGTTTCTTCCAACTCTTCCTGAGAAGGAAAACGACCCAAGTTACTGGGAAAAACGATTGGTTGCAAAAATGGGCCGTTTGCGTCTCTCTCTGCTCCAGCCTTCAGAGGTTTCCTCATGCAACTGCAGAATGTCGGCCTGGTGGCCCAGCATCTTGGTGGGATTTTGGCTCCTGGAGTTTCGTTGTGTAAAAGTGGCCACTTGGTGCTGCCTCCGGCTGTCCTGCAGATTCCCAGAGAAATGCACAGACCAAAAATGCCTAGGAAGGGAAAGTGCTTATTGCATTTCCTGCTGGTGTGGATCAGGGACGAGAGACTCCTTGTTTGTCCACAGGGGATGGCAACTCCAAGGACAAAAAGGAGGCTCTTTTCCCCTCTGCTAAGGATGGAGGAGGATGTTCTGAGCTGCAAACCAGGAAGACACTTGCTAGTCACTCGTTAATTGGTGCAAATATTGGTATCATAGAAATACATTTGTCTTGTACTCCTGGTTCCTCCACAAAACTTCTTCACAAAACTTGGATTCATCTTTAAATTATGTTACTTGTTGAATTAGCCACCATAACCTATTGAGCAGGCACAGCCCGGCTGTGGCATTTCCTGGGACTGATGTAATATTAGATGCATTTCACTGGAGGTGATCACCACAAAGCACAATCCACACCAAACCAGAATTTTCAGCCGTGGTTTACTAAACAATCCATTGTGGCCTGGTTTTCAAATATTGTTAAGTCATAATTGCTGGGTTTACTAAATGCATTACACTAAACTAACAATTCCCAACCTCACCAACCTTAAGCTGCGTGGACTTTGATTCCAAGGAGAATTCTGAGAGTTGGTCCAGAGAGTTGTTAAGGTTTAGAAACGCTGCAAAAGACCTCTATTAACAACTTAATGTTACATATGAGTGAGGCCAACAAAGCATTCGGCATTATTAAGGCTATTTCTGGCCTCCTATCCTTAGGTTATGACTAGGTGTCCAGGCTCCATTCACACACAAAAAGTAGCCTCATTCATGTCCTACTCAAACAAGCGGGCCACGACATGGCTTGGCAACAGGGCCGTTCCCTCATCTTCCCACAACTCTTGGATTCCCGAATGCCCAACCATCTTGCATGAACTCAGCTGGCCCTTTGGAGGGCAACTGTCAGGAGACCTGGCTGCTCTGAGCCCAGCTTCTTTCTGCAGGATGGACCACAGAGGACCCCATAATGGGGGAGAGCACAGGGGTCTCAAGTTCCCCCCCAAGAACTGCCCTGGGGGAGACGGTGCAGTTCTGACCATCCGACACTGCCTGAGAGGAAGAGGTGGGGCAAGACAAAGAAGGCAGCAACCTGACCCACTCCCCCCTCACTTAATGCCAGTCCCCTGTAGGGCAGCCCCTCCCCCAGGTGCACCAGGGCTGTGGGAAGGGGAGTAGCAGGGGGGTGCTCTCTGGCCTCGGTCATCCAGTTCAAAATTGTCCCAAAGGTGCTTTTTTCAAGAGGCAACTGGACTTTCTGGTTTTTTCTTTGAAGATGTTTCACTTATCGAAGAAAAAAACCTGAAAGTCCAGTTGCCTCTTCAAAAAAGAACCTTTGGGTCAGATAGTAGAAACCTTTTTCTTGTCTAGTCTTTTAATAACATTTGAATAGAATAGAATAGAATAGGACCAGAGCAGCTTTGGCCAAGTCTGATTAGATTTATATAGAATGCATATCTGGTGCAGCTTTTAGTGTATATGCAAAACAGAGCAATAGTAATAGCGATAGAAGGTAGTAGAAAAGATGAAAAGGATACGGTCATACAACCATACTATATGGGTAAATATCCTTATAAGACAGTACTGTGGAAATTAGCTGTTCAGCAGAGCAATGGCACAAGGGAAAAACTCTCTCAGTCTGGGGGTTTAGCTTGCAATGCTCTATAGTGGCATCCGGAGGAGAGTTGAGCCAGTTTATGTCCAGGAAGTGAGGGGGTATTTTCTCAGCCCTCCTTCTGACCAGCACAATGTACAGGTCCTCAATGGTAGGCAGGCTGGTTGCAACTGTATTTCCTGCAGTCCTAATTATACCTGTACCAAACCAGTTATTTCCCCCAAGTCTTATAAAATGTGCTCGTAAACTTACGTATGCCTTGCAAAATTTGTAAGATGTGCTTCACTCATGTGATCATTTTGGAAGTAAACATAAACAAGCAGATAAAATATATTTATTTGTAATGTGATTCAAATTAAAATATAAACTATCATAGTGCAATCCTTAAACACACCATAGCAATAAAGGAAGTAATAAAACCGCCCTGTTCAAAAGTTTGCATACCCTTGATTATTTGGGCATGATAGAGTCAGGGGCAAGTATCTATGCCTTGTTTCAGTGTAATTAGTGTATTGTGAGAACATAAAAGGAGGGGAAAAGGGAGGAAAAGCCATCCATGCCAGCCCTTGTGTGCATTCCACAGGCAGGTCATCTCTCCTGACTCTCCAGCTAATGACCAATCATTAGAAAGAAGCTGAAGGTTGCAGAAGAACATCCCCCCCCCCCCAATCCCTTCAGACTAGATTGAGGTGGAGGCCGAAATGCAGTCCTGCTTTCCCTTTAAGAAATTGATATGTGTCAGTTTCTTAATCATAAGGAAGAAAATCTCCCAGGACACACAAGACGTTTTCCCCTTAACACCAGACAACCAAAGACCTAGAGAAAGAAGGAGGAAGGATGGCATTCCTTCTACCAGACTTCCCACCTCTCTGTCTGCAACTTTCAAACGCTGGGACAACTTTACTAGAAACCTTACTGCCCTTCTGCCTGTGCCAACTTCAAGAGTAGCCTAATAAACCATCCTCCACTCCAAACAGTTGTTCAATGTGCTCCTTCATAACTCAAGTCACACTTGAACTCAGAACTTTCTCGTTTACAGCAGTCAATGAGTTTCTTTGGTCCCAAGAAACACTCATGCACTTTTTAAAAAAAATCCAGGACTGTGCCAACTTTGTGGCTTAGAGAAGCCGGGGGAAAGCGAAAGGAAACTCCGCTTCATAGTCAGGAAAAGGATCTAAAGAGAGATCCAAAGATTTGAAAATGCCAATCGGTGCTGCTCAGACTCTGACCCAGAAGTGGGGAATGAGGGGCTCTGCTAATACTGAGCCAGCCGGGTAGACCAAGAAAGATGCCAGACAAAACTGCTGCAAGATCTGCTGGGCTGGAAGGAAAACCCCAGAAGCGGCTTCCATGGGGACACAGGCTGCTTCAGGAGGCGCAAGGAGCTCCTGGAACAAACATGGGACGTGGGCAGGGTTGCCGTCGCTGCACCAACGCCCAAAGCAGCTCAATATGCCAGACGGCACCTGGAGGAGCCTTGAAACCTCCGGAACCAAATCGTCTGGGACGATGAGGCCAAAATTGAACGTTATGGCCGCAAATGGACACAAACGCTTGCAGAGGAATCCACAAGGCCTGTGGAGAAGCAGACCCAACCCTCGCAGGAAGCCTGGGATGGGTCTCCGCTGCTTTGGGGTGGGGAGGTTCGGCAGCAGTCCAAATCGATGGCAAGAGGAAGACAGCATCTCATCAGAAAATACAGGAGGACAATTCGCGTTCATCAGCTCCGAAGCTGCACGTGGGCCCCACCTGGACCAACACGAGTGTGTGTGACCTCCCCAAAAAGGGCAAGAGTTCTGGAGTGGCTGTCAGTCTCATGACCTTAGCGCTACTGAGTCGCTTCGGGGAGACCTCAAACATTCAGCTCATGCTTGACAATCCAGTTCTCCACCACAGAGGATGCCTGCAATATACATTCTTTACGTATTATTTTATACAAAGACATTTCTTAGCCTTAGTAAGACCACTATAGCTCTGATTTTGGTTGACATTTGAGCGGTAGTCCTCCATTGACAATCACAACTGGGGTTAAGTTAATGTGGTTGTAAAGCAACTCATCAACTAATTGGACCCAATTTTATGACCACTGCATTTGATAAGAGATCCAGCTTCCACAACTGACACTGCTTGCCAGAAACTGGCTGGAAAGATGGCAAATCTCAATCATGCAATTACATGACCATGGTGTAATGGTCATAAGTGTGAAGACTTTCTGAGCCCATCATAACTTTGAACTGTTAAATGAACTGTCATAAGTCAAGGACTATCTGTATGATGCAACTTATGTGGTCTCTTCAATATCTGTGGACTACTTGTTTTAACCATGCCATAAGATCTCCCACAGTGGGAGTAGCAGATACTCTTGATAACTTCTCATCCATGCAAACCATAATTGCACCAGTGCTGATGCTTTCTCACCACCACTGGAAGCAGTCATGGAGGCTAGGAAGGAATTTATCAAGGAGAGCAGAAGATGTAAGCTGTCCTTTCACCTGATCACGGAGAGCGTGACTGCAGGAGGACTACATCTTCCAATGTTTCTTATGGCTACATAAGGGGAGGGGGAAAATAAAGTGTAATTCACTGGCTGCAATCAGTGCAAAAAACAAATGGATATTCAACAACATATTCTCCAAAGGGGAAGTGGAGGAAATAGCAAAATTAAAACAAGAAAATAATTGATCCTAGTTCATTTCCATCTTGTCATGAAACAGCTAACAATTTCATCTCTGGCTTTCACTGAAAAATTATCTTCTCAATGGCTGTTGTCTGCATCTGCACCCAGAGCTCTTTTCTCCTGGCTTCCGTGTTCCTCCTGAAAACGATTCCTGGGACTCCAAAGGCCAGGTGCAGAGGAAGCGTCCAGCAGAATGACCTTTGTTTAAATATCTATTATGACAAAAACTTCTTTTCCTTCTTCCAGGACCTGCATGGCTGAATACGTGATTGCTTTGACTTCTGTCCCCTGAGATGAACAAGCAAGAGGAAAACAGTAAATAACTTGTTAATTCAACAAACTATGTTTAACCATGGCTTATTTGACAGAATTCAAACATCCTTGTCAAGAGCAGAGTTCAGAAATCAGATGTGAATATTTGAGCAACAGCATCCCTTTGCACTGGATCAGACTCAGGACAGCTAACAAGGGAGGAACTTAGGCACACTGGAGGCAGTGCATGTACACTCACTTGCTCTTTCTAGTCAAGATGAAAATAAAAGCAATTTGAGTGTATAAATCACGTAAAGCCATACTGCTAATTGTTGAGGTTTTTAAGGTATGGGTCATTTAACTGTGGTTATGTGGACCTAAAGAAGTGTGGCTTATTCAGTAAATCATGGTTAAATGAGCTTTGACTTAGGGCAGTGGTTCTCAAATAGTGGGGCGCACCCCCCAGGGGGGGGCGAAAGGCTCCATAAAGGGGGGCGCGAAGGCTCCCTTTCCATCTGGGTGCAACGGCGGCGACGAAGGCAGCAACGGCGGCGGCGAACTGGAGTTTCCAGGTTGCCTGTCCGACCAGCCCCCGCTGGCTCCTGGCTGAGGGAGGAGCTGCAGCTCCTCCTTCTCCGGTTTGCTCGGAGGGTGGTTTTAAGCGTTCCGAAGGCTTCAGGGACCGTCCGAGGCTTCCCTGATGCCTTCGGAGCGCTTAAAACGACCGCGCCACTGGAGCAACCATGGCGCTTCGGGGACAAGCCCCGCTGAATTAGTGCCGGTGCAACAACGTTGTGCTCTCCTTTGCAGGGATCGGCAGGGCTGCGGCAGTACGGCTGAGCCAAGCGGGGGCCCAGGTGGTGGCGGTGAGCCGGACCCAGACAGATCTCGATAGCCTGCAAGAAGAGGTAGAGGCAGCGTGGCTCCTGCCTGCTCAGCCTCTGTGCCCAGTTTGGCTTCTGCCTGGCCCGACCCTCGCTTTTCCTCTGTCCGAAGGCACATCCTCTCTTCCAGGAGGGCCATGCCTGGGTGGTTGCCTCTCGCTCAGAGGAAGGCTTTGCTTCCGGGAAACAGAAATACGAGGCAGCTTTTCCACTGGGGTCTCTACATATTATAGGACTAGATCGGTTCTCAAAGGTTTTAGCCTGGGGGTCTCTTTGATTTTTAAAAAGTGATTGAGGACACCAAAAAGCTTTGATGTGTGTGGGTTATATCACTGATGTGTAGTATGTTAGAAATTAAAACCGAGAAATGTTAAAAATATTTATTTATAAAATACTCCGCCATCCCCCTGAAAGAGTACGGTAAACCATACTTTGAGAATCACCGCTCTAGATAAACCTTGAATTTCATTCTGTAGGGCCCTTGTTACCAATTTAAAAATAAGATATTTACTGCATTTCTCATCATTTTCTCACAGAATTGCGATGAATTACTTATGGATAAATGTTTATTGTATAAAATAAGAGGTGTTTAATAAGGATACAGTGTTATGCAGAGGTGTACTTATAACAATTTTATAGACAAATGATACTATTTACAGTCGCGCGGGGGGCGCGAAATGTTTTCTTCTTCCTAGGGGGGGCATGACAGAAAATAATTGAGAAGCACTGACTTAGGGTAATGTGTGAAGCCAACCATATCAGAGCTTGCTTTTTTCCAAGTTGCCGTTTTCAGGGGAATCTATTTGTAATTATTATTTCCTTTTAACTGAAAGGTTAGAGTGAACTTTATGTGGAGTATATAAGTTATAAGCCTTTGACCAAGGAATGCAAGGATGGTTTTCCTGAAATGCAGAAGGATGCTCAACCAAGCCAGATTTGACTCTGATTCACTAGTCCACAATAACTATGTTAAAGCTTGTTAGAGCATACCTGGGGATGCTTCTGTAAAGAGAACTCTTCTCCCCACCTTGAAAATAAAAGAAAGCAATCATTAGAAAGTATAGCATTTTTTAAAAAGTGTGCATCACCAAAGGAGGGGAAGCCACCTGGATCATTTAAAGAAGGGGCCCTCAACCTGTGGGTCGCAGCCCACTACCGGGCTATGGCCTATTTGCAACCAGTCCATGTGAGTGGGGGGCTGGCGCATGCACTCGCAATCCCACTTGGGTGACAATCTGTGCAAGCATGAGTGCCTGCCCCTCATACAAAACCATTCCCTCTTCTCCCCCTTTCCCTGGCCACTGACCCAGAAAAGTGGGGGAACTCAGATTTAAAGGCAGACAAATTTGATCCCAATGGTGTGTGTTTTCTTTCCCAAATGTTCATGAGAAATGACGGTGAACAAGAAACCTGGCAGAGAGATGACGCTTAGTCGCCATGTGGACTCTTTGCAGAATCTTCCATGAAAGTCACAAAGTCTTTAGATTTTAGAACTTCAACTCTTCTATTTTAAACTGGATAAATTCACTTACCCAATAGATCGTATCTTGAAATGTATTGGGTCGATGTGAAGCACTTTCACTTCCTATAAACAGGGAGGAATTTAACCTTAGTACAAAATCTATACACCTTCACAGGCTTCACACAGCTCCAGTAGCATCTCCAAGTAGCAGGATTCTTAATCCAAGCACAAAAATTCTCCACTTTCTACATACATCAAGGTGCACCTGAAGCAGTAACTTCTTAGAGCCTACAAACTGATACTTTAGTCTGCTCCAGCATCTTGAAAAGCTCATATAATCTAACTAGATGCTATAAAAATCCCCGATTCACAAGAAGAATGCAACTAATGGGACCTTAACAAAATACATTGCTGCTCCTCTTTAGATTTTTTCATTGGCTAGTTGCAGTCTTATGATTCTACCTCAGCTTCGTAAGAATAGATGAATTCAATAGGTCAACAAAATCATTGCAAAGAGCTGGTATATAAAATATCATATTTCTTAAGATGAAAAATACTAAATACTCACTCTGGGTATGAAAAACTCCTCAGCGCTGAATTTATAGAGCCACTCATCGAGGAAATGAAAGAGAAGAGAGAGCATATCATGTCCTATGGAAAAATATGTTAGAAACCACAGGTGGATTTTCAAAGCAGAATTCCTCCTCCCTGTCTAATTCTCACCCTCAACAGCTTTAGGCTGGGCAAAGGATATGAAAGGAGATCTTTTTGTGAACCATGCTGGGAAGAATCATTATTTTCTTGCACAGCTATGCTAAAACATTATTTTTTCTGCTTGTTGCCCTGGATTGATTGAATGCAAAGTTAAATGTTCTGCCTACTTGCAGGAATCAACAATTATGCTTTAAAAACTTTGAAGAAGTTTTATACCATGTGCACAATTATTAGCAAGAGTGTTTTGGCCGTATCATTTTTATGCATATTTTCCACCTCCAAGCTATATAAACTTGAATGTTTATTGGCTATAAGCATATCAGGTGATGTGTATTCATGTAATGAGGCCTAAGGTGATCAACACCCTATATCAAGGTGTGCATAATTATTAGGCAACTTCTTTTCCTCAGCAAAATGGGCTAAAAAAGATTTAACTCTGAAAAGTCAAAAAATGTAAAATATCTTTCAGAGAGAGATGTTGGCGTGTGATCACAGAACTATCGAACATTTTGTTGCAAATAGTCAACAGGGTCGCAAGAAACGTGTCAAGAGAAAAAAGACGCGCCTTAACTGCCAAAGGTTTGAAAAGAATCAAACGTGAAGCTACCAGGAACCCATTATCCTTCAGTGCTGTTATATTCCAGAACTGCAGCCTACCTGGAGTGCCCAGAAGTAGAAAGTGTTCAGAGCTCAGAGACACGACCAAGGTAAGGGAGGCTGAAACCCGACCACCACTGAACAGGTCACACAGGTTGAAACGGTAAGCCTGGGCCAAGAAATATCTGGAGACAGATTTTTCAAAGGTTTTGTGGACTGATGAGATGAGAGTGACTCCTGATGGACCAGATGGGTGGGCTCGTGGCTGGATCAGTAACAAGCATGGAGCTTCACTTCGACGCCACCAAGGTGGAGGTTGGGTACTGGTGTGGGCTGGTATTCCACTGTGTAGCTAGCCAGTAAAAGGCCTTAAAGATGAAAGAATAATGACATGGCCCCCTTCCTCACCCAGCCTAAACACTAATGAGAACTCGTGGGCCCTTCTTATACGGGAGATTTACGGTGAAGGAAAACAGAAAATCTCTCTGAACAGTGTCTGGGAGGCTGTAGTTCCTGCTGCACCAAGTTATTTGTCAGTAGGTCAAGAAACTGACAGACTGAGTAGTTTATTATTCTCACTTTAACAAGAGGCATTTTTATTTTTCATTAAGTTGCATGATAATTCTGCAAATTAAGTTGCCCAATAATTGTGCACACATAGATATTCTCCTAAGAAAGCCAAAACCTCACTTTTACTTCCTCAAATATTTAATCTATGCTGATCTGGTTGCCGATTACTGGTGGAGGGGTGCTGGAATCTTTTTTTTCTCTTTTGGGCTGATTGACTGACAGGTCTTCATCTAATGTTTTTCCCTTTAAAAACGCTCATGTAATTGAAGGCAGTCTTCTTAAAAGTTTTTCCTGCCCGTGGATGTTGTGGGAAAAAACTTCTGGGGAATGCCCCGTTAGAACAGCCAGGCTCCAAAAATGCTTTCTTACCTTCCGCTTCCACTTCTACTGTGTCAAGAGGTTCAACTGTCTCCGTGTCTGTCATGTAGCCAAACATGGCCATAGCACATTGTTCAAATGCCTCTTCCAAGGTATCACCCCAGGCATGCAACCTACAAGTTGATTAGAATTAATTTTGCTTGGTAGGGTGGTCCTAGCACCAGAATAAAATATACAGATGAGAAATCTGAAGACCAGAGTATCAGAAAAGACAATCCAGTTGACTTACAGGATAAATAGTAAATGTTTTATATTTTGAGATCTCCAATAGAAAATAAATAGTAGTTGCCTTTTTAATTCTGTGGCTTGTATTCTATGTGCTCTACAATGACCTCTACAATAACTTGCTCTTTAGAAAAACCTTTGTGCCCACTCACTCTTCTTCCCAGTCTGCAGAGGAATCTTTTACATGATGTAACACCTTCCAACAGGTACAAACCCATACATTGGATTTAAGCTAGAAGCTTTGGGGGGAAGATGTGTATTTTAGGGCCATAACTCCTGTTTTGCAGATAGGAATTCTATATTTGGTTCCTCCCCTTTACACATAGAATTGGAGACTGGAGCAGTTTTCAGTCTGGACAATGGTTATTATGGTTAGTAGCATCCAGTCGCCTAGTCATCTTGGTTGCTCTTCTCTGCACTCTTTCTAGAGTCTCCACATCTTTTTTTATATCATGGCGACCAAAATTGGATGCATTATTCCAAGTGTGGTCTTACCAAGGCATTATAAAATGATATTAACCCTTCACATGATCTTGATTCTATCCCTCTGTTGATGCAGCCTAGAACTGTGTTGGCTTTTTTGCTGGTCTAACATATTCAGAGTCCAATAATATTAGAGTTACTAATGAGGAATTATGACATGAAAAAACTCTTTCCTGAAGACAAGAGAAAGGGCATTGCATAACCTAGCCTTCCCCCTTCCATTTATTAGAGTATATGCTTAGGTGGAAATACTCACTGCACATCAGCCGTATGATCCAGATCTAAATGTAGTTTTAAAAGAATAAAATCAATTAATTAAGAGTCAAAGTGAAATCCACAGAAATCACAATAGGGGCCTCAAACTTAAAGGTTTTGATTTGCTAATTAAAAAGTAATCATCTCAAAATCAAAATTTCAGCAATGTTTTTCCAGATTGGGGAATAGAAACGCTAAAAGCTACAGTTGAGCAAAGACCGGAAAACAAAGTGAAAAGAATTAAAAGGAGGCAAAGATCGTTTTACTCTCTGGATCTCATCTGCCATAAATGAAGGAAGAGTCCCCTTCTGGGTCCCCCAAGGCGGAGGCAGGGCGCCGGTTCTCCTTAAAGCCGAACTTTCCCCGCGGCTTCCGCCTTCGCCCCGGCAGGGAGAAACTCACATTCGTACTTCCTCTGGATGGCCGGGTATTTGGCCTTGACCCCTTGCTGCGCCTCAGTCAAGTCATAGTCCTGCCGGTCGTCCGCCATGGGGCCCGGCTGCTCTGTTTCCCCCGGGAGACCGGAAAGGCTTCCTCGGTCCGATGGGCTGGGGGGGGAGGGGGGCTCCTGTTCCTGACTCCCGGTGCGGTCCGAGGCCCCTCAGCCAAGTCCCAGCAGATCCGGCCCGACCTCACCCTGCCCCTCTGGGCGCTGCTCTGCCCCTGGCCTCCGCTGAAGCAGCTTCACCGACCGTGTTTCTGCCCCACCGGTTATCCCGAAAGGGGGGAAAGCCGCTCCCTGACCCGAGCAAACGAGAGGCTGACTGGCAACCGGGAAGGCGGCCAAGGGGACAAGGGGGGGGGCTCCTTTCCCGGACAATCCTCCCGCCCCTCCTCGGTGGAAAATGGCGGCTGAGACGGAGGGGGGAGGGGGGAGCTCGCGCGCGCGTGTGGCCTTTCCTGCCCCGCCCCCTCCCGCCATTCCCGCGCTCGTGATTCGCGGAGGAGGCGGCGGCGGTGACGGTCTGCGATTGGCTGCCGTTGGCGCGAACGCGTCGCGCGCGGCTGCTGTTCTGTGGCGACGGGCGAAAGGGGGGGGGCAAAGGAACCGGCGGCGGCCTCGCCAAACGGTAGAGGCGTGCCCAGACAGGCAGCCGTCGGAAACCGGGAGCCGCGACGCCACACGCGCCGTTTCGACGAGTCGCCATCATGGCGGATAAGGAAGGTAGGCGAGCCGCGCTCTCCCAGAGGGGAAGCCTCCGCCGGAACAGGCCCCGCGCCCGCCCTCTCTTCCCGCCCTGGCGGGGAGCCCTTCGTCCAATCCCGGCGCCGGTCGACCTGGCCCCGCCCCGTATCCCCGACGCCGCCCAATAGGGTACGCCGCGCGCGCTGGACCCGCCCTCTCCGACTCTTCCCCCGCGGCGGCAAGTCCGCGCTTCTGGGTCCCTCGGCGGCGGCGACCGCGAGTTCGCCGGGATGAGGCGGGCCGGGCTGCCCGATGGCTCAGGTAGGGGCCGGGCCGTGGGGAATCCCGGGGCGTGGGTGGGCGGGCTCCCCGATGGTCTCCCGGTTTCCTCGCGGGGGGGGCGTGTTGGCGCTCCCCCCCAAATTTCCCGCGGCAGTTGAACCCCAAGGCGGTCTGAGCCGCCGCGGCAGTCGGGTCTCCGCCCTCCGGGGCAGCAACGCTGATGTCGCGGCTGCCCCGGCGCCGGCAGTGGGGCGGAAGGAGCGAGGCCGGTTTTTCCCAGCCCTGGGCCTCCTTCCGCCTCAGCCTTTCTGGGCGGTTGCTCCGGGGGGGGGGGGAGGCGAAGGCTTCTTGCCGTTGTTGGCCCAGCGCAGCCCGGTCAGCTCCCCTCGGATGCTCTGGCAGCGAGAAGCCCCGTGAACAGGCCTGGCTCTTCCGCGCGCCTTGGTTGCTTTCCTTGAGACGAAGCGGACTGGGAAGCAGCGCCACTTGATAGCCGAGGAGGCCTTAGCCTGGAGGGAGCTCTTTGTTGTACTGCAGACCAGAATCGCCTTTTCTTTCGGGGCATTAAAGAAAAATGACAATTTGACCCCCCTCCTGTTGTGTTCTGTCTTGTGAAAGAGACTGCCGAACTTTAATATTGATATTGTGGATAATAATTTCTAACCACAGGAAAAAATGTGTATCGGTGATAATTATTCAGTCAATAGTAAGGTCTATACATGAGTATAGGCTTGCATGTTTAATTACTAGATTTTTTGCATTTCCTGATAAGATTGTGAGTGTACATAAATACTTTTGCCAGGTATAAAAAGTACCTTTTCCCTTCTATCTCGTATTCTGAATAATTAGCTTTACTAATAATTTCTTTCCATGCTACTGTAAAATTAATTGGATTGCATTGATGTTATATTTTAGCTGCCTTTGATGATGCAGTGGAGGAACGAGTGATCAATGAAGAATATAAAATATGGAAAAAGAATACTCCCTTCCTTTACGACCTTGTAATGACACATGCCTTAGAATGGCCCAGCTTGACTGCTCAGTGGCTTCCCGATGTAACCAGGTAATTTTCTAAGAATTACAGTTTAACATGTATAAATATTGAGCAAAGTGAAACTTATGAGTAAACATGCTGGAAAAGTAGCTATACCCATATAGCATTAATTTAACTGAAAAGACCTTGCTCTTACTAACTCTAGGTGCCAATAATCTTTGCCTGCATGTGTTTCTTGCAGTCTGCTTGCTCCCTCCCCCCCTTTGCATGCAATTATAAATGCATTTAGTTTTCTAGTCCTCCTTACCAGATACTCATGCACAGTGTATTAAGTTCTATAGAATGGAATTGAGTTCAAACGTGTGCATATGAGGGTAAGACTTAAATGTGCACAGTAGTCCTCACCATACTTTTAACTTTCTTTTGCAACTCTTTATTAACATATAGCAAATAGGGGTGAACACAAAAAGTAAAGCCTATTTTAAATCAGAATAAATCTTGTTCCACAAGTTTTGCTAAACCATTATGGATGAGTTGTGTTTGGCAAAAACAAAATCTAAAATGTAGCTGTTGCAGAAAAAAAAACCTCAGTCCTGGGAAAATAATGGTCAAATCTTCAAGGTAGGCATAGCCAAGAAACAGGAATCATGTGGAGTTTTGGGTCAGGCTTTTATATAATTAGAATGCTGTAACAGGAAGCTATCAAAGCCCCTCTCTAATTCATCTTAATGCTAAGGTGAATCAAGGTTGCTTGAATTTATTTCTCACATACCTTTTTGGTCTCTCTGAATCAGATGGCATTCTATTACACAGCTCTTTCCTGTGTGGAATGGTACTTCGGCCCAAAATTTTTTTGCAAGCAGATTCCTTTTTGTTTTTTCTACCCAGTGTAGCCAAAGAAATCTGGGTGGTCTCTTCTCCTCCACCCCCTCTCCCCAAATAAATAGCCTGCCTTGTTTTTGAAAATGTATGAAATAGCCGGAGCTCTTGGCTCTTTCTTGCTTTTCTTAGCAAAATATTCTTATTACTTTAAGAATTAATTGCTCAAAGGATTCTTTTTCTTTGTAGTGTTCACTGACCCTGTTTAATCAGTCTAGCTTTTCTTTTTTTCTTTTAAGTTCAACCCCATCTCATTTTTTAATGGCATTACAGACCCGAAGGCAAAGATTTCAGTATTCACCGGCTGGTTCTTGGGACACATACATCTGATGAGCAAAATCACCTTGTAATAGCCAGTGTTCAGCTCCCCAATGATGATGCCCAGTTTGATGCCTCACATTATGATAGTGAAAAGGGAGGTAAGAAAAAAAATAAGTTTTTATTTGTGGATTTAGACCTATTATTTAAAACATGGCTTGTGTAGTTGCATCTTGTGTGTACTTTTTGGCAGTACCTGATTTCTTGTTTTGGTTTTATTGACAAATGGGTTTAAAATCATTCAGCTATGTACAAATTAGGTTCATAATGAACATTGATAATGAGCAGATAGAAAATATTAAATATTGTAACACTATAAATATGAAATGTCAGCATTTTGATTTTTTTTAGATAAGTCAAAGGAAAGCTTTTAATGTCACATTTGCTTGAGCGCAGTTTAGTAATCAGCAATAGTATTTTAGGCTGCTGTATTACATTATTGCACTAGCTTTTATATTTTATATTTCTGTTCTCAATTCATATCCTCCGATGAGCAACAAAGTAGAGTTTATAAACCTTATCTTTATTTCCAGAATTTGGCGGCTTTGGATCTGTTAGTGGAAAAATTGAAATTGAAATAAAGATCAACCATGAAGGAGAAGTGAATAGAGCCCGTTACATGCCTCAGAATCCTTGCATTATTGCCACAAAAACTCCATCCAGTGATGTTCTTGTATTTGATTATACCAAACATCCATCTAAACCAGGTTTTTGCCTATTTTCATGTCTTTCATCTCCTGTTTGGAAATACAATCTTAAGAAAGTTACAATATGCCCAATAATTACTATTTGAAAAGTAACATTTATGCATTCAGGCAAGTAGGAATAGCATATGATAGTGGTTACTAGGGAAGGATTTTGAGTAACAGTTTAATTATGTGGATCAACTAGATAGTCAAGTTTTCTCAGCTTTAATTCTAATCTGAAGCAAAATTAACACTTTTCACAATAGTTATATGCTTGCTATTTGCATTTTCCTAGTGTTAAATGTTTTAAAAAATGAGAAGATGTTATTATTATTTTATTATATTTGTGCTTTTGCTCAGCCACTGCTTTCTTTGTAGATCCTTCTGGGGAGTGCAATCCAGATCTACGTCTTCGGGGGCATCAAAAAGAAGGTTATGGTCTGTCTTGGAATCCAAACCTTAGTGGACATTTGCTTAGTGCATCTGACGATCATGTGAGTAGTTATGTGTTAGCACATCCCCATTACATGTATTAATTGCCAGGTAAATTATCCTAACCAAACACACTTTCTCTCCTTCTTGTTTAAGACTATTTGCTTGTGGGACATAAGTGCTGTTCCAAAGGAAGGGAAAGTGGTGGATGCTAAAACTATCTTCACTGGTCATACAGCTGTGGTGGAGGATGTTTCCTGGCATTTGCTCCATGAATCTCTTTTTGGATCTGTTGCTGATGATCAGAAACTCATGATGTAAGCAAAGCAGTATTCTTTATCTCAAACTAAATTTTGGGTTTATTTTTTTTTTACAAAAAGTTTTGTTAATCACACTTACAATGATGTATGTATTACTAGCCTATGAGAACAGTTTCTCAAACTGTATTTTCTTTTCTTTCTTTTTTTAAGCTGGGACACCCGCTCAAACAACACTTCAAAACCAAGCCATTCGGTGGATGCTCACACTGCTGAAGTGAACTGCCTGTCTTTCAATCCTTACAGCGAGTTCATCCTGGCTACAGGATCAGCCGATAAGGTACCTAATTAGAATTATGTGTAGTGTTTTGCCTTTAAATTCATGGTTTCAGTTTAAGGGTTTTCCTATTTAAATCAGCATATTACATAGGGTGGTTTTTTTGGCATTAAAGAGGTATTGGACACAGGATTTGCACTCTATTGACTGCTATATATGAAATAAAGGGTAAATGTTTTAATTTGTCAAATTGTTTTGATCTTCCTGGACAGACTGTTGCATTGTGGGATCTGAGAAACTTGAAACTAAAGCTGCATTCCTTTGAGTCACATAAAGATGAAATATTTCAGGTAATTCACATAATGGGTATGGAATGCTTTGCTCTTAATCATTTGACAAGTTGGCTGTTTTTAAGAAGATCTTTCAAAAGTTCTACAATTAAAGCAAACATTTGGTTAATGCATTTTTTTGCTCAAGGGGGGTGGCACAATAGTTCATTTGCCATTAAGCTTTTTTTGGCCAAATACCTAGCCGTTCCAAGTTGACATTAAGTGGGGATTGCCTGTACTACAACCATGTCTTTTGCATCATCTTACTCCACAGGTTCAGTGGTCACCACATAATGAAACTATTTTGGCCTCCAGTGGTACTGATCGCAGACTAAATGTCTGGGATTTGAGGTGAGCATCAAATTAGTCTAATGACGTGTGTATACATTTTTATCAGGAATGGTTTTTATATTTAAAAAATGCTTCTTTTCTAGTAAAATTGGAGAAGAGCAATCTCCCGAGGATGCAGAAGATGGTCCACCTGAATTGCTGGTAAGTGGCTACTTTAATCAACTCAACCACTCAACCCAATACAGCACAACCACCCCAAACCCTAAAAAGAATAACACTTAACGATGGTGGAATCCTGCCGGCTTAACAGCCAGTTTGGTGATCACGCGCTTCGCGTGCAGAGTTTTAAGAATGCTTACCTTCCGCGTTACTGCTGGGGAGTAGCACAGCTGAGGCACGGCAATCCACTCTGCTGTGCGAATCAGGTGAGAAGATATAGCGCAGGGGTAGGCAGGCGGACCCACCTGATTGTTGGACCGAACCGGTTCGCTCCCAGCTGATCGTCGGAGCTACCGGTTCACCCAAACCGGTCTGAACTGGTAGAATCCCACCTCTGACTAATATATAGCTAGAACATCTCAGACTACTACAACCAGACTACTACAACTACAATTCTACAGAGAACAAGACTCCTACAACCAGATGGAATCAGCGTAGCCAATTAAAGCCTTTCAAAACACCCTAAGAAAACCAAGAGATCCTGCAGCCCCAGAAGAAAAAACAGGAGCCATCTATAACATACAGTGTAATGACTACAACAGCCACTATGTAGGACAAACAGAAGACTGGCCGAATGCATCCATAAACATCAACCAGCAGTCAGAAGACGTGGTGAAAACTCTTTAATTTCACAATTAACCATACTTTCAATTTGGAAACAGCTACACCAAGCCAAATCCAAGAATGCTAGGGAATTTCTAGAAGCTTGGCACTCTGACAAACTAGCCATCAATAGACACATAGACATAAACAATATCTACATTCTGTGCAAAAAAGACAATCAATGAGGCAAAAAGGGAACAAAAAGATCAAAACATCTCCCCACCAACAATCAGCACCCTGATGAGCATAGATTTACTGCAGGATTAACATCAGATCAATAATAACCCCAGTTATGGAACTGTCAAACAAGCCAACTGTAAATAGCCCAACCAAAGACCCTCTAAGATCACCTCTACCAACACTCAGAGGGTAAGCCATTAGAATATAAACTGAAAGCAAACTCCACTCCTTACTAGCACTGATTACCTAGTTGGGTAATGAAACATCTGCAAGAAAACAACCCACGCTCAGAGAGGATCCCTCCTACTTTAATCTTACTACAGTGCTATCTCTGCTACATCTTCCTGTTTGAAATTATTCCCCCCTCCATCTTTTATCCCAAAATTCCAGAGTCGGTCTGGCAGAACAACCTTTTGCCACCTTCTGTTATGATCTTTTTTGTCCTGAGATGTGCTTTCCAAATCTACACTACAGTAAAAGAGGTAGTAAAATAAAGTGAAGTGTATGGTTGAATGATGCTTGCTCAGGTACCCTATAGTTACTTTTGAGTGTGTGCACATTGGGCAACATTTCTCCTCCAGGTAGTATCAGTCTGGTCTGCCTTAGTTTGTTCTCTGATTTCCAGGAAGTTAATCCTTCAAACAGAAGCAATCCATAGTGCTTTTCCATTATCTGTCTCCAATCTTACGGAATACCATAAACTAATTTGGTTTTGAGGAATAAGTTCTGAAAAATCATTGGGCCACACCAATAATCGAGTGTTTTGAAGAAGAAATGGAATTATTCTGAAGCCTAAAAGTTCAGTTCCTGCTATAAATGTTGACGTTTTACTTCCATATAATTTATAATAGAAAACTCCAGCAACTTTACTGCTAGAGTAGTATTTTACTGTATTCTAGAATATGCTTTTAAAAGCTTGTATATTAATTTAGAGGTAAGTATTAAAGATCAATACATTTTATATGGCCAAGTCTCTTGGATTTTATGAAGCCTATTTCTGATAGTATGCACCATTGCTATTGTGTATTTATGTCACTTTCTCTTGATTCTGATATTAGTTCATTCATGGGGGTCACACTGCAAAGATATCTGACTTCTCCTGGAATCCCAATGAACCCTGGGTAATTTGTTCTGTATCAGAAGACAATATAATGCAAGTGTGGCAGATGGTACGTATTTGACGGATTATTTCCAGGCTAAGCCAAAGTGAAAATTTTAGATGACCGTTCCATTACTTTTGTTAGCTTGCAACCTTTTAATCATTCCTTGCATGAACAGTGTTGACCATTGAGTTTTATGGCAATATTGGAAATATTATGGTAATGTCTCTATATACAGAATGTGGCATACTAGGGCCGTGATGGTGAACCTATGGCACGCGTGCCATGGGTGGCATACGGAGCCATTTGTTAGGGCACGCAAGGCGTTGCCCTGTCAGCTCTAGCGCGCATGTGTGCGCTGGCCAGCTGACTGGCTTTCTTTTGAGGCAGTTTTTCGCCCTCCAGAGGCTTCCCGGAAAGCTCCGGAAGGCGAAAAACAGCCCTACGGCCAAACCAGAAGTCCGTTCCTGAACTTCCAGTTTGCCTATAGGGCCAGTTTCTCATTCTCCGGAGGCTTCAGGGAAGCTCCAGAGGGTCTCCGGGGGGGGGGGGGGGAGGCTATTTTCACCCTCCCCAGGCTCCTAGGAAGTCTCTGGAGCCTGGGGTGGGTGAAAAAAGCATGAAAAAAAGCAGGAGGGGGAGCGCTGGTCTTGCACGCAGAGGGGAAAAGCACACACATGGGTGGCATGCCTGCGCACGACCCCCCCTGCGCTTCCCATTTTTGGCACACTGTTCTAGGGTATGCTTGTTAAGTTGCCTTATGCCAGGGCTATCAAACTCCTGGCCCATCAGCCAGATGCGTCACACGCTGGCCATGACAACTGGTTTAGTGAAGGGGGGGGGGGAAGTCCTGATATGTTACGTGACACTGCTGTGACAACGTGAGTTTGTCACCCCTGCCTTATGCTAATCAAAGGAATTTATCCCTGGTATTTGAGGAAAGAATAATAGAATCCTTATGATAAGATACATAAACTGTATTGCACATTAAAGCTGCTGAATGTTACCCGTCACTGACACAGTTAAGAATTGTGGAGTTCTTAGAGCTTCCAGAGCTTGGTGGCTTCCTTGCAGATGTTTCCTTGCAATTCACATTGATGTTACCTCGTTGTCTGCAGACAAGCCACCAAGCTCAGAGCACCAAGGACACCACTACATCTGTTTTCTTCTGTTGGAATGGTTAACAATTGCCTTCAGAATTGGTCTGCTTTGCCTACCAAGTCAATATTTTTCTCTCTCTGTTCATCTCCTATTGCAGGCTGAGAACATATATAATGATGAAGATCCTGAAGGAAGTGTGGATCCAGAAGGACAAGGATCCTAGACACGTGGCCCCTTTTATTTCTCTTACTGTCCTCTTCCTGCCTTTTCTAACTATCCTAAGATTGACAATATTTGAAAGAAAGAAATCACACTGTGCATTCAACAGCTCATTTATGAAGGCTGTTCATTTGAGAATGTAAAAGGTTGCTGTTGAATGTTGACAGATTCGCCTTTTTTGACCATTTCTAAAGAATTTGTGAGTTATGCTAGTGTGAATATCTGTTGCCACAACTATAAGATTAATCTCTGATTTTTAAACAACAATACAAGGTATGCTCAAACTCTTGCAGTACAAGTTGCAGAGGGGATTCTCTTATAAATACTTTTGGTGCCCTCCAGTAAAAAAAATGGGGTTACTTTTGTTCTCTACTCATCAAGTTCTTGCCGTAAGTAAATCCAATGCAGGTTCATCAATTCTCATTCTTACCTCTAGCTGCTGTCAGTGAGACTTTCTTCCTAGGTTTCTCTGTAGCATCTTGTTCCGTCTATCATTTTCCAATAAGGCATCTTAGGATGTTAGGATAAGAATATAATATGGTGATAGCCTATATATCTGCACATTGCTTGGCTGTCTCTGTATCTTTCTTGAAATGTGTTTTATCTTTCATTTCTTGTTCATTGTTTTTGTGTTTTAACTTGGGAGACCAAGTTGTGAAAGGTGTTTCAGCTGAGTGATAGATCGCAGACCTCATGCCCAGCTTTCTGGAATTGAACACTGGTAGCAGGTATACATAATACAGAATGATGAAACTAGTTCAGTTTGCCTCCGAATATTTGCTGTGTGGATTTAACTGTTTCACCAGCAGCCAGTGTAACTTCATGAACCTTGTAAAAAACTTCAAGTTAAATAAATTCATTTTTTAATGTAGAATGTGACGTCTTTTTTTCTTCATTTGAACATGCATAGATTTTTTACCAAATTATATATTATTGAAAAGTTTGTCTTTTAGGTTTCTTAGGAGCTAGAGATACTCCTTGAGTTACTATCATAATTGAGCCTGGAACAACAACCCTAAATCATTGTGGTCACAAATTGAGGCATCATGTGATTGGACCCAATTTTTGGGAAAAATTTTGTGGTGGTTATTAAGTGAATGCCATGGACATTAAACGAATCTATTTTCCCCAATGGGTATTTGTGTCACAAATGTGTCACAAATTATTGTCATGTGACTGTGGGGTGCTGTAAACAATTATAAAGGTGAGCCTGGTTGCAAAGTACCCCAAATGAGTGTCTGGTGCTGGGAGGCAGGGGGTGGGTTCAGGGGAAGGAAAAGGTAAGTAGCTTTTTGGGGGAGTCATGTAACTGAATGGTTGCTAAGTGACCGTTCGCTTAGCGGAAGTTCATTGTTCTTAGCCATTGGGAATAAAAATGGAGTAATTATGTGTTACTGACTAAATCAAGAGGGTCCTAATGTTGGAAGCTGTTTGGTTGTGCTTATGTGGCTTTTTTGCAATCGTTCTGTTCTTAGTAGTTCTGTACCACACCACTTAGCAGCAGCAATTCCTGCAGTCCTGGTTGCTGTCACCTGGGTGGTTAGGCCAGGCAATTTCCTGCCAGCTTCCCACAATCAAAATCTGGGGGAAGTTGCCAGTCCCAGGCTTGCAGGCAGGTGACCCACTGTGGGGTGGGGAGGAGGGGGCACGGTGAGGGTGTGTGAAAGCTGCCCTGTGATTTGGAGAGTCTTAAACTTATAATTTTTCTTTTAATGCTCCTCAGAATCACTGAGTGGGTGGGCGGCCATATAAATTGTCTTACATAAATAAACTTTCCCTGCTAGCCTCCTTGTTGACTTTTCTGGAGAAGTGTGCAAGGTTGGTTGCAAATGGGGATCATGGTGTGCTTAGCAATGGGTTGTAAGTGCAGATAGATATCACCCAAGTTGCAATCCTGTGATTGTGGGGCCGCTGGGACAGCCAGCAGTCCAATGTCTGGTCGTAACTACCATTCAGGTGGTGTCATAATGGTTGACACCATTGGGATGGTTGCTGATTGAATGTCATAGATTGAAAAACCCCCATAGAAAAGCAGTTTTTGTATGAAAAGTTTTTGATTGAAGTTTTGTTTCTTAGTAACATACATTGCAAGTCTACAAAAAGCTCGCTCCACTATTCATAAGCAAGTTTTATACAGAAAGTTAAATATTGACAAAGTTTTTGACATGTCACGTGAGTACATTTTAACCATTGTTGATAATGCTTATCTAGTCTGTTAACATCACATCTGTCATAATGGCCCCATCTCAAAAATCATAATCCTTTTTGACAGTAAAAATGCACTCTCCTCCTAGAAATCTTGCTTATTGGTTGCTTATTGGTATTAGTTGGATGGAGTCCACATTGGTAAGCAGAGGGAGCGATGGTTCTGCATAGCATTCAGGTTTCATCTTCCTTCACTTCCGATTTGCAGAGTTGCCCGTACATTTCTAAGCAGCCTCTGTGAGAATTGAGAATTGGTTACGCAGCTGCATCAGTTCTATGTTACAAAAGACCATATATTGCAAAATAACATTTGCTCTGGAGGTGCTTTGAAAATAAACTCTGGTAGATCCTACATAGAAGAAAACTTGACAGTAGAAAAGTTATATAACCATTTTTATATCAAAGTAAGATATTTTTATTTATCAACGCAATGGTTAGAGTGTAGTACTGCAGGCTGCTTCTGCTGATCACCGGCTGCCAGCAGTTTGGCAGATCAAATCTCACCAGGCTCAAGGTTGACTCAGCCTCCCATCCTTCCAAGGTGGGTAAAATGAGGACCCAGATTGTTGGGGGCAAGAGGCTGACTCTGTAAATCGCTTAGAGAGGGCTATAAAGCACTGAAGCGGTATATAAGTCTGCTATTGCTATTTGTTATAATTTGAATATTGTACCAAAAAATCCTGTCTGTACACATCATATATTTAGATTATATGCTAATTATTTATTATTTATTTTATTTATTTTATTGAACTTATTAGTCGCCCCCTCTCCCCACAGGGACTCGGGGCGACGTACAGAGCAATAATCAAGATAGCACCATAAAATCGTGCAGAAGAGGTAAAAATAAGTCCATAAATAAGCATACTTACAAAGTTTAAAACCCCAAAAATATTAAAAACAAAATTTCCCATTGTAAAATGACCTGGGGTGGCAAGATAGTAACGTTATGCCAGGCCGGCTTGACAAAACAGGTAGGTCTTCAGCTTCATACGGAAGGAGCGAAGATCGGTTGTTGTCCGGATGTCTGGGGGGAGGTCATTCCAAAGGGTAGGGCCCACCACAGAGAAGGCCCTACTCCTGGGCACCGTCCCCAGGCACTCTCTAGAGGACGGCACCCGGAGTAGCCCCTCCCTGTGTGAGCGAGTGGGTCGCAGGGATGTATGGGGCAGGACGCGATCCCGCAGGTAACTAGGCCCTGTGCCATGGAGCGCTTTGAAGATGGTAACCAGTACCTTGAAGCGCACCCGGTAGGCCACAGGAAGCCAGTGCAGCTCGCGCAGGATAGGTGTTATATGGGAGAATCTCGATCTCCCCATAATAACCCGCGCGGCTGCATTCTGGACCAACTGCAGTCTCCGGGCGCACCTCAAGGGGAGCCCCATGTAGAGAGCGTTACAGTAGTCCAGGCGGGACGTCACCAGCGCGTGAGTGACTGTGCGCAAGGCCTCCCGGTCCAAAAGGGGCCGCAACTGGCGCACGAGGCGAACCTGGAGGAACGCCCCCCTTGCCACGGTCGCCACGTGATCTAAGGTCAGCCGATCGTCAAGGAGGACGCCCAAGTTGCGCGCCCCTTCCACCGGGGCTAATTGCTCATCCCCGATGGTCAGCGATGGAATATGCTGATTGAATCGGGAAGCCGGGAACCACAGCCACTCTGTCTTGGAGGGGTTGAGCCTGAGCCTGCTGTCATCCATCCAGACCCGTACGGCTTCCAGACATCGGGTCATCACTTCGACAGCCTCGTTGGGGTGGTTTGGGGTGGAAATGTACAACTGAGTATCATCAGCGTACAGATGGTAACTCACCCCAAAACCACGGATGATCTCGCCCAGCGGCTTCATATATATGTTGAACAAGAGAGGCGAGAGAATCAACCCCTGTGGGACCCCACAAATGAGGGGCCTTGCGGTCGACCTCTGCTCCCCCGTCAACACACATTGCGTCCGGCCAGAGAGGTAGGAGTGGAACCACCGTAGCACGGTGCCTCCAATCCCCAACCCCTCCAGCCGGCGCAATAGGATACCATGGTCGATGGTATCGAAGGCCGCCGAGAGATCTAATAGAACAAGGATGGAGGAACAACCCTCATCCTTTGCCCTCCAGAGATCATCCACCAACGCGACCAAGGCCGTCTCCGTGCTGTGACCGAGTCGGAAGCCGGACTGGCGCGGGTCTAGATAATCATCTTCCTCCAGGTGACGCGGAAACTGCTGAGCCACCACACTCTCAACAACCTTTGCTAAAAAAGGAAGGTTGGAGACAGGACGATAATTTGCTAGTTCCTTTGGGTCCAGAGAAGGCTTCTTGAGCAGGGGCCTGACCACCGCCTCTTTCAGGGCGGCCGGCATCCGGCCCTCCCCCAACGAAGCGTTCACCAGCCCCAGTAGCCAGCCTCGTGAGCCCTCCCAGGAGGCCAGCACCAACCAGGAGGGACACGGGTCCAGTAAACATGTGGTGGCCCGCAGTCGCCCGCGCAACCTGTCCAAATCTTTGATGACAACAGGGTCAAACTCCTCCCAGCATGGTCTCTCAAGACTAGTCTCGGACGTCCCCACTGGAGCACTGGAGTGGGTCCAACCTCTCCGGATATGATCGATTTTATCCTGCAGGAACTCTCCAAATTCCTCTGCCCTGCCCTGCAATGGGGGGTCCCGCTGCTCCTGTGACAGAAGGGAGCGGGTCACCCGAAACAGGGCAGCAGGGCGGTTCTCTGCGGACGCTATAAGAGTGGCACAATACTCACAATTATGCCACCATTGGTACAGTAAGAGTGGCTATTAAGCTACACTCCTAGCACAAAGGCCAAGGAAGTAAGCTACAAAGGTAGTAAAAATAGGAAATCAAGACTCCTGGCTCAAAAGTGTTTCTTATTTTCAAACCCTTCTCTATTAATGGTGGGTTTTTTTCCCCTTATTTTGCTTTTACGTGGATACGGATCAAAGAAGTGAAACCTACTTGTAAATGGCCAGTTCTTGATGTAAATTGGCTTTCAGATCTTCCAATTCTTGGTTCTTTCGTTGCTGAAGTTGAACTCCAGTCTTCAGTTCCCTCATTCTGTTTTCCATCTCCTCCACTTGCTCCTGTGAGCAAAAAAGACAGGTAATCCTCAACTTACAACCAGAGCTGGGATTGTGTTGCTAGGCAAGATTTGGCAACATATTTTGCCAGAGTTGTTAAATGAATCATGCTGTTAAGCAAATCAAGCTTTGCTTGTCAGAATTCAGCTGGGACAATCGTAGGTGCAGCACACTGCAACCATAAATAGACACCAGTTGCCAAGTCCCCAGATTCTGATCACACGACGGGATGCTGCATAGGTTGTGTGAGGACTGGAGAGAACTTTTTCAGTGCCTTTGATTTGGAAGGATCGCTAAACAAATGGCAAGCTGAGGACTATCTACTGGTATGTAAATTATCTTTTAAAAAAGAAAGCTTTAGATTCTTCATAATGGCCTTATGTTGCAGTCAAGATGGGCATGGCTTTGCAATATTAAGGAGCAGCCCCCCCTCGGGTGTGAACTTGGGCGATGGACAAGTGAACTGGAATGGACACTTGCAAACCCACAGTGCCAGCCCTGGAGGCCATCCTTTTCTTTGGATCTTCAGGGAGGAGAGAGAGATGTATAGCCAGAACAACATTCTTTCACTGGGAAGCAAGGACGTTCAGCCTGCACCTGGAGAGGCGTGACTGGGAACCAACTCCAGGTAGAATGGACATGTGGGTGCAGGGGAAGGGACTGGCTTTCCTTCGGGTTTTCCCAGAGGTGCCAAGGTGACATCTCTAATAAAATGGAACTTTGAGAAAATGCCTGCCACGAAGTCTTGCTTGTTTGGGGATGTTACTTGGAACCCTGACACAGCAGATTTACGGTACATGCCTTTTTAGTCAGCCAAATCACATGCCACATCTTTCATGGAATCTAAAACCTTAGAATAATTTGAATAAATTATAGGTGTTCCTTGGTAGGCAACCACAACTGGGACTGGCAACTTGGTCATTAAACAAAATGATCACTAAATGGAACTGTGGCTCCTCACAATCTGCTTTGCAGACCTGTGAAAGGCATAAATATGAGGTCTGGTTGTAACATTAACTGCATAACTGCATGTGCTCATTAAATAAGGCAGCATGCTAAATGAGAGTTGCCTGTTTGTCTCATTTAAATTAATACTTGGTTTTAAATTGATCAATCAGTCTGAGCAGCTGTCAAACGTTTAAAAAATGCACGAAATGACCACAGTAACCTGAAAACAAAATGGCTGCCAAACGGGCTCCATGATACACCAGCATTCTGGACCTAGCTCATACGTAACATAGAAACCCTAACCCCGAAAGGCATTTATAGCGCTGGCTCTCAGATGTTCTATTTTTTGTTTTGAAAATGCATGGAAACAAATGTAGCTGGGGGGGGGGGATTATATAAGCCCTTTTAAGGCCAAATCAAAGTTTATACCAGAGGTCTTCAAACTTGGCAATTTTAAGACTTGTGGACTTCAACTCCCAGAATTCTCCAGCCAGCTCTGGGGAGCCCTGGTTTATACACTAACATGAAAACTTCAAAAGTTTTTAAAAGTGCGAGTAATAACATAAATGGTGAAATAATTTTGGCAGTATCACCTTAGTTACAAGTCTGCTTGTAGAATTGATGCGATTCACTTTGCTTTAAAAGTTTTACCATCATGAGATTATATGATTTTGTTCATTCTAATTATCTTTGCACATAAAAGATATTAAAGTGCCTTAAAGATATGTTACTAACAAAACACTATAATCATCTCATGCTGATGCTTCTTGATACAGATCATTCTTGGCAGGATGACAATTGGAGACGGGCTTTCCGTTGTTAAGCAAGGCAATTGTTAACTGAGTTGCACCTGATTTTACAGACTTTGTTGTTGGTTCAGCTTCCCCCAATGACTTTGCTTGTCAGACTTTGCTGGCTGGGAAGTAGCAAAAGGCGGCTTGCACGGGATGCACCGCAGCCATCACAAATACACACAGGTTGCCAAGGGCCTGAATTTTGATCAGATGACTGGCAAGACTGCAACAGTTGTCAGTGCAAGGACCGGTCATCGTTTCTTTCAGTGTCATACTTTTGGTCATTAAATGAATGGTGGTAAGGACTGCCTGCACTGAGGGTCTTGGCATGACAGCCCTTGGGGCTCTTTCAGGTGTGGCTTGTTAGTTGCTGTCTGTTCCTGAAAAGAGACGTTGAGTCTGGTCCATTTCAAAACTCTTTTATTATCCTGATGTCCCCCAAATCCTTCAAAGTCCTCCCTGGCTGAAGATGTTACAGATCAGTCCTATTCATAGAAAGCAAAATGTGCTTCTGTGGCCACAAAAATAGGCCGTTATTTATATACTCTCCAGAGAGGAGTCAGATCACATGGTTGTAAAATCTCACGGAACAAGGGAACAGCTTTCCCTAATCCTCTTCCGAGTTTTTCCTTTTTGAAGAAAGAGAATTTGAACAATTAAAGAAGAGGAATAAAGTTTCCTCAGAAAAGGAGAGCCCTGTTGGAATTCCGACTGCTGGAGTTACATTCCCTATGATCTGCAAGCTGTGCCAGATTTGAAAAGCTGCTCTAAGCAGAAAAAGACGTCCAAAATGGATGTATTCGGACGTTCCATTGTTCCACAACAGCCGCCACCAAACACACTGCGCATAAGACAGCCCGTCTCTGGAAAGAACTTGTCAAGCGGGCTCCCTGCCCCAGCCCAGCTGAGCTGTGAGGAAACCGAGCTTGATGGATGGCAGGGCGTTGTGCTTCTACAGCCCCCCCTGTTTAAAATAACTTCCTCAGCAGAGGGCCCAATAAAAGAGGCAGCTCCATCATGAATTGCAGATTATCTTCTCATGGACCAACATGATTATGGTTCCTTTGCAAACTGAATGTTAGCTTACAGTGCCTTTGAGGAAAGCACGGGATAATTTCTTTAGATAGCCATGTATAGATAAGAAACGTTTAAGGCTTGTTAGTGAAGATAATCCCAGAGTTATGTCTAAGCGGGTGGCATAGAAAATGACAAGCTTTTCTCTGGCTTGCTTCATATAACTTGCTACACCATTGCGACTGTCACATTTGGTTTTGATTTGAGCGTCAAAGATGGGACCATAGTTTCTCTTACAATACAGATAATCCTTGATTTAAAACAATGTGTTGTTTGAAATTACAACAGCTCTGAAAAAAGTGGCTTTATGACTGGACCTCACACGATTATCACAGTGACCTACAGTCACATGATCAAAATTTGGGTGCATGGAAACTGGCAAGTATTTATAAAAGTTGCAGTGTCCCGGCATCATGTGACCGCAATTTGCAACCTTCCCTGCCTGTTTCTGATAAGAAAAGTTGAAAGGAGGGAAGCCAGATTTGCTTAATGACGGTGTGATTCATTTAAAAAATTGCAGATTTTCTTAATAACTGGCTAAAAAGTTCATAAAAAGTTCATAACTAATTTAATAATCACCTTGCTCAACAATGGAAATGATGGTGCCAATTGTGGTTGCAAGTCAAGAATAAATATGTAAATGTTGCAAAGCAAGCATCCCACAGGGGGGCGGGGGGGGCCTCAAATGAGACATCTAGACTCACTAGAGGAGCACATGAAGGCCAGCCTGGCACCCCCCCCCCCCCCGAATGCTTTTGAGACTTATCTGGCCTTTCCCAGAGGAAAGCTACCATCCTGGGAGATTCCTGTACTCTAGGCAGAAAACAATAAAGTAGGTAGATTGAACCTTGTGTGGGTCTGGTTGTTTGCACCTGACAAGATACAAAGCTAATGTTCCAGAGCAAAGCATTACGGAGCTATTGAAATGAATCCCCCCCCCTCCTTAACCAGTTGATTCACTCACCTGCAGCAGCCCAACGTTGTACTCCTCAATGATTGAGTTTAGCTCGAAACTCCTTTTGCCCTGCCAAGCTACCTTGAAAGGCTAGTGCTGCATCAAATGGTCTAGCAGCTAACTGGAAGAGGGTGGGTGGAAGCCATAAGGCTTACCTTGTATTGCAGGACCTCTTCGTCGCGCTTCTGCTTGATCAGCAAAATCTGTTCCTCCAGGTTCCTGTTTTGCAGTAGCAACTTGCTGACTTCTCCCTGCAGCGGCCTCAGGGTCTCCTTCAGTCTGTGGATTTCACTCTGTGTCGTTTGCAAGGCTTTGCTGCTGGCTTCTCTCCTTTCCAAGAGGCGCATCAGCTTCGGTTCGTAATGCTCCTCCAAGCACTGACGGTTCTCCAGTACAAAACTCTCAAATTCCATGGAAAGCCGCCGGCTCTCTTGGAGGTGACGGCTGCTCCTCTCATGCCGTGGAGTCTTCAGCCTCTGCCTAAAATGTTCCTTCTCTTCCTCACAAGTCGCTCTCAACTGGGACAGCTCTTCTGAGAGCTGGCTGACTCTGTTCTCCAGTTCTTTTCGGTAGTCCACGTGCTGAGCGACTTCGTACCTCCTGGTTTCCAGCTGATACTGGCAGGCCACGCATTCCCGCGTCACCCTAAATAGCTTCTGCTTCACCTGTCGAACCTCATCCCACAGGTTATCCTTCTCCAGCTCTACTTTGGCATGGAGCCTGTAGGCTTCCAGAATCTCTTCGTGGACCCGTTGGATTTCCTCGAGAGCCGGCTGGCGTAAGAGAGTGAGTTCCTTAATGAGACAGTCCCTCTCCTCCTCTAGTTGTTCTACTGCTTCAATGCATTGCTGGAAACGTTCTCCTAGATCTTCCACATCCACATGTTGGCTCTCAGCAGTAGACAAGTCTTGGCAAGTCATGGACTCCTGAGGCCCCAGTGAGGCCCCAGCAATTTCTGGGTTTTGTTGGAACTGAGCACTAATGGGGTCCATGTAGAAGAACTCAGGGACATTTTCTTGGTTAAATTCTGGCAGTGTTCCTACCCTGGCAATATTTGGCTCCAAGGTTTCTTCACTATCCTGCTCCACTGGAAGTTCGAAATCTGCCATTTCTTTCTTGAAAAGAGAAAGGAAACTGAATAAGATGTCGAGAAAGAGACGTATCTTTGTACTACACAGATGCCATAGCTTTGTATTGTAAATAGAGAAGGAAAGTGGGGATTTAAAGACATTAAATCAAGAAGTCATAGAAAGACTTTTGAGGGCATTATTTAAGAAAGGAGAATTTGAAAGGGAATCACAGTGGCAAGGCATTTCTGCTGTTAAAATATTTAAAAAGCTTTCTTGCCCAGCAGTTCTGTTTTGAATTACAGTGCTTTAAAACTGAAATCCTTTTTCTGAGTAATTGGCAAGAGGCTGGTCTTGCATCTCGGGGCCTCTTCCTGGTCCCTTCCTCATAAAACTCGAAACAGCCATTCTATTATTTGGCCAAGTCTGCTCTAAGCCATCATCTGTACAGCCTCCATATGATGTCATCCTGGAACAGGGAACGTTCTCAGCAAAATGATTAACTTTTCAGTTTTTGGTAAGGGTGTAATGCAGAGGAGAGACTGGAGCAGACAGAATTCCTTCAATACTTTCTGACAAGTTAGTTGGGGGAAAGTATAAAAACACCCCAACCCCCGCATGAGTACCTGCCACACAAACACAAGTGTGTGACCTTTATTTGCCCATATTTTGTCAACTTATATGCCACTCGTTTCCCTTTTTTTAAGTAGCATGTGGGCTTAGAAAAACAAACGGAAGTATTTTCTTTTCTAAACTCTCTCTGTGTTGCATTCTTCAGCAGCGGGTGCTGGTGGGTTATTACAAGTCAGTCTCAATGGAGACTAATATAGAAAGGGCAGAGAACACGAATGCACAGGTAACTTTCAACTTATAACCATTCATTTAGAAATCACATGAAGTTACGACAGCGCTGAAAAAAGTAGCATACAACCGATCCTCACACCTGCAACCATTGCAGCCTCAACTTCAGCAACCAGCAACCAGCCATGTATTTACGATGGTTGCAGTAATCCCGGGGGTCATGTGATCACTTCCAACAAGCAAAGTCGATGGGGGAAGCCAGATGTGCTTAATGACCATGATTCACTTAACTGAGGTGATTTGCTTAACACCATGGCAAAAAAGTCATAACATCGGGCATGACCCACTTAACAACCACCTTGCTTAGCAACAAAATTTCTAGTCCCAATTGGGTTTGTAAGCCAAGGACTAACTCTGTATTGTTTTTTTCCCCTAGAATACAGTGGTTGTGCATTAATATAATCTGCAAATTAGCAGAGATTGTAGATATTCTACCCTTCTAAAGTCCTCTCCCAATGAGAGGCAGAAGAGGGGGCTTTGGGAAGAGAGGAAGTAAGAGAGTTCTTTGGGCTAAGGAATTCTTGGCTGAAGGTTGTCAAGGAAGCAAGGCCTTTAGAAACAGATCTAGACCACCAGCCTCATTCCCCCAGCCAAATCCCAGGAGATCCAAGATTAGTGGGGGTGGGGCGTCATACACAGATCTTACATTACTATTTTTGACAGTTTTAATTCTGCTTCTGCTCGTGCCCGTCTGTAGCTTTGCTCAGCTCAATGGCTGCCAATGGGCACAGGTGGCACATTAAGCCTCATGCAATGATGCGGCCATTGTCCTAAGTTTTTATTCAGATAAACATCCTTTACTTTTTGCGAGTGTTGAGTTTTGATTAGCTGCGTGGCATCCACACGGCTGGGATTCCTAACCCTGTTATGATAGGTGAGATCTCTTTGGTTTGAGGAATCCGCAGTTCCTCTTCTGTCAATAAACATTGGCAGCTGTTTTGAGGTTGGAGTCTTTATGTGGAAAAATATTGCCAGTTGCTTCAAATGTTTGTGTGGTCACCCAACCCATCTTGCATGGAAGGACTGTGGTCTGAGCAGAAGAGTGAGATAAATTAGCACGACTGAAAGTATTTTGGTGCCCAAGACATAAATGTGTATGTTCTCCTTACCTTGGCAACATTTTCAAGCTAAATATTGATCCAACCCATTAGTGGTTCTAAGATGTTACGTGATTTATTTAGCATTCCTGGCTAGGAATCCAGCAAATTTTAATCTCAGTGTATATGGACAGTGCCAGATTTGGGAAACCTGAGTCAGTGTTGTGTAATTCCAAATATTTAAGCATCCTCCAATTTATGTGTGGTTTTTTTCTGTCGAATGAATGCAGCAACTTCTACCTCCCGAACTGTTTGCATTTCTTTCCCTATTCTTCTAATCCTCCCTTAGCCCACAGTAGGATTAAACCAAAATAGAGAAAACCACAGTATTGTTTTTCTTCTTCCCATTTTGCCTTCATTTTCTTCCTCTTCCATCGTTTCTCTCACACCTCAACTTGATCGTGATTCATGCCCGACAGAAACTCTTCGGCTCCCTTCTCAGGGCACACCAGGAAGCCAAACCCGTTTTTTGCCAGCTCCGAACCCACCTCGTGCAGGGGAGTTTCTGGTTCGGAGGGGAGGCTGGGGATTATCGGCAAACCAGAAAACTGCCCTAAGGACGGGAAAGGAGTCGGGAGGAGGAACCCGAGAGCAGGGAAGGCAGGAGCTGCATATGGGAGGCCATCCCGTAAAGTAACCAGCACGGAGGTAGGAAGGGCGCAAATCAAACATTTCGCCACGAAGCGGGCGATTAAATTCTAGCAAGGATTTTATGGCACCGACAAATCTGAGCAGTTTAGTCGGGCTTGAGAGCAGCCGCCGCCGCTGGGAACTGACTGATGCCTGAAGCGCCGCTGCTTTCCCGGCCTCGGGCGAGGAGGCTGCACCCGCGTGAATCAGCAAGGCGGCGGCGAAGCTCCACATGACGGCGGCCACGGCAAAGGTCTCTCGGGGCCGGAGATTCCCCGGGCGCTGCCGGGGACGGAGCCCGAAGTCCGGCTGCTCCGGGCGGACGGCGGAGCAGGAGCCCAGCCCGCCAGCGGCCAGACCAGGCGCCCCCCTCCCCACCGCAGCGGCCGCCCAGACGAGCCGGGGAGGAAAGAGGCGAGCAGGAGCGGGGGGGGGGGGGGCTCCGGCAACAGGTGGCGGCACAAGGGCGGCCTGGCCTTCCACTCCCCCGGGAGAGCGAGCGAGCGAGCGGGCGGCTGAATTCCACGCGCGGCCGGCCGAGCCCCGCAGCCCTCCGCCGAGGCGGGGGAGCGGCAGGCGAATCGGCCCCTTTTCCCAAATAAGGCCGCGTCCCCCTCGGCGGGCTCTCCTCGGCCAGCCCGCCCTCGGGGCTCCAGAGCGGGCTTGCGGGCGAAGGGCCCCTCTCGGGAGCCCCACCCGACCCCCGAAGGCGCCCGCTGCCCTCGGCGGCTGCACCGCTGGCCCAGAAGCGCCCTGGCAGCTCCCGGTCGGCGGAGCGGATTCCCCGCGGGGCTCGGAGGGGCGGCGGGAGTCGTGCCGCTTCTTCTCCCGCCGCAAGTTTTCCGAAGAGCCGCGCCTGCCCCTCCCCTCCGCTCCCCTCCCCTGCAGCGCCCCCGGCCCCTCCGATCCTCCCCAGCGCCCCCCGCCGACCCCCGCCCGGAGCCCCGCGCGCCAGCCGCTGCTCACCTGCCGCTCCGGCACGGGCGCCTGGAGCCGCCGCTGCCCCGAGATGAGCGGAGGCGCCGTTATTAATAAGCAGGAGCGGAAACCCGAAGCCCGCCGCGCCCCCCCCGCCCGGAGGGAGGAGCCTGGGGAGGGAGGCGGGGCCCGGGGATGGTGGGCCGACTGCGGTGCTTCCCCCTCTTGGGGGGGATCCTGGGCGGGGAGGCTGAGGGGCCCGTGGCACGCAGGGCTGGCAGGAGAGCCGCGTGGCGGAATCTGGTCGCATCTTTTCCAGTTGGAGTTTCCCAGGAAAGCTGCAGGAGTCTCGCATAACAGCCAAGAGGGCTTAGAAGAAGGTCTCTAGAGGCGAGGTGGGGGCGGCCTGTCGAATAACAGAGGTGGAAGGGACCTTGGAGGCCCTCTAGTCCAACCCCCAGCTGAAGGGGGCGACTCTATAGCATTCCAGACCCAGGGCTCGTCCGTCTCTTCTCTAAAGCCTCCGATGATGGAGCAGCCACGACTTTTGCAGGCAAGGCGTTCCACAGCTTCATTGTTCTGTCAGGAAATGCCTCCTTAGTTCTAGGTTGCTTTTCCCCTGGGTTAGTTTGCATCCGTTGCTTCTTCTCCTGCCTTCCGGTGCTTTGGAAAATAGGTCGACCTCCTCCTCTTCTTTGTGGCAGCCCCTCAAATCCTGGACGATTGCTATCATGTCACCCCGGGTGGGTCCCGTCTTTGTCAGACTAGATTCAGCCATCCATCGTGAGCCTTGGCCTCTTGTCATCTTTGTTGCTCTGCACTCTTTCCAGAGTCTCCACATATTTTTTGTACTGTGGTGACAGAACTCAACGCAGCATCCTAAGTGTGGTCTTCCCAAGGCATTATGAAGTGGTATCAATACTTCATTGCCATGTGAACTTGGTATTATTCTCTGTTTCCTAGTATGATTTGATTGCTTATTTTATACTATGACTAACATTAAGTGTTGTACCTTATGATTCATGCCGAATGTATCTTTTCTTTTATGTACACTGAGAGCTTATGCACCAAAGGCAAATTCCTTGTGTGTCCAATCACACTTGGCCAATAAAAATTCTATTCTACTCAGGACTGCATTAGCTTTTTGGGCAGCTGCTGCACACTGCTGGCTCATAGATGGTTGTCCATTAGGACTCCAAGATCCCTCTCACAGTTACTGCTGTTGAGCCAGGTACCTCCTTCCATACACGGACATTTGTTTTTTAAAACCTTACTTTTCTCACAAATGAATTGCCTGTTGTTGGGTAGGGCTCAGGGTTCAAGACTGTCAAGATCCTTCTGAATCTTGAATCTATCATGCTTACTGTTGCCCCTAGCTTGGTGTCATCTGCAAATTTGATGACTTCCCCTTCTATATTTTTCTATATTTCTTTTTTTTACTATATATTATATAAATTGAATGAATAAAGAGATAATTGAGGAGTGTCTCGGACCCTGAATAGTCTCCTGGCATTTATAATGCAGTAATGGTGCTACACTATGGCTAAAAACGGTAAAGAAAGCATGTATTTTACCATCCTAAGCAAAAGATTTCTTTATTTATTTATATCCTGCTTTTGTAATTTTTACAACTAACTCAAGGCTGTGAACATATTCAGCTCCTTCCTCCTATTTTTCCATAACAACATCCCTGTGAGGTGGGTTGGACAGGGAGAGAATGACTGGCCGAAGGTCACCCAGCCAGCTTTCATGCTTGAAGCAGGACAAGAACAAGTTGGTTTATCTGTGCCTCAAAAAGCTCAGAGGGTGGAGGGTGGGGTAATATATATGTATGAATAAATTAGAAGATGGGATTAATGAAACATTGTTATGCTAGGAGAAATTTATATTAAGAGTTATAGATGTTAAATTAGCTTAGAAAATGGGATCAATGTGTTGTTATTAATCTAAGAGAAATTTATATTGTGTTTGTTGGGAGGAGAGGGGTTACGAGTAATCTATTTTAAGATGGGGGGAGAGGAGGGGGCAAAGTATTTGGTATAATATTTGAAAGTGAATTTTTGTGGGGGGGTTGGGGGGGATAGCATTTGTATGAGATTTATATTGTATGGTGGGGGGGGTGAAAAGGGGGAAAAATTGTTTGTACAAAACTCTTTTAATTAAAAAAAAAGACCGCAAAAAAAAACCAAAAAAAAAGCTCAGAGGCCAAAGCTTCCGTCAGCCTCTACCATTGAAACGGGGGGGGGGGGGGCATGGTATTTGGGAGGGGAATATTTGGCACAGGAGAGCTTGTTAAGAGGGAGTTTTGTTCTCACCATCTACGGCGCATACTGATGGCTGGTGTTTAGAGCTGGTCAAGGCCAAGCGTCCTGCATACCAACCTGATGATGCTTCTTGGAGATGCAACCCACATGACACCTGAGGGATTTGCAGATTGGACAATGGGATGGGGGTTACCGGGGGGGAGGGGTTGGACAAATATTGATATGTATGATTTCGCACGCTTTTGCCTCAAACCTTGCTTTACTTTGCTGCTATCTTTTCATAACCAGTAAAAGTACTCTTAATTCTGCAAAATGGAGTTAAGTGGTTTCTTTCTTGGTTGCGGAGGGAGACCGGCTCGACATTAAGCAAGGTCTCACTTTTGTACTCATCCTGGAGCTAACACCTTCCGAGGGAAGTATAATAAAAACAAAACTTTCAAAGAAATGTCCAACCCAGGCAGCGACCAGGAGGACGACATGGGGGCGGCCGGATCCTCATGTCCCTTGGAGACGGAGCGGATGGCGGAACTGAATTTGGAGGAAAGATCTGTTCACCCCAGATGGTCATTGGGAGTGGGACAGAAGTATGACCCTGAGGAAATCTCGGCTGGAGTTACAACAAGGCGACATCAGCGACCGGCAGCTGCCTGGCAGGAAGCTGAAGAAGAGGATCTCATGATGTCCCATGCTATGAAACTCTTCCAGGAGGCTTGGGAGAGACGACGTTTTCACGAGAGCAGGTCCGAAAGAGAAGCTGATTTCCTTGATCTAGAGGAGAGACCTGCAGAGGACCTGTCTCGCCCGAGGGCCCCTCGCCCGGGAGCCCCTGATCAGTGGAGCTGATCAGGATGGGGGAGCCCTGGCAGTAGCAGCAGCAGCCACGAGAGCCCTTCCAAGGGGAGGAGCCCCCCCCCCCCCCGCAGCTGCCGAGTGGCAAAGGTTCCTCCTCTTGGTGTGAAATTTGGAGGTGACCCAAAGGATTTTTCCTGGTCCAGGTCTGGAATTTCATGCAACAGTTCGGAGAAGATCGCCGCACCGAAGAAGCCACAATAAGAGTTGTTACCGTGGCGTTGGAGCACAAGGCAATGGCATGGATGATTGCTCTGCATAACAATGACACCCCCTTGCTGAGAGACTATAATAGGTTTATGGTCGCCCTGAGGAAACACTTTGATGACCCGCTCACCGAGCGAAAGGCCAGAACCAAAATGAAAACCCATACTCAGGGGAAGAATCCAGTGGCTGAATACATCCAAGAGTTTCGTGAACTATCCGTTTATATGTGGGGAAAGTCAGAACAGGCTTTGATGGACAGTTTTATGGATGGCCTGAACAAAGATATATACCACAACTGTGGTAACCGGGGGGGGGGGGGGCGTAACCTGCAACGCTGGTACGAATTGGCAGCAAATTTGGGGATCGACCTAGCCAGGGATAAGTACCGTGAAGACAGTGAAAAAGAGAAAAATCCCCCTCCTGCCCCCCGAAGGGAGGAAAAAGTTGGTCTACAAGCAAGCCCCAGTCTACCACTTGTTTCCGCTGTGGGAAGGAGGGGCACCGGGCAGCGAATTGCCACTCCAAAATTGGCCCAAAGCTCCCTGCCACTGGGGAGAGGAATTCAGACAAACAACCTGGGAAACGAAAGGACACCGCTATGAAAGGGGTGGAAAGAGTTGCAGACTTCCCTCCTCTTCTGAGGGAAGAAGAACCCTCCTCTCCATCGGGGGAAAGTGAAACCGATTCCGATGACGACTGTCTGGGGGCCCCAGCAGTTTTCATGCAATTAATAAACGAAGTTTTGCATGAACACCTGTACAAAGGCGTGATGCTCTACCTTGATGACATCCTTATCTACACAGAAACTTTAGTGAGATCAGTACTCAAGAAACTCCGGGCTGCCAAACCTTATGCCAAATTGTCTAAATGTGAATTTCATCAAGAGAAGATCGATTACCTTGGCTGCCACATCTCCCACAATGGCATCGAGATGGACCCGGCGAAAGTTCAGGCTGTCACTGAGTGGGCACCTCCTCGCACCCATAAGCAATTGCAAAGTTTTGGGGGATTTGCAAATTTTTATCGTCAATTTATTCCTTCATTCGCCAGCATTGCTCTGCCCATTACAAATCTCCTAAAGTCAAAAGGGGAGGTTCACTCGGGGGTTGTTTATACAAAGATGTGCTTATCGCTGATGGGGACGAATGGAAGTTAAAAACTTTGGAACAACTGTTGGAAGAAGGAATTATTTTAAACTGGTTACATTACATACAGCTACAGAAGAGATGGGAAGAAGATCGCAGGGTCGGTTTTATGGATAAAGAAGTGGAACTGATCAAGCAGATAAAAGAGACTGGCCCAAAACAAGTTAAAAGAATATATAATGTACTGTTAGAAAGAGATTCAGAAAGTGAATTGGTTAAGGATTGTATGATTAAATGGGCTCAGAATTTTGGTGAAGTGGTTATGTTGGAAATGTGGGGAAAAATATGGGTTCAGAATGTTAAATATACACAGTCACAGAATTTAAGGGAGAACTTTTATAAAATGTTTTACAGATGGTATTTAGATCCTAAAAAATTATCATGCATGTACCCAAATGTTCAACCAAAATGTTGGAGATGCGGGTGTCTAGATGCTACCTTTTTTCATGTATGGTGGACCTGCAACAAGGTTCAAGCTTTTTGGATAAAAATATGGTGGGTTATGCAGAATGTATTTAAGAAAAGAATACAATTCACTCCGCAAATGTTTTTATTGGGTTTAACTAAGGATTTTACTAAAGGGGAAACAAAATTGGTTTTATATATGGTCACAGCAGCTAGGTTGTTGATTGCGCAACATTGGAAGAAAGATTTTTTACCGACAATTGGTCAATGGACTCAGAAGGTGGCAAATATTGATATGTATGATTTCGTGGGCTTTTGCCTCAGACCTTGCTTTGCTTTGCTGCTATCTTTTCATAACCAGTAAAAGTACTCTTAATTCTGCAAAATGGAGTTAAGTGGTTTCTTTCTTGGTTGCTGAAGGAGACCGGCTCAACATTCTTGGAACACAGCAGGACAAAATGTGAAACTCGCTTGATTATACAAACCATAGTTAAGTCCGCCAGAATTCTCTGTGTTGTCAAAATGTAACCCAAATCTTAACAGTGGGTTTTTGGAAGGGTAAGAGATTGATTTGCCTTAAAAGTCCTCTTGCCAAGATGTTTGTGAGTGGGCAAAGAATGCTGAAAGCATTTTAGTATCCAAAGCCAAAAAGTTGATCTGTGCTGTTTTTTAAAACAACCACCATATATCACATCCTTGCCTGTTTGCTGCTTTCTTAAGGAGATTCTATCTGAAGGGCCCATTGCAGAAAGCCCAGGTGACTCCCAACAACTGCCGGGCAGAGGGAGACGGAGGGGATTCTTGTGGTGCAAGGTGGAAGGGAGAGATGTAAGGACAGTAAAATGTGTGAAAATGTTCACTCAGCTGCAACTATGGGACATGGTGCAGTTTCTATTAGGGAAATTAAGGTACGGAGGGCTGTAGTGTAAGGTTTCAAGTACTGGAATAATGAGAGGATGGGATGGGACGGGACGGAATGGAATAGAAAGGATAGGAGAGCATAAATATTGATATACTGTAGTCATTTGACCAAATTAAAAATATAAAACTAATACAAACATACAAAGAAAACAATAGGTTTATTGGCAACTTATAATAAGTTGTCACCCCTACAATTAAACTCAATCTAAGCTAAATGGCTTTTGAAATAAAGAGTTCAGTCTTACTAGTTTTTTTTTAAGTTTTTTATTTTTTATTTAACTACTCTTACATCATTAACCTTACAGTGTGTCATCTGGGTACAATCTTTGTGTCATCATATTTAACAGTTACATCATTTTAATCTATTTTTATCTTACCTTACATTTCAATTGCCTTTTAATTCAACTCCTCCCCTATAATTCTACGTTCTTTTCCAAATTATTCGATTTTCTGTTTTTTTTTGTCTATATTCGTTTTCTATCCAGTGATAAAAACATCCCCATATCTTATAATAATCTGATTCTTCCTTCTCTTTAATTGCCAATGTTAATCTATTCATTTCTGCACAGTCTAATATTTTTTTTAATTACCTCTCCCTCTCAGGGATTTTTTTTCCATTTCCCAATTTTGTGCAAATACAATTCTAGCTTCAGTTATTACATGAATAGTTAAATATACATTTTCTTTACTATATTTCTCTGGTAAAATACCCAACAAAAACAGTTCCGGCTTTAAATCAATATGCTGCTGTATCAGCCTTTCCAACCACATGTGAATTTTTGCCCATTATTTTTCTGCCTCTGCACATGTCCACCACATATGATAATATGATCCCGGCGTCTGGTGCCACTTCGAACACTTGGTTGATTTATCTTGAGTTCAGTCTTACTAGTGACATGCAGCTTTGTTCCTGGCAAAAAGGAAGACAGCTTCTCCTGGCTGTCCCAGCACCTTTTTCTTCTTAAAGAAGAATCTAAGGGAGGAGCCTTCCTGCAGAGTCCAGAGGTTGCTGACCATGCCAGAAGTTGCCTTTCATGGCTGGTGTTCCACAAATGGAACTGAGTCTTTCTTCTAACGGAACTCCACGAAAGCCCCCAGGGAGCCCAACTGTTCCAAACAAGCCCTTAGAAACAGCTCTTCCAAGATGCTGCTGAGGCCCCTCAGTATTTAAACTGTTAGATCGGGTAATGGATAGGCACACACAAGCTTAACGGTAACAACAGCTCTTTATTAAGTACAAGTGAGAACAATCCAGCGAAGGTTGAGTCTGACAGCAGCCCTTTTATAGGGAGCTGTCAGACCCTTCGACCAATAGGATTAAACCTCTGTTCCCACCGGAACAGAGGACCTTGGTGAAAACCACTGAAGTTAGAGCAAGTACCTAACACCCCCCCCTCTTGGATGGAACAATCCTACTTGTTACGTAGTCACGCAGGTAGGCGGTCTTTTGGGTAGCTCTGCCTGACCTGCGCAGTTCAGTAGGAGGGGTTTCCTTGGACAGGTCGGATGGACCTGTTTGCTCCACAGCTCCGCTTGGTGGAAGCTCCTGGAACCTTTCACAGGCCGCGGCTGGAGCTCCTAGAGCCGGTTCGCTCAGAGCTCGCTGCGGGTCTGCAACATAACCAGATAGGTTTCCCGGTACTCTCGGGCTTGAGCTGGCTGTGGAAGGAGTGAGTGTTTGCTCCGTTTGGTTAGGGCTTTGGCTAACTCGTGCAGGAGTTACCTCTGGTTGTCTTAAGAGTGGAGTTGGAGAGGCGGCCACGGAGTTGGTCAATGTGCCTTCGCCAATTCCTACCGTCCTCGAGCTCTAGGAGGTAAGAGCGAGGGCCAATGATGCCTATCACTGTGGCAGGAATCCACAGAGTTCCCCTGGCGTAGTTGTGGGCGTATACCGAATCCCCTACGCTAAATGTCCGAATCTTGCTTGTGGAGTCGGGGGGCGATGAGGTACAATAATTGGGGTGTAGCCGGTCTAAGTGGGACCTTAGCTGGAGATCCATGAGAAGCTCGGAGGGGCTTCTCCCTGTAGTGGCACTGGGTGTGATGTGCTGAATTAGCAAATAGTGGTCAACCCGTGTTTGCCAATCTCCCGGGCCCATCCTATAGAGGGCCTCTTTTGCAGATCTCGTCATTCTCTCCGCCTGACCATTGGAGGCTGGATGGAATGGCACAACCAGGGCATGCCTGATTCCCTGAGCTGCTAGAAAGGTCTCAAATTGCATGGCCATCGGGCAGGCCGTGCGTGGAGAAAAGTCTCCATAGCACCTTGATGACTGCTTCTGCTGTAGTTGAGGTCATCAGGACTACTTCTAACCATTTCGAGTAGGCGTCCACCACTACAAGAAATGTCTGGCTGTGAACTGGGTCAGCAAAGTCAATGTGCACCCTAGACCACGGTGCTTGAGGTCGCTCCCACACCTTAGCGGGCGCCTCTGGGGGAGCTGGACTCTTGGCACGGTGTGCAGGTAGCCACCCATTCTTCGATCTCCCTGTCCATGTTAGGCCACCACACCTAACTCCTAGCCAAAGACTTCATCCTGACAATTCCAGGATGCCCTACATGTAAAGCCTCTAATACTGCAATGCACAGTTTGGGTGGAACAACGACCCGGTCCCCCCACAGTAAACAGCCATTTACAACCGATAACTCATCGCATTTGGCAAAATACATTTTGAAATCAGCCCCAACAGGTCCCTTGGGCCACCCCCTCCACACCCAGTTCAAAATTTGTTTGATGGTGGAGTCCTTTGCAGGGTGACGGGCAACATCACTGGATGAGACAGGCCCAGTCTCCAGGCAGTCAATGAGGAGGACTGGCGTCTCGGGGGTAGGGTCAGCGAAAAGTTCAGGCAGCGGGCAGTGGCTTAGAGCATCAGTGTGCCCCAAAGTGGAGCCTGGTCAGTGGATGAGACAGTAGAAGTAGGCAGTTAGGATTATGGTCCATCTGGTCATGCAAGGTGATAATGACACTGGGGTAGGTTGGTCCCCAGCCAGTAAGCCCAACTGGTTGTGGTCTGTAACCAGTTCGAAGACTTGGCCGTATAGATACTTATGGAACCTCTTTACTCTGGCCACTGCAGCCAAAGCCTCACGGTCTAGCTGGCTGTAGTTCCACTCTGCGGCAGACAAGGTTCTGGAGTAAAATGCAATAGGGGCTTCGGGTCTGTTGGGCATGCAGTGGCTGAGGACGGCGCCGACGCCGAACAGGGAAGCATCACAGGTCAGCATCAACGGCAGGGTGTGGCTGTACTGTACCAGGAAGGAGTCCGCTGACAGGAGTCGTTTTACCGCAGCAAATGTGGCAGCTTTGGATCTGTCCCAGGACCACTTCGCATTCTTAGCCAGGAGATAGTGTAAAGGCTCAGCAATGGTGGCTTGTTTAAAAGAGACCCTGTAGAAATTAAGGAGCTCAAGGAACGCCTGTAGCTCGGTTTGATTGCGAGGTGTGGAGGCGTCCTGAATTGCTTTCATTTTTTGTGTGGTCGGGTGAATCCCAGAGCCATCAATTAGGTACCCTAAGAATTCAACCCTTGGCACGTTAATTTGACATTTCTCTTTTTTGAGATGGAAGCCTTTGTCTCTAATTGAAGCCAAAACTGTTCGTACACATTTGAAAAGTTGCACCTCATTTGCAGCCGATACCAAGATGTCATCGAAATAGGGGACGACTCCTGGAATCCTCTGCAAAAGCCGTTCCATGACACTTTGGAACAGTCCAGGGGCGATACTAACGCCGAATTGCAGGCGGTGATATTTGAATGCACCCCTGTGCGTCACAATGGTTTGGGCCTCCGCCGTAGTGCCATCTACAGGCAATTGTTAGTATGCCTGTGCCATGTCCAATTTAGCAAAACAATTCCGGGGCCTAATGAATGAAGGAGGTGCTGTACAATGGGTACAGGGTAGGCGCTTTGTTGTAGCACTTTATTTATTGTGCACTTGTAGTCCGCGCAGATGAGGACAGACTCGTCAGATTTGACAGGTGTAACTATAGGGGTCTTCCAGCATGTGTGATCGACCGGCTCTAGGATTCCCTGGCCTACGAGCTTGTCAATTTCCCTGTCAATTTTGGGGCGGAGAGCAAAAGGTACTCTCTGGGGTTTTAGCCTTATTGGGGCTATGTTGGGGTCCAAACTAAAGGAAATTGGAGTCCCCACATACTTACCCAGACTGGTGCCGAAGATATCCTTGAACTCCTTAAAGATGGCTTCAGCACTGTTGTCTTTCAAGGCGTTGATATCGGTCACCTCTAGGTCCAGGGCTTGGAACCAACCTAGGAGGCTCTGCAGGTTGTCACTGACTACTGTCACTGGGAGTTTCCCGCTGAACTGTTTCACCTGGAAGGTGCCTTGGCCCACGATGGGGACCCGGTTTCTCTGGTAATCTCGTAGGCGGATGTTAGGGGTGCGAAGATGCTGCTTCTTTAGGCTAGGGATAGCCTGCTTTAGGGTAGACCACGGCATGATGGTCAGTGATGACCCGGTGTCGATCTCCATCTCACATGGAGACTCCTCGGTGAGGACTGTGACCTTCAGTTATTTTGGCCGCCTGGTGCGGACTTGGCCGATTGATATATGGTAGGTGACTCTATCGTCGCCTTCTGAGTGCCGTGGTGGCTTCTGCCAGGCCCCTTGGTTGGGCCTCTGTTGGCGGTTTGGTGCACTTCTAGGCTGCCAGGTGGTGGCAGGGAATTCGCTCCAGCACACTTTGGTGATGTGTCCCCCCGATCCAACAAAGGTTGAGTCTGACAGCAGCCCTTTTATAGGGAGCTGTCAGACCCTTCGACCAATAGGATTAAACCTTTGTTCCCACCAGAACAGAGGACCTTGGTGGAAACCACTGTAGTTAGGACAGGTATCTAACATAAACCTTTCTCTAACTGGGAAGCTGATGGCTAAGAGGCCTTAGGATGGAAATCGGGCCTGACCAGGGAAGGGAGTCGACCCAGGGAAGCTGCCTGCAGCCCTTGCTGGCTTCCTTCCTTTTGTTTGCTGAAGTCCCAAAGCTTCCCTGAACAAATCAGAGGCATGAAGCCGCCCCCCCCCCCACTATCCCCTCCTCTGCCGCCCAAGCCTGATTTCCTCAGTTTGCTCACTTTGAGGTACAGCTGCACAGCAAAAACCTGGGTAAAGGCAAAAGAAATTGGCTTTAAAAGGAATGAAACCCAGGGCTCTCTTTTTTTAAACCTAAATGTGCTTTTGTCCTTTCTTAAGAATTCAGCTCAACCCACAATCTCTGCCCCTCCAATCGCAGAGAGGTGTTTGACTCAATAGTATAGGAATGCTGTTAAGTTGGGTGAGGTCGCTTGTGTATATAAATACCCAACTAAATCTATCTAAGTGTAGGAACAGCCAGTAAAGTTACAGCAAAGGGTCAGCCAGGCTGGTCAAAGAGAGTCTTCTGTGTCATAAAGAGAGTCCAAACAAGGTGGGCACCTTGAGCTGTCCACGCACCTGTGTCCAGAGGGGCCCTGAGAGGGAAGAGGGATTGGGGGGCAGCCAGGAAGGGAGAGCCTTTATGCATTGCTCCTGATGCCCAGGGTGACTGCAAGCTTTCTCTGTGGACACAGCCAGGCAACCGTTGGCTGTGTGTCATGCAAGAGGAAGGGGCCGATTGCTTGATAATACCCAAGGCAGCTACGGGTTCCAAGAACAACACTCCCTGTTGCAAGAAATCCTGAACGGCTTGTATGTGTGTGCCTGTGAGTTGGTGTGTGCGCACGGTTCAAAGCACATAAAGTTCAAAGCACATGAAGTCCCACCCTAAAGCAAAGCAAGATGGTCTATTTTGGGGCAGCAGCAGAGATTATGGTAAGAAACAGAGAAGCCAATTCTATGGTAACCGTTTGGATGATCCCCAGATAAACGTTCTCTATGAAGGCCCTGGGTTTTGTTTTTATTTTCCTTTTGGTTTGCTTTCCGCTTCACTTGTTTACTGATTTCGCTAGGATACCTTTAATTATTAGGCCTCTCAAATTTTGCACTCATGCTGGCATACGTTTGCAGTTCTTCCTAATGCAAGGTTTGTTTTAAGCCTACTTTGTTGAAGAAAAAAGAAATCATGATCTGCTCATCAAACCCAAATCACTTTCTCTGTAGTTTGGGTCATTTCCCAGGTAGCACCATAAGCTTCTTTGCAGCAGGAAATGAAGGGTTTTTTTTAGTGTGGTCTCTGAGCATCACATCTATGCCTCCTCCTCCCGAGAAAACACTAGGTGTGGACTTCAACTCCCAGAATTCCCCAGCACAGCTAGGAAATTCTGGAAGCTGAAGTCCATAGATCGTAAAGTTGATGAGGTGGAGAAATACCCCGAATTCGCTGCTCCGTGTACAAATCCTAAACCGATAGGCCCCAGTTTGACAGCTATAGAAAAAGGTAGGTGTGTGTATTGGGGGGGTGGGGGGAAATCTTGCATTCTTATCTTATATCTTATGTATTTTTTTAATTTATTTATTTATTTATTTTAGCACTGTCTTGACTCCACAGCAAATCTAAGTGGCTCAAATATAAAATAGTATACAAAATCCAAATCATTAAAAATGCAATAATAAATAACATGCTATTATATATGTTATATAACAGTCTGGGTAACCACATCAGCACAAAACAGAAAGTATCAATCCTATCTAACAAGGGGATGGTCAACCCACCCTGCCCAAGGCCTGGGGCTCTGCCGGGTCTTTAAGGCTTCCCAGGGTGGCACCATCCAGATCCCGGTGACAATTTCATTCCAGGCACCAGGCAGGGGACCTGATTCTTGGGCCCCAGACAATGCCACGGTTGATTGAGGGACCTGGAGCAACCTGCCATATTGGCTGAGCAGGTTCCAGTCTCTCAATTAGCCTGACCTTGGGCCACGCAGGGCTTTCGGGGTAGTAACCAACACACTGAATCCCTCCCAGAAGCAGACTGGCAACCGGGGCACCCATGAAGCAGGAGTGTCACATGGGCTTGCCAAGACAGACCCACAGATCAGGCCCTATAGTACCCCACAAAGGAGAAGGTTTACAATGACTTACTGGATGATTGCAAGAAGCCTACAGATCAAGGCATAAACAAATAGTTATAAATATGATTTCATTTATTAATATATGAAAAGACAACATTCCTCTCCCGTAGTAGCTGCTCCCAGGTACCTCGTATGTAGAGACAGAGAGCACCTGTGCCCCAAGCAGCCCTTGGGCACCAAGGCTACATTTGTCTATTAAGAGCCACGGTGGCACAGTGGTTGGAATGCAGTACTGCAGGATACTTCTGCTGGCTGCTGGTTGCCAGCAGTTTGGCAGTTCGATTCTCACCAGCTCAAAGTTGACTCAGCCTTCTATTCTTCCGAGGTGGGTAAAACGAGGACCTCGATTGTTGGGGGGGGGGGGGGGGGGAAGAGGCTAACTTGGTTTCCCTCTGCTTAGAGAGAGCTGTAAAAGCACTGTGAAGAACTATTGCTATTATTATTCCCCTTCAGAAGCCATCCAAATGAGCAGCCAAGTAACCATTATGGGATATACAAATTGATTGCAAATTTCATGGAGATATATTTCCTTCTTAGTAGCTGCAAAATCTAGGATCAGTTTTGTTGAATGGTCTCTAGTTCTAGGATCACAGAAAACCTCCCTCTTCAGCTGTTGATCGATTGATTTTGGCAGGGGTGTTAAACGTGCATCGTCACGTGACGTATCCGGACTTTCCCCCCCTTCATTAAACTGAGCATGGGCGTGGCCAGTGCACGATGCATGCGGTCCGTGGGCCGCGAGTTTGACAGCCCTGGGTTACAGGCTCTTAGCAACCAATGAATAGATTTTCTCCAGGATGATCCTTTGAGTCCTCCAGGAGCATACCCAGTTCGGGCAAACTGCTTGTTCCGATTTTGCACAGTTCGGAGAACCGGTAAAATCAACCACTGGCTAGCCCCGCCCACGCTGCCCCATCCTGCGCTATATATTATCTTCCCTTCACCCACGCAGTCCAGACCATCCAGCTAATCTCTGTGCCTCGCCTGCTCTGCTCACCAAAGGCAAGCATACTGCCTGCTCACCCTTCGCCTCGGGCCGGAGCCCAGGGGTACCATTCCCCTGCTAAATTACACAAGAGACGCTCTCTTTCCCAGCAAGAGCAGCAGCTGTATAGGGTTTCCTGCCTAGGCAGGGGGTTGGACTAGAAGACCTCCAAGGTCCCTTCCAACTCTACTATTGTATTGTATTGTATTGTTGCCCTGGAGAGTAAAAATGGAGTGAAGCAGGCCCCAAAAGGCTGCTCGGTTGACCCTTGCCGCGTAGCAGAAGCCACGCATGTGTGGAAGCCAGGCGTGCAACCGTAACCACTTGTTAAGTAAGTTGAATCCCACCAGTGAGCAGACCCATTACCACTGTGATTGCAACCATCCCCTGTCTTCATCTTCTTCTTCTTCCTTCCCTCTTTCCCAGCACTGTAGTGTAGACTTACCAGGAATAACGTTATAGACCTCAATCTGTATCTCCTGCTTTTCTTTAAGCCGAAGCAGCTCCAATCCTGCCGTCATGTGGAACGTGTTCAAGCCCTTGAATCATTTTGGTTGCTTCCCCCATCCCACCATCACGGTTCCTTAGTTCCTCTTGTGCTCACGCAGGTTACACAGTACTCGGGATGCTTGTATGAATTCCAGGATTTTTACATAAAGTGGTGTAGGAGAAAAGCCACGTTAGTCTATAGCAGCCAAAAACCAAGAGAAGGCACTTTAGCACTTTTCCAGACCAACATATAAAAAAGCATTAGCTTTCTGTTCAGTTATGACTTTTCATAAAATTTGTTAGTTTGATTTTTAAGTAGACATTTTGTCTGCGTGAGTGTGTGGGATGGAGTTTGTGTTTAAGTGTTTTTTGTGTAGGAGGGGCACAGTTGATTCTCTTGAATGGGGAGACTTTGGCTGAAACATTATATTTGTTTGGGGTGGTATGCAAAGCGCCTCCATTTCCCCTGCCCCGCCCTGCCCTCCCCTTTCCTGGCATTTGCACACATGAATTGCTGGGCTACACAGAAAAAGATGGAACATTCTGGAAGTTCCCCCCCTTTTTTCACAGGAGCCTCGCCCAGCTGAGGGCTCAGGGCTTTGGACAAAGGGGAGGGGAGGGAAGTCGCACTAAAGCCCTCCATTCTTTTTCAGCTGCTGCCAAAGGAACATCACTGATTTCCTGAAATTACTTTTTTTTAAAATGCTCTTTGCCTGCTTTCCTGTGTTCTTCCCGAGCTATTTTTAGATTAGGCGAGCAGCATATTGGAAAATTCCTGCCATCCTTCTTCCCCTTCAGCAACTGCTTGGAAGCGGCCAGTGATGGACTCTGCTCCAAGGTTGCCTCTTCTTGGAGCCCGGCTGCCAGCCTCTCTCAGAGGAGCAGGATCTCACCATCCCAGGTCGCACAAAAAGCCCCTCAGCCCAAGGCTGCCCCCAGTCCTCCCAGGATTTATTCCCAGTCCTCCCTGGCATCGGTCCATCAGTCGGTGAATCCTCCTCTTGCCTTGCTGGTAACTCTACCAACTCTGGCCAGGTCACTCTCAGGTCTGTGATCGGCAGGTAATCAACCAATTTGAAGGCTAAGAAGTCCCAGTGAAGAATTGAGTGCGGCATAAGGCCGATGCTTTCCCTGTTGCTTAAATTTAGGTGCTTCTTCTCACAGCTGGAGATGCTGCCTTGAAGCACCCTAATACTCCTCCGCTCATGCAGCATCCTTAGCCCCTGCCTCATCGCTGCGGGGAAAACGCTGCTTATAAACCTTTGCTGGCTCCCTCCGATGAGAATGCAGGACCACAGAGGGGGTGTCCAGGGTGTCCCACTGGCTTTGCGGCAGGGTCCTGTTCTGTCCTGCTGGATTGAACCCTTGGCCCATTTTGTTCAGCAGTCTATTCTCCCAGTGGCCAACCAACTTGGCTCAGGGGTCTCCCAGGAGATGTCCTTCAGGGGTAATCACCCCATCAAGGCCAAGAGCCATGGATTCCTGGGACTCTGGGAATCTCTGAGCCTTACTTTGAAGTCAGCCAAGTGAGGCCTATTTTGTGATAATTCCAACGAATAACATACCCAAATTATAATGGTTATCCAACTGGAGCCATGGAAGAAAAGATCTTTATATGATAAAAAAGTTCTACAAAAATGCCAAGCTTTATAATTGTAGAAATAAATGGAACAACAATTAGAAGAAAAAATCTCATGGTTTCCTTGATGTCAGATCAATTTAGTATTGTATGATAAATTGTAATAAACATCTGTGTATTTTTTTAAAAAAATGTTTTAAATAGAACCTAAAGGCATAATTTCAATAATTTATCAAATTTGATAAATCAGGGCAGGGGTGTTAAATTCATGTCGTCACACTGGTGTCATGTGACGTAGTGGGACTGGGGGGGAAACCTGGGCGTGGGTTGGCCCAGCATGTGGCACATCTGGCCCATGGGATGGGAGTTTGACAGCTGTGTACTGTGGGCTAAAAGAAGCCTAAGAGAAACAATTATTGGCACCCTGAAGGATTTTATCAGCATCCAAAATGAAAATATGTCATAAATGTTTGTATTTGCAGTATCAAACACCAATATGAATGTTACATATCATATGGCATCTTCTCAATGTACATTTCAATGACATGCTGGCAAGTCTGTAAATTGCAGGAACAGAACAGAGCAGGATAGAGCTGGACGGGACCTTGCTCAAGCAGAAGAAATCTCCTATGCCATCTCAGACAAGTGACTGTCCAATCTCTTCTTAGAAACCTCCAACGATGGAGCACTAACAATTTCTGGAGGCAGGCAGTTCCACCGGTTAATTGACCTCACTGTTAGGATGTTCTCACTTTCAGTGGAAATGCAATAAAATATCAGAGTTTGTGAAAGAATGTGTTTAAAGAAATGTCTCCTGGAACTAAACAATATATTCAGTTCAGCTCAGTCTGCCTCAAATATTTAAGGGCCAGAATAAAAAATTGCAAAACAAAAGGTCTCATTAAGTCTTTATTTGTAAAAACTAAGTTAGTCATTGTTAAACAATGGAAAAATCTGGATAATATTTCAGTAGGTAGATGGCATAGGATTGAGTATGTACTGTAGCTTTACTTGAAGTTTCTTTAAAAAATCCATTGCACAGTATGTTGAGCTGATGTACTGAATCATCGTTTTACAAGGAACGTAGAATTTTAGAAGCACCCTGGAAACATCTTGTACCAAACGTTACTGGCATTTAAAAATATACTGACACTAAGTAAATTTCAGGAGTCCATTTTTAAAAAAAAGTCTAACCTTCACCTTCGTGCAGGAATTCAAATTTGATGCTGCCTGTGTTAGATATTCACTCTAACTACCATGGTTTGCACCAAGGCCCTCTGTTCCGGTGGGAACAGAAGTTGAATCCTACTGGTTGAGAGGTCTGACAGCTCCCTATAAAAGGGCTGCTGTCAGACCAAGCAGTTGCTGGATGGTACAGACTGTTCTACTGTTAATAAAGAGCTGTTGTCACCACAAGCCTGTCTCTGCCTTCTCAATACCCAATCTATCAGTCTGCATGAACAAATCCAGATGCAGTAACATCACATCGTCACACCACACCAAAGATTCTTACTCTGCTTCTAATCAGCAATTATTCCAATAGCTTTCTCAACCATGGTAAGATGGGTGGACTTCAACTCCCAGAATCCCTCAGCCAGCATACCTCATCTGACTTCCCCAATCCTTTGTCTGTGCATTTTATTCCTTTATTTATATCCATTTATTTTATTCATACAATTTATTGCCCATTTTGTCAGGGTGGCTTACAATCATAAAATGTTGAGGTAGTATAAAGTGAAACATAAATTGATACACAAGCAAACTCCGGGGCTCAGTTTAAGAGCCGGGAGGGTGATAGCAGGATGGGGATCTGTTGTCAGTCCATCAGCCACCTCCGCTGGGACCCTTCCAGTGGGCAGAGCCGCGTTTTCAGGCTCTTGCGGCAGGTCGGGAGTGAGATCAGTCCGTCACAATGACGGTAGTCCATGCTGCATTCTGGTGACTAGCGCATAACTTTCAGGGTGCCCTTGGTCTCCCTCGTTGCCTTGTGGTTGTGTTCTTCCTTCTTGCACCCGTTGGGGGTGGCTCTCCCTCTCTGGCGTCTGCCTTTCCTTGCTTTCGCTTGCTGGAAGGCCCAGCCCAGGGGCCCGTTGGCCCTTTCTCTCCAGCCCACATTCATGCTAACAAGCATGAACAGGATAAATCTGTGGGATACTTTTAAATTTATATGACAAAAAGTAATAGTCCCTTAATAATAAATATTTCATATTTCAATGCATAAAAGACATTTTTGCCAAGTCTTTAATTCAGGCCTATGGAATATGTCGATAGGCAAGATGGCCTGAATCTCATTCCATTCTACAGATGCTGTTTTTGAAAAGCGAATTCTCTGTTAATATTGCTTGACTTTGCATTTAACCCACTACTAGGGGCTGTAGCAGATAGAGTGCAAAGCCAGGCATAAATCAAATACAGAAGCAAAGCTAATATTATTGACCAGCTATCTAATCAATTGTGAGTTCACGGTTTTCAACTCCTAAAAATGTTTATAAACCCAAAGCATACGCATAAGGCCTTCAGATTAAATGAAATGGTTTCTGAATCAGAAGTAGCTTATTCACCATTTATTGTTCTTTATCAATGCATAACTTTAAACAGCGTTTTGATGATAATTTTTCATAATTTATTTTTATTTTAAACAATGTGGATTAACTTGGTTATTTATAGAGTAGTAGATGGTGTCTAGATGACTCATGTTTTGACATACTAAAGAAAGGATCTTTGTACGTTCATGTGCTTCCTCTTAACTATTTTTAAAAAAAACCATTCATACACTTATTTTATTAATTACATTAATTAAATTAATTAAGTGTTTCAGCTGATACTTCATAGCATACAGTGCTATGTAATTTTCCCTGTAGCTTCTTTAAGCATTCCTATAAAGTTAAATAGATATTTTTAGATTCCCTGAAAGAGCAGCAAAGCAGCTGATGCACAGTTTCTGGTGTTGTTGTTTTTTTAAACTTTAAGTGCACTTTGCAAGCTGCTTTCAGCCACAGCACTGGCTGCTGCTGTCTGCAAGGCATGAATAATATTACTGCTTTAACGTGAATAGAAGATTTGCTATTTGGAATCACATTTTAATGCTTCTGAAGTGCAGATCTCCTCAATTTAAAACTGTAACTGAGCTCAGAAGTTTGGTTGTAAGTCGTAAATTCAGACAGCCTTTAAGTAGGTCCATATGACCTGACTAAATTTTATGAGCGTTTTATGACCGTCATTGAGTGAGTCACCATGGTTGTTAAGGTTATTAAGTGAATCCAGCATATCCAGTTGCATTTGTTGCTGTTTTCTGCTGAAAAAACGTCCAAAATCTCAGCCCCACAACTGCTGGATGCTGCAAGCTGCCATAAATACAAGTCAGTTCTCAAGCACCCAGAATACATTCATGACCTTGTCATTAAATGATGCGGTATTTTCAGCACTAAATTGTGACCCAGAGGCAACAGATTATTCTCTCATATGTGGAAACAATAACCTCATAAGCACCCGAAACATTTGAAGGCAAACCTGTGTGCACAAAAGCATCCATTATTTTATTGTAACTTTGGGGTTATGCTGTGCTCTTCCAGAAGCTCCATCCAAAGGAGCAGATCAGGAGCAGTCAGAACAAGAGTCGTCATGGCAAAACAGACATCCGAGCATCAGCAGCCGGGCCGAAGGTGCCACCTGTCAATCCGATAGGATGACTGTGTAGTAGAGAATTGCGAATCGTTGCTGTTGCTGCCACCACAGACACAGCAGGGGCCTGGCAAGGACAGTCACCCACCCCTCCCTCTCCTAGACAAATGAAATATCCATTGAAAAGGCAGAATATTATATTTCCCTGGATCAGAAATGGGGAAACGTGTTTTTAGGCAGGAAGCAGACTCATTCTTAATAGCCCCCACCTTTGCCAATGGGCCATTAAAATGCCTGAGCCAGTCTATTCTACATAACAAAGATCTCCCCCCTTCAGCTCCAGGGTGATGGGATTAAGGCATGATAGTATTAGCCCTTTGCCCATCTCACCACAGGGCATCAGGGAAGAAGCAGTGCTCAACCGAACATGGACTCAAAACACAGCCTAGAGAGTTGCCCCCGCATGGCCCCATGGGAGTCTGACAACCAATCAGAAGACAAGCTCAAGATCAAAGGCTAGAGAGGGCATAAAACCAGGGACTTTCAGCACCTCTTCTTCACTCAACATCTGGAAGCATCTGACCCCCCTTTTCCCCAGGATGCCCTACGCACGGTCACTCATGCACTGGTGACGTCTCGGCTGGACTACTGCAATGCCCTCTACATGGGGCTTCCCTTGGGACGCGCTCGAAGACTGCAGCTAGTCCAGAACGCAGCCGCGCGGGCTATTAAGGGGAGTACTAGGTACTCCCACGTGACACCGCTCCTGCGCGAGCTGCACTGGCTGCCTGTGGTCTTTCGGGTGCGTTTCAAGGTGTTAATTACTATCTTTAAAGCGCTCCATGGCACAGGACCTAGGTACTTGCGGGATCGCATCCTACCACACTCTTCCCTGCGACCGATTCGCTCTCACAGGGAAGGACTCCTCCGGGTGCCGTCCACTAAGCAATGCCAACGGGCGGCGCCTAAGAGTAGAGCTTTCTCTGTGATGGGCCCAACCCTCTGGAATGACCTCCCCCCCGATATCAGAACCACCACCGACTTCTGCTCCTTTCGACAAAAACTGAAGACTCACCTGTTCCGTTTAGCCGGCCTGGCCCATTTATAGTTTTGTTCTGCCTCCTGGCAGATATTTTAATTGGGTATTTTTAGGGTATTTAAATATTGCTTTTAACTACTTTGCTTCAGATATGTACAGTTTCTTATTGCCTCCTCTTTTGTGTTTGTATTTTCTATTTATTGATGTGTTTTTATTTGACTGTACACCGCCCCGAGTCCCTTTGGGGAGAGGGGGCGGTATAAAAATCTAAATAAAAGTAAAAGTAAAGTAAAAGGAGCTCAAACCATGTGATCCTGTCCACCATTAAACCATCTTTCCAAGCAGCCTCCGTGTCTCCAGAGTCTTTCCCCCCACTTGGAACTGAACCCAGAAGGACATGTCTTCCAACAGAACACAGCAGCTGCTGGGTATGTGACGGGTGAAGCTCTGTGCCCTCCACCCCCAGGCAGGGGAGAAGCCTTGGGCTGGCATGCAGAGTGCCTCAGCTCCCCTCCAAGCAGCATTTCCTCCAGGGGCTTGCTGGTCCCAGGCACCGGGAAGGGAGCAGGATGGCAAGGCTCAGAGGACAGCGCCTGGGTTCATAGAACAAACCTCGTTTACTGGGGAACTAAAACTAATTAGCAGTTCATTTAACGACCGTGGCGCTTATGGCTGGTCCTTGCCCTTATAACTGCTGCAGGATCCACACAGTCCTGGGATCCAAATGTGGATACTTTGCAATGAGCATGTATTCACAATGATCCCGGGGTCACGTGATCGCCCTTTGCAACCTTAACCGCTGGCTTCTGACAAACAAAGTCAATGGGGGATGCTGGATTTGCTCATCGAGTGCGTGATTCATTTAACAACTTCAGCAATTCACTTAACAACTGTCGCAGAAAGGTTGTAAAATAGGGCAAAACTCACTCAAGAACCACCTTGCTTAGTTTAGAAATTCTGGTCCCACTTGTCATAAGTCACCTTTTTCAATGCCCTTATAATCTTGAATGGTCCCTGAATGAATGGTTGAGAATTGTCAACTCTAGTATCAGATCGTCCTCTGTGGTTTCAGGATCAGGTAGTTGTTTCAAAATCTGCCATCTATGGGTTAGCAATGGCTTCAGGTGCTTAAACATGTTTAAAGGTTATCTGCAGATTTGAGATTGAGTCATTAAAATTGTATTTAATGCATGCTGGATTTCCCAAAGAATGCATTTGAGGCATCTGACTTTTATGCTGGCATCTGAGGGCTCACCGAGCCACACGTTACAGTCATGGGATCATTTAGCATCATTTTGGGATCTGACATTAATATACATTAGTAGATTTATGGGAAAAATATTTAAAGATGAAAGATGTTGATGTAATCTTGAATCATAAACCAAAGCTTTGGGATTTGAGCTACCAGGCCACCTGCACAGACTAATTGTGGACATCCATAGACTCTTCTGACCACTCATCTTCACTGAGGCCAGAACATTTGACCAGTTGACTTTGAAATAATGAAAAGTCACTGCTGCCTCAGGAGTGCAGGAGGACATTCACAGCTTTCTGAGACCGGAGTCAACATTCCCACTGCTTCCACACTCTGGCAGGTTCTGGGTTCCTGATCCAGGTTGGCATCCAACCCAGCCCAAGGATTGTCAATCTAAATTGTCTGGAAGCTACTCAGAGTCAGAGGAGTCAGAGTCAGACTCAGACTCTTCGGGGAGAGGGGGTGGTCAGCAAGAATTTGAATTTCTTTCCAGCAATGAAGCTTTGAGTTCATCTATTCAATAACAAAATAACAACAGATTAATTAAAAAGTTGAAAGGGACTTTGGAGGTCTTCTAGTCCAGCCCTATACCAAGCAGGAAACCCTACACCATTCTGGACAAATGGCTGTCCTTAAAAAACCTCCAGTGATGAAGCACCAACAACTTCTGAAGGCACATCCTTCCACTGGTTCATTGTTCTCATTGTCAGGAAATGCCTCCTTAATTCTAGGTTGCCTTTCTCCTTAGTTAGTTTCGATCCGTTGCTTCTTGTCCTGCCTTCAGGTGGTTTGCGAAATAGGTTGTCCCACTCCTCTTTGTGGCAGCCCCTCAAATACCGGAAGATTGCTCTCATGTCACCCCTGGTCCTTCTTTTCTCTAGATTAAACAAACCCAATTCCTGCAATCATTTTTATATGTTTTAGTCTCCAGCCCCTAATCAATCATTCCCGAAGGAGAGAAACCTTGCCAGCTGTGTCCACTTCTTCATATCCTGGCAAAGCTTCCCTCTTGTTTCTTCCTACTGGGCAGCCCATCCCGAACTGGGCCTTGCTCCCACTCACCCCACCCCACCCCCGATTATCACTACAGGAAATCAACAGCTGTCCAGGAGAGCCAGGTTCACCTCCCCAAGGATGCTCTTTTTTGGAAGAGCAGGGCCACCTTTGGGCACCAGAGGGCGCCAGGAGCACACTTGATCTCTTTCAGTGCTCTCCTTTGGCCACAGGACATTCAATGGTGCCAATGTGCCACCTTTGGATCTGTTTACATTTAACTCCAGCTCTTTCAGCTATAGTAGAAGCAAAGCAAATGTAGAAGCAAGAATTGTAGACTTCCTAGCCTGGATACTTTGGATTTCCCCAGGATCCCCAATCTCCCTACCCTGCTTTTCTCTCCCCTCCTTTCCCTGCCTTCCCTTCTTGGCTTCTCCAGCCCTTCTTTGCTTCCTGGGCACCGGCTCAGCCAGGGCATCCTGTGTGCGAAACCTTTAAGTGACTTTTCCACCAGAGGTGGGCGGGGCAGCATTTTTTGCCCTGCTGTTTTTCAATCTCAGCAACTTTTAAGATGTGTGGACTTCAACTCCCAGAATTCTCCAGTCAGCCTTGCTCACTAGGGAATTCTGGGAGTTGAAGTCTACATATCTGAAGGTTGCCGCGGTTGAGAAACACTGTTTGTGCTCTTAATTTGTATACTCTGTTTTCATGTTATGTCATGGAACCCAAGGTTAGAATATTATCTGTGGAGTGAGCCTTTGGAGGTGTTATTAATCTATTTGCCTGAATTCCCTGCCAAAAGTGGCTGGTCTGGCCACTTGGGCAGTACAATTGGGGAGAGATTCGTGAGGTGTAAGTCTCACACAGCCTTGTCATCTGTTGTGCTGAAGAGAAGCTGCCAGAGCTGCAAAGGCTCCAGGGGGGTCCGGGTGAGGCTTTTTCTTCCCTGATCCAGGAGGTCTTGAAAGGAATCTGGGAATGGGGGTCTCCCTCTTGACCCCTGCAGAGCTCTCCCTCCTCTATCCATCAAATTCAGAAACCGCCCGTCTCCCTCACAGAGGGACTCTGGGCGACCTACGAATAAAACATTACAAGCATAAAGGATTAAAAAAGGTAACTTTAAACATTTGGTCCTCTCCAGACAGGATGCCCCAGAGCAGCTTGTGCAGCGGCATTTTTGGGTCAAAATGGCAGCCATGACTACACAGCCCTTGATCTTCTGGCTTGGTCTTATGCGCACGGCACTTGCTGAGATGGCGTGGCTGCTTCGGTGGCACAGCTGTGGCAGCCATCTCATCTTCTGTGACCTCCCTACTGTCATCCCCCATTTCCACTCCCCCCGCTAAAGTTCTACTCTCTTCTCAGCCACCAGAGTTCTGGAGGTGGCAGCTGCTGCTGAAGTCAAGGCCACGAACCGAAGTTTCCTGCTTGTCCTTAAACAGGGACAAGCCAGAGCAGCTCCCAGAAGTTCTGTAGCTGCAGAGTCTCTGCCAAGGTCGGATGATTTGGAAAGGTGGAGCGGGTGTGTGTGTGTGTGTGAATTCTGGGAGTTGAAATCCACTATCTTAACATTGCAAATTGACAACTACAGGGTCTCCTCCTGCAATGTGTCCTCTGGGGCATTTCTTCTAGATAAGGAGACTGTGGTCTGGAGTCTGTTTTGGAGCTTAGTGTTTCTTTTTTAATCCTAAAAATCGGATACGAAAGCAACACAGTCCTCAGGGTAGGGTCAAAAAAGTCAAGATGGCAGATGTGACAGTGTGATGGAAGCGCAACCTTTCCCCCCCCCCCCCAAGTGTTGTGTACTTGGAGTCTCAGTCACCCTGTTGCAGCCACCATCTCCGCTTTCTTGGCCATCTTCCCTGGGGATGCCCTAGGCAAGGGTCTCCAGAGGGGCTGCCCATCTTAACTATGGACCTCCCGAATTGAAAGGGAGGAAGGCAGAGAGAATAGAGAGAGAGACGCTCTGCTTGGCAATGGAGGCCCCAGGCCAGAAACCAGGAGGTGGTGGGTTTTCGTGCCTTGGGCAGCCCTCCTCCCTCAGCCCAGAGGGTTGGGCTGTTGGGGGGAAAACATTGTGGCTGCCTTTGACACCCTGAGTTATTTATACAAAATAAGAAAGGAGGCATTAAAAATATAAATAAAAAATGTTGTGGGAATGGTAGATCCCATCGGGAAAGACGCCCACATTGAACAAGGCAGCAAGAAACAGCCCCCCCCCCGCCCCGCCCCGCCGGGAAGGGTGTCCAAAGCGACAAGAGCTAAACGGAGTCCTGGAGGTGGGAAACCGGCAGCGGCATAGAAGGGAGGCTCTGCTGCTCCCCTGATGTGCTGGACTTCCACCCCCGTAACTCCCAACCGGCAGGACCCGAGTTCGGGGACCGAGGGCTGTGGGCATCGGGCGGGCAGCAGGGCGAGCAAAGGGCTTTCCAAAGGCAAAAGGGCCCCGCAAACAAGTCCTGCAGGTTTTCTGAACGACTCCCGCGTGTCCACGAAGCGCCGCCCTCCGCCCTCCCCGCGGCTCCCTCGGGCAGGAGAAGCAGCGCCGTTCCGCTCGCCCTCGGGCCCCAGCAGGAAACAATGCGCCCCCCCCCGGGGAATCCGCGAAATCCGCGGGCGGCTCCTCCTCTGCCACGGCCGGCATCTCCGCGGAAGGGCAGGGCGGGCGGGGGAAGAAGACCCCCCTGCTGCTGGGGGCGCCTGCGGGCCTTCCGCGCTCGGCCTCGTGGGTGGGCCTCCCCCGCCCGCCGGGCGCCCCGAGCCCCCGCCTCTCCCCAAGACTCCCCGGCGGAGCAGGAGGACTCCGAGCCAGATTCCAGGCTGGGGGCCCCGCCTGCTCCTTTGTGCTGGGCGCTTGGGGAGGGGGCTGGGGGGGGCTTTTCCTCTGGCTGGGCAGGGCGCGGGGGAGGCGCCTTCCCGGAGACCCCTCCCTTCCCTCGGCCTGGACACGCCCAGCCCCATGCAGCGGGTGTGGGGGGGGTCTTGCTGGCAGCTCAGCTTCTCCCTTCTGGCGCGGGCATTCCAGGCTGGGGCGAGACCGTCTCCTTTGCCTTCTCTGCCGGGAGGACCTCCCTCCACCGGGATGCCCGCCATTGTTCTTCTCCGCACCTGAAGGGCTGCCTCCCCCACGGCGGCAGAACAGCCCCCCTTCTGCCAGGAGCCTTTAGGAGGCCCAGCGGGGCTGCGGGGGGCCCGGGGCAGCCCCGTCTTTGAAAGCTGCCTCCTCGGCCTGCCCATCGGGCGGCCTCCCTGGGCCAGCGCCAGCCTCTCCGTGTGGCTGGACCATCTTCTGCCAAGGGAAGCCCCCTTTCCCCCAGGGCGCTTTGGGAATGGGGGGGGGGCGCGCGATCCTAAGCTCATCTCTCCGTAGACTTCCAGGAGGGTTTTCTGCCAGTTTCGGGACCCCCATTTGCAGCTCCAGTGTGGGCACTGCCAGCCCAGTCGGTATACGTACCAGCATCTGGACTCCATTTCCTAAAGGCAGTGGGGATGAAGACTGCTGCCCTTCCTGCCCCCAATCCTTTCCAAGAGCTGCATGCATATATAGTCACCATTTGCACCGACACCCTGGGCTGTGGGTGTAAAACACGCAAAAGTTTAGTTCTGTTGGGATGGTGAAAGTTACATTCCAACAGATGTGGAGAGCGCCTGGTTGGGGAAGGCTGGCCGTTTGTCTATGGACCTGGCCACAAAGCTCATCGAACTCCCTGGGTCTTCCTTCGAATGGGCACAGGGCAATCCCTCTGAATCATGAAAGCATTTTCAGTCTTTCAGCCTGCCCATTACGGTCATATGTCACAATGGACATAAAACAGGGCAGTCACAGGATTAACCCACTTTTACAACCTTTTTTTGCAACAACAATCCGTAAGCAAATCCATAAGCAAACAAACCAATGGTTCTCTTATGGGGAAGTTTTGCTGAGATCTGGGTGCTAGTCTTTGGCAAAGCTGTCATGAGGCTGTTTTGTACTGAAGCTCTGAGTCTCTGCTGAGCTATGAACTGAAACTGAAACTGTTCTCTCTTCTGCCTGTGTTTTGCTTGCATTTACTACCACTTTTGGTATTGTACATTTTCTTCATGAGTTATAAAGAGAAGTTAATGAATCCTGCTGGTTACCTGCGTGTGCTTTCTGGATGTGATTGCTGCAACAGACTGACAGTCTTTCCCAGCACGGTGTCCTCACGATCATCGTTCGACTGCAGCCCTCAAAATTCCCCACCAGTCTGGGATTTTCAGCAGAGTTACCAGGTCTGTAGGAAGGGGGGGATTGCATCCTGACCCTTCTGCTGCCCCCGACCCCCCCCCCATCCAGGGCAGAGGCATCTGTCTGCAGTCTTAGGCCTGTTTGCATAGGGTTGGGGCTGTGGCTTCCTCAGGTGCCTGTGGTTTTAGATGGTTTGTAGCGGTAGGATTGTTAAGAATCGCTGGAGTCTTTTTCAAGCTGGCTGATGTCCAGAAGGCGGACAAAGGGTGTTCCAGGGACACGGAACTGAGCTTTGAGCAGGAGCCCCTTTGCTTGGGTGGGGTTGCCCAGGGGAAGGAATTAGAACAGGTAAAGCCACCACAGCCAAGAATCTGAGGCTTGCAGCCTTTCGGTAGACGTTGAAAGGCAAAGGCTGGGGAATCTCTGGATGAGGGAAACGCCCTCCTTCCCTCCCTCCCTGCTCCTTATATTCCTGCACCAGGCATGCCAGCTGATCAGGGAAGCTGCCTACGTCTGCCAACCTCCTGGCATCCCCCTAGTAGGGGAAAGTTCAGCCTCCCTGTAGCAAAGTCCGGTGCCCCAGGAGGGATTCTCTTTTGGCCAACCCAGCCTCTGTGGAAAAGGGGCAGCTGAAGAAGCCCCTCAACGTCTTTCAGGGTCACCTCAACTCCAGGTGGCCCAGACACACGCATCCATGCAGGGTCCTCGGCTGGCCCATCCCAGGAAGGGTTTGCCCTCATCTCCTGGCAGGCTGTGTTGCGCAGACCTTTTCCAGTCGATGCTGACCAGGCTCACCTCTGCAGGGTTCCTTAGACAGCCCCCCCCCTCTTCTACTCTCAGCTTCCCAGCCAACTGGTCCTCCTTCCTTCTTGTGTAGATGCCCTTCCCAGATTTAACCATAGGTTGTGTTTCCAGCAGCTGTTGCAAGTTATGCCAGACCTCTTGCCTTGTGCCAGCCCAGATGAGACTCTTCTTGTCAGTCCCCCACAGAGGTTTTCTTTGCTGGGCGCCTACTAGGTGGCGCTTGCTCCACATCTTCCAAAGTTGGTGTTTTAGGGGTGGGGGTGGGGAAGACACACAAAGTTGAGGAACCAAACTAGAACGGAAGAGGATGGGTAAGAGGCAGCAAAGACGGGGAAGAAAGCGGCAGATTCTGCTCTGCGTTGGTGGAGAAAGATGGAAAGCTGAGGCTGGGGATCCATGCCAGCTATCCTCCCACTCCTCCCCACGTCCTGGAGGGCCTCAGAAGAGATTTCGGCTGACAATGGACTCCCTGTGTGGCTCTGGGTCTCACGGAGACAAAGGCTCAGCCGAGATTGAGGCTGCCCAGTCTCGGATCCATCAGGCAGCAGCATTGAAAAGGGGCACCCTTCAGTGGCTCAGCCTGGGATTGTGTGGGAAGGAGGGGCCACCGAAGGTGAGAGGGGATTTGCTGTGGATCCAGAGTTTGCAAATGCTGCTGCACAAGCTGCCCAGGAGCAGCCTTGAAGAGGCTTATTATCAGTGGTTTCGAGGGACTCTTTCCTCTTTGGCCAAAAATGATTTTGGTTACATACAGTGCTAGGAAATAGTTTCTCCCACAGACAAAATATGTAAAGTTTATTTTCTTTAAAGAGCCTAATATAAATCTTAGCAAGTGCTTTGGGCTGGTTAAATTAAAATAGCAAAACTGAACAACAGGCAGTTTCTCTGGAATGTATGACCTATGAGGATAATCAACAATCTTCTGGGGGTTTCGGGACCCTAAAGAGGCAAAACCGATGAGCAGAGAAAGTGCAGGAGGAAGTGGGTGGCATTACAGGCAGAGTGTGGTGGATTTAAACAGAGCTTAAGAGAAGAAAAACCACTTTTGCAAAAGAACTGCAACAGGACAAACTTTTGGGAAGCGATAACTACGGTAGTCTGTTCTGCAAAAATCTTGAAAATAATTTTGTAACTCTGTCAGGATGAGCACATTTATCACGACTGAGTTTCTATAAAGGGCTGTTCACATCTTCAGATGCAAGTCTCAGCCCAGCATCTTACTCTCCAAAGTGAGACATCGGTTATGAGTAGTCCTTGACTTATAACCAGTCACGACAGCCACAGGTTAGGTGCTGTCCAGCCCATGAAGCAATCCTCCCCCTGGCCATTGTAAATGGTTGTGTTGCTCCTCCCATCGTCACGTGCTTTGTGATGCTTTTTGCTGGATTCCAATATTTTTTGCCAGTTTCTGGCAAAAAGACCCATTTGAAAGAATAGATTCATACGTGCAACCGCTGTGTTTGCTTAAGAGCCACCACAAAAAATGTAGCAAAATAATTTTTGGTCACCTGGATTTATGGCCATAATAATTTATGATCAGATTTCCAATCCCAATTGCCGTTGAAAGTGGAGGACTACCTTTACACTACACCTACTTTTCACTGTTTGAAAAAAAATCCACAAGTTGGATTTTGTCTTCAAGTTTTGAAGACAAAATCCAATGTGTGCTATAAACCTTGCTACCATCCTGGTTATCTTCAGGACACTGATCCAATACACTGTTAAGAAAGCAATTCTTAAGCAATTTCAGAACTCCTGCCTTAATTCTCACATCATGCTAAGTCACACTTAAAAGTTTTTTAAAGCAAACAAACGCTTTATAAAATCTTAGTAAGACCAGACCTGCCTCCAGTTTTGGTTACCACACTACAAAAAAGATGTTGAGCCTTTAGAACAAGAGCAGAGAAGAGCAACCAAGATGATTAGGGGGCTGGAGACTTAAGTCCAGTTTCCAAAGAATGGGAAAGGGAAATAAATATTCCACTTTATTCACCATGAAGGAAGCCTCACCTTCAACACCCTATTTGAAGAACAATATGGATGATCAGCAAATGAGCAGACAGGAAACAGGATTAGATCAGCTAATTCTATTTTATTGTAAGGCTACATTAACAGAGCCTTGCAAGTCCGAAGGCACAAACTTCCCACCAGCTTTTGGGTGGGTCCGTCCTGAAGTTTCTTCCTCTAACCATTAAGCTTCTCCGGGCTCCTGCCTCGCCTATCTTGCTGGGCAGTCTCTCTTCCCCTCGTCCCCCAAGGTCACCCACACCTTCTGTTGCACCCGGGAAGAGGGACTGCAGGAGCTAAAATCTGTCTATCCATGAAGACTCTTTTTTTCCCCCAGAAATCTTTTTATTTTTTATTCTCTTTCATACCATTTTAAGTATACGTTCACATAATTCTTCTTTATATTTATCATTCTTATACATTTATTATTTAATTTAATAGGTTATAATATACAATTTGGGTTGCTTTGTTTACCATCCTTTCCTCCTGATGTAACACCACCTTATTTTCCCTTTCTTTTCTCCCTCCCTCCCTTCTCTACTTCCTTCCTTCCTCCTCTCCTTCCCCTTCCTTCTTCCCTTCCCTTTCTCTTACTCCTACTCTTCCACTTCCCCTCCCTACCCTCTCTCCTTCTCTTCCTCTCCCTTCCATCCTCCTCTCCTTACCTCTTTCTTCTGTCCCCCGTCTCCATGAAGACTCTTCTGGATGAGTCTCCTTTCCGCCTCAATACAGCTTTCTAATTCTGAACTGCCTATAAAGCTGCTACTTTCTGTATCTACTACGGTATCTCTCTTTAGAGCACTTGCCCTTCTTTTGGAAATCCCTTTGCTACTCAGTTGATGGATGGTGTTTGTTTTGGCAGTATTTTGGCTCCTGGGATCAAGAGAAGTACTTTTGCAATTGTTGCAGTGTTCAGTGGTTATTGTGTGTATTTCCTGCTGTTCCTATTTAAAGTATTCCCATTAAGAGCATCCCTCACTGAAGTGGCCTCCTGTTGGCTACATGTTTACCTAACCTAGCAATGCAGGAGGAGCAGCCCGTCAGTGGGGGTGGGGTTTCCAGGTAGACTGAACAATTCCTGGGTTGTTCAACTGTCTGGAAAATGTCCAGCAACCTATGGCAAACCAGAGATGTCCCATTCCTCCTGTGTCCACAGGGGTGGGGTGAGGGGTAGACACCTGCTCCTTCTGGGTGTGGTTTGCTAACACAGGTAGAAGGGCGGGGCTCCAGCTACGCAGATATAGCCATTATTTCCACTGTTTGCACATAACCCATAACCTTGATATTTAACTTCTTCTATTACACGAGCAGGAAAAGGAGTCACAGCAGAGGAGAAAGTTAGCTGCCATGTTTGCCTCCCTCATTTAACTGCCTTCCTGCCTCTGGAGTTGGCAGCTGGGCCTATTCCTATGGAGCCATGGAGAAGCTGTGCAGCCTGTGAAGAGAGGAGCAACAAGCCTTGAGCTTTGAGCCTTGGGGTAGGAAGTCCCTGCTGGCGACAAGGGCCTCTGCCTTTCCCTGGGTGGGGCAGGGCTCCCCAGTCCCAAGGAGCCACTCCAAGGAGGCTCCTACGTGCAGCTCCTGCCTATCAGCCTTTTCGGTTCCAGGCCAGCCGCTGTGACACCCGCGCGGGGCCTGTGCTGGGAGGAAACGGGATATCTTGTCCACGTGCAGAGAAGAGTTATTTATAGATAGCAGAAAGTAACACAATCACCGCCAAGCTTTGTGTGTGCATTTTTTTCGCTGGACTTTATACAGGAGAAACCTGGAAATCATTTTATCACTCGGCTTGAACCGAGGCATGAACTGAGGTATGTAAGAAACGGGGAAGACCCTTTTGAGTGGCGCATGGCCAAGAAGCCTTCAGTGCTGGGATGTCAGTCAGAAAGTGTCACCTTCAGCTGGGTTTGCTTTGAAATTTCCCAGTCTCGACCTGGAGCTTTTTAGGAGTCTCCTCTCTTTGAAAATCTGCAGCTTTTTTCTGATTTCAGCAGGACTTTTGTAAATCAGTAAAAGGTTGCAGCCTTTCAGTCCTGGGTGCATTTCCTTTGAAATGCAATAATCTTAGGAGGGGCTCTTCACAGGAAAAGAGGCAGGAGACTCTGTGAGAGTTTGCAGCAAGCGACGAAGCAGCCTTTTACAGGAATTACTTGACTTAAATGACCAAAACTGAGCCTGCAATTTCAGTCATCAATCATGACCGTTATTGGTCACCGTGTGATCATGCTCAGTTTTATGAGCTTTTCTTGCAGTAGTCATTAGGTGAATGAGAAAGCCGTGGTCATTAAGTGAGCACCACGGTAGGTAAGCAAAGCCATGGTTCAATGGGGGAGGTAAATGCCAGTTTTTTGGTTGAAAAACCCATCATAAAAAAAGTGGTCATTTGACCCTGGGGGGCTTAAAGTGGCCATAAATGTCCAGTTCCTGAGCATCCAAAATGCAACCCTGCAACCACAGGGAAAACCACTGGAAGGTCATAAGTAGTTTGGTAACTTTGGATGGTTTGCTAAGCGACTGGTCCTAAGTCTGCATTTCTTTGAATAGGGAGGGAACAGTACAAGATTCAGGAACTAAATTAAACAAAACAAAAATTGCAAAAGAAAGCTCGTCAAAATGAATTGATGTAGTAGAAGCCATGATCTTCGTCATGTCTACAGAAGTTGCAGCTGCCATCTTGCAACTAAGAAATGTCTGGTCTGATCATGAGGCTGGCTCCCCACCATCAATTTTTTTGTTCCCAGATGTTAAATCTGTGAAAAGGTCTCCTGGCCAATAGATTTCCTGACACAAAGCCAGAGCAGAGAAACATCTATGGTTGTGGATGGTGCCTGCAGCTGGCTCTGGTTCAGGTCAGGAGGGTCCCTTGCAGACGTTCTCCTCCCATGCTTTGCAGGGGCCCGGGAGCTTCAGGCAGCTGCCCTTCAAACTTAACCGCCTGCTTCCCAGCGGTTCTTGCTCAGGCTGACAATGAGGACACGAGCCTCCCTGCCCTTCAGTGCTTCATTTCCATGCAGGGTACAGATGCGAAGCCATCAGAGGGGAGCAGAGAACCCGCACCAGGACCAGGTTGTCCGAGAAGGAGCATCCTGGCCCATCTCCACAAAATCCTGACTGTCGCCACTTCCAAGCAGTGTTTGTGGGCCTCTGGAGGAGGACTAAAGCCTCCTGCTGCATTTCATCTACAGCACATCGATGCCTCCTCCGCCTCCCTGGCCCAGGGACTGAGAGCACGCTGGTGCTGCCCTGCTTCAGGAGCCAGGGTGGGGGGGAGGGGCACGCTGAGGCAGAGTCCTGGGGCAAATGCAGATCCTGGCTCTGAGGGGGGGGGCTCAAAGCCCACCTGCCAGAGATCTATCTAGTCAGTTCGGTGAGAGTTCGTGGTCCCTTTTCTGCAACCCACTTCAGAGAAGGAAAAAGTTTCAGAAAGTGATAATGGAAGGCAAGAACAGGGATGGGGTTGCAGAATGTGCAAGGTACCCATTACGCAGGACTCCTCGGCTTACAAACCATAACTGGAGGTGGAAAATTCATCATTAAGTGGTGTGTGATTAAGTGAGGCATTGCATGACCCTTTTTACAACCTTTTTTTGCCACAGGCATTAAGCAAATGAGTCTGGTTGTTAAGTGAGACATCACACGATCACGGTTTGTGACCTTTCCTGCCAGTTTCCCCGTAGACTTTGCTTGTTGGAGGTTGGCTGGGAAGATCGCCAAGGGTGACTGGGCAACTTTGGGTTGCTGCGGTCATCATGTGAGGAGCAGTCATAAAGTCACTTCTTTCAGTGTCATTGTAACTGAACGGTCGCTAAATGAGCGGTCGTAAGTCAAGAACTATCTGTGGGTTTTGTATTGCGAACTGCAATGTACAAACCAAGGCATTGTGGTTTCCTTTTGATGATTGATGGTTTAATAGCAATAGCGCTTAAACTTCACAGTGCTTTACAACCCCTCTCTAAGCGGTTTGCAGAGTCGGCTTCTTGCCCCCCTCAACAATCTGGGTCCTCATTTTACCCACCTCGGAAGGACGGAAGGCTGAGTCCACCTTGAGCCGGTCAGGATCGAACGGTCAGCAGAATTAGCCTGCAATACAGCATTCTAATCCCTGTGCCCCACGGCTCTAATGTTACGCAAATCAAATCAATTGCACTTATTCCTAACCCATGTTCCAATAAACCATGATAAAAGAAAATGCAGGTCCAAAGCCAGTGATCTCTTCACTCAGTTTTAGCTCTGCCCCCAATTGCTTGCCTGCTCTGGCTCCGCCCCCTACGTGATTCTCCTGAGGCTGCTGCAGAGGGACTGGGTCCTTGTGGGGGGTATAGAAAGCAGAAGCTACTGATCCAGCGATTAGGTGGAAGGCACCTCCAGGCACCAAACGGATGGAGCAAAGCAGGCTCATCAGAATTGCTTTCTGTTGCCTCTCATGCCATAACCATGTGAGTGGAGGAAAGACAGGAAAAACACCAAGACACACAATCCATAAGACCAGCCTATTTTCTGCAAGAATCCTGTCTGGAGACCAGGTTCATCCATCCCAAGGATCTTGCAGGAGGATCCAGCAGCCTTTCCAACATCCAAATTGAAAATTACACCGACTGAAGACCAACCCTACCCAAAGCACGAGGGCAAGAAAAAAGGCGAACACTATTCCCGTTTACCAGCAAAATTAAAAACAAGCATCTCTTTAACTTCTGCCTTCATGTACGGCAGGGTCTCCAACTCAATCATGAGCAAAACAGTGTTCATGTATAGGGTACTAATACATCATGTGATCTCTGCTAATGCAGCCTAGAACTGTGTTGGCTTTTTGGCAGCTGCTGGCTCATATTTAAGTGGTTGTCCACTAGGACTCCAAGATCCCTCTCTCAGTGACTAATGCTGAGTCTATTCTATGCCTGTGCATTTGGTTGTCTTGCCTAAGTGCTGGACCTTACCTTTCTCACCACTGAACTGCATTTTGCTGGATTGAGCCCAGTGTTGAAAGAATAACTTGGTCTCCATTTTCTTTGGTTTGAGAAAATGGCTCCCAATTCACCTTGTAGTTGTAGCCTCGAATATCTTTCCATAATGTTTAATTATAGAATTATTTCTCAAGAACAGTCTTGCTCTGTTAATTATTTTTAAATTGTGCTTTTAAAATGGTTTTATTTTTATACATAAAACCCATATATTAGTTGTTTTGATTCTTGCTTTTGGTGGAAAGACAAGGCCAGCAAGCAGAACCCCAAGAGACAGAATAAAGTAGAAGTTTTACTTGAAGTAAATCCTGCTGAGTTCCTGGGTCAAGACTGCAAATCCAAGAGAGTTTTCCTGCTGCTGGTTGCCTGGGTCAGCCTAATTGCTTTCAGTTACTTGGAGTTAACGTGGCCTCCAGAAACCAAATGTGATTTCTTGGAGCTGCCAATTATGACTCACTTTGGAAGGCAAAAACGCTCCGGTAGTTTTGCAGCCCTGTCTGGGCACCTCCAGCCCTTACATGCTCAGACACGAAATGAATGCAGCAGGCACTCTGACATACTTCTGGGGTAAAGATTAACAGGGATGGGAGGGTGGCATTTTCCCACCTGGTTCCTCCAAGCGGCCAGCGACAAACCTTCACACAACTTGCTGCTGCAGGAGCTGGAAGGAGAACTTTGTGTGCGTGTGTGAGGGGGAGAGGCAGCTTGAGTACAACCTTTCCAGAGCAAAGGTAGCATTGCTCTCAGCTGGAGCTCACCTCCCTCTCAAAGACAAAAACCCCCAGCAAAACTCTTTAAAAATGAAGCTGAAGGAAGGAGTGTGATCTTTACCTTCCCTCCAGTGTTGTGTTTTGCAACCTTAGCAACTTTAGCAATTCTTAGCCAGAATTGCTGGCCGGGGAATTCTGGGAATTGAAGTCCACTCATAATAAAGTTGCTCACTTTGAGAAGCATTGCTCCAGTGCTCCCTGATCCCAAGACCGTGGAATGGAAATGTAGGAACAAGTTGGTGGGGCTGCAGCTGTTCTCCTTCCTCTCCTTCCTCCTGTTGCAAAGCAATCTGAAAACAAATACAAGACTCCCAGACCCAAACTAGTCCCAAAATTACCCTTGGAGGCTGATGGATACCATACCAGTATCTTGGAAGCCAAACAATATTAAAGGTTGCCCACTGGGCCTCTGAACAGCAAAGCTGCACTGCTGCCTGTCAGGGTCTGGCTAGAATGACTGTCCGGGGTCCCCAGGATTTTAGGCACTGGAACCTTTTAACTTCATGGAAGGTGATCTGCAGGAAGAGTAAAAAAGTTCACTCTCTCTCAGCCCAACCTACCTCACAGGGTGGTTGTTGTCAGGAAAGTAGGAGGAAAGTATTGGATATGTTCACAGCCTTGAGTTATTTGTAAACATGATAAAGGCAGGATACAGAAAAAGAAAGAAAGAAATGGACATTGCCCAACTCCAGATACGATCCCTCAGAGCAGAAGGAAACAGCCAGGGGGTTTAAAAATTGACAAGGCTTGGCTCAAAGGAAATCTGGAAATGCTCTATTTTGCTGGAAAATTAAGAATTTAAAATCCTAGTGGACAACCACTTAAATATGGGCCAGCAGTGGCTTCAGTTGCCAAAAAGGCCAACACAGTCCTTGGTTGCATCAACAGCGGGATAGAATCAAGATCAAGCGAAGTGTTAATACCACTTTATAAGGCCTTGGTAAGGCCACACTTGGAATACTGCATCCAGTTTTGGTCCCCATATTATAAAAAAGATGTGGAGACTCTAGAAAGAGTGCAGAGAAGAGCAACAAAGATGATTAGGGAGCAGGAGGGTAAAACATATGAAGAACGGTTGCAGGAACTGGGCATTTCTAGTTTAGAGAAAAGAAAGACTACGGTGATAGCAATAGTCCAGTATTTTGTGGGTGCTCCATCGGTGGATTCTGGAAACTGAGTCATAGCAACTGGATTTCTTTTCTTTTCTGGATTTGGTTTGAACTGTTTTGCTGCTTATCCAGGTAGCTTCTTCAGTCTGACTGAAACATTTCAAACAAGAAATCCAGTTGCCATGACTCAACTTCCAGACAACTCTACCTGGATGACTAAGAATCTTCACTGATGTTTCATCCACCATGTTTTCAAGAATAGAGTGAACAACCATTTCACTGGGATGGTATAGAGTCTCCTGTCTGAGCAAGGGGTTGGACTAGAAGACCTTCAAGGTCCCTTCCAACTCGGTTTTTCTCTGTTCTGTGTTCCATAATTGCAGAAACTACAAACCGCCTCCCTCTGCCTTGATCTTTGGAGCTTTGAGGTCAGGGAGTGGCGGGGGTGCAATTATGGGCCCTGCAAAATAAATGGCCTGGCCAGACCCCTCTGCTTGACTTTTCCTTGGGGAGGGAGAGGGGGCACTTTATGCACACCATGTCACAATCCCTTGCACACCCAAGGCTTCCGGTTCAGGAAATATTTTTGAGGGATCTACAAGAAATTTTGATTGCTTTGGCTCTGGACCCTTGTAGGAATTATGGATTGGACTTTTAAGAGCAGCCATTCTTTCACTCTGACGTGCTTCAGGTATATTAAGTGGGATTATAGATTTATGATTCTTCAGCAAAGTTCACACTGCAAGGAATAAAAGGCTTCTGAAAAAGAGGAGACCATCCTGGAGGTGGGAGAGATGCAACCCAGTGCAACCCTACTTAATATGAGTAGCAGGAGATCCTACATTCACGGGATGCCATCTTAAATGGAAATTTTAAAAAATGTTTTTATCCCATTTATGAGTCTCTTAAGAAGAGTCTTACAAGTGTCGCCCCTCCCCCGCTAGCATCAGAGCTGGCCTTGCCATTGCAGGCAGTCTTCGATTTACAACTGTTCCTTTATCAACAAGGGCACTGAAAAAAGTGATTTAAAACCACTCCTCCTACTGACAATCTTGTGCAGTGATCAAAATTTGGGTGCTTGCAACAATACCTGTAATGTCCCAGGATCATTTGATCACCACTTGTGACCTTTCCAGATGGTTTCCGAAAAGGGAATGCAAGGAGGGGGGAGCCAAGTTTGCTTAATGACCACAGCAGCAATTTGCTTAACGACTGTGGCAAAGAAGGTAAAATTGGGTATGACTCAAGGGTCTGGGGGCTAAAACGTACAAAGAACGGTTACAGGAGTTGGGTAGGTCTAGTAGGACGAGTGGAAATATGGTCTTCAAGTCTTCCACAAAGAGGAGGGGGGGCTCAGCCTATTCCCCAAAGCTCAGGTGCTTTCAGAAGGTAGGCAGAACAAGAAGCAATAGATGGAAACTAATCAAGCAGAGAGCAACCTAGAACTAAGGAGGAATTTCCCATCAGTGAGAACAATTAACCAGTGGAACAAATTGCCTCCAGAAGTGTGGGTGCTTCATCACTGGAGGTTTTTAAGAAGAGACCGGGCAGCCATTTGTCTGGAGCGATCTTGGGTCTTCTGCTTGAGCAGGGGGCTGGACTAAAGACCTCCAAGGTCTCTTCCAACTGTTATTACAGCCACCTTGCTTAGCAACGGAAGGTCCGGTGGTCCCAACTATGGTTGTAAGTCAAGGAATACTTGTACTCCCTTGTCAGACCTGGGGTTGGTCTTGCTACTTTCCTATCCTCGCCCCACGCCCGGATCTCACAGGTGGCCCAACTCCCGTTTGGCCAGGCAGGAGCAGGAGGTAAGCCCACCACGAAGAAGGCAGCCTGCTGGGAGGCCAGGTCCGCCTGCTGTCCTTGCCTGCCTCTGGCCAGGATGCTGCTCCAAGGCAGGAGAGGAGCCTCGGAGGGAGGAGGAGGAGGAGGAGCACCGCGAGGCTCTCCAGGCAGAGAAGCTGAGTCACGTCTAGTTTGACTCCCGGCTCTCCTGCCTCCCTCCTCCATTACGGTCCCCGGCCGCAGCTCCCAGCCCGCCTCTTCTTTCAGGGCCTGGGTGAAGTGGACGTTCTGCATCTGCCCGGCCAAACCAGGCGCTCAGGCACACGCGGGGCTCGGGCCGAAGGATGCCCCCCTCCCAAGGGCCTTCCCGCCTGAGGTGGGGGAGGGGCGGGGGGCAAAGGCGGGAAGGAGGGGTCGCTGGGCCGGGCAAAGGCTGCCCGACGCCCCCTGGACCACGAGCTGGCCCCGTCAGGGAAGCATCTGCCGTGGGGGAGGAGAAGGAAGGGAAGGCTGGGCCGGGGGCGCTGGAGGGTCCGAAAGGCCCCGGCCAGAGCCTCCAACCGGCACCTGCTCCTCGGTCCAGGCGCTGACAGAGTCCCCCCGCGGGCCAGGAGGCTGCAGCTGAGGCGTCTCCAGCAAGAGGCACTTTGGCCATCCCGGACTCCGGCCCTTCGGGACTCGCCCCCTTTGGGAAGGTGGGCCGGCAGATCCACCGCTTGCTTCTCCCCCGTGAGGATCGGGCGGCCGGAGAGCCCGGGAGGGGGGAAGTTGCCGAGTCCGCATCGACGGCCAAGAGGCGTCCCGCCGAACCCTGCCCGCGCTCTCCGCCGCTCCAGGGCCGAAGCCGGCCGGGGATCCCTCTCCGCTGGCAGGAACCGGCCCGCCCTGGCCAGAACCCCCCGCGCCGGCCCGGCCCCACCGCGTGGCTCTCTCACCTCGGCAGGGGGAGCCCCTCGCGAGCCGAAGACGCGGCCGGCCGATCGCAGGGCTGGAGCGGCGGCGACTGCAGGGGGATCTTCGGAGCGAAGCGCGGCGGAGGCGGAGTGTCGGAGGGGGAGCTTTCCACACCCCGCCGTGCTTCGCAGGCCCCGCCCGGCCTCCCCACACGCCCTCCGGTCCGGCCGAAACTTTCCCCGGCGGCGGCGGCGGCGGTTGCAGCGCCTCTTCTTCGCGCCTCGCCGATCCGGCATCGCCCACCGCGGGAGAAGGACTCACGGCGGCCCCACCGGGTGGCGCCCGCTCTGCTCGGGGAAACTTAGCCGCCGGCGGGGGCATCGCGGCGCAGCAGCAGCCGGGCCCCCGCGCGCTCCTGAGGCAAGGCGCCGAAGCGGGCGGGGCTTCGGATGGGGGTCCCGGCGCCGGCTGCCCCCGGCCACTGAGCCCGGCCGAGGGAGAGGCGGGGCCGCGCCACCCCCGAGCTCTTTACCGCCGCGCCCCGGGCGGCCGGCCGCCTCCCCCGCCCCGAGATGTCGGCCAAGAGCGCACCTGCGGCGGCCCCCGCGGAGAAGAGCCCCGCCGGCCCCCCGCCCAAGAAGAAGAAGCCCAAGTCCGGCTCGTCCAGGCTGCGCCGGGCCTTCAGCTGGCTGCGGGGCCGGCGGAAGAAGGCGGCGGCGGGCGAGCAGCCCGGAGCGCCCCCTGCGGAGGGCAAGAAGCGAGAGGAGCGGCGCCAGGGCAAAGGTGAGGCCGGGCCCAGGGGCGGGGGGGGCGGCGGGGGGGGCTGTTTCGGGGTCTCGCCGGACTCTGCCCTCCCGCGAGGGCTGCGGGGCGGAGGGGCTGAAGCCGCGCGCCCAGCCAGCTCTCCTCGCCCGAAGTTGCAGCGCCAGCCTGTTGCTCCTTCCTCCGTTGCGGGCTGCGTCCTCGCCTTTCCCGGAGCAGAAGCCGCTTCAGCCTTGACGCCACCTGCCCGTCCGGCTGCCTTCCCTCGGCCGGCGCCCCTCGGAGCAGAGCGGGCGGGGGAGGCGGAGCCCCGCTTCTTTGGGGTCTGTGAGCATCGGGAAAGGCCCGGGGCTGCCCAGGTGGGCAAAGGGCACCAAACCATCCGGCGGCAACCCCGCTTAGGCGCGCCGCGTGCAGTCTGGACAGGCGGTCTTGTTCTGGGGTTGGGCTGCAGCCGGGCGGTTCCTGCCGGCCGTGCTGGATGTGGGCCTCTAATTCACTCTTGCAAATGCCTTTCCTGCCAAGGCCCAGGCTTCTCCGCGGCCGCTTCTTCGAGTCCTCGGGCCAGGGATCCTGGGAGAACCCGGGTGCAGCTCCAGATCCCCCCAACGAGGGAGGACGCTTTGCAACACGTGATGCAAACCGGGTCCAACGCTGACCCGCTGATCTTGCTGGGGGAGGAAGGCTGCTGCTCTCCCTTAGGACTTTGGATGGAGGGGTGGGGAGGAATGCGCGTGAGGTGGCTGGTCGGTCCATGCAGTTGGTCCTGAGCAGAGTTGAGAAAGCCCTGGACCAGCCAACCTGTGGGGCACATGCTGTAGCCCACCTGGGAAGCCTTTGGGCCAGCCTTAGCTGAAGCTGCCCTTTCAGAGAGTTTGCCACTTCCTGCTGCCTGGATCAGTGGGTTCAAGGCCGAGTCACGCCAAAGGGGAGTGCAAGGGTGTGTGTCACACAGATGGAATGGAACATTAGACGGGGGCACAATGCCAGGCCGGCAGCTGGACCTTGTGGATCCGATTCAGGAACTGGCCAAAAAGTTTCCTTGGCCTGAAGATCCTTGGAGGAGAATGGGGGGACAAGTGATAACATGAGAATAATGTCATTTTTAAATACGTTAGCTCGATACTCCGGGGAAATAACAACAAAACTGGAATCCATTTATTTTGGCACATACTTTGTGGACTGACAAAGCACATTGTCACCCATGCAACCAGATGCCAAATATACTTGCTTAATGTTTAAGATGTCATGAGGCTTTTTATACTTCTGCAGAGATAAACTAATTCTAGTACGGTTGCTGCCTTTTAAAAATGCAAAATTTACACAGATCATCTGACCAGAGTGATATAAGGTCTCCTGCCTTGTGCAGGGTGGTCAGACTAGAAGACCTCTGAGGTCCCTTCCAGGATTCTGTGGTCTGTGTTCTTGCCAACTGAATTAATAGGAGGGTGTGGATGTCAGGGTGAAAAGCATCCTGGGCACATTGGTCCTATGCCTTGCTTTAAGTTGAATCATGCTTGATCCCTCCCGCCACCAGGAAAATCAGGGGCCACCAGAGATCCAAGCATCGCAGGAGGGATGGCGGATCCGTGAAAGCAAAATCCGCCAGGCATAGCCTGGGAAATCCAAGTGATAGGCTCATGGGAGGCATTTCCCCCCTCCCCTTGGCATCAGATGTGTCAAGGGTGTGTGTGTGTGGAATTGAGTGCTGCTCTAGGCACAGACCTCAGCTTGGCTGCCCGATTGCAGGAATCCCAGGGCCATCCAAAAGGCAGAGAGTAGGTATTAGGAGTGCTGTCCACAGTTAGATCAGTCTGTCTCTACCTTGGCCACTGAGATGTGCAGACTTCACTCCCAGAATTCCCCAGCCAGCCATGATGGTTAGAGGATTCTGGGAGTTGGAGTCCACCCATCTTAAAGTTGCCCGGATTGATAAACACTGAGGAGTTAGAGAATCCCATCCCATACTGGTGTTCTTTAGAGGTCAGATCTCTTCCAGGGGTTGGAAGAATGATCGGAGTTGTTGTCCATTGTATTTAGAAGGCAGCAGGTGGGGAAGGCTGATTTTGGTGACTGCTTGATTTTACAACCTTTTTTGCTGAGTCGTTAAGCAAATCTGGCTTCTCCCATTGTCTTTCTTTGTTGGAAGCAGGCTGAGAAAGTTGCAACTGGCGATCACATAACTCTGCAACGCTGAAACTGTTGGCATTACATGTTGGTTGCCAAGCACCTGAATCAGGATCACATGATTGCAGGGAGGCTGTGAAGGTCATATGTGCGAGGATTGCTTTAAGTCACTTTTTTCACTGCCATTGTAACTTTGAACACTCCCTTAATGAATGTTTGTAAGTCGAGGACTCCCTGTATGCTTTCAAGCTCCTTTGTCTCTTGCTGGCAAGATAGCAAAGGATGGCCCCCCCACCCTCCCAGACTGCATGGAAAGTGGCAGGTTTGGCCCCATTTTACGATTTTTCTTGCCGCAGTTGTTAAGTGAATCATTGCGTTTGTTAGGTTAGTAACACGGTTGTTAAGTGAACCTGGCTTCCCTGTTGACTTTGCTTGTGAGAAGGTTGCAAAAGGGGATCATGTGACCTCGGGATGCTGCAACTATCATAAATACGTATGTCCGTTGCCAATTTTGATAACGTGTGTATGGGGGTGTCAACAACGGTCATAAGTGTGAAACACAGTCACTTTTTTCAGTGCTGTTGCAACTTTGAATGGTCACTCAGTGAACTGCTGTAAGTTGAGGACTTTGGCTTTTTGAAGTTCCACTTGTTAGTCAGAAGAGGACTGGATAAAGAGAGGGAGCTGCAACTTGCACGAGTGAAGATGAAGTAGCCCTGAGCAAGGACAGGCCGCTTGACTCCTAAGGCCAATGGGGCTGCTTCCCTGGTAGTTGGGTCTCTTCCGTAGAGGCAGCACAGAACGGAGTTGGCTGTGGGGCAGATGGGCTCAACTGGATTCCCCGAAGGTGTTCTCTCTCTCTCTCTCTCTCTCTCTCTCTCTCTCTCTCTCTCTCTCTCTCTCTCTCCCTCCCTCCCTCCCTCCCTCCCTCCCTCCCTCCCTCCCTCTCTCCCCACTCTTCCCTCCAGCAAGGTAATCCCAAGAGGCTGCGAAGGGGGGGAAGGAAACCTGCCCGTTTTGAGATCTGCTGTTCATCTGTTGGGACAGATCAAGTGAGATCAAATTAAACCAATAGGGCACTAGGCAGGGTGTCCACGGGGTGCATGAGTGTGTCAAAAAAGTCAAAATGGCAGACATGACCTTGTGATCAGAGCCCTGCCTCCTTTTTACGGATATCCTCCTGCGGAAGCTCCTGAAAGCGGATTAATCTGCCAGCTCAACTGTTTTTCAAAATATATTTACTTTGGCCTCATTTTGGAAGAAAGTGCGATGTACAAACAACATTCATTTTATTTATTTATTCTACCCTTTGATTATTATTTTTTACAAATAACTCAAGGTGGCAAAGATAATCGACTCTCCTTCTTCCTCCTGTTTTCCCCACACCGGCCACCCTGTAAGTGGGAGAAGAGGGGCTGCTCCCCCAGCATCAGGTGGGTTCAGCCCGGTTCAGCCTGGTTCAGCTAAACCGGTAACGGCAGGACGGGCAGGAACCCAGCCTTGCTGCGCCCCCGAACCGGTTCCCTTTCTGCTGCTGATGTCGCCGCCGTGTCGTTTTCTAGTGACCACGCGTGCACAGTTCACTATAAATTGTTTTGCACATGCATGAAGAGCAATTTACATTGAACTGTGCATGCGCACGCGAGAAGCCAACCACCAGTTCCTAGCATGAATGCTTCTCCCCTGGGGAATCCTTCCCAGCCCTCAGACCTTTCAGGGCCTTTTATACTTTGAGGGGAAACCGAGCCGGGGCTCCAGCAACTCCTGGGCCTTGTGGGGAAGAGGTACAGAGAGCAGCACTGAGAATCCGGGCATGGTGGCCGAGGGGCAGATTCTGACAACCAGGGTTCCTTCCCTTTGGAGACGCCCTTGACGGCAGAGTCCCTCTGAAGCACGTGAAGGCAAGGAGCCGCACATGTGAGCTTCTCTCTCTGGATTACCAAGGAGACATGAAGTTCTTCGCTTGCCAGATCATGATGACTCCAACAGGCTTCTGCTGGATGAAATCACTGCCGTCTCCCGGCACGTCTTATTCACGGCTTCCAAAATGCTGAGTGTAGACGGGCCGCACCCTCTTCAACTCTTTCGGCACCGGGCCACGTAGATAGTTCGACAGCTGCAGCAGCCTTGAGGGGCCCAGTGGGGCCTGGATGGGAGGGCTCACCCTTACTGGAGTGTGTGTGTGTGAGAGAGGGAGGGAGGGACGTTTGCTGGTTGCACCCAAGGGGGCCGGAGACCTGGAATTGCTTTACAGCATTGCTGACAATGGGGAGAAAGCGCTACAAAAGGGAAAGTGGTTGTGGGTGATTGTGTCCTCTGGGCAGAGAGCGCCTTGTTTGAGGACAGGCAGGAACCAAGGATTCAGGCACTGCCAGTGGAGAATGGTGCCCCTGTGAGGGTGGCAAGTGATGGGGGGGGGGGGAGGAAGAGGATTCCACTGCAAGGAATGGGGGAGGGGGTGTCAACTTTACACCCCAAAACAAATCCAGGCGTTTTGTGTGCGACTGCTTTGTTCAGCCTTTCCTCTGGACCTCAAGGGGCTTTTTAGTGGGAATCTTCTTTTGCTTTATCTTCCCAACAGCCTTTTGAGGCAGGTGAAGCCGATGTCGTCCTGGCTGGAGTTAGAACTGAAGCGGCCTCCCAAGTCTTAAGCCAACAGGATTTGTAGAGATTTGTACTTTGGCCTTCCGGTTCCTTCCACTCTGCTTTACAACTTTGCAAGGGATCCTATTCGTCTCTTGGATCCATTTGCCATTTGATTTTAATCAATCCAAAGAGTGCCCACTCCCTCCCTCCCTCCCCCCAAATGCCTCTGCTGGCTTGTTCTGCTCCTAGCATGTCAACACCACAGTTAAATCACGGTTTGTTTAAATCACCACTGCCTGGTTTCATTCACACTGAACTCTTGAGGAAATAGAGAGGGGTCTGCTCAGGCCTGACTCCCATCCACCCCCCACCCCCCTCGTGGCTCCTGTGGAGATTATTTGAGGAGCCAGATCTGGAAGGTCTCAAAGTTTCTCTTTGGATAATTTTATCAAGGATTATATTAAACAGATAATGCAAAAATATATAAGAAAAGAAAACAGTATTTAAAGGCATAATCCGCTCCCCTTAAAAAGAAAAAAGGAATTAATAAAAATATACAATTTGGATAACCACAAACATTGCCAGAAGCAAAACTCATTTTTTAACTATGATCAGATAAATCCATTTTATATTCTTTCTTCCTCCCACTCGTCCTTAAGGCCCATCAATAATGTTTTCTTCTAATACCTCCTCCTGTTCTCTTGAAATTCTCAGCTTCCTTCAAGTCAATTTGTAATTTCATGAAGTAACTCTAGTAAGTTTCTGACATTTCAATTTGAAAGGGTAGCCAGCCTCTCTCTGGGTGAGGGAAGAAGGAGGCTCCGGGCCCCCCGGCCTTTCAGAGGTTCCCCCTGGATCCAGCAGAGCTGGACTGTGAGTTGGATCCCCAACTACGGGGAAGGTCATCCGGAGGGAGGGGGGGGGGAATCAGGTGCAGAAGATGCCAGAAAGCAGATTACCTGGAACTTTTCCCTGCCTGTGGGATGGAGTACGTATTGGTTATCCTGGTAGTTGACCACTATTGGGGCTCAGCAGGGCCCATTTACCTCTTTTGACGGCTTTCAATATCAGTGGTCAGATTGTCCTGCTGGGTGGCTGGGGAATGGCAGGCCCTGAGGTCGTCCTGGGGCTGCTCCATCCATCACACGCCAAGCATGCCCTGCGGGTACCTGAGACACTCTGGAAAGCCAGACGTGGCTGGGCATCATCACCCAAGGAGACTTGAGATAAGCAGGAAGTTTCTCTTCTCTGCTTCCAGGGGCATCTATAGGGAGCAGATGAAATGGGCCACACTTCACCCACACCATTGTGGCTGCCATTTTGACTTTGACTGTGCCCTGCAAGCACCTGTATCCAGTAGCCACCTGCCGCTTTCTGGCTTTTTTGACCCTCTCTCCCCATGGTGCCTCCAGATGTATGGCACAGCCTTCTTCCTTCCTGCCCTACAGGGTGGCACAGACTGGGAAAGGGGGACTTAGGTAGCAGTGGGTCTCCCAATTGAGCAGAGACATCGGGGGTGGGGGTGTCAGTCATACATTGCTTATTTATTTGATAAATACATACATTGTGGAGAGATGCCGTCTCACAGATGCAATTCTGTGGTCCTCCAGATCTGGAGACGATGCAGTTAAGACCCCCCATCACCATCTGAAAAACCCAGTTATTTGTTTCAGTGAAAGATCCAAAGTGCCAATTCTGCCTCATTGTAAAGGGTTAATTGCAGAGGCTTGCTTGAGAAGGAAGAGACTGCAAATGGCATAATTTATGCAGCCTCACAAACAGAGGAGAGGAACTCAGCCAGGTAGCTGTTGGCACAAAGACTGAACAGTTGAAATGTTGGAATCAACCTTTGTATAGGCAGGGAGGGGCTCTGACAGTTTCAGGAAAGGAAAAAAAATATCAGCCTGTTTCATACCGCAGGAAGAAAAGATACTTCATTGCCCAACCTGAATTTATCTACCCAGAAGAAAACTCTGGGCACTTACCTGGGACCTTTTTCCAGGTAAGACCGACATCCCTGCCTGCCTTTGGTAGAAACTGCAATGACATCATGAAGTTATTGCACAAATGATACAAATTGCATGGTTTGCACCAGTCACGTGGCATTTTCTTTTTTTTTACATCTCTGTGGCTTGTAAAAGACGCCAGTGATTGGCAGGGAAGCCTAACGTGACCGATATAATTTGCATCATTTGCACAACAACCTCATGATGTGCTTGACCCTTGCGCTGTCCCTGCCTTAGAGGATTTCCACCATTGCCACCTAAGTCGGTTATTTGTAGTGGAAGGAAGGACCTGGCCAGGTTTTATACTTCGGTCCAGCCCTCAGTCCCACAGCTTCCCGGGGTCTCCCCACACAAGGGCTGACCTGCTTAGGCTTGTGAGACGAGTCAAGTGGCTAATTCTAAAGGTTCCTTTAGAAGTTTGGTAATTCCTTGGGTGGCTTTTAATCCGCGAGGTTTAAACGGCCATCCTGGGATGCCCCAGATTCTCTGGAGGGGCTGCTGGCCACAGGGCTCTGGCCTTCAGGGACACAGAGGTCGGAAGCCGGTAATATTGTTCCCCCAAACTTGCCTTATCCTAACATGGCACACACCAATGCTTTAACATTTTAATGTTTTGATGTTCTAGTGGTTTTATATTGCTGTTTTACCATGTTGTCAGCCTCCCAGAGTCACTCAACAGTGAGAGGGCGGCATATAAATGTAATAAATAAAACAAAATAAACAAGAGGATTTATGATAAGAGATGTGCAATGCAAGTAAAAAAGGGAGTAAGGTTTGCATGGCAGGGTTGTGGCCACCATCATGACTTTTTCACCTTCCCTGCCCAGGCCTTCTGGTCCTGGGGCCAAAGCCCATCATCCCCTGACATTCCCTAACACACTCACACAACTCTAGGTGAAGAAGGCAAGCCTTTCAGGAGCCTGTTGCATTGCAGACGGAGCGAGGGAGCTGAGCTGGGCAGCCTGGCTGGGGGTGGGGTGGGGGGGCTGGGGGGCCTCCATTATACAGGATGCGTTATGTCGTGATGGGAACGAGGCACTTTTGCCTCATCAGATCATGATATTATGTTGCAATTAAATCAGTCACATCCTTTGTGATGCCATTCTCCCCGTTGATGACTTTCCTGTGGACCTTCTGGGGTGGGCAGGGGGGGCAGCTGATGTTTCTGGGGGGCCTCCTGGGGCTTAGCAGATCATGGCCATTGTTAAAAACAAGGACGAGACAACAGACATCTCTTCCTCCAAACAGTTGCCCTTTTTTAAACCATTGCCCTCAATCTGCCGTTACTCAAAATGCACAAGCTATCTTTTGACTTCAGAGACATGCGGAGACGTAATGCATCCTGGCTTGTAAAAGCCAAGCTTCCTGATGTTATATGTTGCATAAAGCAGTCAATCCCCCCCCCCCATGCTGCTAGCTTTAAAACTCTTCCCACTAAGCACAGCCAGCGCCTTCCCTCCATGCTGCGACTCTTGACCTCTGGCTTTGCCCCACAGCAGATGGGAGAGCAGAGGAGGCTGTGGGAGAGCAGGGAGGTCTTGGCTAAGGAGGGTCCCTGGCCTGGTCCTGTCCGCTCCTGCAAGGGAAAATGTATCTGTCCTTGTGGACACCTTCTCATTAGCCCATGACTGATGATACTATCTGTAATCCCCAGCCTCAATGGCAGTCTGGGAATCATGGGTTTGTAGGCCAGCATATGTGGAGGGATCAGGTTGGAGAAGGCTGGTACCTCCCAAGAAGGAAAAAGTCACACACCCCCCCGGTGTGTGTGCTCATTAATTGGTTGAAGGATATTGTTGGCACCCTGAGCTGGATTGCAAAACTGGTTTCCAGGGACTCGTTGTTGGGAAATATTGTGGTTAGTTTGCAGGATTATGAGGGCTGAGAATGACATTTCTGAGAAGGAGACTCGAAAGAACTTTGCACCTGGCTTCTGCTGGAAAAGGCAGAGAGTTGCTTGGCTAACAAAGAGACGTGTGTCTTTTCCACCCGAAGGTGGGCGAGGAGGTCCTTGTGCAACAGCAACACCTGATTTTTTTAGAGCCCAGGATGGTTGTGGAGTCAGGTTTCTGGGCTTAAGGAGGCTTCCTTCTTAAGACAGTTTGGTCTTTGAGAAGGAGGAAGGCTAAGAGCTGAGCAAACACCCGCGGCAGCGGACGGGACTCGTCCAACCGGTGCCGGAGTTTCTGTAGGCTGCTTTTGCACGTGAGGAATCCAGGGGCAATTTGTGAGAGTGTCATCTTAGGCAACCTCACCCCAGAGTAGATCCCGTGAAAGGGACACAGGACACACCGGTCTCTTTTTCCATCACTCTGGGTTGCAAGAGGAGGAAGGGGGAGGCAGGTGTCCCAGGGGAGCAGAGTGTGGGTGGGGGGCAAAATCAGGTTTCAGCAGGAAAGAGCTGGGAGCCTCCTGGCTCATTTCTGTTAATGATTTCAGATCTTAACCTCCTGTTTTCGTTTCAGCAGCAGGTAAGCCTTTGTTCCCTTCAGAGGAAGGAAGGGCTTTGCTCCCAGAGGCGGCAATGCTCCTTTGTAAACCGATGCGGCTGTGCCTGAAGCCGCCTTCCCCAGCAAACTTGCAATGACCCATAACTTGACTCAAGACTTTCACTTAATCAGCTTCCCTGCCTTTCCCTTTCCAGCTCTCAGCCAGGGTGGTAGCTTAAGTCCACTCAGAGCAGGAGCGGCTTCAGACAGCTTTCTGAGCCTGGATCCACCTCTGGGGCCACTTGAGGCTTTCCATATTTTCTCTCTGTTCCAAAAGGCTGGGTAGATCCAAAAGTGGATCTCAGAGGAAGACTTTGATCTTCTTGACCCCCCCCCCCAGTAGGATTTGCTGCTGGGATCCAAATTGACTAGGGGATTGCTGGGTTTCCTGGAAAATGTGCCAGTCTTCATAGTGGGTCACCGCATGCAGTGGGTCAGGGAAGCAATGAAAGCCTCCCCACACAGGGGAAGCTTCCAACAAGGCTCTGAAGGCTTCAAATCCTTGGGAGAATTCCCCCCCCCCCGAGCTTCACATTGACTTACAAATAAAAATCTTTGAAAATGTGCTGCTTCCTTGCAAGTATATGGCTAGGTGTTTCTAGCGGGTGCCCTTGTAAAGCACGGTGCAGCGAGGGAAGCTTGTTTGGAGGCAAAAGGCGAGCGCTTGCAGGTCAGGAGGAGGAGATGGAACGGCCCTTGTGTCTGTGATGGACATTCTGCTTGCTGTACAAGGTGGTCCTTGACCTCTGACCACAAGTGGGGTGAAGAATTTCCATCGTTGAGCAAGGCAATGGTTAAAGCGGGTTGCACCCCATTTTATGACTTTTGCCATGATTGTGAAGTGAATTGCTGCCGTTGTTAAGTGAATCAGGGGGTTGTTAAGCGAATCCAGCGTCCGTTGATTTTGCTTGTTAGAAGCCACCTGGGAAGTTTGCCAATGGGCCACATAGCCTGGGACACTGCAGTGACCGTGAACACATGCCAAGCACACACATTCTGACCACCTGGGGATGCTGCAACATTGTGAGTGCTGCTTGTAAGCCAATTTGTTCAGTGCTGTTGTTTCTTCCGATGGTTGCAATTCAAGGGCTTCCTGTACAGCAGAGTAACTCCAAGGAGAAAGCTTTGCAGAAGGTCAGCCAAGGAGCCAGAGTTTCTCTTTGCTTGCTCATATATCTTCATGGAGGTCATTGCTGGCTGCTACACCATCGTCTTCTTGGCTGCACCTAACGTGAATGGGAACTCCTGCAACTTTTCTAGATAGGGAAGGGCTATTAATCTCTCTCTCTCTCCCTCTCTCCCGTTCTTAATAGAGGGGCGGGCAGCTTTCCTAACCAGCAGCTTTTTTGTGGCCTCTGGATGACGTGGCCAAAATTGGTTGTGTGGTTTTTGAGTCTTTGAAAAAGCAAAAATGAGAAGCAAAATAGGTTCATTAAGTCTCTACGAAGCCTAACGCACCATTTTCCTTTTTTAAAGATAAAAATATCACCCTGCCCCCAGAGCCATTCACTCCCTTCCAAGAACGTTTCCAAATTACTTTGACACTTGGAAGCAAAACGTCAAGATCCCCCTGTCCCTTGTTTGAGGTGCGTTGCTCAAGAAGGCTCTGGGGATGCCCCTGTTTGGAAGCCAGGAGTCGGGGACGGCCGGAGCACCCAAAGAGAAAAAAGTTGTCATGGATTGAGTTTTTTAATGTTTGCCAATGACAGGTAGTTCTTGACTTATGACCACAAATGAGCCCAAAATTTCTGTTGCTAAGCAAGACTGCCCTATTTTACTTTTTGCCACAATTGTTAAGTGAAGTGCAGTTGTTAAGTCGCTAACACAGTTGTTAAATAATTTTGGCTTCCCCACTGACTTTGTCCGGTCACAAAAGGTGATCACATGACCCCAGGACACTGCAACTGTCATAAATACATGCCAGATGCCAAGCATCTCAATTTTGATCATGTAACAGTCTTAAGTGTGAAAAACGGTCATAAGTATTTTCACAGTGCCGTAGCAATAGCCATAGCAATTAGACTTATATACCACTTCACAGTGCTTTGCAGCCCCCTCTAAGCGGTTTACAGGGTCAGCCTATTTGCCCCCAACAATCTGGGTCCTCATTTTACCCATCTCAGAAGGATGGAAGGCTGAGTCAACCTGGAGCCTGGTGAGGTTTGAACTACCAAATTGTAGGCAGTGGGCAGGCAGCAGAAGTAGCCTACAGTACTGCGCTCTAACCACCGGGCCACCGTGGCTCATTGTAACTTTGAACGGTCACTAAATGAATGGTTGTAAGTTAAGGACTATCTGTAAGGATTTCTGATTCAAATTTAGTTCATGAAACAGTGGCATTCATAGAAAACGGGCGAGGCCCTTCAGGAGGCCAGAATGATGGATCGGAATGTGCTTCGTTGATGAAGCAGTTTGCAGCTTAAGACTCTTTAGGATGCCTGGCGCTTAGATCCATCCATCATAACCCTCTAGTGCCGGGATGTAATAACATCACACAATTTGATTGCACAAGTATAATTTAATTTCTGAATGTAAATCATGGGTGGGGAAACTCTCTAGGCTCAGATAACATGCTAGTCTCTCAACCCAGGTTAATGAAACCGCATCGCTCTTTGCCATGGTGGCAGTGAATATCTATGGCTATGTTGCTGCCTTCCTGTGTTCAGGTGTGAACCCAGGAAGTCTTCACACCTGGACCCCCATGTGTCTAAAGGAATAATCCCTATTTCTTTTTTTTTTGATGTTTTTTTTTTCTTTTTTTTCTTTTCTTTTCTTTTCTTTTTTTTTTATTTCTTGTGAATACGAAGTCCTGGTCCAAATGGATGTAAACTGAGTCCATGGGTAGTTGGACTCTAAATCCCATGAGACTCAACCAGCCTGGCCAATGGCCAGGGATTCCAGAAACGATTATTCGGCAAAAGCGGCGGGTGGGGGCGGCTGCCATAAACCGCCTCCTGATTCCCAGCCCAGGACCCAGCTGAGCGGGGGGGGGGGTTTGGTCCCGGGGGGGGGCGAACTCAGGAGCAGCGGCCCCGGAGAAGCCACCTGACAAGGGAGCGGGGCGGCGGGGAAGCTTCGGGCTCCTCCCCGGTCCCTCCATTGATTCCACGGGCAGGCGGCGAGGCAGCGCCGGGGGCGGCTGAGCGGGCGCCCAGGCTCCGCTGGGGCGGGGAGGCGCTCGGGGCTCCCGCGCTTTCATGTAGCGCCCCCTCCTCCTCCCCCCCCTCCTGCCCACAGCCGGGCGGGGTGGGGGGCGCGAGGCGGGGCGGGGTGGGGGCGGCCGAGGCGGCCATGGGCAACGCGTCCCGCAAGCGTAGCGCTCCCGGCACCCGGCCCTGGGCCTTCTGGAGCTTCGCCCGCGCCCACCGGGCCAGGACAGGTAGGGCCGGACAGGTGGAGCGGCGGTTGCAGGCGGGGCAGTTGGTCGCAGGGCGGAAGCCTCCAGGCAGAGCCCGAGGAAGAGCGCCGGCCGGTACTCCAGGCGGCCACTCCCGCCTTCCCCCGGGGGCAGCCCTCGCCGGTCCGCAGGGGGCAGCGGGGTGACCTTGATGCGCCTCCTGCGAAGCGCAGAGGCCTGTCGGGGCGGCGCTCGGCACGCGCTCAGAGGCCCTCTTGCCAGACGCTGCATTGCGGTTCCCCTTGAGCCCCGCGGCGATTCTGCCTTTCGGGGATCCCCGGTCGGAGCTGCCCTCTGCGCCTGCCTCTCTGCCTTGGAGCGCAAGGGTTCCCCTTGGGAGCTGCAAAGCCCAGAAAGTTTGGGCAACCCCGGGGAGCCCAGGCAGGGGGGCGAGGGGGCGCTGCCTTAATCCTCCTTGCGGCTGCAGCTTCAGCCCCTCTCCCTCCGTCGCCCTTTTGTGGAGACGTCAAGCAGTTGTGCTGGTGCCTGCAGAAGGTCTGGGAAGGGATTTGGTTTCTAACTGGTGAATTTGGGCTTCCCCATGCAGGGCTGCTGGATTCGCCGGGCATGCTGTGTGCCATGGGTTGGGTCTCATCTTTGTGTGTCTAAAGAGCACGAAACCCTCCTGGGGAGGGTGCCCCACTCGCCTTGCCTTGTTCAATGTTTCTCAATCTTGGCAAGCTGAGATGTATGGACTCAACTTTCAGAATTCTCCAGTTGGCATGGTTGGCTGGGAAATTCTGGGAGCTGAACCCGTACATCTTCCGGTTGCCAGGTGGAGAAACACTCCTCTACTTGATGAAAGATGCCAGAGTTTGGCTGTGTTAATATGGACTTCGGCTTAGACTATGGTTTAGGAAGCCCAGCAGGACATTGGGTGCACCATGTTATGCGACTGATTGACTGGTTCATCATTTTGATTCTATTGTCAACAGCAAATTGTGTAATTTGCACCTTTTGCACCATGCAGGTGACATCACACTGTGTATGATGCATTGCCTCCATTCAGCAGCTGGATTTGCAGGTTACCTGAAGTCCGAAGGGAAGGCAGCCAGCGCCTGCCGCCTTGGCCTAATTGTATCCTCTGTGTATGCTTTGTGACTTTGGGGCTTCTGCCCTGCTCTGTACTTTACACTGCAGGTGCTTATGTGCCCTGCCCTGGCATACTGGAGTATGTTGATGACAAGAAATTGCTTTAATTGTTGTTATTTCATTCCATCCGTGTGGATTATATTTTATGGGTGCTAATCATGATGAATAAAAGGGAAGGCAGCCCCCTCCCCCAACTGGCTAACTACTTGTTTCACAACTGCTGAGATCCTCCTAATTAGCACTAAGCTTTTTGGGTGTGAGAAATGTCTTTGGAACGCGAAGCTTGTGAGTGTTTTTTCCTCCCAGCTTCGTTGGTTGGCCCAACGAACCACCAGAGGACAAGGGACCCAAATTTTGTTCTACGTTTGCTCTACTGATGGCCCCGTGCTCGGACTGCGTGCTGGGGGGGGGGGCAGGGAATTATTTTGCTGTGTTATAATTGTGTGCTGCTGCTGATTAAGAGAAACCAGTGTTTCCCTTACACACGAACCTTCCCCACAAAACAAGAGTGTGTTTAGCTTGGGTTAAGGCCGGTTAATACCCCCAGCCTGTGCCAGTCAGTTCCTTAACTTGAATTTTATTTAATAATGAAGTTGTTTGATCTTTATTCAGGCTTTGGAATGGTACCAGCATCCTGTTTGTTAAATAGGGATTGATCCAGATGTGGGTGTCGTACTGGTGTAAAGTTGGGTTGGCCTGCTGTGAGGCAAATGGATCACCAGCAGCCCCCTGTTCCAGAGAGGATGGGTGCAAATGCAATTCAGTGTCACCCACATTTCTTTCCACAAGACTAGCATGGAGATTGGTGTGAGCTGAGGCAAAAGAGCACCCAAGTGATTGTGCCAGTTTGCACAGTTAAGTGGGGTGGGCTTGGGAGCTTTTCCCACAAGGTAGCCAGCCAGCTTTGCATGTTTACCCCTTGCCAAGCTCTTTATCTGCCCAGTGGCTAAAACAAGCCCCTACAGGAAAGGAGAGCCAACAAATTTAAACATTTCACTGCATCTGTGTCTGGACAAGAATTAGTCTGCTAATTTCCCCCAGTTTTGTCTGTAGTCATTGTCCTTCGCTGTGACAATCAATCTTCAGCTAAACATGAGTAAGATTAAGTCCTGCACTTCTGGCTAATATGATTTTATATTCTGATCAGTTTTTTTCTTCTGATATTTGAAAGGAACCTGATTTACTAAAACTTTGAGGGTGAAGCTTTCCCTATAGTTTTTCCCCATTCTGATAAAACCTTCACTTAGTGATTGGGTTCCTAAATTAGGCAGTTACACTTTGCTTAACAAATTGAGAAACTACAGCTGCCTGGGTTCATTTGTAATAGCAACAATATGAAATAATAATAAGTCATAAATAAAGATTCAGACATTGTGCTCAAGTTTACAAAACAAACACCAGCTACCTTCTGACTTGGTAGCAGTGTTCTACACACCACACCTAAAAGTCAGGTACAAGCCCAGTTGCTGTATTTGCTCAACTCGCTGCCAGTGGCTCTTTTTAATCTTGGTTGGTTTTTAGTTGGTTTTTGTGGGCTAGTATTCTCTCCAACGTCAGCCTGGTTGGTTACTTTACAGTTGAGTGCATTGTGCAAATGCAGACAATGGATGAAAGCTGTGTGAATAGCAGCCACAGCCATGTAGGAATTCAGGCTGCAGGAGTCTGGCCTCCAAAACGTGGTTTTGAATGTGGTTGGGACGGGGCTGGTTGTGTAAAGCAGCAGATGAAATGACCACGGAGGTGGGGCAGATTGCAAAGCCTCCCTCCCAGGGCACAGAGGAAGAAACTGAGCTTAAGGAATGTGGCCTGCCAGGGAGAGAAAGGAAAGGAAGTAGGAAAAATTGGGGAAAGGCTCTACAGGGATTAACAAGAATTTGGTGCTTAGTCCTGAAACAGGTGACCGAGTTCCAGTTTCCACTTTCTTCCGCCTCCAGATGCCCAGGAGCAAAAGGGAGACAGGTTGGTGAAAATGCTCTCAGCGAGTAAATGCCATGAGCCAGGAACCTCGAGCTTAGTGGTTGCCAAGCTGGCTGGGGGATTCTGGGAGTTGAAGTCCACAGGTCTTAAAGTTGCCAGAAGTTGGGAAACCCTGCTCTATGTCAAGGATCCTGAAAATGAAGCCCAGGGGAGAGAGGAGGAGCCCCCTCCCCCCTTCACAGCACATATGCCTTAAGGTGATTGGAGGACAGACTCCTTCCATTTGAGCTTTCAAGTCAATTTTGACTTCTGGTGGGTGCTCAGACAAGTCCCTGCTGTTTTCTGTGCAAAATATTTGGATGTGCCCCCTCCTTCCAGTGAGAGAGCCCTAGTCCCCCCAGATGGCTTCTAGGGCAGGATTAGAATGGAGGATGTCCCAGCTTGAAATTCAGCACCTTTAAGCACTACATCATAACTGTCATAATCTTATTCTACATATTTATTTAATGTTGCTGAAATCAAATTCAGCTTTACTCCTGATGCCACAACTCAAATGAAATGACTTTCCAAAAAAACCCAGGAATATTAACTCCTGCTTAGAAGTGTTGGGGGAAGGGAGGCGCACAGGAAGTCCAAAAAGTCGAAATGGCATCAGCAACTGTGCAAGGTTCCTCCCTTTTTTAGATGGAGTTTTCATTGCACAGTTGCAGCTGCTGCTTTAACTAAATGGGGTGTGTGGGGGAAGAGGCAGGAGGGAATAAAATCATTCCCTCCTGCCTCTTCTCCCACACACCCCATTTAGTTAGCATCTGACCTCCTGCATGGCTCCAGAATCCTGGCTAGAAACAGGCAGTTTGTTTTCCTTTATTTCATAAAGCTCCAGCATAATCTGGTGGGAGAAGGAGATTTTCAAATCGTTCCATCGATAGAGAGAAAATATCTTGTGCTTTAGAGCAGTGTTTCTGCAACTCGGCCACTTTAAGATATGTGGATGTCAACTCCCAGAATTCCTCAGACATCTACGCCGGCTGGGAAATTCTGGGAGTTGAGATCCACACATCTTAAAAGTTGCCAAGGCTGAGAATTATTGTCTGTGTGACAGAAGTTGTTTGTCTTCCTAGCTCCTGAATGTGCCGCAGCCCCTGCTGCTGGAGGACCCAGTCTCTGTAAAGTTTAATTGGTAGCAACATAGAAAGGCTTTATGTTGCCTTCCCTCTGTATTAGTCTAGCCTACATCTCTTGGATTTCTGGATGGGGCCCATCCAAACACTAACTCTGCCTGCCCTTTACAGTATGTAGCTTCCCCACTCACATCAGATCAGATCAGAACTGTCGCCTAGCTGGCATTCGCCCTTCAATCAAGCATGACTTCAGGGGTTGGAATGCAAAAATCAGGTGGCATCTGGTGGCACCGTTTTCTCCAAAGGCAAAACCTTTGAGGACAGGCGCAGTGGGGGTGTGTCCCTGCATACTTCCAGTATCTCTCTTGGAGGCAGAATCCAAAGGAGCACCAGCCCTGCCAACTTGACCAACCTGACTTAATTCTGGGCCAGACAGGGTTGTCCCCACTGCTGGGTTCCCCTCAACTAAGAAACAAACCGAGGACTTTCATCCCCCATTCATCTTCCTCTCACATCAAAGTTGATGTTAGTGATGGGTTCCCCCCCCCCCCCTTCTTCCACCTCCAATTCTCTTAGGCTACCTGGACAAATCCCCACAGTTTTCTTGACAAGGTTTTTCAGATGTGACTTGCCACTGCCTCCTTCCTAGGCAGTCTTCCTCAACTTTGACAGTTGTAAGATATATAGACTTCAACTCCCAGAATTCCCCAGCCAGCCACAATGCCGGTTCCTAGGGCTGAGAGTGACTGGTCCAAGGTCGTCCAGGTGGCGACTAGAACTCACAGCCTCCTGGTTTCTAGCCTGGTCCCTGTAACACAAGCTGGCTTATGAAGGCCTCACCCCCCCAATAGAAAAGCTAAGAGGGCCATACGGGTACTTTTCGGCTTCTTTCCATTTAGTTCCCTCCTCCCTCCCTCCTTCCCTCCCCTGCTGGGCTCCTGTTAGGGATCTGCAGTGACGCCCAGCTTAAAAGCAAAGGCTCCCCAAGAGTCTGGACGTGGCTGTGGCTTTGGTGGGGTTGGTGGTTGCAGAGGGTGAGCCAAGTGGCTGACTGATTCTATGGGCAGAAGCTTTGGGAGGTTGACTTCCTTGGTTCCTTCCAGCTTCCTTGGCTGCTGATCTTGCTGGCCTGCAGGAAGGACATCATGGCAGCAGTGGCCTCACTCTCCCCTTCTCCCTACCAGGAGTGTCCACAGGGGACTGACAGTTAGCCAAGCTGATGGCCACAATGGTCCCAAGAAAGCCCCATGAGAAAGAGACACAGCTTTGTTCAGGGGTGATCCACCTGGACTATGATGACCAGCCTCCATGGACACCCCTGTCCCACAAGCTGTGGGACTCCCCTCTTGGCATAAACGGGGGGGGGGGGGATTGTAGGGACGTTAAGCAAGTGAAGGCTGATATGTTGGAAAAGCTCCCAGGGCTGAAATGTGGGGAATGGCTCCTATTCAAACCCCTCCCTCAGCCTGATGTTTTCCAGGTGTTTTGGACCTCATCCCCACAATGTCTAACCAGCACTCTCAGCCAATGGGAACTGAAGACACACACATTCTGGGGGCACCTGATCAGGGGAAGGTTTTTTTTTTTAACCTACAGTTGTGTTTTTTGAAATGGCAGAAATGCAGAGGTTTTGTGTTTGTTTCATAGTTTGCACTTTTAAAAGAGCCTGATTCTTTTTCAGACGCTGATTGAGATGGGGGGGGGGGGGAGAGGGAGATTTATCTCCCTGGAAGTTGCACCCCGTAACCTGGAAGGAGGAAGTCCATTCGTTCAACATAAATCTGTGGTTAGAGGGGCTGCTGGGCTGAAGCAAAAGGCATTCCTCTTGTGCTCAGAGACTTCAGACTTTGAAAACAGGCAGTCCTGCCAAAACAGCCCCTTATCCTCTTACCCAAAGCTTCTGTGGACGAATTGAGAGAGGGGGGTTCAGTTTTGTAAGCTTCCTGGCAGCCGAGACTTGCCTCTTCGTTTATGCTGCAAAGTTCAGTGCATTTTGTTTATTTAATTCATATATATCCCCCTCTTTAGCCAAATGCTGGTTTATAAACATTTGCAACGAAAAAATGAAGAGTGGAAAGACACAGCACACAAGGAGAAAGGGATGGGCAGGGATGCCTTTCAAGACAGATGAGGTGGAAGCCATCCCGTTCCTTTTTTTTCAGCTGGGAAAGTTGTTACAGGGAAGGGAGGGGCTTCCCTGTGAGTGAGGTTTGTAGGTTTTCCTATTTGGGACCTGAAAGAAGGAAGAGGAAGAATCCTTGGCTGTCGTGTGGTAAATGGACCAATAATAACAGAGTAAGAGAATAAGAGAGTTTGAAGGGATCTTGGAGGTCTTCTAGTCCAACCTGCTTGTCCAAGCAGGAGACCCTCTACCATTCCGGACAAGGGGCTGCCCAGTCTCTTGGAAGTCGCCAGTGGTGGAGCATCCACAGCTTCTGGAGGGAAGCCGTCCCATTGACAGTTCTCACTGTCAAGGAATTCCTCCTTAGTTTCTAGGTTGCTTCTCTCCTTGATTAGTTTCCATTCATTGATTCTTGTCTTGCCATCTGGTGCTTTGGAGAATAGTTTGACTCACTCTTTTTTATGGCAGCCCCTCAAATACTGCAACACTGCTATCCTGTCACCTCTTTGTTAGACTAGACGTACCCAGGTTCCTTTTGGGGATTTGTTTTTTAAGCCTCTAGTCTAGGCTTTGTTTCTGTGTTCTTTCTTTTTTCATTGTGGTGACCAAAACTGGACATAGCATTCCAAAAACGATCTTACCAAAGCAGTATAAAGCGATATTAACACTCCACGTGACCTTGATACCATCCCTGTATTAAATGCAGCCTAGGATTGCATTGGCTTTTTGGGCAGCTGCCGCACATCACTGGCTCCTATTTAAGTGATTGTCCATTAGGACGCCAAGATCCCTGCCACAGTTACTACTGTTGAGCTGGGTGCCACATTGTCTATACCAGCCGTGGGTTTCACATTTTGTTGCCACTGGTTCGCCCCACGTGCACTCCTTCCATGCATGCACCCAGCCTTCCTTGCGCGCGCGCCTTCCGCACATGCACCCGGCCTCAGAAATGTGCCTAAATAGGACGGCATAGAGCCGGGATGGGTGGGAAGGCCCACCTGCCACTTCCACCACCGATTTGGGTGAACCGGCTGAATGCCGCCTCTGGTCTGTAGCTGTTGTGCCTTTGGTTTCTCTTGCCCAAGGGTAAAAGCTTCGTTTTCTCTCCCTTGAATTTCATTTTGTTAGTCACGGCCCTGTGTTGAGAAATCAGATCCTTTGGCTGGGTTCTCCACCCTTTTCTTCCCTGGGTTCACACATTGCATCAAGCCCCAAAGGAATCAGGTTAACTGGTTTGGGGTAAGCATATTGTGTCCTTGCAGCCCAAATGAAATTTCTGACCCAGAATGCAGCTTTGCAAAAGGCTTGCAAAAGCTGTGCCACAGTGACATCACATAACATTGTGACATCATTGCGTGCACCAAGGCTGGCATGATATCACGGCTTCCATGCTGAGGCTGCCCAGGTGGCACCTGGAGGACCTCTGGGCTTTTTTCCAACTCACGTCTGCTCTGCCTTGATGTTTGCCTCATTCCCCTCCTGGAAAATCCTCCAGACATGTTGAATTTGAACTCCTCTCTCCCCAGTCAGCTTGGCTGGCATTTGGGCAGCTGCAGAGCAAGGTTGCTCTTGGGATTACTCTGAGGAAGAGGGAGCGACCAGGGGTCTCTCTCCTGGCTTTGGGGGATTCAGTTTAATCAGTGAATTCTCTGGCCCCAAGTATGCCGCCTCTCTGGCTGGGTACCCCATGTGGGACGGGCACAGCAGCCATTTTGTGCATGGGCACATTATGCCCCCTCTTACAAAGGCAGTGCTGATGCCCACAACGTCACAAGTCCAGTTGTGTCCAGTAGCCAAAAGGGTTGGGCACCCCTGTGCCAAGCTGTTCTGACCCAGCTCCCCAAATGCAACCGACTCTCAGTAGTTAAATCAATGATTCCATTCTTAGCAAAACGTTTCTCTCTCACCGCAGGCTAATACGTCTGTCCATCAGGGAGATGAATGGTTGTCTGCCACATCTATTCATCTCCACCCCCTGCCTTTGATCCCCAGAGCTAGGGTGGGGCTTCACGAGCAGCAGTGGCTCTTCCGTCCCAAGGACTGGCCCATAGATCTCCACTGCTCTCCTTTCCTCTGCCTTCTGCATATCCGTGTATCAGGCACTGGGCCCAGCTGTTCCTTCTCTTCCTCATCTAGACCTCCAGACCTGGGGGCTGTTGACTCTCCAACTGAGGGCTGATGGATGACCCAGGCTCCGCCTCTGTCTGTCTGTCTGTCTCTCTCTCTCTCTGACAGCTCCATTCCCTCTTCCCCCTTGGAGCCCTCAGGTTGCCTTGATGTTGACCCTGACTCCCACGGCCTCCTCCTCTTCCTCTGATTTGGCTGCCGGAGGAGCTGGTGGCCGACAGGCTACAACAGAAGCCATGACCCATGGTTTATAAACCAAGGTGGTTGAATTCCCCCCAAGATGCTAAGTCCAGGGTTGTAGGCACCCCTTCCATGCTCCTCTCAAACGCTAAAGTTCAGTGTTACTGAAGGGGGAAATCTTTCAACGCATGACTGGGCAGGAATCAGATTAATGAGAGTGGATGTAGATTAAAGGTAACGCCTGGCTTGCTTGCCCCTCTTTCTGCAGCCTTAGAAGATATCTGGGCCCAAACGCATTACTTAGCGCACGGGGGTGCCAGTGGGTACCTCCTGGGGTAACATGTTGCACCGGTCAGAGCGGTCTCTGGAGAAGAGCCCAACCTTCGAAGCCTCTCAGCATCCCCTGGCGAAAGAGCCTCTGATCAGGTGCCCTGAGCTGCGGGGGTGAACCTCAGGGAACGGAGGGTGGAACAGCCCCTGCCCATCTCCATGGCAACCGACGGGAGGCCACAAAGCAAAGGAATGCGCCTTGTGTGGCTTCAGCATTTTTCAGGCACCCAGCAAATGGGGTGGGTGCGGGGGGGGGTGCCCTGTTGGCATTGGGGCTGTCCGGCCACATTCTGCCTGCAGAGAGGAAAGGGGGGAGGGGCAGCCCTGGCATTCAGGGTTCAGGAAGCAGGAAAAGGGGGATTTTGGCTTGAAGGAACCTTGAGAGCAAAAGAGGGCAGTTGCCCAAGAGGGAAGCCTGGGCACCATGCTGGGCCTTGCTGGGCCGTGCCCCTCTCTCCAAGTGTGGGGCATGAAGATTGGCAGCATTCCCAAAACCGGTGCCCTCCGGAGGTGCTGTGGCTGATTGCCCCCAGTTGCCAGAGGGCACATTTGCACATGGAGGCTGCCGTACCGAAGCCCCCTCCGAAGCCCCCCGAGCAGCCTCAGTCTGAGAATGAGGGGAAAGGGAGAAGGGCCCTAAAGAACTTTGCTCTCTTGTCACCGGAAGCCTCGCTCAGGTGGGTGGAGAACTGCCCCGTGCAATGAGGAACCTTGTTGAGTTTGAGGCTCAGGATCTGGCTTGGCGTATTTTATTGATTTATGTTTATGTATGGTATATGCCGCCCCTCTCACTGTCAAAGGACCCCGGATGCTGGAAGAGTGGCCGGAGGCTGCCTGGAGGGATCCTCTCTCACCCACCCCTTTGCCCTTCACCCGGCAGCCCTCTCCCCCTCCCTGGCTGCAAGGAGGGGCTCTCCTTGCGTCTCCTCCCCTGCCCAGCCAGGTCTCCCTTCCTGGGGGAGAGGGCACAGGCACCGACTGCCTCTGCCTTCCCAAGCAAGGGAAATGCCCACCGTTCCTCCCTCCCCAATCTCACTGTCGAACCTAATGGCTGCAGAGATGGGCAGGGATGAACAGGCCCCGGAGGCCTCAGCCTCCTGCTGGTGACGGGGGGGGTGGGGGGGGGGGAGGGCACCGCAGTGCAGAGTGGAACCCGGGAGAAGGGATCCTGTGAAGGGCGGGGTGTGTGTTTGATGGTGGGGCTCCTCTATTTGCCTTGGGGCAAGGGGAACCTGATCCTGCCTCCATGGGGCTCTCGGCCTTTGCAGCCAGACGCTCCGTTCTGTTCTTGGGCCCCACCCTGGGTTGTGCCCCACACGCTTTATCCGGCGGGCATTGCCATGGAAACGGACACACCTCTTTGCGTTCCCTGCAGAGATCTCCTCGGTTCTCGCTGACCACCATGAATGGGCAGGTTTTCCTCCGCCTCTGTCTTTTGAATGCTGCCAGGGCCCCTGTTGAGAGTCCAGAGGCCGGTCTGTGCCGTGGCTAAGGCACCCAGCTAGAAACGTGGAGACCAGGATCTCCAGCTGTCTGTTGAGATGCAAGTCTTCTGCCTGCCACAGATATTGGCAGGAGCTGCTCAGTTTTAAATGTAACCCAGGCAACCGACACATCTTTGGAAAAGGGTGCCTCTGAGCATGTCCGGCCTGTAAGAGGGAAATTCTTCCAGAAGTAAAAAAGTGGCGCCGTGTGTGCGTAAAAGGTTTTTTTGGGGGGGAATACTGCAAAGAAGTATTTGCAGTATACTTTAGTATATAAAGGAATCAAGGAGAAGAGACTTTTCACAAAACAAGCAGAGGCCTTTTACTTTGATTTCTCCTTACTGGTAAAAATTTAGCCACAATGATTTGGAAATAATTTGGATGATCTCTTTTGTTAGACTGAATTTGCACGGCTTCTTTGGCAGCCTAGGATGGCCCACGCAACGTTAACTTTCTGGATTCTGCATCAGTAAAGCTGGTTACTAGATCACCGCCTGATGCAGGAAATCAACTGATGGACACAGAGATCTAGAAGCCGCCCACTTTTGTCCAGAACTGGCCAGACAATGGATTGTGGGCAGCCAGGCTCTTTATTCTGATCCATTCAGTAAAAAGGCACAATGGAGAGATCTAAAAGAGGCATTTTCCCAGTGTTTCAGGAATTGGGGGTGGGGTGGGGGGCACTGCAGCTCAGTACTTTCTCTGGAAACAGGCCAATGCCGTCTCCCCCCACCCCCCAAGAAAGAGGAGGAAGTAGGAAGCTGGGGGCGTTCCCTCCTCTTCCCCAGGAGGAGCCATTTTGTGACTGCACGCTTGAACAGCTCTGCCAAATTCCAGGGGGGGGGGCCTCCCAGTCGCCTCCCATCAAGTGGCATCAGGCGCCTGGACGTTTGTGCTGCGAGGGACTTCCTGCAAAACCTGCCTCTCTCGGGGTGCCTGAAGAAGCCCTGGAAATTGGGACGAAGTTTCTGGCAGAGTCTCGGCTCTGAAGGGAAACCCTGCGGAATGCCTCCTCCTGTGCCGGCATGCCTCGTTGGCTGATCACGCACGACCACAACCTGCCCCATCGTGCTTGGGCAAGTGTTCCCTTTGGGACTGAGGAAGAGGAGGAGGAGGAGGAGGGGGCAGCGGCAGCAAGAACCCCTGCCTCCATTTGCAGCCCTTTGAAAACATAGAAGAGGTTTGGGCCGTGTGAGAGGAGGGGCCATCAACACCCCCACCCCTGCTCAAAGGCAGGGAGAAAAGATCATGGCAGTCGAAGCAGGGACCGGCTGATCTTTAGAAAGCACCCTCAGTCCTGGGAAGGGGCCGTGGGATGGGGGGCCCTTGGACTCTGCTCGGTTGGCCCTCAATGAAAGGCGAGCGGATGGGCTTCCTGGCTGCCCCTTCGATTTCTCCAGGCTTTGGAGAGGCAGCTCCGGGCTCTTCCTTCTTCCGTTCTTGAGTCTCGTGGGAGGCTCAGCCGATGCCAGCGGTGCCTGGAAAATGGGTGGGAATCCCTCTGAGAGCCCTACTGGGTAGAGCAGGGCAGGCAAGCGGGAGAGGTTGAGATTGTCTACAATGGTCACATCTTGCGGTTTTCCGCTCCTCCTCCTGCCAGGCACAAGAGATCAGAAGGCAGGGTTAGGTCCAAAATGAGAACCGATTTATTCCATGCTAAATCCGAACTAAACGGCTCAATGCAAATTGATGGTAGATAAGAGTCAGTGAGGGGGCTGAACTTGGCTCTCTTGTGGGCAGGAACCCTAACCCTAACCCCTCCCTCGGGCTCCACCTGGTCATCTCCTACATCCCCAAGCCCCAGTCCATGCAAACGGTGAGCGAACATGTGAAACTCCGTTTGCATATGTGCCAGGTTGCATGCGCAAAACCATCCCGCCCCACCCTTTGCCACTGTGGGTCCTTGGAGTGGAAAGGTTAGGGACGCTGTCCAACATCTTTGCTCCCCACCCCACCCCACCCCAGAGAATCAGGGCTTCTGAATATCATTTTTCCCTGAAAGACTAAGGTCTCTTTTGCCTAGGTCAGGGGTCTTGCATGTTTCCATCAAATTCCTCTTCTTTCCTCTCGACTGTCCTGTTGGGAAGGGATTTCAGGCAGATCTTGATCCAGGCAGGGATGTGTGGGCAGGGGAGGCAGGGGAGGCAGAGCCTCACCGCTCTCATCATGAAAAGAAAAGAAAAGAGAAAAGGCACACGTGGTCCCATTCCCTGCCTTCCTGAGTCAACATGAAGGGGACCGCAGAGCGCTCCCCTTCATGTTGACTCAGGAAGGCGGGGAATGGGACCACGTGTGGAGGAGGCTGCGGCTGCCTCAGCCTCCTTCACACGTGGTCCCATTTCCTGCCTTCCTAATGACGTCACCAGCCTCACCAGCCATAAACCTCACCGCACGTCACTGGATCCAGGCTGGCAATTGCTCTGGCAAGGGGGGGACGGCGACAACTGGATGCTGGGATGGAGGGGATGTTCCTTTGCGCCCAAAAGGCTGCTCTGCATCTGATTGGGAGCGAAAGGTTTTGAGGAAGTGTAGACAGAAGCAGGTGAACAAGAAATGGGACAAAGGTTCCAGCTTAGGAAACAGCAGCCAAGGTGGACCGGACTGAAATATTACTACAGTTTTGACTCAAGACGTTCGAAGTTAAAGTGACCCAGAAAAAGAGACTTACGACCCGGATTTGAAATTCTAACGTCCAGGCCTCCTACGCAGTCACATGACCACATTTTGGGTGTTTGGTCTTTGCCTTGTGGTTACATGATCACAACTGACAATATTTTGTTACCTCTTAGTTCCTGGGGGAAAACACCTCATAATGAACCATGGTTTAGCTTTACAATCACCACATTAGGTTAACGAGGTCGTAAAATTGGGCACATGATGACCTGCTTTGAAACCATCACAATTTAAGACTGAAATTATGGGCTCAATCAAGTAGTCATAAGTCAAGGACTACTTGTAAGTAACCTCCAAAACCTGTTTGATTCAAAAATGGCAAGTGAGAGAGGAGAAGGTTGAATGGGGTGCTGGAGTCATGTTGACTTGATCCAAAGCTGCTCTTGGATCTACTCCTTGACCTCAAATAGTTTTACTTTGAATTAATGGAGCTCTTCCTGAGCTGTTCTTATTCATTCGTGCAATTGTTCTCACGTGCACAGTGCTTTTCGAGAGCCACCAGCCCCATCACTCAGCGACTGGTAGCTCTCTGCACCCGAAGCCATCACTGTCTGTATAAAATATTGGCAGATACGGAGAAAGCAGCTTTCAAAGAGCATTTTTAGACTGTGGCAGCAAAGCTGATAACTGTGGTTCATTAAAAACAACCCAAATGACATAGATGTGGCATTAGAACATTTTATTAGTTGCATGAATTAATTCTGAGGAAGTTTATATGTCTCCCTCACACCCAGACAAAGTACACCAGCCGAGGAGCGAGAAAATGGAAATGCTAAAAAAAAAGAGGCAAAAAGATGGAGGCAAAATCATCTCTAGATAATAACCATAAACAACATGGGCATTCTTGCATAGGCTTGCTCACACATGCATTGTGATAAGAAATATTTCTCTTCTTCCTCCCCCCCCTCCCTCTCTCTTCCATGAGAAGCAGGATCAAACCTCTCAGCTCAGCTGTTTTATCTAAAAATTGGTTTTGCAAGCCTCGCCCTTCATTGTGATGCTGAAATGCCCCCCTCTGCAGTTTTTGGAAGGTACAGCCTCTGCCCACTGCCTGTGCCAGATGTCCTGGCATTTTAGCTCAGCCTTGCGAGGAGCGAGATCCCAGCCTAATACCATGTTTGAAGGCTGCTGGTTAATCATTGTTCACAGTTGAATGGCTGCTCCTAGGCCTGAATGTGCTGACTCCCTGCTTAAATTTTAACTGTGTCCTGGCGCATTCCTTGGAGGCTTCCGGTAAAGGAGATAAATAAGACAGCAGCTTTTGTGGCACTAGAAGGAGGAGGCGGAAGAAGACCTGCTGTTTGCCTCACGCATGTGACAGATACTACAGCCCTGCAGGCTTCCCATCATCCCTGGCAGTGCGGCTGGCACCGGTCTGGAGCCCAGATGGGTTGGGGAGGTATTCAGCGGGCAGAGAGCCTTAGGGGATGAGTTGCTAGGCAGGGCTTCTCAACCTCACCAACTTTAAGATGTGTTGAACTTCAACTCCCAGAATTCAAAGGTGCTGGCTGGGGCCGGGGGGGGGGGGCCTCTAGAACTTGGAAGTCCACACATCTGAGGTGGAGAAGCTTTGTGCTGGGGGGTCCCTCCTGGGAGTCCTTGCTCTGATGACCTCTGGCCTTTCTCTCCTTGAAATGAGGGCGCTGGCTCTCTCACACCCGGCAATCTGTGGGCGCCAAACCAATTTGCCAAAACATTTAAACTCATTATTAGAGTTTCTTCTGAGCACTCGGGATGTCCTTCAAATAATTATTGGTAATATTTTGTCGGGAGCCCCGGTTCAAAGTCATCAATTTTTCATTCTGGTTTTCTGAAGATCCAAATTCTTAGCCATATGGATGTTACAAATGGGAAAAGTGTAGTTTTGATAATATGTACCAATGTTGCCAGCCTGGTGTTTTTGCACTTGAATAGTTTGTCTAGATTTGTGGTATTTATTCTTCCCAGGCTGCAGGAATAGCCGTATTTCATGGTGACAATTTCTACCCCTATGATTTATTTTTTTGAGCCTCGGAAGATAAAACGGTTATCATTCCAACTTCCTCCCTATCTGTTTATACTCGGCCATCTCTGCCTGCAGACATAATACTCAGTTTTTTAAATATTGAGCTTCCAGCTATTTTTGAAGTTGTGTTGGGAAACTGCCAGCTAGGCTGAAAAGGGGAGTCAAGCGAGGGCCTGGCTTGGAGGCCTTGCACAGCCACAGGCACCATAACCTTGACGTGACCCAGATCCATGAAGTCTTCTCCGGTTGTTCCCAGGGAAAAGCAAACACTGGGAGATTCTTCTAACATGGATGTTAAGATTGGTTTTCGTTATTCGTGAGTGGCTCTGGTTCAGTGGTGGGATTCAAAAAATTGTATTACCTGGTTCTGTGGGTGTGGCTTTGTGGGCGTGGCAGGGGAAGGATACTGCAAAATCCCCACTCCCTCCCTATCAGCTGGGACTCGGGAGGCGGAGAATAGATGGGGGCGGGGCCAGCCAGAGGTGGCATTTGCCGGTTCTCTGAACTACTCAACGTTTTCACTACCGGTTCTCCAGAACTGGTCAGAACCTGCTGACTCCCACCTCTGGTTGCTTGCATCTGACAAGCTGTTAGCGTTCCTCCCAGCAATTTTAATTCCAATTTCTTCAGGCCTAGGATTTTCCTTGCTATCTTCTGCACCTAAACTGAATAAATAAGGGGACAGTGTGCAGCCCTCCTTTCCTTGCTCCGTGGTCTGTTTTAGGAATGGTGAAGGAGGAAGTAAGGGGGACAAGACTCAAGGCCTTGTTTCCAGCCATCCTCTCTGTTGCTACAACTGAAAATACTACAGTGTACTTTAAAAGGCTGCTTTTCCCACTGAGGAAATAAGGGAAACATGTCCCTCTGTGACCAAACCACCTTCTCTCACTTCATAGAATAGAGAATAACAGAGATAAAAGGGACCTTGGAGGTTTTCTAGTCCAACCCCCTGCCAAGCAGGAGACCCTCTTCCATTTCGGACAAGCGGCTGCCCAGTCTCTTTTTGAAAGCCCCCCGTGATGGAGCCCCCACAACTTCTGTAGGGAAGCCGTTCCATTGGTTGATTGCTCTCACTGTCAGGAAATGTGGTTAGGACTTTTGGTATGACTGTTCAGTTGTAGAATTAACAGAATAACAGAGTTGGAAGGGACCTTGGAGGTCTTCTAGTCCAACCCCCAACACGAGCAGGAGACCCCATACCATTCTGGACCAATGTTTGTACAATCTGTTCTTGAAAACCTCCAGTGATGGAGTACCTGTAGTTTCTGGAGAGAAGCTCTTCCACCCACTGATTGTTTCCACCTTTAATGAAGCTGTGGAAGAGTTTGTAAACTCCATGTGCCCCCTCCCCATTTCACATCTCAGCCCCCTCTGGCAGTTCTGCCTTCTTGAGCCTCCGTGATGTGAAGAAACAAGATCCTGAGTGGGACCCCCACTCCAGGAGTTGCCAAGAAAGCAATTGGGACGGGGCTGTGAAGCAGTGTGGGGGTTTGGGCCAGAGGGGAGATTTCCCCTTCTTAATGGGAGTCAAACCTGAGGGCAGCCGCGGAAGAGGGAGACTTCCCAGGCCCAGCTTGGCCACCTTGAAACATACAACGGCAAACAAGAGACTTTGGGGGGGGGGGGAGTTGATATATTGTTTTATACCCCACTTTTCCAAGCTCCAGAGCATCTCTCTCTCTCTCTCTCTCTCTCTCTCCTCTCTCTTCCATCTATCTATCTTCCATCCGTCTATCTATCTTCCTATCTATCTGTATATCCATCCATCCATCCATCCATCCATCCATCCATCCATCCATCCATCTCCGATCTAATTTATCACATTTTGAAACTGCTCATTTCCCTCACAGAGAGACTCTGGGCAGGGAACCAATAAAATATTAAAATATAAGAACAGCTAGAAAATTTAAGAAGCGGCAAGAGTGCTTAAAAATCAATGTTGAAGTTAATTAATAGGCAGGAAGAGTGCTTTTAGGGTGCTAATCAGCCCCTTATATGGTGTTGTTCCCCTTTTTATTCCCACACCCCTGCAAGGTAAGGTAGGTTGGATCATATGAGAGAAAGAGAGAGAGAGAGAGAGAGAGAGAGAGGGTCTCTGAGGTCAGTCCAGCCTCTCTCTGTGCTGGAGCCCCCTGCCCAGCCAGAGCAAAGATGGACCCAAGGAGTGTGTGGCTCTTTTTCTTTAGCAGCTTTGGAAGAGGAGAGGGAGGAAGATTTTCAGAAGATATTTTGGATGCTATGTGCAGATTGCCTCTCCCTTCCTGACCCAAACATTCCTTCTCTGGCGTTGGGCTGACGTCCCCCCACCTGAGTCCACCTGTCCTGGGTTTGCTGTAGGCACGTTTCGTTTTTCTTGGTAGCTCAGACCCTGCCGTGGCTCCAAGCCAGGAGAGTTTTGTGACGCCCTGGAATTGGAGGAGGGCGTGAGAGTTTGGGCAATGGCATGTGCTTGGCCTGACTGCTTTCCCTTCAGATGGCACTTGTGGGTAAAGGAGGCGGCATGGCAACCATGCTTCCCGGGAGAAGCACGTGGCTGGCGCTGGCGCTGGTGCATGTGTTGTTGCCACAATTCTGGAGGCTTTTAAAGAGCAGCCTTCCGCAGGTGTTATGGATGGCAATTCTTTGGCTCCTCAGAAGCAGACCTGAAGGGTCAACTAAGATGATGGATATTGTAGTGGAACAGATCAGCTGGCTGGGAAGGATGCGTTTCTCAACCTGGGTGGCTTTAAGATATGTGGATTTTGCTGGCTGGCAAATTCTTGGAGTTTATTTATTTATTTATAACAAACACAGCCACCCATCATGCAACCAATCCTAGGCAATTCCCGATCAAAAAAATAAAAACAACATAAAAATCATAACAAAGCTATAAAATTAAGCACATTAAAACCCACAAAAACCGGCACTGAGGCACTTAGTTGGTCATCCCAGCACTTTGTGGAAAAATCAAAAGCTTCATGGAAGGCTAGGGGGGTCGAAGCCTGCCAAGCTTCAGGAAGCAGAGCCCTCCGTGGATCGGGGGCTGCCACGGAAAAGGCCAGAGGGGGGCTGGAGCCCTTCTGCCACCTGCCAAATGGCACGGCTGACCTACCTGCTGCCCCTCTTTCTAAGAGCCTGAGGAATATTCAGGTGGGGGGCAACGGATGGGGCAAGAGGAGGGGGAGGGCTGCCGTGCATTTTGCGGGGGCCGAGCATTTCAGGTGACGCTTCCCCCCCCCAAAAGGCAACTGGACTTTCTTGGTGTTTTGCTTCTCATCCAAAAAGCTTCTTCAGTTCTAACTGACTGTCAGAGAATGGAAAAATTTAGATCTGTGAACACTCTGAGGGTCATTTGGGCCTTTATCCGTATCCTCAGACTCTCCTGAATCATTCCATTCCCTGACAGTCAGTCAGAACTGAGCAAGCTTCTCGGATGAGAAGGGAAACATTTTCAAGGACAGAAGCAAGAAAGTCCAGCTTCCATTTGGAAAAAGCACCTTTGGGACACCCATGAGTTGGAGATTGAGGCTCTCCGTAGCCGTTGAGCATTCCAGTTCTTAATTGCTGATGGACGGAGACCCATTTACCGAAAGACTTCTTATATTCTGCACATGTGCAGATCATCACATGTCCAGGCATGGGAGCTTTTTGATTGTGCAGGAAGCCACTAGAATAACGATTTTTAACCCAGGCTCCTCTAAGGTGCCAGCTGGGAGATGCTGGGAGCTGGTCCACACGCCTTAAAGTGTACCTGCAGGGGAGTCAAAGGCGGCACGATGGCACTTTAAACCCTCACTTTCCTCCCCCCACCCACCCCAAGCTCTCTTCTCTGGGCCGCGTCTCAAGGCTGGCCCTGCCTGGGTGGTGGTGGAGGGACCCTGCTTGGGAGTGAAGGTCCACGTAATCCCAGGCTCTGCTGTGGGGTGTGTGGACTGTGGGGGGCGTGGATGTCAGGATGGGGCAGGAATTGAGGGAGCCTGGCTGCTCATTGATGGAACCGTGACCTGAATCCCAAAAGGCTGCAGGGGAATTGCCTGATTGGCAGGGAGACTCAGAGTAGGGAGAACCAGTTCTAGTTTACACAGCACAGAAGCTGCCAATCCTTGGGCCAGTCCTTCTCCCTCAGACCAGCCTACCTCACAGGGTTCTTGTGGTGGGGATTGAACCAAATAGGGAGTCCTATTTATAAGGTTTGGTAGCCCCGAATGAAAGATATAAATCAACTAATCACTTTGCTGCTACATTCTGCCAGGCTAGCATTAAGGGGGAGGAGCAGCACCCTCTGGCCCCTCCCCTGGCCATTGGTGTTGCAGACCCTGCTGTCCAGAGGTGGCTCCCCCAAACCACATCCATTCTCCTGCCTCCCCTTTGTTGCAGCCAGATTTGACTCAGATCTGGGGTGGGGGGTGGGGAGATGAGCCATTTCCAATGTTGCAGTTTTATCCAATCCAGCCAGAGGATTGTCCTGCCAGAGCTACACACTGGTGCTGCCCACCATGCCCCCCCCCACCTCAAGGTTAGATAACACCCCAAATGTCCTGGAAAACCTCACATGAAGATCAATGATGCATTTGGGGTAGCCATCTTCCCCGGAGATCAATCTCAGACTGCGTCTTTGGTTGGATTCATAGAATTTTTGTTTCTAAGCAAGGCAGCTGTTGAGAGTCTGCTTGATTTTCATAATCTTTATTGCCACAGTTGTTAAGTGAATCTCTACCGTTGTTAAGTGAACAATTGATCCTTAAGCCAATCTGGCTCCACCCATTCACCTGGCTGGTCAGAAGCCAGCTAGGAAAGTCAAAAATGGCCTTGAATGACCATAAAGATGTGTTTGTCTCAGAAGCATCACAATTAAAATGAGGCATACTATATCACATCAAATTTAAAATTTAAATATGTACAAATGAAACAGATCTTTCTCAGAAAAAATAACGTCGGGACATAAATAAACAAATACATGCCACTTGCCAAGCATCCAAGGTTTGACCACATGACCCCAGGGATGCTGCAAGAGTCACACACGCAGGAGGCCTGGTCACCTTTTTCAGTGCCACCACAGTGATTTTGACCCATTGGTGCAGGACCAGTTGTACCTCAAGGACCACCTGGATCGGGACCAGGTCTCCATTGGAGTGCAATAGTTCTTAGTAGGTTCAGCATGTTGTGCCAACTGGGCCACCCAATGCCGCCTGCCTGGAGGTCCCAGACCTTTCAATGGGTAGGCCAGGAACCAGCTGGTGGGCAGCAGCTCATGGCACAATATTCGCCTTTATCCTAATCAAGCGGCTCTCTTCATTAACACGTTGTGCTCATGTTGTTGTTGTTGCTGTTGTGGTCGCCGTCTTCCCCAACACGATCAGCCGGATTCCTCCAGCGACCCATTTCCTGGCTTTCCCAGAGCAAATAGAAGCCTACCCAAGATTAGCAGGTTGGGCCAAAGCGACCGCCCGGAGCGGGGGACACCCTGCTATACAACCGCGCCCCCGTCGCCCGTCCCCGCCGCTCCGCCGGGGCAAGTGGAGGATTTCAGCGTAGCCGGAGAGCTTCGCGGGCGGCGCCGGGTAGGGATGCGGGCGGCAGGGATGCGGGCGGGGGGCCTGCGCGCGAAGCCCCTCCCCTCGTTGCCCCGGCGCTGACCTCGAGCACGGAGACCCCCCCACCCATGCGGCTGGCCCCTCCTCCTGCTCCGGGAGGGAGGGGGGAGGGAGGGCGGCGGCGGCGCCGGGACCGAGGAGAAGGAGGCGAGTCCAGCAGCCGCCTTGCGCTCCCGCCGGCCGGAGCGGGCCGGAGCGGCGGGATGGTGGTCTTGCTGGGGAGGAACCTCCCTTCGCTGCTGGCGCTCTTCAAGAAGAAGGGTGAGCCTCTGTCCGGGGCAGCAGCAGGCTGGGCAATGGGGGGGGGGGGGTTGCGCGTGAGAGGATCGGGGGGAGGGACCGGGCGCACTTGGGGTTCCGGGATCTCGTCCCCCCCCCGAAGGGGATCGAAGCCCGCAGAGACGCCCGGGAGCCTTTGTCCCCTCCTGGCCCTTCTCCCTGCCGCCCTCGCCTTGCGCCGCCCAGCCCAGCCAGCCTCACCGCTCGCCGCCCCCTTGTTGCCCGGCGGCATCCCCGGCGAGGAAGGTGGCTTTCTCCCCGCTCCCCCCCGCAGGCTTTGCAGCCCCGCCACGGCTGCTCCTGCCCGCTTGCTGGACCCCAGGATGAGTCGGGCGTTTTTCCCACTGGGGGCGGGGGGGGGCGGAGGGGAGGGGATGCCTTTTCCCTGCTTCGTCCGGGTGGGCGGCGAAGGCCTGGACGGCCCGCGTGGCCCCGGGGCTCCGCTTCGAGCCGCGGAAGTGAGCCGGAGGCTGCCGTGAGAAGGGAGCCCGGCTGGGTTGGCGCCTTGAAGCTTGGGGGAGAGGGGCCTGGAGGTGGGGGCCGACCTCCGGGGGCTCCGGGGCTGCCCAGCATCTTCCTCCTTCCGTGGCGATCGGTGAACTGGAAGCGCTCAAAGGCCGGGAGGGGTTTGGCCAGTCCCGAAGTCCGTCTGGGCGAGACAACCCCGGGGGGCTCTGGACCGAGAGAAGCTGACCGGGCTGCGTTTGGCGACCTTGGCGACCTAAAGAGGTGCGGACTCCAATTCCCAGGGGTCCCTTGCCGTCTTTGCTACCCGAGGAACTCTGGGAGATGAAGTCCACACACCTTTAGGTTTCCATGTTCGGAAACTGAGGCTCGGTAGATGTCAAATCTCTTTCCAATTCAGCTGGGTTCCCGGGGATTTTGTGGATACATGAACATAGTTTGGCAACTATAGATTTAAGGACACGGTGGTTTCCCAATGCTGCCCTACATTTGGGGTGTTTTCTAACTTTGCAGTCTGGGGATTTTTGGTGGCCTGAGCTTTTCAAGGTCATCTGTACTCAGCTTGGTAGGAATATAGAACTGATGAAGCTTCCTGGAAGGTTGTAGCCTTGCTATTCATAATTCTTTTTAGTTTTTCAGAATTTCATTAATGGATTGCAACAATATTTAGTAAAAAAATAAAAAAGATTGTAAACTATAATTATAAACTGCCACGCATTCTAGTCCTACTACCAGAAGTCGCTCCTGATTTTTAAAATCTTCTAAATTTGAAACATAAAAATGTAGAACATAGAACATATTTATGTACATATTTATATATACATTAAAATGTACATAAAGAGAAACCCACATTTTGGAGGTGATATAAATCCATGTATGAAACTTACCTGGAAACGTTTTGCAAACTCAGTGAAATTCTGTGTCGGATTTACTTTTAAGAGACGAGATATTATTTTAGACATCCCAACCTCGTAGAGACCCATTTCCAATCTCAGCAGCTCAGTCCCCTTGATAAGTGGTTTCAGCAGTCGGGGCCACATCATCCTGAAAGAAGTCGTGGTTAATTTGGTTTTTCATCCCATAATTAGCTAAATACAGCTTCCATGCATTTATGTATTGAAAGAAGGAAAGTGTGAAGGAAGAAATTGCTTTATTTAACATGTTCGTTAACTGAGATTGTACATGACTATGAAAAACAAAAAATGTCATATTTCCCCCACTAGGTAAAACAAGCATGCCCCCCCCCCCCAACATTTGCATAGAGGTGGATGCCTGAGGAATGAAAACCTCCTGGAGTATGAGAAGGGGTCTTGTTGGTTGGGCAGCTCAGGGAGCACATTGCATAAGATCCAAGTCCCGTGAATTTCACAAGTGGCCCTTGAAAGATCTTCCCAAAATAACAGAAGGATGGGCACAGTGAGTCCACTGTACTTCAAGGCAGTGCCAGATGGACTTTGGTGTTGTGGTAATTGGAATTCTGAGTTGGGCCTGAGAGGAACCCCCTGCGTGGACTTCAAAATTAGCCAGGAAGGGGCTGGTCTTAGCAGACTTTCCACCAGGTGCTGGAGCAGCTGAAGACCCAGCTGGCTCTTCTCCAAAGGTTGGCAGTGGGGAGCGGTTGCAGTGGTGACCAGGGTGCTGCCCAGGCCCTGGGGTTTGATTCCCTAGGTGGGAAAGGGGTTTTCCTGCTCTCTAAGAACTTGCAGTCAGAGAGAGTACAAAAACCTTTTGCTATCTGATTGCCATCTTTCAATGATGGATGCCTGGGTGAAACTTCCACGGCCGGAGGCCACAACTCCATCAACCACCCCCCCCCCCCAAACTGGAGCAGGCAGGGAGGCAGGCTATGGTGTGCAGTGCAACATTGCCACACAAAACACACGTATCTACTTGTGCCCAAGCAGGATATTAAGTACCAAAGGTGGCCTTGTGTCATCACATTGTGATGCCTGTTTTGCCATTTTCAGATGATTGTGGTTTGTACCAAATGCCTATGGGCGATGTGAATTCTAGTTCAATCCATTTGAAGGGTTCCAGGTTGGAGGAGGCTGAATAGTACATTATAAAGTTAAATTCTATGATGGTCCCTCTGATTCCCAAATTGGCTTGACTTCCAGAGACAGAAGGGGGGGTGGGGGTGGGGGTGGGGGAGGCTTGCTTGCTCTGCTTGGATCCAGGCTGTTTATCCTAAGAAGAAGGAGAAATGAGCAAGGATGCTTCTGCAAGGATGCTTCGGAAGGGAGACTCCATCAACATTGATTTTGTAAAAGGAGAACCAGATTGTGGAGAGGGAAGAGGAGAGTGGTGGAAACCGAGTGGAAGCCAAATCAGCACTTGGCAGCCTTGGGGGAGACCACCTTCCTGGAGTTCAGACTGGCAGGGACTTGTGCCATAGTTTCAAACAGTTCTTGTTGGTGGCTGCAATCTAAATCTAACTTGGTTTTTTGGGGGGAAAGGTCCACAAACAGATGATTTCTGGGCTTTACAATTGATGCTCCAATCCTCAAAGACATTTAAGTTGTCTTAATTGCTAGCCTTGCAAGTGTATGCATGAACAGGACTGTGGAGCTGCTTTTCCTGGCTTTGTGTTCAGAAGCAGTCTACCTTATATAGTGAGTCCTTCACTTACAACCACAATTGGGACTAGCATTTCCATTGCTAAGCAAGTAAGTGAGTCGCACCCAATTTTACAACCCACCGTTAAGTGAATCAGGCTTCCACCATTGACTTTGCGTATTGGAACCTGGCTGGAAAGATCATAAATGGGGATCACGTTACCATGGGGATACTGCAACAGTCATAAGTGCGAGGACTGATTGTAGATCACTGTTCTCCATAACCCGTGAACATCAAATGAGCGCTAGAAGGATGGTTGTAGGCTGGAGGACCACCTGCTCTGCTGGAGGCTGAGTGCTTACTTGGGGGTCCAGACGTACCTAGTGGAAAGACTTGAGAGCCGATCTTTGGCATCTCCTGCTGAACAAGGTTTGGGAGAACCAGGTTAAGGGGCTCCTCCTGTTAGAGGTTTGGGGCCAGAAGAGGTGATGCCGGCAAAGGCCGTTCATCTGTGTCTTTGATTGCCTTTGGGCCCCGCAGCAGATTGCTCCAATTTGCTCCCAGAATTCCCAGACATCAGGACCCCTTTGCAAAGCCATGATGGGTTATGCCCGGGGGGCAGTGGGGGGCAGTGGGGGGCCTGGCCTTCTGTGGTCCACGGGGTTGCAAGGAATCAGACACAAGGCTGAACAGCCGCAACCTCAAAGATGGCCCCAGTCTACTTCTCCAGCCTTGTCATACACTCCAGGGGAGACAAAGGGAGGCTTGTGAAATCTCACCCCACCCAGGGGGATCCATTGTCTAAGCACTCTGAAAAGAACAGATTGAAAAGGAGGGTGTGTTTTAAATAATACCTAAACTGCTATTAAGAGCTAGGTGGGTGGCAAAAAATGGGCTGGTAATTCCTTGGAGGTCTGGGTGTGTGATGGCACAGCGCCTGGATGCCACAGGGATTTCCTGGGCTTCAAAGCCCCTGGTTTCATACTATGGCTCCCTTCCTTTGGGTCTCTTTCCATTTTACCTGGATTTCTATTTCGGATCCTTGAGCTGGGGACCCAATTTACCCAAACACAGGGTGGCACCTTCAATATCAAATGGACCGATCAGCCTTGGGCAGAGGGTGGGGGAGTGCAGGTCTGGTTTTTGGCTTCCCTCCCCAGGTGTTTTATTTGATTGCATCAAAGCAAGTAACAAGAAATAAGTATAGATAAATACTATTAGCATTGCAGTGTCAAATTTGATTTGTTTTTGTGTTTGCGAGAAAGAGGCATAGAAAATAATATAGAAACGGAAACAATCCCAGGGAGAGAGAGGATGCAAGGTCAAAACAACTCTTGCTTGGACTTTCATGAAAAGAACAGCTAATTCGGATCTTGATAAACAATGTACATCAACCGTCGCTTGCTGCAGATCAGATACAGATTCGTGTGTATTATGTAATAATTTAGATAGCCAGACCCATCTTGCCTGGGGAGGGGAATGAGCGGGGGGTCCTGCTGCTGCTTTCTGCCATGCGTGGTGTCAGCGGCTGATCTCTGGTGTACTTTTAGAGGTGCCGCCAGCTGTGAAGTCAGTAGATCAACCATCGTTCTGACTTCACTGAGTGGCTCATTGTTTGTTTGTTTCTATCAGAAGCATCACAATTAACATAAGGCATGCTACAAGACATAAAATTCGAAATATAAAATGCAAGATTAAAACGTGAACACGCTAAACAGATCTTGGCCAGAAACCAGCGACATTCATTGCCTTCTGCCCTGCTGCCAGGAGCTTCACCAGCAGACCCTGATTGGGACACAAAGGGCAGGTGTACATACGTATGTGTTGTCTTCTGCATGTCACCACAGTCGCAAAGGCCACAAGCCACCGGATAGCCCCATTTCTTCAGAGCGTCTCTGGAGCGTCTTGTACCCGTGCACAGCCTGTGCAATGATTTCCATTCTCCCCAGCTTTGGTCAGACCGGCTGCCGGCCCCTCCGTCGCTTCCCTGCAGTGTTGGATCTTTGCCGCTTTCCATAGGTCCACTCGGCTTCCAAATTCTTCAGAGTCCTCCATCGACCTAAAGAAGCTTTTCCTGGATTTTAGCCTCTGCTGTGAGCTGGTTGTAGGCCGTAGAGAGGGCGTTGTCTAGATATTGGTCAGTTGAGTCTGTCTCTGTGTGCTGCTGATTCTCTCTGAAGGGCAGGCAGGGCACTGGCAGTAGATCTCACCTAGAAGGGAAGGGTTAAGGCATCCAGTCATGATTCTGCTAGCTTCATCCAGAGCAACATTTAGTTTCCCAGCAGGTGCTGATTTATATCAGACTGGGGAGGGACCGTATTTGCCTTATGAGTAGCAAAGGGTTAGAGCCCTTGTCTTAAGGTTTGGCACCCCAGGTAGAGCTCGTTCCTTTCCCAGGGAGGCTATGTCGGCCATTGGGCTTCAGTTTAGTGTTGGTACAGGGCTGCTTCTATGCTAGGGCCTCATCTGGAGAGACCCCGTAAAGACTTAGGCCTGTGGCAAAGTGGTGCATTTATATCTCCAGCTGCCCCCAGAAGAAAGGGCTCCAATAAACAGCCGGACGTCTGGGCAGTCATTGGCTTCTGCGAGTCCAAATGGAGAGGATGTCTTTGGACACGGTCACCTTGCTGTGCTAGAAGGAAGTTTGTTTGTCCACAGCTCAAGCCCCGGCGGGAGAGCAGTGCCGGTGCTGAGGACTTGGGGCTGCTCAGCCAAGTGAAAGGTCAAGTGCTTAGTTTAGGCTAAGTTCTAACCCTGGTCTTTTGTGGCTTGGCATGTTGCGTGAAGCTTGCTCATTTGACTGGGTTAAGATTAATGTATGGTGTAGGTCTGGAGGATATATTGATTCAGGAACCAGAGTAAGTGTCCTGTGTGGCTCCAGCTGCCGTCTTGAGCATTCCCAGGAAAAAAACCCAAATGAAATCCTGCACGGTCGTCTCTGCCAGTGAGAGATGCTGCCCCCGCTGAGCCAGGGGTTTCTGCTTGAAAATGAAGGTGTGCAAGTAAAATGGATCCGGTTTTGCTCAGACTCGCCTTCTGCCCCCACACTATCCCCCTTCCCTTTCCGTTCTGGGAGTGGCTGGGTTCTGTGATTGGTAAATCCACAATAAAATGCCCTTTAAGCTGGATTGCCAGGTTGGTGTGTGCCAGGTGCTGCAATAGGTGTGGTATCAGTCACGTGACTCTGCCCTGGGCACTCTCACCTCTTCCTTTCACAGACTTTAAAAATGTAGGCTGTGGATGGGGAAAGCCGCCTGAGCCCCTCGCTGGGGGGTGGAAGGAAAAGAGAAGGGGGGCTGTGAAGTGAGGCAGGGCTGGTCGGGAGACCCCTGCTTGGTTGAGCTGCACGCTGGCTTCTCCGGCTACAGCAGCGTTTCCCAACCTCTGCAACTTAAAGGTATGTGGACTTCAACTCCCAGAATTCCCCAGCCAGCATACAGTATGTGAGCTTCAGCTCTCGGTATACTAGGGATTCTCAGGTTGGCTGGAGAATTCTGGCAGTTTAAGTTCACATACTGTAGTAGCATTGGCAAGGTTGAGAAACACTGTCCTAGGTGGACAGAAACAAACCACAATGAATCTATGAAACATACGTCCAGCTGTATTAAGAGGCCTATTCTTGTGCAGCGTAAACATTGCTCGAGTCAATCCAAGTTCTTTTGGGTGGAGTTGTGGAGCTTATGCGGCATACTTCAATACTGCTGGAAGCGCCCTGCATTCCAGGGAAGTTGGTAGGATCCACAATCATTAAAATCTGTCGTAACAGATGCATTTTCAAGCCTCAAAAGACGTTAAGCCACACAGTTCAGAACTGGCAGTTGTTGATTCCTATGAACTGGTGACCATATAAAGTCTGGGGCAGCCTTTGTGAACCATTATACAGATCAACCTTGCCCAGTTGTCTCTCCAGAGACGTTGGATCATCATCATGGCATTTAATGCAATCTACCACATCTGGAAGACAGCGACTTCAGGAAAATTGTTAATAAGGGTTAATAACTGAATCAAAAATTCCACTGATCTCTTGGGGAAAGGGGCTAATAACAGTCCATGCCGCTTGCCTTGTCAATGATGGCTGCTAGTCCAGGTTTACAAAAGGGTAATTGAGCTGAAGAGAAAACACCCCACCCTTCTCTCCAGGATGAGAGATGTGGCCACCAGGTGGCGCTCCCTGAGAGGAAGCAAAGAGGGTCTTCCCAAAAGAACTGGACCCTTTCTCAGTCTAGGAGGGGTTTTTTTGGGGGGGGGCACTTGCAGTTCAGGGCCTGGATTCATCAGCCAAAACCTGGGCAGTCCTTGATGGGAGGGGCTCTCCCTTCTGCCCCTGTGCAGGGCTGCTGCCCGTCAGATCAGGAAAGGGTTGGGGGTGTGGACATTTCCTGCCTTCCATTTGCTGCTCTGTGTGTGTGGAGGGGAAACGGACCCTCGTTCTCCTCTCAGTCTGAGGACTCTTCTTTTCCCCTCTGTGTCTCCAGGTGCTGCTGCCAAGGCAGAGAACGAGGAGAGGCGGCTGAGCGTCCAGTACAAGGCTGTAGAAGACCAGCCGGACAATGTCTTCTTCCCCAGCAGCCGCCCCCCACACCTGGAGGAGCTGCACGTCCAGGCCCAGGCGGGGCTCAAGTCTTTGCAGAACCTAGGTAGGCTGACTGGGATGGTGGCCAGGAGGGGCTGGAAGGCCTTCTGGGGGTTGACTTTGGAGCTGCTTGTTGGTCTGTAGGTCTCGCCCCACACGGAGGGGACAGTTTTCCTTGCTTAGCATCCCATCTCAAAGCCAGCAGCTTTGCAGGTAGTGCTGGCCGGCCTCTCCCAGTCTGATGCCCTCAAGATGTGGGATGGGATGGAAAGTCCCGGTTGACGTGAGATTGACAAAAGCTGTGCTGAAAACTCTGTCTGTGCACCCATATTTGAATGTGTGAATGAAGAAGACAAAGTTTGTGGATTCAGGGGTCCCTTACGGGTCAATCAGGTGCAGTGCAGGAACCTATTAAGCCGCTCCAACAGGTGGGCAAGCAGCAGCCGGGGAGCCCAGCCCTGTCTCCAGTAGGGAAATACCTCCGAAAATCCAGCTGGAATCTCCTTCCTTTTCATTCAGTTCTTGGTGAGCCCGAAGGAGGGAGATTAGAATTGCAGTTTTCCTTGGTGGCTCTTCAGGCCAATCCCATGAGCCCCTGGCTGCCCCTTTGCAGTTTAAAAAGGGCTTTATATCATGTGAGATTCCGGCAGCATCAACCCCCCCCTCCCCCACAGCTCAAGCCGGAGATACTGAAAACTCGCCAATTCAGCATTCTCCTATGAAATCTTGGAATATCCCCTGTTAAGAATGCCAGAATCCCCCCCCCCCCCCAATTAAGCAGTCCCGGGATAATTTGGTTTAATTTGAGAGTCTGAACATGCCATTGTGGAAAGTCTATGGCCAACTCTTGGCTTCCTAGTTCAAAAATTTCACTGATCTCTTGGGATAAAATTCATGGGATTAGTAAAAATAATACCTTTTTACAGTACAAGTGCAGCATACAAATTTCACATAAAACTAGGCATATATTTTTCCTCCCAAAATGTAAATGGGAAAAAAGGGGGGGGCAGATTCTCCAAGGGCTAAATTAGGCCATGTAATTTGGTGCAATTTGGGCAATGACAGAGGAGATGACACCCCCCAACTCTGAAACGCTTCTGCCTTCCCTAGGTGGAATCACAAGGGGATGTTGCGATGGCACCGAGGGGGGAAGCCACACAATGGTGGGTTTTGAGGGAAGCAGAAGGTCCTGGCTTGAGATGGAAGCTCTCCAGGGCTTTGCTTGGAGAGACATTGATTGTAAAGTGGGATATCCTGTGACTTTAGTGCTTAGAAGTGGCAACCTGGTTGTCATTAAGCAAGGACGAGGGGGAAGAGGCGGGCAGGTAAGATAGAGCTGCAGGCAGGTGTACATTATGGAGGCAGACAGGTGGGCAAAAAAGTGGCAAAAGCAACTTGTTGGCTTCTCCAACTATTTTGCTTGTTGGAAGCCAAATGATTATTGTGTGACCATCATAATACGTGGATTGTGATTGTGTACTGCAGTGTCAGCAACCATAAGTCCCTCTTGTTTAGCGCTGTCATAAGTTTGAACAATTGCTGGACGAGTGGTTGTAGCCCAAGGACTACCCATAGATACGCCCTGAGTGGGATTGCAACCGGGTGCATCTGGGGGAGTTGTAAGGGACTTGGTCTGGGGGAAGGATCCGGGTGAGTCTGTGTCAGGGACTGAGGAAGGGGAGACGTTCTCTCTGCTCTTAGTTCAGCCTCCTGCTCGATGGGCCCAGGAGCCTCGGGAAGATGGCTGGTCGTTGGGTCCAACACCCGGGGGGAGCGTCGGCCTCCTCGTGAGTCAGGGGAAGGCCGCCTTCTGCCTTCAAGGAGGTGGTGATGCATTCTCTCCTCACGGGATGCCTCTGGACTGTTTTAGAGTCCTCCCATCTAAACCTCCTTTTCAGGGAAGGTTGTTGCGAAGGTGACTTGACCTTGGAGGCTGCATCAGACCCATTAGAGTTGGATTTCAGGCCAGGATTCAGCACAGAGACCGCCTTGGTCTTCCTTGTGGGTAGTGGAACCAGGAGAAGCAGGGCTGCCTCCCTTCCCAGGCTCCTTGATTCTCCAGTGCCTGTCAATCCCTGGACCAGCTCCAGGGGCTGGGAATGCAGGGGCTCTTCCTTCCTTCCTCCCAGCCCTGCTGCTGTCCGTGTGGATGTGGAGGGAGAGGCTGCCCCCTTTGGCCTCCGCTTTGGGAGGTGTCTCCCCTTTTACCCAACCTCCACATGAGACTGCTGGACAAAGTCAGCTACTTTGGGCGTCCAGGTGTCCTCAGTCTGCGATGCTGCGGGTTCTATTTTTCCACCCAGACCAGCCAGGCTCAGGACCAGGAGGCTGGGGCTGTGGGGGCACCTGCACTGAGACTGGGGGGTGCCTCCCCGGAAAGCCTTAGAGGCCCGGCTGTGTCCCAGGCCTTGGGGAGGGAGGGTGGATCCCCCTCCCTTAGATGTCTTCTTCCTATTTATAGACACTTGATGTGAATTGGATTTCCATTCTGCTCATCCCTATTCCTGATTTCACTTACTGCATTTTTATTCTCTTCTGCATTTTGTTTAACATTCTGAGCTGCCCAAACTTGTTTTGGAATTGAGTGGTGCCAAAATGGAACAGATAGTTTTGAGCTGGCTTTGTTTCCAGAGGGAGCAGAGGGGGCTCCTAAGGGGTGCGTGTGTTTTCTCTGTCCCTTTTCCCTCCTTGTAGCCCCCCCCTTCCACAGTTTGAAAAAAGGAGGGAGAAGAGGCTGTTCCTGGGGGTTTTAATTGAAGTGGGAGAAGCAGGCAGACTGCAGACCTCCTGAGTGGGGATTGTGCAATGGAAAACTCCTTGTAACGAAGGAAAGGCCGGAACTTCAGCCGTGAGAATTTCTCTTCTCCTTTGAAATAATGCTCGAAATACACATCGTCTTTCATGCAGCTCAACGAGAACCAGTGGAAAGAAATGCATGATGCACGGCCTTCACAACACAGTTTTTTAGGTTTAGATTGGGGATAGTTCTGTGAGTGTTGTGTGTGGGCACCTACACACACACACACACACACACACACACACACACACACACACACACACACGCACACAGAGGGAGAGAGAAAGATATTTGCTTTAGATGAAACATTTATCTGGTGGTGGTTCTGCCCCCAACGGAGGCCAAGCAAGCTGAATCCTCTGCAGCTGCGCAGAGCGGATGGGCCGGTGGCAGAGCCAGAGCGGAGTCCAGGGCTGGTGGGCCCAACTCTGTAAAGAGCCAGCCACCTCCAGCACCTTCATGCTGGCCCCAAATGCAGCTTCTGATCACCAGTGGTTGGGGGCTTACAACTCAAGGGAGCTTCTAGTGTCACCGTCTCTGCAATCAGACTCCCCAGTGAAGGGTTGGGGGCCCCCCAGGCCTTCTCGAGCTGATCCATGGCTGTGTCTGTCCTGTTGCGTTTTAGAGAAGCAGAAGAAGACCAGGAAGATCTGGGACCACAGTGAGACCGTCAGTATCCAGGTAAGCCACCTGCCTGCCCCCCCCCTTCCCCTCGTTGTCTCACTGTGTTGTTCCCTCCCTCCCAGGTTTGCTGGACTGCAGCTCCCCTCCCAGGGCGCCCCTATTCTTTGGGCCTAGCATGCCCTGCCAACACAGCCACTTGGGAAGTCAGCCGGGGAGCTTCTTCTCTGCCCCTCGATGCTGACCTTGCCTGGCTGATGAGGGAGGAGGCAGGGGCAGGGGGGGGGCTTAGGACACGCTCTCTCCCACCAAAGCCCCCCCCCCGAGTGCTGTGCTTGACCTTTGGGGGGGTGGGGTGTCTTCCCCTCCCTGCTGCCATCCCTGGGAATGTTTACCTTGCCTTCCGCCAGCTGCACTTTGTCCCTGCAGAGAGCCTCCCTCCCTCGGCTGCTGCTGCTCCTGTCCAGGTGCCTCTTTTTGGAAGGCGTTAAAACTCCAAGAATTGTTAAATTTGCTTTGTTTGTCTATTTTTCCTCCTTTATTAACAACATGTACACAAAACCCTAATTGATAATACAATGGAGGGGATGTGAGGGGATGGCAGGAGGGGGGAAGTCTCCCCAGGAGATGAAGGGAAGTCATTGCCCTCAGCCATAGCAGAGCCCTTCAAATGATGTTGGCTTTGCTAACTTCTGTTTCTATCACTTTCAGAAATTACCTGTTTAACTATCTTAAGGCTAGTACAGTTCTTTAAAAATACCTGGTGAGTTTATCTTCACTGCAGAACAAAAGAAAAATTAACTATAAGCTTAAGAAATTAAAGAATTTGAAAGAAGTTGCAAAAAGCTAACCAAGACTTTAAGTCAAAATGGTTCTAAATATATTAAAGGACCAGACAAATTTTGAATATTAAGACTTTGGTGTAAGATTTTGGAAACAATTATATAAATAAGCAGCACCCAAATGGAAGCTAAATTATTTACCCTACTTTAAGGCATAACAGAAATTTGAGACTTTTAAGATTCCCCATTGCTGCTGATGCCTGAATTCTGCAAACTGCTTACAACTGCAGCGTTCACTTAACAGCCGCGGCACAAAAAAGTCATAAAATCAGGTTGGTCACTTTAAAATGACCTGATATGACACTTTTGCTGAAAACCAGAAGTAAATGCCAATCTTGAGCTAAACTGCCGTAAAATGCTGTCATGGGACTGTAGGAAGTTGCAAATGGCTATAAATGGGTCAAATCAAAGAGAATCAGTCGTGTGCCTCTGTAGTGGGCTGAATTTGAATTTGGATTGTAAATAGCCCCAAGTTGGTCTGTCATAATTGAACAATTGCTCAGTGACCAACCATAAGTCTAGGGCTGCCTGTGTGCAAAACCAAGGGAGTCTAATTGTCATTTGCACCATTTTTATGGCCTTTGAATCTGAAGGATTTGTGCCCTTGAAAGCGGCAGGTAAGAACACCTGCAGGCTGATTTTCCTGTAGGATCAACAAGGGGATGACAGCCAGCTAGTGCCACCTAGTGGGCAAATGGAATGCTTCTGCCTGGGCCTGGAACTGGCTTCCTCTTGTCATTTTTTTGTGAAGGCAGGAAAGAGGAGAGGCATCTGGTGAACAAATTTTGTCCTGCTTTTCGGCTGCCAAGATTCTTGCCCCCCGTCTCTGTCATGGGCAGAAGGGCCTTTGGGCAGCTCCCCCCCACCCACGCTCGCTTTTAGAAAGTTTCACTGGTGGAAGAGAAACCTTGGGAAACCTGGTGTGCTATCGAACTTTCAGACGGGTGGAATGCCCCAATCTAAACCTTCAGACCTCCTCATGGATTCTCAATACCGGTTTCAATTTCCAAACCGATAGAAGACATTTTAATATGGATTTCCATCAACATTTTTCAATTTTTGATCAGAGTGTTTATAAGCCCTCTTTATTTTCAGTTTGATTTTAAAATTATTTTCTTGCTTTCTCTGATTATATTCGTATATGTAAAACACTATATTTGTATTAAAAATCTCTGTCCACTTTTTTGTCCTTCCTTTTGACGAGCAGTCTTCCCAGTTCACTGAGGGCGATGACATTTCCATCCAAAGCCAGGCCTCCTCGTGCACCACAGAAGATGCCTCCGAAGATGCCATGTCTGTCCGCTCCGAGATGATCCAGAGAAAAGGTACCACCCAGCAGAGCCATCTTGGAGCAGGGAAGAGGGGCCCAGGCTCTGGGCTCAAGGGGCCAGGTGCTGAGCCAGGGAGACGAGGGTAGCTTGCCCTCTGGAAGACAGAAGGGGCCGGCGGAAAGCTCAGTTGCAGCAGCCTCTCCATCACAGCTCTGTGGAAGTGGAAGAGGGAGGGAAGGAATTGGGGCCTTTAACCTCAGAAGTGAAAAGAGGAAGCCACGTGGGGCCAAGAGAGGCTGCCTGGGAACGGTCAGCTAAGGGAGGGCAGAGCCTGTGGCTACTCAATGGGCAAGAAGGATGCTCCAAAGGGGGCCGCAAAGGAGATTCTCCGGCTGTGAAGGTGACGGCAGGAGAATCGCACTTCCAGGCTTGCAAGGTTCTGTTAATGTAGCTTTACAGGAAAGTAGAATGTGCTTATTTAGTCCTGTTTCCTGTCTGGTCTACCTGGGTAGGCTGACATCAATCTAGCAAGCTGTAGGTACAAATCTCCCACTGTTTCCTTTCCAGCCTGAGAAGTGAGTGAGGGTCCTTCTGAGCTCTTGCTCTACCCTGTGGACTCTGGTCTCTCTCTGACCCTTCCCCGGGTAGCCTTTCTTCTTCCCATCTTCTAAGGCCTTTCTCACACCCCAGTGCATCTGCAGGAGGAGGTCAAGAATTGTGTTTATCTATTTTCCAGAGTGTAGAGGAGAGAATAACGGCCTCAGGGTATAGGAAGGCAGATTCTGTTTGGAATAAAGATTGGAAGAGAAGTTCAGCCATGGAACTATTGACGCAGAGAGTTGGCGGGGAAGTTAACTGACCTAGGAATGCTTCAGTTTGATTCCTTCTCTGAGCAGGAAGCGGGACACCCTCGCGGGCTCATCCTTCTGTGGTTATTGAGCCCCTGCATCTGGTCGGGAGATCAGGCAGGCAGGGCCCCATTTTGCCTCCTCCGTGGGCCTTAAAGGGAGTTCTGATGGCTTCTTCCTTGAAGGGCTGCCCCAGGGAAGAGGGTGTGGGCATGTTCTCAAAAGCACCAGAGGGCAGGACAAGAGCAATGGGAGGAAGAGAGAGCCGGCCTGGAAATAAGGGAGGAATTTCCTAATGATGAGAAAAATTAACCAGTGGAAGAATTTGCCTCTCGCAGTTGTGGCTGGCTGTTCCTTCACTGGAGGTTTTCAAGAAAAGATCGGACAGGATGGTATAAGACATTGCAAGCCAGCCAAAGTTACCCTGTGGTAAGATGGGCGGCTAATAAAGAAGGCCTCGTGCCTTGGACAGGGGCTTGGATTAGAAGACCTCCAAGGCCCCCCTCAGCTCTGTCAATCTATGAGTCTATGAAATCACTTACAAGAGGAAGAGGTCTGAATTCTTTGCCCCTTTGGACCCAGGTTTTGTAATCTTTGCATTTTGCTTTTAAGGAAAATAAGTGTGGGGTCCTAGCGCATCTATTTAGTTTAATTCTATATGCTGGCACAAATACTGGCAGGGGGGACTTCCGAGGCTTTGCTGCTGAAGTTTGATGAAGTTTTCCTTTCCGTTTGCTTGCTTGCTTGCCTCCCTCCCTCCATTTGTCCTCCCTCTTGGTCCCTTCCAGGCTCCACCTTCCGACCACACGACTCCTTTCCGACGTCACCTGGGAAGGGAGAAAAGAGGCGGAGGGGGCGGAGGACCACAGTCCTGGGGCTGCCCCAACATGTGCAGCAGGAGCTGGGTAAGTGGCTGGCCAGGCACAAGACGGCCGGGCGGAAGGGGAGACTTGCACCCGGAGGGCCAGAGGGCAGTGCCATCCATCAGCAGCCGCCTGCCTTCCTTGTGCCAGCTGGAGCCTGGTTGGGGGAGGTTGGAGAGGAAGCTCCCCAAGGCTCCCGGAGCCCTCAGGCACAGAAAGGACAGAAAAGGGAACCGGCCGATCCGGGGGCATGAACTGCTGGCTAAGCCGGGGCCCTGGGGAGGGACCTGCCCCCTTGAGTCCCAGAGGGAGCAGGGATTGCAACGGAGCACTTGGGGAGGGGGGCAGGCAGTCCTCAGCTTAGGAACCACAATGGAGCCTGCCTGTTACAGACATAAGTTATGACGGTCATAAAGCAGGTCGCCAACGTCCGTGGCAGTTGTTAAGCAAACCAGTTATTCACTAGGGGCCAATTTTGCTGAAAACCAGAAGTAAATGCCACTTTTGGCAAAAGCCTCTTCAAAGGCAGTTTGCAAGGGATGAGGGCAAGCCGGCCGCCAAGTGAGTCAAACACAAAGGTCATATGACTTTGGGGGGGGGTGCAGGTGGGCGTCAAAACTTCAGAATCAGGTTATGAGAACCCTGGAAATTCTGTCGTAACTTTGCCTGTTCGCTACTTGTAGTCTTGCAGAGGGGAAGCAGCTTCAACCAGTCTCCCTCCAAGTTGGTGGCTCAAGCATTTGTTCTGGGGAGCCCCCCCCCCCTTGTGCCAGGCAGCGTCTCCCAAAAGTTTGATCCTCCTGTTGGCGGTTTGGACCAGATCTTTTCCAAGGGTCCCTCAGAGTGGTCACCCCCCCCCCCCCCAAGCAGGATGCCCTCTCCTCTCGGATCAGCCAAGAGGGGGAGGGTGGTTGCGTGGGAGGTGGGGGGGGGGGCAGAGGGCTTTGCACAGAGAATGCTTGGCACAGCTAAATTGGGGCCGAGCAGTCTGTGGCTCACCTTGTCGTGGAAACCCTTCCTAAGCATAGGATATGAACTGGGCCATCGTTTCATGGGAAGAAGGTCACCAAACAGCCCTTGTGTTTAGTGTGCTGTGTGGACCAGACAATTTGTTGGCCCTGAGGATCCGTCCATCCCGGGGACTCCTGGAAGGATGGAGATGTTCCGGAGATTGTGTCCCAGAGTTCCCCTTTGGGTTCAGTTGTGCATAACCAGGGCCGGGTTCACACTGAGCCAAAGTCAAATGCACAGCTGGCAGCTATTCCGGCTGGGTTTATGCAACATGCGTAGAGTGTGGTGGTGCAGTGGTTAGAATGCAGTATTGCAGGCTAACTCTGCATCCACTACCAGCAGTTCGATCCTGACCAGCTCAAGGTTGAGTCGGCCTTCCCTCCTTCCCCGATGAGTAAAATGATTATTGCGGGCAATTCTCTGCCTCCGTCAATGGCTTAGGGAGAGCTGTCAAGCAGTCCAAAGGCTCTTGCTATGCCAGGCCAAGACCAGCTGTGATCTGGGGACTGAGGTGGGTCCCTCCTACGTTGAGCGAGAAGGGGCCGGCAGAGCATTCCTGGGATGGGGGTCCAGCCTTCCTCAGTTCTCTCTTGCGTTGGTGCCCATTTGTCTTTCTCTCCACAGGCCTGAGCAACGGGCGTGACTCCACGAAACGTCCTGGCAGCATCGCCCTCAGAGCCGGCCCGACCACGCAACCCCTGGTGAATGGCAGTCAGTTGCCCGGCCCTGCCATCCAGATCCCCACCATCGATGGGAAGCCTCTAGCCACTGCCGCTCCCGAGCGGGGGGCCCGCATCTCCCTCCAGGCTCTCGAGGCCCAGGCCTCAGAGGCTGCCCTCCAGCGGCACATCAGCCGTGTCTACTACGATGACTCTGTGCTGGGCCACAAGACGGCGGCCAAAATGTCTCCTGTGGCCAGGCCCAAATCCCTGGCTGTTCCCTGGGTGACCACTCAGCCCAGTTCCCCCGAGCTGCTGAGCCCAGTCATGTCGATCTCGCCACAGGGCACCTACCTCTCAAAGATTATTCCCAACGCCATCTTGCCGCCTATGGTGGATGTCATTGCTCTGTCCCGCAACCGGGTGCGCACCCTCAGCCGCTGCAGCCTGGCCAGTGCCAGCCCGGCCCTCTCGGTGCGCTCCACAGGTCACTTCCCTGCTGCCCCCCGCAGCCGCGAGCACTCCTCCTCCAGCGACAACTGGAGCCACTCACAGTCCACGGAAACCATCGTCTCTAACGCGTCCACCATCTCCTCCCACGGGGGCCCCAGCGGCCAGAAGGACGAGGCAGGGCCCAGCGGCAAGAACCCCCCTGCAGGCAGGCCCGGCTGGCTTGGTCCTTCCAGCCCTGCCAGTTCCAGACAGGCCAGGACCTCCCCAGGCTCTCCCAGCCTGCTCGGGGTGCGGCCAGGGGGGAGCAGTGGCCGAGCCTCACCCGCTTACAGCAACAGCAGCCTTGCCGAGGGCTCAGATGACGCAAGCGTGCGCAGTGACCGCTCCTCAACCCGGAGTGTCTCGCTCCGGAAGATGAAGGCGGCCCCCTTGCCCCCCCGGAGGACCTATTCCTTGCACCAGAAGGCTCAGCAGCTGGAAGCCGAAGGGGCGCCCCGAGGAATGGGGCTGCCTCCCAAGCCAGAGCGGAGGCCCCACCGGGAAGGTGGCCAGGGCCCCAGCTTGGCCAATGAGGATGATGTCTTCTCCCCCATCCGCCTGGGCGGGACCAGCAGCCTGCAGTCCAGCAGTCTGTCCTGCTCGCCGGACATCTGTCCCCGGAGCCCAGGGAGGGTCAGCCAACTGCGGGAGGCCGACAGGAGTGAGGCACCGGAGCCTGGCTCTCCCCACCGCTTTGGCCGCACCATGTCTCCATCGAGTGGCTACTCCAGCCAGAGTGGCACGCCCACGCTGCACCCCAAAAGCCCCCTCCCCCATGCCGTGTCCCCGGGGAAGAAGAGGCCGCAACCGAGGAAGCCAGAGCGCATCTGCTCCCTGCAGTCCCCGGGACCCTCCCTCTCCTCCTCCTCCCTGACCTCCCTCTCCTCCTCGGCCTCTGACCCCGCGGTCCCTGAAGGGACGACCCCGCCCACCCACGCCTCCCTCCCGGCCTCCTCTCCTGCTGCCCCACGTTATGTGGACTGCTTTGTCATCCCTCCACATCCGAAGGTCCCGGCCCCCTTCTCCCCACCCCCCACCCAGCCAAAGAGCAAGGAAGGGACAGCGGCTGCCCCGCCCCCCAGCAGCCCAGCCCCCCAGCAGCCCCGCCCTATCCAGAAGGAGGGCTCACCCCCACCCTCCCCTCCACCGGCCTACCACCCCCCTCCACCCCCTGTGAAGAGAGCTGAGCCGAGTGCTGAGGGCCCTGGAGCTGTGCTGGTCCCCTCCGAGGTGGAGGCGGGGGCTTCCCCAGACCCCTTGTGGCTCCCTCCGCCCCCGCCCCTGCTGGACGAGCAGGATCTGTCCATGGCTGATTTCCCTCCCCCAGACGAGTCCTGCTTCCTGCTGCCTCCCCCGGTCTTGCAGGTGGAGTCTTTGGACTCAGGGGGTGCAGAGGCCCCTCCCGAGCCCCAAACAGCCACCCCTGCAAGGCAGGAAGACGGAACGCCTCCCTCCTTCCCCACGGCAGTCCCCGCAAACTTCCTGCAGCCAGGAATTCTGCCCCTGCCGACCCCAAGCATGGAGCCGTTCCCACTTCCCAAAGTTTCTCCAAGCAGAGAAGTGTCCGGTCCTCAGCTGAGCTCCAGGCACCCCACCGCCTCAGGGGTTGCAGCGCTCTCCAGTCTGTCCCCCCAGATGAAGAAGCCACCCACCGGTTCCCAACCTGACCTCAAGAAGGAGTCCGCCGTGCGCGGCAAGGCCACCTCGGTGCCCAAGGAGGACGCCAGCCTGCCCATTGTGACACCATCCCTGCTGCAGATGGTCCGTCTGCGCTCAGTCGACGTGGATGCCCACAGCCCCGGGGTCAGTCCAGCTGGGGGCTCCGTGACCCCCACAGAGTCCAGCAGAGCAAACGTGGCTGCAGAGGGGAAGACCGGCCCGTCGGCCCCACAGAAGCCCCTCCGCAAGTCCCTGTCCTTGAGAGGGGGGCAGCCAGCTTCGAAAAAGGGGCTCAACCCCCTGCACGAGGCTGTGTGCCTCAAGGCCTCCACCTTAACTTCCAAGGAAGCCATGAGTCTCGGAATGGCCGAGAGGAAGACCGGGAGCCGGCCGGCGCTGCTAGGCATCCCTGCCGCCCTGGCTAGCAACGGCCCAGTGTCCCCACTCCACAAATCTCCCGCCTCCACCGCCAGCTTCATCTTTGCCAAGAGCCCCAAAAAGCTGGTCATCGAGACGGCATCCTCGTCAGAGGCCCAGGACAGCCTGCAGAAAAACTTGGTGGCCGAATTGATGACCGTCTCCAGCCAGCGATCCACGGCGGCCTCGGGGCTGCATCCTCAGGGCTTGGCCAAGGCCCCCAAGGCCCAGAGGATCCCCCCTCCCATTGCCAAGAAGCCTTCTCTTGGGCCGGGGCGCAGGCCCTCCCCCCAAAGCCCAAAGTCCTCCGGAGCTGAGGAGCAGGCAGTTGAGGAGCGGACTAAGAAGGTGGGCTCTGAAAACCGGACCCCTCCCCTGGAGTCTGGCCATGGCAGCCCCCCAGCTGGGCCAGAAGACAAGTTGCGGAGGAGCCCCAGAGCAGAAGGTGAGCAGATGGGAGACCAATGATCCCACGGGGGGCCCTTCCTGTTGCAGGGGGGAGGGGGTTGGGTGGAGCAGCAGTCCCAGGGGCTAGAGGGAGGCCTTTCCCCGGGGTTTGCGGTAGTGGGACTTCTGCTTCTTCAGATGGCCTCAGGGTCCATGTGGCAGCTCTCCTGCCAACTTTGAGCCAGCTGCTCCTGGGGTTTGGGAGCTGGCTGCGGTTGCTTCAGGGCATGCCAGGCTTTGGGGGAGTGGCCTTTCCTCCCTTCTTGTTGAAATGGCCCTGGAGGAGGGCATTGCCTACTCCGGCACCATCGCCAGTCGTTTTGTGCTGCCCGTGGACTGCCTAGGGGGGACAGGAGCCCTCTCACGCCCAGGAGGGTCTCCTCAAAGGCTTTCCTGTCACTTGTCCAATTGGAGACTTTATATCCCTTGAAACTCGCCGCCAAAGAGGACTTGGGAAGCCCGGTGGAGGCTCCTCACAATTTGGAGAAGATGCCATCAAGAGTTGCCAAGAGAGTAAGTCGGTTGGGAAAAGATCCCAGAATAAGGCAGGGGCAAACCCTACTCCTGCCAAGAAAACACCTGGGTTTGTCTGTAATGCATCATAGGAGTGAAGCACACCCCACACCCCCAATTCAGACCCCTGCACCAAGGATGCTTGCAGAGTCAGGGTGGGGTCTGGGTAGAGGGGAGGACCAAGCAGAAGGTCACCTTCCTTGGAGCCATTTGCCCCTCAGCCAGGAAGCCGAGTGGACCGTCTCTACATCCAGACCAAGAACAACCAAAACTGGCTGTTAAAAGAGGGAAGGCAGATGGTTCCCCAGCCACAGATTGTCCCTCCCCAGGTCGCCCGAGCCCCACAGGCCCTGCTACGCTGTGGGTTGGTCCAAGCACGGAATGGCTGCTTGGCCATAAGGACTGGGGTCAACTGCGGAATTCACATGTAGTCCAAAGAAGCCACTTTGAGGCTTTGCACAGTAGACAAAACACTTTTAGACACAGACTGAGTTCAGCATCCAGGTCCATGAATGGGACTCAGAGGGTCAGGACTTTTTCCACATGGCCACAGAAATTGGAATCAGAATAGAGCTGGAGGGACCCTCCAGGGATGAAGCACCCACACCTTCTGGAGGCAGGCTGTTCCACTGGTTAATTTTCTTCCCTGTCAGGAAGTTTCTCCTTAATTCCAGGTTGCTTCTCTCCTTGATTCATATCCAGCCGTAGCTTCTCTTTTCTCTAGAGTAGCCAGACCCAAATCCACAACTGTTCTACATATGTTTTTGTCTCCGGACCTTTAATCATATTATTATTATTATTATTATTATTATTATTTATTATTTATTCACATTTCTAAACCGCCCCCTCTCCCAAAAAGGGACTCGGGGCGGTGTACAGTCCACAATAAATCACAGATAAAATACAAATATAAATAGGGTTATAAATATATGTATGTATGTATGTGTGTGGAGGAGGTTAAAATTAAGAGTCCTGTACAGAAGAATAAATAAATATGAAGCTAAAAGCCCTAAAAACAATTAAAACTAAAACATTACCCTTAAAATAACCAGATGAGAATATACTACCAGGAGTTCATAGATGTAACATTTATAATCATGCCAGGCCAGCTAGTCGGAACAGGTGCTCTTCTTTGCACTTTTTCCAAAGTATCACCACCTTTTTTTGTAATCTGGTGGCCAAAACTGGGTGCAGGATTCCAGGTGTGGCCTTACTGAGGCTTTATAAAGTGGTACTAACACTTCTCATGATTTTGATTCTTTGCATCTGTTTACACTATCAAGGATTGCATTAGCTTTTTTGGCAGCTGCTGCCCCCGGCTGGATCATCTTTAAGCGATCGTCCATTCGGACTCCAAGGTCCCGCTCACAGTTAAATCATGAGTAGCAACTTGCAGCTCTTAGACTTTGTTTCAGTAGAGGTGCTTCAGGCTTGCTGAACAAAGAGGTCCTTACAACCGGTCCTCTAAGTTCTGACAATTGCAGTGTTCTGCAGCAATGCAGTCTCTCTTTGCAACCTTCCCAAGCAATGTTAATGGAAGTCTCAAGTTGTGACAGTAATCGGGGGCTGCTTGAACTGCCGTCACTTAAGCCGGATCACGCAAGGTTGTGCTTTATGACCAGCTTGCTTAGACGTGGAACTGTCAGTTGCCACCATGAAGTAGGGACTCTCTGTATCAGACAAATCTTCCTGATGATAAAATCCACAGAAGAGTGGAGGAGGCGAAGGGATTTCCTCTCAAGACAGCAGCCTCCCCTGGGGGGGTTTGACCGCCTTTCCTGCCCGTTGCAGAGATTCCATAGGGCATCCCTTCCTTATTCTCAGGCGATCCTAAAGCTCCTTGCAGGTACCTCAACTGCCACTTGGTCTGGGACATCACTGCCCCTGCCCTGGTGCCCACCAGCTGCCAGGCGTGTCCTTGTTTTACATGAAATGGGCAGCTATGTCAGTCACTAATAATAACAGTAACAAAAATTGCGGGGGGGGGCAGGCTTGGTTCAGGGCTCTTGAACTCTGCTGCAAACTCTCATGCAACGTCTGGGAAATGAAAGTAACCCAACTCTCTCATTGCAGAAGCAAAAGAGGAGGTGGTCTGAAGGAGGACCCTGCGAGGTGCCTTTGCCCGTAAGATACAGGGATTTGAAAAGAAAAATATTCTCAGGGACCTCTTGGGGCCAGAAGAGAAACTTTGATGGTGGCGCCGAAGAAAACAACACCTTCGTCTCCCGTGGCCTTGATATTTATGCAACAGCGGGATTGGCTTGGATGTCCTCAGCAATGTGGCTCTTTTAAACCTGGGGACACAAGGGGCACATCCCTTTCCACCCTCCTGTCTCTCCTGGGACTCAAACCTTGCTTTGGTCCTGCTTGGTTTGGTGATGTTGAATTCCTCCCTCTCCCCGGTTTGGTGTGAGAAAACCGCTTAAGGTAGCATAAGATGAGGACATCTCAGTATCTGCAGGGAAGACGATCAAAACTGGACCAGCTTGTTGCAGTCCCCCCTCCCCCCCTGGAGATGCCTTTTTAATGGGCTGCATTGTCGTTGCTGCTGAGTGTCCATTTGGGGAGTGGGGGAGAGAGAACGTGGCCTGCGCTTGCACCCCGTGTGGCATGGAAGCACTTGCTCAGATCACAGAGGGACCTGAGGAGGACGGCCATGGCGGGGAATTCCGGCTGAGTCTTCCTGCATGGTGCCGGGTCCCAGGAGAGGCCCTGCTGGTAGTTTCGCTCTGGGCTCCTGTGGGCAGATTCTGGCTGCTGCAAACGGCTGATTCTGGGTAAGGGGGGGGGGGGCTGTAGGGAACCCCTCTTGCCTACACACTAAAGCACAAATGACAGCCTGGAAGATGGTGCAACCGCCAAAAGACATTTTCTCCCAGCCTCTCTGTGCCGCGAATGCCGCCTTAGGGAAGCGCCTCCCCCCCCCTCCCCGGTGGCAGTGGGAGAATCTCAGGGCCGGTTTGCAAGGGACAGTAGAAGTTCGCAGGCACCTGACACAATTGAGGCACAGCGTTGAGGCTTGGCAGGCCCTGGCAACTCTCTAGAAGGTAGCTCTCCACTGCCAAAAGAGCAAAAAAAAAAAAACCACTGCATTTTGCACCAAAACATTCCAGTCATGATGACAGGGTCCACTGGAAAATTGGGTGGGGGGCCACTTTAGGCCACTTCCCTTCTCCCCCTCCCACCAAGAAACCCAAGGGATCATGTCACAGGGAGGCTCCACGGGTTTTGTTTGTGGTGAATTTGCCCCCCCCCCACCAATGGGCACAGAGCAGCAGAGTCGTGGGATCTGATTCACAGACCCTTCTGTGGAGGGGCTGGGCTGAGCGTGTAGACAGGCAGCTCTTCCTAGGAGCTGGGGAGGAGGAGGAGGAGGAGGAGGTGGTGGGAATTCCAGACAGACTGAAGGGGAAGCCTGGATGCAGAAACCCTGGGGGGGGGGGATGGGTGTCCTGATCTGGCCAGGAGGGTCTGCGGTGTTCTTGGGGCTTCTCTCCCCCACCAGGCATGGCCAGCAGTGGCTGATCCTGGAGGTCTTTGTGGTGCCGAGGGCAGCTCCAGCATCAGAGGGGCCCTCCAGTGTCCCGATCCCTTGCAACGCCCATGCTCGAGCCATACTGGCCGGGGGGGGGGGTGGGAGTTACCGAGAGCTCAGCAGAATCAGCTGTGGACCAGGGTGGTTTTGTGACCTCCTGCCAGAAGGTCAGCAACAGGGCTGGGCATAGCTTTCTACGTAACGATTAGCTGCATCAAGAGTCGACCTGGTCGGCTGAGATGGTAGCAAACGTGCTGACTCGGAGGGACCCTCTGCAGAAGGGCGAAGGGGGCACCGAGACTAGTGCCCTCCTCTTTTCCTTCCCAAACAACCACACGTGCCTGCAGTGGCAAATGCTCCCCCCCAGGCCCTCAGTCCCGGGGCAGCCTGTGGGAGGCTTGCCATCATCCTCAAGGAGGTCAGGGTTTTAAGTTTGCACCAGGGACAAATCCAGAGCTCTCTTCTTCGGCCGACATGGCAAGGGCAGAGGGGAGAAAGAGGGAGAAGGTGGTCGCAGCACCATCTTTGGCTGCTCTCTGGAGAGCCAGCAGGGGGGAGGGGCTCACAGCAACAAAGGAGACCAAAAAGCTCTGCCTGCTTTTGTCTCTCCCCCCCCCCCACCCAATCCCCCCCTCCTCTTTGGCTTTGCTTCTCCTCTTGGGCAGCCGGAGCTGCTCTCCCCATCTTGGAAAGCTTTGGACTCTCTTGATTTGATTTCCACTGTGGTGGGGAAATGGACAAGTTGCTTTTTTCTTTAATGGTCAATTCTGTTTTAAAAAAAAGATTAATGTTCATTTGTAAAACGACTGATTAAAAGCTTGCTTGCTGACTCTTCTTTCCTGTGATGTGAGGGGAGGAAGGGCATGTTGGCTGCCCCGGATGGGGAGAAAGGAAGAGTGGGTGCCAAGGGCCACGAGATGCCAGCGCCATCAGGTTGCAAGGCTGTGGGAGGAAGGGGGGGGGGGGTCAAAAAAGTCAAGGTGGCAGGCATTATGGTACAAATGCTGCTCTTTTAAAACTCGGTTGTGTGTGCCACCCCCGCAGAAGGGCAGGGCCCAAGTTGTGTGGTTGGGACCTTTGGAGGCTTCCCCTCCCCCACCAAAGGCTACTGGAGGGGCTCTGCTGGCGAAATGGGCTCAAGCGGCTCCTCCAGGCCTGCCGAGTTTCCTCCCAGCCCCTTTGAAGGACGCCAGAGAGCCCTGAATCCCCGTTTGGTCTTTTCTGAACCATGGTTATTTTAACTGAACAGGGAGGCGGAAGAGCTGCCTTAGTTTCAAAGGCTCAAGACAGCCACCTTGCTGCTTAGAAAGTCCCCAAAACAGACACAATCGTGCGGGATTGCCTACCCGCACAGGGTGGGCCACTCATACTGTCCGCCCAGGAGCGGAATGAAGACAACACACAAAGGTTTCCTCGAGGTGAGTGAGCCCAGGGCGTGTTCTGAACCCCTCTTTTATTAAGAGCGTATAAGGAAACAAAGCATGCTGATTTATTATTGGTTACATCAAAGCATATAGCCTAATATGGTTACGTTGGGCCTCTACTTACTTAAGTGGTGTTTTCGATATGAGTATCTTGAGGCTTGAAGCAGGTGTTTCCTAGGCTGCTGGTAACTGCTTCAGCTTGGAAAGTCCCCGTTGTTTAAGATGGTTTCGATATCTATGCATTGCTTTGCAAGCGGTTACTTTGCTAACACAGCTTTCTAAATGGGGTCCTCCCAGTGGGCATCCAGCTCAACCCGTGTTCACTACTCAATTTATTTCAGTCCCAAATTCCGTATATGTGTTCCAATCAGGAAAACTGATCTGCACATATACCATGGTGACCTCATTCCCACACAATCGCCAGTTTTAGAGGGTTTGATTTTAAAGGCTAATGGGTATTTGCAAAGGGCCCTTTTCTGCCCCAAACCTCAGCCTGATCTGGGGGGCCACAAGGAAGCCTCGGCTGACACCTTCTTTTTGAGAAGGGTGACATTCTGAAAATTAATGGGTACGGGGCTTCCAAGGGACACGGCATAATCATTCAACAGATTGGCTGCAAAGTACTACCCATCATGGCAAAACCTCTAATGACCGATGATGTCAACTTTTGCATACTTGGAAACGTGGGTTAAAATATCTGTCGACTTAAGCCTTTCCACCTCTGCACAAGGACTCCCAATGTGGGCTTGCTTAATTTCATGGTTGCATCAGCAAAGGCAGAGTTTTAGGCCCTGAAGACCAAGGGAGAGCTGGAGGTCCAGCCCTGCCGGGTGACCTTTGGCCAGTCCCTCCCTCCCGAGAAGGCAAGGACAAATGGAGAGCAACAGGCTGCTGCTAGGAGTCTGTTCCTTCACTTGGAAGGAAATGCAAACAGGGCCTCAGGGCGGCTAGTCCTTGACTTACAAATAGTTCATTTGGTGACTGAAGTTTCAAAGGCGCTGAAAACGGGATTTATGACTTTCATAAGAGTTTCCCCATCCCTGTGGTCACGTAATCAAAGTTCAGGCGCTTGGCCACTGACTCCTATTTATGACCGTTGCAGTGTCCTCGGGGTTATGGGATCTCCTTTTGAAATCTTCTGACCAGCAAGGTCTGCGGGGAAGCTGGATCCACTCAACAAACGTGCTACTAACTTAAGTGCAGTGATCGCCATGATACATCATGCGTACAAGGAAATTGGTTAACAGCTACTTAAAAAAAATCTTCTTAGCAGCTAAGAAAGGTGGTAACATGAGGCAAAATTCACTTAACGGTCTTGCTTAGCAACAGAAACTTTGGGCTCTGTTGTGATCATAAGTTGAGGACTACCTGTAGCAAAAGAGCCACGGGTCCCGGCTCCGATAGTTAGGGAGCACAGCCACTCGAGTTACTTAACAGAGCGAATATAGTTCATCCCAATATACTGAAAACTCAAAAGTTTACGCCAATTCGAGATTAACAAGAAAGCTCTGCATTCCTCAAAAGAAAAGGATTACGTATCATTGACTCAAGTCTCAACTCCTGGTGTCTCTGGATAAATGCCGAGCCGAGTAGGAGTCCGAAAGGAGAACTCTGGATTTCCTGATATCCTCCTCACCATCTATCCTCCTCAGCCAGGGTCTTCTCCTTCGACTGAGCATCCCACTCACCCACAGCACCCACCTCCACCTTCCTGAGAATCCCCTCATAGGACCCAGCAGCCTTAATTACTCTAGGACTGAGGTCTTCAAACTTGGCAATTTTAAGACTTGGGAGTTGTGGACTTCAACTCCCAGCATTCTCCAGCCAGCTCTGCTCAAACTTTTGAAGACCTGTGCTCTAGGATGTGCTGGCTGGGGAATGCTGGGAGGTGAAGCCCACTCAGTTTAAAGTTGAGAAACGCTGCTCTAAGAGTAACTGCTGCAGAGCATAACAGTCCAAACGACGATTTTTAAATTACGGTTCAAAAGCCTTGAGCCTTTTCTCTTTTTTAATACGCAGTTTCCGCAGCTGTATCCGGTTAGGTTGTCTTTGACGTGGGGGGGGGGGAGGTGTGGCATGGCTGGGCTGGGCGTGGCCATCAGGGGCGCCTGTGGTGGCCTGGGTGGGGCTGGGCGATTTCACCGTCTCCAGCGGAGGAAGGTGAGACCAGGGAGTGCCTCACCGTCTGCTGGTGGCCAAGTGCTAAGACAGGACTTCCTTCCTTCCCCCCTTTTCCCTTCCTTTAGTTTTCCTTCCTTGCTCTCTTCCCATCTTTCCTTCTCTTTCCATTTCCTGTCTTTCCTTCTTTGATGCTCAAGTGCAATGGGGAAACATTTCCCCTTGTTTTGCTTTTGTTTTGTTTTGCTAACCGTTTGCCACTGAAAACATAGCTGGGGGGGGGGGCACATGTTTGCCCCCCCCAGCCTCATTTTTAGCGGGGATGAAGAGGGCCTCCCAAAACCTTCTGCCAGCAAAAATTGAGCTGGGGGGGGGGGCGGCATGGCCCCTCAGCTTCCATTTTTGCTGACAGAGGGCTGGAGGCTGTCCAGGCTGAAAACGGGGCCTGTGGTGGTGGCGGCGGCCTCCTAACCTCCATTTTTGCTGGCAGAGGCGCTGTGGGACGGTCCTTCACGATTTCCACAAGTGCTCTGCAGGCCAGAATTAAACACCCTGCAGCCAGATGTGGCCTGCTGCAGGGGTGGGTTTCTGCCGACGTTGCTGCTGGTTCGGTTCGTGCCTGGTGTGCTCTCTGAGTGCATGCGCAGTTGCGTGGAAATAGGTATGCGCATGCGCAGAACATTAAAAATGTCACAAAAAACATGCTGCAGTGACCAGGGAACTGGTCAGCCTGCCCTCCCTACCGGTTTGGCAACCCGGTTGTAATTTCCACTACTGCTACCCACCAGTAGCAACCCATCTTTGGCCTGCGGGCCTTGAGTTTGACACCCCTCCACTAGACTGTTCTTAGTGGCAGAACGTGGACAGCAGGAGGTTGGTCTGCCAGGAAAATATTTTAGACACTGAGGTAAAAGGTGCTTGAGGCCCTGTCCAAAAATGCCAAAACTGACCAGTGCGTTAGCAGAGACGGCTGCAGGCAAGGTGGGCCTGGCTAAAGGGCCAATCTTGGCTATGGGTCTCTAGCCACCCCAGTGCACTAGAAAGGAGTTGCTGCGGGCCGAGGTGGCAGAAGCTCTGGAAAAATGGCAAGGCCACGGGTGGACAGAGTGAAACCGGGGGTGGCCTGCCTGGGCAGAGACTGCCACTTGCTGAGGCTGTTCCTCCCCCCTGAAGTGACAGGCTTTCTCTTAGGATAGGTAGGCAGAGGAGGGACACCTTTTTACAGAAGTTCCAAGCGCAAGAGAGTTTACCTGCCCTGTGGGTATAAAAAAGTGAGCCAGTAAAGTGGGCTATGGAATGGATCCAATTGGTCCGTGCGAGGGGTGAAAGGAAGGCCGGCTGCACAGGCAGAAAACAGCAGAGAGGCGAACAGGTGGGCATAAGTTCCTCCCTCTTATGGCTTCAGCTTCCTTCCCTCTCTTATTCACCTTCCCAGCTGTGGGGAGCATTGCTGTCCACAAAAAGGGAAACACATACAGGTAGTCCTCGACTTATGACCAGCCGCTTAGTGGCCATTCAAAGCTAAAACAGATCCCCCCCCCAAGGTACTTACCATCCATTTCCAACAGCCCTGTGACTGCATTTCAGGTACCAAGTGACTAGGCCACATTTATTGCCATGTGTTTCATCCCGCAGTCACATGACTGCAATTGTTTTTCTTGAAAACGGGATTGCAAAAAAAAAAAGTAACCAGGTTACAACCGTCATGGTTTGCAAATGGTAATGAGAAGGCCCCTATTAAGAGTCGTAAGTTGAGGACTACTGGTATTCAAATGCTGTATCACTGATGCTGGGTCCCATTACCACCAGTTCGGCACCCAAATTTTTTTGCGTGCATGAGTGAAGCAAACACGCACACCAGACACGCATTCTGCCCGCGTGCACATTTGCACCTAAAAAGGTCTGCACATGCGCACATTAAAAGAGGGGGGGAAATTACATTTCTTCAATGAAGATTGTTCTGTGTGTGTGCAGAACAGAAAATCAAGATGGCTGCCATCACTTCCAGTTCCCGGAGGCGACGGACGTTGCCGTCCGCTGCTCGTCTCTCTGGTGGGCTCCTTTAGGGAGCACAGGGGGTCTTGGAGGGACCACCTGCTGTAGGGCAGCTTGCTGGAGCTCCAGAAGCGGCGGCAGCCATCGGTGGGGGGGGGGTGTTCCAATCTCACCCCAGGAGCTGGGGAGCGAAGGGGGGGCGCATGGCGTAGCTGTTGCCTGCACCTTTGACGAATGGATTCTGGAAGGAAATAATCAGAAGTTGCAGTGAAGTGCTGGACGTGAGAAGTTTGCCCTAATCTCTTTTAACACCATTTAATGGATGAGCAACAGCTACTCACAAGTTGTGGATTCAATCTATTTGAAGTTGCAAGATTGGAGGGTTGTTTTTTTTTACCCCCCTCGGTTAAAGCGGCATTTGAACTATCTCTCCATCTCTGAATGGAGTGAGAGAGTAAAATGTTGAATTACCCACTTGTACTAACTATGAGAAAGGTTTACATCACAATTGCAAGAAGTGATTCCTGAGCTGTTTTAAAAGCCTTATGGAAACTTTGAATGTTTTGCTCCCTGGTTCCCTGTGAGAGGCGGAGCCAAGATGGCTCACTTCCTTCTTCTTCGCCCTAATAAATGAACCTAGCCTTTTGAAACTACCTTTGAAGAAATGTCTGGCTTTATATTACTATGACCTCCCAAAGGACTTCTGGAGCTTCCCCTTGTTTTATGGTCTTTCAGGATTTGGATTATTTGACTCTCTTCTTCTGGCTTGGAGCTGTGACTGAGGATTAACATTCACTTCTGGGCTTGTCTGCCTCTTCGGTATCACCCAACTGCGCACTCCACAGACGCCATTTCTTCTGCATAAGGATTTACACTTATCCCTGAGCTTAACAAGTGGGGCCCAGAAAACCACCGCTGGGGAAGGCAGCCTCGGCGCCTGCCTCCTCTACATCTAGCCCAGTGGTTCCCAAAGTGGGTGGTACCAGCAAGGGGGCGGTAAGAGGCAAGGGGGGGCGGCAGGGGGGCGGTATGAAGCAAGGGGGGCGGCAAAGGAGTGCTGGAGGTGGCCTCTAGCGAGCCATTCAGAACCAGTTTGCTCACTCACCCCCGCCCATCCAGAAGCTGCTCGATCGCTTGCTCCCCCCGCCCATCTGCACTATGCTAGCCCTGCCCACTCACTGATTGGCTGGCTCACCAATCACCCCGCCCACCTCTAAGAGCCCTATCTAAACCCAGTTATCTTTTTTTCTGCTTGGCTTTCTATAGATAGGGCTCTTAGAGGTGGGTGGGGCGATTGGTGACCCAGCCAATCAGTGAGCGCAGGGCTAGCATAGTGCGGACAGGCGGGGGGAGCGAGTGATCAAAGAGAGGCCACTTCGCCTCCCTTCGCTCCCACTTTGTCTTCATGAGGTCGCTGCAGCTGCGGATGGACGGAGGTAGCCAGAGCTCCGTCCATCCACGCCCGGAAACTGCAGCGACCTCATCAAGACAAAGCGGGAGGCGAAGGGGCCTCGGTGCCCTGCCTGATCCTCCTTCGCTTGCTCGCTATTTTGCCTGCATGGGGTGCCTCGGTGGAAGCCCTTTGCTGGCGGCCAGACCTCCCCTCCCCGGGGCGACGGCCCATCCATGCTCACTGTCCCAGTAGCGCTGCAGCCGCCCAGCCTGCGGAGAGAGGGAGGGAGTAAGAGTGAAGGGTGGGGAAGAGCAGCAGAAGGGGTGGGGGCTCTGCATTCTACTCCACCGGAGCCTTCCCAGAGGAGGTGGGGCTGGGGAATGTGGGGCAGGGGGGGGTGCTGTCCAGGGTTGGACTAGATGACCTCTGGGGATCCCAACCGGCCCTTCTGACTCTGGAGACCAGAAGCAAGCAAACACACACACACAGCAAAAGTGCCTGGTTTTGAATATAATCCTCCCTAGTGCTTGGAGAAAAAATAAGAGGAACATTTGGATATAAATTTTGAATTAACTTGGGAAGAAAATTGCTAAAATCACTTTTAGCTGTGTTCTGCATTAGGAATTCATGCAGTAGCATTTCTTGTTGAATTAGCAGAGTAATATTTACAACAGCCAGCTAAGATAGTTTTATCTGTCTTATAATGTGCGTGGGTAGAGGACTTAGGCATAAGTGCAATGTTTGCCTGTGATTATATACGGTAATAAATTCACAGCTTATACATTTGAATTAGATGTTTTTCAATTCATGTTTAACCTATACTTGATATACTTGTATTCAATACATAAGGTGTTAATTATGTCAATGGAAGAGAGAGGAAACTGCATTAGTGATATATATGTCAATGCGTTGATTTGTACTAAAATGTTTAGTTTAAAGAAATTATAAGGAATCACAAATATGAGTGTGGAAAATGTAATGTAGTTGTGGATGACCCTTTGCATGAGTTGTATTGGGAAAAATTTAAAAAATCATCATCATAATTAAAAAAATAATGATTCCCCAAAGAGGTAAAAGGCTACATTTTGCTAGAGTTATTCTTTGCTTCCAAACTGTTGAGGAAGGGGATTGGACTCCATTGTCTATATTTCCCTTTTCATCCCCATGGTTCTTTAGTGAAAATTATAACCCAAGAACATATAGATCTGTTAAAATGTTCCCATTCTCACTTTCCATATTGGGAATCCCTAGGTACCATGCAATAATCTCATCAAATAATTCAAGCAAATGTTGGTGACATTGAGCTGAAGCCAAAGTTCAAGAAATCGTACCAAGAGTTTTGGTTACAGAAAGAAATTTCTGATCGCTATCCTGCACTATGGACAGTGGTTAAGAAGCTCCTTGTTGCATTTCCAACATCATATTTGGTGGAATGTGGCTTCAGTGTGGTCATCCAACTTCTCTCCAAGCAAAGAAAATGACTCCAGATTACTGAATGTGGTGATTTAAGACTCCTGCTAAGTGACTTAAAACAAGACATTGGGAAACTGGTATCACTTCATCAAGCCCATCCATCACATTAAGAATTTACTGAACAGTGAAGTAGTTACTAAATTTTACTGTGTTTACTAAGTTACTAGTTACTAAGGTTCTTGATAAATGACTATCAGACTTTGAAAACCTGGTATCACTGGAACCTGTTCAACAATTTTGTTGAATTAACTAACTACAAATATTATTGTAATTGTTGATATATTAGAAAGTGGTAAAAGAGATGATTGAATATATGGTTGATACAATGTATAATAAGATGCTGTTTTTGCTTATCTTTTATCTTTTGTTTTTCTTTCTGTAAAAGTTGTGAGATTTGGGGAGATTTCTACTTTCAGCACGATGTAGCTGCCAAATTTTTTTTGTATATCCACCTACCCTTCCCTATAAATGTTTAAAAACCAATAAAATTCTTTTTTAAAAAATAAAATAAAATAAAGATGGCTGCCCTGGGGAAAGAACCGGTTTGGGTGCGTGTTTGGCTAAGTTACTACGTACCCGGCTGAACCGGTCAGAACCCACCTCTGTCAGGTCCCAAATACTCAGGCCTTTGGCCTGCCTGTTTCTGCAAACCGCTTGCGGCTTATTTCTGGATTTGACCTTCTGTAGCTAACAAAATTATTTTCTTAATATGGTTTGTGTAAACATTTTAGAAGAAACAAAATCATTTTCTGTCTTTTGCCCAGAAACCGAATCAAGTTTTAATTTCTGGAGCACCTCTGATCGTTGACAGCCGGGGGTGCCCAGGTCTGGAAACCGGTTTTACAGAAGAAGCCAAGAAAAGGGAGCACTGTATTTCGAGGCAAACATGACAATGTGGCAGGACAGGCTTAACTGGTCTGCTCCTCCGACGGAGCCCTTCTTCCCCAGCCCCCATCCGAACTCAAGGGTTGCAGCTGAGGAGAAGCAGCGAGGCCTCCCCGTTCAGCTGGACGGAAGGCTGTTGTGGCCGTTGTGGGGGGAAGATCAGACTCCAGGGGGGGTTGGAGGGGTCTCGTTCTGCCGGATTTGACAAGAAGCTGCTTTGGTCACCTTCTCCAGTCAGTGAACGGAAGCAGCCGCCTCTTTCTCCCGCAAGACAGACCGATTTCGGGGGTGTTGGGAGAGAAGGGATCCCAGGGCCCCGTCACAGCTGGAAGGGCGTTCCTTCCCCAGGGGACAGAAGTCCGGAGGCCCAGCCAGTTCCTGATTTCTTGGGTCAAGTGCAGCTGCACGAAGATCACGGATGGAAGCAAAGAGGAAGACGAGAGATGGGCAGGAGTTGGGGGGGCAGTAGAGGGGCAGGCTGGGGCTCTAGCGGATGATGCCCCCTTTCAGAGACTTGCACGTCAGGTTCCCCAGAGTAGTCATGAGGTTCTTCCCCTTCCACTGGGCCACAAAGTTCTCAGAAATCTGGAGGTCGGCCTGGGGAGAAAGAGAGAAGCTCCGTCATCAAAGGCTGGCCGTTCCGAAGTCTGTTTGCTTAAAGGTCCAGAGCTGCCAGGGGTTCTTCTACCTGGGTCGCCCCAAAGGTGCTTTTTTTCAGATGGCAACTGGACATTCTTATTTTGTCTTTTGAAGACATTTCACTTCTCATCCAAGAAGCTTCTTCAGCTCTGACAACACAGTGGGGAATGGAAGGATTTCTATTCCTTGCAGGCAGCTGGTCAATTGCATCCTTTTAGAGAGTCGTTGATGAACGTGGGAGGAATATAAATCCTTCCATTCCCCACTGTGTTGTCAGAGTTGAAGAAGCTTCTTGGATGAGAAGTGAAATGTCTTCAAAAGACAAAACAAGAAAGTCTAGTTGCCTCCTGAAAAAAGCATCTTTGGGACAACCAGGATCTGAGTGACAGAATCTCTAGAGACGTCATCCTACCCGGGTCTTTTACTAAGTCAGTGGGCTCCGGAATAAAAAACCCAACACAACAGCAGAGGTCTCTTACGCAACACACACCCAAGCACCCACAGGCTTGCTCACTGTGCTCTACTCCACTCTTTCCCATTGCTACTACCTCCTCCTCCTCCTCCTCCTCCTGCCGGAGAACAGTCTCTTTCTATCTTCCTTAGGCTGCTTATTTTCAGAGAGGAAGACTCCCCGCCACAGCTGGCTGCCTCTGCTCAGCTTTTGTAGCCCCTGGATGCTGTGCTGGGGAGGGAAGAGGCCTGAAACGGCCATCATGTAGGCAGCCTGTCCCGGCAAAAGCACCAAGCTGCAACCTGTGGCTGGTGTACCGTTTGGTTAGGATGGGAGGATTAAGCTCAAAGTCCCCCTCGGCCCTTGAAGCCCATGGAGTGATGGGGGCCAGTGGGCTTGCCTTGGTCCAACTTTTGGGGAAAATCAATTGCAGAAATGCACCAAAGAATTCCAGGAGATCTTGGGGAAGGCGCGAAAAAGCCATTTAAAGAGGGGCCTGGAGAAGCGACTGCTGTCCAGAGATTTAAGCAGCTGTGAGAAAGAAACTCAAAATAACTTTCTTTAGTGTCTGTCTGACCTTCTTCCAAATATTCATTGGTTGTGGACTTAAATTGTTTCCCGCTTGTTGCCTTGGTAGTGATGGAGACATAACTTCACCAAGGTCATCTTCCTTCTCTTCTACAATTCCATTAAAGCTGCATATTGATGGCAGCTGCTGGAAGGACTCCAGAGGCCACATTAAGCCAGAGAGGCCTTCTAAGCTGCTGTGATGTATGCAGCTATTCTAATTCGCAGTGAATAGATTCACTTTTGTAAATTTCCCTAAGTAAAGAATCAGCAAAGCACATTATGACAGCATGGAGTGAATATATATAAAATCACATAATCCTAGGACTAGAAGGGATCTTGGAGGTCTTCTAGTCGAGACCCCTGCCCAAGGCAGGACCCCTTATTCTATCCCAGACAAATGAACAGTCCAATCTTTTCTTGAAGACCTCCAGCAATGGAGCACCCACCACTCCAGGAAGCAGGTTTTCCCACTGATTAATCATTCTCAAGGCAGGAAATTTCTCCTGAGTTCCAGGTTGGATCTCCCTTTGACCAGCTTCCACCTATGGCTTCCTGTCCTGCCTTCAGGTGCCTTGCAGAATACGTTGACCTCCTCTGTGACTGTCCTCAAGAACTGGAAGACCCTTATCATGTCACCCTTAGTCTTTCTCCTTGTGGGGCTAGACCTAGTTCCCTTAACCGCTTATTGTATCGCTTAGCTTCCAGCCCCCTCATCGTCTTTGTTGCTCTTCTCTGCACACTTTCCAGGGTCTCAACATCTTTGTTATATTGTGGGGACCAAACCTGGATGCAATATTCCAACTGTAGTCTTACAAGTGCAGCATAAAGCGGTGCTAACCCTTCACCTGATCTTGATTCTGTCTCTGCTGATGCATCCTAGGACTGTGTTGGCTTTTTTGGCAGCTGCAGCCCCGCTGGCTCATAGGTAACTGATGGACCACTAGGACTCCTAGATCCCTCTCATAGTTACTATTGTCTCCTCCAATATTTAACCTAATTATTTGTTCAATCTGCCATTGAACCTCACTCAAGAATGGATCAAGACATCCAACCTCACTGTCCTTTTTCAGAACTCGAAAGAACGCCATTAAGTATTTCCAGCATCTCCCGTCCCTTACACTTTCCTTCTCCTCTATGAATTAATGGGCCACATAAAATGCTGAGATTCTTCAAAAATGGGCTTTGGCATCACTTAAAAGCAGACATATGCAGGCTGGTCTTCCAGGGAATGGCCCCAGGCAGAAGCCCAAGGCCTTCCGACTGCTCCCAGGCCCTCCCGCAAAGGCCGCTCCAACCACACTTAAGGTGCGCAGCACACCTGGGCAAGGGGGGGTCATTTGAGTTGCTGATCCCCAGGTTGGATGCTGCTAAGGACTCTGGCCACACCTGCAGCAAGACGGAGCTTCTCCACTTACCTGCAACTTCTCAAATATTTTCTTCTTGGGCTTCAGCTCATCGTCCGGTTGGCCATTCTCAAAGCCTTCTACAAACACTCGTTCTCCCGGACAGGAGCCTGCGGGCGGGTCCAAGGGTTCCACTTGGCAGGGATCTCCAGAACTGAGGTGGTGATGGAGAAAGAAGGCATCCATGGGAGAACATGAGCAAGAGGCTTCCGGGAAGAGCCCCAGCTCTTCCACCCGGCCCCACGTCTTCCTTTGCCCACCTGAAAGCGCAGAGCAGCATGGCCTGGGATTCCACTCCCCGCATCTTCTGGGGCTTCATATTGCACACCAGCACCACCAGCCTGTCCTGCAGCTCTTCCTTGGACACAAACGCCACCAGACCACTGACCACTGTACGAGGTTCAGCCTCCCCCAGGTCAATCTTCTCCACGTACAGAGCATCGGCATCGGGATGCTGTAGGCATCAGACAGGGGCATCAGGGACCAGCCGAGGGGGTTTAAACAAGCCCCCCCCCCCGTGGGACAGACGTATAACTCTAACAGCACCCACAAAGGGGCCCACCAAAGGCACCTCACCTTTTCCACACTGAGCACTTTGCCAACCCGGAGATCCACTCGGGATGGGACGACTTCCTCGGAGTCGGAGTTCTTTGTGGGGCCTTTCACGGCAGATTCTGCAAGTAAATAGCAGGCAAGAGAAAGAGGAGGTGTGGCTTTACTAAGGCTTTATAAAGCGGTTCTAATACTTCACGTGATTTTGATTCTATGACACTGCTTATACAGCCAAGGATTGCATTCGCTTTTTTGGCTTCTGCCGTACATTTCTGGCTCCTGTTTAAGGGATCGTCCACTAGGATTCCAGGGTCCCTCTCACAGTGACTGCTTCTGAGCCAGGTTTCGCCTAACCTGTACTTGTACCTTTGGTTTTTCCTGCCTAAATGTAAAACCTTGCACATTAAATTTCATTTTGTTGGATAGGGCCCATTGTTCAAGTCTCTCAAGATCATTCTGGATCCTGAGCTTGTCTTCTGGGGTGTTGGCTATTCCTGCCATCTTAGTGTCATCTGCAAATTTGAAGAGTTCCCCTTCTATTCCCTCAGTCATTTATGAAGATATTGAAGAGTCCTGGGCCCAAAACAAAACCTTGTGGTACCTCACTGCTTACTTGTCTCCATGTGGATGTAGTACCATTAAGAATTACTCATTGAGTATGGTTTGTCAGCCAGCTACAAATCTATCTGGTGTGAGGCTGTCTAACCCACATTTTTCTAGTTTACCAAGTTGTGCAATTCTAGTTGATTTAAGAATTTAAAGATTTGGTGCAAAATAATGATTGAAATGAATCATTTTCTAAATGACAACTTTTCACAGTCCTAGCAAACTTCCTAATCTCTCCCACAAAACCTGAGTTAATAGAATGCCTAAATACTAGAGCCAGGTTTAAATATATAATTGTTGCTCTCTTATAGCATGCTACTTTAATCTGTAACCCTGTTGGCTTGAGCTGAAAGGTTTGCAAGAAAATTGGCACATCTTACAATCTTTGGTAGAAACATTCTTTTGACCAAAAGCTTTGGAAAAAAAGGGAGATTCTACCCAATAAATAATATTCTACAATGAACCCTGATGTTGGTACATTGTACATTATTCCCAACATCTATACACTGACACAATATATAAATGGATTGAATTCCTGTTGCCATTAAGTTTATTATTGCAAAACTGTAAGCACATCTTGCTTTGGGTCACTGGAGGACACCTTTGTCTGAAAAGTGAACACCACAAAGAACTTCAAAAGACCTAAGATTATTAGGTCTTATAAATTATTTTCAATCTCAGTTGCTTTTCCTTGATATGCTTTCATTCTTGCTTTTGATTTTCTGACTTCAAATGAGCAATAAATAAATAAATTATTATATACAGCTGTCTTATTATTGTTCACAGGCCGATTCCTATGAGTGCTGCATCCAAAGAGCCTCATCCCACATGTTGTACAATCCCAGCCAGCAAAGGCCAGAGGTGCAGCATGCAAGCAATGTAGCTCGGGGCAAAAGCCTCGGTCCAGCCAGCGTGATCTTCCCCTCCCCAGTGTCACCCGCCTGGTTGTCCAGTCCATCCCAGTTGAGGAATGGCTCGTTTAACAACCGCTCAGGGAGCTTGTTGGAGAAGCTCTTGTGTGGCTCCAGCTGTTCCACGCAGGCTGGTGTGTGTGTGTGTGCAAATTGTGTATGCAAAGAAATGGAGACTGCAAAGAAAAACAGAGAAAATGAGGGAGGTCTGGGAGGTGCCTCTAAGCCCCAACCTCAGCTTGCATCTTGCCCACTAGGCACATGGCAGGCCAGCCCAGATGGAGTGCCCCCAGCCCCCCAATTCCCATTCCCATGGCCCTTACTTGCTGTGGAGGGATCAGGATATGCGCAGCTGGCGAGTTTCTTCATTTGTGAGCTGCTGAACTTCTCTCTGATAGGATCCAGGAGCTTATTCAAGGCCACCTCTATGGAGTTCTTCAAGTCTCCCGGATGGATAACCTGGCCACAAGAGCAGAGCAGCAGAACACGTTGGTCTTTCTTAGATCCCAGATGTGTGCCGCCCCTGCCGCCCCTGAGTAGGGCAATTTATTTAGTAATTTATTTGTTTGTTAAATATACAATAATAAAAAGGAAGAAAAATGAAAGGCATGTAAACAGAAGTCCAATAGTAGCATCATGAAATAAACAATGACAAAGGAACACAATGAGAATACATCATCAACATGGCAACCCAAAAGGTGGACGGGTGGCGAGCAGAGAGCGAGGGGGCGGGGAGGAGGAGGTGGACTCTACCATCAATCCAGCAGCCCCCTCCAGCATGGGACTCCCTCCTTCCTGGGTCCCCAGGCCAACCGACAGGGCCAGGTCTTCAGACTGTTGCGGAAGGAGAGGAGGGGTCTTGCCTTAGAGGGCAGGATGTTCCACAGGGGGGCGCTGTGCAGAGAAGGCTCTTCTTCTGGATCCCGCTAGTCAGACTTCTTTGACTGGCAGGATCCGAAGTAGCCGTTCTTTGCTGGCACAAGTAGGGCGGGCTTGTCTTAGGGGGCCAAGGTGGTTCATGAGGCTGCCTGGACCGATTCTGCCCTTGAGGGCTTGCAAGGTCAGAAGCCACGGCCTGAAGTGCCCCTGGAAGCAGACCAGGAGCCAGTGGGGTTCATGGAACAGAGGTGGGAAATGGCCATCCTGCCCTTTGCACTGGCTGGAGCTCCCCAACGGACTTCGGGGGTTGCCCCGCGTGGAGCCCACTGGAGCAGTCCAGAGGAGGGATGACCACGGCTTGAGTAACTGAGTGCAGGGAGTCCTGATGCAGGAAAGGCTGCAGCTGCGAGTCCAGGAGAACCCCTAGGTTGCAAACTGGGTCTGATGGGGGGGGGGGGAACCCGTCCTGAACTAAGGGTGGCAGACACTCGGATCCCGAGGCTCCACTATTACTTAGCCCAAGGAGCAGCGTTGTCTGAAGACACTTCCGTGGTCATGTGGCCAGCATGACTAGACACTGAGACGCATGGAATGCTCTAATCGCACTTCCCTGCTTTTGAACTGCTATTGGGCAAGAGCTGAGGCAAGGAACGGGAGCTCACCCCATCACATAGCACACAGGTTTTGAACCCCGGTTGTCAGCTTAATGATAATAATATAGAGAAGATTTTAAAAAGTAGAGTATTTGTTCCACAGGAAAAGTATTTGTCTGATTCAGCAATAGCACTTAGACTTATATACCGCTTTACAGCCCTCTCTAAGCAGTTTTACAGTCAGCCTCTTGCCCTCAACAATCTGAGTCCTTACTTTACTGAGTCTACCTTGAGCCTGGTGAGATCTGAACTGCCAAATTGCTGGCATCTGGCAGTCAGCAGAAATAACCCTGCAGTACTGCACTCTAACCACTGCACCACCGCTGCTCCTCATACTACTACTACTACTTTGGAATTCTGGCTTGCTGGGACTGAGTAAGCCAGATAGGGAACCCTCCTTGGCTCTTCTTCCGTTACTCAACTCCCCGCACTCACCAAGGAGCTCACTGCAGAATGTTCAGGACTCAGAATGATTAGTTAATAGTTTCACAGATAGTCCTCAAGTTATGACCATAATTGAAGCTGGAATTTTACAAACTTTTTTTGTGGCGATCATTAAGCAAACCCATTTTTCACAACTGGCATTTTTGCAGGAAACTGGAAGTAACTGTTGAAAACTGGCAAAGCCCACCAAAAATCACAGTCTTATGATCATGAGACACTGCAAGTGGTCATACATGCGAGCTGGTTAGCAAAAACCTAAAATGCAATCGCGTGATTTGGGGAGGACGGGAGGCTTGTCTGAACTCTGAAATCTGGCTGTGAATAGCCAGAGATCCGTTGCAATCGTTGTTAAGTGAGTAGTTATTAAGTGAGGATTATCTTTATTGCAACATAGTATTATTGAGAAACACAGAGAACTTATAAAAACTGGATACAATGGACTCTGGGTGCAGCAGCTCACATTCCTTTGCTGCAGGTTTCCATTGTTTCCATAATGTCATTTATGTGGAGATGTTATCATACAAAATACACAAATCTGCAAGAAACCCAACTTTAACTCAACAGATATCCTTGATTAGTAGGTGCTCTGCTCCACTGAACTGTTTTTGGACACAAAACTTTCAATCTTTCTCCCACTTTTTGTAATAGGAAATTGGAGAATGAAGGAGACAGAGCGATTTGCAACTGAATAAACCGGATTCCCCCTGATTTATTGAGAGGGGAATACTGAGCAATAGGCATAATTTATCTGCTTATTTCCGATAAGATAGAATTCTAAAGGATTTCAATTTATTAAATGCAAACTGGCCCTACGTTGTTCTACACCAACCTGATGAAAATTATAAGAAAACATCTGGGTTTGTGTTAATCTGACTTGCATATATTCTTAGTATATAAAGGAGATGAAATATAATTTTAAGTCCATCCATCTCTGTGAGTTTGGGCCCAGCTCTACTACGTATGCAGAACGACAGAATGTTTTTCTCCAAACGCCTGAGAGTAAATTACAAGTTAGGAAATTACACAACTTTTCTGCCCGAAGGCAGGGGAGGATCCCGGGGTTTGCAAAAGCAAAACAAGCAGCCCCAGCCTTTCGGACCCTGGAGCCATTCCACATATTACCTGCTGGGCAAAATCCTTCTCGAGATCCGCATAGCTTGTGTAGGTTTTAATGCCTCCCCACTTCTCATCTCTAAGGATCACAAACTCTACAAAAAAGTGAAGATGTCTGTTAAACAAGAGCACAGCCATACACATAAGCCCACATTTAGTCCCGAGCATCCTCAAATATTCTTTTGGCTAGGATGAGGCATCACAACGACCTACAAAGATCTCACTTGATGCCCACCTGACTCCACGCCAAACAGGTTCTTCACCCAGGTCCAAAGTTCATTTCAGAGCCCTGGGAATTAGGCCAAACTTCACCTGGAGGACTGGGACCAATCCAGGCTGCTCACTTTTGATGAAGATCAAAATCACAAATCACAAAAGGAACCAAGACAGACAGTGGAATGGAAAATAATTTCAGTGGGGTAGGAGGGAAGAACCTGTTTGGCCTGGACAGAGGAGCTGCAATTAGCCTGTAACAGCACTTTCTGAAGCCCTCGAAGAGCAAGAAGACTCACCTTCCCGTGGGGTCCTTGGTGCTCCCTGAGTTTGTTTTCTTACAGATGTTTCATTACCCAAACTAGGCAACTTCATCAGCACTCATGAGGTTACCTAGTCTGGTCATGAATTCTGCAAGAAAACCACCAAGCTTAGGGAGCACCAAGGACCCCAGTTCAGCCCTGGAAAAGAAACCTTCTCTCCTATTGGTCCTTCCTTTCTGTTATTCTCACAGCAAGAACTATACTAAGAGCCCAAATGACAAGGGGGTAGATTTTGACTGAATTAGCAACATGGCAGATGCCTCTCCCACAGAGTTCCCTTGCTTGGCCCACCACTGACTTCGTTTGCCACTGTAAAGAACACCCCTACCACCCTGCCATGCACATCCATCCATTTCCCCCACTGCTTAGGATTCCTATTTCAGCTGGTAGAAAGGCATGAATTGGGTAGGAGGAAAACAGCCCCTGAGCTCCCTGTCTCTCCTCCTTCTCCTACCTTCCAAGGCCAGTGCTAACCCTCTTGCCTTTGGCCACTTGGGAGCCTCACCTGATCTGAGGGGGAAGAGGACGTGCTTGATGAAGGACAAGACCCCATTGTTCTCCACATTCCCTGGCTCGCAAAAAGCCTTCTTAAGCTTCTTTTTCACATCCTCTTTTCGATCCAAGAGATCAATCTTAGACTCCTAGAAGGAAGAAAAAGAGAAGATGGTCAGACATTACTGTTCAGACAAAATTTGAAGGGTTATTTTAAATAAAGAGGAACCACGATAGGGTTTCAATAGGGTATATTTCTCAACCTTGGCAACTTTAAGATGGATGGACTTCAACTCCCAGACTTCTGCAGCCATCATGAATGCATTCCCCAACATGAATGCATGCTGGCCTGGGAATTCTGGGTCCTCCCATTTTAAAATTCCCAAGTATCAGAAACCCTGGATTGGAGTTAATACCACGTGTATAATGTCTACCCCTTGATATTCATTGAATTCTTGAATATCACTCCCCAACCTTTTCTTTTTGGTTAAAGTTTCACTGAGCGTGAGAATAATCGGCTAGAATCCCAAGCATTTTCCTGCCAGGTGGTGCTGCAGGTCTATTCCTGCCGCAGAGTTTTTGTGCCACATTTTGGGTACTATCAGATACAATGGATTTAAAAAGAAGCCATTGAACCAGGTGGATTCCACTGCTACCTAAGAATTCATCAAATGTATTCATGCCAAGAGGCTAACTTTTCTTTGTCTTGGAAAATTGAGGCTCTTAATTTGAGATTAGCAAAATCATCTCCCTCATTTGATGAAACATGGTTTTGGACATTGGTTTCTTCTTCATTCTTTCAAGTGTTCTATTCTTTTCTCCATTTTGTTTCTTTAAAATACTTACCTAATGTTATCTGATTTATGAATCCCCTTCCTGTACACCCAGCTTGATTAATTACCTATTCTGTGAGCACAACTCCAATGCCTGAAAGGGGGGCTCTCTCTCACCCGCAGGCAGGGAGTTGGGGACCCACCTCTTCCGAAGAGCTCATTTTGCTGCCCGTCAATCCAGGCACCATGGGATTCATCAGGTGGATGCGTTTTGTGTAGCCCAGGGACGGGAGGTACTACAGCAGAGACAAAAACACACACGTGTCACACACAAAGAATTCAGGGGGCTGAGAGGACGAGACGTGGCTTAGTGGATGAAGAGATACAAGCGACTCCTCCAAGAAGGGGTTGAAGTGGCGTCACAGGCCAAGCAACGAGAAACGCTTGTGGATCGGCCCAAGTGGGTATTTTATGGCTGAGCACCCATCTTAGAAGACGGCCTACCTTCCCTGGCAGGAGAAATGGCCAATGGAGACCGAAGGGCCTGTTTCTTCCCCCGAACGGTCTAAGCTGGATTGTCTCTTTCCTCCCACCCGAGGGGCTCCCTCCCCTTCAGCCAGTGGTTCCACCACACCTGGAGAGAAGTGTCCCTTCCTGACTGAAACGGGCACCTCTGGTGGGCCACATTCAGTCTCTCCCTGGGCAAGGAGAGTATCCCAGGAGTTGTGCTCATCCCTTACTGGGAGGCAAGAGCTCCTGGAAAATCTCGGTCCAGCCATGGGACACCGCCTGGTTGCAACCAAAGGCAACAGAGCCTTGGCTAGCATATCTGGGAAGAGGCAGGCCCCTGCTTTCACCTTTTCTGCAAAAGTAAAGATTTTTCTCTGATCCACTCCTCCAAACTGTGCGTCAACTTTCAGGTACTCTTCATCCAGTGCCTGCAGCAAGAGCAAGAGAAAAGGACTCCTTAGGAACCTACTGACTAACAAGAGTGCCCCCCATTTTCCCTTCAGAAGGTAAGATGTGCGAGGGCCAGAACTGAGAGGCAACGAGCTCCAGAAGCTAACCACGAAGGAACACCTGAACCACGTTCAGCCACAATTAACGTCCTAGTTTTTCTGCAGCCTGTTGTTTTTAGTCTGTGGAACATTTGCAAATGAAACTCAGCTTGGAAATTAATTTGCAAATATACCTCAAAAAGGTGTGTGGCTCCTCAAACATTGAGATTCGGGGGGTCCAAGGCTGGATCACTTCTAATAGACTTAAAACCGGAGTGCTTCCGCTCCTCTTATTGTTCCACACGAACTGGGCCCTGCACACCTACTATAAACTCAGATTGTGCTTTTTTTTTTTTAAAGATAAAACAATTGCCTAAATGTGTGGATGTCTCTCTACCTGCAGCCCAGGGTAGAGAAGACCACTGAGGAGAGGATGTTCCACTTGTTTCACCACTTCTGCGCCAGCTTTCTTGGCATCATGCTGGGTGACCACAGAGGACAGTCGATAGACATCCAGAGTGTATTCCCTAGGCAGACAGAAGGTAAGCCATAAGCGGGATAAAATGCTCTTCCTTTGCCAAAGATGCAAATGGTCTCAGGACTGCAGAAGTTAGTATAGGATGCATTGACCTTTACTGAATGGGCAGCTGATCCTTACATTCATTGGCATAAAGAAATAGCATGCACCTAGTCCTCAACTTACAACCACAACTGAGACCAGAATTGCCACTCTTAAGCAAGGTGGTGGTTAATTTTACCACCTTTTTGGCCATGGCTGTTTAGAGAATCACTGCAAGATGATAAGCGAGTCAAATGGTCATTAAGCGAATCCGGCTTCCCCCATTAACTCTGCTTGTTGGAAGCCACCTGGGAAGGTTGCCAATGGTGATCATGTGATCCCGGGATGCTGCAACCATCAGAAATACTTGCCGGTTGCCAAGTGGCTGAGTTTTGGTCAGGTGACTGTGGGGATGCTGCAACGGTCATAAGTGCAAGGACCATTGTAAGTCACCTTTTCAATGTTGTTGTAACTTCAAATGGCTGCTAAATGAATGGCTGTAAGTTGAGGATACCTGAATTTAATTCTTCAAACAAGCAAAGGCACCAACAAGGACGCCCCAGTGCACCAGTTTGTTCCCTCTTCCCTCTTGAAAAATTAGCAGAATGTTGGGGGGGAAATGAGAATATTTAACATCAATGTAAAAACAGTCCATCATATAATCAACCTGTTTGTAGATCAACAAAATGCTACAATAAATGTAGAACAAAAAAACGATCTCATCTCAATTATAAATTTTACATATTGACATGGAAAATCACAGACTATATTATTTTATCCTAATAAGAATCACATAGTTTTATATTGAATTTCTTATCAATGTAGATCGACTGAAATATGTAGCAACACTTTACAAAGATTGGACTTTTTTTAAAAAAATGCAATTATGGTCCAGCATTCATACTAGGCAAATAATAATTATTTTTTTATAAAGATTTTTTTTATTTTTGAATAAACACAAACGGACAAAACACACGCAAAAAACCCCACAAAACCATCTTCCATTACAAGTTGTAGAAAGTGTGTCAATTGGTTACAAAAACATCCATGCATCCCTTCCACAGTCATCACCTACAATTCATATCAAATCATACATTTTCAATCAAATATATTTATATATGTTACTATCATATCTCAACCTTCATTTGACTATAATTGTTATGTCCTTTTATATAAAATATTCCAGATTTAAAGCAAAACCACATAACGGCATTCCATTAGCTCTTCCCAATATCATCCAGTAATATTAATTAATTAATTTTATATAGCTGCCATCTCATACTTTTGACTTAGGGCAGTACACACCACTAAAAGAACAAGAAAAAACAATCTAATAATTTAAAAAAATAAAGTATAATTAAAACAGAACCGTAGTAACAAAAAGAAGAGAATATAGTAACAAGAACAAAAAACTATTGGAGTGCCAGAAGCAGTTCAAGGGATGCCTCTCTGCACAGACTCAAAGTTTCTTCTGGGTGAGATCCAAGACACCAGTTGTTCCCTAAACAGTGGCAGGGAGCCTTCTGCCCTGAGGGACCCCACCGGTTTCCCATCGTATCAGCCCAGTCAGTTGGTCCAACAGGGTTGCCACATCTGGATTTCATCAATTAAACAATATCATCTGTTGGGAACCTGAAATGTGCCTTTGAAGCAGCTGCTGAAACACCTGTTGAAGCACCTGCCCCCTGAAATGAGTTTCCCCTCAACTGGATGCCCCGCCCAGGCCCTTGGTGAGGAGGAGAGAGACTCTCCCCAATCCAGGCCACCACTCTGTCACACTTGGCACCTTTCTTCCACCTTTTAGGCTTTATTGATTTTTGTTATAAATAGCTCAGAGTTATTGGGAGCCAAGGGGCATACAAGTACCGTATTTATCGGCGTATAACACGCACAGGCGTATAACACGCACCTTCATTTTAAGAGGGAAATTTCAGGGAAAAAAATTTAAATTTCAAATAAAGAACTTTGAAGCAAAATAAGGGTAGCTCAGAACTTTTTTTTTATTAATATTATTACCACTTATAAGGTAAATAATGTAAAAGGACAGTAAAAGCAACTATGAACACTGCTGCTTTCACTGCTACTATCTTCCACCCTCCCTTCCTTCCTGCCTCCCTTCCAGTTCCCTCCTTCCTCTTTCCTCCTGCCTGCCTGCCTTCTTTCCCTCCTGCTTATCTATGCTTCCTTCCTTCCTTGCACCTCCCTCCCTTCTGCCTGCCTGCCTTCTTTCCTCTTTCCCTATCCTCCTATCCTTCCTTTCTCCCTCCCTCCTTCCCTGCCTCCCTTCCAGTTCCATCCTTCCCTCCTTCCTTTTTTTAATTAACTTTTAGTCGGGAGTCCGGGGAGAGGAGAGACGGCTCATCCATTCTCTCCTCCTCTCACCCACACCCCGCTGTCTAAAGCGCTTCCTTTCGCCCGCCCGAGCTCTTCCGCGGGCGAAAGAAAGTGTTTTAGTCGGGTGTCTGGGAGAGGAGAGACGGCTCATCCATTCTCTCCTCCTCTCGCCCACACCCCGCTGAGTAGCGCTCCGTGATCCTTTTCTGTGCGCCTGGTGTTTAGATAGATAGCCGGATGTTTAAAACGCCAGGCGCACAGAAAAGCAGCTGCTTTTGGGGCGAAGCGCTCCGCGATCCTTTTCTGTGCGCCTGGTGTTTAAAACATCCGGCTATCTATCTAAACGTCAGGCGCACAGAAAAGGATCGTGGAGCGCTTCGCCCCAACAGCAGCTGCTTTTCTGTGCGCCTGGCGTTTAAAACATCCGGCTATCTATCTAAACGGCTGCTGTTGGGGCGAAGCGCTCCGCGATCCTTTTCTGTGCGCCTGGCGTTTAGATAGATAGCCGGATGTTTTAAACGCCAGGCGCACAGAAAAGCAGCTGCTTTTGGGGCGAAGCGCTCCGTGATCCTTTTCTGTGCACCTGGCGTATATCGCCTGGCGTATATCGGCATATAACACGCATACATCATTTGCCCCCTATTTTTCGGGGGGGAAAGTGCGTGTTATACGCCAATAAATACGGTATATTAAATAGTAATTTTAAAAAATCTGCCTTTGGCATCAGATTCTATCTTTCCCAGGACAGAAAGAGGGTGGCTATGGCGCACTCAACTTACTTGCTGAGCTGGTAGTCGGTCCCTCGGACGAAACGGAGCTTCTCCAGAGGCACACCGATGCTCTCCAGCATTGCCTTAATGACCCCCTCGTAATACTGAGTACGCAATTCCAGAAGTTCCCAAGGAGCCTTCATGTTGTCTAGGTAGGCATGGAGATCAGCGAACAGAATGGTCACCTGAGAGACAAAGGGTGTGTGTCATATGGCTGCTGTCTTTTCAGTGAGGCAAGAGGAGATGATGTCTCTTCCCTTGCCCAGGGCATGTCTGGGGGGGGGGGGGGGGAGTCTGTGAAGTTAGAAAATCCCCTACCCTTAAAGTCAAAACCAGAATTAAAATGCAACCTGATTGGAGGATGAGAGGATTTGAAGAGAGCTGCACAACTCTGAGGCATCTTTCTTAAACTACCCCCAAAGTAGGTAAAGATCCCACCCACTCTGGGCAGTTCTGGTTTTCACACAATTCCCTTGTACTGAAAAATTGAGGGAAGGCTAACCTTGTTCTTTCCTCCAAATCCCCAGAGAGAAAACGGAGGGGATTCAGAGTTAAGGACTGTTCGCCTTGAAAGCCCTGCAGAGTCTACCAACCTCAGACTGCAGAGTGCCACTCCCACTGCCACCAACTGGACTGAGAATTCTTAAAGGCTCAACCTTTCCCAGAACCTAAAAAAATCACAATCCCATCTATTCTATATAGCCACCCAATGAGCACTATCATTACCAACTGCAGCAAATTCTACCTAATGAATAAAAATCCTGAGGACAGGAAGTGATTTGGGAGTTAATTCCCTAGAATTTAGGATTCCCATGCAGATGTGAGTTTTGGGCCACAGTTTAAATAGTTTGGTTGAAGGAAATGAGATGACTGTGCCCACTAAGTCAACGGGAGTCAGGAGACATTCCTTTATCTTCTGCCTCTTCTTCCCTTCCCACCCTAGAGATACATCCTGGTGTGATTTATCTAGTGGCTTAAGAGTCACCCATGGGGAGAGGTCCAAGGAGACACAGTAGGGCGGTGTTTTTTAATCTTGGCAGCTTTAAAGTGGATGGACTCAACTCCCAGAATTCCCCAGCCAGCTTTGCACATCTCTCCCTCTCGAGGGGTCTCCAATATCCCCCAGGCCCTTCAGGGTGTGGCAGCAGCAACCACAGGACTCCCCGCTAAGGATCCAAAACAAAGGCAGAGTTGGCTCAACCTCACAGCCAGCCTTGAGGAAGTCTGCGATCTTGGACATGGGCACAAAGTAGGCGATGTGAGGCTTGCCCGTCGTGGCTGTTCCCCAGTAAATCTTCAGCTCCCGCTCTTTCAGGATGGCTTTCAATTTATCCTCTCCAAGAACCTCCTGCAAACAAAAGGATTGTTCAGAAGGTCTACTGCAATTTTACCAAAAGTCAAGATGAAATGCCTTGACTGCAGCAGAACTCTTCCCAAGGCCAGCCTCCATAAAACCCCAAGACTGGCACAAGAAATAAATAAAGCTCCCTGTGGAAGCCTAAGGGATCCGGTCATGGCTTTTGCCTGCCAGGCACAAGGAAGCAGAGGGACATCTTGAGCTCCTCAGAGAAGTTTCTTTGTTGCTGCCAGTCTTGCCAGACGAAATGCACTCTCTCGAGATAAGCACTTCAGGGATTTGGGAAGGAGATCAGGTCTCCATTGTTTCCTCCCCTTCAGGGCTTCATAGCTGGCCGTTATTAACTTCACCTCCCCACTTCAGCCACAGTTCCCACCACCTTCTCTGGCCCCTGCAGAGAGCAAGAAGTGAGACCTCATCACTGCAGCCGTTATTTGATCAGCCCTGCCGCAGACAAGCAGCAAAATCAGGGAACACTGTCCATGGCTTTCCTGCGTTCTGCACTCATCTTTTTTTGATCACAACACAGATTTCTAGTGTGACCGAGAGGGTCTGTCTTAAAATAGTGACAGTGCTGGCTGAATAATATAGCCTTTCTGATAACCTACCTGAAAACGAGTCTCATGTAATTCAGAAGCTTGAATCTTGCCAATGCTCTAAGCATTTTCAAAACACGGGAAGGAGAGGGGAAAAGAGAAGGAGCCTTAAGCTCACACTGTGCCTTTACAGGCAGTCTTTGACTTACGACCACAATTGAGCCCAAAATTTCTGTTGCTAAGCGAGACATTTAAGTTTTTAGCCATTTTACAACCTTTCTTGCCACGCTGGTAAAGTGAATCATTGCATTGTTCAGTTAGTAAGAGGGCTGTTAAATGAATGGAGCTTCCCCGTTCGTTTTGTTTGTCAAAAAGTCACAGGCAATCACATGACCCTGGGACACGGCAACCATCGTAAATACATGCCAGTCGCCAAGCGGCCGAACTTAGATCATGTGACTCTGGGGCTGCGGCAATGGTTCCAAGTATGAAAAACCCTGTCACTTTTTTCAGTGTCATTGTAACTTTGAATGGTCACTAAACGAACCGTTGTCAGTCAAGGACTACGTCTATTCTCCCCAGCCTTTCCTATGGGCTCCGTCTGATCTTCTCCAGATCCACCTGAGTTCTCATCTTGCTCCTTCCGCCCTCCCCTCCCCCAAATCTCCAGCCAAAGCTGCTCAATCAGCCACTGAACCTTTGGCTGCTTTGGCCTCTTCCACCAAACACTCCCGGCCCTCATCAACATTCTCCAACTCCTTCTTCCCCTCCGTCCTGCATCACATTTTCCCTGTATGTCCCTTCCTTACACAGGTGGCTTCTTGGTCAATTTCAAACTGCTATTTACACCACCTTTCCAAAGCAGCTTGTTTGTTGAAGAATGCCTCTATTTCTCTGTTACGGAGCCCTTGGATGGGACGGAGGCTCCCTGAATGCCTGGGAAACTGCTGTCAGGACCAGATTCTTACAGAGGAATAACTGACCACCACAGAGTGACTTAGGAGGACATACTGAAGATTGCTGGATGATCCGACCTGGCTTTTCAACTTCCCAAATGCCCAACATCATCGCTAACAAAAATGCTTCCTCATCCCCATCTCAACTGTTAAAATACTGATTTGCACAAGTAGTCCTTATTTATTTATTGACTAAAGTTACAACAGCACTGAAAAATGTGACCTTACAATCAATCTTCGCACTTACAAGTGACGCAGCATTCCCAAAGTCACATAATCAAAATGTGGTTGCTTGGCATCCAGCATGTATTTCTGACAATTGCAGCATCCTGGGGTCATGTGATTGCCATTTCTGGCCTTCCCAGCTGGCATCTGGCAAGCAAAGTCAATAGGAAAAGCTGGATTCATTTAACAATCATGGCCAAAATGTCATAAGATTGGATGTGACTCGTTTATCAACCACTCTGCTTAACAACAACAAAAATAGTCTCAGTTGTGGTTGTAAGCACTGAAAAATGTGACTTATAACCAGTCCTTGTTGGTTGTAACCAATGCAGCACCCCCACAGTCGTGAGATTCAAATTTGGGTGTTTGGCAATCAGCAAGAATTTACAACAACTGGAGTGTCCTGAAATCAGGTGATCCCCATTTCTGACCTTTCCAGTTGGCTTCCAGCAAGCAAAGTCAACAGGAAAGTCTGTTTGACACGACTCCACAATTCACTTAATAACTACCATGATTCACTTAATAGCCATAGTAAAAAAGGTTGCAAAATTGGACATGAGTCACTTAACAACGGCCTCACTTAAAGCGAAATTCTGCTCTCAATTATGGTTGCAAGTCTATCTATAGCTGAAATAGAGTTTGGGGGGGAAAGGCAGGATAAAAGAACCTAACAATATGGCTAATACTCTGAGGCTGCAGTTCCCCTCATTTTGGGAAATCACTTCACATTTTGTTCCCCTGGGAATTCAAAAGTGTAGCTGAAAGAGGAGATCCCAGACTGCCTATTATCTATTTTTCAGAAGCTTCAAAAAAATTAAAACATTACACCAACAGTATTTGGTGTATCTATATTTCCAAATGAAATCACTGCCATAGGATCAGGTTAACAGTTGCTGTTAAGTGGCTAAGTACCTTGGCTGTCGTGCATATTCATTTTGGCCGTTTCTATTGTTTAGTTTTTATACTTTTGAAACCCAGAGTCATGGACTAGATGGGCGGCTATAGAAATCGAAGGAAGGAACGGACGACTTGAGCTTCTCCCAGGGCAGCGCTTGGGGCCTCTCCGTGCTCAGGGCCGAGAGCCCCCCTCCGCCCCTTCTCCATTCACCCAACACCCCAGCCAAGTACCTGCAAATTCCGGGTGATGAGGTGAAGCTTCTCCTGGGCTGTCAGCTCGTCCCCCATGGTGACTCCCCGCCAGCTGCTGACTCACTCGGCGGCCTCCCGAGCCTGAAACCCAACGAAGCGGCCCTGATTGCCGGGAAGGGACCGGGGGAGGAAGGGGAGCCCCTCCCCGCAGCCACAGCGCAGCCCCCGCCCGCCCGGCCCCTTTCTCAAGCGGGAAGACCAGAGAGGGGAGCAGGCGAGGCCAGGGGAGTCCGGCCACGCGCCCCACAACCCCCCTCCCTCCCTGCAACTCTCGCCAGCCACGAGAGTTGGAAGGACGGGGGAAGCAGGTGGGACGCCGGACGCCTGGTGGGGCCGACAGGGAAGGCAGCGCACCTGGCGCTGGCCGGTTTGCGAGCTGCGTCCCCGCCGGGCGACTCTCCACGCGTCACACCGGCTGCCACTCGGCGCTCCTCCCTTCCGCCTGGCGCCTGGGTCGCTCGGCGCTCCTCCCCTCGGCCTGGCGCGTGGGTCGCTCGGCGCTCCTCCCCTCGGCCTGGCGCCTCTGCCGCGCGACACTCAAAGGCGGATCGGCGTGGCGTGGCGAGGGGGCGTGGCCAGCGCCTCTCCGGCGAAGATGGCGGCGGGTGAGTGCCTGGGGCGGCTGCTGTTGGGGGCGACGGAAGGGGGCCGCGCCTGGGCCCCTGGCGCCTCTCGTGCAGAGCAGCCGGGTGGCGGGCGATGCGGTCGTCGGCCGGGAGGGCTTCGTGGTGGCTCGCTATGGGGTTTCGGCTCGGTGGGAGCAGCTTTCCTGCGGCCTTTCCCCTTGCAGGAGGGGAGGGCCCTGTCTGGGGAGGGGCTTCCGGGGGTTTTGGGATGGCCGGAGGGGGCCGTCGCGGAAGACGCGCAATGAGGGAGGTAACCATAGTAACACAGGAGGCCGAAAGCGAAAGCGAAAGGAAGGGGGCGGGGGGAGTGGAGGAGGGGCGGAATTTTCTGATTTGGGGCCCGACCGTTCCCGGAATGAGCGGAAGGGAAGAGGCTGCAGAAGAAACGGACTGCGACGAGGAGGCCTTTGGGTGGCCTCTTAAATCGGTTCCTTAATGATGGGGGCGGGGGGGGGGCGCCATCTGTGAGTTAAAATATTTAAATGAGGATATTTATTAACAAACTCCGAAAAAAATCGTTTATTCGAACATTACTGAACCTGCCTTTTAAATATCAAAATGCATTTTTCAAGATTTTTTTTACAGAGCTTTAGGTTCTTGATAGGAGAGATGTGGAGGTGGTTGGTTTGGATCCCCCATGAGCAAAGAGTTGAGTTTCTCTTTAAGGAGGAACTATCTTCAGCCTCAGTATAAATTCACCTCACCTAGTTTTTTTAACAGATGTCTTTACTTTTAAAAGTTTATGCCTAGCATTTGTTCTGCCACAATTACATTTCCCTAATCAGATAATCAAAAGGAAAGTTATAAACATAGTAACTTTAAAAAGATCAGTAAAATTTAAAATAGCCCACTGCTGAATGGACAGAAAGCTATCTGTCTGTCTGTCCCTGATCCATCCTAGAAGATGATGGAGGTATTTTTGAAAGTATGTCAGAAGCAAATGGCTACAGTCTAGGCAGCATCCCAGGAAGCTATAATGGTGATCAGGCTCACCTGCTTTTTGGCTTACAGAGGTGTTACTAGTCCACTATGGCTGCCATTATATTATTAGCTACCCACCCAATGGCAATTCACAATATCTTAACTCTCCAAGTAGACCCGGAAGTGTCTTGTTTTGTTAGAAGCATAACTTGATTTATATAAACAATTTATTTTATTGAATGTTGGTTTTGAAACTTGATGCAAACAAGTCACTGTTAAATAGACACTGCATCTTCCCTTTAGAATAGCTATAACTCGCAGAAAATAAGGACTTTGATGCTGAGAATACTTTTCCTATTTTATGGATCACATTACAAGTAGTCTTTGACTTACAACAGTTCATTTAGTGACCATTTGAGGTTACAACAGCACTGGAAAAAGGAATTTTTTAAGGGGACTTTGGAGTAAAACATATAAAGAATGGTTGCTAATGAAGGACGGGGGTGACATGATAGCAATGTTCCGATATCTCAGGGGTTGCCACAAAGGAGTCAAACTATTCTCCAAGACACTAGAAGACAGGACAAGATGCATTGGATTCAAGATCTAAAAGAGAAAACCAACCGAGAAATTTCCTGACTGAGAAACCAGTGGAACAACTTGCCTCCAGAAGTTGTGAATGCTCCAACACTGGAAGTTTTTAAGAAGAGATTGGACAACCATTTGTCTGAAGTGGTATAAGGTCTCCTGCCTAAGCAGGGGGTTGGACTAGTTGACCTCCAAGGCCCCTTCCAACTCTTTACTATTTCTATTTGAGTTGTCCTAGACTCTCCTAATCATCTTCGTTGCTCTTCTCTGCAATGGTGGTGACCAAAACTGGATGCAGTGTTCCAGGTGTGGGCCTACCAAGGCCTTATAAAACAGTATTAACACTTCACGTGATCTTGATTCCATCCCTGTGTTGATGCAGCCTAGGATTGCATTGATTTTTTTGGCAGCTGCAGCACACGGCTGGCTCATATTTAAGTGGTTGTCCATAAGGACTCCAAGATCCCTCTCAAAGTTACTACTATTGAGCCAGGTACCATCTACTCTATGCCTATGTATTTGGTTTATCTTGCCTAAAAGTAGAACCTTGATAATTGAGAAGTATGCATGCCGTATTACATTTACTTTGTATTACTTTGCTGCGTGCAAAGTTTTACATGACTTCCCCTGAGGTGGGAGCAAAATTTCTCTAATTTTTATAAGTTTCATATCCTGTGTGGTGTTTTTACTTACATTGGTTACCAGAGAGCATTTGTTTCCTATTAAAACTGGTAGCCTCGTGCACTGGAAGTGAGCAGGCGCAGGAGGGCCAACCCAGTCAGAGAGTCCAAACATTTCCACCCAGAACGCCTGGTCCCAGCGGTTCTTAGGATCCCAATTATTTTTGCCCATATACTTCATCCCCTTTAGTCTTCCTCTTTTGTTATTAACTTAGCAGTGGCAGAAAGTGATGCCAGCCAAAAACTAAACATTTTATTTATTTAGCATATTTACACATCTACCCGTCTTGCAAGGATGTGACTCTGGGAGGGTATAACAGCTACTTTTATAAAAGACTGGAAACGCTTTATAAACATGATAAAAATGACCTGGATTTCTGGATTTGCCAATTAATAAGGTTGAATATGGAGGGAGGTTACAATGTTGGCGTGCGCATGCACTGGTCACCCGGTCTTCCAGTTTCTGGCATGCATGCGAAGACCAGCTGGCCGGCGCATGTATGTGCACCGGAAACAAAAGCTGAACTTCCCGGTGTGCGCATGCGTGCCAGGGAGCTGCTCTTCCGGTTTCCAGCACTCCCACATGTGCGAAGACCAGCAGGCGCACATGTGCATGCCAGAACCTGGAAGAGCAATGGGCGATGGCTGGTGTGTCTGGAGAGATGACTCTGTGTGCCACTTCCGATTCGCCAACAGAGGTATAGGATTTTCTGCCTGAGCAGTGGGTGGAATTGGAAGACTTCCAAGGTCCCTTCCAACTCTGTTATTCTGTTAGGTTAACCATAACAGATGACCATTTTTCACATGACTTGCAGCATCCCCATGCTCAACTGATCAAAATTCAGCTGCTTGGCAACTGACTCATAGTTATGATGGCTGCAGTGTCATAGAGTCATGTGATCACCCTTTGCAAACTTATGACAAGCAAAGTCAATGGGGAAGCCATATTCATTTAACAACTTTATTTACTGCAACAACTATCTTTTTTATTGATCATGGAGCAATATCACAAACAAAAGCATTAAAAAATTTAAAAACAAAAATAAGAGGCAGGCAGAATAATGTATTGCAGTTGGTGGTGGATTATCAATGGGCAGTTAAAGTCAGCCTAATTTTACATACAACAGAAAAATTTGGTCACATTCAAAGAAACTATACTGATGCAATAGCAGTAGTTGCACACAAAAAGTTCAGCATTTTCTGGGTATTTTGTTAGGTGAGGTGTTATAAATTGAATCTGTGAGTCCTTATAGAAGATTCAGTATAACAAGGCGTGAAGTATAGTTTCACTGGCCTCTTGTCCACAGAGACACAGTCTCAGCTTATAGGGTATTTTTTTTTGCATTGGCCCTCCAAAACTGCTGTGGGAAGTGCGTTGCTAAGGTTAGTGCCTTTTAGACCCGGTGGGGGTGGAATATAATATCTTGCTGCTTTAAAGGGGGGACTTTGATTGCTCAAATAAACATTCTTGGGAAGAGCAGCCCAATCTTGTTCAATTTCCAGGTCTTTAATATATTATTTAAGTGCACACTCCTACCCCATTATTAAAATAACTTCCCTGGATAGAACGGTGTTACCAACTTTAACAATCGAAGTGATTCACTTAACTCTGGCAAGAAAGGTTGTAAAATGGGGCAAAATCAACAACGTTGCTTAACAGAAATTTTGGGTTCAATTGTAGTCATAAATCGAGAACTATGTAATTGAACATATCACAAATAATGTAGAGGTTAATTCTAACTTTCTAACCATTTATAATGGCTATTCACACTGCAGTAAGCCATAATGTAGCCACAATATCTGGGTTCATGTAACTTGGTTATTTGCAAAACTAAGATTAAACATGATTAGATTAAACATGATTAGCATACTTGTACTAATACAGCCTTTAAAATATCCATATGGTATTAAATTGTTGCTAATATCAATAAATCATATAAAAATATTTCTTCTTTCAAAAGGACTTTAAAAAATATAGCTCTATTTTTTAAACTTCTTTATACCTTTGAATTAGTATAGACTCCTGACGACTGCCTGGACGTGACTATGCAATTTTCTTAACCAGATTTTTCAGAAGTGGCTTCCTGTTGCCTTCTTCCTCAGGCTGTGATGAGGAATGGCTTTCCCAAAGTAACCCAGCTAGGACTCATTCTCCTGTTTCTAGGCTGGTACCTTAACCACTGCCCCAAACTGGCTATCCTTTAAATACAGCGAAGTGTTACACTTCTTTTAAAAAACACAGGAAGTCCTGATATATGAAGAGTTAAAAGTAGCAGTTTCCTTACCACTTACAACTTAATCTTTGTGTCACAGTGGGCTGCTTTATTCTGTTTTCCTAGTCTTGGGGTTTTGTGGATTTCCATTTTACCTTCCTCTTGTATATAGACTTTCGTTATCAGAATCTGAGCTGCAGGTGAAGCCTAAGGAAGTAATCTCCACTCCCTGTAGGGCTACCTGTTCAGGCTACCTATTGAAATGGTAAAGGAAGTCTGCAGCTCAGTGAGGTTAGCTTACTGTAGTGCAGGGGGGCTTAAATGTGGCCTGTGGGGGCGGCCTGGAAATAGCAAAGGACCAGCCCGCAGGGTCTCCTGGCAGCATCTGTTTTGGCGTATCCGCCTCGTCTTACCCACCAGCCCATGGAGGAGAACTACAATGCTGGTCCAGCCCTAGAGCAGGGGTGCTTGCACTAGACTACCCCTGCTCTAGTGCAAGAATTATAAGCCATGGGCAAGTGGCTTGACTTTTAATTTGCATGATGAAGCCTCCTTCCAAGTGCGTGCAGTCTCGGGGGAAGTGGAGGAAAGCCATGCTTGAACTTTCTTAAAACAGAGATTCCAGGCAGTTCGAGACTACTTTGATTGAAACAGGGCTTTGGTTATAAGGTTATCCTTCCTTAGTCTTTAACCTGGAGCGTGGAGGGTGGGATCCTTAAAATATAGTGGTCAGAAAAGCAGAACTGGATCAAGTAGCATTCTCTGCTTCTGTAGTAGTTTCTTAAAGTTGTTTTCTCCTATGCTTTAGGTTCCAGGAGCAAGAGGCATTTAGAAGAGGAGTGTGAAGAAGGCGGCGCAGGAGACACGAAAAGACAATGCCGTATGACCTGCAGGTGCTCATCCTCTCAGGCACATTCTCTCAGCAATGGAAGAGCAGCTTCTCCAGGCTCTTTCCTGAGCAGCAGTGGATGCTTGGATAATGACTTGGATGATGCCCTCCTGGCTCGTTCTGATGAGGAAAAGCCAGATTCTCCCACTGGACTCTCTCGTGAAGCTGAGGATGAGCTCATAGCAGAGGATCAGGAAACCTCCCTCTGTTTTGTAGCAGTTGAAGTAAATAGATGTGAGGATGTGAAGAGTGGTAGCCTTTTAGCTTGTCCTGAATCTGCACAGCCTCCGAGGGCTCTGGATGAGGTTGAAAGCACAAAACCTCTTCCTCAGACCGGTTCTTCAGCCAGCTCAAGTGAGGTGGCTCTTTTCACAAATGATTTGAATAAGAGCTCTCAAAATCAAGCAGAGTTTGGTGCAAAATACAATGGTTTTAGGATTCCAGAAGTTGGTTCAGACGTAACAGCTTCTTTGAATCCGGAGAGAGGTCTGTCTGGAAAAATAGATAATGACGCAATAAAGACAGTGGCAAATGATTTGCCAGTAGGAAGCCAATTAGTGGCTGAACATGAGTCATTTGGTGCAGTGGTTGAACAGTCCTCCTCAGAGAGACAGACTTCCCTAAGTTACAAGCAGCTCAGAGGCAAGAATACAAGCAACCCACTACCTGAAAAAGAATTAGATACCATTGACTTGCATGCAGTGTCCACTCGTGTCAATGGCCAAAGAAAGGATTGTGTGGAAGCTCCTGATGTTAAAAAAACAAATAGGTCAGAATACCTTCCCCTTCTTCCAGTGATCTGCTGTTAAGCGTGCTTTCTCAAATCGTGTGGAGTTTGGCATGTATATTGTTTTCCCTGCTTTGTGCAGGTTATGAATTGAGTGGATTAATCTTCAGAACGTGGAAATTCATTTGGGAACCTTGTATGTGTGGCATACGATGGGCTTGTTTTCTATCCCTTTGCTTCCCACTAGATGGTAGCAGGCACTAAACGTTTACTGTGGAAGACAGATTCCATGTCCAGGTTAATGTCCTCTTTTCCTGTGATTTGGAAGCAGTTAACATATTTTTGTTTTCTTTTAAATTTCATTTTCCTTATTTTCCTTTTCCCCATACTCCCCAAAATGCCAGCTTTCTTTTCCATGGGTATAACAATTTTACTGTTTGAAATTTGGCACAATATTTTTCTTAACATATTTTAGCGTCTTGATCCTGCAGACGGCTAAAAGCTGGTACTTTCTCAAAACCAACATTTAAGCTATTCAAGATAACTGGCATATATCTGATGTTAGGCAGTGTTACTTACTCATAGCACTGATGGTTATTTTTTACAAATTGTTGATGGTATGAAAGCATGCATTGTAGGCCATCTGATGCTGCTGTAGATAATCTGCTTAGATCAGAGATAAGGCTGTTCTCTGTCACCAGAAATGGAAGGGAATAGAAGGAGATAGCTCCATCTCTTCTAGCTAGAAAGCAGGAGTGTACAACCTTTTGGGTTGCCTGAGCCTCATTGAGTGAAGAGGAATTCTCTTGAACTACCTATAAAATATTATATAACATAGTTCATGTATATTAATTATGATGTTAAAAGTTTAGTATCTTGGGGCATACTACTAGCTGTCCAGGGTCGCATGCAGGCCAGGGGTTGGACACGCCTGACCTCCTTTGCTTGTATATTCCTTTGTCGGAGGGAAGCCCTTCTCTTTAGTCTTACATGCGGTCTTCTAGAGTATATGATGCTAATCTCCCCTGCCTGGACCTTGTCAAGCTAGGCATTGAGCAATATCAAGTGGCTTCTGCTCAGCAGACTGAAAGAATATTTATTCATGCATTGAGATGTGGTGATGATGACACAAAAAGAGAGACAAATTGGTGGTGGGGCAAATGCTGCCAAAGTGATAGAAGCCTGTAGGAAGAGGCCACTCGTCCCAGTGGCTGGTAAGGTAATACACAACAGCCAAGTGGCTATTAGCCATCAGCGGTTCCAGGATGGAAGTTTGGAGGACTGACCTGGACGCGCTGAACTCCCAAAGTCTCAATGGGGACAAACCCACCATGTCTGCTTTTGCTCTCAATGGAATGGTGGCAGGAGGGTCTGAAGAAGTTGGATGGCAGGTATTTTGATATTTTTGGCACAGCCTCAAGATACGTTTAAAGATGATATGAACTGGCCCAATGATGTCCAATGGGCAGTTGGGAAATGGGACAGGTTTGGTTGCACCCTCATTATGTACACAGTGCAAACGAGGCAGTCATTTTACTCTCTCCACCATTATGTTTGTCCCAAAGCAAAACCATACATGATCAGAGTGATGCAAAAAGACAACCTACTTTGTTCGTAAGGAGTTAGTAACTTCTTCCAGAAGTCCATCTAACGGATTTTGTTCCTCCCTATTTCTGCCTATTCACAGGCAGGAAGTGGCTAAAGAAGCAAAGAGGAAGCTACACCCTTCAGTTTGTCAACCCCTGAGCAGCATGGGAGACTCCATTTGCTGTGTGAAATCAAGGTACAGCCCACAACAGCCATTCTTCAAGAGCTTCAGTCCAAGGAAAATATCAGACTGCATAATGTTACCCTCTAGCTTAGCGGCCCCTAACCTTCTGGGCACCAGGGACTGGTTCCTGGGAGAGAGGTTTTTCTGTGGACCAGAAGGGGTGTGGTTTTACATGCTGCCTGCATCCTGTGGAGGAGGCTTTGTTGTTGTTTTTTGCATGGACCAGGGGTTGGGGATCCCTGCTCTATTTGTATAATATATATATATCAGAACCTGTTCAATATTGACCTTTTTAAAATAAGATAAAACATGATAATCTGGACCTTAACAATTCTGCAGACAATATTTGAAGAATCCCAATGGACAGTAGGGTGTGGTTTTTTTGGTACATTGCGCACCATCGATGCCAGAGCCCAACTGCTGCGTTTCAATATAACCGGAGTGAGTAACGGAGGTACTTCTAGCTGTCATGTTTCTTCTACCAATGGAATGCCTAGTTGCACCTAACATTCATGTGGTGGCAATCCTAACTTTCAGAATCAGTTCTGAATGGAGAAGTGCTCACCAATCCCCGTGAACAAGGGGGAGGTCACTGGTGGCTTCATGCATTGGAAATGGATGCCAAGTGAAAGTCGGTCTTGGGGAAGACGCTATCCAGACAAGTGATCAGATAAGAAAAATCCTTGCCCTCAGCTCTGGTTGTTTTGGACTGATACAGAATTGAGCCTGTGAAGACTAGGAGAAGAACTGAGAGATGGATGGTGATGGCAAAGGAAACACACCCAGAAAACTACAGACCAATCAGCCTAACAGCAATACCTGAGAAGATACTCGAAAAAAAAATCAAAAAACAGATCTGCAAATATCTAGAAACAAATAAAGTCATAAATAAAAGCCAGCACGGATTTTTAAAAAACAGATCATGCCAAACCAATCATATTTCATTTTTTAACAAAGTGACTAAATTAGTAGATTAGCGAACTGATGTGGACATAGAATATTTAGACTTCAGCAAGGCATTTGACTAAATATACCACAACCTACTTCTTGGTAAGCTAGAAAAATGTGGGTTAGACCATCACCACCACCAGATGGATTTGTAACTGGCTGACAAACCGTACTCAACGAGTAGTCAATGGTGCTACATCTACGTGGAAGTAAGTAAGCAGTGAGGTACCACAAGGTTTTGTTTTGGGCCCAGGACTTTTCTATATCTTCATAAATGACTGAGATGAGGGAATAGAAGAGGAACTCATCAGATTTACAGATGACACTAAGCTGGCAGGAATAGCCAACACCCCAGAAGACAAGCTCAGGATCCAGAATGATCTTGACAGACTTGAACAAAATGAAATTTAATGTGGAGAAAAGCAAGGTTTTACACCTAGGCAGAAAAAACAGGTACAAGTACAGATTAGGCAAAACCTGTCTCAAAAACAGTAATGCTGAGAGGGACCTTGGAGTCCTAGTGGACTATCACTTAAGCATGAGTCAGCAGTGTGCGGTGTTTGTTATATAAACAGAGGCATAGAATGGAAATCATGTGAAATATTAGTAGCGCTTTATAAAACCTTAGTAAGGCCACAGCTGAAATACTGCATCCAGTTTTGGTCACCACATTACAAAAAAGATGTTGAGACTTTGGAAAAAGTTGCAAAGAAGTGCAACAAAGATGGTTAAAGGCCTGGAGACAAAAATATACGAAGAACGGTTGCTGGATCTGGGTTTGGCTAGTCTAGAAAAATGAAAGGATTAGGGGGGACATGATAGCAGTCATCCTGTATTTGTGGGGCTGCCACAAAGAAGAGGGGGGTCAACTTATTTTCCAAAGCAACAGAAGGCAGGACAAAAGCAACAGTTGGAAACTAATCAAGGAGAGGAGCAACCTGGAATTAAGGAGAAACTTCCTTACAGAACAATTAAGCAGTAGAACAGCTTGCCTTCAGCAAGTGTAGGTGTTCATCACTGGAGGTTCTTAAGAAGAGACTGGCCAGTTACTTGTCTGAAATGGCATAGGATCTCCTGCTTAAGCAGGGGGCTGGACTAGAAGACCTCAGGTCCCTTCCAGCTCTATTCAACAATGGAGACAAATGAGACTCTTTAGTGCAGTTTTTTGAGCCAGCTATGTATCCAAACAAATGTCATGCATTGGACCAGTATGGCAGATTATGATCTATTCTTTCCACATGCCAATATAACCCCCAAAATGGCCATATTCCCCAGAGGCCCTAGGGCAACTATCTATGGCAGCAGGTTAAATCAGGCTGAGTTTGGATTTCAGACATAGGAACAGTCAACATTCAAACAATGAAAACAGACACTTAACTAGAAAAACTGCTATTGAATTCAACAATATGCATTGGAATATCATTGGATTATGTGAAAGACGATGAAATGGCAAAAAATAGTTGAACTTGACAGGACTGGGCATTTACTATACACTAGAGGTACTGGACGATGTGATGGAGTTGGTTTTCTCATCAACCAAAAGCTGAAAGACTTGGTAGTAAAATTTGGGAGTATATCAGTCAGAATAGCCCAATGCGTCATTCAGTTGAACAAACAATACAAGCTTCAAATCATCCAAACGTGCGCATGAACCATAAGCTGTAGTGATGTTGAGGTCAAAGAGTTTAACAATGACGTGGCCCGCCTTCGAGACAAAGAAAAATGCCAACACCGATGGGTGGCTTTAATGCAAGAATAGGAAGAACAATAGGTTGGAAAAAAGCAACTGGCCCTATGGAAGTAGTGAATGAGATAATAGAGGTGACAGACAGACAGGAACTTTACATCATGAACCTATTGTACAGGAAAAAAGCTAGCAGAAAATGGAAGGGTCCATCTGGGTACCCAAGCGAAATTGACTACATCATGTCAAGTAATAAAACCATATTCTGCAATTGTACTGATGGATCAATTGTTTTAATGTTGGAAGTGACCATAGAATGGCACTAGCTAAAGTGAAGATAGACTGTCAAAAAGAGTGCATGAAAATGAGAAAAATGTCATGAAAAACAAAAAGAGTGACAAGCTGTTAGAAGAGAACAACCATTTTGAGATTAATCTATCAAATTGCTGTACTCTATTGCAAGATTTGGAAGAGATGAACATTACGGACCAAAATGGACAAATAGTCAAAAACATCCTTGAATTTGCTACCTCTATAGCATTGCCGGAAAAAGACTTTGTATAGTCAAAAGTCTCTGATGAAACTATTAATTTAATGAAAAACTGAGGGACAATGAAGCATACTGCAATTTTCACTAATAAACTGAAGTATGTTGAACTTTCCAAGACTAAGAAAATATATCCAAGAAGAAACATGTTAGTTTAACGTGAAACTTGTAAAAAAGGCAATTGAAGAAAACAAAGGGATTAATAGAGCAAAATGTTATCTTAAAAATACAAGAAAGAAGGTTGAAGAAATGTGAAGAAGGATCTATGTGTAGAACAAGACAGATATTGTTAGAAATAATTGGAAAATTATATTCAGAGTTGTACAAAAATCAAGATCAAGTAACAACACCCATGAAAGAGGAAATGCCAAATATCCTTGTGGAGGAAGTATCAAGTGCCATAAAATCAACGAAAAATTGCAAAGCTTCAGGAAATGACTGTGTTACGGTTGAAATGCTAAGAGCTGGTGGTCATAGTTTACACAAGATGCTAGCAAAACTATACTCAAGATGCCTCAGAGAAGAAAAAATACCTGATGCATGGAAAAATGCTGAAGTGATTCATATACACAAGAAAGGGGCCCAAAATGATTTAATTGCCCAATAAGCCTTTCAGTCATCTACAAGGTTTTCACCAAGATAATAGCAAAAAGAATATTGAGAACATTAAATAATGCACAGCCAAAGGAGCAGGCAGGGTCCTGAAGTGGGTACAGCCCAATGGATTACCTTCAAATTCTTCAGCAAGTCATTGAAAGGTACAGTTAATACACCAGGTCTCTGCGCATGGCTTTATTGCCTACGAAAAGATGTTTGACTCCATATTCCAGCAAGCAATAATTAAGGCATTGCTCAACCAAAGCATAGACACTGCTTACATAAACTTACTACAATCAATATATGAAAAATACAATGGCAACAATTTGCCTTGATGTTATCTTAAAGTGGAAATCAACATAGTTGACAGAATTGTATGACAAGGTGATACAATATCACCTATATTTTTCTCAGCCTGCCTTGAAGAAGTATTTCACAAACTAGATGAGATGGAATAAAAATTAATGGCACCTATTGCAGACGATCACTTAAGATTTACAGATGATGTTTTCACATGACCAAGAAGACCTACAAAGACACATGCAAGAACTGCACAAAGCAGGAGAAATTGAAAAATAGCCAGGTTATGTTAACAAATTCACCAAAGAAATTTTTTTTTTATACCTGCAGAGACTAAATGTAGTAGACTACATACACCTTGACCAATGGATCTCAGTAAAAGGTGATACAATAAAGGAAATTGAACGGTGTGTTAAATGTTTAACGTAATTTCCAAGAACAACCTCCCCCTATGCTTGAAGATAAAAGTTTTTTATCAGTGTGTATTACCTGCTCTAACATGCCAGTGAAACATGGACACTAACCTCACAATTGATACAAAACTTATGAGTGGCGCAAAGAAGGATAAATGCTCAGCATCACAAGACAAGATTGAAAGTCCTGCACATGGATTAGAGAACAAACCAAAGTGTACGATATCATCAGTAGAGTCAAAGAATTGAAATGGAAATGGGCTGGTCGCCTAACAAGAAGAACAGGTGGCAGGTGGACCAAGGCAGTCATAGAATGGATCCCTCTTGATCAAAAGCATCCACGAAAGAGACCTAAAACGAGATGAATCGACAATATCAGCAAGTATTGGGAGCCCAATTGGCAAAAGAAAGCTCAGGATCACATTGGTTGGAAACAGGCGGAAGAGGCCTTCATCTTGCAGTGGATAGAATGATGATGATGATGGATGAAATGTCATGCTATGTTGCCTATTTTTAACTAAATAATTGAAATCTCATGATGTATTTTTATCAGATATTTTGGTGAAGTCAGGATAAATTATTCAGCATTCTATAATCAAGGCAATTAACCATTCAAAAGATGAATTAAAAATAGTTTGATAAGATTTGTTCTTGAAAATCCATATTAACTTCTAGTAATTAACAAATGCAAGGGTTTGGGGATTCAAATACAGGAAGTCCTCAACTTATATCCACAATTGGGACTGGAATCACAGTTGTTTAGCAAAGTGGTTCTTAAGCAAGATACCCACGAGACCACTTTTCTCTGACTCCAGTCCTGGTTCTCCCAGTTACAGTTCTTAAGTAACCATACTGGTTGTTAGGCGAATGGAGCTGAAACGAAGTCCCTGCCTAAAAAGGGCAGGAGGCTCCATGTATGGGCTGGAGAAAGAAAGCTCCGATCTCAAAGGTTCCATCTTTTGGCAGCTTCACTTATTGCATGAGGTGGGAGGGAAATATTTTGGCAGCCGGCAGCAGCTTGCAATCTTCCCTGCTGATTTCCCTACTGATTTTCTGGGGAAGCTGGCAGAGAAGATTGTGATCACATGACCTCAGGGTCCTTGGCAACCGATCTTCAGTGTGAATAGGTTGCCCAGCATCCAGGTCATGATCTTGTGATCGATGGTGTGTGTATGTGGCCTGCACCATCTTTTACAGCATCCAGAATTGCTTTATGGAGTGTAAAGCAGCCTTTCTAAGCCTTCGTAACTTGAAATGACCAGTCCTTAGTTGAGGTTACCAACATCTGAGTAGCTTGGCATCCAACATCTATTGCATGATCTGCGTATAGAGGTTTCCCAACTAATGCACAGAGATTCAATAGGGATATAAGCTTCATGGGAGAGCAGAAAATAGCAATAGTTCTCAGACAGCCTCTCTAAGCGGTTTACAGGGTCAGCATCACTTTATCCTATGGAACAAGCTCCACTAGAAATGTGGATGGCTGTGTCACGACTGAACTTCAGAATTCTTAACAACAGTCAACAGAAAAAGGATCTTATTTTGTAAAAATATGATGTATTCCGGCTGTTCTAAAGGTTGTTTTTTATTTCTATATTACTGTTACTTCATTTTTTTGTACACCATCTTGTGTCCTTTTGGAATTGGCAGTGGTTTTTTTAAAAAATAAACTATATCAGTTAGTATCCAGGAATGCTGTTCATATAATCCTGGAGTATTAAATTCAAGTAAAGATATATTCCCTGACCATGTTTCTGTCAAACCTGAGCTTTAATCCCGATGCTTCACAATTTCATGGTGGAACACAGAGCTTTTGTTGCAGAAGCTTGAACAAAGCATTGCTACTGCTTTTCTTTATTATCTGTTATCGTTTTCCTTTGTTCATTGAGCAGGTGGTATATTGGTATGTTTCCTTTCCCCATTTTATAGTTTCTTGACAAGTTACACTGGGAGCAAATGTTAAAATTGAATTTTTGACTGAAAATGGAGTAGGCATTCACTCCATTGTTTGTTGTTTAGAAATATGTTTAATGCAATGTCTTGTGATATTGTACAAATTTTTAAAATTTGGAAGTAAAATCTTTATTTTTGCTTGTCTGAAAGTAGAAGAAAACAACTTCTGTACAATTATATCTTGCTTTAGCTTTCAAAACTTTCCTAGTAATTTGCTCTTTCTTAGAAGATCATTTGTGGTACATTTGCAGATTGTTATTTTTTTCCCTCCTCTTCTAGTCCTGTAAAGCCTAAACGGATATTAATTCAAGAAGCAGACCTTGAGTCAAGAAAAGTGAGATACGTTAATGCCGTACTTAACCATGCTAGCTCTACCCCGTCTCTCATAGGTAAGTGCAAAGGGAAAAGGCGAGTTGTGGGTGGTGGAAACATCATAAGGTCATCGTGGAGATGAGCACATTCCAGGCTTCTTGGCTATCCTTTCCACTGGGATGAGTGGGATTTGTTCCAGAAAAGCCTTCCTTTCTTGCTTCCATTTCATCCGGGCCAGAGATGAGGGTCAGGTGCATGGAGGTTTGTGTGGAAGCTTAGCAATCTTCTAATAGAGTTCCAGAAGGAATTTTCCTTATATTTTGAATTCACAGAACATACCTAGCTTTATAAATGAATTAACTTGCAACATACATTGAAATGTAAACTAAGCAACACGCTGGATTCATGCAATATACCAAACTTTGTTCCAACCAAGTTTCAACATGTTGTGTGAAGAGTACAGTCATTTAGTCTTTAGATCAGGAGTAAGCAACCTTTCAGATCTCAGGGACCACTAAATTCATAATTTTAATTTTAAATCCCACAAGCCACTAATATGAACAAAGTAGGTTGTCAGTGATGGGATGGGATCCTCCAGGCACTTCGCTTCGCCACCTGTTTCTGTAACCTTAAATACTCAATTTGGACCCATTTCCCACAGAAAACAAAACTGTATCTCTCTCTCTTTCTCCCCCCCCCTCTCATCTCTTCCCCTTGTCTCTCTTTTTCTCTCATCTCTCTCTCTCTCTCTCTAATCACTCCCCCCATTCTCTGTCATCTCTCTCTTTCTCTCATCTCTCTCCCTGTCTCTCTCTTTCTCTAATCTCTCTCTCTAATCACTCCCCCCTCTGTCTGTCTGTCTCTGTCATATCTCTCATCTCTCATTCTGATTCTCTGGTGCTCTCTGGGTCTCGCGGGTGCTTCTTCAGCCTTTGTTGGTGCTGGATGCACCTTTGTGCCTCGGGGAGTCGCATGACCTGCTCTCCACCCCGAGTCACTGACCCCACCCGGCTGCAGCCGACACTCCATGTCATAATGGGCTCCAGGAGGAGGAAGGGATGCCGTTTCCCTCACTGTGAAGTGCGCTAAATTTAACTCTGCTGTAAGATCAATGGACAGGCTAAGGAGGTGCCAGCAGCAGCAAAGAGAAATGGCTGGGTCAGGCCAGTGTCTTGGGGCTGAGAGGAAGTTGCGTGTCTCCCCGTGCCACCGAGGTGCACGGAGCACCAACAAGGGCTGGAAGAAACGCCACGGGATCCAGCAGAGATGAAGCTTGGCTCCCATTCTCGAATATGGAGTAAATCTCCATTCCCCCCCCCCTTTCCCTTCCCTTCTCAGGCCAGGCGAATAGTGACTGGGAGTGGTGTGCGACGGCTGGGCCAGCCGGGTGGGTTCAGCCGACAGGAAGCCACAACGGGGGGACAAAAGAACTGCGGGTTGTCGATACTCGTTGCTTCGGCCCGCCTGTGCAGCCACCCCCAACAGCATTATTAATTTGTTCCTTCCGGTGAGGCTGCACTACTACTTGCTTGTCCACCACCTGCAAAGTTGCAAGTTGCACGTAGTGGTGGAGATTTTCAACTCCACCACAGCCCGCCTGGCCAGTCACATATTTCAGAGCTCTAGTCCCAGGACTGGCCCATTGGTCGGAGCAGCTCCTCCACCTGGGTGCACTGCGGACCACCAAAATTTTTTCACAGACCGCCGGTTGGTGACCTGCTTTAGATGATTGGTTGGACAAACTTGATTAGATTGTTTTGTCATCCAAACAGGAGCTTTGTTACATAATCTATCAAAACATAGTTTAGGTTGACAGCACACAAAGCTACCACATGATTTGACTGCATATTATTGTAAACAATTATTGTAGACCATAGTTTACAAAATTGGTGTAATCTATTATTTATTTTACTTTTATAATTAAGTAATATTTGTGATACATTGTATAATTATTGCTTCAATCCCAAAGGTCTCAAAATGGTGTGTTAAATTTGTGGAAACAGGCAGAGATTTTATCCAGGGTCCTAAGGCTGAATAAGCATTGGATGTTTGGCCCCCCTGCCATAAAAGTCGAGCTACAGGGGGCTTTGTGGGGCAGGGAGCTAATTGAACACATTGTCTAACACATGGCCTGTGCCAGCTGATTTGTTACAATACAGGCCAGGTTACGATCGTGGCTTAAGAAGTGGGGGGAGGGCATAAAGGGTGTGTCTCATGTTGGGGATTGCAGTTTGCTTCTCCTGAGTGCCTAAGAACTCCTTGAGTTTCAATAGAAGGAGTTGAGTTTATTGTAATGGCTTATTTGCAGGTGGTTGTGGTCCTTTCAGGAAGATAACAATACAGTACTTTTAATAATAGTTTCCAATTTTTCACACATGTAGTACTAACAGATGTATCACTCCTGGAATATTTGCCAGGTATATATTGAGAAAACTGGTGTAAGTGAAAGAAAAAGGATTCTGTTTTTTCATTGTGTATCTCTGTTTAATATGGAGCTCACTAATACGTCCGTGTCAGAGTTGCTCATAGCAATAGCACTTAGACTTAAATACTGCTTTACAGACTTCTCTAAACAGTTTACAGTGTCAGCCTTTTGCCCCCAACAATCTAGGTCCTTATTTTACCCACCTCAGAAGGATGGAAGGCTGAGTCAATGTTGAGCCGGTCAGGATCGACCTCCTGGCTGTGGGCACAGGTTGCCTGCAATACTGCAGTTTAACCAGTGTGCCACCAAACCACTCACAAGCAGTTTATGTGATGCTTACACATAAGTAGCCCAGGTACACCCTAATGTATTAGTTAAACTGGCTTTTCTCAGAGTTCGGTATGACTGGAGAGGAAACGTTTATCTCGTTAAAATGGAGATATTTTACACACTGTGAATTCCATATTCCAAGTTTTTCTAAGATAATATTTTTTTCATTGGTGTATACCTTTTACCTTAATCTTAAGAATTCTCAAGCTTTGATGAAACCCTAAAATGATAGATGAATTTGTGTGACCCTAATTAACCACGAATAAAACTTAATGATTTCATTGGAGTTAATTGTACAGAAGAAATATACCACATTTTAAATGATTACATTTAATTTATCATAAAAAAGCTATGATACAACATTTCAACTTTATAAAATAAAGCCTTTTCATTGGAAATAAAACTTTTATTCATAATTTTAAATAATGCATAGTTTTCAAAGATTTTTCAAATGGCTTGGGCTCTAGTTTTAAGTTGGCCACTCTAATTTCTCATGCCATATTTGTTATGGATCAATATATGTCAATAATAGCTTCAGCAGAATTTTACTGCTGGCTTGTCCATGTGTCACAGGAGCACCTTACAGTGATGGTGCACATGCTCTGGAACTTGTGCAAATGATCTGGAACCTTGTCAGACTCCTTTTAAGCTTTATTTGGCTTAAAGCAACTGCCAGTTTGTCCAGCAGAATAGGAGACGGTAATGCTAAGAGCTTTGTGTGTCTAAACCATCAGGCCAGACTCTGGCTTTGCCTCAGGTTTTGCTTGGACTAGCTAGCAGCTGGCTTCTGCAGGGGGAGCATTGGGCACATGGTGAGCCCAATTTTAGTTTTGGCATTCAATCTGTCCCTTTGTCGGGGTGCACCCTTGGCTTGCTGGGTCAGCTGGCTGTCAGCTTGTCTAGATAAAGGGGGAGTGGATTCTAACAGCAATCCCAATTCATTTATTTAGTTGGTTCTTATAGCCATTCCCAAGAATGATTCACATAGATAAAATGACTAAAAACACGAAAAAGTAAATAATCAAACCAGAATATAAAACGGAAAACAATTTCACTGAGGCAGTTGTTCAGTCTTCAGAAGTTGGGGTGCTCCATCATTGGAGGTTTTTAAGAAGAGACTGGACAGCTACTTGTTTGAAATGGTCTGGGGTTAGGATTAGTTTTGTGCTTGGGGGTTGGACTCGAAGACCTCCAAAGTCCCTTCCAACTCTGTTCTTCTGTTAATTCTACAATTGAACAGTAATACCAGAAATCCTAACCAGATTCCCTAACAGAGAGAGGAATCAACTAATGGAATGGCTTCCTACAGAAGTTGTGGGTGCCCAATCACTGGCGGCTTTCAAAAAGAGTCTGAAATGGTTTAGGACAGTGGTGGTGTGAAGTTCCCAGAAGATGACCTAATTAATTTACGAGCCTCGAGACAAAGTTCAAAAGAAATCCATTCATTTATTAGGATCAACATTCTGGCATGTTCTTCTGCGGAGCCGAAACTGATATCTGCTTAATTGCGTTTGAACTTTACCCCTGTGTCCCCTCCCCTCTGTCTGTGTGATAAATCACATTCACCAACAAGATTGTAGAAATATGAGATCCGACTCTGGCCAAAGGTATGCATGGAATCCTCCCTCCAATGCCAACCTGATAATAGTCATGGCAACACTTTACAAGTTGACATCCGGCTCCCCTCTCTTCCCGAAAGTGACCTGTTTGACACAGAAACAATTTGAGTACAGGTATATAATTTAGGGATGCGTTCCTCCCCCAGGCTTGCCTGGATTTTCTGCATGGAATTTTGCTATAAGGCGATCAGCCTGGATATTCCTACTTTTTACCCAAGATTAAGTTTGGAGTTGTCTCCTGTGCCACCTTGAATCAAGGTCTCGTTGAACTTCATAATGGGTTTGGCCCCCTATGATCATAGGGCTCGGGGTCTCCCGGGGTAGTGGTCTCAGAGTGGATCTGATCACGGGTTTTAAGAGGCTACTATTAAACGCCAGGTGTATCTTCCCCAGCAATTGAGGCAGTTTCATTTGCACTGTGACTAGGTTGATGATCTTTACTATGGGGAATGGTCCCATAAACTTTGGCCCCAGTTTCTTGCTAGGCAGTTTTAATCTCAAATATTTTGTGGAGAGGTAAACCTTCTCTCTCACCCAGAATGGCTGTTGTGGAGCCCGGTGTTTATCTGCCTGTTTCTTATAGGTTTGTGCTGCTTTAGCCAGTGCTTTTTTGACATTTTTCCAGGTTGCTTTCAGCATTGACATCCAATTAGTCAAGCTGACTGAGGAGGGGGGATTCCTTGGATACTCAGGCATTGGGACGAAATCCATACCGCTCACTATTTTGAACAGCGTGAGTCCTGTGCTACTGTGAACAGCATTATTGTACGTGACCTCAGCAAAAGATAAAAGGTCTGCCCAATTGGACTGCTGATAGTTCACGTAGCACCTCAGGTACTGCTCTACCATGGTGTTCAGTCTCTCTGCTGCCCCATTGGTGCTCGGATGAAAAGCTGAACTAAGACCCTGAGATGACCCAATGGACCGCAGGAACTCCCTCCAGAACATAGCCGTGAACTGGACCTCTGTCTGAAATCATTCTTCGAGGTACTCCATGCAGTTGGTAGATATGCTTCACAAACAGTTTAGCCAGCTTGTGAGGCGAGGGTAGTCCGCTGCAGAGTATGAAGTGTGCCTGTTTGGAGAACAGATCTATTACAGTCCAAATCACCGTGTTTCCCCCACTTTTTAGCAACTCTACTATAAAGTCCATTGCAATCTCCCATGGCCTTGTTGGCTCTGCTACTGTTTGCAGCAGTCCGGGTTTTTTCCCCAGTCGTCTCTTCATTGTGGTGCAGATGGTGCAACTTTTCACGTAACTATCCACATCTTTCTTTATGCCAGGCTACCAGAATTGCCTCCGGGCTAAGTGTAATGTCTTTAGGAACCCAAAGTGGCCTGCCGGTTTGGCGTCGTGGCTCCTCTGGAGAACTAGGGTGCGTAGGGATTCTGGGACATAGAATTTTGTCCCCTTCCATGCAAGGTCATCTCTTTTTGTCAAGATGTGTTGGTTTGGAACCAGGGGTCTGCTAGCAGTTCAGTTTTTAGCCTCGTGGTTAGGTCGCTTGCAGGTTGGTTTTGCTGGTTGCGGTGTTGCCGCCTGGTGGTCACTTGGGCAGCTGTTTGAGTAGAGGGAATGATGGCGTCCACTATGTGCTCCCGTTCACATTTGTACTGAGGCATGCGGGGGAGGGCGTCAGCTAGAAAGTTCCTCCCCCCTGGAATGTGCTTTTTCACAAAATCAAAACAGTTGAACTATTGAGCCCATCGGACTTGTTTGGGTGATAGTTTCCATGGGGTCCTAAGCGCCTCCAGATTTTTGTGGTCAGTCCAGACTTCGAACGGTTTCTGGGCCCTTCCAACAGGTGTCTCCAGATTAGCAGTGCCCATCTCACTGGGAAAGCCTCCTTTTCCCACGCGGCCCATCATCTCTCTGTGTCTGTGAGCTTACAGGAGATGTAGGCTCAGGGTTGTAAGTTTCCTTGGTTGTTTCTTTGGATTTTATCAATTTTTAGTACTCCCATTGGATCCTTTTTTATTTAAGTAACATTTTTTGGTGGAGATAACAGCGTAGAACATAATACAAACAAAGACTTTTGTTGCTGCTGAGAATTAAAAAAGCATGGGAAAAAGAAAGAAACGCCATGGCACCAGCCCAAGATCTCTCCCTCCAGTGAAGACAGCAAAACAACCAATAATTGAGGTGCTATTTGTTGGCAAGAGATCTGTAAGTAAAACTAACTCCCCCATCCCCAACAATCTGGAGAGATTAGAACGGGACCGGCAAAAAGATGTGGCAAAACAGCATTTATTAGACTTTCCCGATCTGGCGGGGGAGGGGGAGAACAAACTGAAAGCCAGCTCTTCTCACAAACAACTAGCCCAATAACTTCCTATATGGAGGCTGAGCTAAAGGCAAAAAAGGCGACCAACAGCCAGATAATTCAGAGTGTGGAGAGTTTACCTTGGGAAAATTCAACTGAGTTTATGGCAAAGCAATGCCTTCTCACAGCGCAAACGGTGGTTTCAATATTTGAACAATTAATTGCCATCCAACATGATGTAGAGACATTGAAAAAAGATTTAGCTGTTTTTCTTCAAGTACAATATCGGGCCCCAGGTACCCCCACTAAAGTTCTTGCAGAAGACTTGGTTAACTTCCATACGCAGGATAAGGAAAAGGAAAAAAAGCAAAGAGCCAGAGAAACAGTTAAAGAGTCGGATAAAAGGTGGGCAGTCCTCTCAGAAAAACAGTCCCTCCCCAGACAAGGCAACGAGAGGAAAAGGTATCAATAAAGAAGAAATCAGGAAAGCATCCCTCCCTCAATTACAACAATCACATCGCTCACTACAAACCCAACGGATAGCTTTTAGAATCCATATGAACGGACTTAATTATGGATGTTGGAATTCCAGAAGTGCAATACTAAATTTCCTAAGCCAGCTTCTTCACTGTCACAGGAGCATGATTGATCTCCGTGCTGTTGAGTGGTTACCTGAGGTCCCAAATTGGAAGCGGATTCTCCTGTCTTTCAAACAGCCCACCATACCACAGATGTTATTCAAGATGAAGGCATATTTAGCTTCCTTCCAAATCTTTCCCATCAGAGTCTTTGGTGAGGAAAGGGTTACTCCGTTAATAGCTAACATGCGAGCTCCCAAGGTGGCTACCGCCTCCTCATTTTCACCTTTGGAAAAGAGAGAGAAAGATAGTGGGAGTCAACCAGCCCTGCCCGGTGAAGAGATACTTAACAGCACAGAAGGTGGTCTCATTAGCGCTTTTGGTGCTCTCCCAAGGAAAGAACAAGGCAATATATTATACAAGTTAGAAAATTTAAAGAAATCCTTATTGGTCACAATGGATACAGCAGAGCCACTTATAGATCTGGTTTCCCCAATAATTGAGCCTCTCACCAGAGGACAAGGGATTACATGAATACAAGATCATGGAAAATAGAAGCCAAGACACAAAGGGGGTATTAGAGATCCCAGCAGAGATGGAGATGTTTTCATCCCTGTGTGAATATCCCATGACACCTTCAGCACCAAACCAAGAAACTGAGAGTCGACCCATGTCAGAGCCACCATCTCAAAGAATGAAAGATGACCTAATAACGCCTTGTCCTACACCCAGAGAAGAGGCATAGGAATGACAAGCTCTGTTAGCTGGTGCTAAAACCTCTTATCCTGAACAGGTTCCTCAAGAGTCTACGCATGACCTAGACAGGTCCTCCCTATTTTTAAAGAAGGCCAGTTCGGTGTGCGATGACACCTCAATCCATGGTAACAACCAGACAACTTCTCTTTGTATAAATCAAGCTTCCTGATGAGCTGCAAAAGATGACCCACTTTTCCTTATAACCTGGAATATAGCAGGTTGGTCTGTTCCATCAAAAGACCAACTCTTTTTTGACTATATATCACAATTTGACATCCTCTTCTTGCAGGAAATCTGGGCCTCCACAGAGATTCAGTTAGATGGCTATTGGGTTAACTCAAACCTGGCTGTCCCAAGCAAGGTGGGGGGCAGAGCTAAAGGGGGTATTGTGACATTAGTTAACACATCCTTGCAATTTAAATGTGTACCACTGCCACCTTTCCAGCCATGGGTTGTAACTACTCTTATTTAAACAGGTGGAGATTTTGCTTTTTAATATCCATATCCCTCCACTTAATAAGAATAATGTGATTAACAAGATTTGGGACAGCATAGATGATTTTATTCTTGGCTGTTCAGCCAAATTCCCCAAAGCTGCAATAATTATAGGGGAGACTTAAATGCTAGAATGGGACCAAATGATCAAGCATTATTTAATCATTTTAAGATTCACTACGATGAAAATGTAACAGGAGAATCTTTGCATTCCAGACAATTTAAAGACCCTAAAGCTAATCGGGCAGGTTTGTGTGTAAGACAAATGACTGTATGTTTGGATCTTTGTATCCTTAATGGGTCCCCATGGGACGACTTTCCAGCAGAATATACTTATCGGGGAGCAGGAAGAAAATCCACAGTTGATTACTGGATAATATCATATGACCTCCTGAAGTTCTTACAGAAGATGGAGGTAGACTCGGGACTGGAAAGTGATCATAATACAATACTCCTTACTCTCACATTGCACCAGAAATCTCTAAGGGCAGGCACAGCCTACCTACCCAGGTTAGAGACTCAAAATACCCAGGTAAAAATTAAATGGAATGAGAAACACTCTAAGGAAGTTACCAAATGGATGTTAGCCCCTGAAACCATAGAGCTACGTACATCTCTACTAAGAAATAAGTGTGGAGGATCTTACCTAGAGGGGTTTGAATCCTTAATTTTAAATTTGAATTCGGTTCTCAGTAACAGATCACTAGCTCACTCCAAAAGGACGGTTTCAAAGAACAAAAAATGGTTCGATAGAGATTGCGTGCAACTAAAAAGGATATATAATATGGAATTCAAGAAAAGTAAAAGTGCCCCCTTTGAGGATCACACTTACTACTTAAAGCAGCTGAAAGCACAATATAAGAACCTTCGAAAAGAAAAGAAAAATGTGGCTCTGAAGGAGTCTTGGCATAGACTAATTACGGCAGTCAGGACAAAAAATACATCCCTTTTTTGGTACATCACCAGGGGATTGGGAAAACCTCCCCTACCCCCAACAAATCAGGTTCCGATTCATGCCTGGGAAGAGTATTTTAGGGAGCTTTATACAGATCCTGACTATGTAACCAAGGAGAGCCAACCTAGTTTGGGCCAAATTCCTTATTGGTCCCCTGTTACACCAGAAGAGAGATCCCGGTTGATCGGAACCCTAAAGGCTAATAAGGCACCCGGGGCTGATAATGTCCTGCTAGAAATAATAAAAAAGAATGCCAGTTGGTGGGCTCCACTTTTAGCATCACTGTTTTCATTTATAGATGAAACAGGCCATATGCCTAGAGATTGGGGAGTAGCAATTATCATACAATTTATAAAAAAGGTAATAGAAATGACCCAGGCAATTATAGACCCATTAGGCTCCTAAGCGTTATTAGTAAACTGTATGCCAAACACCTAAATTACAAACTTCAAGATTGGCTAATTTCAGGGGGATAATCAAAGACGAACAAGCTGGTTTTAGAGAAGAAAGATCTATGGTGGATCATATCTTGGTACTCCACCATTTAGTACAAAAATACGTATATAAAAAAAATCCTCTCTTTTGTGGCCTTCCTTGATTTTAAGCAGGCCTTTGATTCAATATCCAGGATCACTTCCTCTGGGAGAAATTAAAATGCACCGCTGTCGATAAACGCCTCCTCTTCCTCATACAAAAATTGTATGCCAATTCCACCTTGAAAGTGAGGAGCAATCCCCAAGGGAGTTTAACCGGCTCAGTAAGGGTACAAAAAGGGGTACGGCAGGGTTGCATCCTGTCCCCCTCCCTCTTTAACTTCTATATTAATCCCGATTGATCTCTTACAGAACCCTGATTTCCATCCTCCTAACCTATCACAACGCAAAGTGCCAATTCTCTTATATGCTGATGATGCCGCTATCATTTCACAAACCCCTGTAGGACTGAAGAGAGCAATTAGGGCAACACTCGGCTATTGCAGGCAAAACAAGCTCGTCCTTAACTTTGATAAATCAATAGTTTTTGCTAAAAGACCAAGCCAATACTCCTGGAAAATAGAAGGACATAGTTTGGAACAGGTTAGAACATTTAGATACCTTGGGGGGGGGGGGGTTCCACTCGCAAGGGACATGGAAGGCACACCTGGATCACACATTGTAAGTAGCCAATAGGTCCTCAAATGCAATTAAACATTTATACAGGTGGAGGTCAGTTAGTACCTGCTGCCTTAAAACTTTTTGAGGCCAAAACATTGGCACAAATTCTATATGAGGCACAAATAGGAATCCTTGCAAAGAGAGACTTGCTAGAAACCATACAAACCAAATTCCTGCGAGCCATCTTAGCTGCACCCAATGGAACTCCAAATAGCCAGTTAAGAATTGAGACAGGCATGCCTCAAATTCAGGTAAGAGCCTGGAAGATGATGGATCATTCATTGGCTTAAAATGCATTTCTTTCCAGAGGGACTGTCCCCACTAGTGCTGACAGACAATTTCCCCTCCCCTGGAAACAGGCAATTGATCACAAACTGGGCTCCTATAGGCTCTCACCGTTATTCTTAATGTCCCTAGGCTTTGATCAAGCAAAGCAAATAGTAATTAATAGAATGAAGGACATGGAGTTCCAAGAACTAAATAGGTTATCTCTCTACAGCAGGGACAGAATCAAACAGGGTGTGTGGGAATCGGCAAGATATCTAAATGACTTGATCTTCCCAAAACAAAGAATAGCTTTCTTCAGAGCGAAATTTAATATTCTTCCTTCAGCATTCCTCCAGGGCAGGTATAAGAGAACACCTATAGCAGAACAGGTTTGTATATGTGGTAAAGAAGAAGTGGAAGATAATTCACATGTTCTATTACACTGCAAGCTATACAGAGCTTGTAGGTCTGCATATATTCTCCCCTTATTAGAGAGATTGCCGGGGAGGGCAGACAATTTTTATGTAGACTTTCTCCTCCAGGACACTAACCCGGTTACCACGTATGCAGTGGCAAAGTTCTGCACTGCTGCAATGTCCATAAGAAAAAAATTGGCTACAGAAGTATAGTTGTCATCTTGTACCAATTATCTGAAAATATCTCTAACAATCTTTGGACCATTGAATTTACTCCTATACTTAACAGCATTGCACCCAGGTAAACCAGGGAGTGACCCGAACAATCTGAGAACATGTATGTTATTTTCCACTTTTAATGTCAATACTTTTTAATTATATCTTAATATCAGTACTTTTTAACATATTATAAAAATTGGTTCACTTAGCATTGGGTCTTTTTCTCCCTCGACCTGTCATATGACTCGGGGAACTGGTTGTCGTTGCCTGGGGTTTCACCACTTTCGCCTGAGGGGGAAGGGGCCTCTGCAGCCTGGAGGGCTTTCCCAGACGTGTTGATGGTCCGTTTGGGGTCTCGTTCTGGTCGTCCCCTGGATATTGGGTCTGGCCTTGGTTTTGGGGCTGGGGTTGGACATGCAGCTGCCATGTGGCCCATCACCTCGCATCTGTAGGATTTCAGCGGACTTTGAGGGAGGGCTGGTCTCGGGGACTGCTGTGGTTCCCCGTCAGCTGGGTGGTTTCAGGTCAGGTTGACCTCTCTCTTTTGTGTCCGGTTGCTTTCTCATGTCGTTGGCGCACAGCCCGCTGTCGACTTTTGTTGCTACTCGGAACCACTTAAAGTGTCGATTTGGGATGTTGCAGTACACGATTATCTGGGCAATTTGCTTGTCCAGTTCTGAAAAAAAATGCACCAGCAACTGCTCTTGTAAAGGGGGTAGCGTTCCCATGACCCTCCTAAATTCATGGATGTGCTCTTTGATGGGGCGGCCCCTCTGCTTTAGGTTGCTGAGTTCCTCTTCTGCATATGGGTCCTCCTCCACCTCCTCAAATCTGGCCTCTTAGCAGTTTCAGGAAGTCATCTATGTCTTGAAGTTGGGGGGCTCTCCTCTTGTGGAGGGCTGCTAAGCATTCCCTTGCTTCTCCCTCTAGACCCTCTGCAATGGTATTCACCATGGCCCTGGGGGATGGGTAGAGGTGTCCATAGCGTTCTAGGTGGATATCAGCTGAATCAAGGAATAGAGCTAGCTGGTCTGAGTCCCCATCAAACTTTCCCTTGAATTGGGGCGGGTCATTCAGCCCTACTCCTCCAACCTCTGTATGCTTGCACCTGATATGGCTGGCCGTCTTCCTCACCTCTAGGGAGGGTGGGTGGGAGGGGTTTGCCTGTCCTGGGCAGCCTGCCTGCTGTGTGGGAGAGGCACTGGTTGCAGTTTCGGGCTCCTTCTCCTTCTATTAGTTGGAGGGGGGGGGCTGCGCTCCAGTCTGCGTCTCTTCCCCTCAACAGGATCAGATGTCCCTCCCCTCTCTTTTGGGTGGCATGATGGCCCCTCATCAGCAAGGGTGGTCTGGTCAAAATCCTCCCTCTGTTGTTCTATTGTACTCCCCAGGGATTCCATCTGGGGCTTTGGGAGCCTGGCTTGTTCCCAGTCCCACCTCCAGTCCACCCTTGCCAGCTCGTTTGAGACCCTTCCCTGTATCTGGTGACTAGGGTAAGGGAACTCTACTCAGCTGCCTTAGAGGCTAATTTCCACCAGTACTCATCCTATCTTGCTTCTGCTGCTGGGGAAGACATCACAGCTTGGCTGTCTGGTGTTTTGAGGTCTCTCTCTTCAGCCATGGTTGCCTGATTTTCCCTCCCAAGCACCCCAAATATTGGGGGAGTGCTTGGAGAGCCCAGGATTCAGGAAACCTGGAAATCTTGATAGATTTTTAAAGTCAGTTTCGGCTCTCTGTGAAGTTCTCAGAAGATGACCTAATTAATTTATGAGCCTCAAGACAAAGTTCAAAAGAAATCCATTCATTTATTAGGATCAACATTCTGGCATGTTCTTCTGCGGACCCGAAGCTGATATCTGCTTAATTGCATTTGAACTTTACCCCTATGTCCCCTCCCCTCTATCTGTGTCATAAATCACATTCACCAACAAGGTTGTAGAAATATGCGATCCGACTCTGGCTGAAGGTATGCATGGAATCCTCCCTCCAATACCAACCTGATAATAGTCATGGCAACGCTTTACAAGTTGACAGGTGGGTGGCAGGCGGTATGCCCCGGTACGGGTGTACTGGAGCCTGCCTGGAGCACCGGGCACTGTTCTGGTACGGTGCTCCAGAGGGCCCACCCGCCTGCCCACGCTCCTTACCTGTCTTTAAACCCTTCAGCGCTTCTGCGCACAGCACATACAATGCCTGCGCAACACTCCGCCAAGCAGCTGGAGCGTCGTGCAGGCGGCGCTGGACTATAAAACGCATGTGTGTGCTGCATGTGTGCATGCGCGCTACACACGTTCATGTGGAGGACGCCGTGCCCCATTGCAACCGAACCGAACCCACTGCTGGTCTAGGGTGTCCTGCTTGAGCAGGGGGTTGACTAGACGACTTTCAAGATCCTTCCAGCTCTATTATTCTATGTTGTTCTTCTGACGTGGAAAAATGAGTCTGTCAAGCCCTACAAAAGGCAGACAGGATTACGGCCATTTCAATCTTGGTGGGTGGGAGAAGATGCTCTTCCATTTGGGTGAGGAGGAGTGACTTTGTGTAAAGTGCTAGGCTTATCTTTAGGGAGGCGGTGTCAGCCTCGTAGCATTTTGGTCGCTGTTTGGACTTTTGTTTAATTACATTTTGATTTTCCATTTTTTCTAATTCCAGCTAAGAATTTTCACATGTTAATATTTATTTACATCTATTTAATACTGTTTACTGTAAGCTCTCTTTTCAGCACTTGGTTGCATTTGAAAGAGAGGATCAGTCTTATTTCATTGGCTCGGTTCATATACACATACATACATACATACATACATACATACATACATACATACATACATACATACACGCTTGGACAAAACTGGCTAGTTTCTGCCTCAGTCTGTTGTGTCAAACCATTTTTAAAAACAAGAAACCTTTCATGGGTTTTTGTTCCTGTTTCACTTAGATAAGCCAGCATCTTAAGACCAAGCAAAACAAGGGAAGGGGGGGTCAGATAGCAATCCAGCTTTGCTGTGCAAACTCAGTATGGTCTCATAAAGTGGCCTAGTACAAACAAAGGCATTTGTTTGTGCTAACAGCGGCATTTAGCAAATCTATTTTGAGACGGCCGGAAATATGGATCCATCCCAGCTGTTAGCCTGCCAGGTGATGCTAATGGTACCTTCTTTAGGATGGGTGAAATTTCCCACGTATTTTTTAAAGTCTTCAATAAAATCCACCACTTTCTGTTTCCCCCTCCCTTTCATTTTCTGAATAATAATATTCTTGCTAAGTTTAAATATGGCTGAAAGGAAAGGAATGCTCTAAGACCTGCAAATTAGGCTTCCAAAGGGCTTTAGAAACTTTTATTCACAGAACGAATAATTGAGCAGAGAATTTAGAGAACTGATCCAGGAACAGGGTTTGTTGTCCAGATATGTTGGTGTTGAGCTACGGTCCCATAGTTACTAGCCAACATAGTGTCTATTCTAGTGAACAGAAAAATTGATAGCTTCCTCATTTCCCTGCCTAATCCTCTTACTTAGAACATGGATGCAGGCCTAGGCAAGACCTAAATGCCGAAGGCCTGGTAGGAGAAGGGCTGCGTTCCAGGAGGCTGCTTGGAGGCTGGGGGGGGAGGCTTGCTGGGAACTGGCAGGCTTGTTGGGAACTGGCAGGAGGTTTAACATCAGACTTGGCAGGGGAGTTTTTTACCCCCTGCCAGCCACCTCCTTGACTGTTCCGTTTACCCCCCCCCCCCTGCTGACTTTTGGACTAACAACTGCCCCTGTTTTTCATCCGTGCGCGCCCTGGAGGTTTTTACCCCCCTATCTTCATCTGACTGACCATCTGCCCCTTGCCCATTATCAAGCAAAAATCCATCTACCCCTCGCTATCCACCATTGACCACCCACTAGCCCCCACTTACTGACTGGCACCTGACCATCTTATTATCATCACTACCCCCCCCCCTCATCTTGGACTGGACGATTCTCTTTGCACCGGAACCCAGCTTTTTCAATTTTATTGGACTATGGCGTATGATCACACCATCTGCAGCACAGAGCCTAGGCCCTGATGAATTTTTAACAGCATATGTACTCTAGGCTAGACCTAATCCTACTGCAGGAATCCCCCCTCTCGCAGGTGTGGCCCTCCGCCCTTTCAAGGGCCCACCTTGATGACGGATTCATTAATCCCGAGAGGTGGAGGAAGCGGAGACTTAGGGGTTTTTTAGTTAAATGTTTTTTAAATTCTTTTAGGGGTTTAGGGGTTGGGGGGGTGGGTGGGTCAGATCAGGAGCGATGACAGAGCCAGGTCACCAGGTGGGGTCTTGAGCAGAAGGAGCAGAGAGGAGGAGGGGGGAGAGGATATCATTCCTATACAGGGCTCCTTGATTCCAACAGTCGTAGGGAGGGGCAGATACGAGGACAGATTAACAACTCGCAGTCAGTTGGGAGACCGTGGGTGCTGGTTACACCCGGTCGCTTGTACCAACCCCCGCGTTCTAGGTGGTCAAGATCTGCAGGCCCAGGGCCTGAGGCTGTTGTTATGCAATGCGAGGTCCGTTGTCAATAAGGCCACCCTCATTCATGATCTAATTTTGGAGGGGGAGCCGGACCTCACGGGAATAACGGAAACCTGGTTGGGCCACGAGGGAGGGTTACCCCTCGTGGAAATGTGCCCACCAGGTTACCAAGCATTTCACCAGCCCCGGGCCCCTGGGAAGGGGCGGTGGGGTAGCAGTGATTATCCGGGAGGACTTAGAGCCGAGGGAGTCCACTGTGCCACAGACGTCCGGATGTGAATCCCTTGTTGTGAAATGGGGCCCTGGGAGGCAGTTGGGCCTGCTGATAGTATACCTGGCTCCCCGCCATACATCAGCGACCCTGCCTGAGCTCCTCGAGCTGATCTCATCGGTGGCGGTTGAGACCCCCAAACTTTTAGTGATGGGGGATTTTAACCTGCCGTCGGTGGGAGAAGCATCAGAGGGGGTTCGGGAGTTCATGGCTTCCATGATAGCCATGGACCTGACTCAAATGATTCAGGGCCCGACACACGAGGGAGGTCACACCTTGGACCTTGTTTTTGTCTCTCGCCAGTGGTTGAGTGATCTGGGAGGAATGAATTTAACCATCACTCCTCTGTCATGGTCAGATCACTCACTCCTCCGACTTGACTTCCCTGGTGCTATCCCTCGCTGCGGGGAGGTGGAACCGGAAAATAATAGATGGTTTCGCCCCAGGCGCTTGATGGAACCAGACAGGTTCCAGACGGAGCTTGGGCCACCTCCTGCAGCCCTGACCCGCCCTCGGGTAGAGGACCTGGTAGCCGCGTGGAATAATGCGACTACCGGGGCCTTGAACCGGGTGGCGCCTTTGCGGCCTCTCTGGCGGCAACGATCCACCCTGGCTCCTTGGTTCACCGAGGAGCTAAGGGTGATGAAGCGCCGCAAGAGATGCCTAGAGAGTCGTTGGAGATCCTCCCGATCCGAATTTGACCGAGCACAGGTACGAGCCCATTTAAGGACGTACCTAGTGGCATTGAGAACGGCCAAACGTCAATATTGTGCTGCTCTCATTGCATCCGCAGAGAACCGCCCTGCCGCCCTGTTTCGGGTGTCCCGCTCCCTTCTGTTTCAGAGGCCGCGGGAGGCCCCTTTACAGGGTAGGGCAGAGGAGTTTGGGAAATATCTGCAGGATAAAGTCGCTCAAATCCGGAAGGATTGGGTCCCCTTCAGTGGCCCAGTCGAGACGCCAGTGGCGAGTCTTGAGAAACCTTTTTGGGAGGAGTTTGACTTGGTTGTCATCGAGGATTTGGACAGATTGCGTGGACGACTGCGACCTACCACATGTTTGCTGGACCTGTGTCCCTCCTGGCTTGTACTGGCATCCTGGGAGGTTACACGCGACTGGCTCCTGGGCCTAGTGAACGCTTCGTTGGGTGAGGGGTCTCTCCCGGCCGCCTTGAAAGAGGCGGTGGTGAGACCCTTGCTCAAGAAGCCTTCCCTGGACCCTACGGAGCTGGCCAATTATCGTCCTGTCTCCAACCTTCCCTTTTTGGCGAAGGTTGTAGAGAGTGTGGTGGCTTCTCAGTTTCCACGACATCTGGAGGAGAATGATTATCTAGACCCGCGCCAGTCCGGCTTTCGCCCTGGGCACAGCACAGAGACGGCCTTGGTCGCGTTGGTAGATGATCTCTGGAGGGCCAGAGATAGGGGTTGTTCCTCTATCCTGGTCCTATTAGACCTCTCGGCGGCTTTTGATACCATCGACCATGGTATCCTGTTGCACCGACTGGAGGGGTTGGGGGCCCGGGGCACCGTTTTGCGGTGGTTCGGCTCCTACCTCTCCGGCCGGACGCAACGTGTGTTGGCAGGGGAGCAGAGGTCGACCCTAAGCCCCCTTACTTGTGGGGTGCCACAGGGGTCGGTCCTCTCGCCACTCCTGTTCAACACATACATGAAGCCGCTGGGTGAGATCATCCGTGGTTTCGGGGTGGGATATCATCTGTACGCTGATGATACTCAGCTGTACATTTCCACCCCGAACCACCCCAACGAGGCCGTCGAAGTGATGTCCCGGTGTGTGGAAGCCGTACGGGTCTGGATGGATGACAACCGACTCAGGCTCAACCCTTCCAAGACGGAGTGGCTGTGGGTTCCGGCTCCCCGGTTCAACCAGATAATTCCATCTCTGGCCATTGGGGGCATTCAACTCGCCCCCGTGGAGCGGGTGCGCAATTTGGGCGTCCTCCTGGATGCCAGGCTGTCCATGGATGAACATGTGACAGCCGTGGCCAGGGGGGCATTCCACCAGGTTCGCCTGGTGCGCCAATTGCGCCCCCTATTGGACCGGGACGCCTTACGCACAGTCACCCATGCGCTGGTGACGTCTCGCCTGGACTACTGTAACGCTCTCTACATGGGGCTTCCCTTGAAATGCACTCGGAGACTGCAGTTGGTCCAGAATGCGGCCGCGCGGGTGATTATGGGGAGTACTAAGTACTCCCATGTGACACCTCTCCTGCGCGAGCTGCACTGGCTTCCTGTGGTCTATCGAGTGCGTTTCAAGGTCTTGATTACGATCTTTAAAGCGCTCCATGGCTCAGGACCTAGTTACTTGCAGGATCGTATTCTGCCCCATACATCCCTACGACCCATCCGCTCGCACAGAGAGGGACTTCTCCAGGTGCCGTCCACCAGACAGTGCCATGGGGCGGCGCTTAGGAGCAGAGCCTTCTCTGTGGCGGGCCCAGCCCTGTGGAATGACCTCCCCCCGGATATTAGGACCACTACTGACCTCCGCTCCTTCCGTGTCAAGCTCAAGACCCACCTTTTCCAAATAGCTGGCCTGGCTCAACCATAACTTCGTAACGCTCCTGTTGGGTTTTTTAATTTAGTAATTTTATTTAAGGGGATTTTAAATTGTGTTTTAATTGTCTTTCACTTATAAGTCAACTCTCCTCCATGCACATATGTATATGTCTCTGTTCTTTTTGTATATATGTTTGTCTTATATGTATTTTTATCCGTTTTGATTGTACGCCGCCCCGAGTCCTTCGGGAGAGGGTTGCGGCTAATCAAATAAATTATTATTATTATTATTATTATTATTATTATTATTATTATTATTATTATTATTATTATTATTATTATTATTATTATTATTATTATTACTTTCTTACCATTAGTAAAGGTTTTTCAAAAACAGCTGCTGCAACCTATTAGCAATAGCACTTATATACCACTTCACAGTGCTTTACAGCCCTCTCTAAGTGGTTTAGAGTCACCCTTTAGCCCCCAATAATCTGGGTCATCATTTTACTGACCTCAGAAAGATGGAGGGCTGAGTCAACCTTGAGCTGGTCAGGATCAAACTCTTGGCAGTGAGTTAGCCTGCAGTACTGCATTCTACCCACTGTGCCATCACAGCTCTATGGACTATTGCTAGTTGTCTTGAGATGTTGATTTGAGATTCTTTTAGTCTCTATGACTAGGATTTACCTTTTTTTTCTGGAAGAATTTTATTGGTTTTTTTTTTAAAAATTGGGGGAAGGGTAGGTGGATATACAAAAAAAAAATTTTTGGCAGCTCCATCGTGCTAGAGGTAGGAATCTCTCCAATTCTCACAACTTTTTACAGGGAAAAAAAAAGATAAAAGATAAGCAGAAACAGCATCTTATTATACATTGTATCAACCATGTGTTCAATCATCTCTTTTGCCACTTTCTAATATATCAACAATTAAAATGATATTCCAGATATATTTATTTTTGTGACCTGAGTCTTTCCATTATTGTTCCCTCCCCCCTGTCCCCAGGCGGAGCTGCTGCCCCTCCCTCCTTCATGACTTGTGTTTTGTCGCCTTTTTCACTACTTCTTATATTTCTGTCCTCTAGGAGGGCACTATGTTTTTTAATGAAGGCCTCTGCCTCCACGACTGTGTTAATTCTAATTCTGTTTCCCTCCCATAAGATCAGCATTCCTTCTGGCAATAACCACCTAAACCAAATTCCCTTATTATATAATTTCTTTGATAAGGAGGAATACTTCCTCCTCTTATCTCTTATTTTTTTCAGAATTTGCTTAAGAATGGCAATTTCTTTATCTTTATATTTTAGTGCTCCCTCCCTCTGAGCCCCTAGAATCTCATCCCTCGTGGTCTTCCTAAGAAATTTAACATGTACTTCCTTTGGAACATTATGTGTTCTGGCATATGCTGAATTAATCCTATAAACCAGATCCATATCCCACCACAACTGTTCTTTATCTCTTTTAATATATTCTGCTAAAATTGTACTCATAATATCCTTAAGATCTTCATCTTCTGTCTCCGGTAGGTTCTGGAATCTGAGAAAGAAGGACATTCTTTCAAGTTCTATCTTTGCCATAAAATTTTCCAATTCTATATTCCCCTTCTGGACTGCCTTAACCTCCTCCCCCAGCCCAGCTGCGCCCTCCTCTAGCACACCAATTCTCTGTTTATTTTCTGTTATTTGTTGCTGCACACTTTTAAGCTCATCTCTAAAATCTGCTACCTCCATTTTATCCCTGCATAATAGCTTGGAACATTTGAGCAACAGATAAATCTTTTGAACTCTCTCCATTCTTTTCTTGTAAAAATGATGAAATTTTTGTATGTTGAATCGTTGGACTGGATGCAGTAGAAGTTGGTGCCGAGGCTGCTTTGCCTGTAGGTGGTTTTCTGGGCCCCCAGTCTAAGTTCAGAAAGAGTAAAAATCTTTTGCAAAAGAAATGGCGTCTGCGAAGCGTGCAGCCGAGCAAGTCCGAGAAGACAGGCAAATCCAAAAGTGAAAATTAACCCTCTGTCACAGTTCCAAGCCAAGAAGTCACTCAAAAAAAAGGAAATCAAATAGTCCAAATCCAGAAAGACCACGTAATAGGAGAGGCTCCAAGAGTCCTTCAGGGGGGATAATATAAAGCCAGACTTTCTTCAAAGGTAGTTTCAAAAGGCAGACTTCATTTATAAGTGCGAAGAAGAAGAAGGAAGCAGGCCATCGTGGCTCTTCCTCGGGATCAGGAGCAGAACATTAAAAACTTCCATAAAACTTTCAAAACAACTCAGCAATCAGCTCTTGCAGTTATGATATAAATCTTTTCACATAGTTCAAGTGGCTAATTCAATTTTTTGCTCTCTATCTCCATTCCGAGATTGAGAGACAGTCCAAATGCCGCTTTGCCTGAGAGGGGTAGAAAAAAAAAAAAACAACCCCCCTCCAATCTTCCTACTTAAAACAGATTGAATCCACAACTTGTAAAAAAGCCACTACTCGTCAGTTAAAAGCAATTAAAGAGATTGGAGCAAATTTTTCACCTCCAGCACTTCAGCCGCTGCATGTAGTTAACTCTTTCCTTCCGGAATCCATTCAGCGAAGGTGCTGTTATGCACCCCCTACGCTCCCTGGCTCCTAAGGCGAAACTGGAGACCCCCCCATGGCTGCCGCCTATCTGGGGGGTTCCAGCAAGCCGCCCTACGGCAGGTGGTCCCTCCAAGACTCCCTGTGCTCCTAAAAGGAGCCCACTGGAGAAGCGAACAGCGGACCAACGTCCGTCGCCTTTGGAAACCGGAAGTGATCTCTGCTAGGATTGACCTTTTCTTAAAATATCCTGTTAGGTGAATTGTTTTGGTCTAGCTAGTTAGTGAAAATGGTAGCTTAGAAAATGTTGGACTGATTAAGGTTAAATAGTGTTGGACTGCTTGGTTGGAGGATAAAGTGGACAGGAAAAAAACTGATGTTAAGAATCTCCTTTATCAATCAGCACTTGGAATTTTCTTGGCACTGAGCAAATGCAGTCCCCAAAGCCTCGGTGTCTTTTGCTGTATGCTGTTTCCTTCCTTCCTTCCTTCCTTCCTTCCTTCCTTCCTTCCTTCCTTCCTTCCTTCCTTCCTTCCTTCCTTTTGTTAGTGAAAAATAGATTCCAAAATGTTGTTAGTATCAGAATCTTCCTCCTAACCGTGATGTTTTGATTAATGTTCTGTTCTACTGAATTCCAGACACCGTCCAGGAGTTGCACACGCTGGTAGATACAGTTGCGTCTGAATCCGGTTACAGCCACCCAACAGACTTGACCGTAAGGTACGATTCCTCTGAGAGAACAGGCAGAACTCTGCAGAACTTTTCCTGGGAAGCAGCTTTGCAGATCTCATAGCATGTAAAAATAGGTATCATGATTTCAATTTTGAGGAACTAGAATTTACTAATCTTATCAGGTTGGCAAAATATCCTTACTTACACGTACTGATATTTGGGTTACAAAGATAACAGTGTAGTTGAATAACAGTGAGATTTCTGGATGTTTATGGATTAAAGATACAAATGCTCTTTTTGAGCATTTATTTCGCTGAGGTGAATAAAACAAATTGGGCATAAAATTATAGAACTGAAAATATATTTTTATAATGTGAGAAATCATTATAAAAGTAATTATTTTAAAAAGATAATGTCTTGAAGCATCTATTTGACTCTAAGCGTAGCCTTTTTATCTGAAAAAAAATCTAGGGGAGGAAGAGGAAGGTTAATGCCCAGGGTAGAGCAATTCCTTGGCATGCCAGCTAAACATCTTTAGAAGCAGGCAGCAGAGTCTGATCTGCCTGAACATTCTTCTCTTCTCCTGAACTACAGGACAAGCAGTCCTCGACTTACGACTGTAATGGAGCTGCCCATTACAGTTGTAAGTCATGACGGTCATAAAGCAGGTCACCCTCCTGATTGACCTGATTACGACCTTTTTGCTGTGATCGTTAAGTGAATGTGGCAGTCATTAAGCAAATTCATCCGAAAACTGGAAGCAAACACCAGTTTTCAGCAAAAACTTTGTAAATTGCACTCACATGCAGACAGCCATAAAATGTAGGCTTATTGCCAAGGGTCCAAAATGCAGTCATATGACTGGAGTATGTGTGTCATAACTTCGGAACCAGGTTGTAAATGCCTTTAGGGAGAATCCACTATAATTTTATATGGTCACTAAGCAACCGGTCATAAGTTGAGCGTTAGTTCTATCAGTCATGAAGACTCAGAACAGCAAAGGAAGTCTTTGTAAAGCAATGATAGTTCTTTGAATTCTGATCAACGTGGTAGTTTTGTTGAAAGATAACCTGACGAACTTCTAATAAAAAAAATAATACCAATTTCTTGAGGAATGCGCCTCCTTGGGTTTGACAATGGCTGTGGCCTGGAGGCTGCAGTTTCTGAAATGGGCCTGGGTCAAGTCAAGGAAGAGAAGGCAGACGCTCTTAGGCCTAAAAGGAAACGGAAGGCAGGCTAGGAAGGGGGTCCCGCCCGTAGTCTCCATGCTCCGTTTGCCAGTGTCCCAGGTTGAAAAGTGAGGGCGGGGCTGCCAGTATTTGGGTGGAAAGCTTCATTGAGCAAAGGGGGGATGGGACTGTTTCCAGGATTGGGTTGCTGCTTTTTTGCCTCCAAGTTTCGCACTGACGTTTTTTTCTTTCTTCCTTCTTTTGTAAACTGCCCTCCCTGCACAGGAACTACAGCAAGCGGAGTCACAGCAAAACCCAGAGATTCAGTCTCAACCAGTGGGTGGAGCACAGCAGGCGCAACTTTGGCCGCTTTGATGGCGTTCCTGATCACTTTGAGCGCAGCCCAATCCTAAGCTAGGGGAGATTTTACTCAGAGTTGTTCTTTAAATGTATTGGCAGTTCAATTTAATGAGCGTTCGTATGTGTTACTATTAATACGAAGGCCAATTTAATGTATTTATTTTTTATTACAAACATTTGTTCACTTTGTCCTAGATCTTTTTCACTGCTGAATATTTTAGAAATGTTGTGTTTTTACTATTCTATTTGATATTGCACCTTGTATATGTTATGTTTGTTTTAAAATTCTGGGACCTATTATCCTTTTTCTCCTTCTGTGCTTACTGCTTGATTGTGTCCAGATTAATTGTCTACTATTCTGTTTTTAAAATTTTATGGAAAGTCTAGGCACTCTGACTTTATCGTTGCACATTGACAACGAAGAACCATGATACCAATTCGGATTCCATGGGCAAATATCTCATATTCCTTCAGATACATAATGGAGGCCGTTCACACATTCAGCTGCTAAGGTTTGAGGCTACAAATAAGTGAAGGAAGCAGCATTTGATGAATTGGAAAATTGTTCACCCCTTCTTGAAATGCTCATGTGTATAGGGGATCATCCAGCATAATACCCTGCTTCCCTGAAAATAAGACTTCCTGGATAATAAGCCCAATTGGGCTTTTGAGCGCATGATCTAAAATAAGCCCTCCCCAAAAATACTACAGCACAGCAGCAGCCATGAGGTGACTACGCTCTCTACCTCCTGCACCTCAAAAATAATCAGACCTCCCCGAAAATAAGGTCAAGGGCTTATTTCGGGGGTCAAAAGAAAATAAGACCCTGTTTTACTTTTTGAGGAAACACTGTAGGCTTTAGAGGATTGCTTAAAATGTAGAAGCCTTTTCTTAGGTCATCATTCCCTCTAATAGCAAAAGCTAGCTATCGCAAGTGACATGAACATGTCCTAAATTAAAGTAATGGTTAATATATATTTAGGGCAGTTGTGAGTGCTCATTATCTCTGCTAATGAATGTTATTGTTACGTAGAAACGGAGGCTCGGCAGCCTTGGGCAGGTGCTTATATACAATAATGCAGTATTTTGCTTAAAAAAAACAGGCTTGTTTTTCTGTGCTTTAGCCATCTGTACAACTGAGGTCAAACCCTGTCCTTTCTTAAACCCTTGCGCTCTTATAGGAAACATTAGTGAAGCACAGAAATAACAGGAGTCCTCCGTATCTGTTCTCCAGGTTAAGATAGATGAGAAAAAACAAGCACAGAGGCTTCGGGGAAAAACAACTCTTTGCAAAATGCTCTGGTTCTAGAAAGAAACAGCAAAAAATGACAGCATCTTGTGACATAAGATTTAGCTTTCTGCTTCTGTCTTTCAAAAGTGGAGCATTCTCTTCCTAAACTAAGCCTTTGATGGAGAGTCCCTGCTGTGGCTCTAATCCACCCTCTCTTGTTCTGCAGCGCATGGCACTTGCCAGAAGAAAACCGCCTTCCTTTCTTTTTGCTTTTTCCCTTGAGTTATTGTTGACTCCTGGTGGTTGTCTGGACACTAATCACTGAAGATTTTTTGGCTACCTTTTTCAGAAATGATTTGCCTTCGGAGGCTGCGAGAGGGCCTGGCCTAAGGTCCTCCAGCTCCTTTTTTGGCCTAAGGCAGAATTAGAAATTACAGTCTCAGGTTTGAGCCTCATCCCTTACTAAACACCAGGCCAAACTGGCTGGTTCCACCATTCTCTCGTAGAGTTCAGAAGAATTTTAAAAGTGTTGTGAGCAACTCGGAATCAGCGCAGGTAGTCATCGACGTACGACCACAATCAAGGTTAAGAGTTGGGATGTAAAAAAGCGCAGTCCTTCCTTCCACTAGATGCTTCCAGGACTACCTCATAGGGACAGCCCACAACTCAGAGCTGCGACCTCTGAGAAAGCAGCTTCCCCCATTTCCTTAGGAACGTAAGACACCTCAGCAGGGAGACTAACTCTCTTGCAGTCCCAGCTGGTGATGGACTTGCCTCTGTTCCTGATGGAGGTGAGAATCCAGGAGGAGGACATACGGAAATGCCTTGCTGGCGCTCACGGTTTTTGGTTCCTAAACAGCGGCTTTCAAGGCATGTCCTTGAGGTATCTGCTGTTTTGCTGTAATGCCAAAATGATGGGAGACCAGAAAGCTTGCCCTTTGGCAGCAGTGGATTCCTGGCGGGCCGGGTGGAACCCCCTTCTCTCCTGGAGGCCCAGGGCATTCCCCTCAGGCTCTGCATGCCAAAAAGGCAAGCTGCCTTTCTGGGGTGGGGAAGGACTCTGCTGCATCCCTGCACTACAGGTTGTCCCTGGTTAAGAACGTCCGACTTAGGGACAACTCAGACTTACAGACCAGACGGCTGTTGCTAAAAATGTTGAATGGCATTCTTTCTTGAGTGTTGGATGGCTGGAGCCACACATTTCTACTACCCAGCTGTTTTCGTTGCTCCTGAAAACATTGCGCAGCTTCAGCGTTCGTCAACTTGAGAAAGGAGAACATCGTTCACCATTTTTAGGCAGTTTATTTGTAAGTAAAAGTTACTCCTCCACATCCCAAGTTCCGACTTACATATAGAGTCAAGACTTAGTAATGGGTCTTATTTTTAACCTGTGTTGTTGATCTCGGCTGGTGAATGCCCCAGGGAGGTGCATCTGTGAGCCACAGGCTGGCTCTGAGGAGCACCTCTGCGGAGGAGGAGTGCCTGCAGCCAGGCACCTTCAGGATGCCCCTACTGTCATCACTGATGCTAATGTCCAGCTAATCTGATCCTAATGCTGGACGGAAGAGACAGCTCTAACCGGACCCATTTCTTAAGTGCAGGCCATTTGCCAGCTTCTCCCTCCACCTGGAGGCACGGAAAAAAGATACCGGACAGGCAGTCCTTGGCTTACAACTGGTTGCTTAGCAACCATTTGAAGTTCTGACAGACAGGCCTGAGGGTTGCCCCCCCCGGGGCCTGGTAGTCACATGGCCACCTGTCAGGTACTTGGCAACCAGTCTGCTTTTACAGCTGTTTGTGGTGTCCTATGATGACAAGATTGTTGTACTACATCTGACCAAAAAACAGCATTTACTTCTGATTTTTCACAAAACCAAGAGTACAAACAATGGGTACATTTAATGATCACTGCAAAGTCACAAAATTGGGTCACTTACATGGGTGTGAGTGACCCAATTACAGTTGTACAACCTACAACTGTAATGAGCAAACTCCATTTCAGTTGTAAGTCAAGGAATACATGTAATGATTTGTGAACTTGCAGCCTGAAAATATAAATGAGTCTTCACACACACACCTTTGCTGACAAGGTTACCTGCTAGACAAGTTGCTTTATTTCAGATTATCCAAGGTTAACTACACCTGTCCTCTAACCGCTTCTTAAAAGCTCCAACTCTGAGAGAGGCAAGGGGGATCCGTTTTCCTTACAGCATCTTAGGGTTGGAAATGACTTCAAGACCATCGAGTCCAACCCCCTGCCCAGTTCTGACTATTTTTATTTATTTAACATATTTGCTGCCCACCCCAACCACCAGTTGACTATCTGAGGCATTTGAAACCCTCCAGGGATGGAACCTTCATGGCTCCAGGAGACCGGCTGCTCCACTTCTCATCATTTGGACAGAGAATCCCTCTTAATTTCAGACGTGGGTCTCCCTTCTGCAAAGGGCAGGGAATAAGTTCAGCCTTTTCCCGGGGACTGCCACATTTCCCTCCTGATTTCTCCAAGGCCTGCTCAGCGACGAGACCCTGGAGCATGTGGGAAACTCCTAGGCAAAGGGAAGCAGGAAGGCTGGGCCACCACCAATTGTCCTAAAGGAGAATGGTCCCCAAGGAACCTTGGAGGCCATGTAGTCCAACTCCAAGTCAGTACAGGTAGGCACTGAGTGAAGGCGGGTGCTTGATTGGGACCCTTCCTCTCAAGCATAGCTAGAGATTCAGAGGGTCTTACTAGGCTGGCAGATACCTCTAAGTACGCCAGAGAGCGGAGGAGGTCTCTGCACAGCATGGATTACAAGCAGGCAACTCATCCTGTGGATGTTGCGGAGGCGAAGTGGGGAGAAGTGGAAAGCCGTCAGCTAGACTGAAGGATGTCAGTATTTCAAATCCGCTGCATCGGACCCTTCTCTGATGATGGCAACCATCATCGGAAACAGAAGGTTATTATAACAACCGGAAACGGTTGAATAGAGGAGGCGGACTGGGGACGGCAGTTTCATTACACTCCCGGAAATGCAATAATAATTTTAAAAAGTAAAACTCGTATTGAGCCAGAATCTCTCTCCAACAGTCCGACTGAATCCTCAACCACTTCAAGTTAAAAATTGGAGAATGCAACTTTTCTATTGAATCTCCCTGAAATTATATTTGCTTCTTATTTTATGATAGTAAACAATTTATTATTCTGATGAATAATAAATAATGAATGAAAAAGCTTCTTGGATGAGAAGTAAAACATCTCCAAAGAGAAACCAGAAAGTGCAGTTGCCTCTTGAAAAAAGCACTTTTGGGACAACCACGACCGGATGACTGAGAATCTCCGTAGATACCCTGGTGAATTGTCAGCTCCGGATCCATGTCTTGGCTTGAAATTGGCTAGTCTATCTGGGAGATAGGTTAAATAATAATCTTGATTGCGTATTAGGATTGAAGCCATTAGAACAGTTGATTACCGCCTGTAGTGAGGATGCAAATTCTCTTTGTGGTCATTGGGCAGTTCAACACGTGTGCATTACCATCCCCTTGTATTTAAACGTCTCTTTCTGCATCACACTTCATGAAAGGGAACATGGATTGGTTGGTAATTGCCTTTTCTTACTTTTTGTTACTATTTCTTTTTTGTTAACAGCAAAAAGTACCTTACAATTTTGTTTTAACATCTTTGTTGCCAGCCGCTTCTGAATCATATGGCCCTGAGTCATGAATCAAGTACTCATGATAGGTAAAGGGAGTAGACTTAATCCATGAGTTCCAATCCTGCTTCAGGCAGAAAAACCATCTGGGTGACTTTGGGCCAAGGACTCTTTCTCACCCCAGGCCACCTCCCAGAGTTGTCGCTGTGGAAGGTATGTTGAATATGTTCACCACCTTCAGTCCTTTGTAAAAACAAGAAAGGTGGGATACACCTAAATGAAATAATGCTGGGGCCACAATCTAGAAGTCAACAAATTAAAACCTCCTCTGCTGCCATTGTGTCACGCAGATAAAAAGGCTCAGGCGGAGATCAGCTTTTATTACCAAAAGGCTCAAAGATGCAAAACACAACAGCTAAATGAAAAGTAATACCTCCACCTTCAGAAATATAGTTTGAATAGGAATATTTTGATAAATAAATCCGGAAAAAATCCTTGAACTGAGCTCTTTGGTCACCTGTCTCCACTTGATTACCATCATCTGCTACACATTTGCAAACAATGGACAAGCTTCTAAGCCATCATGAAAGGGCAAACTTGATCTCTTCAGCCACTTCCTGTCAGTATTTTCCATGTCTTCATTTGAGTCAAACTGTCAACTCATAAAGCTGCCATGGTGAGCAAGGGGGGGGAGCGCATTCCACACATACTTTTGTCTAGATCTTAGTTACCACAGCAGGCTTGGGAGGGGTGCACCTCATTGGGGAATGTGATTTATGACACAGACTGAGGGGAGGGAAGGAACAGGAGTAAAGTTCAGCTATAATTCAAATAAGGCTCAGATCTGACTGAACAAAAGGTCTTGCCAAAATAAATGCTTCTACTAGCTTTTCTTTTGAAATTTGGCTCGAGACTCATGAATCAATTAGGAAACTTGACACAAACATCTCTTCAGTATTTCTTCAAATAGAAGGGTGGAATTCACATGGTGCCCAGTCCGGATGGTGGGATCCAACTTCACGATTACTTCCTGGGTGGCTTGTGAGGTCTGAGGGCCCTAGTATTATGTTGTAGCAAATTTCCTTCTTGTGCTTCCAAGCTCTGCTTAATTGGGTTTCCAGCTTTTGAGAGTTGGAGTGTAGCTTTCTGATAGTGGTGCCAGGTTCAGAGAAATCCAAATAAATCCATTTGTATCTCAAAAGGTTAATTATTAGCCTTCCTGCTAAAGCCAAAATTGATTTGTTTTTTGCAGGTGAAGTTTTGTGATATCATTACACAGGCTGATGCTTTGTTTCTAGCTGATAATAATGATGTCACATTACTGCAATGACATTTCTTTCTTTTTGTGCAATGATTTTTGGAAAATTTAAACACTTGCAGCTTTTATTTGTCCTGTCAGCATATGAAGAACTCATTTTGCACAACCTTCCATTATCAAAGAACATCACTAATGTGACCTACGTATTTTTGTAGAACACCAGACTTGACAATTTCTTTTTGCGTGGTCTGATTATTTATAATCAGTTCATCAACTTTTTTCACGTGAAACTCATCAGTTGCTCTCACAGATAATTTCTGGTCTCACAAATCCAGTGTTCCAGATTCACCATTGTTACATTTTTTACCCAAGGGACATGCAGTACTCATGTCATTACCATAAGTTGCATTCAGTGTTGAGATTCAAGGGTAGGGACTTTTTTGTCAATCAAAAATTCTGTCATGGTGTGTTGCTGAAAGTGCACTGAGAAGTGTTTTACTTCTACTTTTACTTTAGAACAACAGCAAAACACTCTTTTCTCACAACAACTTCCTGTGAGGTGAAATGAAAAAAAAAAAGTTGCTAAAGAACATGTCAGAGCTTCTAGTGCAGTGGTGGGCAACCCGCGGCTCGGGAGCCACATGCGGCTCTTTACACCCTTTAATGCGGCTCTTCTGTGTGCCGGGTGCCCGCTCCCCTCCCTCCTCTCGGGCTTCGGAGGGAAGCTTCTGCAAAAGCCCGGGTGAGTGACAACCAATTTTGGTCCTATGACTGCAGAATGCTGCAAAATACCATAAATGCAGGCCAGTTGTTGAGTGTTTCAAATGTGATTGGAACACTCAACAAGGTGACCACAGTGTGTGTGTGTGTGTGTGTGTGTGTGTGAGTGAGAAAGACAGACAGAGAGAGGAACAGAGAGAGGGAGTGAGGGAGGGAATCAGAGAGAGACTGACAGACAGACACACACACACACACAGACAGAGAGAGACAGAGGGGGAGGGAGGGAAAGAAAGACAGACAGAGAGACACACACAGAGTGAGTGATTAAGTGAATGAGTGAGAGACAGACACACCCACATACACAGAGTGACAGAGAGAGAGGAAGGGAGGGGAGAGAGACAGAGGGAGAGACAGAGACAGACACACACACACACAGAGTGAGTGAGAGACAGACAGACAGACACACACACACAGAGTGACAGAGATGGGGGAGGGAGGGAGAGAGAGACAAAGACCCAGAGAGAGAGAGAGAAAGAAAAAGAAAAAAAGAAAGAAAGTGGGAGAGAGAGATGAAATTAAAAACAACAACATACAAACCTGACTTACTCAAACTATCCAAGGAAATGCAAGGCCAATGTTCACATTAGTGGTTGTGACTTTGTCAGTCAATGTCAGGATGTAATCTTCTCTACATTGTAAGGCAAATTTTTACGGAATTTAACGTTATCGATAAATAATATCGTTCTAAAGTTTTTGTTTTATTAGTTGTGTTATTTGTATCCTCCCGACCTATGTGGATACTTGCATGCAGAATATTCTCAATAAAAACTTATTGAAACTAAAAACAGTGTACCATCCTATGTATTTTCGGTTTTAAAAATGTGGCTCTCAAAGTAAATTTCAGTCGTGGTTTTGGCGAGATTTGGCTCAGTTGAAAAAAAAGGTTGCCCACCACTGTTCTAGTGCATCAATGCTGCCATCTGTTGGCAACTTTTGATGGCATTACTTTTCATTCAGCCTCTGATCTACGAAGTCCACTGAAGGTTCATTATTCCTAGCTTCAGAAATTTCCATGTGACTTTCAATTGATCACTGGCCCTTTCTTTTCTACTGGACTTGCTAAAAGAATTTGCTGGTAGATACAACTGAACTGCAAGAGAGCAGATACTAAAACGTGGCTTCTTAAAATATAAGATGAAACAAGAGAAGTATAAACCAGTTCGAGTTTGCAGATGAATAAGAAAATTGCAGCAACTGATTTTATTAAAGGATAGTAAGTTTTTGTTTGTTTTTATTATTGTCTTGCTAATGTTGGAATTCTTTGTAAATAAATGTTGTTTGCCCAGGGCTACATACATCATTTTCCACAGGTCTCTCCTACGAAGCTGTTTAGATAGTGTCATGGATGTTTTAATCCTCTGTGGATAAGCATCAACTTGAAAAATAATTTATGAAACAGTGTGCTGCAATCAATGTGGCATCAACTGTGGGAAATAATAAGTGTTCTAATTATAAGTTAAGCACAGTTAGGGTTTGATGTTTGAATGCCAAAACCAGAATCACATAATAACGGTTCACATAGCACACTGACATAAATAAATTAGAATTGTCTGGTTTTACACAAATCTCTAATTTGTAAACCAGGCAATGTCATTATGGTGTAATGTGTGGTATTCGCGTTCTCTCTGTCCTTGTAAGTACAATTTGGCCATCAAGAACCTATGGATCTGCTTTTTTGAAGCAGGAACTTAAATGTTGTCTCTTTATCCAACTGAGCACCAATGACCAAGTATCTTAAATTTGAAAATGATCCTGTTTGTAGATGTTGCTGCTAGGGTACTTTGTGAGTCAAGCAATGGGGTTTTCAAGCAATGGATGGAAACTAATCAAGGAGAGAAGCAAGCTAGAATTAAGGAGAAATTTCCTGACAGAAGAATAAATCTGTGGAATGGATTGCCTCCAGAAGCCGTGGGTGCATCACCATCGGAGGCTTTAAAGAAGAGACGCTGGGCAGCCATTTGCCCAGAATGGTGCAGGGTTTCCTGAGCAGGAGATTGGACTAAAGACCTCCAACTCTGTTGTTCTGTTATTCAAGGACATTTCTTGTTTTATATTTGTTACATTTACAAGCACAATTTATATTTGTTACATTTATAAGCACAAATTTAATGTAGGATTAATTGTTATGCCTAATTGGAAAATCATTCAAGGTTGAAATATTTGATTTCTCACTTGTGAAATTATTTTACCAGTTCGGTGTATCAAGTTTTTGAAGCCATTCAATTGTTACAAGTATTTTAGAGGAGGAAAAATATTCCCATTTTGTGGTTGTATTTTTGTCTGCTGACCTTATAAAAGCACATTTAATGCTGTTCAGCACAGACCTTTCTTAAATAATGCAGAGGCTGATTGCAGCCCTCTTGTATTTTGCTCTGACCCTCCAAAATCTTCCTTCTCAGTTATGTAATATATGGCTTTTTTTTTTACTAGTGTGTGCTCATAATGCATAACTGCTTCTTTAGATTGGTTGCCCCAGTGAGTCCGGGGGCTGGTTTTTCATAGCTTGAAAGCCCAGGAGTTGCTTTGGGCTAGCATTATTTATCCCTGCTTGTCGTTCTCTAATAGCATGTAAGGCTCCATCCTTGAAATGTGCAATTACAGAAGCTAATGACAAAGTGCAGCACTAACTTCTTTGCCTTTGATGCTGGCAGGAGGCCTGTGTGGAGGCTGAGCGAGCGGCAAAGACTTTGCCTCCCCATTTTCTCTTCCAATGAGGCTGGGAGAAGAGCCGCATGGGGCCTGCTGCTAAGTGTGGGCAGGGTTTTTGCAAACTCCATTGGGTTATTTCTCTACACCTCTGCATTGGCTGCATGAGGCCCTGGAAATCCTGCTCCTGTTCAAAGGGGGAGGGGGCTGGGAGAACAACTGACAGAGGGTCCCTTTCTATTGCAGTCCTTCTTAGTGGGGGTTCAAAATCTTTGGAGAGAATAGAATGTAGAACATAGAAAACTCTCATTTGTGGTTAGGTTTCAAACTTGAAGTGGCCAAGGGAAGGGTACTCAATCAGAATAGAGCTGGAAGGGACTTTGAAGGTCTTCTATTCCAACCCCCTGCTCAAGCAGAAGACCCTAGCGCCCAGACCATTTCAGACAAGTGGCTGTCCAGTCTCTTCTTAACAACCTCCAGTGATGGAGCTCCCACAACTTCTGGAGGCAAGCTGTTCCACTGGTTAATTGTCCTCATTGTTAGGAAGTTTCACCCTTAATTCCAGGTTGCTTCTCTCCTTGATTAGTTTCCATCCATTGCTTCTTGTCTTGCCTTCAGAGACTTTGGAAAACAAGTTGATCCCCTCTTCTTCATGGTAGCCCCTCAAATCCTGGAATACTGCTATCATGTTACCCCTAGTCCTTCTTTTCTCTAGACTTGCTTGCCATACTCAATTTCTGCAACTACTGTTCTTCATATGGTTTTGTCTCCAGGCCTTTAATTGCTCTCCTTTGAACTTTTTCCATGTAACCTAAGAAAGTAAATCTGATCTAATCAGCCTTAATATTAATCCTAATTTAATCCAGTGTCGAGTATTCTGCCTCCGAACCTCTCCACATTTTAACAAATCCAGTGCTGTTACTGTAGTTTCTTAAGAGTAAAGGTACATCTGAGATCCGGTTTGGTGTAGTGGTTAAAGGACCCAAGCTAGAAAGGAAGACATTCTGAGTTTCACTTCTCTTTTAAGTGCAAGCTCAGCTGAATGACATTGAGCCAGTCATTCTCTCTCAGCTCTAGGAAGAAGGTAATGGCAAGCCATTTCTGGAAAACCATGCCAAGAAAAACACAAGGATTATACACATCCAGCTGTTTTTCCATGCCTCTTTTGCTCCGTGCTTCTAACTTTGAACCCAACCCAAATTGAAAATGGCTGCACAGTTGGCAGGAAGACATCTCCTCAGGATTCTAGGCTTAGCAAATGCTGAATATTTGCAATTAAAAATGAATCCTCCTTTAAGGGTAGAGATATCTGGGGAACGGAGGTTTTACAACATTATGAAATGGTTGTTGTTCCCTCTTTATTATTGGCTACTTCTGAAAAAACGTTTCCATGCAGCAATGAAGTTTTAACTTAGCTTTCATTTGCTTGTTGTTTAATCAAGAGAACATGTTAAGCTAAGATAAAAGTGGGAAATGGGTGGAGGAATTCTGAGCCAAGGAGAAGTATTGGGAAAGCTTGGGGAGATATCTAGATCAGTGTTTCTCAATCTCAGCCACTTGAAGATGTGCGCAGAATCCCTCAGCCTTAATTATCCAAACAAAGGCCTCTTCCTTTAAAGGAAGTGCCACTGAATCACCCTGAAGAAATTAGATAGGGCCAAATGTCCAGGTTCTTGCTACTCAAGATTTGATAATGAAAGTATGCATGTCTCAGATATTTCCAGGAGCAACCCAGAGCCAAACATTTAGCCCCTCCTCCCAAAATGTGCCCTTATATTCAGCATTAATTCAGTGCTAATTAGCTATCTTCCTGGCCAAACTAAGTCATAAATGGATGTAGAAACTACAACTGATGCACTTAGACTGCCTTCCATTGAGGATCTGTACATGGCATGGATAAAAAAAAAAGGCTGAAGAAATATCTGCAGACCCCTCACCTCCTGGACATAAACTAGCTCAACTTCCCCGCTACAGAGCATGGCCTGCCAAAACAACCAGATACAAAGACAGTGTCAGGCTTGGCCTGACAGCAGCCATCTTTTCCTTCTGGGCCTCAAGCCTGCTACATATGCAAAGATTCTACTGTGGGAATCTGGGAGGGGAGTTGTATGGAGCATGGGAGATATGTAGCCATAATAACATTCTTTCTCAGAGAGTCAAGGTCGTTTTGTCCCTGCACCTGGACTGACGTGGATGGGAGGAATCTTCCTTTGTGACAGTGACTGATTGGGCCATGTGATGGACATATAGGTGCTGGGCAGGGTCTTGAACTTTCAACTGGGTGGGGAAAACTTGGAAGCTTTCAGATTCAGGTTTTCCCAGATGTGCCAGCATGGCTTCTTTAATAAATTGGAACTTTGAGGAATATCTAGCCTCGGATTCGTATTTGATTGAGGATGCTATCTGGAACCCTGACAGATAGTTTTCCCCCTTCTGCCATCATTCTGTTGAACACCTAATTCTCACCGCCTAAAGATATTTACCCATGTAGTAGGGCTGCTAATAACACAGGAAAACCTTCCCCGCCCCCCAGGCCAGAGAGGAACGAGGGGCTGGTTTTCTCCTTATAGCCACCCGTAACTTTTTTCGGCACCATTGTAACTTCAAACAGTCATTAAATGAACTGTTGTAAGTTGAGGACTACCTGTACATACAAACAACTAAGTAATATAATCCAATAGTAGAAAGTAGTAGGAAAGATGAGAAGGATAACAGTAATACAGCCCTACTACATTCCAGGTGCAAACCAGGCGCCTGCTGATTTGCACCTGGACAAACGGCAGGAATGTTCTGTGAGTGTCGCATGGGGATAGAGACTGCCTCGAACAGGAAATAAATGGACCTCTTTATTGGGCCTTAATGCTGCTCCAACTGATACAGTCCTCGACTTACAACAGTTCATTTAGTGACCACCCAAAGTCACAATGGCACTAAAAATGATCTTTTCTGACCTGACGAGCAAAATCAATGGGGAAGTCAGATTCACTTAACAACCGGGTTACTGACTTAATTGCAGTGATTCATTTAACAACTGTGGCAACAAAGATCTTAAAATGGGGCAAAACTCACTTAACATGTTTCACTTAGCAACATAAATTTTGGCCTCAATTATGGTCATAAGTTGAGGATTACTTGTACACTGAGAGCTCATGCACTGGAGGCAAATTCCTTGTGTCTTCAACCACACTTGGCCAATAAAGCTAAGCTGTCCTCTCCTCTCCTGTCCTTCCAAAACTAAGTGAAGCCAGCTAAATGATTTGCAGCTTAGTGCAATCTATGAATCTTCCCTCTTGGATCTCTTTGGTTGTTGCTTGTCCATAGTTGAGGTGGAGGGGGGGGTGAGAGAGAGGGGGGGAGGGAGGGAGAGAGGGAGGGTGGGAAAGAGGATATTGTAGCCTAATGGAAACAATTCCAAGCTTGTGAGGCCTGAGCTACTCAAGGAAGTGCCCCAATTGACACACAGCTAACCCTGTAGGTTCTTCATTGACATTAATTTCCTTCCCCACCTGATCTGCCAAGCTGAAATGGTTCAATCCAAGAACTCCATTATACACGCCATATGTGAAAAAGGGCTCAAAAGTAGCATTTTGATGCATATTATTAATTCAGACATAAGGTTTAGAATAATTGCTAAGAATAATTCCTTTCCCTATAGTTATTTAAGCCCTGCTATAGCATGCTTTCCAAAGTCCAGCTTGGGGATAAGTGATCTTTTTAATAACTGATACACATTTCCATTCAAATGATATCACCCTTTCAATGTATTTTTAAAAATATGGTTTATTGCTTAAATTGTTATCACAGGTAACAACTATGTCCCAAGCCACACAACTTGTTCCGAGCCTCCTTTTTGGCGAGTGCTGAACAGAGCAAAGCATGGAGTGGGATCTTACCTTGCAAATAGCTGTCATGGGTTGCCCATAAATGCTGGTACCTTGTTTGGAATTTGCTGCAGTAGGACCTCCTTTCAAAGGGAACTCCCTCAATCTGGTGCTCTCCAGGCATCTGGGAACTGCAGCTCTGAAGGGCCATCCAACATGGCCAGCATAGGAGCATGAGGAGTAGGGAAAGCCATGTCTCAAGCTTGACTCGCTATTTTAGTTACCTACAAAAGTGATGCTGCTTTGAAGAGGCTCATTGGGACCCTCTGGATGTAACTCCCTTAGCTGAAATGCTGTCATGATGAAGATATTTCACAGGTTATCATGAAACCATCTCTACTGATGACTATCTAGCACTATACCCTCTCCTGTGTGGCGTATCAGAGCAATTTACTTGGGGAAATCCGTATAAGAAAGTTCAAAGGAAAGGTTAGAGAAGCCTAAAAAGAGCCACGTTGGGACATCCGAGAAGGAAATGGGAGACTGCAGAGAGATCCACGAAACGTGGTGTTGACACGACCACCATGAGGAACAGAGAGCCCTGAGTGGACCAGCTCTATGTACCTCTCTAAAGAAGGATCCTCCGGGCCTGGGATTGCCCACAAATGCTTCTGAGGAGATCACAAGATAGCCGTCCCTTCCCTAGAGCCCGGAGAGATGAGCCATCCTGTTCAAACCATGGTTGCCACCTTTGAAAGGACACTAAATTTACCTACTTTTCAGCTATTAAGAACCTTTGCAATGATACGTTTGACAGCACCTACTAAGTTTCCTTTCAATTATTGTTGTAATCCCCTTAAAGTCACTTAGATGATGAAATGGACTGTGTAGAAATTTAATAGATGATACTAAATAAATTCTTGGCAGAAGATTTTTAAGCACAAATTTAAGAATGTATTTTGGGGAGTGGGATAAACAGCAAAAAGGAGATTAAATTTTGATTTTAGAAAGTTATAAATAGGCTAAGGGTCCAGATAAATTTGAATTGACAATTTGGAATTAAAATTGTGGGGAAATGCTTTTGTTTTGTGATTATATATATATATATATATATATATATATATATATATATATATATATATATATATATATATATATATATATATATATATATATATATTTTTATATATATAATTTTTATATATATATATATATATATATATATATATATATATATATATATATATATATATATATATATATATATATATATATATATATATATATATATATATATATATATATATAAATAATTAGGCATTAAAGGGAACTAAAGATTACAATTAAAGAACATATAAACTCAACTAATAATTACAGATAGAGCCACATGCTAACATTAGACACACCGAAGGATATTTTTGAAGAAAGGATTCATAAATTAATAGTGTCAGCAGTGACACCTGCCTCTATGGAAAGATATCTAAAAGATGTTATAGAAGAAGAACAAGTTTTGCCTGACAAGATCAAGGCTGAGTCAATGTAACAAATGACAGGCTACAAGAATGATATGGAATAAGATATACTGATCATACAAAAGAAACTGGGTGATGTAATAATTAAAAGGCAAGTACAAACAATAAACCAAGGGGTTTATTGGAAAAATTTTCTAGATTATTTTCTTATTTTAGATTTACAAAAGAGGTTTGTTAACATTTTGAAGAATTTTTTAAAAAGGGAAAAGAAAAATAGAAATCAAACTCTATAACATTATTTGATGAAATAAAGATTAGAATTGTTAGAAGTAAAAGGAAGGAATACAACGCAGTACAATACAGTGACCTCCCAGTTATAAAGTCTCCTTCTCACCCTGCATTAATCAGGGGAATAGAACAACTTGCCACTGCCAATACGCTGCGGGACAATTTAACAATTCTATATAATTATTTTAAAATAAATAAGAATTATTTTAATTTTTGCCATTCACATTTGATTCTGTCCCTCCTTGTGCATCCTTTATTTAATGATTCTGTTTCACAATTTCTTTGATATTAATGTAATTCTTGTCCCATGGTGAGAAGATGGCTGTGTCGAGTTGTCAGAGGCCCTTAATCTGGAATCTTTTCTTCCCCCAACTGAGCCTTCAAACACAGTTTGGGAATGATTTCAGGAATGCAAGAACTCTTATTGGTGCCAGCTACTCAGATGCAATGCTCTTAATATTAAATTGGAGATCCTGCAAGGACTAACCCTTTCCATGGACCAGATTGCAACTGCTTGGCACACAATTATGGATGCATCGCATCAGACCCCACTGAAAAGGAACACTAGAAAGGGGGATGTGTCTGAGGAACCAGGGAACTGGCTAGGTAAGGCCTCAGTTCCAGTTTTCTGACCAAGTAATTAATTACTTTTTTTACATGCCCTAAAATTAAGGTCCAGCCAAGAAAACAGTAAGTTTAAAACAGGTAAATGCAAATACTTTGTTTTGCAAAAGGACAATTAATAGGGCATGAATTGTGATCATGACCACCCCCAAAAAAGGGGACATTAAAACATTTAATGGTAGACACTTAATGCCCTTATCTTGGATTGTTTCATAAAACTGCTAACTGATACTCTGAGTGTGCAAAACAGAGGATTAACTGTTGGGGCCAAACAGCAAGTGCTTATTATGGATTCCTATGAAACACCCCTTTGGCTATTCTCCTAAGAATCACAATAGTAAATGAGACCCTCCTCTCTTTAACCTGATTTGGTGGATCATCAGATTGTATAATTTTCAGAACTACACTAAACTATAATTCTAAAGACATTTTTGAAAAAATTAAGGGGATATAAAATCCATATATTTGTGACAGAGGTGGGATATACTTTCCCTATTTAAGAGGAAAAAACAGCATGTGTTCAGTTCTTCTCTATGGTGCTGTCAAACTTCATTGTTCTGTAAACCTGGAACATTTTTATCTTTATCTTTTTTGCATTCTGTGTTGATTATCCCACAAATCGTGAGAATAAGATGACTTACACAACTGCTCAAATAATCTGAAAGCAGCAACAGCAGCTAATGGAGCCCTGAGAACCCAGGTGGAAAATGTCATGTGCTTCTGATTTGTTTTTGTTTTGTTTTAAAGAAAGAACATTGAATGCCTCCAAACGATTATAAGTGCTTGATGTACAAAGAACAAGATGCCTGCAATGGAACCCATCGTGGAGCCAAATGTTTTGTTTAGTCCAAGGAAAAGTGTCTCCAATATTACCACCAGAAGGAGAGACTAAGGCAGTGATGCCTGAAATACAGGATAGCATGTCCTCCTTCAAAATTTAACCACGGTAGCCAAAAAGCAAAATAGCAACAAGATGAACTATTTTCCAGGAATTGGATGTAGGACAAGGAAGAGACATATAACATCTTATTCTCTCCGGCAGCAAAGGTAATTCAGTTTTCCCTACTCAGGTCCCCTTCAAATGTGCGGATTTCATCTCCCATAATCCCCAGCCACAAAGGTCATATACCTGCTGGAGATTAGGGGAGTTATCACTCAGTACATCTGAAAGGCATGGAGTTGGGGATCTAAGCTAGTCCTTCTTATTGAAGATTGGCCCTGGGTTTTTGGACAGTTTCATGGAAACGTTCCCATTAGGCTGTTTTCCTTGCAAAGTCTTTTTCTTCATTTTGCAAAGTTTTGTCAGACTTTCTTTTTCCCACTGCAAAAATGGGGAGGTTCTAACTGAGCCAGTTGAGCAGGAAGTCTAATAGTATTTCACCTCTTGGCTGCCAGATCTTGGAGAGGAAAATGAAGAGAAGAAGGTGAAAAGAAGTGCAGCCCTTTCCATCAGCTGTCATGCTTCAATGATGTTCACCGAGGGCTTGTTTTTTGGAAACTGGAAGAGAGAAAAGAAATACAATGATGAATGTCAAGACATTGTGCCTTAGGACAGTCTAGCTCAGGGGTGTCCGACCTCAGCAACTTTAAGACTTGCTGGGGAATTCTGAGAGTTGAAGTCCAGGTCTTAAAGTTGCCAATGTTGGACACTCCTGAACTACAATGTGTCTACCAAAAGTGTTACGTCAGTTGAGTGCATGGCTAGAAAGAGGTCCAGCTCTCATTGTTCAGGGTCTCTTCTTCCAAAATAGATTGATGGGAGAATTTAGTGTAAGGGCTGCATCCAGGTACCTGAATACACCTTTAAAGCTAGACTCTTAGGGAGGTGTCTTTGTGCATAAATAACACTCACAGAGGTCCCCTGACTTGGATCTAGCAGTCTCTGCCCCAGATGGCTGTATCAGGCCATCCAGGGATGAAGTAGATGGCCTCTGCCAATCCAGAGTGCAACTTCCTGAATCGGGTCCCTCTACACTCCCCCATCATTTAATGTTTGGCTTGGCTCAGTGCCAGGTTGTTGGCCTTTCTGCTGTGGGAAACTCCAGCTCCCTCTGCACCTCCAATATCAAAGGAGGAATCAAAATGAATCAGCTCCCCCATATTAAACTTTGTAGTGAACCTTGGAACACATGACATTTTATTTATTCATTTTTTAGCTGCCAAACTGAAGAGCTTTTAGTGCAGCTGATTCCTTTTATTGAGAGGGTTGCCCTAGACAGAAAAATGCAGGACATTTGCACAACAAGATGTCCTTGTTTAGCAACTGCAATTGGGAATGTCGTAAGTATGAGGACTGGTTGTAAGTCACTTTTTTCAGTTCTGTAGTTTTTAAGTCAAATATTTCTGCAGTCTTCAAAATGCTGCTGAGCTGCAGCTGGTAGATGATGCTTACTTTGGTGAATGCACAACCAACATGCTCTTACTTATTGTCACACCGTAGGTGGGTTTGTTTGTAAAAATGTACCTCCTGCTCCTATCCTCCTTCCTCAAGACTTTATAATAGGTGCTGTGGACCAGTGGCTTCTTTCTCGCAGTTCCACCAGTGCCCATCCAGGCCTGCTGAACTGCTACCACCGCTTGCTCAGGCCAGAAGGCCAAAGCCCCCTTCCTCTCTCTTAGCGTTGCAGAATCTGCTGCCCTGCAACCGAGGGTCTCCTGCCAGGGCCTGGGCAGGAACTGCCATGAGGGAACCCAGCAGTAGCGGGCACATCATCCTTTCTTCATCCCTTGTGCACCTTTCATGACTGGGTGGGGCAGGGAAAACTGGTGCACAGGGTAGAGGGGAAGTTGACATAAGTCCCACTTTGGAAATGGAGTCATCGGAGGGCGGGGCTTGACATCGCAACGACACGACATGCAATCTTGGGGCTCCAGGATTGCTGTCGATGTCTCTGTGGCTGGACAATCCTTTTGAATCTAAACTGTTCTGAAGGAACGGTGATAGAGAAGAGAAGGTCCTGCTGATCTCAGGGACATCACAAAGTCCCTGATCGATCCAGGAGAAAGTTCTTTTTGCCGGCTACAAGACAAGCAGTCAAAATGGCTGCAGAAGTTTGGGACAGTCCTCTGAAACAGAAGCAGGAGAGACAGCGTGTCAAAATGGTGAGAAAAATCCTTATTAGAGAAGAGAAAACCCAAAAGACTTAGTTAAAATAAAATTGAAGAAGAAGGAAGTAAGCGGCGAATTAACACTGGTTTAAAACTCGTGTTATCTTTTTCAGTTTAATTTTGTTTGTTTTCTATGGATGGACTTTTTACAAATGCCTCTTACTTTTAAACTGTACTAGTCCTGTTTTTCCTTCTTCCTCTATACTTTTTCCATTTTTTGTATTTGTGGATTAAAAGTTTCTTTCCTCACAAGGCTCAGCCGGATCGTAATCTTTAAACTTTTTTTCTTCTGTTCCGGAGTTCGGAGTTTAGAAAGAGAGGCAAAAACAGAGGGAAAGAATGTAACACTGCCATCTAAGAGGCTAGAGGCTTGGCAACATCTGATAATACAAAGCTATTGGCTTTGTTTACTGAAAGGGTCAGTGGCTATACAGGTGTTTTTTTGAAGGAAAGAGAAAGCTTTGACCTGAAAAACTTTATTGAATTTGTTTGAAACCTAGCAAAAGCCTTGGATGTTTTAGTGGCAGTGTCTATTATCTGGAAAAATGGCCCAATATGAAGAAGAAAAGGGACTAACATTGCAAAGAATTATGCTAGAAAGTCAAAAACTCTTAATAATCACAGAGAGAATTGAACAGACTTGAAATTATAGATCAAAGTACAGAAAGTACGGAGGGAAGAGTTGAGAATACTTATAAAACAACGATGAAATTTGAGGACATATTTTTTTAAAACCACAGAGACATATGAAAGTGATAAGAACATTGTTGACACCTACAGCAAATCAAGATTGGAGGGAAATGATAAGTGCAAAATACGGAAAGGAGAGCTTGATGAACTGTAACTCTATCTCAGATGTCAAAATATAGATGAAGAAAGGGGAGAAAATTTGGCAGAAACAATGAGAGTAATTTCGGCAGAAGCCCCAGCAATAACAAAAGTCAAGCTGATGAAAGGAACAGATAGAGGGTTTTGAATCTTTATAAGATATGCAATGAATAAGTTGTCAAGAAAAGTCCACATAAGACTTATCAAGAAAACACTTAGAATACAGATCCTACAAATGGCAAGAGATATTGGACTGCACTATTTCTGGAAGGATACAGGATGATGAAATGAAATGTCACAATAAAATGTAGTTAAATGTATTTAAATTTTGAGTATTATTTATAAGAAAAAGTAATAATAGCTATAGCCAAATAAATGATTAATAATGATAATAAAGCATTTACATATACTAGATTGATAATATGAAATTTTATACAAACTGTAAGTGAGGATGATGGAGATGATGTTGAAAAACCTTTTTATAAAAGATAAATAATTCTATATAGAATAGAATATAAAGATGTAATATCATTGGATGATTTCAGGATGATGTAACGAAATGCCATAATATAAATTTACTTCAAATTTAACATGTTTCATATAAAAAGGATGTAATAATAGCTATGGTTAATGGATGTTTAACAATTATAACAATTTGTATATACATGTATATTGAATTGATGATACTAATAATGGAAAAAACATGGAATTGAAAATTATTAGAGAATGTTATCAATGCTAAAATAATAGAATGATTTAGAATAGGATATAAAAATTCTTTATTATTGGATATATTGAAGATGATATAATGAATCATTATAATATAAATGGATACATATTTAGAATACCTTGTTTAAAATGGAGAAACAATAGTGATAAGCAAACAAATGAAGAATAATAATAATGTATACAAAGATATTTGATTGACAATATGTGATTTTTGATAAAGCTCCAGTGATGACTATGGAAAGGACACAGAAAGATCTTGTAACCAATCAACACACTATATGCAGTTGAAGAGGTTTTTATGTTATATGTTTTGTGTGTTTGTTTGAAAATAAAAATTTTATTTTTAAAAAAAGGAAATGGAGTTATCATGGGACCAGGTTTTCCCTGGGATAGCTAAACAAGTGGCTAAGACTTTCTAGAACAGTAAGGATGGTTCTCCAGGCGATAGATTTTGTTGTTCTGTTTTCTTGGATAACTGCAATGGTTAGGAGCAGCATTTGGACATCTTACATTTATTAAAATATTAACTGTGTACTATAAAAAGGGTTTCATGGGGTGTATGATACAGCAGAATGGGAGCTTTTCATGATTAGAGACTCACACATGTCTCCAATGGAATTGGCCTAGCCTCACTTTATGATTTATGCCACCTTTCTGGCCTGCAAAACAAGCCGCAGAGAAGAATTCAGAAAGGAAAAACTTCTGTATGCTGGAAGTTCTTCTTATGGCCACAGCAAAGGCTGCTCAGGATGCCAGTGGGGAAAGCCTCGGGGTGCTTTGGGACCCTTGCCCTATAAATGCTGCCTTTGGCAGCCTGGTTCCAGCCCTCTTTCTATGAAGGGTGATGGAGGGCAGGAGGATGGAAATTGAGTTTTCCAGAGGCTCTATTGGGAAATGCCAGTTGCCTTGCTTATGCCCATCCCTCCCACCCTCCTCCTCACCTTACTACGCAGGAGGCCCCCACTCTGGTGTTCTGGGGTGCTGTTTTCTGATGTGTTCTTGGCTTTCTCCTTATTATTGTTTGGTTCGTTGTCTTTGATGATGTCGTACTGCCTGCAGAACAGGGCAATCACCCCTGAGGGAAGGAAAGAGGTCACAGATCAGCATTTCCACAAGCACCTCCAACCATCCTCCTGGGGGAGGGAGGGAGGGAGGGAGGGAGGGAAGGAGGGAGAACTGCCCCGGGTGACTTCTCTGCAGAGTGCTGCTTTGCACTCTCTAAACGTCCCAAGTTCTGCAGGGCCACGAAAGCAACTGAGAAGGGGGCAGGTCCACTCAGGCATTTAAATAGGGCTGCTTTCCTTCTCTTTTAGTGTTAAAATCTAGAGAACTGGACGAACTGACGGCCAAGGGGATAACATGGTTTATTGGAAAGAGGCAGCTGGAATCCCACCTTCAGTCATGGAGCCTCATTGGCTGATTATGGGTCGTTCTCTCATTCTCAACCCCATCTACCTTGTGAGCAATTGCTCTGGAAATAAAAGGAAGAAATCACCGAGGATAAAGTGAGCTCTTGGAGCAGTCTTCCTCAACCTTGGTGGTAAATGTGTATGCGTCTTATATAGTGAATATTGCTGTTCTAGATGGACGGGATCGCTGACGCCTATCCCCGCCACCACCACAGCCCATTCATCACTGCCTGCTCACCGCCAATTGGCAAATGTGCCACAGCAAATGGGTCACAACAACTATGAATGCGCTACGGCGAACGGGCCATGGTGGCGGTGAATGGGCTGTGGTGAACAGGTCACGGCGGCAGTGAATGGGCTGTGGTGAACAGGTCACGGTGAATGGTCCACGGCAGCGAACAGGCTGTGGTGGTGGCAAATGGGCCGCAGTCACTGTGATCCCCATCACCAAGAACAGCTGATCAGCGGTATTCCGGGAGGCAAATCCAATCAGCTGCTCAGCAGCACAGGCTCCAGAGTTCTCCGGCGGCAGCAGCAGCTCAGCTCAGTTGACCAGTGGTGGGCGCAATGGAGCAGAGCCCTGACAAGCCACATCTTGGGGTTCCAATAGCATCCTGAAACTGACCAGGCTGTTTTCTGTTTGCTGCAAGGACATTAGCCAGATGAATACCAGATGGATGCTGGGAGGCAGAGGCAGATTTTGAAATGTTGGTGGCCTTGTGATAAACCATGGTTTCTAGGCTTCCGTCTTCCTGCCTGTTGATAAGCACGACTACAAATGGCAATTGCCGAGTCTTTCAAAGCATTTCTTTTGATGACAAATGTGCCATCCATATAGTGGCACCAACACTTAGGTGTGTGATTTTGAAATGTACGGTGTTCTAGTTCATGCAGGACAGTTTCTACAATGACTCCTGATAGTGGGGATCCCATGGGCGTCCCTTTTATTTGCTCATGCATTTCCCTTTTGAACATGAAGAAGATACATTGACAGTACTTGTATAGCTTCATGATTTGTGTCCTGGTTAGGTTGTTCTGATCTGTGCTGTACTCTTCTTCTTGCATCATGATTCAGAATTAATTAGGCCAGTTGAGTTCCCAGATCAGTCAGATGTGTCCTCATAGGTCCATTCCATAAATGTAGATTTCTTTTTCCATTCCATATAGCACTCAAACTAACCTTCTCAAGCCCCCTGCATCTTTAGTATTGACACATCTCTTGTCTATTCACAGGTCTTTTGTGGTCTTAGGCCAGCTTTTGGGCGGCTGAGCATTTCACCTCATTGGTTTTAATCCTCTTGACCAGTTCCTCGTAGCGTCTGAGGAAGGATCTATATCGAGAGCAGTGCTTCTCAACCTTGGCCACTTGAAGATGTGTGGACTTCAACTCCCAGAACTCCTCAGCCAACCATGCTGGCTGGGAAATTCTGGGAGTCGAGTTCGCACATCTTCAAGCAGCCAAGATTGAGAAGCCCTGGTTAGGAGCCTATGTGTCAGGATCAACTGGACTATAATGATCTGTGCTGACTAGGGTAAAGCCTCTTTAACGCCTCTTCTAATAGTCCGATCAAGCTGGTTGCAGTTGCCCTGCCCAATTCCACAGGCAGCCTCCAGCTTACCCATGGCGGTCGCTGCCACGCGTGGCCAATGCTTTTCCCACATGGGAGGCGGATGGACTCCATTTAGGACCTCCTTTTTGGATTTGGACACTTGAAGTTACCATTTCTTCTAGGAGACCTCTCTACGTGTGCCCTACTTACAACCTGGACACAAGGCACAGCCTCATAGCTGCAAGGAACCCTTTTAATGGCCAAAATCATGCCCTGCGTTGTCCTTTAGCTCAATGCTTATTCTTTACTCCAGGCTCCTGTTGGGAATCAAATCGGTTGGAAGCAACGTTCCTTCACAAAAGACACCGATTCCTTTTTGCTGCTCACTGCTTTGCAGAAAGGCAGGATTGGAGTGGGGATGGTGCTTTTCTTTCCCCCCTGATATTTAATTCTTTCTGTTGTCATTTTCACAACTTAGTCTTAGCCAGGTATCCTCTATTGTATAATATCTTCTGGTAAATTTTCCAGTGGAACAAAAACCGTCCCCAGATGTATTTTCTTTGCTCTCCCACAGGGCCTCTCAAGAAACTGCATAGAAATGTTTAATAAAACTCAAGAGAAGAATAGGTATTTCTCTCTCTCTCTCTCTCTCTCTCTCTCACACACACACACACACACACACACACACACACACACTATCAGCAACGCTCATTGATTTCCCCCTGATCCTCTTAGTAGTTGAGAAAGATGATGTCCCCAGCCTGACACTAAGCTACCATATGTGGCTAGCAGCTTTGGCTCCTTGTTCTTATGATGGAATTCACACCATGTGCTAAATACAGGTTAGCAGTAACACGACTGGTCTGTTCTATATGTTGTAATATAATAAACCATATTATGGCTTCAGAGGAGGCTTTTGTTCACAGAGGATGCTGTGACACCGGCAAATTCCACAAGACTCCCGATGACAAATTGCAAAGCCTGCTTTAGCCAAATGCTGTGAAAACTCTTTGTCATGTTTAACCTCCACAAATGTCACAAAAACAGGCACAAAACTGTTTTCCTTCTGGCATGGAATGGCCAGAAGGAAAACAGTGAGTTGCTGCTTGCCACTTTCTTTAGACGAAAGATGTCACCTTGGTTTACCTTTATATTTTTCCTTTTTCTGTACAGGGGAGTATGTCTCCATGAGAAGCATTGAACTGTAGCTGGCCATGTTTCTCTTCTATAAATGTTCTTGGGGGGTGTGTGTGTCAGATGTTCTAGGGGGAGAAGTTTATTTTTGTTTTGTAGAATGCTAAAAAATATAAAAATCGGGCAGAGTGGGAGCCTATTTGATGCCAAAGGACGTATTACTGGGTTAGCAAGAGTCTGTGCTGTCCTTCAGCCTCTTTGGCTTGGGGTCTTGGAGTTCCCTTCCTCCTTGGAGCAGCTGTATCTGGGCTGCAGAAATCTGAATGATCCTTAGATGCAGCAAAAAGATGTAGAAAGCCCCAATTCATTGGGTTAGCATCACTCTTCCTAGTCCTCTGGCTATTGACCCAGGAGAGATGCTGAGGCTTCAATAGAAAATCTGTGAGATCTTCTGACAGCCCTGTTCCCTCGAGAGGTGGGATGGCTTTGCATAATTCTGGCAACAAAGCTGCTAACCCCATCACAGAACTAAAGCAATCGAGTGGAGATGCTATAAAAACAAGCAGCCACAGTCAGAGACTCTGCAAAATACTGTATTTTTTATGTGAATCCAATTAGTCAGTCCAAATATCACACTTCTAAGCTGCACTTCACCCTGGAAGGATGTTCTGTGGACCCAACAATTGTGGTTTGTTCGTAAATCTTATTTAAGCAAGTGTTTTAGTATAAGGTCTAAAGTGGTGGGATTCAGCCGGTGCGCATCTATTTGGGAGAACCATTTGCTAACTTTTTGAGCAGTTCGGACATTGGTTTCCCCCCACTTTACAGGGCTACTGTCAGGAAGTCCTTTTCGGGAGAGGGGGCGGTCTAGAAATTCGAAGAAAATAAATAAATAAAATAAAGGAAGGCAGGAAGGAAACATTCTGGTGTTGTTTCTAACCTATTCCTTATCTTTATTGTCCTGGTTACAGAAACTGCCTTATTACATTGTAACAGCTAATGGTTCTTAGCAGTATGCCCAAGCTTTCTGTTGCTTCTCCAGAGTTCTTTTTTTCTTTGCTGGTATTAAGGGCTTGAAGGGGAAGGGTTGTTTTAAGCTTTTTACACTGCTTTAGTTGTTCCTGGCACTGCCCATTTGGGGTGTACTTCCAAGAGGCAGGATGCAAGCTTGGCACTGATTTTTTACTGCCTTTCTGGGGGGCGTATGATCTTTCTTTAAATCTGGATTATTTCCTTAGGATATCTTGTGAGGTCAGTGAGACCAGCTGGTATCTTTAAGTGGCGCAAATGGATCTAAGGATTGCTTTCCTGGATGCTTTGTCAGTTCACTGAGCACAAGAATCTCTTGTCTATGAGGATTCTTCAGTTATCCAAGTCATGTTGTCCCAAAGGTCCTTTTTTCAAGAGGCAAATGGACTTTCTTGGTTTCCAGAGAGTCCACTTGCCTCTTGAAAAATCACCTTTGGGACAGGAGTCTCTTGCATTACTTGTCATTTGGGCAGAGAACCAGTTGTTAAATTATTTGAATCCCACCACTGGCTACTTATGACCTGGATTCAAAGTTTTGATAGTTGTCCCTCCCCACATGATCACATGATCATACTGGGCCCCATTTTCCATGACTTATTTTTTTGCCAGTTTCTGGCAAAAAATGCCCATTGCTGACAATGAATTTGCTTAACTGTTGTGGAACTTGCTTAATAACAGAATAACAGTTAGAAGAAATGTTGGAAGTCTTCTAGTCTAAACCCCTGTTGACCAGAAGACCCTGTACCATTCTGAAGAAATGGCTGTCCAATCTTTTCTTGAAAACCTCCATTGATGGCACACCCACAACTTCTGAAGGCAAGCCCTTCCACCAATTGATTGCGCTCACTGTCAGTAAATTCCTGTTCAGTTCTACAATACAATACAATAGCAGAGTTGGAAGGGATCTTGGACTTCAGTAAGGCATTTGATAAGGTAGACCATAATCTACTACTTGATAAGATAGAAAAATGTGGGTTAGACAGCATCACCACCAGATGGAGTCGTAACTGGCTGACCAACCGCACTCAGCATGTAGTCCTCAATGGAACTGCATCTACATGGAGAGAAGTATGCAGTGGAGTACCCCAAGGCTCTGTTTTAGGAAGACATCTTCATCGATAATTTGGATAAAGGGATAGATGGGGAACTCATCAGATTTGCAGATGACACGAAGATAGCAGGAATAGCCAACACTTCAGCAGACAGGCTTAAGATACAGAAGGATCGTGACAAACCTGAACATTGGATGCTATCTAACAACATGAAATTCAATGGTGAAAAGAGTAAGGTTCTACATTTAGGCAGAAAAAACAAAATGCACAGGTACACTGTATGTGGTACCTCGGTCAATAGTAGTAATAGTGGTAACTGCAAGAGGGATCTTGGAGTCCTGGTGGAGCACCACTTAAATATGACCCAGCAGTGTGCTGCAGCCATCAAAAAAGCCAATGCAACCCTAGGCTGCATAAACAGAGGAATAGAATCAAGATCACGTGAAGTGTTAATACAACTTTATAAGGCCTTGGTAAGGCCACACTTGGAATACTGCATTCAGTTTTGGTTGCCACAATGTAAAAAAGATGTTAAGACTCTAGAAAGAGTGCAGAGAAGAGCAACAAGGATGATTAGGGGACTGGAGGCTAAAACATATAAAGAACGGTTACAGGAATTGGGTATATCTAGTTTAATGAAAAGAAGGACCAGGGGAGACATGATAGCAGTGATCTGATATCTCAGGGGCTGCCACAAAAAAGAGTCTCTAAAGCACCAGAAGGCAAGACAAGAAATAATGGATGGAAACTAGTCAAGGAAGAAGCAACTTAGAACTAAGGAGAAATTTCCTGACAGTGAGAACAATCAACCAGTGGAACAACTTGCCTCCAGAAGTTGTGAATGCTCCAACACTGGAAGTTTTTAAGAAGAGATTGGACAACCATTTGTCTGAAGTGGTATAAGGTCTCCTGCTTAAGCAGGGGGTTGGACTAGTTGACCTCCAAGGCCCCTTCCAACTCTGTACTATTTCTATTTGAGTTGTCCTAGACTCTCCTAATCATCTTCATTGCTCTTCTCTGCAATGGTGGTGACCAAAACTGGATGCAGTGTTCCAGGTGTGGGCCTACCAAGGCCTTATAAAACAGTATTAACACTTCACGTGATCTTGATTCCATCCCTGTGTTGATGCAGCCTAGGATTGCATTGATTTTTTTGGCAGCTGCAGCACACGGCTGGCTCATATTTAAGTGGTTGTCCATAAGGACTCCAAGATCCCTCTCAAACTTACTACTATTGAGCCAGGTACCATCTACTCTATGCCTGTGTATTTGGTTTATCTTGCCTAAAAGTAGAACCTTGATAATTGAGAAGTATGCATGCCGTATTACATTTACTTTGTATTACTTTGCTGCGTGCAAAGTTTTACATGACTTCCCCTGAGGTGGGAGCAAAATTTCTCTAATTTTTATAAGTTTCATATCCTGTGTGGTGTTTTTACTTACATTGGTTACCAGAGAGCATTTGTTTCCTATTAAAACTGGTAGCCTCGTGCACTGGAAGTGAGCAGGCGCAGGAGGGCCAACCCAGTCAGAGAGTCCAACCATTTCCACCCAGAACGCCTGGTCCCAGCGGTTCTTAGGATCCCAATTATTTTTGCCCATATACTTCATCCCCTTTAGTCTTCCTCTTTTGTTATTAACTTAGCAGTGGCAACCAATGAGGCTCACAGAACAGAGGTATAACGTGCACCCTCCAAGGGGTCACACATAACTGCCACATTCTGTACTGGCTGATGCTTCTGGGCGCTCCTCAAGGGCAGCCCAAGTACGGCATGTCACAGCTGTCCATCCTGGAGGTGACCAGAGCAGGAGTGACTGTGAGTAGCCTCACAGCCCATTTTCTGCAGCAAACTTTTTATTGATATTCATAAGTGTTTCACATTTGGGGAAAATGATATTTTGCATGAGTTCACTACATCCCTGGTTACGTTCTACTCTGCTTCCTTTGGAACAGAAGAGCATGTAGAACTTTTTCTAACCCATTCAGATGGTCATCGCATCTGCACATCGCTACGTATCTTCAGGACCAGACCCTGCCCAGCTGCCCCTGACTGAGACCCAGAGTCCCTCTGCCTCGCCTTTCACATGCTCGCAGGGACTCCCACCAACCTGCCCACATGAACAAGACCACCACGATAATCAGGATTTCGCCGGCTCGCAGCTGTTGATTTTTTCCTCCCATTTCCTTCATCGTTACTTCATCTGCATAGAGAGGAAGAAAGCAGAGCAAAGAGGAGAAGGTCATTTACCTACAGGGATTTTGTCTTGATTGATTGATTGAGTGTGTGGTGTTGGTACATTAAGCCAGGAATCTACAACATTATTACAGAGTAATGGTTTGGCTGCCTAAGACTGTTAGTTGGTTCAGTTTCCACTTGCACGTTATCAAGAGTGCACCTAAGGAGTGCACCTAGTTTCACACACAGAGCTAAGGGGGTTCTGTGGGGGTATCACTGTCTTCCAGGGCTTTTTTCTCCACCAGTTTTCGCCTTGCATGTGGGCAGATTTCTTGCTTCTGCCATTAGTCGCACCAGAATGGTACCTATTTATCTACTTACATTTGCATTCTAGGTGGACAGGAGCTGAGGCGAGTGACAGGAGCTCAGCCCACACCTAGGGTCTGAAGTGCTGGATTTGTTGACTTTCTCTGGGGCTACCATGCCTCTGAGAGGCTACCATGCCTCTCATCTCCCCTAAACAAGGGCTAAGCCAAGGGCTGTTCAGAAAATAAATGTAGGCCTCAAAACCTTCTAGGATAGTTGCAGGAAGTTTGTGGATGCAGCCTAGCCAGGGAGAGAGGGAGACCCTTCAGAGATGTTCACTCTATCTGTGAGCTTGATGCTTTATGTTCTCCTGGAATTCCAGGAGTTCCCAACCTTGGCAATTTTAAGATGCATAGATGTCAATTCCCAGAATTCTCCAGTCATATTAACCATTCAGATCATGCAGAAGACTACAACATCCATAATTACTTACTTGGCAAGGAATGATGAGGGCTACATGTGGACCGCTGTGGTGGAATATAGTCTGGATTGCCAGGAGGAAAGGACTGCATTTCAGAGGTCCAGTGAAGTTTAGATAGTTTGGTTGGGAAAAAGAGGGTCGCGATAGACCCTCCCTAGAAAATATCAGAGTATATTTAAATAATGATGCGAGTAGTTGCTTTAGTTTAGTGATATTTCTGTCTATAGGTGAGAAACAATAAAGGAAAGTGCTTGGAAATAGGTATCTTTCTTGGGGCTCAACATCAATTTTGCCAAACTAAAGCATATAAAATATACTCTGAGCATGGGGAGGCGCCATCTTGGCTCTCTTTCTCCTAACCAACCCACTTAGCTCTCAGTTGCTCCTGTGGAATGCAGCCCCTCCTTGCTAGGAATCCAGACTACTTTCCACCACAAAAGCCTCCAGGTGGGGAAGGGAAGTTCCCCTTGAAGGGCCATATGGTATAACAGTTGCTGAGATGCTACGTAGAAAGGCAGATGGAGCCTGCATTGTCTTCTACTCTTTTATTACACGTTAAACATTTTACAAATCAGGACTGACCGGAAGTACCTCAACGAGACAGACAGAAAAAACCGTGGGCTCTGAAGAGCCTCATGTGAATTCTGTCTGATAAACTGATGCTGATTGATCTTTGGATCGGAACTTTCCTGGAGGGAAAGTGAAGAAGGAGCTGTGTCTCATTAGACCCAGAGGAATGTAACAGATTCCTCGTAGGTCGACAATTAGCTCTCTGAATTGGTATTGGGGGAGGAGCATGGTTGCCATCAAGTCGGGGGCTTCTGGACTAAGAATTTGAGCAGGAGCAGTGTATGAATGGAATGTTGAACCTGGTAGGAAGATTTAATTAACCAACTTTCATAAACCAGAATCTGGAAAAGGCAAAGAACTTTGTGAGTATAAATAATATTGACAGGTAGATTGGGATTTTGGAGGAAAGAAAAGAAAGGGGGAAATTGTGGTTTAAATCATTAAGCCCAAAGAAAACTGCTTGTTTTAAACAACTTGGAGACAGAAATGAGGAAACAAAGAATTGACTAACCCATTGAAATACAAACTTAAAATTTGGGTTTGAAAAGATTGTGTCTTTAAAAGAGATTAACTGACAATTGAAAATTGGGAAATCTATAAAGGGAAAGAAGAAGGAGTGGAGAAACAAAACTTAAAAACATATCAAGGATACTTGCTTTGTTTGAGTTTGTTCTAATATACATATCTTAAGCAACTCTAATCAATGAGAGGTGGAAAGTAACAAAGAAAAAAACCAAGAAAAAGCATTATTTTCTCCACTCATAATCCTATCTTGTCTGGATTTAAAACTGGATTTAAAAATATCAAGCTGTATTGCTGAGAATCATCGAGTTGAAACAATACGGAACCATTTGCCAGAGGGAAGACAAGAACAAAGAAAGTGAAGTGATTAAGATGGCTTCCCCTTCTCTTCCTCTCCATTTTAGCTGAATGGGAATATAAACTGGATTAGAATTGTGAAATAAGAAGAAACCTTGGAAACCTTGGAACTTAAATTATAATTAACTGTATAACTAATTGTAATCTTGGAACTGGACATTATGGAAAGGTAGGAATTATGTGAAATTATAAAAAATATGCATAAATAATTAAAATTAAGTCTAAATAGAATCTTGAAGTTAGAAACCGAGGAGAGGCAGGAAATGAGGGAAGAAGAGGGGCAGGGTAATTAAATGGTAGAAAGAAAGGAAAATAAAAAGCAGACAAAAGATTTCACTGGATCTGACAGTGGCGTGGGGAAAATTGAAAAGGGGGGATATGTCCCAACAAAGAAAAGGGAAGAGACAGGAATAGAGAAGAAAGAGAAGAAAAAAAGAAGTGATAAGAGAAAAGAGGAAGAGAAGATAGGGAGGCAGAGGATATGCCAGCAGTGGGTGGAGAAGAAAAAAAACCCAGTAGAAAGAAAAAGCAGAAAGAAAAAGGAGTTTAGAATTTGGGATAAAAGTCTTATTAGGAAGAAATCAGATATTTAGAAATTGTTATGTGGAGAATATAAAGTAGAGGTATGTGATTTACTCTTTTACATGATAATTAAACTGAGTTGCTAATTGATTGAATATGATAATGGAAAGATCATTAAATATAGGTCAAAATATATGAAATATGGACACATGCAGAATTCTTAAAAAGATGAACAAAAGTGAGGTGTGCATTGCTTGAGGCTCCTCCTGGCTTCCTCTTGGTTGACCACAACTTTGCCAAGCCTGCCCTACCTCAGCCCCCTTTCTGCTTGCCTTTGATCTTTGAAGCCAATTTCTCTGCCTCTCGTGGGGTCTTGAAGTGGATGGGCTCACTGGCTGGACTCTGGCCTTGGATGCTGATGGACTGGACGTGCACAATGTACTCGGTGTCCTCCTCCAGGTCCCAGAGGGAGCACGAGCGGGTGGTGGTGTTCACTTCCTGGATGAAACGCAGCATCCGTACGTCCTTCTTCTGCAGAGAGAAGGATGACAAGCAGGCTGTGGAAAGGGTGGGAAAGATTCCCAACCGATGGCCGATCCCAATCCCAGGTAAGGAGCCAGAGAGAAGATGACTTTCCTCTCGTGCCTACAGCAGGGATTCTCCATCTTGGCAGCTTTAAGACTTGTGGACTTCAATTCCCAGAATTCTCCAGCCAGCCATGGGAATTCTGGGAATTGAAGTCCACACATTTTATTCAAGGTTGAGAAACACTGCCCTAGAAGTTGTAGCTCCAAAATTTGTCCCCAGACCTAGATGATGAGAGGAAGGCTCCGAAACAAACCCTTAGTGCTCTCCTGGGTTGGTCATTTTCTTGCAGACATTTCATTACCAACCAGATAATATATATTACCTAGATGGGTAATGAAACATCTACAAGAAAGCAACCAAGCTTAGAGAGCCCCAAGGATCTCCCAGATCCTTGGGTATATTGCTTTTCAGGCCCAAGAAGAACTGCCTCAACCTAATTATGTTCAATGAGAAATCTGGCTTTTCCTTTTCCTTTGTCTGAAAAATATTATTAAACTTCCAAAGAATAAAATACAAAAAAAGCAAAGAAAGGAAAATTAAAAAGAAAGATGGAAGGGCAAAGGAAAAGCAAAATTTAGGAGTGCAGAGAAAAAGAAAAAAAAATAACTTCCAACTTCCTTTGATACAGATAAAAACCTAAAAATCAATATGGCCCTTTGAACTATCGTGAGCCATAACAAACAGTACTTCCACCATCAGAGATCTGGGATTTCCTGACCCATCCTCTTTTCCCATCGCCTTGTGGGGACTGCTAAAGACAGTTAAGGTGAATTCCAAATTCATCCCAAGAATGAAGAGGAAACTTGGGAGCAGCCCGGCCGGAAGCTTACCTGCTGCGAAATAGCAAAGCCGATGACCACTTCTTCTTCCAAAACATCCCAGGTCACCACAGCTGAGTTGGCCTTCAGGAGCTTCACTGTGACGTTGACCGGAGCGGAGGGGCTGTCTGCAAGGAGGCAGGGTGAGGCTAGGGAACAGGCAGCCCTCGGCTTACATTGAATCACATTAGCAACCATTCCGAGTTACAGTTGCACAGAAAATGTTCCTAGGGCTGCTCCTTCCACCGGCAACCTTTGCAGTGTCCCCACAGCCACCGGAGCAAGATTGGGCACTTGGAAACCCACATGAGTGTCTGACGGCTGCAGAGTCCACGGGGTCACCTGTGATCGCCATTTGCAACCTTCCTAGCTGGCTTCTGACGAGCAAGTCAATGGGGCAGCCAGATCTACTTAGTGACCATGTGATTCACTTAACAACTGCAGTGATATGCTTAACAGCCATGGCAAAATAGGTTTGCAACTATTTTGTCTTGTAAAATGTGATGCAATTCACTTAACAACTGCTTTGTTTAGCAACAGAATATATATAGCTGCTGCTGCTGTTGTATAGGAAGCCAGGATGATCACTCACTAAGATGGTTTAAAGAAAAGCCATTTGCGATTTAGAAGCTAATATCTTTCTTGGTATTTAGAGTAAGCTGGGGCATCCCTGGCTCCAGCTAATCCATAGCTCCTACCACATTGCCTCTCACCTTTGCCAACCAAAAGCTCTTCCTGGTGACTGAATCCCCATTCCATAAGCACAGAACAGGAGCCATCATGCTTGCAAGCAGCCCTGGATAGAAACTAATCAAGGAGAGAAGAGACCTAGAACTAAGTAGACGTTTCCTGCCAGAATAATAAACCAGTGGAAGGGCTTTGCCTTCAGAACCTGTGGGTGCTCCATCGCAGGAGGTTTTCAAGGAGAGATTGGACAGCCATTTGTCTAGAATATTATAAAGTCTCATGCCATATGCAGGGGTTGGACTAGAAGACCTCCACGGTTCCTTCCCATTTTGTTATTCTAGATTCTGTTACCCAAGACAAATGGCCAGATGGCCGGCCACCTTTTGTCCTCTTGCAAAACAATTGGATTTATTTAATTTTTGAATATGAACAATGATTTTTCTAAAGGAGCTCATGCCTTGTTTCAACCACCTCCTTTCTGAGTCCTTAAGGCCACATTCACTCAGCCTCAATGTTGGTTAGTGAAATGTATTTATTTATTTGTAAAATGTATATTGCTGCCTATTCACACATGGCAACACAAGGTGGCTTACAGGACATAAAAGCACAATATAAAAGAATAAAAATAATAGAAAATAAAAATAATAAAAAATAACCCCCACCCCAGCGACAACACATATTCATACCAGCCATTTAAAGGGCTCCATCCCACTTTGGGTTCCCCAGGCCCCCGGGCAGAGCCACATCTTCAAGGCCTTCCAAAAGAATCTAGTCTCTGGAGGGCTGATGTTTCACAGAGAGAGAGAGAGAAGGAGCCATCATGGAGAAGACCCTCCTTCTGGGTCCCACCAGGTGTATCTCCCTCAGGGATGGGACCCACGACATTCCCTGCCTCCCCACTGGGATGGGTCGGGTAGATGTGACCGGCAAGAGACGGTCCCTCCGATCACCTGGTCCCTCGTCCCATGAAGGGCTGACAGCCAGCATCTTGAATTGCACCCGGAAGCAAACAGGCAACCAATGCAGCTCCCGCAGGAGATGCGATACATGCGCACACCAGAGTCTGCACAAAGCCATGCGGCCGCTGAGTTTTGCACCAACTGGAGCTTCCGGATGCTCTTCAAGGGCATGTAGAGCACGTTGCAATAGTCAAGACGGGAAGTGACTAGGGCATGAGTGACTGAGCAGGGGCTGTTGGTCCAGGAAAGGCCGTAATTGGCGCACAACCTGCAGTTGCACAAAGGCCCTCCTGGCCAAGACTGCAACCTGCTCTTTGAGCAGGAGTCGTGAGTCCAGGAGAACCCCCAGATTACGCACAGGGTCTGTTTAGGCTAGTGCCACTCCATCCAAGGTCAAAGGTGGCAATTGTCCATGGGCCAAAGAACCCCAAACCCCAAAGAGCCACTCAGTCTTCAAGGGTTTCGTTTCAACCCGTTGCCTCTAACAATCCAGCCCCTAAGAGCCTCCAGGCACTGCGAGAGGAAGGACACGGCATCGCTTAGCTCACCACAGCTGAGATATACAGCTGAGTTGTATAGCATATTGGAGAAACCTCTGTCCATGTGACAGATGATCTCACCCAACGGCTTCATATACATGTTGAATAGGAGCGAAGACAGTACCGAGCCCTGCAGGACCCCACAAAGCATTGGGCATAGGCTGGATCTCTTGCCTCCTATTAACACCGAGTGACAGTGGCCACAGAGGAAGGAAGTGAACCAGGATAGTACAGAGCCCCGCCCCACTCCCGTCCCCCAAAGCCACTCCAGGATACCATGGTCGATGGTATTGAAAGCTGACGAGAGGTCAAATAGAGCAAGGATGGATGCAATACCCATCCCGCAACCAATGCCGTTTCTGTCCCATATCCAGGCCTGAATCCTGACTGGTAGGGGTCTCGATAATCCGTTTCATCCAGAAACCTCTGGACCTTCCCCAACAAGGGAAGGTTGGAGACAATTATCCAAGAGGCTGGAATCCAGCGATGGTCCTGTAGGGAAGCATTAAACATCACTTGTCGCCCTCCAGGAAGCTTTCAGAAGCCAGGAGGAACATGGGACTAAAACACAGGTGCTTGCATGCATAGTCCCTAGGATCCTGTCCACTTCCTCAGAGATGTCACTGAAGAGCCCCCCCCCCTCTGCTGAACCTCCAGTCTCAAGGCAAAACAAGGGAAAGGAGGAAGGAAGCCTTCATAAACCACACTGCCTTCAGGGCAGCTTCGTCCTAAAAGGGCATCTCCAGTCCCCATTCTCATTTGGGCCAACATTCATCATTGAGCTCAGTCAGAAAACCAGCTGTGAGTCTAAATTTGATTTTTGCCCCTGGCTTGTTCTCTATTGTCTCTGAGAGCCAGATCTGGCCTCATGGATTTAAGTAACAGGAGGAAAGTCAGATTCAAAAAGGATTTGGATGAGGGAATAAAAGACAAATTCATCATGTTTGCAGATGACACCACGCTGGCAGGAATAGCCAACACCCCAAAGGACAGGCTCAAGATGGAGAAGGATCTTGGCAGAGAAGAGCAACAAAAATGATTAAGAGGACGGGGGGGGGGGCTAAAACATATGAAGAACGGTTGTAGGAATTGGCTATGTCTCAGTCTAGTGAAAAGAAGGATGAGGGGTCAAATGAGAGCCTTTCAATATTTGAGGGGTCGACCTATTTACCAACCTATTTTCCAATTTTCCAGAAGGCAGAAGATGAAGCAATGCCTGGAAACTAATCAAAGAGAGAAGCAACCTAGAACTAAGGAGAAATTTCCTGACAGTGAGAACAATCAGCCAGTGGAACATCTTGCCACCAGAAGTTGTGGTGAACATCTTGCCACCATGAAAAATCAGTGGAGATTTTTAAGAAGAGATTGGACACCACTTGTCTGGAATGGCACGGGGTCTCCAGTTTGTACAGGGGTGGAATAGAAGACCTCCAAGGTCCCTTCCAACTCAGTTATTCTGCTCTATGCAAGAAAAATATCATAGTAATGGATATTTATTATAGAGGAGGCAGAGGGGAGAGATTCTGAAAAGTAGTAAAGCCTGTGACTTTTATCATATCTTGCTTGTATGTTAGAAAATGCTTTTTAAGCAGGCGAGCAGCTTGACAGGGGAACCAACTCCCAGAAGAAATGGTGTGCATTCAAACCAGAATGCGCACCAGATGGGCAAAGCAGATGGGCAGACCTGGAGGGCCTTCCCAGGGATCCTTGCCCTGAGTGGGGATCGGCTCTGTGGCTCCAGTGATCCTCTTCAACTACAGCTTTCTCAATTCTGCTTCAGAACTAAAATGATAAAGAAAACTTATCCTGGGTGTCTGGGTATATGATTTGAGGTGACAATCAGCTGACCTAGGATTGTAGCCTTCAGACAGAGACAAATTATCAGGCTCCGAAGGCAGAGTCCGGGGTGATGGCAGTTTGCCCTTGAAAACAGTACTAAGACTTCTGACATTTGCATTAATCCTAAACAGTTCAGATTTTTCCTGTCCTAAAGCTTCAAGCCTTGTAAGTCCTTGACTTACAATCATTCATTTAGCAACCTTTCAGAGCTACAGCAGCACTGAAAAATGTGACTTACAACCAGTCCTCACACTTATGACCATCACAGTATTCCCCATAATCATGTGATCAAATTTTGGGCACTTGGCAACAGATATGTATTTAGGATGGTTGCAGGGTCCTAGGCAGGTTCTGGAGAACCAGTAGTGGGAATTTAGAGTAGTTCAGAGAACCGGCAAATGCCACATCTGGCTGGCCCCAGAGTGGGGATGGGGATGGGGATTTTGCAGTATCCTTCCCCTGCCACGCCCACCCAGCCACAGTCACAGAACCGGTAGTAAAACAAATTGGTCCCAGGGTCAACTGATCCCTGCTTCTGACCTTCCCAGACAGCTTCCAACAAGCCAAGTCAATGGGTGGAGCCAGGTTCACTCAACAATTGCAGTGATTCACTTAACAACCCTGGCAAAAAAGGTTGTAAAATCAGGCATGACTCATTTAACAGCTGCCTTGCTTAGCAATAGAAGCTCTGGACCCAGTTGTGGTTGTAAGCCAAGGATGCCTCTATTTGCAATAGGAGTTCCCCAATTCAGTTCATGCATTTCTAAGCAGGGGCAAAAAGAGCTTTGGAAAGTTATTTGCTCTTGAGAAATCTGATATATATATATATATCTTTATTTTTGTGTAGGAGCCCTTGAGAGAAGGCAGCCAGTCAATCTCTTGGGAGTAGGAATCACATTCTTGGAAATCTTTCCTACAGGGAGAAAAGCCCTTTGTCTACCGATTGGGTGGCCCAGAGGTCACCACTTAACATCTCCCTCCCTCCTTCAGAGCATCCTTTGACTCGGCTCCCGGCTCCCCACCGCCAGGCCTTTAGCGCCGCAAAGGGGGCCGCTGACCGTGGCAGGCCGGGTCCCCCAAGGGGCCATCATCCCAGGCTCCCTTTCCTCCCCCTGGAGCGGGTCCAACTGGGAACCATCCCGGCTGGGCAGTTCTGGGAGTTGAAGGCCGCCCATCCTCAAGCGGCCGAGGTTGAGAGACGCCGGTCGGTTGCAGGGAGTTTCCCGGGCACGGGAAGAGGCCGCCTGGGCCGCCGCTTGCTGCCCCGGGACCTTTGGGGCAGAAGAGAGCGCGTGGGAAGGGGAGCAGCCACACACACAAACACCCCGCGGCCCTTCCAATGACGCCTCCTCGCTGCCTTCCCTCTCCCCTCGCCCTCCGCTCTTTTCTTTGCGCTCGCTCGGTTGGATTCCCCTCGCCTGTTTTCAAATTGCTGGCCGCTTGAAGGCCGGGAAGCGCTTCCAGAGGGCTTGAGCCCCTCCCCCCCCTCTCTCTCTCACACACACCCCGCGCCATTTGGGCCCCGAATCACTGCTGGACGGAGGGGGGAGGGGAAAACGTGGGAGGGGGTTCAAAGGCACCGCCCTCGCCCTCCGCCCAACTGCTGATCCCCCGTGAAGCAGCCTTAACAGGTGGAGCCTGAAGGACTTTTAGGTTTGGGGAGAGGGCACTTCCGAGACAGCCCCTTCCCCAAAAGTAGAGCCCAAGTAGGCAGAGCTCTCTGCCTGAGGGTGTGTGCGTGTGTGTGTGTGTGTGTGTGTGTGTGTGTGTGTGTGTGAGAGAGAGAGAGAGAGAGAGAGAGAGAGAGAGAGAGATTTGTTAGGTCTGTTTTTTTCCTTATGCTTTACATCTCTTACATGGTTCATTTTCTTAGGATCCAAAGGGGGGGGGGAGTCAGCCCTCCTCAGAGTTTGGGTTTGCTAGGTTCAAGGCCAGATGATTGCACACACACCTCACTCTTCCTCAGCTTCCTCCTCTGAGTTGCTCCCCCTGATTTCCCACACCCCCGCCCCTTCCCTCTCCTCCTGATTCCACTAATGACAGGGCCCATTCTTCAGTGGTGTATTAACCATTAAGCAGACAAAGCACCTGCTATGGGCACCGGGCCCAAAGGGGGCACCACAAAGTTGAGAAAGAAAAAAAAAATCAATGAAGATTTGCACAGTATGTGCAAAGCACCAAGATTTGTCAGTGCTTAGGGCACCAGGGGGCCTTAATCCGCCACTGCCACTCTTCCTCGCGTGAGATGCCAGAATGGGAACAGGATCTTTTTTGTGCCTTCTCAAATGCACACCTTGGGGAAGGGCCACTGAAGAGAGAAGCAAGCCAACTCCAAGCAGCCTGAGCAGAATGGAAGACCCTTGTGCTCTTGAAGAGGTTGAGAGAGATGAAACATCATCCTTTATGGAAATGTAGACCATCTACATGGAGCCTATGATCAGGTGGCAGAAAAAGCCATTTTGGTTCACCAAGAGACCTTCCTAGAACGGACACAGTCGGCATAGCAGAAAACTACAATTAACTCAGAGCCTCTTGCTTGCTGAGTGTGGCTACTTGCAACCTTTCCCCAACAGGATTCCAGTTCAGGATTCATAACAGATGACACCAGATCCCTTTCAATAGTCGTCTCTTCAGTGGGGATCCAGACTGTGAACTTGAGCCCCTCATTCCATCCGTGGTATTGAGCTTCTCATCAAATTGTATGTCTTGCCTTAATCAAGGAATCAGGTTGTTCCTCTAAGACAGTGGTTCTCAACCTTCCCCTTCAATACAGTTCCACATGTTGTGGTGACCCCCAACCATAAAATTGGTATCTCGGGTTCCTAAGACCATCGAAAATATGTGTTTTCCGATGGTCTTAGGCGACCCCTGTAAAATGGTCATTCGACCCCCAAAGGGGTCTTGACCCACAGGTTGAGAACCACTGCTCTAAGACATATTGGCAAAACCATTCATTTAGCTGAAATTCAAATGCCTTGATGATGGATGGATGGACAGACCTCAAATTTCATTATTGTTTTGTAAGTATTATCAACTCTTCCCTCCATTCCTTCTGTATTTTGTTCTATAATCTCAAGTCTCTTTTCAATTCTCTCTGTGCTTATTAGTACTTTTTGAATTTCTAGCATAATTATTTGCAATGTTAATTACTTTTCTTCTTCATGTTGCACCATTTTTCCAGGTTGTAAACACTGCCACCAAGACATCCAAGGCTTTTTGCTAGGTTTCAAATAAATTCAATGTAATCTTTCAAATCAAGGCTTTCTCTTTACTCCAAAAGAGCACCTGTGTAAACAAAACGGGCTTTCCCACTGTCCCTTTCAGTAAACAAAGCCAATAGCCTTGTAATATCAGATGTTACCAAGCCTCCAGCCTCTAGATGGCAGTGTTACTTCTTTTTCCCCTGCTTTTACCTCTCTCTTTAAGCTCCGAACTCAAGAAGAGAAAAAAAATGCTTAAAAGTTACGATCCAGCAGAGCCTTGAGAGGAAAGAGATTTTTAATCCACAAATACAAAAAATGGGGAAAAATAGAAGAAGGGGAAAAAAGACCAGTCCAATTTAAAAGTATGAGGCATTTGTAAAAATTCCATCCATAAAAAGAAACAAAATTACAGAGAAAAAGATAACACAATAGTTTTAATCCAGGCTTAATTCGCCGCTTGCTTTCTTCTGCCTTCAATTTTAATTTAACTCTTTTTGGATATTCTCTTCTCTAATAGTAAAATTTTTCTCACCATTTTGACACACACTCTCTCCTGTTCTGCTTCCGTTTCAGGGGTCTGTCCCAACCTTCTGCAGCTTCAATGGCTGCTTCTCTTGTAGCTGGAAAAAAGAGCTTCTCCAGGATCGATCAGGGGCTTTGCCATGCCCCTGAGACCAGCAGGATGTGCCCTTCTCTATCACCATCTCTACAGGATGGTTTAGGTCCCAAAAGGACCATCCAGCAGCAGAGATATTGACAGCGATCCTGGAGCTCCAAGAAACCCATATCAAACCCATGTTATCACGGCATTACGTGACGTATCAGGACTTCCCCCCTATGTTCCCTCTAACTGCGCGGGTGCGCGGACGCGCAGGTGGCAACAAAACACAGCGCAGCAGTTTCCAACTGCCGCACAGGGATCTTTAGCATGATGGACTTTAAGCTGCAGGCGGCTAGGAGGCTTCTATCAGCTGGGCCGGGATATTATAGTGCCTGGATGCACCCAGAGGAAGGCGGGCCTTTGGCCAACAGAAATGTGGCTGCCTAGGGTTATGATTGGGCTCCCTCCGCCGGGGCGTGGCTGATTGACAGGGAGGCCATTCCCTCCTGGATCAAAGTTATTGAGGGGGGGGGGAGCAGCGGCAACAGCAAACTCTCCGCGGGACGTGCGGAGCATGCTTCCGTCTCAGTTTGTCAGCGAAGTCCCCATGGCTGGGCTCCCCGCTGTTGGCTCCACTTCTGAGATGCGGGTGTGTGGGAGGCGCTCGCCACGCAAGCAAATGGAAGCCCACACCAGGTGGGCACATGTTTGAATCCAGCCTCTGCGTTCGGAGCATTGGGGCTCGAGGTTTTTTTCGCAGGAAGGGGGAGTCGAGCTGGAGCTCTGCGGATTTTATTTGATTTTATTGCTCGAAAAGAAAAAGAAAACAGAGGCTTCTTGGTCCGCTTAGACCAGAAACTCAAACCCCACCCCCTCATCCACGATCTAATTTTGGAGGGGGAGCCGGACCTCGCCGGAATAACCGAGACCTGGTTGGGCCACGAGGGAGGTCTACCCCTTGTGGAAATGTGCCCACCAGGTTACCGAGCATTTCACCAGCCTCGGGCCCAGGGAAGGGGCGGTGGGGTAGCTGTGATTATCCGGGAAGACTTAGAGCCGAGAGAGTTCACTGTGCCGCAGACATCCGGGTGTGAGTCCCTCGTCGTGAGATGGGGCCCAGGGAGGCAGTTGGGCCTGCTGATAGTATACCTGGCTCCTCGCTATACGTCAGCGGCCCTGCCCGAACTCCTGGAGCTGATCTCATCGGTGGCGGTTGAGACCCCCAAACTTTTGGTGATGGGGGATTTTAACCTGCCGTCGATGGGAGAAGCGTCTGAGGGGGTGCGGGAGTTCATGGCTTCCATGACAGCCATGGACCTGACCCAGTTAATTCAGGGCCCTACTCACGAGGGAGGCCACACCCTGGACCTTGTTTTTGTCTCTGGCCAGTGGACGAGTGATCTGGGAATAGGGGTCCTAGACATTATTCCCCTGTCATGGTCGGATCACTCACTTCTCCGGCTGGACTTCCCTGGTGCTACCCCCCGCCGCGAGGAGGCGGAACTGGAAGGTATTAGATGGTTCCGCCCCAAGCGCCTGATGGAACCAGATAGGTTCCAGACGGAACTTGGGCCACCTCCTGTGGACCTGACCCGCCCCCGGGTGGAGGACCTGGTAGACGCATGGAATAGTGCTACTACCGGGGCCCTAGACCGGGTGGCGCCTTTGCGGCCTCTCCTGCGGCGACGAACCACCCTGGCACCTTGGTTTACCGAGGAGCTAAGGGTGATGAAACGCCACAAGAGACGCCTAGAGAGTCGTTGGAGATCCTCCCGTTCCGAATTTGACCGAGCACAGGTACGAGCATATTTGAAGACGTACCTTGTGGCATTAAGAGCGGCCAAACGTCAACATTGTGCCGCTCTTATTGCGTCTGCAGATAACCGCCCTGCTGCCCTGTTTCGGGTGACTCGTTCCCTCTTGTCTGAGAGACCACGGGAAGCCCCACTTCAGGGCAGAGCAGAGGAGTTTGGGAAATATCTACAGGACAAAGTCGCTCAAATCCGGACGGGATGGGCCCCTTTCAGTGGTCCAGTAGAGACGCCCGTGGCGAGTCTTGAGGGACCGCTTTGGGAGGAGTTTGACTCGGTTGCCATCGAGGATTTGGACAGGTTGCGTGGACGTCTGCGACCCACCACATGTTTATTGGACCCGTGTCCCTCCTGGCTTGTACTGGCATCCTGGGAGGTTACGCGCGACTGGCTCCTGGGCCTGGTGAACGCCTCGTTGGGTGAGGGGTCTCTACCGGCCGCCTTGAAAGAGGCGGTGGTGAGGCCCTTGCTCAAGAAGCCTTCCCTGGACCCAATGGACCTAGTCAATTATCGTCCAGTCTCCAACCTTCCTTTTTTAGCGAAGGTTGTAGAGAGTGTGGTGGTACAGCAGTTCCCTCGTCACCTGGAGGAAAATGATTATCTAGACCCGTGCCAGTCCGGCTTCCGACCCGGGCACAGCACGGAGACGGCCTTGGTCGCATTGGTGGATGATCTCTGGAGGGCCAGAGATAGGGGTTGTTCCTCTATCCTGGTCCTATTAGATCTCTCGGCGGCGTTCGATACCATCGACCATGGTATCCTGTTGCACCGGCTAGAGGGGTTGGGAGTCAGGGGCACCGTTTTACGGTGGTTTGGCTCCTACCTCTCTGATCGGACGCAACGTGTGTTGGCAGGGGAGCAGAGTTCGACCCGGAGGTCACTCACATGTGGAGTGCCACAGGGATCGGTGCTCTCGCCTCTCCTGTTCAACACATATATGAAACCGCTGGGCGAGATCATCCGTGGTTTTGGGGTGGGATATCATCTGTATGCTGATGATACTCAGCTATACATTTCCACCCCGAACCACCCCAATGAGGCCGTCGAAATGATGTCCCGGTGTCTGGAGGCCGTACGGGTCTGGATGGATGGCAACCGACTAAAACTCAACCCTTCCAAGACGGAGTGGCTGTGGCTTCCGGCCTCCCGGTTCAATGAGGTGCTTCCATCTCTGGCCATTGGGGGCGTCCAACTAGCCCCCATGGAACAGGTGCGCAATTTGGGCGTCCTCCTAGATGCCCGGCTGTCCATGGATGACCATGTGACAGCTGTGGCGAGGGGGGCGTTCCATCAGGTTCGCCTGATGCGCCAATTGCGCCCCTTATTGGACCGGGATGCCCTACGCACAGTCACCCATGCGCTAGTGACGTCTCGCCTGGATTACTGCAATGCTCTCTACATGGGGCTTCCCTTGAGATGCACTCGGAGACTACAGTTGGTCCAGAATGCGGCCGCGCGGGTGATTATGGGGAGGACTAGATACTCCCCTGTAACACCTCTCCTGCGCGAGCTGCACTGGCTTCCTGTGGTCTACCGAGTGCGTTTCAAGGTTTTGATTATGATCTTTAAAGCGCTTCATGGCACAGGACCTAGTTACATGCAGGATCGCATCCTGCCCCACACATCCCTACGACCAATTCGCTCACACAGAGAGGGACTTCTCCGGGTGCCGTCCGCCAAACAGTGCCGGGGGGCGACACCCAGGAGCAGAGCCTTCTCTGTGATGGGCCCAGCCCTGTGGAATGACCTCCCCCGTGACATCAGGATTACTTCCGATCTCCGCTCCTTCCGTGTTCAGCTGAAGACCCACCTCTTTCAATTATCTGGCCTGGCTCAATCGTAATTTTTCTTATTCCTCCTAACTGTTTTTAAATTGTATTTTAAACGTTAAATTTTAATTGTATATTGGGTTCTTACAATTGGGGTATTTTAATGTTGGTTTTTTAACTATCTATATGGTGTAAATTGTTACCTCCTCCGAGTCCGTGTCCGTGTATGCGTATGTATGTTTTGTATGTATGCCTATGTGTTTCTGTATATTCTCTATGTTTTATATGCCCCATTGTACGCCGCCCCGAGTCCTACTTGGAAAGGGAGCGGCTAATAAATTCAAACTTATTATTATTATTATAAAATCCGGAAAATTAACCTTGTTTAGGAAAGTTTTGCGCTGATGGAAAAATAATGTTTTCCAGTGAAAGTTTTTCCTACTTTTCCTTGTTTGCTTTTTTGGCCTCTATTCCTTCTCCTCTTTTCTTTCTTCCTTTTTTCTTCCTTTTTTCTTTCTTTCCTTCCTTCCTTCTTCCTTCCTTCCTTTCTTCTTTCTTTCTCTCTCTTTCTTTTTTCTGCCTCTTTTTCTTATCCTCCCTCCCTCCTCTCACCTTTCTTTTTCTCTTTCTCCTCTTTCCTTTTTTGTCTCTGTCTCTGTGTGTGTGTGTGTGTGTGTTTGTGTGTGTGTGTGTGTGTGTGTGTGTCCCTTCCTTCCTTCCTCCCCCTCCCTCCTCTCCCCTCTTTGTTTGTTTCTTTATGTGCCCCAATTGCTAATCTACATCAATTGGTAATTTATTCATAACTCGCTAATATCACTGCAGACTATTGGATAGTAAGGGGGAAAGCATAAAGCATATAAAGTAATTCATAGTATGGAAAATGTGGATAGAGGGAAGTTTTGATCCTTTTCCCATAGTCATCCATTGAACTTGAATACAAGTAGTCCTCAACTTACAACAGTTCACTTAATGACTAAAGTCACATCAGCACTGAAAAAAGTGACTTATGGCTGTTCTTCACACTTATGACCATTGCAGCATCCCCATGGCCACATGATCAAAATTTGGCTCTTTGGCAACTGCCTCATATTTTTGATGGTTGCAGTGTTCTGGGGTCACCTTTTGCAACCTTCTGCCAAGCAAAGTCAGTAGGAAAGTCAGATTGATTTAACAACCAGGTTACTGATTTAACCGCAGTGATTCACTTAACTGTATGTAGCAAGAAAGGTTGTAAAATGGGGCAAAACTCACTTAACAAATGTCTCACTTAGCAATAGAAACTTTGGGCTCAATTAGGGTCGTAGATTGAGGACTACCTGTATAGGGAGATTTCTTTACTTAATGTATATTTACATGGTAGAATTGAGTTTCAAATAACACTGATTTCGTTGTCGGGTGACATCTATGAAAAAAATTCAGATGCTCACGCATGAAAATGTGCTGCTCAAACACTATACTTTTCCGCTCACACTGAAAAAAAAATTAGAGGGAACATTGCTTCCCCCCCTTTGCTAAACTGGGCATGAGCGTGGTCAGTGCGTGACACATCTGGCCCATGGGCTGCGAGTTTGACAGCCCTGACGTAGATGTAAACTAATTGCAAAGGATCTGAAATACCTGTTCAGGAAGAGATCTTCCTCTCTAGGTTCATTTACACAGAAGCTCTACAAAACCCATGTCATGTTGCAAGTACTGAAAACTGGTCTCATGTTATCCCTTCCCACCACAAAGTTATTTGTTACATTGGTTCTCCTTTGCCCAGTCCAGCTTCATAGCACTCAGAGATGTCATATTTGGACATTTAAAGCACAAACTACCCCAGAAAATGCTTCTCCTTCTGGCCAGGAATATTCATAAAATGTCACCAAGTATTGGGTCCAACTATTGTGATTGCATGCACAAAGGCTGTGTCTCTGATGCCATCCTTCAACCTATTCATGATCTAACCAACCATTGGTCGCCCATTCAAAATATTCTGCCTGAAATGGTTGCAAAACCCACAAGAGGAAATCTCCGCTATGGATCTTTCTGAGAAAGGAAAGGAGCAAAGCCTGAACTAACCAAGGAAGAGAGCAAGAAATGTATTTGCAAGAGACAAGACCCAAGCATGAAAGATATGAGAATTTTCCCCTGGCCCACACACAATTGCGTAAGAGCTGGAAGCAGTTCCCAAAGAAAACCCCTGTGATGGGATCTTACTTGCCTTCTGCCATGGAGCCCAGGAATGTAAGCAGAAAACGAATCAGATGACAGAAAATCACTACAAGATTATGCATATTTTACTTATTTATTTACATCTTGTCTTTATTGTTTTAGCTCAAAGGGCCAGATACTTCATCCCCCTTCCTCCTATTTTTCCTGCAACAGTCCTGTGGGGTGGGGTGGGCTGAGAGAAAATGACTGGCCCAAAGTCACCCAGTCAGCTTTAAGGCAGAACTAGAACTCACCGCTATTTGTGATTGGCTCAAAGTCACCAACCACTTTTCATGCCTAAGGTGGGAGTAGAACTCATTGTCTCCTGGTGATTGGCCCAGAGTTGCCCAGCTGGCTTTTATGCCTTAATGATTAATAAAATAGTAACAATAACAATATAACAGGGTTGGGTTAGGGTTGGAGTTGGTGGTCCTCTGGTCCAGCCCCCAGCCCAAGCAGAAGACCCCATACCATTCCAGACAAATGGTGTCCAGTCTCTTCTTAAAAATTACCAGTGATGGAGCACCCACAGTGCTTCTGGAGAGAAGCATTCCACTTGTTTATTGTTCTCCCTATTGGGAAATTCCTCCTTAGCTCTAGGTTGCTTCTCTCCTTGATGAGTTTCCATCCATTGTTTCTTGTCTTGTCATTTGGTGCTTTGGAAAGTAGGTGGCAGCCCCTCAAATATTGGAACATTGCTATCTTGTTACCCCTAGTCCTTCTTTTTAAAAAGCTACACATACCTAGTTTGCTTCACTATTTGTCGTATCATTTAGACTCTTTATCATCCTTGTTTCTCTTCTCTGGACACTTTCCAGGGTCTCAACATCTTTTTGGTATCAAGGTGACCAGAATTGGATACCATATTCCCAGCGTGGGCTTCTCAGCATGCTGTAAAGTGGTACTACACTTCTCATTGCCTTGATGCTCTCCCTTGGTTGATTCAGCCTAGGGCTACATTGGCTTTGTTTGGCAACTGCAGCTCATTGGTGGCTCATATTTAAGTGATTGCCCACTCTCACAGGGATCTGCTGCTCACTGCCTCTAAGTATCACCTATTCTGTACCTGTGCATTTGGTGTTTCTTGCCCAAGTGCAAATACCAATAGCACTTAAGACTTATATACTGCTTCACGGTACTTTACAGCCCCCTCTAAGTGGTTTACAGAGACAGCCAACAATCTGGGTCCTCATTTTACTGACCTCGAAAGATGGAAGGCTGAGTCAACCTTGAGCTGGTCAGGATTGAATTGCTGGCTGTGAGCAGAGTCAGGATGCAATGCTGCACCACAGCTCCTCCAAGCCCTACTCTTCTTGCCACTGAATTGCATTTTATTGGATGGAGGCCGTGTTCAGAGCTGTCAAGATCCTTCTGCATCTTACGTCTGTCTTCTGGAGTATTGATTATTCCCTCCAACTTTGTGTCATCTGCAAATTTGATGAGTTCCCTTTCTATCCAAATTTTTAATAACAGTTTAATAGTGTTGGGATTATTTCATTTTTTTAAACAGTCTAATAATTTAGGAGAAACTTTCTGCTGTTGCCCCTTCCTTGGTCAAGCCCTTCACCCCAGCCCTTGAATGGCCCTTTTGTGGCTCAGCTGCGAGAGTCAACAAGCCAGAATTAAGGTCGCTCTCATAACATCCAACGTCAGTAAAGACTCCAACTCTCCAGATAGAGAAGGCTCCTCTCCTGAGCCTCTTCGTAAATGTGGCGTGTCTTTGGCCACAATTTCAGCTGAATGTTAAGCGAAATGCCTCCCAGTGGGACCAAAGCAGAGAGAAAGGGCTCTGAGAATTTGAAAGTAGCTGTAGCCCAAGGCAATTGCACTTCCTCCTCCTCTTCACTCTCTCCTTTTATTAACCTTTGAGTAATGCGCTCCATTCCACCAGAGCTCTATAGTGGCTCAGGGAACAGGGCCAGGACTGGTCACCGAAGCCTTGGGGCTGGTATTATTGCAAAACTCACTCGTATTTCCAAACTCTAAAAATGTCTAAAAGATGATGTGGGCAATTGCCTTGAGCAGGTGGCAATAGAAATGAGAGGCAGTGGGTGGCGGAGAGAGTTGCTAATGGAGCCCCTGCAAGGGCAGTGATTGCCCACCCGCATCGATTGCCTGAGGAGGAACTGCCCAATTAACCCCCCCTCCTCTCCTGCTTCCTCCTTCTCTCTACCAAAGGAGGTTCTTCTTTCTCTCCTTTGCTTTCATTTTCCAAGCAGGCAAATAAAGCGACCTAATTAGCTGGCTGCCTTTTGCCAAAAGGTGCCCAGAGAAAGGGAGGGGGGAGAGCTTCTCGTTCCCTGCTTCTGCTTCTCACTCCCTATTGTTGAAACCATCAAAGCAGGAAAGTGTATCCTTGTGCCAGAGGCCAGCTTCTACAACCTCCTGGGGTCTACAGATGTGTTGCCCTGCAGTTCCATAGGTTTTGCTCCAATTTAAGGGAGCTGAGGTCCATCGGACAGGGAGAACACTAAATTGGGGAAGGGAGGGAGGGAGGGAGGGAGGAAGGAAGGAAAAGTGGTTAACAGGAACTCTACAAGCTTCAGATACTGCTATACTGCATGCCCAAAGCGAGCAATGTATCCCAGGAGAGAGTATGAGAACAGTGGTCTACCCTAAACTTGCTTTCTCTACAGAATGGTTTCTGGAGTGGAGCCAAGAAGGGTGTCAAGATTCCATCATGATTAAAAAACAAATCCTTTCCCTTGTTCAGCAGGTGAGTGATGTAGTCCTTATATGCTTTTTATTACTTATTGTTGTCAGGAGCAGCTGCGGTGATAGGAAACGCTTTCCTTCAACTAACTTGACTTTGGCTCCCTTTCTACCTTGCTTGGTCCCAGAAGGTCCAGGGAGATGCATAGAGAGGGATGCAGTCAGGAGGAGGTAGGACAGTATATTAAGATTTCAGACTGTTGCACATTTTGCTGGGGAGCCCAGGAGACAAAAGTCCCTCCCCCGGGTCTTTAAGATCTCCTGCATGGAGGTTCCAAATTGATTTATATTCGGGACATGGCAGCTAAAATTTGTGGGATTGAATGTGAGATGGAAAGTGTCCAAAGTGCTTTTGCTTAGGAGGAGAGTGTAGTACGTGGGCTCCTCTCCAGGTGAGGAAGTGTGAGCGTCTGAATGCTAAGTTGTAGGTACAAAGTAGGAATTTTGTTTGTGTATTTGACAATCTGCTGTCTGTTTGAGTGGCTGCCTGAGATCTGGGCCTGACCTCAGGACTGATCTTGATTCCCCTTACTTTGGGGTGCTGTTGGGAAACTGCCAGCTAAGCTAGAAGGAGGGGTCAAGAGAGGGCCTGGCTTAGAGTCCTTGCACAGTTACAAGCGGCACAAGCTTGACCTTTCCTTCCGGCCTAGCTGGCACTTTTCCAACTGAGTGACTTCAGTTCCCATGCCCTGCTCGCCATGTGTGGGATAGCCGTGAAAGAATGGTCTCCGTGGTGACAACATACAAATGTTCGTAGGTTAGAGCTCATCTATACTTCAGATCAGTTTTGGGGTGATCTGGGTAAGGGAGGCATCTCTTGTAGCCCATTACCATTGGTCAGTACATTTTCTAGTCCAGGATGAGATGAAGAGCCATCAAGGATCTCTACAAATGGCTCACCCAGGATATATGGATTCTCTGGATCCTTCTCGGGAGGGGGGGGCATTGAGTCCTCTTGATTGCCTGCTTAATCCTGGCAACAGGAGGTAATTTTGGTTTTGGGTGCTTGTTCCTGGGTAGTGCCTGTCTCTTCACCAATCCAAGGCAGCTCCTTGAGATCCAGAAGCAACATCTGGAGTGGAAGATGTAAAGTGACCCTGACCTGAACTCTGAGACGAGAGTGGCAGCAAGAGATGCCAAGCACTCGGAGTTCCCCTCCCTTCCTGCATCATCTGACAGCTTTGTTTAGAGCAGCCAAACTCCCTTTGGGGGGGAAATGAGAAGGCTTCACCCCATGGAGTGGCAGGGAAACCACTGAAGATGAGTTCATAAGAAAACTCAAGAGCCTGGAATATTCATGAAGAATGTTAGGAAGCCGTAACCAAAAGCAGGTTCACAACTGCAGTGATTCAAGAAGTAGCCCAATTTACACCAAAGTCTCTTGCGTTTCCTTTTCCTTCTCACACCAAATAATGGATCACACTCTTTGGAGAAGGCTGGCCAGCTTCCATTTGCATTTTGTTGTTTGCAATTATCAGATTAATTTTTGGTTTGTTTTACTGAGGGTGGGAGAACTGAGTCCTGGCTGCTGTGCCTGGCTGCTGTGAACGTTTGGCATAAAATCTTGCCAACAGATTCACCAAAGACTTGATTCCTTACAGAAGGGTCTAATGTGGCTATTGGGGTTATATCTTGCTGTATTAGCTGAGACTCTGTAGACCCTAATCAAACGGGCAGGAGTTCTTCAGCAGAGTCAGCCTTCTGGGAAGATCTGTGCTCCTCCTGCTTTCTATGTGGGGCAGGGATTGGCTGGGTCTGGAAGGGGTTAATGCCTTGTTCCAGGAGGCGATGCCTACGGTCTTGAAAGAGGCTATCGCGCCTCCCTTCCTCAAGAGGCCTTCCAACCTTCCCCTCTTTTCATGAAGGCCACTGAGAGAACTGAGGGGAGCTTGCCCTAAAGAAGTAACTTATCTGGACCTTATCTGCGCGTATCTCAGTTCAGGCCTGGAGAAGGAAGGGTCAGGTGAACATGTGACCTTTCTTGGGACCTGACATTCATTTTACCATTTCTTTGGAAAGCCGAGGGTACAGTTGAAGCTTCCTGGGGGAGCAACAAAAAAGGAAAAATGGCAGCCATTATCAGGTAATTGAGACCCCATCACTTTTGTACCTGTAAGTACAAAATAAGGAGAAATTTCTTGAACAGTTACAACAATTAATCAGCTTGCCTCCAAATGCTGTGGATGCTCCATCACTGGGAGGTTTTGAAGAAGGGACTGGACAACCATCCACTTGAAATGATATAAGGTTTTCTGCATGAGCAACGGGTTGGACTAGAAGACCTCCAAGGTCCCTTCCAACTCTCTGATTCTGTTATTCTCATGTATGTGAGAACAGGGAAGGTAGGTTGGCAAACAATATTTCAAACTCGCCGTCTCAGCCCATTTGTTTAATTGCCATCCTGCGGGAGGTGACCCTGCCCTGTTTTTGCCTCTTCTCCACTACAGAATGGGGTGGGAAGGGAAACTCCTGTCAGAGGAAGAAGGGGGTGACTAGCTGTCCCTGAGCCTCCCTACTTTCACTCCTTGACAGGTGACCCCTTTGCAGCTTTTGGCCTTTTCCAAGTGGAAGCTATTTCCTCCCCCCCCCCCACAAGAGCATTTGGAACAGCCTTACCAAGCAGTGAAGGAAGGCAGGACCTGGCCCAGGGCTGAGGGTGGCTTTTGGAAGGGCCTATGCAGGTGAAGGCTTCACAGAGGGGATGCCTGCTGGGCCTTGTGCTTTGGCTGCTGAACTCTCTTGAATGGCCTGAATCCACAAGGCTCAAGATCCTCCCTCAAGAGGATGCCCCCCCTCCCCCATGGCTGGACTGCTGTTCCCATCTCTCCCATCTAGGATGGCTAAGGGGAGAGGGGGAAGGTTAACCATGGGGGAACAGGGCCAGGAATGTAAGAAAGAAAGCCGGGGCAAAGCAGAGACTCTCCCTGTCTGCCTCTTTTCATGATTTCTTCTTTGTCCGGGGTGAGCTGAGGATAATGGGGGGGGGGGGGGAGAGGAGCAGGAAAGGAAGCAGGCAGGTGATTTGAAACGCTTTTGGTGTGTGAGCTGAGTGTGCACCATGTCTCTCCTCTGCCCCCCCCCCCTCCGCTGGCATGTACAACCATATTAAAGGCACCTTCATAAATCTTCCACAGTGTCTCCTAGACACTGGCACTTCCGGAGTCCCACATTGTTTCACCATCTGAAACCTCAAGGACAGTTGTGTGAAATGCAAGGACACCTTTAATTTTGGTGATTGTGCTGTGTGTGTGTTGACTCCTAATGCAAACAGGAAGAAATGGAGCAGATGTTCTGGGCCAGGGAGAGAAGTGTGCCATGCCTGGAGAGGCAGACCACGTCACCTCATTAAACTGGGGGCCACAATCGATGGAAAAAGTTGGCCATCCAGGGTACTTTTAGGTTGGGGGTGGGCGGATATCTGCAATTTCTTAAAACCCCATGACCTCTGTTATTAATCTTTGCAGCAATGGGACTACCCAAGGCCTCTGGGTTGCAAATTATATAAGCTAATTAGCAGGAAGAGTTAATAATGTGGGTTATTTTATTTTCACAAGGACCGTGGGAAGGACTGATGCCAAAGTCCGGTATCACATCGGTTTGATGGCCTCAGTCAGGCCTAGAAACAGAGCAAGACCTTTCCCATTGAAAGGGCAACTTCACACATCTGCAGCCTGAGGGCTCATCTGCCTATCTACAGTTGTGTGAATTGCAGGCATCTGCCTCAACAAGATATTGCAAATGAAGCAGATAAACTGTGTTCATTTGGACAAGTAAAATTGCCCCTTTCCCCGGAACATAAACTACCCATATGGAAGTCCAAGAAACATTTAAGAGACAAGGATGTTGCCTGGGATATCAAGAGACAGGAACAGCTGAGGAGGACAAGTTCCCAGGAGAGTAGACCTAGTAGAGGAAGGAGCACATCCAAGAGCACAGCCTTAGGGGACCATGGTCTTTGGAGTCCCATCCTCCTTGCCTCACTATCCTGATTTCACTGGATTACAGGACAACCAATCAGTTGTGCTGCTGTATTCAGTTCCAAATGTATTCTAATTTGCATAGCTATTTTGGATTCTTGCTCTCCAATTTATGTTTCAATGTGTTTGATCACCATTATTAAAGAACTCTTTGGAGATATTTCTCCTATAAAAATATATGTGTAATTAAAAAAACCTCAGCAACTAATTATACGATTTAAATTGTGACCATCACCGCTTGAAACCAAAATCTTATTTGGAAAAAACCCTTTAGAAAATGTTTGGAAAAGCAAATTGTTGAACATGCATAAATCAACCTGAAGTATAATATAGAAATAGTACAGTGATGTTGCTTAACCAAAGTTAAAACATAGTTTTAACTTTGTAAAACATAGCCCAGTCCAGATATTTCCAGTGTGACTATGAAGACTAGAAACTTTTAAAACTATGAATGAATGAAATCTGCAGTTGGCAAAACTCTTCAGTGTTTCCTCTTAGCAGGATTTAATTCAATTCTAACTTTAAAACAAACCAACAAAAAACCACTTCTGGAATAGGGGTCAGTCACCAGCTGTTTAAACAGCCTTCAGGGAAGAAGCGTTTTGCCGAAGAGCCTTTTTGGAATGCTATTTCTGTGTCTGAAATCACAGCTGCAACCCAAGTCTCCACAAGTTTCAGGGACTCTTGTGGGAGCACTATTTCCCCAGTTCACAGGGAACCCCATCGGCTTGGAGGTCCAGGAGCCTCCGAGAGAGCTTTGCCTCCAAACTGCTGGAGGGGAGCTAAGGGCAGAGCAAATGGAGCAAAGGTTAAACAAACAGCCAGGGCAGCTGGTGGCCCTGCTCTAAATGGAACCTGCAGATCTCCTTGCGGGGAACCGTTTGTGAGTGAACATGCCCAGGGCTAAAGGCAGCGCCCAGGTTCACACTAGGAGAGTCTGTATGACAGCCCAGTTGGAAGGGATTGGCATTCTTTGCACCAATTGCAAGAAAAGAGAAGCTAGACTGAGGCTTCTCAGAGTTGGAAAAGAGGCAGCAGATCCTCTGAGGAGCAGGGGGGCCCTTCTCAGGCTTTCTTGAGAACCAGGCAGGCTCGTGTCTCTCCTCTCGTCCTCACAAAGCTAGTCCTACAAATCCTGTGCTTGCTTTAGAATCCCAGTTCCAGCCAGAGCAAATCACACTTATGGGCTCTTTGGTCAGGTTTGGAGACTCTGGGATCAATTGTTTGCCTCTGGCACGGTTGCATGCTATTGCCACACATTGGCATGCTTGTATCTACTGACAAGACAGACTCTAACCTTCTCCAAACTGAGGCTCTCCACTTGTGCTAGACTTTAGATCCTAGAATTCTCACTTTGCATTGTCACAACAGGCATACTCAGGAGCAGGAGAAGCTCTCTTAGAGAACAGATGGATTAGCATTTTACGTGCAATCGAAATGACAGCTGCAGACTCAGCTTGAAGACAATCAATCTTGCTGTGGCTTTAAGCAAAGCAGCATCTAAGTGAAACAGAGGGGAAGCCATGGGGTTCACTTCATGGGGCCATGAGGATCCAGTCTACATCTTTCAAGAGATGAATCTGGCTAGTGGGGAACCATTGAGCAAGCACGTTAAGGACATAAGGCGTTTCCCAGCATTTTCTTCATTTCAATGCAACAAATGACTCCTCTGAAACCACATTGATTTTGTTAATTTCTAGGCTTCATTCGAGGTTCTAACTTGTTGAAATTTCTTGGCTTGAAACCAGCGGACCTCAGGGATGACCTTCTCCCACCGTGGCCTCAAACACTTTGCATCTACCTGCCTAGTCGAAAATGGGGTTTCTATGGATCAAACCACAACCTACCTTCCATTGTGGATGCCTAACATTATATTAGCGCATTGTATGAAGCAAGTCAGCTCACTGAGACCTCATATAGTTTATTGGAAGGTTCTATGGAGAAAAGAATTGGGCTTTTCAGGTTTAGGATTGAGTGTATTGAGTCAATGCATTGGATCTGGACTTAGCCATTTTTAAAAAACCAGTCCATTGAAATCAGTTCATTGTAACTACAATCCACTAATGTTGTAGCTTTGTTTTTGAAACTAGATTAAAGAAAGTATTCTTTCAATAACTAACAGAAGATCTTAATCATCAGTAGTATAAGTTCAACAGTTAAGGAATTTCTACCCGTGGCTCCAGAATCTGATGCCTGAGCCATCTGCTTTGCTGTGTCTCAAATGAAAGCCTGTTCTTGGCTGGGATGATCAGTCAGAACCTCCTTGGATTTCAGCTTATTTTTTTTCCTCATCTCTCTTCCCCAACTTTTAATTACTCTTTCTGGGAAGTTCATAGTCTGTTAAACTTCATTTCTAGTCGATCTGCTTTTAAAGTGAGGACAAATTTACTTGCTGATTTCGGAGATCCTGATAATTTCAATGTGACCCTGTGTTCATCGTTTTTTTAACCATGTCTGCTTTCCTCAGAGATTTTTTTTGGCTTGACAAATAGCAATAGATCAACAATGAAAATGCTAGGATAATGGTTGAGTTTCCAATATTGTAAATATTCTTGGTAAATTCTGTGGCTCCTTGTAACAAATTTTTGAATAAACATTATGCTTTATCATTTTACATATTTTCACTGACTCCGTGACCAAAGTGACCTTGTGAAGCAGCCCTTGCAATGTGTGCCCAGTCACCGGAGTCCAAACTCTACTCCTTCCTTCCTTCCTTTTCTTTCTTTCTTTCTTTCTTTCTTTCTTTCTTTCTTTCTTTCTTTCTTTCTTCCTTCCTTCCTTCCTTGTCTTCATCTCTGATCTCTTAGTGCTGGATGCCCCCCACCAATCTTCCCAGGATTTCCTTAAACAATTGGAGCTCCTATTTTATTAAGACCTACAGGTTTGTATTGGTTTCATAACTTCTCCCCATAGAGAACAGCTACATTGTTGAGAAAGATGGGGGACCCAGAGGGGGTTTCCCAGCTCTCCCTCTATAGGCCTGTGTTGCTAATAATCTGGAAAACCACTTATGTGATGGGAGACTGCTTTGACTACAGCTGCTGATGCCGACTTCACTAGTTCTGGTTTGACTACCTGCTGTCCAAAGTTGTTTGGTGCTGAGGAAATCACTGTAAACAGTTATATCTGCTGCGTCTCTCCCACATCTTAGGAATCCTGTTCAGACCTGGGGATTTTCTGACAACCTGAGCCCCATGAAGGTCCAGTGAGTGGCAATTCCTTCCTGAGAGAGACGAGGGAGTTGATTGTCTTCACATGAGATGGCATCATATGATCTCTCAATGAATCACTTGGCTGACTGGAAGGACAGTCACCGGGGCCACTGATTGGCTCCTTTCTCTCAAGCCCAGTTGAATAAACAGAATTCAGCACAGAGGCCAAATCTCACAGCAATCAGCAGCCAGTGAGGTCTCCTTGGGCTCCGTGCACTCTTAAGAGGTCTTCTTAAATTAGATTACACAAATTGCTTCTTCTTCTTTTTTACAAAAAAATATTTAAATAGTACACTCCCAATAGAGTCTTATTCATTGATCCAGAAACAGGAAGCAGCGAGTGCCACAAGTGAAACGTGTTGTCCTGTCTCACTACGGCAACTGTCTCCCCACAAATACTTCTTTGTTGAGTCTCCTCCACTCAACTGATCAGATAGATGGAGCCCCAGCGAGGGAAGCAGTTGGCTGAGAGATGTTGAAAGACGGAGCAGCCCCAGAGGTTCTGGGCAATTAAACCACCCAGAACAGAACGAAACCTGCTTTCCACCGCCGACCCCCCTCCCTCCCCGTCATGGGTCGCGGGTCCCGCTCCCTCCCCCCGCCCTCTTACCTGCATCTGCCCAGGACAGGCTGGCACAGCTGAAATAAGCCAGGAGGGCGGCGTTGATGTAGAGGAGCAGATCTGCCATCCTCCTCCGGCGCGAGTCCATGGTGCAGCCACATGGAAAGGAGGGCCCCGTCAGCCCCGCAGCTCCAGACCCCGCATGGGGCGGGGGGAGCCGAGGGAGCCCTGGGCCCCGGGGCGCCGCGGATCAGAACGACGCCAGCCGGCCCCGCGCTCCGAACGCCCAGCCGCCGAGGACCCGCGTGGACATTCCAGCACCGCGGAGAGCTCCCGCCGCCGCCGCCTCGCTTCCCCGGCTCCTCCCGGCGAGGAAGGGCGGCAGCTCGGAGGGCCCCGGGGGTTGTCTTCTCGCTGAGCCCGAGGAAAGTTTCTGGGAAGCGGCGGGAGGCGGCTGGGCTCCGGCGAGGCAGAGCTAGCGAGAGGCGGCCGATCGGCGGCGGCGGCGGCGCTGGGTCTCTGCAAGCTGCCAACGTGCCTCCTTCTCCTCCCCCATCAGTCAGACGGCTCCATTCATGGGCGCGAGAGGGTGAGGGGGGAGCCCCGGAGTCTGGCCACAACGCGGCGCCCCCCGCCCTCCCCGCCAAGCCGACTCTGGCTTCCTCCCACCATCCCCGGCCCAGTCACACCGCCCTCGCCTGGCGAGGAGATGTGTGCGCCGAACGCGCGGAGGGAGGGGGGGAGTCCTCAGATGGCCCCTCCCTCGTTAAGGAGCCGGAGAGCGACGGGCTCTGAAGGGGACGGGGAGCCTTTGCGCGCCACGGAAGGAAGCGCTGGATGCCTGTGAGCCCCTCGGCGACGCTCCCCCGCGTGGCTCTTGGCTGACTGGAGGAGAAAAGAGAGCCAGGTGGGGAAGGAGGGATCTCGGCCCCCTCCCCCCTTCCTGGTGAAGAGAGTCCTCCTGGACACCCCTGACCCTTTGGGAGACCCTGCCAGTGCCTAAGGCAGCAGCGCACATGGGTAGCCCGGGCATTTGAGCAGGAATAAATCCAAAGGGGTTGAGTGCTATGATAGACAACAGCCTCCCAAGAGAAAAAGCGGGTCCTCTCAGCACCACCACCCCTTGCGAGGTTTCTCCCAATTTGCACCAGGAGAGGTAGAGGAGGGCAAGGGCGAGTCTCATTTGGAGGAATCTGTATAGAAAGTAAAAGCTCATAGACCAGCTCAAGAAGAAGACGTGAAAGGCATTGCAGGGAGGAAGATGGGGCCAGACAGACTCAAATTGCCACATGTTGAGGGCTTGATAAGTTCAATCTTGCCATGCTGAACTGTCAATTCCCCCCCCCCATCCCAGAGGGGGTGGGAAGGATTCATCTGTCTCAGTGGCCATGTCTGTATGAAGCTAGCCTGGCTGTATGGAGCTTCTGATGATAAGGGAGATGCCAGGGCCTTGAAAAGTACAGCAAAGCTGTAATAAAATATGGCATCCTCTTGTAAGCAGCTTCTTTCTCAAATGCGCCAACTGACTAGGGCACGTGCAACAGAGAGAAGCAAATAGCATCCTCAAAGGAGACCGGGAGGGGCATGCGCCCACTGGACAGTTTGTCATGCAATCTGGGGACTTCCTTAGTGGACCTGTCAGATCCTGGGAGCAGAAATCCAGGAAGAGTTGTACAGACAGAACCAGGGCTTCATCTGTTGCTTGCTCTCAATTCAAGAAACACCCCCCTCTGAATAGGAATTAGGCCAAAATCCAAAGTTTTATCTACTTTGATACAGCTAGATCAAATTCTATAGGCCACTTGTGCCATCTTTAAATAACAGCTCTGACTGGTACAGAAAAAAAGACAAAGCTCACTTTCTCTTAAGCATGCCTGGCTGATATTACTGACTGCGTCAGGCGTGCCTCCATCAATAACCAAGAAAGAAAAGTTTCAATTCCATTGTTCATGGAAATTAAAATACTTTTACTAGCTATGAAAAGATAGTAGCAAAAGAAAAGCAAGATCTGAGCCAGAAAGGTGCAAACAAGTACATATCAAATGATAACTCAGCCCCCTCTCTCCAATGACCCCACCCCAATGTCCAATCTGCAACTCCCTAAGGTGTCATGTGGTTGCATCTCCAAAAGGCATCATCAGATTGGTATGCAGGATGGTTGGCCTTGACCAGGTCCAAACACCGGCCACCAACATGCGCAGAAGATGGTGAGAAGAAAACTCCCTTTTCCATATCTCCTCCAGTACCATATAATTCCCATCCCAAATACCATGCCCCCACCCACCCCATTCCTATGGCAGCCAATAGCAAGCAAGCGAAGCAGAGGCTGACAGACTGTCTGCATGGAAGACTAGGAAAATATGGGATGAGCCCTGCTGGACCACACCAAAGGCTCAGCAAGGTCACTCTTTTGCCTCCTGAGAGGCCACCAGCTGTCGACTGTGGGACAGAAGTTGCAAGTGTCCCCTGGGCTCCCCGGCCAATGTTCTCAAAGAGATGGAAGGGTCCTCTCTCTTCACCATGATTCATGGCATCAAAAATAAATCTGGCTAATATCCTTTTCAGGCTGCCTGATGACAGTAAATTGAACAGAATTTAGCTAGATACCATGTGAAAAGGCTGCATCTTTCCTTTTTCTCTTTTCTTTTAAAATATTTATTTTTTGCCTATTCCCCAAAGAATAAATGTCTGTAAAAATTATCCTAGCATGCACCACAAAAGCACATGAAAGCAAGTAAAAGAATTTTAAAAGCAACTAATTAAAGCAATCTGTCATAAATCTCCCATCATTCAGCTTCTCTCAACTATGAAAGAAGAAAAGAAAGAAGAAAAGGTTTTTCTCTACTTTCTATCATGTATTATTTACATTTTCATTATATTTCTTCCTCACGTACACTTTCTCATCTTTTTTGGAAAGGATTGTTAAAAAAAATTTCTCACTTTTCCTGATGAGAATTCCAGCCCCTTTAAAATTTGGTTTGTTGGTAATTTGCTGGTTCTAGAATATTTGCTGGTTCTAGAGATACTTCTCTTTGTCTGTTTAATCTTATCTCATTATTTATTCAAGTAACGGAAGGTGGTGAAGTTACCTAATGCTCTTCTCTCCTCCTATTTTCCCCACAGCAACAGCCCAGAGAAGGACTGGCCCAAAGTCACCTAGCTGGTTTTCATGCCTAAGGTGGGACTAGAACTGACTGTCTTCTGGTCTCTACCTGATACCGTCACATTAGATTAGATAATTGTCTGCTGAAGCCATTATAGCACAGAGCAGCATAAGGATGCTGGGAGGGTGACTTTTATTTTCAATTTCTTCTTTAACATCTCCAAGCTGGGATCATTTTGAACATCTCTTGCCCATCTGCTGCAACTGGGCCATTGAACTGATTGGTCTCCCAGTTCCACATGAACATCAGAGCTCTGTCCCTGGGCAGGGGAGGCAACGTGAGACCCCTCCCCCACAGTTCCCCTTCCTTCCATATAAGGATGACCCCCTCCCTTGGCTTTTGCCATCCCAGAAGGGCTTGGAGACCCCTTTTGCTTGCTGTGACTTCCAATGCAGCAAAGGCCACTCTCCCAATCTCCGTCTTCCCCCCATCCCCACCAGCACGGAAGAACAAAGGTTTCTGGAGCTGCTACAGTGGACAGAGAGGACCGAGGGGGGAGCAGCTCTCTCATTAGCCATCTGCTGCTCAGCACCCTGTGGCCGAAAGGATCCAAGGGATCTATTCTTTTTTCATTTCTTGTTGAAACTATGTAGCTCAGTGGCTATGACTCCCTTCCTGAAAATATCACTTCATCCATGGGGGGCTGTTCTTCTGTTTACACACACACACTCTTCCTTCTTAGCTTCCAGGTACATTCCTTTTGGCAATTTCCTGCTCCTTCAGCCTCTCCTCATGAAGGGAAGGACTCCACTTTCCCCAAAAAGCTTCCTCGGCTCCTTCTGCTCCATTCCTCCCAGGCTGATTTCTCTTCTGACCTGATGATGATCTGTTCTTCTGTTTTGCAGAGGTTTATATCTCTGGAAAGAATTGGCTGTTTTTGCATTTCCCGCCTGGCAAAATTCCACCCAGGAGGCCACCCCTCTTTCCAAGGGCCCATAACCAAGGGAATGAGAATGAATCTGGGCGAATGTTCAAGGTTGTGATGCCAGGAAAATGCATTGGGGGTGGGGTTGGTCTCTGTAGATAAATGGTTAGATGATTTACATTTTGACTCTTTCAGTGGGTTGCTCCAAAATTATTCCTTCTCTCAAACTCCGCACTCTCAAAGGAGATAGAATGGATCTGAGGAAGGAAGGTGCTTCACTGCAGGCCCAAAGGATCCTAATTCGGAAGACAATCAGCTTCTAGGAATGGCATAGATTTAGAATCTGGTGCTATATATGCAAAAACATCAAAGTTAGTATCCTTCCCCTTGCCCAGTTTATGTAACATTCTGCTTCTTCATTCTGATTTTGCAGGTTGGACCTGCCCTGTGATTACAAAGTGGTCACACTTAGTGCCCTGTCCCTCATTTCTCCCCTTGCTAGTTTCAGCCCTCAGATTATCTACCTTTCTGTTTCTCATGAGCTTGGAAGGAAGGCCAAGAAGATGGATTTCCCTTTCAGCTTGATTCTTCTTCTCTTGAAAATGCAACCCTTGTCATTGTTTCTAACAGGGGTCTCTTGAGCTTCTATTTCTCTTGTTTTGCCGTCCCCTGGGATCAGTTCACTGAAAGAGATCTGGAGGTGACTAAACCAGATTTTCTCCAAAGTGGTGCTCCCCAAATATGGCCCCTCTAATACCTAGAATTTCCCATGGGATGGGGGGAGAGGAGTGGTCACACTGGATGGTAGTTAGGACAACTGGGGTGCCAAATCCTCTGAAGAGCTCCAGGTTGGAGGTGGTTGTCTAGCTCAGTGGCTACTCAGCACAAGAGGATTCTTCAGCTTTCCAGCCGTGTGGCTTCTCAGCTTCTACTTCAATGCCTCTAGCAGAGAATCAGAACTGGACAAGTGGTGGGACAAGCACGAGGTCAACTGCTGCCTGTGAGCTCTGCAGGACAGATGGACCATTTAGTTGTCCCAGGCACCTTTGGGATCTGAATGTTTTCCAGAGGCCACTTAAACAATGTAGTCACTTTAGCTGTTCTCCAATGCCTGATGAGGCCCTGGCAATGAAGACTAGTGTTGGGTGGGATCATTTCTCTCCTCCTCCTCACCAATTCTAGTTGGCTCCTTAGTTTGCAAGAGCCTTCAGCAAATGCAGAGAGAGAAACAGTGAGAGGAAGAGGGGTCCTGACTGAGCAGGGCGCATGCCCATGTTTGGGCAGCCTCATCGTGTCTGTTCCCCATCAGAAGACTCATCCAGTGGTCTTAAGCCCAAACATACAATAGGAGGTGTGGATGACCTCAGGGGAAGAAATGCTGCCTGGGAAATAGTCAAGAGAGGGATGAATCTCTAATGGATTAATGTTCAGAGGGAGAAACTTAGGAAAGACCTGCTTTAGTGGATCAAGCAGTTCTAAGTACTGGTGGCTCTTCCTGAGAACCTTTTCCTGGACCTGGATGGGACAGGGCACCCCTCGGTGCTTTTAGATCTTTCAGCAGCTTTTGATACCCTTAGCCATGACATCTTACTGGATCAAGGGCTGATCCTCTCTCACCTACCCCTTCAGGCTTATACGAAGTGAGGTGTCAGTCGCCTCCCTCCAGGAAAGACGAAGGGGTTACTTCTGGGTAATTGCATATATTGTTTCTCGTCTATAAACGGAATCTTGCCAAACGAAAACAACTATTTGTATAACTACAGATATACTCTGAGAATCACCAGGAAGGAGCCATTTTAAGCCTCTTCTTCCCTACCAAACTTTCCATGCTTTGCTGCCTCTTTGCCTTCTGGAAAGCAACATCCACCACATCAGGTCATCTGACAGTTTGGGGAATGTATCATCAGTTCCCTGATATCACACAACTTTACATCATCCCATTGGGCTGGAGGGAAGGTTGGAGGCTGTCCTAGTCTGAAGGGAGCAGACCAGACTGATCTGAACCCAAGTAAGGCTGAGTTGCTCTTTGTCCATTGGGCTTCTCTGTTGACTCTAGATGGGCAAGCATTGCCCCTGAGAAAGCAGGGTTAGAATCCAGGGGCCCTCTGGAGTCATGGCTCCTGCCAGCACAGCAGCAGGAAGCTGGGCTAGAGGAGCCCTTGCCTACCTTTGGCTGGTGGGAAAGACTCTGCTGCAAGAACTGAGGCCTTCATTACCACCCAATTAAACTAATGCCATAGGCTTTGCCTGGGGTCCTTTGCCCTAGAGGCCATCTGGAAGCTGAAGTTTGTTCCCTTGAAAACCACTCGGGAGCTGCAATGGCCCAACTGCTGGTACGATATTCATTTCTGCAAACCTCTTGTGCTCTGGGGACTGGCTATCCGTGGCTCCCAAGTGCTGATTTTGACCTACAAAAGTCCGGCACCTACAGGACCACCTGCTCCGGTCAAAAGCCACCCTCCCATTAGAGCATCGAGGGAGAAATGACTCTTGAACCGTCCCAGGAAGTCATGGAGCCCTGGCTTCTGGATCAGAGGCCCCTGTTGCATTCAGGAAGAAGCAAAAGCTGTTTCGCTCTAACTAGACTGGGCGACTCCAGCTTTATGATTTGGGTTGCTATTGCTATTGTCACTGAAATTTGATTTTATGTTTATTTTTATATTTAGCTTAGATGTTTTAAATTGCTTTCTTATACCATTTGCCAGCGGTAAAATTGATTTGCAGTGGAATACAAATGCAACAAACAAATAAAATTTTAGATTAGCACAGTAGGAAGGGACGCCAAAGCCTTTTTCAGAGGACTGGCAGTTTACAAGGCCCATTTCCCACCACACGTATCAAAATGCCTCATTATGTGTTTCAACTTCTAACTGAAAGTGTGAGTGTGCGCGCATGTATTTCTGGGTCAAATGACCATTCATTTTCTTCGATAGGGCACTATTCTATCAAGAAGGATGAATGTGCCTAGGGCAGAAATCTATATTGCAAATGTAGAATTATGAGTGCAAGACTTGGAATTAATTCACATTTAGATGAATTAAACTGGCAGTGGCCAGATTTATATTAACTGCTTGATAAGAACAGAAGCTGTTTTCCCCGTCTCGGACATGAGCCATCCATCTCACGGCAGGTCACTGAAGGAGACATGCTGGCTGCTGACTGGCATGGGCAGCAGAGAAGCAGCCTTGACAGCAGGGGGAGACAGAAGAAGAGACCCCTGGGATCTGGCTGGTTCTCCTGAGAGGATCTGGCATGTTCTCCTGAGAGAGGAAAAGCAGGTGGCCCACCGCACACCCTACGCAGAGCCTTCTCCCCAGGGCTGCACTAAAGCCAAGCAGGGACTCAGTTCAAAAGGGACCCCAGTGGAAGAACAGCAGGGCTGATGCGGGCATAGAAGTCTGGAGAAGGAGGCTGCATCCTCTTGGCTGGGCTGGGAATGGGCTTCCCAGGCCTAAACAGACACTGCCTGGGTGCCCAATCCTGCCAGAGCCCAGGTGGCTGGTGGTGGGCAGCCTTCTCTTATCAAGAGAGTGGGAGGGGCTGGGACTCGCAGCAGAACTACAGAATCTGTGGCTGCACATGAAGTGCTTCGAGTGCCATGCCCACCCCCCTGACTCTTGGGACTCTTCCCTGAAGAAACCCCGACTGCAGTTGCTGCTGTTTCATCCTGCCTCCCTCCTTGTTCAAGGCAGCACTTGCCCAGTTCTTGCTCTGTTTTCAATAAATATGTCTGTCTAAATGTGTTTTTGTAGGATTAAAATAAAGATTCTCACCCCTAAAGGCTTGCCATGGGCAGCTCCTTTGAGCTCAGGGGAAACTCACGAACTGGCAAAGTGTGTGTGTGTGTGTGTGTGTGTGTGTGTGTGTGAAGGGGTGAGTCGAGGACAGTGGAGCCCCCAGTCGTTCTCCTTGGAGGCTTTGACTGGCTCCCCAAGGGAGTCCCTGTTTATGGTGGTTACAGCATAAGTCCCAGCCAACCGTGAGCCCAGCCTCAATTGGACATGCCGAAGAAAGCGGACTCAAGACATTTCTTGACAATTTATTTAGGCATCTCCACATGAGCATCTCCATCAGAGACTCCACTAAAAACCCAAGGAGGCTGGTTCAGTAATGCTCTTCCCCAGGCCTTGTTTTTAAAGCTCTCAAGCCTGGAGGAATCTGGCAGTTCTAATGGATATCACAACAATGTTTGATTTCTCTGAGAATAGACTATAGACTATAGACTATAGGCTATAGACTATAGACTATAGACTATAGAATATAGAATATAGAATATATCTAATGGAGATCACAAGAATATTTGATTTCTCTGAGAATAGAATAGAGAATATAGAGAATATAGAGAATATAGAGAATATAGAGAATATAGAGAATATAGAGAATATAGAATAGAATAGAATAGAATAGAGAGTGGAGTGGAATGGAATGGAATACAGAATGGAATAGAATAGAATATAGAATATAGAGAATAGAATATGGGATGGAATGGAATGGAATGGAATGGAATGGAATAGAATAGAATAGAATAGAATAGAATAGGTGGAGTGGAGTGGAGTGGAATGGAATAGAATGGAATAGAATATAGAATGGAATGGTGGAGTGGAGTGGAATGGAATGGAATAGAATAGAATAGAAGCTGGAAGGAACCTTGGGGGTCTTCTAGTCCAGCGACCTTCTTAAGCAGGAAAATCTGTACCATTTTTGACAAGGGACTGTCTCTGCTCCCTGGAATCCCATTGGGTTACATCACCCAAAACCTCTGCCTGAAAAGTCCAACGTCCACATTTTAAATTCAGTTTTCTTCCCTTGACAACCACAGTGTACCATTAATAATTGGAAGGAAGAGGCAGATCCTCTAGATGGAATAGAATAGAATTCTTTATTGGGCAAGTGTGATTGGACACACAAGGAATTTGTCTCTGATACAGAAGCTCTCAATGTACATGCAAACAGCAAAGTGATAGGTATGTAAATCATAGTTACAATCATTAATCATAAACAACCTAAGCAAAAACTACCCTATATTTCTGAACAAAAGGCATTTTTTTCATATTTGTTTCCTCTCCTATTAATCTAAGCACACCTGAGTTTGACTCAGGAAATATAATCAGATAGCCTACTAAAACAGTCCTAGACCTCCTTAATTAAAGATGGTGTCTGCTGATTAATCAACTAAAGTCATTGGTTGATTAATCTGCTATTAAAGCAATTAAAGCTTGCAGCCCTAATGACCAAGTGGGAAAATGTATTCTTTAAGGGAGCCTAATCTTGATTGCACAACATTTGGTTAGAAAACCAAAAACAGCACGAAGTTAACTGTGAGCAAATCCCAAATTGCCAGCATGTAGAGCTGCAGATTAAGCTTTAAAGCCAATTTGGGTTGCTGAACAAAACACTTTCCCTGATACCCTTAACGAAAACATTCCTGCCTGTTGCTTTCCTTTGCAGTGAAGTATAAATCCAATATTGATAGCAAGATGTGTCATTAAATATTTAACCATTTGGAATTGTTGAACTTCTGCATTTTTCAGCAGCTACAAAAGGTGAAGCTCAGAATTTAGCAAGAATAATTTCTTGTGCTCAGTTATGAAATGACAGCTTCAGGCTTCAAGCCAGTCTTATTAAAGGACCATGAAGGCAAGTAAAATCAGGTCCGATAAAGCCACTGCCAGATTTTAAAAGGCTGCAGACTCTGGATCACTGCAAACATTCACAGGGAAGCTACTGAAAACACATCTTTGCTTCCATGAGAATCTCCCATACCAAGAGGCTGAGCAGGGGTGCCTGTTTCCCAGCAGAGCAGAGAGGGGACGGTGGGGAGGTCCTTTCACCGAATAGATTCACCAAATGGAGGCTAGGTTGCCATCCATCGGGGTTGCTTTAATTTGGATTCCTCCCTGAGACTAAAAGTCCCTACTCCTGGCTCTCTATGAATGTATAGGCACATTGCAGGGATGCAGCTGCAAGATAACAATAGCACTTAGACTTATGTACCGCTTCACGGGGCTTTACAGCCCTCTCTAAGCTGTTTACAGAGTCAGCCTATTTCCCCCAACAATCTGGTTCCTCATTTTACTGACCTCTGAAGGATGGAAGGCTGAGTCAACCTTGAGCTGATCAGGATTGAATTGCTGGCTGTGGGCAGAGTCAGCATGCAATGCTACACCACAGCTCCTCCAAACCCTACTCTTCTTGCCACTGAATTGCATTTTTTGTTTAGAAAAACTTTTATTGTTAAAAGAATAAAAAAAACCATTGGACATGGTGAAACTATCTTGGTGATCTCTCTGCTACGCAGAGTATAACACAGATCTCTTGTGTATTCAATACCCATTACTCCTTACTAATTATATATACATACTTAACCTCTTCTACCCTGTTCCTCTGAAATAAGACCTCCCCAGATATTAAGCCCAATCAGGCTTTTGAGCGCATGCACTAAAATAAGCCCTCCCCTGAAAATATTGCAACACAGTAGCAGCCTTGAGGTGACCACGCTCGCCACCTCCTGCATCTCAAAAATAATAAGACCTCCCCGAAAATAAGGCCAAGCACCTCATCCCTTGTCCTATGCAATACTTCATCCTGCATCGATTTCTTCACTAAGTTAACATGTTCTTCTTTGGGTAGATTGTGTCTCCTCACATAACTTGTGTGTATTTTATAGGTCTCATCTATTTCTGTTAGCATTTCCTCCTTTGCTGTTCCAAGTGCTTTTGCTATTAGTTGCTCCATAATATCTGGCAGGTCTTCTCCTTCTCCTCTCTGATGTTCTGGAAGCATATGTAATGCACCACTTTCTCTGATTCAAAAAAAAAATAACTGTAATCTCTAATTCCTGAATTGCATTTGTTGGATGGAGGCCATGTTCAGATCTGTCAAGATCCTTCTGCATTTTATGTCTATCTTCTGGATGGTTGATTATTTCCCCCAACTTTGTGTCATCTGCAGACTTGATGAGTTCCCTTTCTATCCAAATATTCAATAACAATTTAATAGTGTTGAGATTGTTTTATTTTAAAAAAAATGAACGAACTCAGAAGGACAGAAGGTGGAGTCAACCTTGAGCTGGTCAGGATTGAACTGTGGCTGTGGGCAGTGAGTTAGCCTGCAATACTGCATTCTGTTAAACACATTTTATTAAGTTATAAGGTTTTGTAAAATACAAAATACAAAAGTAAATAAGAGGACAATGAAGGGGTAGGGGGAAGAAAAGTGAGGAGGGATAGGGAAAGAAAAAGAAGCATTGACTTCCAACTCTGTCTCTTACAGAAGAATAAGACATTAACAACAAATCACAGTTTTTTGCTTTTCCATAATATTATGAACAAGTCATTTCTATAAAGATATATCAATCAAATCTGTAAAACCCAAAATCAAAGTTTCATTATTTTCCAATCAAGCACAAATTTTGGAAGTGGTTTCCATGTGGAAACAAAAGTAGTTATGTATGTACCTTGATTCTTTGATCAAGGTAGTCAGTTTTGCCATTTCAGCCAACTCAATCAACTTCTGCAACCATAATTCCATGGTGGGAATCGAAGTGTCCTTCTATTTTTGTGCATACGATAGTCTTGCTGCTGTCAATGTATATAATAACAAAGTTCCAAATTTTTTCTCTAGTTCTTTTTCCATTAGACCAAGAGGAAAAATCTGGTTTCATTTTTATCTCTATTTTCAGGATTTTCTGTATTAAAATGTGACCATAATCCAATTTTTTTTTGCTTTATCACATGTACACTATAGATGCTAAAAAGTCCGTTCTTTGTTTCTACACTTCCAACATACATACCTTTTGACATGGCTTTGTACATCACCAGAAAGTAACACCAGATAAGTTTTAGATAACGTATCTGGTGTTAAATACCAACAATATAGAAATTCTTATAGAAATCTTGTAGAAATTTTCTTTTAAATTATAATTTAATGTAAATTTTAGACCCTTCATCTACATATTTACCCATTGTTTGAGCATCACATCATATCCAAAATTCCTTGCCCACTGAATCATACAATATTTCACATGTTCATTTTCCAAATTCAATTTCCATAACATTTTATAAATCTTAGTGATATGTTCGTTGTTACCACATAGTGAAATTTCCAATTCCTTTTTAACAAAGTCAAATCCATAACACTTTTTATCCAATTTGAATCTTGAATACTGCATTCTAACCACTGCGCCATCACAACTCCATAGGGAGCTCCACTACCATTAATTGTCTTTTTTTATGGCAGGACCAGACAGATACTTTTCAGGCTCCAAAAGCCTGATTCATATTTTTCTGTAACGAGTTATAGCTCATTCGCATATGCGTTATGGCTGCAGCAGAGAGCATGGCGGTGGGGGAGTCTGGACAAGCTGAGGGAAATGGGCAGTTAAGAAATATGAAATATAAAAAAATAAATCTAAATAAAAAAATAAAAAAAGTATAAATAAATAAATATGCAGCTCACTTTAGAAGAGACCTTAGGAGGATTTTTGTCTAAGTCATTCTTAAAGAAAGGAATGGGACAATTTGCCCTGCCCAACTCGTATGGTGATTATTTTTATTTTTTAATTTAGATTTATTTTTTTATATTTTATATTTCTTTCATATTACCCCTTGAACTTAGTAAAACTGAACCTTTCACTTCACCAATGGAGTTGAGTTGTTTTTCTTTCCCAAGGAACTAAGTTGAGACATACCTGACATATAGTTCAATAAATTTTAAATATTTTTTGTTGTTGTTGTATAAGTCATAATTTGAGTGCATTAGCATTCTTGCTATAGAAATTAAGACGCTACCTATAGGAACCTCTAATTCTTTATTTAATCCATTTCTTAACATTTGCATATTAGATTGGTTTATTGATAACAAATATCTATAAAACAAATAGATTTTTTTAACTTTTAAAGAATTTAATGTTATTCTAGTATCTCAGGTGTCTCTGAAGCTGAAAATGCTTCTAGTCAAAATAAACGTTGTAATTGTAAATATTGCCATTGGATTATACTCTGATAGAATAGATGATATTTATCTTTTAACAAAGTCAATAGCCCAGTTTTTCCATATCACCGTCTTTCTCTCAAGTTTCAAAGTTGGGTTTCCCCATAAAGCCAATTTGGCATGGAAAAAAGTCTGTTGTAAGAGTTGAATCTTTGAGTTCAATGTTATGCTGAAAATAAGTATGTTTTGCAGTGGGGAATCTGTGGCCATAACCCCCAAACCTGAGGTTGGAGGAGCCACATTGAGATGGGTTTCTCCTTTGGAAATGAGACACAGAAGGAAGCCCAGCCTTGAGGAAAGGAACAGGAGTGTCACAAGCTAAAAACCAAAATCTCTCATTAGACTGTGTTAAGGCAGGATGAAGGGACTAGTAGTCCTCGACTTATGATAACAATTGGGACCAGAACTTCCATCGCTACGCAAGACAGTTGTTAAGTGAGTTGCAATCAATTTTATCACCTTTTTTGCTGCAATTGTTAGGCGACTCACATAATTGTTTAAGAGAATCTGATTTCCTCTGTTGACTTTGCTTGGGAAAGTTACAAATGGCAATCACACAACCCCAGCACATTGCAACCACCATAAACACATTCCAGTTGCCAAGTGCTCAAATTTTGATCATGTCACTGTGGGATACCGTAACAGTTGTAAATGTGAGGACTGGTTGCAAATCACTTTTTTCAGCAACATTGTAACTTTGAATGGCAACAGGAGAAATAAAGATAATTTGGAAGGATTGTAAGTTTAACCAGAAGAAGTCCTACAGCACAGTCTTAGGATTCATCCCACTGGGCCATTTTAGTACAGATATTAGTGTTGGAATGGGGATACTGCCCCATCTAAATATAATCAGAATAGAGCTGGAAGGGATCTTGGAGGTCTTCTAGTCCAACCCCTGCTTAAGCAGAAGACCCTATACCATTTCAGGTAGGTGGCTATTCAGTTTTTTTTCTTTAAAACCACCAGTGATGGAGCTCCCACAACTTCTGGAGGCAATTTCTGTTCCACTGGTTAATTGTCCTCATTGTTAGAAAGTTTCACCCTTAATTCCAGGTTGCTTCTCTCCTTGATTAGTTTCCATCCATTGTTTCTTGTCTTGCCTCCTGGTGCTTTGGAAAATAAGTTGAATCCCTGTTCTTTGTGGCAGCCCTTCAAATATTGGAAGACTACTATCATGTCACGCATAATTCTTCTTTTCTCTAGACTGGCCAACTGTTCTTCATATGTTTTTGTCTCCAGGCCTTTAATCATCTTAGTTGCTCCTCTTCTTTATACTTTTTCCAAAGCCTCAACATCTTTTTTGTAATGTGGTGACCAAACCTGCATGCCGTATTCCAGATGTGGTCTTACCAAGGCTTTATAAAGTGGTACTAATACTTCATGTGATTTTGATTCTGTGCCTCTGTTTATACAACCAAGGATGATATTAGTTTTGGCTGCTGCTGCTGCTGCTGCACACTGCTGGCTCCTGTTTAAGGGATCGTCCACTAGGACTCCAGGGTCCCTCTCACAGTGACTGCTTCTGAGCCAGGTTTCGCCTAACCTGTATTTGTACCTTTGGTTTTTCCTGCCTAAGTGTAAAACCTTGGTTTTACAGACCAGCTCTTTCGCTGCTTGAGCAACCTGCACATTAGTAAACAAAAGACCACAGATGGCTTCTGAGAAAGCAAAGGGACAGATATTCCATGGGCATGCGTGACTTCCAAAGATCAACACCAGTGCACAGAGTGAGCACTTGTGATGGAATGCTCAGCAACAGCATCAATGGATCTGAGTTTTGGCAACAGAGAGCGGCCCAGATTAAGAAACTGCACAGATGGGAGCTGGATTGGGAGGGAGGAAGAGGTTTCTAGGTAGCCACACCCTAGAATCTCTCAGAATATATCTAGCAGACTAGAAGGTGATGGGTTTAGTTTAGCCAAATTCTATCCAGTGGTTGTAAGCTAATAAAGGACTGAAAATGATTCGATTTTGCTGTGTCGTCTTTGGACTTGGGCTGCACAGCCCACCATGTAAGGCACCCTTTGTCATGTGCTTCTATTTTCTACTGACCCCAGCTCTGAGATGGACGGTGGGAGCTCTCAGTGCCATGATTATTCATTCCTTAGACTTGCCTGTTGGTTCTGCTTGCTGTGATGGTCCTCTTCCTATTCCCTGCAAACTTTATATTCTCTTTCCCTCACCCTGTTTTGCAGCAGTCTTCACACAAAGGGAAAAAATAATCCAACCTACAAAAGCAACACTGTGGGAGTTATGACACATATGCAAAATATGCAAGGAACTGATAAGAAAACACCTATCCACTTTAGACAAGTTAAAATTGCCAAGACCAGATATCAAGAACATCTCAAGGTTCTGAAGGAGCTGGCAGATGGAAAACCACCAGAGGACTGGAAAAGAGTTGATGTGGTTCCAGTCTTCAAGAAGGGGAAAAAGCAGATCCAGTAAACTACAGACTAAGCCATCTAACATCAATACCTGGGGAAATCCTGGAAAAGATAAAAGATTTGGAGCACCCAGAAATGAAGAAGAATTATTAGAGCGCTGGTGACACAGTGGAATGCATACTGCAGGCTGACTCTGCTCATTGCCAGGAATTCGATCCTCACCGGCTCAAGGTTGACTCAGCCTTCCATCCTTCCAAGGTAAAATGGTACCTTGGTAAATGATACCATTGGTAAAATGAGGACCAGATTGTTGGGGGCAATAGGCTGGCTCTGTAAACCACTTAGACAGGGCTGTAAAAGCACCGTGAAGCAGTATATATGTAAGTCTAAGTGCTATTGCTATTAGAAGCCAACCTGGGTTTGTTAAAAACAAATCATGCCAGGCAAACTTTATTGAATTCTTTGACAAAGCAACTACTATTTTCTGGATATGGCATCTGCTGCTTAATTTTACTGGCTGGAGGTAGGACTTGTAGGTCCAGCATTCCCACCTCTAAGGTGGGAACATTTTGTCTCTTTTGCACTCAGAGCTATTTCTATTTATTTGCTGATTCGGTGACATTTTATTCAAGATTGAAAGTTCCAGTCTTAACGGGAGGCAAATTGTTGCATTCCATCATTTTTACTCCAATTTTAACTGGGCTTCATATATATGTCATAGTGTAAGACAAGTAAAATATGTAAAGTGACCCCAGGGAATGCTCAGTGCATTAATCACACTATTGACTTTTTGAACCATGGACACCCGTGAGCAATGCTTGCCTTTTTTAATCAAATTCAGATGGAAGACCAATCTTCCAGATCTATAAAGATCTTAGCAACATGGAAAAGATTCCTTGAGAGTTTTGAGCCTGGCAGTGCATAAGTGGAAGGGGGGAAAAGTAATAAAAACTCCAGCGGGAATTTCAAGGGTAGCAGAATATTAAATTTTCTCCAAATATTGTTCTTAGAGAAAATTGGAAAGGTTTATCATTTCAGTTTTGAGTGTTAAAAAGGGTAAATTATTTCCTAAAAGTTGCTCGAAATGTAATAAGCAGATTGGATTCTTTGTGTTTACTGGCAATGTTGTCAAGCTTAACAGTTTTGGAAATGAGTCAGAATGAAACAAATTTTAAAAGTTGAATTTCCCATTTCAACCTTTGATATTCTTATTAAATTTTACTAAATCATATATTCCTGCAAAGAACATTGAATTAGCTTTGTGTATATGTTAACTGCTGCAAGGATATTTTATGCCTCTTTTGGAAATATGATCTGATTCCATCTTTGATTAAGGAAGTTGTGGGGAAATGCTTTGATGTCCACAGTAACTTCATACCTTCAATGTAACGTGATACAGATTCATTCCAATTTGTGCCTCATCCAAATTTTGGTTTTTTTTAAAATGTACAGTCTATGCTTCACTTTCATGGGATATTAAAGACAGAACAGATTTTCAGTTTGATTCAATTTATTATACAGCTTTATTTGGTGATTCATACTGTGTTGACAATGGTTCTTGATATCTATCCTCAGAGGTTTGATTTTTTTAGCTTAAGAGATATTTTATATTCAATTATTCATAATTAATGTCATATTAGATATGATTACTTGTGCTTTACAGTGTTTTTAATTTTATCTGTTTTGTAAGCTGTGTCGTTAATGTACCTTCCCTAATATGTTTAATAAACATAAAAAAGTAATATATTTTCGACTATTTTGTTTTGAGTCATAACTGTAAACACTCTCACTTTGCCTAAAACAAAGAATAAGATGTACTTTTATAAAGTGTTTGGGGGGGTACTTGAAGATCAAAAGCAGCAAGGTGGTATCATACTGAAAACTAATTTTTACCCTTTTCATTCATTGGAGTACCTTATTTTTCGGAGTATAAGACGCACCGAAGTATAAGACGCACCAAGGTTTTGAAGGGGCAGGTTTTTTTTAAAAAAAGTAGGTAGGTAGATAGAGGGATAGAGAGGGAGAGAGAGAGAAATGCAGTAGGTAGGTAGGGAGAGAGAGAGAGTAGGTAGGGAGGTAGGTAGTTAGAGGGAGAGAGAGAAATACAGTAGGTGGGGAGGGAGGGAGAGAGAGAGTAGGTAGGTAGGTAGATAGGGGGATAGAGAGAGAGAGAGAAATACAATAGGTAGGAAGGGAGAGAGAGTAGGTAGGTAGATAGAAGATAGAGAGAGAGATAGAAATACAGTAGGTAAATAGGGAGAGAGAGAGAGTAGGTAGGTAGGTAGATAGATAGAGGGATAGAGAGAGAGAAATACAGTAGGTAGGGAGGGAGGGAGTAGATAGGTAGGTAGGTAGATAGAGGGATAGAGAGAGAGAGAAATACAGTAGGTAGGTAGGGAGAGAGAGAGTAAGTAGGTAGATAGATAGAGGATATATATATAGAGAGAAATACAGTAGGTAGGGAGAGAGAGTAGGTAGATAGAGGTTAGAGAGAGAGAAATACAGTAGGTAGGTAGGGAGAGAGAGAGAATAGGTAGGTAGGTAGAGGGATAGAGAGAGAGAAATACAGTAGGTAGGTAGAAGAAGAGAGAGAGTAGGTAGGTAGGTAGGTAGGTAGGTAGGTAGGTAGGTAGAGGGAGAGAGAGAGAGAGAGAAAGAAAGAAATACAGTAGGTAGTTAGGGGTAGAGAGAGAGTAGGTAGATAGAGGGATAGAGAAAGAGAAATATAGTAGGTAGGGAGAGAGAGTAGGTAGGTAGATAGAGTGATAAAGAGAGAGAAATACAGTAGGTAGGGAGAGAGAGTAGGTAGGTAGGTAGGTAGGTAGGTAGGTAGGTAGGTAGATAGAGGATAGAGAGAGAGAGAGAGAGAGAGAGAGAAATACAGTAGGTCGGTAGGGAGAGAGAGGGAGAGAGAGGGAGAGGGAGAGAAATACAGTAGGTAGGTAAGGAGTAAGAGAGAGTAGGTAGGTAGAAGGGGGAGAGAGAGAAAGAAATACAGTAGGTAGAGAGCGAGAGTAGGTAGGTAGATAGGTAGATAGAGGGATAAAGAGAGAGAAATACAGTAGGTGGGGAGGGAGGGAGAGAGAGAGTAGGTAGGTAGGTAGAAAGGGGGATAGAGAGAGAGAGAGAGAAATACAATAGGTAGGAAGGGAGAGAGAGTAGGTAGGTAGATAGAGGATAGAGAGAGAGATAGAAATACAGTAGGTAAATAGGGGGAGAGAGAGAGTAGGTAGGTAGGTAGATAGAGGGATAGAGAGAGAGAAATACAGTAGGTAGGGAGGGAGTAGATAGGTAGGTAGGTAGATAGAGGGATAGAGAGAGAAAGAAATACAGTAGGTAGGTAGGGAGAGAGAGAGTAAGTAGGTAGGTAGGTAGAGGATATATATATATAGAGAAATACAGTAGGTAGGGAGAGAGAGTAGGTAGGTAGGTAGATAGAGGATAGAGAGAGAGAAATACAGTAGGCAGGTAGGGGGAGAGAGAGGGAGAGAGAGAGAAATACAGTAGTTAGGTAAGGAGAAGGAGAGAGTAGGTAGGTAGAGGGGGGAGAGAGAGAAAGAAATACAGAAAGTAGGTAGGGAGAGAGAGAGTAGGTAGGTAGATAGAAGATAGAGAGAGAGATAGAAATACAGTAGGTAAATAGGGAGAGAGAGAGAGTAGGTAGGTAGGTAGATAGATAGAGGGATAGAGAGAGAGAAATACAGTAGGTAGGGAGGGAGGGAGTAGATAGGTAGGTAGGTAGATAGAGGGATAGAGAGAGAGAGAAATACAGTAGGTAGGTAGGGAGAGAGAGAGTAAGTAGGTAGATAGAGGATATATATATAGAGAGAAATACAGTAGGTAGGGAGAGAGAGTAGGTAGATAGAGGTTAGAGAGAGAGAAATACAGTAGGTAGGTAGGGAGAGAGAGAGAATAGGTAGGTAGGTAGAGGGATAGAGAGAGAGAAATACAGTAGGTAGGTAGAAGAAGAGAGAGAGTAGGTAGGTAGGTAGGTAGGTAGGTAGAGGGAGAGAGAGAGAGAGAGAAAGAAAGAAATACAGTAGGTAGTTAGGGGTAGAGAGAGAGTAGGTAGATAGAGGGATAGAGAAAGAGAAATATAGTAGGTAGGGAGAGAGAGTAGGTAGGTAGATAGAGTGATAAAGAGAGAGAAATACAGTAGGTAGGGAGAGAGAGTAGGTAGGTAGGTAGGTAGGTAGGTAGGTAGGTAGGTAGGTAGAGGATAGAGAGAGAGAGAAATACAGTAGGTCGGTAGGGAGAGAGAGGGAGAGAGAGGGAGAGGGAGAGAAATACAGTAGGTAGGTAAGGAGTAAGAGAGAGTAGGTAGGTAGAAGGGGGAGAGAGAGAAAGAAATACAGTAGGTAGAGAGCGAGAGTAGGTAGGTAGATAGGTAGATAGAGGGATAAAGAGAGAGAAATACAGTAGGTGGGGAGGGAGGGAGAGAGAGAGTAGGTAGGTAGGTAGAAAGGGGGATAGAGAGAGAGAGAGAGAAATACAATAGGTAGGAAGGGAGAGAGAGTAGGTAGGTAGATAGAGGATAGAGAGAGAGATAGAAATACAGTAGGTAAATAGGGGGAGAGAGAGAGTAGGTAGGTAGGTAGATAGAGGGATAGAGAGAGAGAAATACAGTAGGTAGGGAGGGAGTAGATAGGTAGGTAGGTAGATAGAGGGATAGAGAGAGAAAGAAATACAGTAGGTAGGTAGGGAGAGAGAGAGTAAGTAGGTAGGTAGGTAGAGGATATATATATAGAGAGAAATACAGTAGGTAGGGAGAGAGAGTAGGTAGGTAGGTAGATAGATAGAGGATAGAGAGAGAGAAATACAGTAGGCAGGTAGGGGGAGAGAGAGGGAGAGAGAGAGAAATACAGTAGTTAGGTAAGGAGAAAGAGAGAGTAGGTAGGTAGATAGAGGGGTAGAGAGAGAGAAATACAGTAGGTAGGGAGAGAGAGGGAGTGAGAGAGAGAAATACAGTAGGTAGGTAAGGAGAAGGAGAGAGTAGGTAGGTAGAGGGGGGAGAGAGAGAAAGAAATACAGAAAGTAGGTAGGGAGAGAGAGAGTAGGTAGGTAGATAGGTAGATAGAGGGATAGAGAGAGAGAAATACAGTAGGTAGGTAGGGAGAGAGAGAGTAGGTAGGTAGAGGGAGAGAGAGAGAGAGAGAAAGAAATACAGTAGGTAGGTCGGGAGAGAGAGAGAGAGTAGGTAGGTTGATAGGTAGATAGAGGGATAGAGAGAGAGAAATACAGTAGGTAGGTAGGGAGAGAGAAAGGGTAGGTAGATAGGTAGATAGTGGGATAGAGAGAGAGAAATACAGTAGGTAGGTGGAGGGGGAGAGAGAGTAGGTAAGTAGGTAGATGGAGAGGGGGGGAGGGAGAGAGAGAAATACAGTAGGTAGGTAAGGAGAAAGAGAGAGTAGGTAGGGAGAGGGAGAGAGAGAAATACAGTAGGTAGGTAAGGAGAAAGAGAGAGTAGGTAGGGAGAGGGAGAGAGAGAGAAAAAAATACAGTAGGTATGTAAGGAGAAAGAGAGAGTAGGTAGGTAGAGGGGGAGAGAGAAAGGGCGGGGGAGAGAGAGAGAAATGCAGTAGGTAGGTAAGGAGAAAGAGAGAGTAGGTAGGGAGAGGGAGAGAGAGAAAGAAATACAATAGGTATATTATATATTATATTTATTTGATTTCTAGACCGCCCCCTCTCCCCGAAGGGACTCGGGGCGGTGTACAGGTACCAAATTAAAAACCATACAGATAACAATAAATATAATTGCGGGAGTTGGGACATATGACCGGCCGTACCCAACGACCACGGCCACGGTCTCCCAACCGGTGACGTAATCTCTGGCTACCCTCGCACCTGCCCCTCCCCACGACCGTCGGAATAAAAAGACCCTCTTCTGGAGTATCACTTCTCCCTCTCCTTAATGGCTCCGCTCACTTCCTTATTAACTCCACCCGCCGGCTTGGCATTGGTCCCTCCCTCAGTCTGACTAGCCCCTCCCCCCACCCTAGAACCCCCTAAAAAACGAATCAGACATTTAGCTAAAAAAACCCTAAGACTGCGCCTCGCCCATCTCTCTGGATTAATATATCCCTCATCGAGGTGGGCCCTCTTAAGGGCGGAGGGCCAAACCTGCGAGAGGGGGGACTCCCGCAGTAGAATTAAGTCTGCCCTAGAATATAAACAATTCTCAGTCCCTGCAGCAGCCGGTCGTTCTCCAGCTCCAGCACGCACACCCGCTCGATGTAATGGGCCAGGCGGTCGCTGAGATGCCGCAGCTCTCCCCTCTCCTGTAGGCACGAGAGCCGCGTGGGTGGGAGGGGCGTCGCTGGGGCAGCGGCGGTGGTGGCAGAGGACATGGCGCGAGCGGGGGGGCCCTGGGCGGGCGCCGGGCAGGCGCCGGTCATTCAATCCCATAAAATGGAGTACCTCGGGAAACGGCGTGTGTCCAATCGGAGGGGGGGCGCAGCGCCTGCCGGGGGATGTAGTTCGGCGCGGGTCCGCCATCTCGGGCCCTCAACGTGGGCTGCAACCATCCTCCCCGACGCAGCGGGTCTCTCCCGGAGGTGGCCCTCTGTCGTCCGCGGAGCCCTTGCATTCTCCCTCCTGTCGTGGCTGGTCAAAACAGCCCATTCTCATTTTCTCATATGTAAGGAGAAAGAGAGAATAGGTAGGTAGAGGGAGAGAGAGAGAGAGAGAAAGAAATACAGTAGGTAGGTAGGTAGCAAGAGAGAGAGAGAGAGAGAGAGAGAGAGAGAGAGAGTGTAGATAGGTAGGTTGATGTTTCCAGGTGTATTTATCCATGTGCTGGAGAAGGAAATCGCTGCCAACCTGCAGCACCTGATTTGTTTCTGCTGGCACAGCACTTGATCAATGTAATTCTCATCACGCACTCTAACTAAAGAGCTTTCCGAAAGGAAAAAAAAAGTTTTTGCACTCTGCAAACCTCCCCAAAATGGCTTGTTTTTCAGGGCCGGGGGGGGGGGGCAAAAATGGCCCATTTTATGCTCATTTCTGCCCTCCCCAGCCCCCAGGAGCTCTCTGAAAGCCTCCATAAGGCTATGCACGGCCATTTTGGTGAAGGGGGCAGGGCGTCAGGAGGCAAAAAAAAATGCTGTATTCGATGTATAAGAGACACCCAGATTTTCAGCCTCTTTTTGAGGAAAAAAAAGGTGTGTCTTATACTCCGAAAAATACGGGTATTTAAAAAACGGATGAATTGGGAGTCGACTTCCGGTCCCTGCAGGCGACAGACATTTAGTCTGCCACTTGTCTTCTCGGTGGGCTCCGTTTGGAGCACAAGGGACCTTGGAGGGGACCCCTGCCGTAGGGCGGTTTGTTGGAACCCCCCAGACTCGGCGGCAGCCGGTGGGGTTTTTTCCAGCTTTGCCCCAGGAGCCGGGGAGCAGAAGGGGGGGCATGCTTGCCCCTTCGCCGAATGGGCTCTGGAGGAAATAAGCTAATCAAAGGAAGCGTGGCTGAAATGTTGGTTGTGGAGGATCCTTCCTAATCTCTTCAACTATCGGTAATGGATAAGCAGCAGGCTATCGTAAGTTTCTGTTCAATCTATTTTAAACCGAAGATTGGAGGGGGGAGTTTTTCTTCTCTACCCCCCCCCCTCGGACAAAGCGGCATTCAAACTCTCTCTCTCTCCACTTCGGAATGGAGAGAGAACAAAGGCTGACTTGCCACTCGAATTAACTATGTGAGAAAGACTGAAATCACAGTTGCAAGAGTGCTTGCTGAGCTGTTTTTAAAAAATTAAAACTTTTGCTCTTCTCCCTGCGGAAAGGAGGAGTCAAGATGGCTCCCCTCCGTTCTCGTTTCTGTACTTATAAATGAAGTCTGCCTTTTGAAACCACCCTGGGGAAAAAATGATAATTTCTGGCATCTTTTAATATCTCCCTTGAGGGTGCTCCGGATCTCTTCTGCTTCGTGGACTTTCTGGATTTGATTATTTGGTTTTTCCCTTCCTGGCATACCTCTGTGTCTTGGAACAGTGAAGGAGAACTAACTTTTTACTTTCGGATTTGCCTGCTACCCTGGACCCGCCCGGCTGCGCACTCCAGCGACGCCATTTTCTTTGTAAAAGATTTACCATCTCTGAACTTAGACAATGGGACGCAAGAAACCACCAACGGGCAAGTCACTTTTGGCTCCTGCATCGGTGACTTCCAGCCCAAGTACCCAGCAGCCGAAAATTACTTCATTGCTACAAAAAAAAGCGGCTGGAGAAAGTTCAAAAGAATTATCTGTCAACCAAATGTTTCAGGAAATTATGAGAGGCCAAAACGAACTGAGGAAGGAAGTGGCAGACCTCAAAAATGAACTCAGAGGGGTACAACATAACACAACAGAAAATAAACAGAGGATTGCGGTACTGGAGGAAGGGGCAGCTGGGAGGGAGGAATGGGTTAAGGAGGTCCATAAGGGAAATTTAGAACTGGAAAACTTTATGGCCAAAATAGAATTGGAAAGAATGTCTTTTTTTCTCAGGTTCCAGAATCTACCAGAGACAGAAAATGAAGATCTTAAAGATATTATGAGCACAATTGTAGCAGAATACCTTAAGAGAAACAAAGAGCAGATGTGGTGGGATATGGACCTGGTCTATAGAATTAATTCAGCATATGCCAGAACTCACAATGTTCCAAGAGAGGTACACGTTAAATTTTTCAGGAGGAGCACGAGAGACAAGGTGCTAGGGGCCCAAAGGGAGGGACCTCTAAAATACCAAGATAAAGAAATTACCATTCTTAAGCAAATTCCAAAAAAGATTAGAGAAAAAAGGAGGAAGTACTCTTCCTTATCAAAGAAACTATACAATAGAGGAATTTGGTTCAGATGGTTATTGCCAGAAGGAATGCTGATTTTCTGGGAGGGAAGCTGAATTAGAATTACGACAGTGGACGAGGCAGAGGCTTTTATTAAAAAACATTTTTCCCTCCCAGGGGACGAAGATAGCGGAGGTGGGGAAAAAGGCAGCAATGTACAAGATATGGAGAGGGGGGGGCATGGCTCCACCTGGGGCAGGGGGGAGGGAGCAATATCGAAAAGGCTCAGGTCACAAAAATAAATATATCTGAAATATTATTGTAATTGTTGATATACTAGAAAGTGACAAAGAAAGAGATGATTGAACACGTTGTTGATATAAAGTAAGAATTGTGTTTATGTTACCCTTTACATGTTATTTTTAGAATTGTAGAAGTGTGAGATTTGGGGGGATTTCTACTGCTAACATGGGAGCTACTAAAATTTTCTATGTACCCTATTATCTTTTCCCTATAAATGTTTTAAAACCAATAAAAACTTTTTACAAAAAATAAATTAAAAAACAGGTGAATTTAGTTTGAGGCTTAATCCTTTACCTGATCTCTCGTCATCACATTAAACATGTGCCAATTAATTAGTACAGCAGCCAATTTTGAGGCCCCCAGTAAAGCATTGAAAACACAAACAGGTCTAGGACCGTTTACATGCATCACTTGTCCTAAACTAAAGCAGGATGTTTTAGGTATCCAGACAGAAGGGTCTTCAGGCTGAATTCACTATCATATCTTGTGGTATCATTTATTAGTTTCTGGGTGATATTTCTTGATCAATATTCTTTGATCTTCTCAGATACCAGAACTTACTGGAGACAGAAGATGAAGATCTTAAGGATACTATGTGTACAATCTTAGCAGAATATATTAAGAGAGATAAAGAACAGTTGCGGTGGGATATGGACCTGGTTTACAGGATCAATTCAGAATATGCCAGAACACATAATGTTCCAAGGGAAGTACTCGTTAAATTTCTTAGGAAGACCATGAGGGATGAGGTTTTAGGGGCCCAAAGGGGCCCACTAAAATATAAAGATAAAGAAATTGCCATTCTTAAACAAATTCCAAAAGAAGTAAGAGATAAGAGGAGGAAGTATTCCTTCTTATCAAAGAAATTATATAACAAAGGAGTTTGGTTTAGATCAGTGGTTCCCAAAGTGGGTGGTACGCCCCCTGGGGGGCAGTGAGATTACTTAGGGGGGCGGTAAGAGGCAAGGGAGGCGGTAGGGGGCGGTAAGAGGCAAGGGGGCGGCAGAGAGGTGCTAAGAGGGTGAGGAAAAAAAGATCGTGTTGGCTGCAGAGGGCGTCACCACCCTCCCTTCCAATCACCGCCTTCCTCCCAGGAGAGGGGTGCACGCCGCTTCAATTGCCCGCCCCACAAGTTGGCATGTGGAAAGTAAACACCGCGCAGCAGTTTCCAACTGCCGCGTAGTGTCATTTGCCGGACACGGACTGCAGTCTGCAGAGTGGCCTCACAATCACGATTGAAACCCCCTCCAGCTAAACAGGAGTCTTGAGGTGCAGCAGGGCAGCAAAGTGACTGGGTTGAGGACTTGAGGTGGCTCGGGCTTCCTGGAGCAACTATTTTAGAGGGAACATTGCCCACAGCTGCCTTCACACAAGTTTAAGAGGGCTAAATTTGCCTCATTGGGTGGGTGGGGAGGGAGTGATTGGCCGAAACTCGCTGAAAGAAAGTTCCCTGTCTTTCTGACCCGCGTGATTAATTCAGCCTCTGAGATAAACTGTATTGTGTGAAAGCAGCCGGCTTTCCTTCCTCTCCAGCATCTGTGCCTCTATTAACACATAAAAGCCCAGAAGGGGTGGGGGTGGGGGGCTGGTTGCGAACCAAAAAAGAGCCAACTAAGCCGACCGTGGGTTGCTCCACAGAGAGCAAACCACGCTCGAGAGAAATGGCGGCAGTGAGCCACAATGAGGTAGAAAGCGATGGCAGGAGGCTCACTGCCGCCATTTCTCTTGAGGCTACCCACCTGAGGCTCGCATTGGCAAATTCAGGGCAGCGCAGCAGCGATCCTAAATTCCCACCTAGAGTGCGTGCGCCACAGAATCCAAATGCAGGAAGCAGGGTCTGTTTCCTCCTGCATCTCTCTGTTTCAAAGAAAATCTTCCTTGTTCTACCTCTCCTGGCTGCAATCTCAGCTATCTTTGAGTCTCCAGCCAGTCAAGTGACATCACCTGATATTAGATAACTCATTGAGATTTTCAAAGTCATTGAGAATATTTTTGCTTTTAAGCTAATTAAACTTCCTATCTGTCAGTTTATTTTGTTGGATATTTTGGGTCACTAGCAATATTCCCTCTAAGCTGAGCGGGTGTGTGACTGCGCATGTGACAACAAAACACCTGCCGTGCAGTGGTTTTTGTGAGATGCCTTCCATGATAATAGGAGAGGAGAGCCAGCCTGGAGTCAGCAATCAGTTCTAGGTCCATAAGGCAGAAAGTAGCTGAGAGAAGGGGTGTGGGGGTTGGGAGAAGGCATGGGACGGGCTCCCAGCAGCGGCTGCTTGGATTTGCCATTTGCGAGAGAGAGAGAAAGGGAGAGCGCAAGCATGTGTATCCCTCCTTTCTTCAGCCCACCACTCTCGCTGGCATCCCGGCCAGACGAGAGGGACTGCAGAGGGTCTCCCCAAGTCTAGGGCAGTGAGTCATTCGATGGGAAAGTTGCCTCTTGGAAGGAATGACCCGGCTTGGCTCCCGCTTTTTCTCCCCTGCCTCTTCGCTTCTCCATTCGGTCGTTGGGTGGTGGATCGAAAGCGGGAGCCAAGCCAGGTCATTCCTTTCAAGAGGCAAGTTTCTCATCGAATGACTCACTGCCCTAGACTTGGGGAGACTCTCTGCAGTCCCTCTCGTCTGGCCGGGATGCCAGCGAGAGTGTTGGGCTGAAGGAAGGAAGGATACTCTCTCTCTCTCTCTCTCTCTCTCTCTCTCTCTCGCTCTCTCTCTCTCTCTCTCGCATTAAGAGAGAGAGAGAAAGAGAGAGAGAGAGAGTTAGTTAGTTGGTGGGCAGACTTAGCACTTTGTTAAGTTTGTTTCTCTCTGTGTTGTGTATATATACATGTCTCCATGGATGCAATTGTGCAAGCAGTTTTTTCCTCTTTAAAATAATTTTTGGATTTCTCCCCACCAAACCTTTAAGAGTGAAAGAGTTAGAGTTGAAATATAAAGAGATTGTCAATCGCCATACTGTTAGATTGATAGGCAATTATGGACTATCTTGATTATATCCTCCTTAGAAAGAATATGCTACTGTATGGTTGAGAAAAAGATCAAACTTCATTCCATGGAAACCCAACAAAGTTCATAGGGAGGGATTCTTTCTACGATGGGCTTCTTGGATCAACAGTGAATATCAGTTATCAAAAATGTAGGTAGAAAATTAAGCAGGCAATAGGCAATTACAAAAAGGGAAGCCAACTTTCTGAATTCTGTTTCTTTGCTCTTAGTGACTTATAAATAGACTAATGTTCTGAAAACCTGCCTAAATTACTATATATTTTAAATAGCTGTAAAGCTATGCTGAAAAAGTTGTTCTCAAGGTATTGTGATAAATTCAATAAAAAGAAGGGAATTCTTGATGAATTTAAGGAGAAATGAGAGTATTGGATAGTAAATGGACAAATAAAATTACCAATCACAAAGAATATTTGCACCTCAGAGTTGAAATGAGATGTTCTCTCTTACTCTTTCCTCTTCCTCTCTTCTCTCTCTGTCTCTCTCATCCTCTTTCTCTTTGTCTCTCTTTCTCTCTCCTTTTCCACTATTCTGTCACTTTCTCTCTCCTCTTTGTCTCTTTCTGTTTCTCTCACCCTCTTTCTCTTTGTCTCTTTCTGTCTCTCTCACCCTGTTTCTCTTTATCTCACTTTCTCTCTCCTTCTCTGTCTCTTTCTGTCTCTCTACCCTCTTTTTTCTTCCTTTCTTCCTCTCTCCCACTCTTTTATCACTTTCTCTCTACCGCCCAACCTGTCCCCATACGTATCTTTGACTGATCATGTTTGCAATAATTTACCTTTTCTAAATAGGTGCAGTTCCCTTACTGGACCCCTCGCTCACTCAAATACACACACACACACACACACACACACACACACTCATGCACAAAACCATTTTTCTCCATTCCAATTTGGATCCTATTAACATTAACTAAAAAGGATTTTAAATTGGATTTTGAATAAATGTGCAATTGTTACAGTTTTGAATTTTACTGTTACTATCTTCCTTCCATCGTGCAAACCACCCAGTCACATGACCCCCCCCCAGCCATGCCTACCAAGCCACGCCCACAGAACCGGTAGTAAAAAATTGAATTCCACCACTGGGTGGGGGGCATTGAGGATCAGTTTGTAGCACTAAGGGGGCGGTGGACTGAAAAAGTTTGGGAACCACTGGTTTAGATGGTTATTGCCAGAAGGAATGTTGATCTTCTGGAAGGGAAACAGAATTAGAATCAATACAGTCATGGAGGCAGAGGCCTTCATGAAAAAACATAGTGCTCTCCTAGAGGACCAAATCATGAGAGGTAGTGAAAAAGGTGACAATACACAAGATATGAGTGAGGGAAGGGCTGTGGCTCCGCCAGGGGACGGGGGGAGGGAGCAATATTGAAAAGACACAGGTTACAAAAATAAATGTATTTGAAATATTATTGTAATTGTTGATATATTAGAAAGTGGCAAAAGAGATGATTGAACATATGGTTGATACAATGTATAACAAGATGCTGTTTCCGCTTATCTTTTATTTTTTGTTTGTTTTCTCTGTAAAAGTTGTGAGATTTGGAGAGATTTCTACCTTTAGCACGATGTAGCTGCCAAAAAATTTTGTACATCCACCTACCCTTTCCTATAAATGTTTAAAAACCAATAAAATTTTAAATTAAAAAATGTTCTTTGATCTTCCGCTTCTTTTATTTCATCTGTTCTAGCTTGTTTACACCTGATTTAGCACACAGCCCTCATTCTCCAGCCTGACCTTCCATTTTGGTGGTACCTTATTTTTGACTTCCAAGTTTGCTTTATTTCATATGATCAATTGACATTGATCTGCCAGCCTCTCTTCTGCATCTGAGTGCTTTTCTTTCCAGAACTGGTTCTTTTTCTCAAACATCCTCTTTTCATCAGACCTGATTTGTTTTCAATCTTCGTATTGTCAGCTCCGAGGCCTGGAGCTGCCATTCAGGGGAGACACCATGAAACACCTTTTCTTCTAGCAGTCCTCAGCTGCTGGCCCTGGTTGCTCAGCCAGCAGAGTCCTGTAGCCCATTTGACACTAGATGTCAAGGAACTCCAATGCCCAGCTAGTCCTTGTTCACTGGGCAAGAACTGATCTACTGGAGGTTTCTGTAACATACTTTCTCACCAAATTGTTTTATGGGGGAGGCACTCTTCACCTGGCTCCATCTGATGAGATCTGTCCAGTATGGTTGAACCTCTGGCATACCTCCCATCCTCAGAGCACAAAAGCCCCACAACTTCAATAATAATAATAATAATAATAATAATAATAATAATAATAATAATAATAATAATAATAATAATAATAATAATAATAATAATAATGGGCCCGACTAGTAATTAATGCCAAATCCGGCAAAACAACTGGCCGCTGTGATACAATTCTGTTGATGATGATGATGATGATGATAATAATAATAATAATAATAATAATAATAATAATAATAATAAGTTAATCTTTGGTGAGATTCACAGCCTTTGGAGCTGGTTGGTAGCTCAACAGTTCGTCCAATCAAGGATCTAGGAACTCTTAAGGTTAGGGATATAAGCTGTTCCAAGTAGCATGGTTTTTTGTAGAATCAGAATGTTCAATTGTTGTTGTTGTTGTTAATAATAATAATAATAATAATAATAATAATAATAATAATAATAATCAAAGTTGAACTTGAGGAAATTCAGGCAAATTGCAAGACAAAAAAAACAACATCACAAGAGGAATTAACTGATACTCAAGACACAATTAAAGAAATCGTAGTAGAACTCCCAGAGGAAGCTGCCGGAGAGGAAATAACACTACCAACAGAACCAGTTACCATTGAACCAACTGATGAACCAACTCCAAAACAAAAAGAACTGAAGGACAAGATCATGGAGCATTTTCTGGCTAGTGAGGAAAGGCAACGTTTACCATTATTAAAAACTGTCCCTAAGAAAATTTTGGGTCCTATCATGAAAATGGTTAATGCAGTGCTTTCAACAATTGAATCGGGAACCATCAGTTAATGTACAGTGCAGCTGTAATAGTCACTAATGAACTAGTCATTAAAATAAAAGCACCTAATCACACAATGGAAAAAGCATCAAAGCCAAAGTGGAAAATCCGATTAGAACAAAAAGTTAAAAAATTAAGGGCAGATGCTAGCAACTTAAAGAACATGCATGAGCAATGGCTTAAAAACAGCAAAATCATAGATCAGCTAATCAGAAGATATAGATTGGATACAAGAAACATCAATGAAGCTGTAGAGATTGTAAAACAGCAGATAAGAGCAACAGCTAGAAAAATTGAGAGACATGAGGCACGAATCATCCAATACAAACAAAATCAACAATTTCAATCAGACCAACGGCGTTTTTATCAAAGTCTTAATGTGAATGGTGACACCAAAAGTGAAAAACCAGAAAAGCAAGCCACAGCTGAATTCTGGAAAGAATTGTGGGAAAATGCAAAGGACTACAATAAGGAAGCAAAGTGGGTACATGACTTTGAGGAAAGCATTGGTAACAAACAAATACAAGTATTAGAAATAACAACTGAGATGGTCAAAAATCGAGTAAAAAAAGTAAAGAATTGGACATCACCTGGAAATGACCAATTACATGGTTTCTGGCTCAAATATCTGACCAGTTTACATGCAATATTGGCCAGGCAACTGAATGAAATTTTACAAAATGGTCAAATTGATGAATGGTTGGAAAAACATACTTGATTCAGAAAGATGCAACTAAAGGAACAATACCTGAAAACTACAGACCAATAACATGCTTGCCAACAACCTTCAAATTACTCACAGGCATTATTGCAGATAACATTATGGATTATTTGGAAACAAACAACATCTTGCCAGTAGAGCAAAAATGTAACAAAAGAAGGAGTAGGGGCACAAAAGATCAGCTCCTAATTGATAAAATGATATTAGAAAATTGTAAGAAAAGAAAAATGAACTTGAATATGGTCTGGATTGATTATAAAAAGGCATTCGACTCGTTGCCACATAGTTGGATCATAAAATGCTTAGAAACAACTGCCATTAGTAAAAATATTACATCCTTCACTGAAAAGGCGATGAAACATTGGAGAACTGTGTTGGCAGTAGGGAATGAGAACTACAGAATGGTTAATATCAAGCGAGGAATTTTCCAGGGTGATTCACTTTCACCTCTTCTCTTCATCATCGCGATGATCCCACTATCAGTAATCTTAAAAAAAATGAAATTAGGCTACCAAACAGTCAAAGAAGCTGAAAAAATTTCGCATTTATTATATATGGATGATTTGAAACTCTATGGAAAGTCAGAAATAGAAATCCAATCACTGACAAACACAGTCCGAGTATTCAGCACCGATATTTCAATGCAGTTTGGCATAGAAAAATGCGCCACTGTATCCATAAAAAGGGGCAAAATCACTGCATGTGAGGGAATTGAAATGCCCAATGGCCAACTAATTAAATGCAACGAAAATGAAGCCTACAAATACTTAGGCATTCTGCAGTTGGATAACATCAAACATGGAGAAGTAAAAACTATTGTCAGGAGAGAGTACACCAACAGAGTTAGGAAAATTTTGAAATCTAAATTAAATGGTGGAAATACAATCAAGGCCATAAATACCTGGGCAATACCAGTTATAAGATACACAGCTGCCAAATGCAGATTCTGCAAAGAAGTTGATGAAACTGTTGACCACATACTCAGCTGCTGTAAAAAATCGTGCAGACTGATTATAAATTGCGGCACAATTCAGTAGCACAAATGATCCACTGGAATTTGTGCAAAAATTATAATATTAAAACAACAACAAACTGGTGGGAATATAAGCCTGAAAAAGTCACCGAAAGTCAGATGGTCGGGATCCTATAGGATTTTCGTATACAAACGGACAAAATACTGGCGCATAACACACCAGACATCACACTGGTTGAGAAAAATAAGGTTACAATCATAGACATCGCAACACCAGGTGATAGCAGGGTTGAGGAGAAGGAACATGAAAAAGTCGCGAAATACCAGGACTTAAAAATTGAAATCCAACGATTATGGCACAAACCAGCAGTGGTAATTCCAGTGGTAATCGGCACATTGGGTGCTATTCCAAAAGCACTGGAATTACATTTAAAACAGTTAAAACTTGACAAAATCACCATCAGTCAAATGCAAAAAGCTGCACTGCTTGGATCTGCACATATATTACGAAAATACGTTACGACGTCCTAGGCCCCTGGGTGGGGCCCGACTAGTAATCAATGCCAAATCCGGCGAATCAACTGGCCGCTGTGATACAATCGTATAGTAATAATAATAATAATAATAATAATAATAATAATAATAATAACAACAACAACAACAACAACAACAATAATCTCACAGCATTTTTGTCTACCTATTGAGTCCTTACCCAGGACCTGAGATAGGCAAATCTGAATGTTTGATGGTGTTACAGATATTGTCGCAGGATGGAAGCAGTTCAGGGGTGAAATTCAGCAGGCAGTAGGGAATGAGAACTACGGAATGGTTAATATCAAGCGAGGAATTTTCCAGGGTGATTCACTTTCACCTCTTCTCTTCATCATCGCGATGATCCCACTATCAGTAATCTTAAAAAAAATGAAATTAGGCTACCAAACAGCCAAAGAAGCCGAAAAATTTTTGCATTTATTATATATGGATGATTTGAAACTCTATGGAAAGTCAGAAATAGAAATCCAATCACTGACAAACACAGTCCGAGTATTCAGCACCGATATTTCAATGAGGTTTGGCATGGAAAAATGTGCCACTGTATCCATAAAAAGGGGCAAAATCACTGCGTGTGAGGGAATTGAAATGCCCAATGGCCAACTAATTAAATGCAATGAAAATGAAGCCTACAAATACTTAGGCATTCTGCAGTTGGATAACATCAAGCATGGAGAAGTAAAAACTATTGTCAGGAGAGAGTACACCAACAGAGTTAGGAAAATTTTGAAATCTAAATTGAATGGTGGAAATACAATCAAGGCCATAAACACCTGGGCAATACCAGTTATAAGATACACAGCTGGTATAGTTAACTGGACACAAGCTGATTTGGACATTTTAGACCGAAAAACCAGGAAACTAATGACAATGCACTACAGTTTACATCCACGTGGTGATATTGATAGACTATACCTACCCCGGAAATCAGGTGGCAGATGATTATTACAAGTGAAGCAAATAGTTGAAGAAGAAAAACATGCACTGGCTGATTATTTAAAAGAAAGTCAAGAACATCTATTAATCGAAGTAAAGAACAAAAATCTACTGAAGGCCCAACAGACGAAACAAGAATACAAAAAAGATGTGATAAAATTAAGAATGGAGAGTTGGCAGAACAAAGCATTGCATGGCCAATTTCTGGAAAAAATAAAAGATAAAGTGGACAGTGAAAAAACTTGGTTATGGTTAACAGCAGGTACATTAAAGAAAGAAACAGAGTCACTAATCCTGGCTGCGCAAGAACAAGCTATCCGCACAAATGCCATTAAGACCAAAATCGAAAAATCCTCTGATGATGCCAAATGTAGACTTTGCAAAGAGGCTGATGAAACTGTTGACCACATACTCAGCTGCTGTAAAAAAATCGCGCAGACTGACTATAAAATGCAGCACAATTCAGTGGCACAAATGATCTACTGGAATTTGTGCAAAAATTATAACATTAAAACAGCAACAAACTGGTGGGAACATAAGCCTGAAAAAGTCGTCGAGGGTCAGATGGTCAAGATCTTGTGGGATTTTCGCATACAAACGGATAAAATACTGGCGCATAATACACCAGACATCACACTGGTTGAGAAAAATAAGGTTACAATCATAGACATCGCAATACCAGGTGATAGCAGGGTCGCTGAGAAGGAATATGAAAAAATCGCAAAATACCAGGACTTAAAAATTGAAATCCAACGATTATGGCACAAACCAGCAGTGGTAATTCCAGTGGTAATCGGCACACTGGATGCTATTCCAAAAGCACTGGAATTACATTTAAAACAGTTAAAAATTGACAAAATCACCATCAGTCAAATGCAAAAGGCCGCACTGCTTGGATCCGCACACATATTACGAAAATACGTTACGACGTCCTAAGCCCCTGGGTGGGGCCCGACTAGTAATCAATGCCAAATCCGGCGAAACAACTGGCCGCTGTGATACAATTCTGTTGATGCAATAATAATAATAATAATAACAACAACAACAACAATAATCTCACAGCATTTTTGTCTACCTATTGAGTCCTTACCCAGGACCTGAGATAGGCAAATCTGAATGTTTGATGGTGTTACAGATATAGTCGCAGGATGGAAGCAGTTCAGGGGTGAAATTCAGCAGGTTCTGGCAGGTTCTGGAGAACCAGTAGCAGAAATTTTGAGTAGTTCAGAGAACCAGAAAATGCCACCTCTGGCTGGCCCCGCCCCATCTATTCTCCGCCTCCCGAGTCCCATCTGATTGGGAGGGAATGGGGATTTTGCAGTAACCTTCCCCTGCCATGCCCACCAAGCCATGCCATGCCATGCCACGCCCACCAAGCCACGGCCACAGAACCCGTAGTAAAAAAAAATTTGACTGAAGCAGTTCCAAGTAAAGTCACCTTCAGCAATTAACTGATGGCAAATCTGTCAATGCCTATGGTGTTCAAGTGGTGCCCCAGTTGTTTTGGGACTGCACCCATAGTTTGTTTGGCTATAACTGTTATTCCTTCATCTTAAACAAGATGTTGTTGTTGTTGTTTTTGTTCGTTGCACAATCAGCCAGATGTTCAGACTGGATTTGGCATTTTTATCCATCTATCAAATCCTTCCCAAGGATCTGGGATAGGCAGAATCCTATCCTATGTACATGTTTGATGATGTAACAGATATTATTGCAGGATGTCAGCTGTTCCAAACGAAGCTGCTTTTTGAAATTGACTGGTGGTGAATTTGTCAATGGCGATGGTGTTCAACTGGTGTTTCCAGATGTTCTGAAATTGCACCCAAGACACATTACTATTTGTACTACCTCTGCTTTCTTTTGCCATAATTGCTCTATTTTTATTTGCAGGTTTTTGTTTTTGTTATCTTCTCCGGTTCTCTCTCTTCTGTTATGCTGTCTCCAGATATTGCCACGTCCATTATCCAGACTTTGTGTTTCTCATTGACAATTGTTAAGGGCTGGGTGTGATGTGGCTGGTGCCTGTCTGTTTGAATTCTTAAGTCCCAGAGCATTTGAGCTTCTTTATTTTCTATGACTTTCTCTATTTTATGGTCCCACCAGTTGTTGCCTGCAGGTAAATGGCATTTCTTGTATATCTTTCAATGCCCCATTGTGGCTGCTTTGTCATGCCATTGTTTATAGCCAGTCTGTACAATCTTCTTGTAGCAGCTAACTTGGTGATCCTCTGTTTCTTCATCTTCTTTGCACCTTCACTTGCTATCTGTTTGCTGTCTTGTCTATTCTGGCTTTCTATGCATTTGCTCTTAAGACTTGGTCTTGTGCAGTCAGATTTAGCCTCTCTATCTCTTTCCTCAACTTTTTGGCTGTTGAGCATTGACAGGTTTTGTTATTATCTCTTTTCCCTGCTATTTTTTTTTAATGTACTGGTAATGGAATGCTTTAGTGTATTTTTCCATGCCTCCTTTCTGGTCTTCATTTGGTCTTTCATGTAGGTCAGTTTAGTCTCTTTAGACTTAGTAGGCCTTGCTGGTATCCACTATCCTTCAGATATTCTTCAAAAGCGGCTGCTTCCTCTTCTTCTTCTTCTTCATCCCTCCTTGCCACCTCTCCTCCATGCCCACCTACTTTCCCTAGTGAATATTGTCTGCCAACAATCTGCATAGATGAGAGGCATGATTCATTGTCATTATTTTTCTGGTCTTCCTATCCAGGGCTTTTCATTCTGCTCGAGTCCAATCCACTATTCCAGCTGTACATCTAATGAATGGAATTGCCCACATATTGATTGCCTTGATGATATTGCTTCCCCAGCTTCAAATCATCCATGTAAAGGAGGTGAGATAGCCTGGCAGATGTTTTGATGTTTGATAGCAATGTTCATTGCAGGCAGCCAGATGTTCAGACTGCATCTGGCATTTTTGTCCTTCCTAAGGACGTAGGCGAGGCAGATGTGGATGTTGGATGGTGCTATAGATATTGTCGCAGGATGAAGCTGCTCCAAGCAAAGCTGCCTTTTGCAATTGACTGGTAGTGAATGTATCAATGCCGGTGGGGCTCAAGTGGGGCTCCAGCTGTTTTGGGATTGCCCCCAAGGTGCCTATTAACATTCTAACAGGATCTGCCTTCCTGTATTTCAATTTCTGGGTCCTGCAAACCTCTGACAAGTCAAGGGTTACTTTGCAGGGGTGTCAAATTGGCGGCCCATGGACTGGGTGTGTCACACGCAAGCCACACCCCACCCCAGCTCTGCAATTGGGAAACATCATGTGACAGCAACGTAATGCGGCAAATTTGACACCTGTGCTTTAGAGACTTAGAGATTGGTATAAACTTATTTGGGGTTTAATCCAAGAGTTCTTCAGGAGGACTCGCTCTGAATAATTTATTTAAGGGGCAGATCTAATTATTCATTTTTCTTTCTTTTTTTAACAGCAACAAAAAACTCTATCCTTTCTTTTAGGAAGAATTCAAAGCAGCTGAGCAATGCTGATCATGAAAGAGAATTCTGGGGTGGGGAAATTGGCTGCTGAGACCTGACAGCAATAGAGGCATGAACAAGGTAGCAACCTAAGTGTGAACCTGTGGAAGTTCTGGCTAGAAGATGTCCTGCTATGGCTGCAGCCGGGAGTTCAGGGAACCAAGACCCATGTGGGTTTGCTGCCACTGAATGGCCTGCTGTGCAACTACAGCACTCTGGAAAAGGAGCTGCACAATCTGTAGGATTCATTGCACTTGGACCATTAGAAGATCTCTCCTTGTTCAGCATCCTACAGAAGTCTTCACAGGGCATGGTCAAAATGAAGACCAGTTGCACATTTGGGCTCAATAAGATTGCTACGAATACAACCTTGCAAAACATTTCCTAAATTTATTCCCAAAGTTAGATTTCAAGAGGTTGTCTGTTCCTGCTTCTTGGCAGGTTCTAAACTAAAGCTCAGTTCCTTCCTTGCAATTTGTCTAGCAACGCCATAAAAGGAAGGTTTGTGTTTGAGAAGGTCACCAATATGATGTCCAGTCTACCTTCTCCTAGTGGTCTCAAAGCCAAGTCCTGTTCTAGTCTGACCCTGCTTTGCTTCAGAATCACCCTAAGTTTGGCAATGTGTTGCTTGCCTGCTAAAACAAATAAATTTAGTAAAACTATTTTCACACATAGATGCAGAATCTATTTTGAAACGCTTCCGCTGTGTTTTTCCAGAAAAGGGCGAAAGAATAGAATTCTGTAGAGCTGAAAGGAGCGCAAGGAGGCCATTAGGTCCCTTTCTCCTCAGAGTCTGTCCACATTGCCTTGAAGAAGGCTCTGCTTTCAGTTATGCTACTGTGATAAGGGGGAGGGGAGGGAACTCCTACGCGGAAGCAGCAAAGGATCCCAGGAAAATATACCAAGAGCAGATATTTCCAGCAGGGTCCCATGGAAGGGATGCTAGCAGCTGCCCTACTTAAGACACACTTATCATATAGGAAGCTATTGGAGATGGCTGATCATTTCAGCGGCAAGGATAAAAGCTTCATTTCAAAAACCAATTTCATCATCACTTCCACAATCATTTGTGGCAGGAAAAACAATGGGAAACCACTTCTGTATTTTACCAAGAAAACCACATGGATAGACAATATAAAGTGATGCGGTCCTGTATGAAGAGTCCCTCATGCTACCGAAGAAGAGTGGAGGATCTGTTGAAGTCCTAATGGTGCTTATGATGCGGGAAATTAAAGCCTTTATTACCTCTAGTTCCTGCTTGCCGTTGCTAGGCAGGAAAAGACAACTTGAAGCTGTGAAGACAGCCCCAAAGACACAAGATGGAATAGGAGAAGTGGGAAAGCTCAGCACAATGAAGAGTAAGTGAATCTACTTCAATCTGACATCTCAGACATCAGCACATTAAAATGGGTTGGAATTGAACACTCCTTCTGGAGATGATGCTGTTTATTACTCAGGACACCAAATGAATATGGAACAGGGTTGCTTTCATAATCAAAAGGAGCATAACACAAACAGTACTTGGGCACATTGTAGTAAAAAACTGCTAACCATTACATTGCTCTTCTGAGCAACCCATTAATGTGATGATTTTTCATCCCAGCCACGGATGTCGAAAAAGAGGAATCTGAGCCTTCAACCTGGAATGAACAGAATAGGCAGGCAAGAAGGTGCTCCTGCTTGGAGGTTGAAAACAGTAAACATTGTTGGACGTTGAAATGAAAGTCAATGGCTAGAAAAGTAAGGTTAGGCAAGAAAAACCAAATATACCGTCAGAGAGTAGGTGGGACCCGGCTCAAGAGCAGCAACTGCCAGAGGAATCTTGGAGTCCTAGTGGACAATCCCTTAAATAGGAGCCGGCAGTGGGAGCCAAAAAAGCCAATGCAATCCGAGGCTGCAGAATCGAGACCAGGCAAGTGTTAATACTGCTTCATAAAGCCACACGTGGAGCACTGCATCCAGTTTTGGTTGCCACGATGTGACAAAGGGCAGAGAAGAGCAACGCGCTAAGAGCTTCGGGCTGTTCTCTCGGAGGCCGCAAGAGGGCGCCGCACGACCGCCGCAAAGAGGGGCGAGGTCGCTTTTCCGCGGGCGCTGGACGCGGGCGCCGCGTTGCAGTTGCAAAGGTCGGCGACGGAGGGGGAGGTTCTGCTCCGCGGGAAGAGCGCCCCTTTTCCTGCTGCGCCTCGAGGAAGAGCCGGGCCGGCGCAGGGCCAGGGCGGAGGCCGAGAAGAGCCCCGAGAAGAACACGCGCGTACTGGGCGAGGGCGGTTGCCATGGAGACCGTGCTTTTCCCGACCGCTCCCCCCCACCCCGCCGGAAGCCCCCACTCTTCGGCCGGACTCCCAGGTGGGGGGGGGAGAAACGGCCCTGCCGGCTGAGTCTGGCCCCACGCCCCAAATTCCCCGGGAGACAAGAGGCGGGAAAGCGTCAATAAAATACAATCAATCCATCCCGAGTTCCAGTGGTGGGATGGGGGCGGGGGGGTCTCCTGCCCTTTGGAGGAGAAGGGCTCCCCGACCCTGCAAGCCCCCCCCTCCCTCCCCATGCAGGGTGCCGCCTGGCTCCACCTGTCGGGCTACCTGCATGCCAGGGTCCCTTCCTGGGATGGGGGGGGGGGGAGATGTGGAGGCTTCAATTCGCACGGCTGGCCGGAGAATTCTGGCCTGGAAGACCGGCGGCCAAGGCTGAGAAGCCTCTCTAGGCTGAAACCGCTGATGGATGAGAGCAAATGCTACATTTGCAACGTTTGGCCTGCTGTTGGCTTCCCAGCTTCCCATTCTGGCCGTTCCCGTCCAAGTATTGAGCTGCACCGATTCTGCTTTCAAGATCAGAGGAGATGGGCTCTCGGGGACACATTAAAATGATAAAATAATAAATAGGAATAATTACAACCTCAGGCAGGGGAGGAGAGGAGCATGGAGTAGATGGGGAAAGGGGGGCTCTTCTCTTGCTCCAATGGCCACCTCCATTGAGACCGCAGGCCCACACACCCTATTGAAGGTCAGTAGGGGGGGGGTGAGGCTGTCACCTCACTTGTTTATCTGAATCCTCCACACCCATTTCCCATTTCCTGTGATAAAGTGCCCAGTCCAATGTTCTTTGGAGCTTACAACCAGCTATCGGGATCCCTGTCCAGACAATCCTGGGGACTCAGGTTTTGCACCCCTATCGTGCCTGATTGGCTTTAATTAATTATGGACAATGGGCTCTGGGCAGCCAGATCTGGAGGGTGCAGTTGCAGAAAGCAAAGCAATTTCAGTTACTTCAGGTAGTCCTCAGTTTATGGCCATAACTGAGTCCGTATTTAATGATTGTAAGTCATTGTGGTTGTACGTTGAGGCATTTCATCACCCAAACCAATTTTATGACATTTTTTGTGGTGGTTGTTAGGTGCATCCATTTAGAAGTCAATACCAGAAATCCCCCCCCCCCCAATGTTGCAAATCACATATTGTAAATGATTGTGGGACGCTGCAAAAGAGAGCTAGCCCAAGACGCAATCACATGACTGGGTAGGTGGGCTAATGTACCTCCGAAAACAGTTCATAAGTAGATCCGTGGAAGCCTATTGTAACTTCAAGTGGTTGTTAAGCAAACACTCTAGGACTTACCTATAAACACGTGTCCTTTTGGCTGACCAGCTGAAGGCCAGGAGAACTCCAGAGAGGAGCAATTTCCAATGACTGCCCACCCGTCTCACTTTATTTGACTTGTGGAACATCGACGCATCAGGGTCTCACTGCCAAAGTTCAGCAAGAGTTGCTAGAGTTCAGTGGTGCAGCCGTGTGTCTTTCTAAGGCAATTAGCCACATACTCTCCCTGATTGCTTCTGCTTGTCCCCCCAGAATCTGCAGAGTAAGCATCAGGGAGGCAACATGCCTAGGGAGCCCTAGGAAGAGGCCCTTCCTTCTCCTGGGCAGCTTCCTCTAAAACACGGAGGCCAGCTGTGCTGGTTTTCGGAAGGCCCGTGAAGGCATCATTGTTTGATATGTTGATCATGTGTTTGTTACTGGCCCCGATTCTTCAGAACTTGATTTTGGTAATGTTTTATTTCTGTTCACTGCCAAGAGTTCCCCAAGGAGATGAGTGGCTGTAGTCCCTTGTTTACAAAATAAATATGTGAGGCTTAATTTCTTTCTTAAAAGTAACGATTCAAAAATATATCCACAAGGTAGCTATATCATAGGTAATCCTCGACTTAGGACCAGTTGCTTAGCAACCATTGAAGTTACAATGGATGTCTCCAGGTTAAAACTTCCAACAGCTGCTCCTGCCCCTCCCCAACTCATGAACATGTGGTCACGTTTTATGAGGGTTACGTATTGCTGGAAACCTGGGTTTATTTCTTTCCAGCAAGGAGCTCCCCACTTTAATGGGCAATGGATTCTCTTAACTAGCCTTCTCTTTCGTTTTCCTCTCTGATGCTTACCTGGGAGGAGAGCGAGAGACCTGACCCAAGGCTCCTTCTGGCAGATATGCTGCAGCTGCTGCTGCTGCGGAGGGGGGCCAAGATCATGGGGGTGGGGGGAGTGTATCTGCGACTTGGCAGAAGCCACTAAGGGGGGATAACGGAGGTGCTGAGATGCCCAGGAGTTGTGTTGCTTGGCAATGGCTCTGGCCTTTGGGCAGGGCAGGGCCGACCCAGAAGGCACCAAAGTCCAAACCTGTGAAGGCTACTGAGAAAGAGAAGTGGAGTGAGGGGTGACCCACCTTCCTCAAAACCCTGGGGGCGATTGGGGCACCCGTGCCCATTTGAACTCTTCTTTACTCCATGCCGTTCCTGGATTGGCACCAAACCCTGAGCACTCAAGAGGACCACAGAGGTTGGGCACAGCTACTTAAACTAAGCATTGGTTAGTCTACTGCTCAGGTCCCCCATTGCTTATAAGGCATAGGGATGTCTCAGAGGCTGGGGTGTCATCATGCAATGATGTCGTTATATGCATGACCTCATGTACCCCCTGTAGAGGCCCCTGATTCATCTTGTGGGCTTCACCAGATCAGTTACTGGTTATAGTCATATGGTCAGTTGGTCTGGTTATCCATGATTCGTTTTTTTAAGTCTTAGTGTGATGTGAAAATCCAGCCTAGTCAGTTAATTTATGCTGTACTATTCTGGGAAAATCCAGAAAATGGGTCCAATGAGTTGTATGAATAAAGCCATAGAGTTTATATGGCAGCCATAAAGTTAGAACCATGGAAATCAAACTGATAAAATTAAAAAGACGACCTTCCCCTGAATTGCTGCCATGGAAGAACAGAGACAAAACTGTTGCTCGCTCCTTTATTCTATTTATATCCCACCTTCCCTACAGGAGCCAAAGGTGGAATGCGCCCTCTCCCCAACAACCTTGTCATGAGGGTTGACTGAAAGGAGGGGGCTGGGCCGGAATCGCGTAGAGAAACTCTGGGGATGACTCGAACTGGGTTTCTGTGCTGCCAATTTGACACGTCCTTAACGCACAAACACTCCCTCCAGATCCTATGTCCCCAGTCAGGGAGATGCTCAGAATTGGAGCCCTACAGAACTCGGCTGGAAGGGACAGCATGGCAGAGAGTCTTACCTGCTGGCTTTTGGCCTCTCTCCAAGGGACCCCCACCATTTATGCCCCTCAGGTTCACCCTGACCAGGACATCAGGAGGCATTGGGCGTTGTCTTGCAGGACACCTGCAGGGAAGGTGAAATATAGTGGAATAAATGCACCTCAAAATTGGACACTACGTCCCTTCCCACCCCCATCCTTTTGGTCTATGGCAGAGGTCTTCAAACTTGGCAACTTTAAGACTTGGGGACTTCAACTCCTAGAATAGCTGGCTGAAGAATTCTGGGAGTTGAAGTCCACAAGTCTTAAAGTTGCCAAGTTTGGGGACTGTTAGGAATGTAAGCTAACAGTTGGGTCAGCAATATATAAACCAGGATGGTAGTACTGTTTCTTTAATTACTGCTGTAATGTGATTGGTTGCTGTTACCTCAAGCAGCCATAATTTGATTATGATCTTTAAAGCGCTTCATGGCACAGGACCTAGTTACATGCAGGATCGCATCCTGCCCCACACATCCCTACGACCAATTCGCTCACACAGAGAGGGACTTCTCCGGGTGCCGTCCGCCAAACAGTGTCGGGGGGCGACACCCAGGAGCAGAGCCTTCTCTGTGATGGGCCCAGCCCTGTGGAATGACCTCCCCCGTGACATCAGGATTACTTCCGATCTCCGCTCCTTCCGTGTACAGCTGAAGACCCACCTCTTTCAATTATCTGGCCTGGCTCCTGACTGTCATTTTAAATTTTAATTGTACATTGGGGTTCTTACAATTGGGGTATTTTAATGGTGATTTTTAACTGTCTAAATGTTGTAATTTGTTACCTCCTCCGTGCATGTGTGTCTTTGTATATATGTATGTTTATGTGTTTGTACTTATGTTTTATGTTCTATATGCTCCATTGTACGCCGCCCCGAGTCCTGTCTGGAAAGGGAGCGGCTAATAAATTCAAATTATTATTATTATTATTATAAGAGGGAGCCAGAATGACTGTTAGCTCTCTGTTTGTTAGATGCTGATCCGTGGATGTATCGTGAGTTACTGTGTTTTTGCTACTGTTAGCTGCTCTGTGTGTGAAACTGATTATTTGATACTGGACCATGTTCGAAGGATCATTCCTTAACTGAGAACATTAATAACTGCCTGACTGAACCGTGTATGACTTGGACTTTAAATTGAACTCTGAATACCTCTATATTTCCACATAGTAAACTGTTCTGACCCCCCTCCTCTTCGCACACCAAAGCACTCCAAGACAAGAATACTGCTAGAAGATTTATTCTCAGTAAATTAACACACTGACTAGACCTTGGCAGCAATCCAGACTTCCAAGATAAGACCCAGGCACGAGAACGCCTGTCCAGCGTTGGTAGATAAGTTGAACTCTGCAACCAGCCTCCGGAAAGTCATTCCTTTTATACAATCTTGAGAGGAGCCTAATTACAACCACCTAGGTTCAATTATCTTCTGTATCTGCGTAGTTCAGTGATGGCGAACCTATGGCACGCGTGCCACAGGTGGCACGCGGAGCCATTTGTCAGGGCACGCAAGGCGCTGCCCTTTCAGCTGGGTTCACCCTTTTTAAAAGCCATTTTTCACCCTCCCCAGGCTCCAGAGCCTTTATAGGAGCCTGGGGAGGGCGAAAAGAGCCTCCCTCCCCCCGTGGAGGCCTTCCGGAGGCTTCATGAGCTTCCCTGAAGCCTCCGGAGCGCAAAAAACCAGCCCTGCGGGCAAGCCGGAAATTCAGGAACAGACTTCCTGTTTTCTCGGAGGGTCATTTTGACTACTCCGGAGGCTTCAGGGAAGCCTCCTGAAGGTCCCTGAAGCCTCTGGAGGACTTCCGGGGGAGCGGGGGAGGCTGTTTTCGCCCTCCCCAGGCCCCTATAAAGCCTCTGGAGCCTGGGGAGGGCAAAAAAAGCATGTAAAAATGGGGTGTTGCGCCTGTAGTGCACGCATGCACACTGGGGGGGGGTCACGCATTGCATTATGGGTGTGGCACGCCTGCACACAACCCCCCTGTGCTCCCCCCAGTTATGGCATGCGAGCCAAAAAAGGTTCGCCATCACTGGCGTAGTTGTTCTCTATGTCTATCAGCCCTCCGTTGCCGAGCGTCCAAAACCACCTCCCTTGTCTCCTCCCCACTGCTCCAAGGCATGATGTCAGGAGCACACTCCTTTTGGCTTTCACCACTGCTCCATGCCTCAGGCGCCTCCTGATGGCCAATCAGCCTCTCTGATCCCTGCTCAGAGTCAGAACCCTGTCAGGGTCCTCCACATCTTCCAGAGCCGACTCATCAGACCCCTTGTCGTTGGAGTCTGGTTGCAGCTCTAACGGCTCCTGCTGGGTTACAACACTATCTCTCACCGGTCTGACGCTCGGGGTGCAGCCTCAAGGGATATTGCGCGTGATAGACTCGCACTAAAGCAAGGGCATGCACGTCTGTTGCATCGGTCCAGGTCCCCCCGTCCGACCCCTCGTCCTTCCAGTCGACCAAGTACTGAAAATGTCCCTTCAGCCATTTCAAGTCTCAGGTCTGGGCCACTTTGTGCGGTGGCCGTGTCTCCACCTCACGCAATGACGGCTGGGGGGGAGAGGGTCGGCGGAGAGGATAAGCCGACTGCTCAGGGATCAGGAGTGAGCGATGGAACACTGGGTGCACTCGCATTGAGCATGGTAGGGTCAGGCGATAGGCCACCGGGTTGATGATGGCCTACACTGGGAACAACCCAAGATACCGGTGGTCCAACTTCTTAGCCGGCCGGTGGGACAGAAGATGCCACGTGGACAGCCACACGCGATCTCCCACAGCCAACTCCGGCACCGCATATTAAGACTTATCTGCCACCCTTTTGTAGTCCTCCTTTGCCTGATTCAGATAGCAGCACACCACTTGGTGGACCGTCTGGAGCTCACAGAGGAAGTCCTGCGCTGCGGGGACCGGGGAGTCCACTGGGGTGAGAGGGAAAAAGCGAGGGTGATACCCGATGTTATCCATAAAGGGCATCATCCGTGTGGAGAGTTGTCATCTGTGCTGCAAGTTGTTAAACGCAAACTACGCCATGGCCAGGTACTCTGCCCAGTTGTTCTGCTGCTGATTCACGAAGCAGCGCAGGTATTGTTCCAGGATCCCAATCACCGCCTCCGTCTCCCCATCGGTTTCAGGATGGTGCGCCAAGGACAAAGAAACCTGGACCTCTAGAGCCACCATCAGCCCTTTCCAAAATTGGGCTGTGAATTGTGTCCCACAGTCTGACACGACCCGGTCGGGTAGCTGTGCAGCCGGAAGACATGCTGGATGAACATGCGGGCAGTGGTGAGGGCTGCTGGCAATCTCCAATGGGATGAAATGCGCCATCTTGGTGAGCATGCCAACCACCATGAGGACCATGGTAAAATCTGATGATGGAGGCAGCTCTGTCAGGAAGTCCATGGACATGGCTCCCCAGGGTCTGTCTGGGGTCGGCAATGGCTGCAACAAGCCTGGAGGAGCTCCTGTCACTGACTTGGCCTGTCGACACTGCACACATGACGTGACGTGCAACTGCACGTCATGTCATAAGCGGGGCCACCAGAAAATACAGAAGACCAGGTTTAAAGTCTTAAACAGGCCAAAATGTCCCGCCGCTGGATTGTCATGACACTGGGAGAGAACAAGTACACGGAGGGGCCCTGTGGGTACATAGAGCGGGACATTTTGTGGAGCCTGTCCAGGGTCCTCCACATCTTCCAGAGCCGACTCATCAGACCCCTTGTCGTCGGAGTCTGGTTGCAGCTCCAACGGCTCCTGCTGGGTCACAACAGGGTCACAACAGTAAAATACTATATTTTATACTATTCGGTGTCCCTGTATGCTAGTTTGTGCGTGTTCTTCCATACCACTCTCATTACGCTTCTCTGCACACTCGCTCTCCTAACGGGGAGCTTACTTACTTAACAGGGACCCCTGCTCTATGGGATTAGACTCCAGACAAAGCTGTATTCAGTCGCACCTAGACCAAAGAAGAGAAGCCAGAGGAAGGGCTAAGAAGGCCAACGGTCCCACTTCTTATCAGTTGATGGGCCCAGCGCTCCACCTCCTGCGAGGGGCTTCCTCCGACGCCCTCTGGAAAGGCCCACTTGCCTAGCAATTGGAACCCGCCTCTGGTGCAGGTAGTCCTCAATTTGTGACCATAACTGAGCCCACAATTGCAGTTCTAAGTCGTGGTGGTGGTTAAGCAGGCCATCAAGTGACGGCGCCTGATTTGCCTACCTTTTTTGCAGCAGTCACTAAGGGACTCAATGTTGCAGTCTGTATTTTAGCAAAATTCCAGGACAGAAAATGTCAAGGTGGTGGCACTGGGATCGAAGCATTATTGTGTGGCATCTGTGAGGTGCATGTGAAAACCTGACACGGGCTGATTTCTGGACCTACATGAGCCCCTCCTGCCTCCCAGAGAATCTGTCTGTTTACCTTTAGGGAAAGCAGAATTGAGGTTTCAATTTGGGATGGGCTCTCAGCTTCTCCCTGGACCCCCCACCCCAAAGTGTCCGCTTCCCATCTGACATCACAAAGGGCTTTGTCTTCCAAGAAACCTTGTTAGGGGCTTAACTGGGCTTTTGAGCGCAGATCTGCTTTATCTGAGCATTTGCAATTAATCCCTCCGTTTTCAAATCCCCCAATTCCTCTCCTCCCTGCCTGGATCAGCCTTCCACAAACCGCCCTTCCAGCTGCTCCCAGATTCAATTTCCCCTTGTTCCCCTCTCCCCCCACCCCACCATGGTGTCATAAAACCTCTTTGCCTTCCGGAGTGCTGGAGTGAAGAGCAGCATATCTAATGGAAGAGAGGGTTGATATACCAAAGGAGGAGCCTGCAGAGGAAGCTGATCTTTGTGTGTGTGTGTGTGTGTGTGAGAGAGAGAGAGAGAGAGAGAGAGAGAGAGAGCTGAGTAGCAGAGAAAGAAATACAGCAGACATTTCCACCACCAATCTCCATCACTTGCCTGAATTTTCCTTCCCCCCCCCCCCAGGGGATGCTCAAGGGAAGGTCTGTGGCTTTGTAGGAACACATGTTCACCTCTTTGGGCATCATTTTTATCTTGGGTTCCTCTTCTTCCAGTATCAATAGATCATGCAATGTCATCCATGTGGACTCAGCTATAACATCTCTTTTCCATCAAAGTGTTTCAGGGGAAGATATCCACAATGGTACCTTAGTAGCCACTCTCCTTTTATACTTCTGCCATGTACGCCTGATTGGCTGCTTAATAAAATGGTTCTTAACACCTGGGTTAATCTCTGCCTTGTCATACCATAAATGGGGGGGAGGCACCCAAATCAAGGCCTTCAAGGTCTAACAGCCTTTGCTTCTGCAGAGCTATCCAGTCTTTCAACCATCCCAAACAACAGGCATCACAGGACAATCTAAGGTCAGGCAAACCGAGGCCTCCCCTTTCTTTTGCATCTTGTAAAAGTTTATATTTAGCTCTTGGTTTTTTGTTTTGCCAGATAAATGTGGAAATCTCCTCCTGCCATTGTTTAAAAGGGAGGCCTTTGATCTAAATCAGTATAGTCTGAAAGAGAAATAGCAGTCTGAGTAAGACATTCATTTTAACAACATAAATTCTTTACATCAGTGACAAATGTAGGTTTTCCCATCTGTCTACATCAGATACTATCCCACTCCACATTTTAAAATAATTATTCTGGTTCAACATAGAATTTCCATTGGAAAGAAGCACTTCTAAGGGGTCTAGAGTTCCAGGACTTTGCTCAGAGCTGGTGATTTGCGTACCCGTTGCTGAGGTGGAATGTGGCTACTTCGGGGGTGGGGGGTTGCGTTGGTTGGAGGCACCATTTTTTGGAGTGGTCAGCTTCTGGAGATCACTGAAGTTGGTTCTTTGGACTGTGAGAATGATATCACTGGCACAAATAAATGTCCGAGAAAATGGTTGCAGGTGAGGGCCAGTTGTAATACTTTTTCCAATGCAGTTGTAACTTCAAACAGTTGCTAAATGAATGGCTGTAAAATTAATCAACTTCTACAAATGAACAAATCCATCTTTGCCATCAACTGCAGCTGACTGATTACTCAATTAAAATTTGAGCTGAACTGGCTTTGGATGACAGCAAGGAAGGTTTGCAGATGTTCCCAGGGAGGCCTGGCCTCTTTTAGAATTGGCAATACTGCCAGGACCAGATGATGTGGGTATGAGGAGGGGTGGAGAAGGTGCCGCCCTTCAAGGAGGGTTGAATGCCATCCTTGTCAGCAGCAGGGCCCGGGGAGAAGGAGCTGCGGCCCCAGACTGGCCACTTTAAAATAATTAATGGGAACTCTCTGGGAAGGGTCGCTCCACTGTTTCTGCTTGATCCTGCGGTTCTGTGCTGGTGATTGCAAAAGCCCAGGCCTTTCTTTGCCCTTCAGAAAGTAGGAAAGTAATCCTGGCTGCACCTGTCCTGATACCTGACAAAAGGTGTTGCTTGATCCCCACTTCCATTGTCGGGAGAGAGCTTCTCCAGCATGGGTGCTACGAGAAATCAGCACTTGTGAAAACTTGCCTGCCCTGCAAAATCCAGGAGAAGATCAGGACGCCGAGTTGGAGAAATTCCTCCGCAGCTGCCATGGCAACCTCAGAGCATACCTGCAGATTTTGGGGGTGGAGGAAGGGAGGGAGAGATGCTGCAGGATCTGCCAGTGGGGTCCCATGAGGATCTTTACCCACCTTTGGCAGTCTCTAAGCACAAAAAGCCAAAGGAATTTATGTCATTTGAGCTGCCGCCTTTTTTTTTCCTTCATGAAGTTTTTTATTTTTCATTTTCATAACATATAACACATGTATACTATTACATAGCCAACATTGTATTGTATTATTAAATGTTTACATCAATTCATCTTACCATCAACTCACCAGAAAAAAAAATCAGTTATTAGCTCTTCTGCTCTCCATACACTATATTTGTGCCTTCACTTTCTTCTCCCTCTCTCATCCCCCTCCCTACCCCCTTTCTTCCCTCTCTCATCCTTCCCTTCTCTACTTCCCCTTCTCTCTCCTACTCCTCTCCCTCCTTTCCACTCCTCCTTTCTCTCCTTCTCTTCCCCCCTCCTACCCTCTCTCCTATTCTCCTTTTCTTCCCCACTCTTCCTCTCATTTGCTTGGTGTATTTCAGCTTCTGAGCAAGCTACATTTTATGTTGATGGTATTTATAGTTCCTTTTCAATATACATATTTAATTTTAAACATATATTCTCCTCCTTTAAAAAAAAAGAAAAGTAGAACAAAAAGGTATAAATATATAGTTATTGTACTTTTAAGGGCCCCCCTCCTAGCCTAATTTTGGCCGAGATGTAGATCTGGTTACAATTCCCAGCTATTCTCATCATTATCTTTATATTATATATCTTTATATAATTACACATCCTTATGCACCCGCAATTTGTAATTCTGCCTTTAAGTCTCAATAGTTTTCCATTATGTGTATTTCATGGTCCCTCTCCAATTTTTCCATGCCTTGGATTAGATTACCTTTTAGTTGTCTATGAATGGCAAACCTTGCTCAATTCCCTTAATCTATTGTATAGAATAACAAGTGGTGAACATCTCGCTTTATTTCATCATCTTAAAAGTTCTATGTATATCCATGTTTCATATATTTTAGCCCATGCTTAGTTGTCCTTTTATTGTCGTTTTCAGTCAATTCACCACAGTTCAATCATGTATAAAAGTGAATGGCAAACCTCTGCTTTACCACCTCCCCATATCAGTTTCATATTTATCCATATTCCATATATTTCAACATTTGTTTACTTATATTTCCATTATTATATTCAACCAGTTAGCAACTCCATTTTATTGTCATATTTTTCACAATCTCCCCACATCAATATCATATTTGTCCATATTCCATATATTTCAACCTTTGCTTGATTATCTTTCCATTATTACATAATCAATTAGCAACTCCATTTTATTGTCATATTTAGGAATATAACCCTTATCTTAGTTTATATTTTTCCACATAAAAATTTCTGGTTGTCTAATGTTTTCCTAGTTAAGTCTTTTGTCCCACTTCTCTGCTCCTGCCCTATCCCTTCTCTTTGCTTCGACACATCCACTCTCCCCAACTTTCCCCAGGTTGCCACCAAAAGGATGTTTTTTATTTCTCTTGGTTGGGGCCAAGCCTCCACTTTAATTTCCCTTATGCCACTAACAGCCTCAAACTCTTTTGTCTGCTTTTTGTTCCCTTTTGTTGGAACAACTCCCCCTTTTACAGTTTTCCCCATACCACTGCCAAAACCAATGTTTTTTGTCTGCCTTTTATTTCCCTCCGTTTCTACTCCTTCATTACTTTGCCCCCCTTGCCCCCCCTTATTCTTTGGATTCTTCTTTAGTTATTTACTTCTCTGGGTTCAGAATTCTATTTAGGCTTGATTTTAATGATTTATGCATATTTTTAATAATTTTACATAGTTCTTCAAATTCCCAGCTTTCCATGATGTCCAGTTCCAAAGTTAGAATTAGCTATACATTTCTTATTTCAAAGTTCTGGTCCACCTTAAATTTGCCCACTTCCACTGCTGTAGGGGAGAATGATGGGAGCCATCTTGGTCTTTTGTTCTTCTTTAATATCCAGTTCCAAAGTTGCAGTTAGTTATACAAAGTCTTATTTTGAGGCTCTGGTCTACCTTAAATTTTAGCTGCTGCAGGACCGGAAGTGCCATCTTAATCTTTTGCAGTAAAATAAAAAGATGAAGGAGGGAAGAAAAGAAAAAAAACCTAGCATTTTCCAGTTCTTATCTCTGTAATAATTCTTCCTCTTGTCACCTTCCATCTCTGATCAGCCACAGCTGCTTAAAACATATCAATTAGAACAAACTTATAAAGAGCCAGATTCGGGTACGTGTCTCTTTTGCCTCCTGCTCTTGCAACTTCTGATTTATGGTAGTTGGTTAGTTAAAACTTCCCACATAGTCAAGATTAGGTTATCTGTTATCAGAGAAAAAGAAACATTTTTTCTTGATTTTTTGGAGTTGCTTCAAAGCAAAGTAAATCCTTCAAAATATTTGGTTTCTATTTGAAATCCAAAACCAAAGTAGAGTTTTATATTGAGTGGGTTCAGAAGAAAATGTACTTTTTTCTTGATTATTTTAGCTGGAAGGAATTCAAACAAAGTAAAAGTATTGGTTTCTGTTTAAGATCCAAAGCCAGATTTAACGTTTATAATTGTATGGGTTTGTCACTGCACTGCTTCCTATTCTTCTGTTCGAAAGCATTTCAAATAAAAAACTTCAGGGGGGGCTGGTGTTACCACCCTCCACCTTCCTTTCTTCCTTTTCTTTTAGGAGAAAAATAAAGTCCCAATCTGACCATCAATATTATTTATGTTCTCAAAATTTATTTGCCTTTTCCAGGTTTAATTTATAGTTGTGGGTTAGAAAAATTCTCTTACCAGGTCTATCATCTCTCCCGGTCTCCTCCTGTTCCAAACTTATTTTGACAAAAAGCCAGCATCTTGTCAGCCATGTTGGTGGCTGACGCTCCGACTCCGATTCATAGGCAAATCTCTTTTTTTTATTTATTTTTATTGAAAAAGTTTTATACAAACAAATTTTTCCCCTTTTAACCCCCCCACCATACAGTATAAATCACATACAGATACTATGCCCCCTCCCCTCCCCCCAACCCCCCCCAAAATTTCTCATTCAAATATTATACCAAATACTTTACCCCCTCCCCTCCCCCTGTCTTAAAGTAGATTACTCGTTCACATATTGTACCCCCTCTCCTCCCAACAATCACAATATAAGTTTCTCTTAAAGTAACAATAGCCCATTAATCCCATCTTCTAAGTTAATTTAACATATATAAATCATAATATAAATTTCTCTTAAAATAACAATATTTCATTAATCCCATCTTCTAGTTTATTTATACATATATATTACCCCCCCTCCACCCTAGCCCACCCCCACCTCCCACTCAAACCCCCCCTGACTTCCGCTATACACCACTCTAACAATTCCAAGCATCCCATGTATTGTTTACTCTGATCATCTATCAGTCTAAACATTCTTACCTAAAGGCTACATAATACCTCCTAGTCTGGTATTTATTCTGTATATAATCAATCCATTTTACCCATTCCTGTGTATAATTCTCCTGCTTCTGATCTTTTAAAAAAGCTGAAATTTTTGCCATTTCGGCGAACCCCGCCACCTTCTGAGTCCATTGACCAATTGTCGGTAAAAAATATTTTTCCAATGTTGCGCAATCAACAACCTAGCTGCTGTGACCATATACAAAACCAATTTTGTTCCCCCTTTAGTAAAATCCTTAGCTATACCCAATAAAAACATTTGCGGAGTAAATTGTATTCTTTTCTTCAATACATTTTGCATAACCCACCATATTTTTATCCAAAAAGCTTTAACCTTGTTGCAGGTCCACCATACATGAAAAAAGGTAGCATCTAGGCACCCGCATCTCCAACATTTTGGTTGAACATTTGGGTACATACATGATAATTTTTTAGGATCTAAATACCATCTGTAAAACATTTTATAAAAGTTCTCCCTTAAATTCTGTGACTGTGTATATTTAACATTCTGAACCCATATTTTTTCCCACGTTTCCAACATAACCACTTCACCAAAATTCTGAGCCCATTTAATCATACAATCCTTAACCAGTTCACTTTCTGAATCTCTTTCTAACAGTACATTATATATTCTTTTAACTTGTTTTGGGCCAGTCTCTTTTATCTGCTTGATCAGTTCCACTTCTTTATCCATAAAACCGACCCTACGATCTTCTTCCCATCTCTTCTGTAGCTGTATATAATGTAACCAATTTAAAATAATTCTTTCTTCCAACAGTTGTTCCAAAGTTTTTAACTTCCATTCGTCCCCATCAGCAATAAGCACATCTTTATATAAACAACCCCCGAGTGATTTAATATTCATAATCCCCATGGTGTCTGCAAGATCCAACCAAAGCGGTATTTTATAATCCCAATTGGGCCGGTGCTTCTTCCATATTCTCATCAAGGCACTTCGGAGAACATGATTGTTAAACACTTTATCCACCCTATCTTCATAAAAAAGATATGCATGCCATCCCAGAACAAGATCATGGCCTTCTATATTCAGCAATTCCATTTTTGTTTTCCCAAACCAATCTGCTACATGCGTTAATACTGCAGCTTCATAGTACAATCAAAGGTTTGGGAGTCTAAGGCCGCCTCTTTCGTGAGTATCTTGTATAATCTTCATCTTTACTCTCGGTTTTTTCTCCTTCCAAACAAATTTATTTAATGTTGCTTGCCAATTTAACAAAGTTTTATCTGATTTAAGCACCGGTATCATCTGGAATAAAAAGATAAATCTAGGTAGAATGTTCATTTTAATTGCTGAGATCCTTCCAAGCAAGGACAATTGTAACTTTTTCCATACTTCAAGATCTTTCTGTATCTTTTGCCACAACACTTCATAATTATTTAAGAAAAGTTTTGTGTTTGATTCTGCGATTTGTATTCCTAAATATTTGACCTTAGAGACTATTTCAAAGCTGCTAAACTTACAAGTCTCTTTCTTTGAGTCACTGTCATGTTTTTAACCATCATTTTCGTTTTGTTTTGATTTAGTCTAAACCCAGACACCATGCCAAATTCTACTATAATATTTTTCATCTGGATTATTGACTTCAAAGGATGTGAAAGGGTAACAACCAGATCGTCGGCAAATGCTCTAGTTCTGTATTCCTTTTGCCTGATAGTTATGCCATCTAAGGATTTTGAGTCCCGAATTGCGTTCAACAAGACTTCCAAAGTTAAAATAAATAACAATGGGGATAATGGGCAACCTTGTCTTGTGCCTTTTTGTATCTCGAAGGTTGTTGACAAATTTCCATTAATAATAAGTTGTGCATTTTGTTGCTGATAAATTGCTCCAATCGCCTGCCGAAGTCATGGTCCCATATCCATCTTTTCCAAAGTCTTGTTTAGAAAGTTCCAATTCACTCGATCAAAGGCCTTCTCTGCATCCAAGAAGACCAGCACTGCAGAGATCTGCTTATTCTTATCAAGATAGTCAATTAAATCTATGAGTTGCCTTACATTCTCCTTCATGTGTCTGCATTCAATAAATCCTGCTTGATCATGATGAATAATCTCTTGGATAACTGGCATCAATTTGTTGGCTAGTACCTTAGCAAATATTTTATAATCTGTGTTCAGAAGAGATATCGACCTGTAATCCTCTGGTTTCTTAGGGCCCTCTTTGTCTTTAGGTATCAATGAGATAAAAGCCGCTTTCCATGAGGAGGGTATTTTACCTCCTTGCTGTATATTACAAAATAGTTGTGTAAGATATTCAATCATTTCCAGTTGTAAAGTTTTATAGTACATTGCAGTCAAACCATCAGTCCCTGGAGCCTTAGCTAGTTTAAGTTGATTTATAGCTAAAGTAATCTCATCAGCAGTTATCAGACGTTCCAAATTTGCCTTTTGAAGCACAGATATCTTAGTAACCCTTTTTCCTTCCAAAAAATCATCTACTGACTTGTTCTGTATATTATCCTGTACATATAGCTTAGCATAATAGTCCACAAATGATTTTTTAATCAAATCTTGTTGATATACCGTCTTCCCTCCATACTCAATTCTATCAATAATTCTGTCATTCGTATTCTTTCTCAAAGTATAAGCCAACCACCTACCAGGTTTATTAGCGTTAGCAAAGGTGTTATGTTTAGCAAATTGTAAGTTAGTTGCTGTTTGTTCTGCTATAAGCATTTGAAATTGATCTTTCAACAGCTTTAGCGCCATCTGGAGCACCTCGTCTTTCGGGTTTACTATAAGTAACTGTTCCTTACTTTTTATTTCATCTTCCAATTCCATTCTCCTTTTCTGTCTAATTTGTTTATGTTTGAAATTCATATGTATCAGGACCCCACGCATGTAAGCTTTACTTGCATCCCAAACTGTTTCAATGGGAGTACCCTTATTCATATTAAAACTGAAAAATTCCTTCATGTGTTTTTTAAGTTCATCAACATTTTTTTCATATCTAAATAAATTTTCATTTACTCTCCAAGACCTTCTTGGCCTCTTCCCTAACTCAATTTGTAACCACACCGGGCTATGGTCAGTAAGTGTCCTGGAGAATATCTTGGCTTTCTTAGCTTTAGGAAGTAAATCCGGTGTTAACAAAAGGAAATCAATCCTTGAAAAGGATTTATGTCTATCTGAGTAAAAAGAAAAGTCCATCTCATTTAGATGCTGTATCCTCCAAACATCTTTTAATTTCAAGTCATCTTGTAGGTCAAAAAAAGCCTTTGGTAGTTTGGTAATGAATTTGGTTGTTGTTCTCTTATCTATCCTTGGCGAAATCACTCCATTCCAGTTCCCCATAATTAAAATACTCTTAAAATTCCAATCTAAGATTTTTAAATGAAGCATCTTGTAAAAACTTTCTTGTTGTTGATTAGGTGCATAAATTCCTACAACCAAAATAGCACCAAAGTCTGTATCAAGTTCAATTGCTATATATCTACCACTGTCGTCTGCCTCTATAACCTTGGTTGGGAATCTTTTGTTTATATATATCACCACTCCATTTTTCTTTACCAAATTAGAGGCAGCATACAGTGTTCCCAATTTTGAATTCGCTAAGTACTTCTGGTCTTGTAGCCTAATATGGGTCTCTTGAAGACAAACAACATCATTATTAAATTGCTTCAAATAATAAAAATTTTTTTTCCTTTTTTGTGGAGAGTTCAATCCATTCACATTCCAGGATAATAGCTTAAGCATCTTTGGGTCTGATCTGGAGCGTTGAAAGCATTTGCTGAAGATCTCTCTCCACAAGACTAATTTTCGGCCCGGCTTTTCCCATGGCTCCGGTTTGCTTCTTAACTTCTTTCTTAGCACATTGAATTTGGGGGTCCCCCTGCTTGTGAGATTCTAGCATTTGTCTAGTCGCGGATCTAGTAACACGTTGTTCCACAGGTTTAAGTATCGGCATTTCAATGAGAGTCTTAGACGGTCCTTCTTCCAAGAAGGAGCTCAACAGAGATCCAGAGGGGTCCACTCAAAATCCACCTACAGCACCCTGCACCTCCTTCTCTTTTTGCAACTGCTTTCTTTGTTTGTCTGACTCTTTTTCAAACAGCCTCTGCTCTGAGACATTCAAATCTGCTGGTGTTGGTGTAGATGTACGTGGGGGGGGGGGGGGGTTACACTTTCCTTGAGTATTTCATAATAAAAGTCTCTAGCTTTATCTATTGTATTCAAACGATATCTTACCCCTTGATACCTGAATATAACACCAATTGGAACATCCCACCTATATTGTATCTCTCTCTTCTTCAGCTCAGCTACCAAAAATCCAAAATCCCTTCTGAACTTTAACATCGCTGGCGGGAGCTCCTTAAAAACACCAATCATATGCCCATCTATTTGAAGGGCGGAGTAAAGAGACTTCTGCAAGATGTCATTTCTGAAATATCTCTCAGTAAAGTATATCACAACATCTCTCGGTAGTTGCCTTTGTGATGCTATGCGTGAATTTACTCTGTAAATTTTGTCAATCTTAGCTGAAATCTCACTGGGGTCATCCATTTTTAATAACGTAGCCAGAGCGCCTGCACAAACTTTTCTTAAGTCCTCTCTAGAGTTTTCTCTTATGCCCCTAAGTCTGATAGCAAACTCCATAGATCTAAATTGTATCATAATAATCTCATTATCCATCCTTTGCATATTCCCTTCCATTTCCACAAATTTCAAATCTGTTTCTTTCGTTTTGGTTTCCAAGTCCACGACTAATTGCTCAATCTTGCTGTCCACCTTAAGAACCACCTCTGATAATCCCGTCGCAATAGCTTGCATATTTTTATCAATTTGATCGGACCTTTTTATAGTGTCCTGGACCATTTGTTTAATCTCTTTAAGTTCTTTGCCTATAAAATCCTTCAAGTCCTGGAGATTCATTGTAGCGGCTGGGGGAACCGTCCCTTGATCCGTTGCCATATTTAACAGAAAAAAAGGAGGACAGTTCTTCCCAGCTTTCTTACAAAATACTCTTCCAAGTAGGTCAGGTTATGTAAACTGACTTAGAAGTTGTTAATAGCTATTTCAGCCGCTTCAGCCCCGGCTGTCAGCAAGCAATTAGCTTTCATTTTCTTTAGGTTTTCAACTATAAATCAACGCCATTTTGAATCCTTTGTTATAAGCCCACGCCTCTCAAACTCAGCAGTAGCGTTCTTTTTTTAAAAAAAATTTCCCCCACTTAAAACTTAAAATACTTACAAGAGTCTTCCTTCCTTCTTGAGATGTTGTTAGAAGTTAAGGCTGTTCCCGGCGTCTTGCTCCACTAAAACATTAGCAGAGGATATCAAAAGACCGGGGAATGCAACAACTGCAAAGGGGGGCTCTCCTTGCCGTACTCCAGAGGCTATAAATCTTTCTGGAGGGCTACACAAGTGGCTCAACCCGACAGCTGAATCTCTCCCTCATAAATTCCAAGAATTTAAGAGTGTCCAAGGCGTTAAAGATCTTAAAAAAACACCTTTACAGCCTATTGATCTGACAAGCTCAGAAAAAGCCTGCCGACGACGTTCGTGGAACAACCGGAAGTCCCATAGGCAAATCTCTAACCCACAAGGGATCAGTTGCTTCCCCCAGGGTCTGATGAGTCTCTGCCCTGTCACGATGTTAAAAGGTTTGCTAGGCCTGAACTGCCTAAACTGACACTCAAGAGTTAAACTAAGAAAGCTTTATTGCGCAGGTCATAAAACAAAAAAAGGTTCTTATCTGAAAGTGATTTATTGCGCACGCGTTACACATTCCAAATTCCTCTCTTCTTTGTTCGGCAGCCAACTTTGGCAAACGTAGCTTTCATTATCAAAATGTAACCAATTAGTTATTTTCTGTTTCATTTACTTTTATTATTTTATTATTAAAGTTTAAAGACTTATTTTTCTCAATATCTCAAAAGATATGCGGAAGGGAATCAGCCATGGTCCATTGATCTCCAACAGGGTGTTTTTTTCCCCTGACAACTTGGTAGCAGAGTTTTGGCTTTTGATGATACAAGCTGAGATGACTACAATTTATGGCTGTATTTTCCCTTCATGCTATCTAAAGATAACCGACTAAGCCTAATTAGCCATGTCGAAGAAGAGAAAGAAAAAGAAAGATGGGGCGAGCACAGATGGATCAGCTTCCTCTGACAAGGAGGCTCCCTCGGACACAGAGAAGCAAGATCAAAACGTGCTTCAGGAACAACAAATTCCTTCAGGTGCCGAGCCAAATATGGGAGAAGGAGCTACAGGACGCGACATCCACGAAACGAGGTCAGTGGTTCCTCCTTCTAAAATATCTCCAGGAGATTATGAATTTTTGGGGGCCAAGCCAAAACTTCCCACTCTGCCAGAGCCACTCCATTCCCAGACCCTCGCAGATTATCAAACGATTGATGAATGGCAACTGCCGGCACAAAAAAAATCCTCCCACGCAGAAAGCAGATTTTATAACATCTCCCCAGATGGTGAGCAAGAAATGCAAAGCTATCTTGATCAAATAGAACGTTTAGAAAGATATGTTAGGGAGGCGAGAGTGTGTTTTGAGGAGATAAGGCGAAGTAGAAGAAGCTCCCCCACTCCCAAAATGTCTGAGGACGCCATCTTGTCTTCTTCAAAACAACAGCCTAAGACACACCCCACAGAGTTCATTGGTCAATTAGAACAAAGAGACATGTACACGTCACCGAGGTCACGTGGTCCCTTTGAGTCAATTGAACTTCAGGCCATGTATAGAGGGCTGCAGTCAAGAAGTGAAGCTGCACTGCCATCTGCTGGCAGAGAAAAATCATTACAGCAAAAGGTGATGAGTTTTAAAGAATTAGCTATGAGTCCTTTAGAAGCCAAAACTTTGTCTCCAAAGGTTAAGTCTTCAACACCCCCTGGCGGTGTGGAATTCTCCCTAGATGGAAAAAGGCAAAGCCAAAGGCGAATTCGAGGAAGCCAATTTGATGTTGCCACGCAAAGGCCAATGATGCAACCCCAGCATCCCCTGGTTCAACAACCAGCTTTGCAACCAGAGCAACAAATCATTCCTCAGCAGGTATTCACAGTCACCCCCTTGACTGGTGAGTCCAAATTAAAGGAGTCAGGAGAGAATTATAAAGCCTGGGTCAGTGAAATTGCGCTCTTGCTTCGAAGAGAAGGCACACATTCCATGATTTTTAATCCTCCTCCTCCACCGTGGACGCCTGCAATAAGAAACCTCGAAAACAGAGCAATCACGACTTTACTCATGTCAATGGAAATTGAGATCCAAGGTATCTTTCCACCTGATGCAACTGCCCAAGAAATATGGGCTATTTTGGAAGATTGCTACAGGCCCGTTTCAATTGAATCTTCATGTTTGCTCATGTCTGAGTTCCATGGTTCGAAGTTGAAACCTGGTGAACGAATTGGTGGACATTTGACCAAACTGAAAAGAATGAGAAGTGAATTGAGACAAAATGGCCATGTAATCGATGATATCCAAATGATTAGCATCATCATTAACTCATTGAATTATGAATGGAAAGATGCTGTTGCAAAGATTAACTACATGCCTATTGCTCAACGCACAGTTAACCACGTTTGCAGACTTTTAGTGGAAGACGAAGCTATCAGGTTAGCTACCCCACATCTGCAACGGCCCCCAGCATCAAAGGCTCCAGCCAGACGTCCCTTCCGAGGAAGAGGCTACACTCCAAGGATGCCAAAATGCTACACCTGCAACCGTGTGGGACATGACACCCGGGATTGTCCCCAACGAGTTCCAGCTCCTGCCACGTACCAGCCCAGAGGAACAGATTCCAGAGGCAGAGGTAGAGGCGGAAGACAAGGCCGTCGTGGTCCAAGGCGTGATCCACAAGCTCCGCTTGCAACACTGGCCATAACCAACGTTCCACAACCTGATCCAAAGTTCGACAGACGTCTTTTGTGGACTTTAGATAGTGGAGCAGCTGTGCACGTTACCCACAGAAGGGAACTTTTCACAGAGATGGGCGAACCAGAGCCCGAGTATCGAGAACTGTATTCCTTCACCAACCACACTTGCAAGGTTATGGAAAAAGGAACTGTTTACATTGAAGAGCTCGATACACACATCCCTGATGTTTATTACATACCTTCAGCAACCAGTAATTTGCTTAGTCAAAGTCACTTGTCTAGAGAGTTAAAGTTCCAGGTTCACCACCTCGAAAAAGCAAGTTACTTAGTTAAAGATGGTGATATTGTTGCTGAAACCATGCTGATTGGTGGTGTTTATTACTTAAAGCCAAAGCCTAAAGGGCAAGCACAGGCAAGTATGCAAACTCCAAAAAGGCACAACGCAGACCCAGAGAGAGTTGTCCCAGAGAGAGAAAGCGTTACTGTGCCAAAGGCTCCTAAAGCCAACAAACAAAGAAAACAGAAACAGATTGCTCAGAGTAAGCCTGAGGGTCCTCATGAAACTGTTAATGTTGAGAATTCACTAACTGGTAAACCTTTGCATTCCAGGTGTATTCACAAGTGGCACAGAAGATTGGGGCATGCCAGTTTCCGTGTTCTTAGAAAGATGCCGGAGTTCGCAAAAGGTTTGGATCTAAAGGGGTGTAAGGTGTTTTTGGATTGTGCGGTTTGCAAAAAGGCTAAATCCAAGGCGGCTGCAATTCCCAAACACGCTACACGCCGGTCAACACGCATTTTTGATTTGGTACACACTGACATAGTGGGTCCTTTCCCACCAACACTTGGTGGCAGAAAGTATTTTTTAACAATTGTAGATAATCATTCTAGATATGGATTTGTATATCCTATGAGAGAGAAATCTGAGACCTTTCAGATCTTTAAAGACTTTGCAGCGTTTGTTTCTACACAATACCAAGTTCGCATCGCCAGAATCCAGAGTGACCGTGGTGCAGAATTCATGTCTCAGCGTTTCCAGGACTGGATGCGTAAGAATGGAATTCTTCATCAGACATCTGCTCCATATACACCGGCTCATAACGGAGTCGTAGAAAGAAGACAAGGGGTTCTACAAACCATGATGCGTTGTCTTCTAGAAGATGCCAATCTCAGTAACGCATACTGGGGTGAAGCAATCAAATATGCAAATTACATTGTCAACCGTACTTGGAGCAGTGTAATCAATCAAACTCCTTTCTACATGCTGTATGGCTACAAGCCTAATCTCAAGAACCTCCACATTTTTGGTTCATATGCTATGGTGAACACTCCTATAACTCAAGGACCAAAGAGACTGAGATTTATGGGTATTGATGATAATTCAAAATGGTACAAATTCATTGATACTAAACATGTGATTGTCATTTCACAATCTGCTAATTTTGAGGAAGATATTGACTGGTCCAGGATTCATTCCAATGATCCTGAAGTTTATTTTCCTAGAGATGGTGTTCCAGATGCCAGGCAGCCTGATGATAATTCGCAGGCAGATATTCCTTCTACCAGTTCTTCACAACCTGATGTTCCGTCTTCTCAAGCCGCGGATGCTGATGCTAGCGACGAACGTGAGGACGAGGATGATGATGAAGAAGAAGAAGAAGACTGGTCTGTTGTTCCTAGACGCTCCAAGAGGGCCACAAAAGGAATCCCTCCACAACGTTATTCATGGCAACTGACAAAAACACCAGTACCTTTGATTTGCAACGTTACTCTTCCTCCAGAGACATTCACACAAATCAAACAGCTTCCTGATTCAGAACAAGACAAATGGTATGATGCAATGCAGGATGAAATGGACAGTTTAAAGAAACTTAATGTATTCACACCTGCAAAACCTCCAGCAAATAAGAAAGTCATTGGCACCCGATGGGTCTACAGAATCAAGAAGAAACCGAATGGTGAGTCTTTATACAAAGCCAGACTGGTAGCTCAGGGTTTCGCTCAACGTTATCCTGAGGACTACACAAACACTTACTCACCAACAGTCAGAACTGAAAGTGTAAAAATTGCTTTAACCACTGCAACTATTCTTGGTTTAGAAGTTTTTCAATTTGATGTGGACACAGCTTATCTACATGCAGACCTAGATGAAGAGATCTACGTGAGAAGCCCTCCAGGATTCCGAAAGCAAGAAGGGGATACCTGGTTCCTGAACAAAAGTCTTTATGGTCTGAAACAGTCAGGTTTAATGTGGTATTTATGTCTCACTGACAAACTAAATTCAATGGGCTTTATTAAGTCCGAAACTGATGAATGCGTGTTCACAAAAAGATCTAACAATGCATATGAGATAATTCTTGTTTATGTTGATGATATTGTTTATATTGGTCCAAATAAGAAAATGAGTGAGATTTTTGCCAAAAGTTTGCAGAGATACTTCACACTAAAATCTTTAGGACACATTAGCACTTATTTAGGTGTTCAAATTGAAAAGACACAGAAGGGGTTCAGTCTTTCACAAGAAGAGAAAATTGACCACATTCTACATCATTGCAACATGAAAGATGCTAGCACAACAAAGACACCCATGCAAACAGATTTTCACAACTTAACACATGAACCGAGTCCTGAGTTCGAGGATCAAACACTTTATCATTCAGTCATTGGTTCACTATTATACATTAGTAGTTGGACCAGACCTGACATCGCACTTAGTGTTAATCTTTTATCACGACACGTAGGTAAGGCAACACAATTTCATTGGTCATGCATTAAGAAGTTGTTGAAATACCTGAAACACACTAAGCACATGAAGTTATTGCTAGAACCAACACACACTGATCAACCAAAGTTGATTTGTTTTGCCGACGCCGACTGGGCGAGCGACAAGAAGTCACGCAAAAGCACTTCTGGTTACATGATGTTCCTAAATGGTTGTCCTGTTTACTGGCAAGTGAGAAAACAGAGTTTTGTTTCATGTTCATCTACTGAAGCTGAATATGCTTGTGTTTCAGATGCTTGTAATTCTCTAACGTGGTTTGATGCTTTGATCACAGATATCTGGACACGTCCGATTCGACCAATCACCGTGATGGAAGATAATGTATCTGTTGTTTATATTTCTGAGTCACATTTCACAGGTTCTAGGTCCAGACACATTGACATTCGTTATCAAAACACAAAGCAATTAGTTAAGCAAGGTTTTGTTAAATTGCAATATGTTTCTACACATGATCAGATCGCAGACATGCTTAACAAACCACTCGCCGCAAATCAACACGAATATCTGCGAAAGAAGATGTGCCTTAATTGATGATTTGATGATGTCAGCCCAGACTAGCAAAAGAAGGGGTGTCACGATGTTAAAAGGTTTGCTAGGCCTGAACTGCCTAAACTGACACTCAAGAGTTAAACTAAGAAAGCTTTATTGCGCAGGTCATAAAACAAAAAAAGGTTCTTATCTGAAAGTGATTTATTGCGCACGCGTTACACATTCCAAATTCCTCTCTTCTTTGTTCGGCAGCCAACTTTGGCAAACGTAGCTTTCATTATCAAAATGTAACCAATTAGTTATTTTCTGTTGACAGTCTGGGTGGGTGGGCGGAGCTACTGAGCATACCTGCAAAGGTAAGTAGAACCTGGGGGGGAATCCGCTTTGCCATGTGATTTAGTTTAGCTAGAAAGCAGAAAATCCTGCTTTCTAGGTAATTTAAATTGCGCTAGGTAATATAAATTGTGCGTCACAGCTGATCTTCGGAAATATCAGTTTGGGCGAACCGGTAGCATTCTTTTTACTACCGGTTCAGGCAAACCAGTCCAAACCGGTAGCATTTCATCCCTGGGAGTGAGGGAGAGGAAGCTTAGAGAGAAGCAGGACATGAAGTCAGCAGCATCACTCACCATATATTAGCCAGATTCTAGAACATAAAACAATAGAGTTGGAAGTCGCCTTGGAGGTCTACTAGATCTTTAGTCTGCTGCTCTGAACTTCCTCCAGGGTGGCTCAGACTTTTCGTGATAAAATGTGTTCCCTGCACACATTTGGCATCTGGGCAGCATTTTATGGGCACTCTCCCATCTTTTTTCAGGACTCTGAGCAGGTGGGCACCCTTCTAAAGGAACCCTAACTCTTATGGATTCCTTTGGGAGCTCAGTGGTGATTTTCAATATCCCTGAAATATCAGGAATATTTCTTTTTTTTTTTTTTTTTGGACAAGCCTTCCAAGAACTTTATAAGAGGCTGGAGGCCCTTGTTCACTCTGAAGGATCAAATCTGCTCCCTTGGTTTATGTAGGGCAGTAGACTCCCCAGAACCCCAGGAATTATCTGAAAGTTGCCAAGATTAAAAAAGATTACTGTGGGGCTAAACATTTTGCCTCTTTCTTGCACTCCTGGCTATTCTCCCTCTCTCCTTCTCTCTCTCTCTCCCTCTCTCACACATGCACACACGGAAGCTCCAATAGTTCTGAAAGATTAACTGGCTTTTACAGAAGACTTGAAACTGAAAGGGGAAGCTTTCAGATTGCTCTGCGTCAAGCCTGGAGCTGTCAATCAAGTAGTAAAGGATTAAAATAGATCTGAAAATGGGAAAGGGGTCACCTGGGGAGACAGCTCTTCCTTTTTGCCCCACAAGAACCAAATAAGGGCCTGCAGGCAGAGGGGAGACCCATGTTGAGTCCGAAGAGCATCAACTGGGTCTGGTTTTCATGCATTCCATGAGGAGCTGTGACGTCATGGGCATATTATATCATTGTGCAAATGACCTAATTTATATCATCTACATCATTCATCATTCAGGGGTTGAATGAGAAGCTTTGGTGATCCATTGATTCCGGAAAGCCACATGTCAGTCTGGCCACAGCTTGTTCAACCCTTGACTCCACAGGTGTTAGAGAAAAGGTCCTTTTACTAGAGATGCTGAGTGCAGTATGAGTGAATCAAGCTCTGAAGGAAAACCACATGGAAATCATATATTGAAAGAAATCTCCAGTGTCCAAAACCCTCAACACCCCCCCCCATGAGAGTAGTCCAATCAGGTCTTATTCTGATTTTTGGGAATCTGGCGCCTCAGGCACCACTGTAAACTCCTTCCAGGAAGATGGCTTGGTTTGGCACCCCTGGTTCCTGTTAGTATCCATACTCCCCAATTTCCCACAGCATTCTTTTACACCTCAAATGCTCCTCCCCTCTCAAATGTTCCCTCCCTCCTGGTTATGGCGGTTGTTAGTGAGCTTCAAAGAAAATGAAGATAGGCAGCTGACATTTCCCCCCCCCCTTTTTTTTTTAAAGGCGTTAGCCCTGGAAAAGGAAGAAAAGAACAGTGCAAGTGGCCATTCGAACAATTTTGGGCATTTGGGGTTTGTTAAGAGTACTTCCGGTGGTGCCGCTGGCCTTGGAGGATGCCCCCTCGGGAACGCCAGCCCGTGTTTGAGTAACAAGCAGCTAGGATAGCATAAATCAGCTGTCCAGCAGTTTGAAAACCTCACCCTCAGGAAAAGGGGGGAGGTGAGCTGTCTGGCATAGGGTAGAGGCGCCCAGCGGCCCCAGAAGCAATTTGTGGTGTGAAGGGTGTGAACTCCCCAGGAAGCCCGACAATCTCCTCATCTTGGGACGCTTCTGCCTTTGCAGAAACAAAAGGCAGCGTCCACACCTGCAATTTCAAAGTTTATTCTACATCTGAATAAGAAGCAGGCAGAGCAAACCAGGAGGTCACCAAATTGCAAGTACAAGCCTTAACTCCGTAGATTATATCTCTTTCTGTAATAAAGGGAACTTTTTTTAAAAAATGGCGCCGGAATAATAAAGGGTGTGTTGAAAACGAAAGTGAAGCAGAAAGCTGATTAGCACTTGTTAAGTGCCTGTTAGTGCTGCTGGAAGACTTCAAAGAATAGGTGGACTTTTTGGACTGAACAAATTGGTTGATTAAAAGCTTGATTTGAATATTTTGAAATGGCCTCTAAGCAGGCAAAATTCAATGCTTTAAAAAGTGCAGGCAGTTCGCTAGTGCAATCCTCAAAGTTGCAATCTTTACTACCTCCGGTGGAAACACAATCACAAACCCTGACACTGGAGGCTTTACAAAATAACTTACAAAATGCATTAAAAGAACAGGCAGTTGTCTTGGAGGGGAAAATTACAAGTGCCTTTAAAGATGTCTCTGATGAAATATCTGGAATTAAGGATTTAATCCAAACACGTAACCAAGAGATAAGGGAGGATATAGTTGAGGCACTTAAAGGATTATTTGGCTACGTAGCATCTCTCGATGAGAAGGTGGAAGAAATTAATGAGGCTTATTAGCCTTTGTATTCAAAGTTGGACAACAAACTTGTGGAGGCACAAATTAAAATTGATAAGTTGGAGGCGGAGCTTACGATGATGCAATATAGAACAATGGGATTTGCCCTGAGGATAAGGGGGTTGAAGGAACATAGCCAAGAAGATTTAAGAGAGATTTTTGCAGACGCTCTTGCTCAATTAACTGGGGAGCCAAAGGCCGAATGCGTCTGGCAAATTGACAAAATTTACCGCGTTAATTCATGGATTGCCAGACAAAGACAACTGCCAAGAGATATCGTTATCTATTTTGTCACCAGGAAAATTAGGAATGAAATATTGCAAGCAACCTATAAAAACAAACTGCAAGTGGCAGGTCAAGATGTGATAGTACTGAAGGAAATCCCCCTCAAAATGCTGAGATCTAGAAAGGACTATGAATTTCTAGTGGACGAACTTAGAAAGTGCCAGATTCAATATAGATGGGAGACCCCAGCCGGATTGGTGGTGAACTACCTGGGAGAAAGACATCGCCTTAACTCTGTCTGGAAGGCAAAAGATTTCTATAGCATAGTACTAAAGGCAGGATGCCCTCCATCTCCAGCTCCCAAAGAAAAAAAAGAGACAGAGGACCCCAGGCAGCAAGATAATCAGGCACAAATTGGGGTTGTGAGTTTGCTGCAGGAAACAGAAGAAATTATGGAACAGAGACAAACCCGTGTGGCTACTAAATGTAAAGAACAAGAATTAAAGTCTCAACAAGCCCAGATGACAATCCAAGATAATATAAACATGAGCACAGAAGCAGTGGGAGGAGCTAGACCGAAGGTGAAATCCCAGCAAGATTTCCAGGCAGCTCTTAAAAAGCTTCAGCGTGCTAAAGATGACAATTAAATTTCGAACATGGAATGTCAATGGCTTAAACTCTCCACAAAAAAGGAAAAAAATATTTCACTACTTGAAACAATTTAAAAATGATGTAATTTGCTTACAAGAAACACACATTAGAACACAGGATCAGAAATACTTGATGAAAGCAAGACTGTGATGGCATTTTGTAGCATCTGCTCCGGAGAAGAAAAATGGTATAGTCATATATTTAAGAAAAGACTTAAAGGCTGAATTAATTGAAGCAGGTCCTCAAGGTAGATATATCGCGATTGAACTATTAATAGAAGGAAAGAAAATACTCTTAACAGGAGTATATGCTCCCAATCAACAACAAGAAAAATTTTATAAGTTGCTTCACACCAAACTAACACAATGGAGTTACAGATCCTGCATTTTACTGGGCGATTGGGATGGAGTACTGGATCCTGTTCAAGACAAGAAGAGGCTTTTGCAAAATACCCAAACACAAACAAAATCTTTTTTGATATGATGGATGACTTTGAATTGAGGGACATCTGGAGAGAACGGAATGTTAAAGAACGGGATTTCACTTTTTTTTCTGATAGGCGCCAATCCCTTTCCAGAATTGATTTTATACTAATTACAAATGATTTTTTTTCCAGGGTAAAGAAGAAAGATATGCCCGAGAACTTTAACAGATCACAACCTGATCTGGATGGAACTTGAATATGGATACTGACCCAGGAGGTCTTGTAGATTAAATGAAAATCTATTTAGATATGAGAAAAATGTTACGGAATGTAAAAAACTATTGAAAGAATATTTTGCTTTTAATATGCATAAGGGGATATCAATGGAAATGGTTTGGGATGCAAGTAAAGCATACATGAGAGGTGTTTTAATAAATGTGAATAATGTTCATAGGCGTAGACAAAGGGAGAAACAAAGGGAATTAGAGGAAGAGATTTTAAAAAAAGAGCAGGAGTTAATGTCTAAACCAGATGATAAGAAGACAAAAGAGATAATTACTTTATTGCGAGGGCAGTTCAATATGTTAATGTCAGACCAGACAGCCACTAATTTTCTATATGCTAAACATAACACTTTTTGTAATGCCAATAAACCAGATCGATGGTTAGCATATATGTTAAGGAAAAAACAAAGATCCCGTAATATAGAGAAAGTAAAATATAAAGGGAAAGAAGTTTTTCAACAGGATATGATTAAAAAGACTTTTTTAGAATTTTACACCAGATTGTATGCTGGTGACAAAATACAAGGGTCAGACATAGACCGATATTTGGAGAAAAGAAAATTCCTATACTTACAGATGAGCAAAGGGGAAGATTGAATCAACTTGTAACTACAGAGGAAATCTTCCTGGCAATTAAGCAGTTAAAAATCGGCAAAGCGCCTGGCACAGATGGCTTGACAGCAGTTTATTATAAAAAATTACAACTAGAAATGGTGGAACCTCTTAGGGAACTATTTAATAAAATTCAAATGGAAGGTGGGGTCCCACCATCTTGGAAAACAGCTTTTATTTCATTGATTCCAAAAGAGGAACAGGATCCTACCCAGCCAAAAAACTACAGGCCTATTTCATTACTTAATACAGATTACAAAATCTTTGCTAAAATATTGGTAAACAGGTTAATGCCAATTGCGCAACAAATGATTCACAATGATCAGTCTGGTTTTATACAGGGAAGGCAAATGAAAAGTAATGTAAGACAAATCATTAATATAATGGAATATTTGGGAAATTATAATCAAGTCTCGGCAGTGCTTCTATTCTTAGATGCGGAGAAAGCATTTGACCAAGTCAATTGGCAATTTTTAATAAAAATACTACAAAAGATGCAGTTCGGAGAGAATTTCATGCAATCTATCAAAGCAATATACCAGAAACAGACAGCACAAATTATAGTTAATGGAGGCTTAACAGAATCTTTTAAAATTGTAAAAGGAACAAGACAGGGGTGTCCCTTGTCTCCATTATTGTTTATCTTAATCCTGGAATTGTTATTGAACAGAATACGCGGGTCTGACGAACTACAAGGAATTAAGATTAGGCACTATGAATACAGAGTAAGAGCATGTGCGGATGACTTGGTTGTAACTTTAACCTAGCCAGGGGAATCAGTTACAGGTCTAATGAATATAATTAATCAATATGGTCAAGTATCTGGGTTCAAAGTAAATCTAGGGAAGACAAAGATGATAGCTAAAAATATGACTACGAACTAAAAAAAAAAGAATTAGAAAGGGTAACAAGATGTGAGATGGTAAAAAAGATTAAATATTTAGGAATTTATATTACAACTTCAAATGGGAAATTATATAACTACAATAATGAACCATTATGGCATAAAATACAGATAGAAATGAATAATTGGAAAAAATTACAATTGTCTTTGTTGGGAAGGATAGCTGCAGTTAAAATGAATGTTTTGCCCAAGTTTCTATTCTTCTTCCAAATGATACCAATACTTAAAAAAGACGCAAATTTGGAGGAATGGCAGAAAGGTATTAACAATTTTGTTTGGGCAGGAAAGAAACCGAGAATAAAACTTAAAATAATGCAAGACATACGTGAAAGAGGAGGCTTAAAAATGCCCAATTTAAAATTATACTATGAAGCAGTAGTTTTAGCAACAGTCAGCGATTGGATCAACTTAACAGAGGATAGAATATTGAATATTGAGGGTTATGATTTGGTATATGGCTGGCATGCTTATTTAATATACGACACAAAAAGGCCGACAAGATCTTTAAAAGTCATATTTTAAGGAATGCCTTACTGCCTGTCTGGAAAAAATATCAAGATAGGCTAAACGACAAGATACCTATGTGGGGGGTGCCTAGACACGCTATAGAGAACATAAGTATAGAACAAAAATAAGATGTAACTACATATGCAGAACTCCTTAGTATGGATAGAGGTGCACTGCAGTTGAAATCTTTGAATGCATTTAGAGATGAAAGGGTAATTCAGACCTGGTTTCAGTATGGTCAGTTACAGGCTAGATGGAAAAAAGACCAGAAATCCGGTATTATCCAAAATGAGGGTAACTGGATAAAACAAATCAGGGACCAGAGTCAAATGCACATAAAATGGCTGTATAATGTATTGATAGAAATAGACTCAGAAACATAATTAGTTAAAGATTGTATGATAAAATGGGCACAAATTTTGAAGAACCAATAATGATGGAAACATGGGAAGAGATTTGGGTAAGAAATGTAAAATTTACACAAGCTCAGAACTTGAGAGAGAATTTCTACAAGATACTGTATAGATGGCATTTAGATCCAAAAAGACTAGCCTGTATGTATCCGAATCTACAATCTAAATGTTAGAGATGTGACTGTGTTGGTGCCACGTACTACCATATTTGGTGGACTTGTAAAAAAGTTAAAGCATTTTGGATAAAAATATGGTGGGTTATTCAAAATATTTTGAAAAAGAGGATAAAGTTCACACCCCAGTTGTTTTTGTTAGGCATAGTTTCAGACTGTACTGTCATAGAGACTAATCTGATCTTGAACCTAACGACGGCAGCAAGATTGTTGGTGGCGCAATACTGGAAGAAGGAAGAGTTGCCCACTATCCAAGAATGGACGTTAAAAGTAGCAAACTTAGCAGAGATGGCCAAAATTTCAGCGTATCTGAAGGATCACTCAGATGAGAAGTACAAGATGGATTGGACAAGATGGATTGACTATATTCAAAACAAATACCGGACTAAAAAATTTCAGTTAGCTTATGAATGAAGGCATAAAGAATGTTACAATTTATTCAAAGTTAGTTTAATAAAGGGAGAGTTAAAGCACAAGAATAGTAACATGTTAAAATTAGTTAGCTTATGTTAGCGTATGGTTGTTAAATGTTTATATCCTGTATTTTGCTCTGGGAGGGCGGGGGGAGGGAGGGCGGGGGGAGGGAGGGCGGGCGGGAAGAGGGAAGGATAAGTGGGGTGATAATTGTAAAATTTATTTAAAATTTTTAATTAAAAAAAGAGTATTTCTGGTGGAAGGAATATAGAAGTTTAACAGCTTCAATTTGATGTCCGCTAACCCATTTGGACTGTAAGGCCAAGAAATGTTTTCATACAATTAAATATTGCACTCTGACAGTGTTTTTAAGAGTCCAAGATTTCTTTCACCTCAAAGTCTTGCTCCCCCTCTATGAAAATAGGAAGGGGTGGTATGGGAGGAGGTGGGCAAAGTGGAGAGGTGATTTCTGGTCTCTGTAGACTACAATGAAACATGGGGTGGACTCTTTTCCTTGGCAGTACTAATTGTACTGTGATTGGGTTGATGACTTTACTGATAGGGAAGGGACTTATATATTTAGAGCCCAACTTTTTGAATTGCTGGGTGGATTTTTTATACTTTGTGGAAATATATATTCTATCTTCCACTTTAAATTATTTTGGCTTGGGGATGACTTCCGGCAGCCGAAGGTGACAAACGCGTGCTTCTGCCTTCTCACTGCCTCGGTGGGCTCCCCTGGATCCTAGGGGAGCACAGGGTGCCTTGGAGTGGCGCCCTGCTGTAGGTGCGGCTCGCTAGGACCCCCTGGAACGGTGGCGGCCGTGGGGGGGTCTCCAGCCTTGCCCCAGGAGCCGTGGAGCGCAGGGAGCGCATGGAATCCCAATGTGCGCTTCGCCGAGCGCAGCCAGGAAGGAAATGACTAATTTGAATGCAGCAGCTGAAGCGCAGTGAGGTGGGCGCTTCCCCCGGGTCTCATACAGTTTAAAACCTTATTGACTGTCTTGCAGGTTTTTTTTCTGGACTTTGTTTCAACCAGTGAAGGAGTCAAAAGTGGAAGGGGGAGGGAATTTCCACCCCCCTCAGAAAAGTGGCACTTGGAAAATCTCTCCCTTGCGAGGGAGAGAGAGAAAGTTTTAAAAAGTTTAAAATACTTTCATTTCCCTTAACTAATGGGGGGGAAAGGAAAAGAAAACTTCTTTTTATTTCTCTTTTGACTACAACTGAGAGAAAGGATGTTTGAACTGATTCTTCTCTAAGCTATTTATGGAAATTCTGATTTTGCTGTTTCCTCACCACTGGTGCTGGCTGAGCCAAGATGGCTCACTTCCTCCTCCTTCTTTGTCTGTGAGCATGAGACTCCTCCCTTGAAAGACTTTGTTTGCCTTGATTTAATTTCCACCCCAGAGATCTCCAGGAGCCTCTTCAAACAAACTTTCTCCCTGGATTTGGAATGTTTTGATCCACCCATCTGTTTTGGTCTTGAATTAAACAACTTATTCTCCTCTGGACTTGCCTACCTGGTGGCCTCTACCAGCTGTGCTTTCCTACGGACATCATTCCCTGTATAGAACAATAACTATCTCCGAGCTTCATGATAGGTCCAAAAAAATTACCATCTGGAAAGGCCTCATCAGCCCCAACATCTTCTACATCCAGTCCCATTGCCCACCAGTCACAGCTGGGGTCTTTTCTACAACCTAAAGCCCCTGAAGAGAGCTCAAAGGATTTCTCTACTCAACAGATGCTTCAGGTTCTCTTAAAGGGACAGGACGAAATGAAAAAACAGTTGCAGGACTTAAATGATCAGCTCAGAGAGACACAACAAAAAACTGCACAGAACAAGCAGCGGATAGGTGTATTGGAGGAGGGTGCGGTTGGGATGAGGAGCGGCCTGGAGGCAATCCAAGGGGGGAATATAGAATTTGAGAATCATATGATAAAAACGGAATTTGAAAGGATGTCTTTTTTTCTTAGGTTTCAAAATTTACCAGAAGTTGAGAACGAAGATCTTAAAGAGATTATGACCACAATGTTAGCAGAATATATCAATAGAGATAAACAACAGCTTGGGTGGGATATTGACCTGATTTATAGGATTAACTCAGCCTATGCAAGAACACATAATGTCCCAAGGGAAGTTCATGTTAAATTTCTTAGAAAAACCAAAAGAGATGAGGTTCTAGGAGCTCAAAGGGGAGGACCATTAAAATATAAGGATAAAGACATAGCCATTCTTAAGCAGATCCCAAAGAAAGTAAGAGATAAGAGAAGGAAATATACCTTCTTAACAAAAAAATTATATAATAATGGGATCTGGTTTAGGTGGCTGTTACCAGAAGGCATGTTGATTTTTTGGGAGGGCAGTAGAATTAGAATTAACACAGTTGCGGAAGCAGACACTTTCATGAAAAAACATACTGCTCTATTAGGTGATGTGGGGGATCCTACACAAGATACAAAGCAGGGAGGGGCTGAGGCTCTGCCAGTGGACGGGGGCGGGGAGGAGAGGAGACAACAAGAAGACTCAGATCACAAAAGTGAATTGAAACACTATTTCAAATGTTGTTACAATGTATTTTTAAGGAAGTGACAAAAGTAAAATGATTGAAACATACTGATAATTTGGTGTTAAACTTAAAACTGCTAATATCTATGTAAATGTTCATAGTTTTCTATTCTTCTTTTTGTAAAAGTTGCGAGGCCCGGGGGGGCTTCTCCTCCCCCCCGCACGATGTAGCTGCCAAAATGTTCCATAACCTTTTACCCTTTTTCCTATGTAAAATTTTTAAAAAACCAATAAAAAATTTAACCAAAAAAATTATTTTGGCTTGGCACATTTTTTATTGGCTTACTGCTTGTAGGCTTCTTGTGCTTCCTCTAGTGCTTTGTGAGCTACTGGTCACGTGTTTTGCAGTTGTTGTATCCACTCTAGTAATGAAGGGTTTCAGGGGTTTTTCCAGAGGTAGCTCAGAAATCCCAATAAAGTGCTGGCCAAGGCTACCTTAAAGGGAGTAAAACCCTGTGTTGCTATGCACTGAATTATTATATGCCATCTCTGCAAATGGCAGGAGGTCACTCCAATTATCTTGTTGATAGCATCTCAGGTATTGTTCCAGTATTGAATTGGCTCTCTTACACCCCCCATTTGTTTGGGGGTGATGGGAGGAGCTTAAGCCTTGGGTGGTTCCCATCAGTTTCAAAAATTTGTGCCAGAACTGCAAAGGGAATTGTACCCCCTGATCTGAAATAATATGATCAGGGATGGCATGAAGCTTATAAACGTGTCATATAAACCTTTGGCTAGAGCGAAAGCTATGGGATCTTTGGACATGGAATGAAGTGGACTTGTTTGGAGAATAAGTCCATAACGACCCAACTCACGGCAGTTCTACTATAAAGTCCATAGAGATTGCCTTCCAAGGTGCATGGGGGTTCACACCAGTTGCAGTAGTCCCATGGACTTCCCTGGCTGTCTTTTTCCCAAGCCATAGACTGGGCACCTGGCCACATACAGTGTGGCAAAAAAGTATTTAGTCAGCGACCAATTGTGCAAGTTCTCCCACTTAAAAAGATGAGAGAGGCCTGTAATTGGCATCATAGGTAGACCTCAACCATGAGAGACAAAATGTAAAAAAAAAAACCAAACTATAACATTGGCTGATTTGGAAATAATTTATTTGTAAATTATGGTGGAAAATAAGTATTTGGTCAATATCAAAAGTTCATCTCAATATTTCGTTATATATCCTTTGTTGGCAATGACAGAGGTCAAACGTTTTCTGTAAGTCTTCACAAGGTTGGCACACACTGTTGCTGGTATGTTGGCCCATTCCTCCATGCAGATCTCCTCTAGAGCAGTGATGTTTTGGGGCTGTCGCTGGGCAACACGGACTTTCAACTCCCTCCAAAGGTTTTCTATGGGGTTGAGATCTGGAGACTGGCTAGGCCACTCCAGGACCTTGAAATGCTTCTTACGAAGCCACTCCTTCGTTGCCCGGGTGGTATGTTTGGAATCATTGTCATGTTGAAAGACCCAGCCACGTTTCATCTTCAATGCCCTTGCTGATGGAAGGAGGTTTGCACTCAAAATCTCATGATACATTGCCCCATTCATTCTGTCCTGTACACGGATCAGTCGTCCTGGTCCCTTTGCAGAGAAACAGCCCCAAAGCATGATGTTGCCACTCCCATGCTTCACAGTAGGTATGGTGTTCTTTGGATGCAACTCAGTATTCTCTCTCCTCCAAACACGACGAGTTGTGTTTCTACCAAACAGTTCTATTTTAGTTTCATCTGATCATATGACATTCTCCCAATCCTCTTCTGGATCATCCAAATGCTCTCTAGCAAACTTCAGATGGGCCTGGACATAGACTGGCTTAAGCAGGGGGACATGTCTGGCACTGCAGGATCTGAGTCCCTGGCGGCGAAGTGTGTTACTGATGGTAGCCTTTGTTACATTGGTCCCAGCTCTCTGCAGGTCATTCACTAGGTCCCCCCGTGTGATCCTGGGATTTTTGCTCACCGTTCTTGGGATCATTTTGACCCCACGGGGTGAGATCTTGCGTGGAGCCCCAGATCGAGGGAGATTATCAGTGGTCTTGTATGTCTTCCATTTTCTAATTATTGCTCCCACAGTTGATTTGTTCACACCAAGCTGCTTGCCTATTGCAGATTCAGTCTTCCCAGCCTGGTGCAGGTCTACAATTTTGTTTCTGGTGTCCTTTGACAATTCTTTGGTCTTCACCATAGTGGAGTTTGGAGTGTGACTGTTTGAGGTTGTGGACAGGTGTCTTTTATACTGATAACAAGTTCAAACAGTTGCCATTGATACAGGTAATGAGTGCAGGACAGAGGAGCCTCCTAAAGAAGAAGGTACAGGTCTGTGAGAGCCAGAAATCTTGCTTGTTTGTAGGTGACCAAATACTTATTTTCCACCATAATTTACAAATAAATTCTTTCCAAATCAGCCAATGTGATTGTTTGGTCTTTTTTTTATATTTTGTCTCATATAGTTGAGGTCTACCTATGATGCCAATTACAGGCCTCTCTCATCTTTTTAAGTGGGAGAACTTGCACAATTAGTAGTTGACTAAATACTTTTTTGCCCCACTGTAGCTCTCAATGTCTTTTTTGAGGGATGGCCATCAAAATTGCCTCTTGACTAAATTGTCTTGCTGCTTTTGAATCATGGCAAGTTTGTAAAACCATTGCTCACAGGGGGGCAGGTACATATAATTTTGCCCCTACTCAGGCTAGCCTGGGTACACAGGTCTTTGTGAGCTTTCAACAATTCATCATCTTTTAACATCAGTTTGTCTAGCATTTCACAGGAAATGTCAGGCTCGGTTTTCCAAGGAGCTTTACTGCTGCTTACTGTTACCGTTACTGCTGCTGCCAATTGGTTTGCCGGAATAACCGATTGTACTATTGCGGGTCTGGTGCTGTTGCATTGTGGTAGTGCAGACAAGGCATCTACTACAAGGTTTTCCCCTCCAGGATGTAGCGCAGGGTAAAATGAAACTGATTGAAATACTGTGCCCAGCGGGCTTGTTTAGGGAATAGCTTCTGTGGGGCTTTCAAAGCTTTCAGGTTCTTGTGGTCTGTCCACACTTCAAATGGCTGTTGAGACCCTCGAGGAAGTGCCGCCAAGTTAGCAATGCACATATGCGAACTGCATAAGCCTCCTTTTCCCACACTGCCCACGTTCATTCTGTGTCTGTTAGGTTTTTGGAAGTGTAGGCTGCTGCGCACAGCCACTTAATTTCTTGAAGGCTGCCTGGCACTCCATAGTCCACTTCAAGGGTTGACTAGGCTTGGGCTTTCCCTCCCCTTTCGTTTTTAATACGTTCATGAACTTGTGCAAAGGAGGACATAAACTGCCAGTAAAAGTTTGTGAGCCCTAGGAAGCATTGGAGTTGGTTCCTTGTGTGAGAGGGCTCCCACTTGGGGACCCACCTTAGTACTGCTTTTACCTTTTCTGGGTCCATCTCCACCCCCTCATGTGAGATCTGATATCACAGGTATTTGATTTTGTCCTGATGGAATTTGCATTTGGAGAGTTTAGAGTGCATCTCTGCTGCCCACAGTTTCTTTAACACTGCTTGCAGGAGTTTAACATTTTTGTCCCTTGTCTCAGTGTAAATCAGAACGTCATCCAGTTACACCAGCACCCCTTTATATAGGTGTTCATGTAGGACTTCGTTTATTAGCTCATGAATACAACCAGAGCTCCAGGGATACACCTTGAAGTAGAAGCACCCCAGGGGGCAGTTAAAGGCTTTTTCCACTCATCTCCCTCCTTAATCCTGACATGGTAGTAAGTGTCACGTAAGTCCAGTTTTGTAAAAATCTTTCTGTTGGCTAGGTGGTCTAACATATCCTTCATGAGTGGCAAGGGGTAAACTTTCCACACAAACTGCGTTAAGCCTATGACAATCCATGCACAAGCAGAGGAAGCCATCTTTCTTTTCTTGGAACAAAATCAGGGCAGCTACCTAGGGTTTGGCCGGATGAATGAACCCGCATTGATTTTTTCTATAAATGCACGGAGTCATGGAGTACAGCTTAGGTTTTGGCAGTTTTGCTCTGGGGAGGATCTCAATGGCATAGTCAGTAAGATGAGAGTGTATCAGACCCCTTCTCGCTTAAAGACGTCCCTCAGGTCCCAATATTCCTTGGGGATTCTTGGGTCCCCTTTGGTTGATTCTGTGCACAGCGGCCAATTCCATTGTGCCCCAAAGTTCGGGCTACTAGTTTTCCAGGGGAAAGGTTTCCTCTGTTTCTCCCCCCTCGGATCTTTAACCACCAGTTAATGTATGGGTTCCACCTTTGAAGCCATGCCAGCTCCAGCAAGAGGGGTCTCTCCATTCCCAGAGCCACAATAACGCTTAGAGTCCTTCCCATCTGCACCTCCACCAGCTCCATTATAAAGTAAGCCGGGGTTTCCCTGGCCATGGTACCACCTAGTTGGCAGAATGCTATAGGTACTTTCAGCTGTCAGAACCTCAGCCTCAGTTTCTCCATTACTTCAGGGCTCACCAGACATCTGATACATTCTGAGTCCAGTAAAGCCAACAGCTTCCCCGGGGTGTCTGATGACAGCACATTCAGTTCGACTGGGATGGTGACGGGGTTCACAGGGCAACTGACCAAGGGTTGGAGTCAGAGTCGGTGTCAGTGTCACTGTTCTCTGGGGTATTTAGAGTTCCCCAATCTCCGTAGTCGGGCAGTGGAGAAAACTCAACAACTCCAACTCCCTCCAGTGCCATTTCACAATGTCTCAGGGTGGACTTTCCCACCTTCTTCCTGGCATCATGGCTGGGTTTTGGGGTTACTTTTGCAAGTTGGCAGTGTGGTACTCTTTCTTCCCACCCTTGAAGCATCCTGTTGGTCAGTGCTTGGGGCAGAGATTGCATCCAGGCACGCTCAGAGCGTCTTTCGGAGGTGGGTGAATGGTGCCATCTGTGGCCATTGCAGCTGCGGGACATGGTCAGATTGATTTCTACCTCCTCGGCTAATATGTACCACTGCGGAAACTATGGAGGGCTCCCTGTGAGATGCAGGTATTGTATATGTCAGTGATGGTGAACCTTTTCTGGCTCACGTGCCACAAGTGGGGGGAGCGCAGGGGGGTCGAGTGCGGGTGTGCTGCACCCATAATGCAATACGCGATCCCCCCAGTGCACATGCGCGCACAACACGTGACCCACCCCCATTTTTACATGTTTTTTTTGCCCTCCCCAGGCTCCAGGGGCTTTATAGGAGCCTGGGGAGGTGAAGAGCGCCTCTCCCGACCCCCCGGAGGCCCTCCGGAGGCTTCAGGGACTGTCCAGAGGCTTCCCTGAAGCCTTCAGAGCGCTTAAAACCACCCTCCGAGCAAACCGGAAGTGACTTCCGGGTTGCTCGGAGGGTCGTTTTAAGCGCTCCGAAGGCATCAGGGAAGCCTCGGACAGTCCCTGAAGCCTTTGGAAAGCTTAAAACGACCCTCCGAGCAACCCGGGTGGTTTTAAGTGTTCCGAAGGCTTCAGGGACGGTCCCTGAAGCCTTCGGGGGGGCTCTTTTTGCCCTCCCCAGGCTCCTATAAAGCCTCTGGAGCCTGGGGAAGGCGAAAAATAGCTTTTACAAAGGTGAACTCAGCTGGCCAGCGCGCGCATGCGTGCTGGCCAGCTGACAGGGCAGCGCCTCGCGTGCCCTGACAAATGGCTCCACGTGCCACTTGTGGCACGCGTGCCATAGGTTCGCCATCACGGGTATATGTCATTATTGAGCCCATCTTGGAAGCATTCTATCATGATGACTTCTGGCCAATCAGTGAGTCAGAAGGCCAGATCACAGAACTCTTGGTTGTAGGCTGCCAACCTTCTGCAACCCTGGTTGATGGTTTTGATGCAGGTTTGTGCTTTGCGTTGGGCAAGTGGGTCTTCAAATTGATTGCGCAAGGCCATCATGAACAGAAATTTCAGAGCTTGGGTGCATCGTCATTGTGGTGGGACTCTGCTGCAACGCCTGCTGCAATGCACTCTGCTGCAACGCCTTCCAGGGCCAAAGTCACGGGCCTGACCTGGGCTGTTTCGGTAGCCAGGTCTGCTCCATACTCTTGCATATAGTTCCACACCTGGGTGAGGAAAACCCCCAATTGTTCAAATAAAACATAGGCCCTCTGTGGCCTCACCTTGCTATGGGAGAAGTCCTTTCAATTCAAACAGATGACATTTGTTTTAGAAAGAGATTGCTTTGAACTCTACTACTTTCACGATCTCTTTGTAGTTTGATAGTTTTTGCATTTATTTTCAGGCTGCCTTGAAATCATACAGAGAAAAATGGGGAGGTCTATAAGTCCAACATACAGAAGGAGTACAGGTAGTCCTCAGCTTAAGACCACAACTGGGACTGGAATGTCCATTTCTAAGCAAGGCAGTTGTTAAGTGAGACATGCCCCATTTTATGACCTTTTTTGTCATGATCATTAAGTGAATTATGGTAGTTGGTTATTAAGTGAATCTGATTCTCTCCCTTGACTTTCCCTGTCGGAAGCTGGCTGGGAAAGTCACTATGACAATCACATGACCTGGGACGCTGCGACTTTTGAAAATAAATCCAGTTGCCAAGCACCTGAATTTTGATCGCATGACTGTGGGGATGCTGTGAACATCATAAGAGCGAGGGTGGGGCATAAGTGACTTTTTCCAATGTTGTTGCAACTTTGAATGGTGGGTAAACAAATTGTTGCAAGCTGAGGACAACCTGTAACATGAAGCAACCGGACTGGTTGCAAGAACCGACAAATTCAGGCCTGCTGAGCCCTCAAAAGCACCGGAGCTGCTGAGCAGCCGCTTGGCCATCAGACCACAGAGCTGCTTGAACTGTGTGGCTTTTTATTGAGCACCAATCTGTTCTTTGACTGCGCTGTGCACGTTCTTCAATGCCAAGTGATCCCATTCTGAAGCATCTCCCAGCCAAATCATGCAAGGTGGTCCAGCCAGGTGCCTTCTGGGTTTAGTTCAGGCATCTCTATTTCTTTCTTTTTTTCATTTTAATAAAAAAAATTTTTTCAAACAAACACAAACACACAAAACATAAAACATAAAAACCTCTTCAACTGCATACAGTGTGTTGATTGGTTACAAGGTCTTTCTGCATCCTTTCCATAGTCATCACTGGAGCTTTATCAAAAATCACATATTGTCAATCAAATATCTTTGTATACATTAATATTATACTTCATTTGTTTGCTTATCACTATTGTTTCCCCATTTTAAACAAGGTATTCTAAATATGTATCCATTTATATTATGATTCATTATATCATCTTCACTATATCCAATAATAAAGATTTTTTAATATCCTATTCTAAATCATTCTATTATTTTAGCATTAACATTCCCTAATAATTTTCAATTCCATATTTTTCCATTATTAGTATCATCAACCTAATATACATGTATACAAATTGTTATAATTGTTAAACATCCATTAAGCATAGCTATTATTACATCCTTTTTATATGAGGCATATTAAATTTGAAGTAAGTTTATATTATGGTATTTCATTACATCATCTTGAAATCATCCAATGATATTACATCTTTATATTCTATTCTATATAGAATTATTTATCTTTTATAAAAAGGCTTTTCAACATCATCTCCATCATCCTCACTTACAGTTTGTATAAAATTTCATATTATCAATCTAGTATATATAAATGCTTTATCATTATTGATCATTTATTTGACTATAGCTATTATTACTTTATCTTGTACATAGTACTCAAAGTTTAACTACATTTAATTAAATTTTATTGTAACATTTCATTTCATCATCCTGTATCCTTCCAGAAATAGTGCAGTCCAATATCTCTTGCCATTTGTAGGATCTGTATTCTAAGTGTTTTCTTGATAAGTCTTATGTGGACTTCTCTTGACAACTTGTTGTTCATTGGATATCTTATAAGGATTCGAAACCCTCCATCTGTTCCTTTCATCAGCTTGACTTTTGTTATCACTGGTGCTTCTGCCAAAATTCATTTTTCTGCCAAATTTTCTCCTCCTTCTTCATCTATGTTTTGACATCTGAGATAGAGTTCCAGTTCATCGATCTCTCCTTTCTGTATTTCGCACTTATCATTTTCCTCTGCATTCGATTTGCTGTCAGTGTCAACAATTTTCTTATCACTTTCATATGTCTCTGTGATTTTTTGAACTCTGTCCTCAAATTTCATCATTGTTTTATAAGTATTCTCAACTCTTCCCTCCGTACTTTCTGTATTTTGATTTATAATTTCAAGTCCCTTTTCAATTCTCTCTGTGATTATTAAGACTTTTTGAATTTCTAACATAATTTTTTGCAATGTTAGTTCCTTTTCTTTTCATATTGCACCATTTTTCCAAGTTATAAACACTGCCACTAAAACATCCAAGGCTTTTGCTAGGTTTCAAACAAATTCAGTGAAGTTTTTCAGGCCAAAGTTTTCTCTTTCCTTCAAAGAAACACCTGTACAAACAAAACATTTTCCACTGACCCTTTCAGTAAACAAAGCCAATAGCTTTGTAATATCAGATGTTGCCAAGCCTCTAGCCTCTAGATGGTAGTGTTACATCTTTTCCCTCTGTTTTTGCCTCTCTTTTCTAAGCTCCGAACTCCGGAAGAGAGAAAAAATTGTTTAAAGATTACGATCCAGCCAAGCCTTGCGAGGAAAGAGGCTTTTAATCCACAAATACAAAAAATGGGAAAAGTATAGAGGAAGAAGGGGAAAAAAAGACCAGTCCAGTTTAAAAGTAAGAGGCATTTGTAAAAAGTCCATCCATAGAAAACAAACAAAATTAAAGTGGAAAAGATAACATAATAGTTTTAAACCAGGGTTAATTTGCCACTTGTTTCCTTCTGTCTTCAATTTTATTTTAACTCTAAGTCTTTTGGGTTTTCTCTTCTCTAATAATAAAGACTTTTCTCAACGTTTTGACACACTTTCTCTCCTGTTCTGCTTCTGTTTCAGAAGACTGTCCCAACCTTCTGCAGCCATTTTGACTGGTTCTCTTGTAGCCGGCAAAAAGAGCTTTCCCTGGATCAATCAGAGGCTTTGCGATGCCCCTGTGATCAGCAGGACATGCCCTTCTCTATCACCGTTCCTTTAGAACGGTTTAGATCCAAAAAGGACCGTCCAGCAACAGAGATATCGACAGCAATCCTGGAGCCCCAAGATTGCATGTCGTGTCAAGACCCACCTCCCCAGGGATCTCTATTTCTGTAGTTCCTCTGAAAGTTTCTGTTTTTATCCAGACTGGAAAAAGGGCATTTGTTTTACTTTGCTGACCGATGCTTTTTGGTACAACGTAGAGTTGAGATGTGACTCTTGTCAGCGTTCCAAGTATCATGCAGAATTAAATCAGAATCCAAGGCAAAATTTCCTTAAAGTTCCAATTTAATAAGTCAGACATCTTAGCACATCTGTGGAATCCCAATTCTGACGAGCTTCCTGGGATTCCACCCAGTTGAAAGTTCATGATCTTATGCCCACACCCATAAATCCATCACATGGTCCAATCATCTTCTTCAACCCTGACAACTCCACCCCGCTGGTTCAGGTCAGTTGTCAAGGTGCGGAGACAAAAGATGACCTTGGGCTTCTAGAAAGAATGACAACAACACATTCCACAAATCTACTCCTTTCTATTCCCCCCTCCCAACTACTACACTAATGAAACAGCATAGGAAAATAATAGAAAGCGTGGCAGGCCAAAGATCCTAAAAGAAACATAACTACAGGCCTGACAGGCGGCCTCTCCTCAAAAGAAAAACATTTCCTGTAAAGAGAATAACATAAAAGTTAACATAACAAAATTAACCACCTCCTCCTCCCCCAGGCCTATCGGGAAACTTCTCATGGAATTGTTTTACTAACTTCTCCACTTTTAGGTCCCCACTTTTTGCCCAAGTAGTTTCAGACAAAGGGTAACCCTTCCAGTGCACTAAGTACTGTAAACGACCCCTATTCAGCCTGGAGTCTACGATTTTTTCCATCTCAAATTGTGTTTCCCCTTCTATCATTACAGGAGGAGAGAAAGCTTGCGTGGATGCTCTTATGCAAGACCCAATTACTGGGTTCAACAAGCTACATTGAAATTCTGGGTCAATTTTCCCTAGACTTCTGGGTAGTCTGAGTCGAACTGTAACTGGGTTAACTATCCTCACTATTGGGGATGGACCTAGAAATTTTGGACCAAATCCCTTACTAGGCATTCTTAATCTTATGTATTTGGTAGATACAAAAACTTTGTCCCCCACACGAAAGGGGGGGTTGGAGCAAGCGATGTTTATCAGCTTGCTTCTTGTAGGCATCTGCCGCATCTGCTAGAGCCTTCTTCGCATTCTCACATCCTTTCTTTAGCGTATCCATCAATACATTCAAAGACATGGAGGAGGGAGGTTATCTAGGCAACTCAGGCATGGCAACAAATTCCATGCCACTGGTAATCTGGAAAGGAGAAAATCCAGTGCTGCTGTGGACCGCATCGTTGTATGCCACTTCGGCGCAGGGTAGCAAGTCCAACCAGTTGTCTTGCTGATAGTCCACATAACAGCGGATGTATTGTTCCACCACCGTATTGGCTCTCTCTGCTGCACAGTTCATGCTGGGATGAACCTCTGAACTCAGTTCTTGTATGGACCCAATGGACCTCAGGACCTCTCTCCAGAACTTGGCTGTCAACTGGACTCTGTGGTCTGAAATGATCCTCTTGGGTACTCTGTGCAGGTGATAAATGTGTTTCACAAACATTTTCGCTAATTTGTTTGCAGATGGCAATCCTGAGCAAGCGATGAAGTGCGCCTGCTTGGAAACCAAATCAATGACTGTCCAGATTACTCTGTTCCCACTGCTGTCTGGGAGTTCCACGATGAAGTCCATTGCGACCTCTTCCCATGGTCGGTTAGGGCTGGCCACTCGTTGTAGCAGTCCAGGGGACTTCTCCGGCAGTTGATTGGGCTTTTCCTCCTCCGAGGCCTCCCCCTTGGTAGGACTCTTCGTCACCTTAAGTTGGGGATCCTCTTCCAGAGGTTGTTGGCCCTTTTCCTCCTCCGGTGGTAGCGGCTCAACCACAATCATCAATTTCCTACCACCGTCTTCCCACTTTATCGTCAGCTTCCACTTGTCAAGCCATGCAAGCCCCAAGATTATTTTTCTGGCATCTCTGGAGCCACAATGAATCTGAGAAGCTCATAGTGGCAGCCAACTTGTAACTTCACAAGTTCAGTTATTAGCGTGGCCGGGGCCCCTCCAATTAGCATTCCATCTACCTGCTCAACCCGAATGGGACAGGCTAGAGGTCTTGTGCATATGCCTAGTTGCTTGACAATCGACATGCTGATTAAGCATCGAGTGCAACTGGTGTCCACAACTGCGGCATTTTCCTCCTCCGAGGCCTCCCCATTGGTAGGACTCTTTGTCACCTTAGGTTGGGGATCCTCTTCCAGAGGTTGTTTGCCCTTTTCCTCCTCCGAGGCCTCCCCTTGGTAGGACTCTTCGTCACCTTAAGTTGGGGGTCCTCTTCCAGAGGTTGGTGGCCCAGATGACTCTTTTCTTGTGGCATCCTGGGCCTTCTCTTTACCGCCGTGGCGGTTGGTGCGCACGTTTGTGGCACTGGGGCAGGAGCCAAGCACTCTGACGCTCTGTGGCCAAGTTGACAGCAATGGTGGCATTTTATTGGCCCCCCATAAAGGAAGGAACCTAGTTACATATCTAAACTTCGTCACCTTAAGCCTCTTCACGTTGTTCTGCTATCCATCCTGCAGCTTCCCCCTTGGTAAACCCTTCTTCCATTGTTGAGAACCCCTCTCTGTAGGAAGGTGGGGTAAGAACCTGTTGGGGCATTGCAGGTGCACATGGTCCTGCCATCCATCCTGCAGCCCTCCCTTTGGTAATCCCTTCTTCCATTGTGGAGATTGCTTCTCTGTAGGAAGGTGGGGTAAGAACCTGTTGGGGCATTGTAGGGGAGACTGGAACCGGTGGGGAGGTCAATCCCTCGGTTGGCCACTGCCCAGTTATCTGCCATGGTGTCATCTGCTGAGGGAGAGCAGGTGCCCATTGACATCTCTCCCATCCATGACCTGGGGTTAAGACCCATCCCGGGGTTGCCTGATTCACAGGTTGCAGTCCAACCAACGATGGCTGGCAGGGGGGGTTATGTGCCAAGGCCCCCTCTGCTGGCTTGGAGGATTTTCCCATGCTGATGGCCAAGTAGGTGCCCATTGGCATCTTTTCCATCCATACTCTGGGAAGAAAGCCCAATTTTGTGGTGCTTCATTCACAAGCTGCAGCCCAATTTGCGGTGGCTGGCAAGTGAAAGATGCTGGCCAAATCCCTTCTTGCTGGCTGGGTTGAATTTCCCATTTTGATAAGGAATCTGTCTTCAACTCAGTTGCAGGGTAATGAGTCATTTCATTTATCGCTGTTTGGAAGGAGTCAAAATCCCCACTCGTTTTTTTTCCCCCAAGCCTTGGCTGGGGGAAGGAGGGGGAGCATGCACTCACGTTTAGTTGTCCGAAATGGCCCAGGAAGCCCATCAGAGATGATTGTGTGAGGGTGGCTGGGATCTCCATTCATTTCATCTTCTGGCCATCCTCTAGTCGGGTGTAGAAAAAGCCTTTCCAGCCCCTTCCGTTCCAACCCCCTCAGGCTGTGCCTCTTCCCAGATGCTATAAATCTTAAACAGGAATTCCTTCTCCTTTGAAGATTTGCAGAGAAGCGTCTCATCTCAGCTTCTTATCTCAAAAAGCTTACCCATAATTGTTTGCTGATATTTTACGCTGACCTGGTCAGCGTTGGGATTTCAGCACCCCTTCACCAGCCCCACCATGCGAGGGGGGTGCTGATGATTTATTTTAAAGGGAGAGTTGGAATAATGTCAGCGTTCCAAGTATCATGCAGAATTAAATCAGAGTCCAAGGCAAAACTTTCCTTAAAGTTCCAATTTAATAAGTCAGACATCTTAGCACATCTGTGGAATTCCAACTCTGATTTGCTTCCTGGGATTCCACCCAGTTGAAAGTTCATGATCTTATGCCCACACCCATAAATCCATCACATGGTCCAACCTTCTTCTTCCACGCTGGCATCTCCACCCCGCTGGTTCCGGTCAGGTGTCAAGGTGCGGAGACAAAAGATGACCTTGGGCTTCTAGAAAGAATGACAACAACACATTCCACAAATCTACTCCTTTCTATTCTCCCCTCCCAACTACTACACTAATGAAACAGCATAGAAAGTGTGGCAGGCCAGAGATCCTAAAAGAAACATAACTACAGGCCTGACATCTCTCTCCTCTCTCTCCTTCTTCCCTCCCCACACAATCCTGGTTTCAAGTCACGAGCAGCTTAGACATCCCATCTGTCCTTCGGGGCCAACACTGGTTTGTGGCTAGAGCACAGGGGCCCCAGCATTCACCACCAAGGGCCCCCCATGCCTGGCACACAAACACCCAGGCTCTTCTGGGAAATAGAAGAGAAAAGGAGAGGAAGAGGCTTGGTGGAACAAAAGGACACCCATGCTTAAATTTATCCCATCACAACCAGCCTTTCCTGCCTGGTAGCTTGGCAGAAGTCCTGTAGATTTTTTTGAACAGGTAATTTAGAAAGTCTGCTTGGACTATCATCATCCTGACAGGATTGATGCGGATCAAAATAAGCTCAGTGAGAAAAGGGCGAGTGGAATTAAATCCCAATTGTTCCATATTCTGAAGTTTAATGATGACTACAAAAGTACAGGTAGTCCTTGACCTAATACCGTAATTGAGCCTGAAATTTCCATTGCTAAGCAAGTCAAGAGCGTTTTGTTCCATGTTTCGTCATTTGTGTGGATTCAATTGAAGTTATGAATGCCCTGAAAACAGTGACCTACAGCCTGTCCTTACACTTACGACCATCACAGCATCCTTGCAGTCACATGATCAAAACCTGATCATGTCCAAAACTTGACCAACTGATTTGCTTAAGACAGCAGCGATTCACTTAACAACTGTGGCAAAAAAAGGGTCATAAAATCAGGTATGATTCACAATGGCCACATCATTTAGCCACAGACCTTATGGTCCCAATTCTGATTGCAATTCAAGATCTATAGTCACTTTAGGCCAAAGGCCGAGGGGCAGCCATTCAGGGACCCCCCTGCTCTGGGCTTCCAGGTGCAACTCAAGGGCCTGGCTGTTACCTGGAAAGGCCTTCATGGCTCCGGACCGTCTCTCCAAGTGGTGCCTACCTGTAGGGGCAGATGAGGCAGGAGCCAGCCCCCCCCCTGTGAGAGAGCCCACCTGGTCGACCCCGGAGGGCCTTTTCAGCTGCGGCGCTGCCCTTGGGAACATGCCAGGCGTGCCCCAACCCTGCTGGCCCCTCCATTTCACCAGTTTTAGTGGCGGCGGCGTTTTACTCCCGGTTTAGCGTTAGTCGACAGCCGCCCACTACGCAGCGCCACCGGCCCTTCCCGAGAAGCCAACCCCGCTGCCGACGTCGGGCGAGGGGAACGGCAGCCACCCTGGGCGGACCAAGCGGCTCGCGCCACAGGCAGAAGCGCCCAATCCTCCACGGACTCGCTCGGGGCCCGCCCGGAGAGCCTGGCCAAAGGCCGTGGGGGCCGGGGGGCGGGATCCGGCGAAGGAGCCTCTTTGCCCGGCGGGGAAGGGCGTCGTCCCCCCTGGGCTGCGGTTTCTTTGCCGGGACTCGGCGCGCCTCCTGGCCGACCTTCGCGCTCCCGCTCGCCCTCCCGCCTCCGGCCACTCGGACCTCCCGCGGGCGAGGAAAGGGCAAGTCTTCCTCGGAGTCATGAGGGGGGCGGCCCGCTCCGTCCCCCCCGGACTGTACCACCCCAGGCCGCAGGGAGGGGGGCGCTCCGGGGCAGGTCTGCGCCCAGCGGCGCCTTCGCTGGGCGGGGAAGGAGGGCGCAGCCCCGGCGGGCTCGGAACTCCCTGGGCGGGGCGGGCTTGGCGGGAGGGGAGATTCCGGGGAGCCCCGCCGGGGGGAGCTGCAGGGACCTCCTCCCCCTCCCCCTCCCGCCTTTGCACGAGCCCCTCCTTCTCGCCCCCGCCCAGCAGCCCGGGTGGGCAGCGCGTGCCGCTCCGGCTCCAGCGCTTGTAAGGAGGCGGCGGAAGATGCGGCAGGAGTGGCTGGCGCTCGCTTAGCAGCCGTCGCGGTCATCGGGATATCCCAGCCTTGGTCAGGTAGATCGCGCGGGGAGGCGGCGCGCTCCGCTCTCGGCACACCGGCCAGGAGGAGCTGCAGTTGGCGGGGGGCGCCTTCACCCGGGGATGGCCCCGTCGGAGCGCGCGAAAGAGGCAGCGTGCTCCAGACTGCGGCCCCCTCCCGTCCCCCGACGCCCCCTCCCGTCCCCCGACACCCCCCCCCCCGCCTTGGTTGGGGAGAGCGCTTTCCTAGGATCGCTGCAGGAAGCAGCGCAGGGAACGGGGGCCGCAACCTCTGAGGCTCCTTGGAGAAAGGAGAGAACTGAAATTGACAGTGTGGTTGAGGAGGGACGGGAGACCCCCGACTGCCCACCTCCGCCGCCACACCGGCCGAAGGGGCGGGAGCGGCGCCTCGCAAGGTGCCCCGCTGGCGTTGGCCGCTGCTGCCCCTGCCCGAGAGGAAGCGGGTGGCTGGCTGTCCCCCCGGGGACTGCGGGGGACGCCTTTGCAGAGATCCCTGGGGCAGGGGGGTAGGGGAGATCTGCCGCCCTCCGCGGGGACTCTGCTACGGCTGCCTGTCCTGGGGATGGGTGGAAAGTTGAACTGGGGGCCGGGAGGAGCAGCGATTCTCCACTGCACACAAAGAGATGCGTGCTAATCCCCCCCCCCCACACCGGTGGCGACTCCAGCTGCAATGGGCTGCCCCCTCCCTGCCCCTGGGCAGCCATTCCCTGGGAGAGCAGGTGAGGGAGAGCCCCTTCAGCGCCGCTTGTGGCCCTGTGCTGCCTGCTGGGGAGAACCCGCGGGGGGGGCATGCTCATCTCCCCCCTGCCGGTGGAACTGCCCAAAGAAGGGGAGTAAGATCCCCCTCCCCCTGCGCTTGCCTGCCCAGGATCAGCAGCCACAGCTGGATCTGGACAGAGAGCCTCCCTACCCAGCAAAGATCAGGGATCATGGCAGGGAGAAGGGGGGGGAGCTGCTGGTGGGACCAGTTCCTGGATGCTCCTGAAGGCATCCTTTGCTCCCACCCCACCCCCAGCCTTCCACCCCAGTCCTCTGGAGTTTCCATGGCTGTTTCTATTACAATATGGCACTTGTGCGTGGGGCGTTTTGCAGGGTGAAGAGGGAAAAGCTGGGTTCCTTGCCTTTCGTGGACAGCTGAAGCAGTTTTCTTGGTAGCTTCAGTGAAACCTACCTGCCTTTTCACCTCCTCCTCTCTGATTCCCTAGCCTGGCCTTCAGCCGCCTCCCCCTCCCCATTTCCTTCTGAGACTAGCCAGGTCTCGCCCTTCTCCCATCAGCTGTGTCAGCCCCAATGGATTGAAACCCCTGCTCCAAAGGGCTTGTAGTCTCTCCTGCTGGCTCTGCTAGTGCTGTGCCTGGTATTTATCTATCAGTTGAATGTGTTCTCTGTGCAAGAGGCAGGGAGGACTTCAGCTTAGATGGATTGGAAAAGGAGTCTGTACGTTTGTGATTTCCTTATTACATTTGTCTTGTTTTTGCCCTGGGATTCCCATCCAGTCACTTCTCCCCTGCAAGCAGTCCCAGAGGCAGTAATTCTCCCGACAATGACCATGCCCACTAAGGCATAATGGCCACGTCCCTCACCCTGAAGGACCCATTGGTGATGACCACTGCCCAGAACTCTTCAGAGGACCCAGTTGGGTTCTGCAATTGCTGGGAATGTAGGCAACCTCTGAGGCTCCTTGGAGAAAGGAGAGAAATGAAATTGACAGTGTGGTTGTGAGACCATATGTTGTCCTTGCCTCATACTGGAAAAGGTGTGCAGCAAAAGCCCTCTGGAGCCATTTGCATCTGGAGACATTTGGCTCAAGAAAAAGACTATTCGGGGTTGGGGGAGGGGCTCTAGAGTTTCACCATGAAAGTGACCTGCAGCAGGGGAAATCCCGAACTCCTTCACACCATTGGCTTTATTCATGTGCTGCCCAGGGTTCTGTTGGATTGTCACAAAATGGATGGCAACCGTTAGCCCCGTAGCTGCAGGTACACCCACCCACCCTCCACGGTCATCGTCAGCCCTAGGATTCTATCATCATACAATATATTGCACCCTTGAAAAAGTCTGGTAGATGGACCCTCCCTCCCTCCTTTATTGGCTTTCAACCAGGTTGCAACACCTGCTGACTTTGGCTGGTCCTGAAGTAGGTGCATGGGTGAGAAGGAGCTGGAGGCCTTTGATTTCATGCATGACCTTTTCATGCAGATAAAGCTTCTGGAATGGCATAACCAAAGAATCTTCTTCTGCTCTTCTTTCTGCCTTGGGCTTCCTGAAAGGGGGGAAAGAGTTTGGTTTGACATTAGGCAGCAGTAATAATTTGATGTTTCATTTGGAGTGAATTCTTCCTGAAATCAACTTCCTTGAATAGGAATGGCTACATGTTGGTGGGTAAAAATTTTGGAGGGCAATTTCAAATGGGCTTCAGGGGAAAGACCAGCATCTTGAAGTAACTATTCCCTCAGGTCTTCTCTCCACTCCCAGGGGGACAATGTTTCTGAAGGAGCCAATGCTGCCTCCTCGTTTCCACCAGAAATGAAAGAATTGCAGTCCAACTTTAATGTATTTCCCTTTTGCATTAATTATGCTTACTCAGGTAAGAAAGTGAGACCATTAACATTTCTTATTTAAAGGATAGTCTTCATCCTCATCTTTCTGGCTTTAGTTGGAGAGATGCAGAATTGGGGAAGAAAATAGTTGCACACAGCTGGATCTTTATTTTGGGTCCTTCCAGCTCCATCCTAGTGCTGAAGGATGCTTTGAATGGCCAGAGTTTCTGTTAATCAAGGAACTGCCTCTGTTTTTCCATAAATTATTACGTTCATGTCTTGGTTTCAGAAAAGAGGAGAAACATTGCCAGGGATTCGAGGATCTTCGACTTGTTTATGCTTTCAAGTGCCATAAATATTCATGCCCACTTTCTTAGATGAAGGAGAAATTAAGGCACCACCAAAATTTTAAAAGTCACTCAGTGTAGAATTTAGACATTCTTTCCCCTAGAAATTAAAGTCATCTCCCCCCCCCCATTCTAACCACAGACAGTTGGAGAAAAGCAGAACACAAATTGGTATTGAAAAATTGAGAAAGAGCATAAACAATTTGGATACCATTTTCTTAGAAAAACTGAACAAATTATGAAAGGAAGTATTCTGCAAATTTGAGAGACATATAAACTAACCTCGGTTTTCTCCTTAAGGAGAAAGGAAAGGAGCTGTCTAGAATTTAATAGCTCCAGTTTTGTTGGACTACAACTCTAATCAGCCCCTGCCTGCTTAAAAAAAGTATTGATATGCACCAGGATGAGTTTTGTGACAAGGCATTTCATAAATGTTTCAGACCGAGAAACACTTTAATGGATTTATTTAAACTGCATGAATAAAACACCAGAGATTTGTTTAAAAGAATACAAGAAAGAAAGCAAACAAAAGCTAAACAGAAGCTTTAAAAATCCCCCCCTCCCAGACACAATAATTTCAGAATAAATAAATTAACTTAACTTAACTTAACTTTATTGGATTTCTAGATCGCCCCTCTCTCAAAAGAGACTCGGGGCGGTGTACAGTCATATTAAAATGGTTAGACATTAAATATACATGTTTTAAGTATACAATAAATAAATTAAACATAGGACTGGAGGAGGTAGTAGAAATTCCCTGTACAATTTAGTTAAGTTAAATTAAAAATTTTAGAAAATTTAAAAAGTTAAAAACATTAACCTTAAAAGCTATCCCAAATAAAATATCCGCCAGGAGGAAGAGTAGAACTATAAGTGGGCCAGGCCGGCTAGTCGGAACAGGTGAGTCTTAAGTTTTTGTCAGAAGGAGCGGAAGTCGGTAGTAGTTCTAATATCGGGGGGGATATTACATTTGCACCTCTAAGATGAGATGACATCTTATACATCCATGAACAATATTTTGATCCAGAGGAACTTTTGTATAGTAGAAATAATCTTTTAGAAATTTATTTGGTGATGTAACTAAAAAGCCAAGGAGAAGGAGAACTTTTTACTGATGTATAAATTTTTGAGCGACTACTATTTTCCACACCCTGGCAAAGAAAAGTGTGTTTGACTTGTCCTGTGTTGTGCCAACGGCTGGGGTGTGTGTGTGTGTGTGGCATTTTGAGCGGGTGACATGCCACTGCTCATCCTGGGGAAGCAGAGGAGGCTGTGAGGATGGCCCCAAGCCTGATCCCAGGACTTCTGATTTGCCTGCTCTCAGGGCATCTCCCCTCTTTCACCCTGGGAAAACTCTCAGCAACTGGTAGCACCTCTTTCTTGGCCTGATTTTTGACTTATTCCCATCCTAAGTGGAGGATGTGCACTTGATGAGGAGAGAAGAAGATATGAGGGGAGCAGATCTGGCATATTGCCACCGTTTGCTGCCACTTGGCATGAATTCTCACTTTTCAGTGCCCAGATTGCTTCCCTCTAGTTCCTCTTCTGTGGGCGAAGGCTGGAAGAGAGCCAGGTAGGCTGCATCCTAAGGAGGGAGCAACCTGTGTCTTGAATACTGAGAACGATCTAGATGTTGGATCAGCTGTGCAGGGTCAGAGAGGCGCTTCTGTGTCCTCTTTGGAGCAGCGACGGTTGAAAAGTCAAGCGTGCGAAGGGGCCTGTCTAGGATATCTGATACACTCTGAAGGGATGATTGGTTCTGTGAAGACATGGACCAGGTGGAGAAACACCACTGGAGCCTTTTGACTAAGGGTGAAAGGAAAAGGGCAAACGAAGCCTTTGCCTCAGTCTGCTCTCCCTGGGCTAGAAAGGCCACGTGGGCCTTAGAGCAGTGGGGACCAAAGGGGACCAGTTTGGATGCAAGGGGCTGGTGCAGAGGCAAGCAAGCAGGCCCCCCTCGGACATTCATGGCGCAGCTGGGGAACCAAACTCAGGATATCTGCCTGTGGAGGGAAACCCCTCTGCCAATACTGGATGCTAGAGCAAAAAGAGCAAATCTTTTGCTGAAAGAGAGAGTCGGGCACCAGGCAGGGTGGATGGTTGGGGGGGGGAGCTGGGATGCCAGGGAATCTGGACCGCCAGGCTGTTCAAAATCACAGCATCCTTCATTGCTCTTTGGATTAACTCCTTGGTCATTTGGACTGCAATTACAGACAGGCTGCAGGGAGGGAAAGTAAAATATTAATGAAGCAGCAGCGCTTCCCCTCCCTCCCCCCCCCTCTCTCCAGTCTTGCCTTTTTCTGCTGCAAAAAGGTTTCTCAAAAGGGAGGTGACCCACTTAACACAAGAACTCCACAAAGTGATCTTCTCAGCTTTCTTCCAGGGTGGGGCCAACCTGGGCTTCCCCCAACGACCACTCACCTGCCCTCATGATACAACCCAAACCTCCCCCTCCAAAATGAGTTTAGAAAACCCAGAATCCAATCAGCCCAGACCTCTAGGGGGTCAGTGGTTTTGGAGAGCCCTCCCTCTTCCAGGGCAACTGTTTGGGTGACCGGGGGAGGGGGGCTGCTGGTTTTCAGAGAGAAGGACTTCCTTTACTTGCAGCTCCAAACTCTCTGTTATCAAACTCTGTCACTGAAGTCCCTGTAACCACTGGCCGTGAGCCTCTGTAGGCACAGGACTGGCCACCATTGGAGACCGGAGGCTGAGCCAGGTGAGGCTGGAGTTTAAGCGACCATGAGGTGTGTTCAAAGTCAAGCTTCTGGCTTTGGAGTCCAGAGACTGCAAGAGACCCAGCCACCAGAGGAAAAAAGAATGGGATATTGAACCTTCAGTGACAGATGTCAGTCTCAGCCATCTAGGTCACAGTTGTCCCAAAGATGCTTTTTCAAGAGGCAGCTGGACTTTCTGGTTTTCCTTTTGAAAACGTTTCACTTCTGAGAGCTAAAGAAGCTTCTTGGATAAGAAGTGAAACGTTTTCAAAAGGAAAACCAGAAAGTCCAGCTGCCTCTTGAAAAAGCATCTTTGGGACAACTGTGACCTAGATGGCTGAGACTGACATCTGTCACTGAAGGTTCAGTATCCCATTCTTTTTTCCTCTGGTGGCTGGGTCTCTTGCAGTCTCTGGACTCCAAAGCCAGAAGCTTGACTTTGAACACACCTCATGGTCGCTTAAACTCCAGCCTCACCTGGCTCAGCCTCCGGTCTCCAATGGTGGCCAGTCCTGTGCCTACAGAGGCTCACGGCCAGTGGTTACAGCTGGAGCATCCCTGGGTTTGAGCTTTCAGAAAAATGCCTGCCTGGAGAAGGGAAAGCCCCTTTTGATGTCGCCTTGCATTTCCTGGGAGTGAAAGAGATGCATCTTTGGGGAAAGCGGTTCCTGAACGGCAGCAGACTCAGAAATTCTGCACTGGACCTTCAGCAGCACCTCTGGCTGAAAAAGAGCAGTGAGCAGCTGACAGGAAAGCCGCCTCTTGCCTAGGATGGGGGTCCAGCCACCGGGCCTTCCTCTGGCTGGGCCTGGAAAGGGGCCTCCTCCAGCAACTGCCTCAGATGTTCCCCAGTTGAGCATTTGGGGTTGGGCGGTTTCCCCTGTTTAGGGGAGGGAATTCCTGTTCCGAGGATCCCTTGGGCTGCTTGTAAACTGAATAGTAGCTGCAGTGGAAATGGGCTCCCAGTGGATCGGGAGAAGCTCCTTGTGTGGACCAGCCCAAACCCCACTGGTCCCACAGTCATCCCTTCCCTTTTGCAATCCCTCTCTACGGAATTCCTGTGCAGGGACCTTGGGAAGGGTCAAAAAATCATGGTGGTGGTTGCAACCTTGTGTTAATGTCCAGCTGGAGCCCACTGTTCCCCCCCCCCAAGCCCCCCCCCAGGCTTTGCGCAGCATGTCTCCGGTTCCACTCCGAAAGCAGGTAGATCCAGGGGCCATTATAGAGGGGGCTTCATAGGGTGAAATGGATGAGTCTATTCCCAGGTGCCCAGGGGAGGGGGGCATGCGCTTTAGCCCCCTGTCTTCGGCTAACATTCCAGGTGAAAGTTCTGCCTGTCTTGTTCTCCTGGCTGCTATTTTCAGGCCTTGGCCATCAGGGCGCCCATCTGCTGCCTGGGTGAGTGGGGAGCCATGCTCCCACCCTTTCCTAGAGCAGGATTTTGCAACGGGGGAAGGCCTGGACGGAGACGCTGCGGAAAGTCTTTCAGGCTGGAGAAGCCAGGGCCATTTTTGCTTTGCCTCCAATAAGAAACGTTGCCTGGGCTTCCAACCTCTCAACTTTGAAACAGCTTCCGGAATGGGGGGCTTTTGCCATCTCCACTCAATTGGGCGCCTTCCGCCATTCCCCTTTTCATCCCTTCCTTTTCTTGCATCCAGGATTATCTGCAAGGGATGATTTTAAAAGAGCAAAATGGTGGCCACCCCACACCATGATGCAAGCTAAGCTCATGTTTGTTTTTTTTATGTGCATTGCATGTCTGTTTTGACCCCACTTGTGGATTCCCTGCTGAAATCCCTCCTCACTGTCCCTCAGAGGGGCTCTTGCAGCAGAACAAGCAGCAAAGGGCAACTCCCAAGAAAAGATCCTTTAGGTGGGACACCCTTGACAGATCCCTCACAAGTGATCTGGGCTGCCAGGTGGGCAATACTCTCCATTACATTGGAATCAGGATACCAATTATTTGATAAGAGCAACAGCAACAAAACACCAATCGTAACGATTATAAAACAGGTCAATCCCCTGACTGACCTGATCTTGAGTCCTTTTTTGCAGTGAATGCCATGGCTATAAAGCAAATGCCATGGTGGCTAAGCAAACCAATGCTTCACCGTGGGCATGGCTTCCTTGAAAATCACAAGGGCTAGTTTTCAGCAAAAGTGTTATAAAATGTGGTCACATGACTGTGGGACACGGCAAACGGCCCTAAATGCAGTTAGAATGGCATGGCATGGAATAGAATAGAATAACAGAGTTGGAAGGGACCTTGGAGGTCTTCCCTACTCAGGCAGGAGACCCCTATAGCATTTCAGACAAATGGTTATCCAACCTTTTCTTAAAAACTTCCAGTGTTGGAGCATTGTGTTGCTAAGTGCTCAAAGTCGGACATGTGATGGTAGAGAGGGCCCTAAATGCTCTTTTTCAGGTTAGTCATACCTTCAGTTGCTAAGCAGCTAGCCATAAGTTGAAGATTACTTGTAAACTAGGCAAATAGTTTGCAAACTATCAAATGCAGATGATTGTGAGGAAGGGTCAGGCAAAAGAAAATGCTGGCAGCTAGATCATTTTTTTTTTCAAAACTGATAACCAGAAGGCAATGCTCATCCACAGGGTATGGTCAGAAACATCCAGATGGTCACTCCCAATCAGGAGTCAGTGAATTCTAGTCCTGCTTTAGACATGACAGCGAAATCTCTCTCTCTCTCTCTCTCTCTCTCTCTCTCTCACACACACACACACACACACACACACACACACACACACAATAATAAAAACGGGATAGAAATAAATAAATAATCTAGTATACATCTGACATTAATGGCACATTGTAATCATGTTTCTAAGTGCTTCGCACTCTGTGGTCAGAAAGCCAGAAACTGGCAGAGGAGCCAAGTGGCACAAAATGTCCTCTGTCTTCTTATCTCCACGGACAGGAGGCTAATTTCTGAAATACCACAAATCCAGAGCAGATTTGCAATCAGTCCGTGACCTCCTTTCGGAAAGCTGAGCTACCGGCAGCAAAATGTTCTCTCCAGTCGGTTCTGCTTCGAGCCCCACTGGAGGCAAGGCGGAGTTGAGCATTGTGGACACATGCTGCACGCACATTTCCCAGAATCCCCCACTCTAACAAGTGCTCTAAAGGGAAGTTGTGGCACAGGAGGGTGGGAGCTGGGCAGTTGTCTGGGATTGGCACTGGGGCCCATTTCCCATTTCTGTTCTGGATGGGTAGGCAACCCCCCCCCAGACACACACCCCTTAGCCTAATCAAAGGCAAATGTTGCTTTTAAAGCGCCCTTTTGTTGAGGAGATCAAGATTTGGGGACTGGCCTGTGGAGCTCGTTGTGCTGGGCTAGCACAGCTGAGCTTTTATGAAAGGCAGTGCAACAGCTGCTGAGAGAAATTGATGGAGAGGAAGTGAATGTGCTGGGAAAGGCTGCGTTTTCTCCCTTCCCCAAAGAATCAGAAAGCTGGTCAGCGCAGGAGAAGCAAAGCTTTCCATCTCCCTCTCCAACCCCCAACCCCCCCCCCCACCATCCTTGGTGTTATGCAATGGTTTTGCTGATGAGTCCAAATGAGACAACAACAACCTGCGAGGACGCAAGGTGGACGCTTCTCCATTCCGGAATGTGATGAAGGATTAGGGCAACGAAAGAGCCATGGCCAACCAAAAAAAGTGACCGGCGGCCTTTTAGGTGCGCATGGTGGGGCTCTTCTCCCACAAATCTCTGCAAAGAGGTGGGGTGGGAGGCTCCTGCAGGGACATCCCTCAAGGACTGGCAACCAAATTTGCCAACTCTTGGCCCCCATCACCGCAAGGGCAAAATCTTGTGTAGTCAAGAGTCAGGGTATAAGTTAAAAATTTGAACCTAACTACTGTAGATGTAGTTAATACATAATAGCTACTTTTGTATTGTGGGGAGATAGAAAAATGTTTTTTTTTCCCTTTCCCTTTATTCTTTTTACAGTACACATCATATTTCTGGTTAGTTTTATCACTATTTTATTTCACATATTTATAACATTTACAGACCACCCATCTTACTTCAATATAACTTTATGGCTGTTTGCTAGTTTGTTATTCATAGATTATATATAATGTTTGTTCAAGTTTTATACTTTTTATTTACAGTACTTATATTAAAGATAAGTTTTTTGGTCTTCTTGCAATTCAGCTCCCAATAAGGTGAATGGAATATTTTTAGTGCTTCACTTTTCTGAAGTATGTATATTGTTGAATAGTAATGAATGGATACCAAGAGCAGAGAGAATGTTTAGGAAATGGGAATGTTTCCTGTGTGATTTTCCCCAGCAGATTTGTTAGTGATCGCAACTTGCAAAGTTCCGATGCAAATTACTCAATGACAAAAAGCACAGCTTGCCTAAGGTATTTTTCCCAGAAAAAAATCCACAGAGCAACAAAGATGATTAGGAGCCTAGAGGCTAAAACATGAACAGTGGCAGAAAGTGGGTATGTCTAGTCTAATGAAAAGAAGGCGTACTGGCGACAGGATAGCAGTGTCCCAATACTTGAGGGGTGCCATAAAGAAGTGGGGGGATCAACCTATCTCCCATAGCTCCAGAAGTCAGGATGGAAAGCAATGGATGGAAACTAATCAAGGAGAGAACCATCCTAGAACTAAGGAGAAATTTCCTGACAGAACAATTTCTGACAATGAAAACCAACCTTTGCCTTCAGAGGTTGTGGGTGCTCCATCATTGGAGGCTTTCAAGAAGAGTGGACAGCCATTTGTTCGGAATGGTACTACAGGGTCTCTTGCCTGAGGTTGGACTAGAGGACCTCCTAGGCACCTTCCTATTCTGTTATTCTATGTTCTATGTCCACCAACCCTTTTAATTAGCTATTGCAAATTGTTTTTCAAGGCAGCCAGTGGCGGATCAAGGCTCACTGGTGCCTTAAGCACTGACAAAACTTGATGCCCCTACTTTGTATACACTGTACAAATCTTCATTGGGTTTTTTTTCTTTCTCAACTTTGTGGTGCCCCCTTTGGGCCTAGTGCCCTAAGCACATGCTTAGTCTGCTTAATGGCTAACACACCACTGAAGGCAGCGGAGCAGCCTCTGGTCCCCTTCATTAGGAAAGAATAGCCTCTGCCCCTTAAAGAGAGAAAGCTACAGATTCTAGCTTCACCCCATCAGAACTCTGCCTGCCTGGCTTAGAGGGAAGAAATGAGGGGACCATTACTTAAACAATTTGTTAACACCTAATAGGACAGTCAGTGATAAGTGTGTGTGTGTATGTGTGTTGGCCAAGAACAAGGGAAAGTTGGCTATCCCTTGTAACACTTTGCACACGGAAAACTCAGATCCTTCTTTGCTTCTTCTGTACTCACTTTGGCTTTAGTAAAGTATACCGGTACTTTTGGTTAATCATGGACAGAATGGTTTTAAGTCAAGGGTTACCTGTAAATAAATAATATAATGAGCAATATAGAGAAGTTAAAAGAAATTAAACAACACTGTTGTTCCAAAATAACAGGAAACCTGGTTGTCTATGGAGATTTTCTGTCATCCAGGTCAAGGTTGTCCCAAAGGTGCTTTTTCAAGAGGCAAGTGGAGTTCCTTCTTTTTCTTTGAAGAGCTGAAGAAACTTCTTGGATGAGAAGTAAAACATCTTCAAAGAAAGACAAGAAAGTCTTGAAAAAGCACCTTTTAGAATATCTGGTTCTTTTCCAAAACTGGGAATAATACTACTTTTCCAGTTTCTTAAAGCAATTTTCTTAGCAGTAACCTCTGCCTGATACAGCTGTAATTCCATACAGCCAAATTTCAAAGTTTGGGGATAAAATTTGCTACGAAATTAACCTTTCTAATGTTCAGATCTTTATAAAAGTTACAGACCAGTTTAAAGAAGGTGAGGTGCAGTAAAAATATAAATATAAAAAACCCCTATAAAATGCTAGAAGACATAAAATATACATGAATTGAAAACTGAAAGTATATAAAAAGGGATTGGATGATCATGTAGAAAAGGGAAGGGATTCCCTGTCGTGTCTGATTCTAAAGGGGGGGGGAGTGCTTAACTCTGTTTCCTAGCCAAGGGAGCCAGCGGGTTCCGAAAACATTTCTGTGGTCATGTGGCCACCATGACTGTATGCCGGAGGTGCACGGAATGCTATTACATCCACACCAAAGTTGTACTTATTTATCTACTCACACTTGCATGCTTTTGAACTGCTAGGTTGGTAGGAGCTGGAGCTCAACCCATCGCATGGCGCTCAGGTCTCAAACCTGGGCTGCAGGCTTTTCAACTGACAAGCTCACCTTCTTTAACTGCTAAGATTTAGGGGAGTATAAAGGCTTCTATGTGGAAGGGTATCAAGTTACAAGACATTCTAATGTGGCAAACTGGGAGCCCATTAAATCCAGTTTATAACACAAGTCACCACCCAACCAATTTTGAGCAATGCTGCACAGAACTTGGCAATGCCGTATGTTATACAGCTAGACAGGATAGTCATAAAGTGGGTCAACCCAATTTTACAGCCTTTTTAGCAGCAGTCATTAAGTGCATGCAGCGGTCGTAATGTGAAGCCATTGTTCACTGTGAGGCATTTTTATCGAGAACCCAAAGTAAACATCAGTTTTTGTCAAATTGTGGTCATGTTACCACTGGGTGCTGCAAGTGACCATAAATGAGGGCCAGTTGAGGGGCGCCCAAAATGCAGCCCCATGACCGTGGGGGGGGAGGGGGGATCATTGGAACTAAGAGGTGAGTAGCCTTGCAGAAGTCCCTCATAACTTTAAACAGTCGCTAGCCAAGTGGTCATAAGTCAAGGACCAGCTATAGCAGGGTTAATGACTGAAAAAAAATAATTAAATATTTGTCCATTGTTGTACATACAGTATTATTTTAAAAAGGTGTCAAACTCTCATAAGACCAAATCAAATGAATCAATGAGTCCACAAATGTTTTGCATCACCAACCCAAAAAAAATATCTAGCATTTCTCTGGATAAAGACAGAGAGAGGGAGAGAAAGAAAAAGAAAGAAAGAAGGAAGGGAATATTCAGAAAGAAGGAACAAAAAAGAAATAGAAGCTTCCAATTTCCTTTGCAGCAAATATAGATACAATGTACAAAATTTTCTCTTATTCTATGATTACAAAAAAGCTCACTTTTTTTCCTATTATCCAGTGTTTTCTCCTAATCAAAACCACAAATCATTAATGCATTTTTTTTTCTGTTTCATGCAAAAGGATTATAAGAGTTTCCAGTCAGCCATCAGTGTAGATATTGTGTTTTCTCTGATCAAGGCCAACTCAAGTTCTTCCATCTTCGCCAACCCTTCCTCCACTGTGGGTAGGATTGAGCCTTTTCTTTAATGCTGCCACTGCAGTTACCATACATAAAAACAAAGTTCTATGGCTTTTCTAGTTACTTATCCACTAGTCCAAAAAGTTTCTGGTTTCAATTGAACTTTAAAATCTTCTGAATTAATATGTGTATTTGTATCCTTTTGGGAGGGAGGGGATATGACATCTGTCCTTCCAGATCGGTGTTTTGCAATCTCAGCAATTTTAAGATGTGTGAATTCTGGGAGTTGAAGTTGATATATCTTAAAACTGCTGAGGCTGAGAAACATGGTTGCAAAGGAATCCTTTGGATCATCCAGCAAACTTTAAAACCGAATGGATCCATTTTAGCCATGAAGACTAAATTCTATACAGGATGGATTCACATAGCTGTGGATGCAGTGGGGAGGCCCCCCCACCCCACCCCCAAACCTGCAGTTGGGTCCCCAGGAACCTACAGCTTTGAAGGGTTTGGGGCTGGTTCAGACTCTGGTCTGTGAGTCTCCTGGGGCAGGAAGTGGCCAGGATGGTCAGTTTAGTGGGAGCCCAGCAATCCTGGCCAGGTCGGGCTGCTGGGTTCTCTCGGGCATGAAGCCAAGACGGCTTTATTTTGGTAAGCCTGAGATGTGCCTTGCATAAAATATTTCTATTAATTTTGCTGCCGCTGCTTCTGATGCCATGGTGAGAGCTTGCTTCTGGCCGTTTCTATTCGACTGCATTTTTATTCATCCACACTGATTTCTTTTGCATTCCCAAGTCACGAACTGCCTGTGAAAATTCTGAGTAAAACAAACACCCTTCCTTGCTGGAGGGAGAGCCAGGGTGTATTTTGTGGAGGATGCGTTGAAGTTTCTTCTCCAGAATGGGGGAGGAGGTAGAGGTATTTTCTGCTGGAGGAAGATGCTGTGTGTTTTTCCTCCAAAGCACCAAAATCGATGGATCAGACATAGCGGTTTTAGCCTTTCAAAGAGTTGCGATGTCCCTTCTTGCTTTTTTCAAAGCACATTTGATAATCTAACAGAAACAGGAATTCTCATATTTCCTGGCCTTGTTCTGTGTCCTGTGACTTCACAGAGCACAGAGCTGAGTTGTTGAACATCCACATTACATTTTAAAACCCTGAAGCAAATTTCTAGCACTCAATGCTGCCCACAAAAGTCCGTATAAACAAGCGTGCAACCTGCGTGGGGTTCCCCTGGAGAGTCGGCCAGAGAAATGGCCAGGTTTGTGGGCCTAGTTGATGCCAAGGCTCTCTTTGTGCCTCGTGTTTCAGCTCGCAACCCGCTTCAGTCATGGGGAAGCAGAACAGCAAGCTGCGTCCAGAAATGCTCCAAGACCTGCGGGAGAACACCGAATTCTCCGACCTGGAGCTCCAGGAGTGGTACAAGGGCTTCCTGAAAGACTGCCCCACGGGCATCCTCAACGTGGAGGAGTTCAAGAAAATCTATGCCAACTTCTTCCCTTACGGGGACGCCTCCAAGTTTGCCGAGCACGTCTTCCGCACTTTTGACACCAATGGCGACGGCACCATCGACTTCCGAGAGTTCATCATCGCGCTGAGCGTCACTTCCCGGGGGAAATTGGAGCAGAAGCTGATGTGGGCATTTAGCATGTACGACCTGGATGGCAACGGCTACATCAGCAAGGAAGAGATGCTGGAGATTGTCCAGGTGAGCCCCCAGTCCTCCTTCTCCCCCAGCAAAGTCCTGACACCTCCCAAGAGAAACCTTGGCTGATCTCTTTTGCCAACCCACAATAGCGGAATCCTCATGGGTTGCTAGAGCTGAAGTCAGAGGCCCAGATCTCTGAGCCGGCCAGGGAGGCATCTTTCGACAGCTTTTAGCATAAGGCTGACGGCAAGATGCAAACACCCATAGCATCCCAACCCCCAGAGGATTGCAAGCCTGAAATACGGGGGTGCGGGTTGCTAGTTTTTAAAAGAGGCATAGTAAAATTTAACACGTTATGCGAACTCAACACGGGGCATGAAGGTTCAGTGAACTGGCAGTCATGACATCATAAATTACACTGTAGGGCTCACCCATTCCCTCCCTCCCTCCCTCCCTCCTTCCCTCCTTCCCCCAAGCTCTGGGCAGCTGCTGCAGTCAAGATGAAAGGGGAAAGGATGAATGGTGAGAAGAACTGAGGAATTCATAGCCCTTTTTGGCCTAATTTTCGAATCTTGTCCTTTCAAAACAGCATCTTCCTGACTTCCGGGAACCCCATATGCAGCTAAAACAGACGCCATCAGTGAAGGGGCCCTGAAGTTGGCCATCCTGGTTCTTAACATTGTCATTTCACACACACACACACACACAAGATCTTCTCCACCACAATTAATCAACTGAGTGAAGTGATTAAAGCGGGGACCCTAATTACTGAGTGGGAAAATCCAGTCTGCAAAGGGTAACTAATCTTAAATGTGCTGTTAATCTAGCAATTAAACTGATTAAAGCTTTTAGCTTTCAGGCTGAGCCGGAGCGGGTCAGAAGAGGTGGGTGGGTGCTGCAGAGGTTTTGTTCTCCCTCTCGGCTGTTTTGCCCCTGGCTGCTTCCATTGCAGAGGTGCCAGCCCTGTCGGCTGAGGGGGATGCGGCTCTTCTGCCGTTCCTTCCTTCAAGACTTCTGGGGAATGAAAGGAGAAGCAGAAGCTGCGTGGGAGAACAGGATGCTGAGTGTGGGAGGCAGCAGAGCCATCTAGAAATTCCCTGGAAAAAATGTCTTTGGATACCCCTGAGACTCTTCATTGGCTCGGAAGGAAAGCCCCGCCTCCTTCGCCCCTGGGGGCTCCCTAAATGCAGGTTGCATTGGGCGGAGGCAGAGCTGGGGGCAGAGGGGGGCAGATTGGAGAAAGGGAATTGGGGGGGAAAGTAAAGGGCACTCGTGTTCTCGCTCCCCTATAGTTCTCTTCTGCTCCCTCAAATGGGCTTTTGCAGGCAGTAGAGATTCAGTTTATGCACATGCAGAATGGAGAAGACTTGCAAAGGGTCCAAGGTTATATCTCTGGGCATTGGCAGCTTCCAGAACTGATTCCCAGGTAGGAACAGGGATGACAGAAGCATCACGTGAAGCCAGGGGGCCTCAAAACGTTTTAAACGGGGCCAATTCACAGTCTCTCAGATTGTTGGGGGGGCGGACTGGGTAGGTGGGCGTGGCTAGGTGGTCATGTAACTGGATGGGCATGGCTAGGTCATGTGACTAGGTGGGTGCGGCCAATTTAACAATCCATTAAACATTGCACACAAATTAAACTTTAATTTGTTTTAGCAAATCTCAGCCACAAGGAGCTTCAGAAATATCTCTCCCTCCCTCCCTCCCTCCCTCCCTCCCTCTCTCCCCCCTCTCTCTGTCTCTCTCTTTATCTATCTTCTGGAGGCAGGGGAGGGGGAAAACAGGCCGTTTTCACCTTTTTTTGGCCTCCTGGGGTGTCTGTGCATCCCCTTTTTTCCACCTCCCCTGCCTCCAGAGTGTCTTTGCAAGCCAAAATTGTTGGCCTTACCTTTCAGTTCCAGCCCGCGGGGCTCCTGGAGGTAAGTCCTCTGCTTGGCCGAAGGGTGGTTGGGGTGATGTGGGCGGGGCAGCCTCGTGGTCCTGTGCGGGCCGGATTAATGGCTTTGATGGGCCACATGTGGCCCCCGGGCCGTAGTTTGAGGACCCGTGCTTTAAGCTATAATTTGCTTAGGGCTGGTTTACTGAATAAAGCACCGTTAGTGCACACGGTGCCAAGCATGCAGTTTAATACATTGTGAACAATGTTGCATCAACGAACCTTTCCTTGGTGATATTTTCCAGAAGAAAAACATGTTTTGTTGTTTTCTAAAAACAGTATCTTCTGTGAATATTCCCCCACCTGCCCGGAAGATGAGCAGAGATGCTTTGAAAGTCAAATTCAATTTATGGATTCTTTTTTATTCCACGCTGAGATACAATTTGTTGATTTTGATCGCATCTAAGCTAAGGCAGCTACTGGTAGATTTCTGGGGAATGCCAGAAATAATTCAGATTGCTGCAAGTCGGCTGTGAATCTTTTGGACTGTGGGTTGTAACTGAATTTTAATAGTGATGAGGAAGACCAAAAAAAGCCTTCTTAGTGCAGGTAGATGGAAACGGAGGGGCTTCTGTATCAGATTCTTGTTTTACAGGTCTAAAGCATTTGAGTGGACATTGCGAAACACACCAAGATGAAGTCTGGGACTGGCACCTCTTTGCATCCATGTGAAGTTGAAAAGGGGAAGGTTTTTTTGAGGGGGGGAGGTGGCAGCATTGGGGTGGGAACCTTGGGAACCTGTAGTTGAAGGTGGCTTGTCCTTCCCATAATGACCACCCAAACTGTTTGCAAAGCGTGGCTTTGAAGGATCTGCCCTTCCTGATTGCCACCGTCCCTGCTTCCCTTTGCCCTTTATCGGGGCACATGGGCACAGTTCCAGAGAAAACAAAAGGCAAGGGTTGCCCGTCCTTTCAGTTTTCTAAGAAAGCTCGTGAGTCTCAGTGGGGCATTCTTGGACATGGAGGTCTCCTGGAAACCACTGGGCACTCGTTGTTTTGCAGATGGCTCTCCAGTTCAGACAAGTCCCAAGTTTGGATTATAATTTTGAGTCAGCCAAGGAAGGACACTGAATGGCCCAGAGAATCAATCATTCAGTGGCTGTGTCAATTTGGGAGTTGAGTGGTCTGAATTTCCATAATCCACCAAATAGTAAGCAAATCAAATATGCTGGATTCCTACCACACTGAAGGTCTCTCTTGCATGCTGTGTGGATGCATCTGCTGGGTCTCTCCCTGGCTAAATACATTTGTGAGTGCCATTAATAAATTTGCCCAGTTCACAATCAGGGCATTGGATTTATTGCCACGGAGTAGCCCAGATGCCCCTGGCCATTCAAAAGCAGCTGGCAGACAGACTTGCTGCTTTCCTTTCAGCGTCCAGCATAGAAGTTCTGAGTTGAGTCCCAGAAGACCAGCCAGAAGGGATGGGTAGGTGGAGCTCCTGGTCTCACTTTCCATTTTACTCTCTTATTCCTGCCCATATCTGTAGTGCCCTCTGCTGGACGTTGGTCAACACTGCAAGCCCATCATGCTGGCTATCCTCACTGTTACTGTTTTGGTTTGTCACCAAGGATGATTGCAGGATACCCTCCAAAAAGGGCATTGCACATAAAATGCATTGCATCTAAAAAGAGGTGCAGCTGCAACCACAGTCACCATCTTAATTCGGCCATTACCCTCTGGAAATGTGTGTCTCCGAAGTGTTCCATTTGGGTTCATTTGAACAAAAGGTTTATTTTTGGCTGCCCAGTCTTGTCCTCGCGCTACTCTGTGGACCGTTGCTTTTCCCAGAGGCTCAGCCTGCTTGAGCTGTCTGCTGCCATTCGGGTTGACTCCCCTTCTATTGTTAACAGCCCAGCTATCAAGTTGTGCACACGGATTGTCAATGTATTCAGCCACGCTCTGCTGGCAAATAACAGAGTGGCTGAAGATTGCAGGAAAAAAGGGCTTCTGCTCCATCAGATCTCTCCCGAGCTCCCTGGGGGCCCAGAGAACCAGACTGGCCGATGGTAAATGCATCTTTCTCAGCCCCTGGAGCAGGAAAGGAGAGGAGGAAGCCCTCTCGGGGCAGGGAGAGAGACAAAAGCCAACAGGCTGAGAGCGCCTTTCCGCCTTTGGTCTCCAGAGCGGGGATGACCACATCTTCTCCCTATAGAATAACAACAACCGGGCTGGCTGGGGATGATGGGAAGTCTAGTCATCAGTGTCTTCAAAGGAGTCAGGCTGGTTTAGAAAAGACCGTACAGGTAGGCATGGACTTAGGACAAGTAGCTTTAGCAACCATTCAGAGTTTTCATGGGCCTGAGGGGTGCTTACAACCCGGATTCGAAGCTCAGACAGTCAGCCTGTGATCACATGACTGGACATCGGGTGCCAGGATCACATTTGCAGACGTTTGCAGTGTCTCCTAATCAGGTGACCTTGTTTTACGAAGGTTTTGACGAAAACTGGCAGTTACTTCCGGGTTTTGGCAAAATTGCACCTAAGGCGAACTATAGGTTCACAACAACTGTGCAGTTTGCTTAACATCTACTTCAAAGGGAGTCCTAAAATCAGGTCAATCACGTGACCAACCTGCTTTGCAACCATCATGGGTTACAATTGTGATGCTCCCATTACTGTCATAACTCAGGTATTATCATCCATTTGTGGCAGGAATAGCCCAAACCCCAGATGATAGGCTGAAAAACCAGATGGATCTTGACCAACGTCAACACTGGGCCCTAGCTAACACAGTGAAATTCAACGTAGAGAAAAGCAAGAAAAGCCAAAAGGACACACATAGACTGGGTGAAACCAGGCTTAATAGCAGTGACTGTGGGGGGGATCTTGGAGTCTTAGTGGACAATCAAATATGAGCCAGTAGTGTGCAGTGGCAGCCAAAAAGGCCAATGCAATCCTAAGTTGCATTAACAGAGGGATTCAATCAAGATCAAGAGAGCTACTAATACCACTCTATAAAAGCCTTAGTAAAACCACACCTAGAATACTGCATCAGTTTTGGACCCTGCACTATAAAAAATATGTTGAGACTCTAGAAAAAGTGCAGAGAAGAGCAACCAGGGTGATGAGGGGACTGGAGGCTAAAACATACGATGAACGATTGCAGGAACTGGGCATGGCTAGTCTAGAGAAAAGGACCAGGGGAGACATGATGGCAGTGTTCTAATATTTAAAGGGCTGCCACAGAGAGGAGGGGAGTCAAGCTGTTTTCCAAGGCACCTGAAGGTGAAACAAGGAACAATGGATGGAAACTGACCAAGGAGAAATTCAACATGGAAAGAAGGAGGAACTTTCTGACAGTGAGAACAATCAACCCATGGAACAGAAGTTGTGGGAGCTTCATCACTGGAGGCTTTCAAGAAGAGATTGGACTGCCATTTGTCAGAAATGGTGTAGGGCAGGGATATCAAACTAAATTTCTTCAAAGACTGGATCAGCATTGTAGTTCTCCTCTGCAGGCCAGCAGGGTGGTGGGGATACAGGACAGACGCCTCCCGCATCACCCTGCCAGCCAAAAGGGGGCACGTGTATGCCCCACGCAGCCCCATTTTGGCCTCCCTGGCCTCCAGCAGCATTCTGCCGGCCAAAAACGAACTAGGCAACGTGTTTTTGGCCACAGAGGCACCACGGGCCAGTCCTTTGATATTTCCAGGCCGGCCCCATGGGCTGGATTTAAGCACCCTGCAGGCCACATCCAGCCCACGGGCCTTGAGTTTGACACCCCTGGTGTAGATGCTCCTGTTTGGACTAGATGACCTGCAAGGTCTGTTCCAACTCTGTTAATCTGTTAATTTCCCAGGCACAATAAGACTGTAACATTCATAAGGAACATTTTATTTTCCAAATTGCACATAGACAATTTAACAGCAACAACTGCAAGAAAAATGTATTTCTAATACTGGTAGACTTCAATTTATCATTTAGTGACTGTTCAAAGTTACAACAGCACTGAAAAAAGAGACTGTTGACTGTTTTTACATGATCATTGCAGCATCTCCACGGACACATGATTTACATTCAGATGCTTGACAACCGACTCATACTTATGACCGTTGCAGTGTCCAGGAGTCACGTGATCACTTTTTGCAACCTTCTGACAAGCAAAGTCCAAGGGGAAGCCAGATTCACTCAACAACTGGGTTACTAACTTAGTAACTGCAGTGATGCACTTAACTGTGACAAGAAAAGTCATAAAATGTGGCAAAACTCAACTGTCTTGCTTAGTAATAAATTTTGGGGTCAATTATGTTCGTAAGTTGAGGACTACCTGTAATACCGAAGAATATTGAATTTTTCTCTCGTTTTCCGTTTCCATACTGGGATAAGCAGTGGGAGTTGCAAACCAATTTATTGGAAGGGAGAAGCGTGTTGAGATGGGTAGGTGGGATAGAGGGGTCACGATTGCCCATGTCAAGAGTAGAGGCAGAGGTTGTAGATCCAAAGTGAGGCTGCCAACTGGCCAGCAGATCGCCCCAATAGGCCAGGCTTACCTGCGGGCGTGCAGCAGGGATGCCCCCCTCCGGCCTCATTCGGTGCAAGGCCCGTTTCGCGTCATGGGAAGCTTGTGGGGTCGAATCCTCTACAGACTTTGCTGCTGTTCCTCCTTTTCTCCAGGCTATCTACAAAATGGTCTCATCAGTGATGAAGATGCCAGATGATGAATCAACCCCCGAGAAACGGACGGAAAAAATCTTTCGACAGATGGATACCAATAATGATGGTAAATGAGGAGACAGAGAGATTAAGACACAAGCGCATCAGTAAATCCAGAGCTTTTAAGCAAGAAGGCAGGAAAGCTGATTAAATACAGTGACAAGGGGTTGGGGGGGGGGGTTGCCCCACAGCTCTGTCAGGCTGGACAAGAGGGAGGCACTGCTGGCTAGTCATTTCTAGCATTTTACCTTAATATAGCCTTCCTTCCTTCTATGTGTCTCTTTCTTTCTCTTCCTTTCCCTTTGTCTTTCTTTCTTTCCTTCCTTCCCTTTTCTATGTGTCTCTTTCTCTTTCTTTTTCTTTCTCTTCCTTTCTCTTTGTCTTACTTTCCTTCCTTCCCTTTTCCTGTGTCTTTCTTTCTCTTTCTCTTCCTTTCCCTGTCTTTCCTTCCTTCCTTCCTTCCTTCATGTGTTTCTTTCTTTTTCTTCCTTTCCCTCTGTCTTTCTTTCTTTCCTTGCTTCTTCTATATGTCTCTTGCTTTCTCTTTCTCTTCCTTTCCCTTTTTCTTTCTTTCCTTCCTTCCTTCTTCTATGTGTCTCTTTCTTTCTCTTCCTTTCTCTTTGTCTTACTTTCCTTCCTTCCCTTTTCCTGTGTCTTTCTTTCTCTTTCTCTTCCTTTCCCTGTCTTTCCTTCCTTCCTTCTTCTATGTGTCTCTTTCTTTCTCTTCCTTTCTCTTTGTCTTACTTTCCTTCCTTCCCTTTTCCTGTGTCTTTCTTTCTCTTTCTCTTCCTTTCCCTGTCTTTCCTTCCTTCCTTCCTTCCATGTGTTTCTTTCTTTTTCTTCTTTTCCCTCTGTCTTTCTTTCTTTCCTTCCTTCCTTCTTCTATGTGTCTCTTTCTTTCTTTCCTTGCTTCTTCTATGTGTCTCTTTCTTTCTCTTTCTTTCCCTTTGTCTTTCTTTCCTTCCTTCCTTCCTTCTTTCATTCCTTTTTCTATGTGTCTCTTTCTTTCTCTTCCTTTCCCTCTGTCTTTCTTTCTTTCCTTCCTTCCTTCCTCCCTCCCTCCCTCCCTTCCTTCCTTCCTTCCTTCCTTCCAACACAAGCATATTACATTTGATGAAGAATAAGAAAAATAATCAGATGCCGCCCTTAAAAAAAGATCGTGTAGGTTACTTTTGCATCACTGCCCAGCATATGTTAGGCTTCTTGCAGGAAAATGCCCGGGTGCTCAGAGCAATGAATGGCCCTGCCCATTGGAGGAAGCCAGAGGGGGATGAGGGTCTGGGCTCAGTGGGCATCCGAAGTGTACTGTAAATGTCCCCTTCCTGCAAAAGCAGAAGCAGGAAAGGCAGCCGGGAATGGCCTTGGGCCTGGGGGCCTCTTTTTCCACCCCATCTTCCAGGCTGAGGGGTGGCTGCCCCTCCTGGTGGTGGGCTCGGCCTCTGCCATCCTGCTCCAGAAGTCAGCACGTCTGCACCCAAGAGAGGTAATCCTCAACTCACATCCACCCATTTATTCAAACAATTCAAAGTCAAAAGAGTGCTGGAAAAAGTGACGCATCAACCGGTCCTCAGCCGACTTCACTGGCTCTTCATGGTCACATGGTCACAATTTGGGTGCCTGGAAACCCACATGTGTTCATGGCTGTTGCAGCATTTGCAAGCTTCCAACAGACAAAGTCGATGGGAAAGCTGCCCAGAGGGTTGCAGGTTGCATTCACGCAATGCCTCGCTTAAAAACCTCCCCCCAAAAGGTCACAAAATAAGGTGTGGTTGCGCAATGCCTTGCTTAACAACTGCACCACTTTATGATTCATTTTACGGCCTTTTTTGTGGTTGTAAGTCGAGGATACCTGCATAAGAGTTTGGTTTGCCGCATTCTCTCATTGTGTGCAGAGATCCAGAGGCAGCCATGGGCCCAACAAGATCTGCCCGCTTAAAAGCAGCCGTGGCATTCCAGCATTAGGAGCTCAGCCGCATCCAGTGAGGGGTCTTCTCCACCTGGGGAGTCCTTTGCGCCTCCCTGGGAACTGTGGGCTGAAGCGGCAAGAAATTGGCTGGGCTGAAAAGTTTTTCTGTCAGATTTCCCAATTTTGGAAGAGGCCAAGGATTGCAGTTGGCATCCTAAGGTTGCACTGACAGGGCCCTCCTTTTGCCTGGGAGGCAGGGAATCGGCAGGCAGGCACAAAAGTCAAGAGTGTGGCCCAAACCATCAGGGCTGTGACCAACTACTGGGCCACCACCTACTTGAAACTGGGCCGCAGGAGAGACGGGCAAGCAGCATGTGTGAAGCTCTACTTGTGCGAGCAGCAGGCATTTGCGTGAGCAGAGGGCACTAGCCCTTGCGTGTGCTCCATTTGCACAAGTGGAGGGCACACGCACCTGCCACACACACAAATGGAGCTGTGCGTGGATGCCTGCCACTCACACACACCCTCCCCCCCTCCCGGTGCTGGCCTGGGCTGCTAAGCCAGAAAGTTTGGGGCCCGCTGCTTTAAAGGTAAGGTTCCCCTCGCACATCTGTGCTAGTTGTTTCCGACTCTAGGGGGCCGTGCTCATCTCCGTTTGAAAGCCAAAGAGCCAGCGCTGTCCGAAGACGTCTCCGTGGTCATGTGGCCAGCATGAATCAAAGGCGGAGGGAATGCTGTTACCTTCGCACCAAAGGTGGTTCCTATTTTTCTACTTGCATTTTTACATGCTTTCAAACTGCTAGGTTGGCAGAAGCTGGGACAAGTCACGGGAGCTCTTGCCATTTACACGGCGCTGGGGATTCGAACCGCCCAACTGCTGACCTTTCTTATAGCCACTGAGCCACCGTTGCCTTTAGGCCAATGTAAATCTGGCCCATCCCTCCTGATCAAAAAGCTTGAGTTACTACTACCAAGGGGAGGGGGCTACAATTGTGACCTATTGTGATTGTTTTGACATGCCCCCCTCCCCCATGGTGGGCAGTCTTCCCTGGCCAGGCCCAGCCAGCCACCCCCTCTGCCTCTGCAGCTGCTCAAGGGAGACGGATGGGCGTTTCAGCCAGCTGGGTCTGTAATGTGGGGAGATGACTCTGCTGCTCCCCCACCTTAAAGAGAGACCCAAATGATGGGGGTGAGGAAGCATATCGCCCCTCCCGCAGGTCAAGAGAAGGGCCTCGGGGCAGAAACAGGCCTAAAATAACGGACGGGTAAAAGAAGGCGTTTGATGCTGCGGGTATTCCTCACCTTACAACCATATTCTTTTAGCAGCCACTCAAGGTTACAGCGGCACTAAAAAAAGTGACTTACCACTGGTCCTCGGCCTTATGACTGTCTCAGCCTCCCCATGGTCACATGATTGAAATGGACGCATGGCAATGGGCAAGTGCTTACGGCGGTTGCAGAGTCCTGCAATTGCCAGGCGCCACCTTCTCTGCCCGCTTCCGACAAGCAAAGCAACCACATGCATTGGCGCTTACCCGTCACTCCTGCAGCCCGGTTTCCAACAGGGGAGGGCTTGGTAGTGGGTTAGAGCCCAGGGGCTGAAATCATCCCCACCAAATATCCCATTGGTAGAAATCAAGGAGCAGCTTTTCTGCTCCGTTCTCTGCCACCAAAGATTGTGCAACTGAGTCAGCACTTTTCACCTTTCGGGTATTTATTGAAAGCCTTGATCCTCCTTCAGAGGGACGGAGCTCCACTTCTGGCCTTGGCTGGTAGCAGGTTTCATCCAGAGCAGCTCCCTCCTTCTCACCAAGAGGTCATCCGGAGGAAATGTTGACCGCTTCCCAATGCCAGGCCAGCTGCTCCCTGCCCAGGATGCCCACCCACCCTTGGCCCCCTCCCTCCAGAAAACCATGCCGTGAGGGGCCACCAGGACGGCAAAGGGGTCTGAGTGGTGGAACTACATCATGAGCGAAGTGACCACGGTTGAGAAACACTGGTACAGCAGGTGGTCCTTGGCTAATGACCGGTTGCTTAGCGTCCATTCAAAGTTGCAACAGACACCCCACTCCCCAACGGTATTTATGACCTGGTTCCAGAGTTCTGACAGCCATGTGACCACCTGCCAGGCGCTCGGCCACTGAGTGGTGCAGCTGCAGCCCCACCTCCACTTCCCCTTGAGCCCCCTTCTCTGTCCCTGGAGGGCTCCCTAAGCGCCCACCTTCACCAGGGGCCGAGGCTGGCCGCTCACATGCCCACAAGCTCTTCGTCTGTGTCGGGAAGAGCCCAGGCCAGCCTGGAAGGATGAGATGGGCAGCTGAAAGGCAAGACATCAGCATAGGGAGTTTGACAGGAAAACCTCATTGACACCTGAGAAGGGGGGCGGGGGGATCCCATGCTAGCTCTGCTGAAGCTCTGGTCAAACCACGACGCACCTTTGCAGGAATCCTTGATCAAAAGGCACGGTAGATGAGCTTGGCCCAAGGAGGGCTGGAACGTCAGGTGAGGATGGAGGGCCCAGAGAGGCTGTTGGGCAATAGAAAACTCTCAGGGAAGACGGAAGCAAGCAGGCTCTCCCAGGGGTCCCTTCTGGGAATTCTGCCCATCTGGGGCTGGCAGCCCCCCCTTCCTTTGCTGTGCCTGACAGCACCCCCCTTTCTCCTTTCCAGGCAAACTGTCCCTGGAGGAGTTCATCAAAGGTGCCAAGAGCGACCCCTCCATCGTGAGGCTGCTGCAGTGCGATCCCAGCAGTGCCTCCCAGTTCTGAGCACCTCCCCACTGCCCAGGAGGCTCTGGGTGAGCCCACCTCCCCAGGCAGCACCCACGTTCACCGGGCGTCTCCGAGGAAGTCACCAGCCTCCTCCCGTTCCTGCTTGGACATCGAAGCGAGGAGCCCCTGCCAGTCGACTGAATTTTCTTCCGACTCACAGATATCTTTCCTTTTCCTCCTCCCCCCTCAACACTGTAGCTTGGTGTGAATGTGACACGACATGGGGTGCACTTGAGGGGGGGGAGGGCAAAGCCGGAGTCTGAGGACCAGCTGGTCTTCTGTCCCTCCCCCCAGGTTGGGGACAGCCGAAGGGGGCGCTCGCCTGCTGCTGGCTCACGGCCCACTCGTATTCCCACTGCAGGGCTCCGAGTGCGAGAGCAGCTTTTGCTGGCGAAAGTAAGGTCTGTAGCCTGAGGCTCCGGTTGCAAATGCCAATGAAATCGAAAGGCCACCGAGAGGGACCCCGGCGTATGCCTGGACAACTCCCGGTCGGGCAGCGTATAAATTTAATAGATTAGCATAATAAATTATTAAAATGGCACTAAGCCAGATCAGTTATGTACACGAAGTGCAAGTCTCTGCTTTGCATTATTTAGGAGGCCCTCAGTGGAGCAAATCTGGCATTTCCAAGCAGGGTCTGTGTAATGCTGAGGATCATTTGGATAAGCACCCTTAAGGCTGGGCAGCCGTCAAAAGTGCTTGGGGGGAGGGCTGCTTCTGCTCCTTCCAACGCAAGCATCTTCCTTCCTTCCTCCCTCCCTCCCTTCCTTCCTTCCCAGGAGCAGAGAAGCCCCCCCCGAGGTCCAAAGCATTTTGTTCCTGCCCAGCTTCGATCTACATTCAGTGCCATTGAATGCAAATGACCTTAGCTCACCTTCCGCAGCCCAGAGCAGACCCCTCCACAAAGACTCACAGCCACACACCCCCACCTTCTGCCCCAGCTGCAGCAGACACCCCCCCCCCCCCCATGCCAGCCCGTTTGATTCTGGTTTGCAGCAGAGGGGGAGGAGGGGTGTATCTCACCCAGGGTGCATTCGATAGCCCAGCCCCCCCCCCTCCAAGGGACACAGCACCCCCAAAGCTTTGGGAGCAGCGGAGGGGCTGAGCCCAGAGGGGGGAAGAGACCAGCATGCAGAAGCTGCCAACCAGAGCTTGGTGTGAAAAATGTATGTGTAGAATTATTTGTTGATTGTCTTACCTGCTTTTCATTATAAAACGATCCCAACGCAGCCGCGAAAGAATCACAGCCTGCAGATTTCTTTTGTGCTTGGATGTCCACTCAAAGTTCATTTCCTCCCAAATTACAGAGCCAAATTCTCTGATTTATTGCCGCTCGCTTTGGGAGGGACCAAAGAAGCCATGATGTTGCTGGGTGGTAACTTGTGCCCCCCACCCCATGGTGGTTAAATGGTTTTGCCTGCCTCCCCCCTGCTTCTTAGGGAAGGTGGCCGGGGGTGCAAGTGTGAGCTTCCTGGAGTGGATGTACACCTTCGTGCAGGGTTTTAGCCTAGCCAGAGCTCTCCAGCTGCATCGTCTCCTGGCTGCAGCCTCCCTGCTGAGGGTAACACTTCCCAGAGGAACATCCAGGACCGGGACTGGGGGAGCCGTGGGCCCCCACTCAGACTCCGGCCTTCCTGCAGAGGCTGTCCATCAGGCAGGGATGTCAGAAAGCCCAGATGGCGGCCACAGCCATCCAGTCAAAGGCCCCTGCCCTCCCTCCCCTTTCAGCCACTGAGCTCCTCCCCATTTCCTGAAGCCAAGGGGGGCAGGCAGGGCACCAAAGCCCAGGCCTCCCATCTGGCAGAATTGGGCAGAAGCCCTGCTCTCTGGGTGCCAGCCAGCTTTCTTGCTCGCAAGGGCCCCCCACAACCATACATTACCCACCCACCCTCCCTGATTTTTGGACTACCAGCGTCAGGCGATGGCCGAGAGGACAGGATCTGTAATAGGGAGGACCAGAGTTTGGAGAGAAGCATCAGAGCAAATTATGAAGCCTTCTAGAGATGATGAGGCCCCTCTGGGTCAAACGGGAGCCCTTGATGAGAGAAAGGCGCCTATGGAAGCTTTTCCAGGATGCTGGAATTCTAGCGCTGCAGTCCCAGAGGCGGCTCTGCATTTGGGCTCCCGGCTCTTCAAGCAGCAGCGTACATGGACGGCCTTGTTCCCTGTGAACGAACCCCCAGAAGCTCAAATGAGGGAACGGCCTGCAAGCTGCAGAGGGTGGGAAGCTGAGAAGGAACTCAGAAGCCAGCAGGAAAGGAAGTCCCGGGTCTCTGCCAGTTCTTTCAATTCATTGGTTAGATCTTTATTCCATCTTTGGCCCAAGGGTTTAAGGCAGAAAATAGTACTCCATCCTCCTGGCATTCCCCACAACAACCCTGTGAGGTAGGTTGGCTGAGAGTATATTGCTGGACCAACATTCCCCCCTCCCCCCAGGGAGCCTCTGGGGCTCAAACTGGCCTGGCATCTCTCTTCCCCAGGACGCCAGCTGAGACCTCCCCAATCTGCCTCCTTTGCAGCTGGTTGATCCATTGCCCCCCCCCCCCAATCCATTATTTCAGTAGATTTGCATATTTACAGATATAAGCAAAGCGAGGGAGGATTTGCAGTTTTGTCAACAAACCAATAATCTAAAGGCTGTTTCCCATGGTTTTCAATGGAAACGACTAGAGGTTTTCAGTCCCTATTTAAGCTGTGATAGCAAAATACAAACTTAGTGAAAGCAACATGTCAGAGAGGTCCGTCCTCTCTGGAGCCTCTTCTCTGGCCACCAGGCTCCCGTCACTCTGGGTGACTTTGCTCCTGAGAACGACCCAGAGCATCATTGGCCCCCCCTGAAGAGAACACCGGGTTCCGTCCAGATGTTCCAGTAATGTTGCAACCTGCAGCCTGCCCATCCTAGGAGAGCCACACATGAGGGTAGGCGCATGTGTGCATCAGAATACAAGAGGAAGAGCTCACGGCCTCGTTTGAGAAGTCAGAGCTAGAAACCTCGTCCAGAGGACGAGCGGGAGAAATGCATAAACACAAGAGGGTCCATTGCTTGGAAGAAGCCGCGGCAGCAGACCTCAGCCATTTCTCTCGGCAGGCTCCAGCCCTCCCAGCGGTCAGGGAAGTCAGATGGTGACACTGACCAGGGACGGTCGGGAAGGTGCCACAGAAGAGTCCGTGAGGGTTTCGCCTGCCAGGCTCCTCTGAGCGACACGCTTGGCCTCTACAGCTGCACAACGCCCAAGCGCTCCATCCTCAGCAGATCCTGTCCCTCGCGGGAGTCTCTGCTCTGGGCGGTGACGAACGCCAGCGAGATCTTTAAAGCAAGGCAGTGCCATCAGTCAAAAGGGAGGCCAACCCTTTCCCCCCTTCCCCCCACCCCACTGCAGGACACAAGCATCTAGGGTGGCTCTGGGGATTGGCTCCGGCCAACGTACTAGGTAGGACTTGGAGATGACCTGCAGCTGTGCCTCTCCTACCCATTAACGACTCTCGCAGGGCACATGAACGGCATCCAGAATCAAAGTCTGCAAGAGGCAGCCACACTGCTGCAACTGACACCCTGCCTTGCACTGAAATGACAAGAGGGTCCAGCCCCCCCCCCCTTGCAAATGTTGACACACAAGCACTCCCCGATTTACAATCATTCACTAAGCGACTGAAGTTACAACACCACCGAGAAAAGTGACTTACAACCAGCTCTTGCAACTCAACAACTATTGCAGCACCCATACAGTCTTGCAGTCAGAATTCGGCTGTTTGGCAACTGGCCTGCATTTCCAATGGCAGAAGCTTCCCGGGGTCACGTGGTCCCCATTTGCGGCCTTCCCGATCGGCTTCTGACAAGCAAAGCCAATGGGGAGGATGGACTCACTTAAAGACAATGCGATTCACTTAACAACTGTAGCAGAAAGATTGCACAATCCAGCCTGACCCACCCAACATCCACCTTGCTTAGCCACAGAAACTCTGATGCCAATTGTGGTCGTAAGTAAAGGACGACCTGTACCCCTCCCCCCATTGGTGTCAAGCCAGCCTCTCCTCATTTGCGTCTTGGTGTTTCAGCCGATGCGTATTTTTAGGGAAATCTTTGCTTTCCCTCCTAACCATGAAGGACCGCGAGGCTGACCCCGGTCCCTGCCCTTCCTCTGCTGACCTCCCTGCCTGAGTCAAGTCAGCAGCAGTGGAGCCCCTGGCCTGTTGTCAACAGGTATTTTTGGTAAGGCCAGATTTAATGAGATGCAAATTGATGAGTAGGGGGCAAACAACCAATTATTTAAATCTGGCCTGACTACTAAAGCCTGCTTCAAAAGCCTCAAAGGCTCAGATCTAAACCAGAATGCCTGATAGATGCATAATCAGATCCTGCAGAAACCCAGCATGAGGCCTTCTGGGGAAGTGCTCTGGGTCTCAACATGAAGAAGCCCCCAGTCTTTGGCCACAAACCGAATGCGGCAATTTGGCTGCGTATTGCGAAGGGGAAGAAGGGAGTGGAAGCGTGTAATAGGCCTTTCTCCAAAGCACGGAGAAGGACCTGGGCTGGATCCGGTGGGCCCTAGGAAGCCCTCTCTTCTTTTTCCCCAACTGTCCTCCTCCAACTCTGCAGGGACCGGGGCGCGGGGGGGGGAGATTTACCTTCTTCTTGCGCTTCCCCCTGCGACAAAGCTTCAAGTTCAGGATCGTAAGAGTGATAAGAAAGCAGCGGATGCTGAAGATGATCTCCACGGAGTCCAAGAGAAAGGAGATCCCCCAGAGGACCAGGGCAGAACTCTGAGGAGAGGGAAGGGAAGGTCAGAAATACGTCCACCCACTTTCAGCTCAACTGATGGAGCCACCCACCCAGGCCAACTTCCAGCCACCAAGGATGAGCCATCCTGTCCAGGGGGCTGAGCAACCCAATTGCAGTGCAGAAATGACACCCCCAAAGTATTGCTGAGCCTTTTCCCCTGGGAGCCACTTCAGGGAGATGAAGCCCCCGGTTCTAGAGAAACCCCTTCCCCACCACAGCCGCCTTCTGGCAGCAGGAGCTCTGGGTCCCTTTTGGCAGACTTACATAGATCCCCGTGGGGTCGAAGGGGCACTCGTGGGTGATCTGAATGATCTCCATGTCAGCAAAGGTGCAGAGGGACAGAAAGGCATGGCCCTTGTTGGCAAAGGTTAGGCCAATGGCCACCGCCAGCCCCACCAGGCAGAAGAGCGAGAGGAGGCTGCTGCTGATGCAGAGGGAGAAAACAGCCCATGCCTGCAAAGAGAGAGAACTCGGGAGCTCTGGTGCGAATCCTCCTTTGGCTAGCAAGACCACACACTGACCGTTACATTTATTTATTTTATTCTTACATTGGTTTGATAAGCTCCTCCGTCTCCCAGATAGAACTCTGGGAAGTCACCAGGAAACAACAGGAAAAATTTATCAACAGAATAACCAACAGTTGCTGAGGACAAACGCATAAACACTCCACAATACCAATCTCACGGGGCACCTAACCTCCCAACCTTCCAGAGGGCAGGGGCTGCCACAAAAGATATAGGGAGCAGGAGGATTCAGAAAAGACGATAAGCCACAGGCCAGAGCTTACAAAATACAATGGATGGGTTCACTCATTACACAAAACCTTAATCCTTTCTGCTTCAGTGTTAAAACAATTAGCTTAGCCACTTCACAAAATTAATGCAACTTTCCAAATTCATACAATACACAACATACGATGTTACAGTGGTGGGTTCCTACCGGTTCGGACTGGTTTGGCCAAACCGTTAGTGCTGACTGCAAGCCGAGAGCGAACCGGTTCTCTGTTTCCATAAAAGTGGGCCCGCCCACCCGCCCACCCACCTGCCCCTGAGTTAAACTGACCTTCATTTCTGCTTCTGAAGTCCAGCTGATCAGTGGTGGCAGATTGAATTGCTCAGCTGTTTCCCTTGCTCCTTTCTTTGTTTGCAATGTGGAAGTTCCCTTTTGGCTAAACTGCGCACGCGCCTGAAGCAAACCAGTTGTGCAGCCAATAGGAACCCACCCCTGCTATGTTAAAATATGGCTTCTTTATTTTGGGTTCAGTTTGTGAAGTGAACATAGAGTGATAGAGACCTAGGTGAAACTGGCAAAACGGCTTTCTATAGACAGAGGTCGAACTCAGAATAATTCAGAAGTCACTTGAAGTTTGGGGAAGAGAAGTCAAGTCCACCTCATGTGTGAACCCAGCTGAACTAGAAGCAAGCAATATTATGAATGCCATTTGAGAATTTCAAAGGATGTTACATGTGATACCTCCCAAATGTCTTGGGTTTCGATTCCAACAGTCCTCGGACTGTAAATTCTAGGAAATGGAGTCCAACACAAATGGAAGGAAGGAGACCTGGGAACTGGTGTCCAAGCCATTTAAAGCAAGTTTTTTCCCCAATCTTACCAATTTTGAGCTGTCCCCCATGTTGGCTAAGAAACCTTGATCTAAAGGGCTTCATGTTCACAGAATGAAGAAAATCTTCCCCAGCAAACTAAAGTTTTGGAGCAGGCAGCTATAATAAATGTAATCAATCAATCAATCAATCAATCAATCATCCTGCCAGAAATGGCACAAGCTCTTCCAGCGTGGATAATGGCAAACTGAATGTTTCTTAAGGAAACTATTGCAGAATGGAAGGAAGCCTTTCAGGATGATTTTTATGCTTCCTGGATATTGATCTGCATTTTGGATAGTTTAATTAGTGCATTGTTACATAAGTGACACAATTCTGTGCAAAATTTTCCACTACAGCAGCATTTAGAATTTGCATTTTAGGGAAATAATTTGCATAGATAGATGTTAGATAATTGCACATCTTCCATATGACTTCCCTATATTTTAATTCATTGTTTTTCTTATTCTATTTGTAGAGGCATTTATATTAAACAGTTTTGTAGTCTGCCTAAAAAACTCTCCTTACTGGGCATTTCAAAATATAGTACATAAACCAAGCAGAGCTACATGCAAAGGCCCACTTATAGTTCCTTCCCAATAAAAAATGTATAAGGGAACTACAAAAATACCCTCCATAGCTGGGAAAGCTGTTTACTTAAAGCATCATTTTATGGAGTTATTGCCTGCTCTTGGGTGGAACAGGGAGCGAAGAGCCTGATGACCCTGAAGATAAGAAGATTGTGGGTGTGGTGAAGGTGTGGTAAGGAGAAAAAAATGAGGCTCAAGGTTAATCCATTCTTTCCTAACAGAGTTAGCAAGAGCGTCTGCAAACCGTTGGGGGTCTAGCCTATTACGGAGTTCTTATCCAGGAATCTAGCTCATTTTCTGACTGCAGGGATTTCTGCTCCAAACTGCCACAGGGACAAGGTTGCTTACCAGTGGTTTTTGGGACATGTATCTGGAAAGCACAACGGCTGCTATTCCACAGGTTATTGTCTGTAAAGGGAAAACCAGGAAATTACCCCCACGCAAAGACCAGCAGCAACAGCAGATTACAGTACGGTGATGCAATTCCCCCCTCCAGATGTTGTCTTCAAGATAGAATTCTAGCAAATTGAGAACAGCTGATGACTTTGCAGGAATTAGTTTTGATGATTCCAAGATCTAAAGTGATTGTTCTATTATTCGAAGGAATTTGAAATCTCTGGCAAGGGAATAGCTTTGGAATCACGCTTGCCTTTTGCTACTGCAGAATCATTCCAACTTCAGTCACAACACATTAGTACCACATTTGGCACAATTCCCAACATTCTCATTAAGAGAGGAAGAAGATCAGACGGCACTTATTTTGTGGGTGCCCATCAGAACCAGTAACTGATTTTTGCTCTGTTTCTGACTTTAAAGTAGTAAAGTATGGCAGTTGAAGTGATAATTATTTGCATCTGACATTTTTGATTGGGAGCTAACTTATCCAGGGGACCCTGCATCATCTAGGGGGAAGAATGAGCTTGCCTCTGGTACACCCTGCGGGCCAAGCCTGATTCTGCAAGACAGCAGAACGGGGAGATGGACCGGTTGGTCCTTCCACCAATCCCTCCGTATCGTATAAACCAAGCTACCTACCAACATGGCCGAGATGGCCAAAATGATGTTAGAAATGGCATACTGCAACGAAATGGTATCTTGGGGGTTGGCAATGTGGCGCAAGACCGTCCCATTGACCAGGGCTCCCGAAATGAAGTTCAGGTGACCAATGACAATCAGTATGAGTCCTGTTTTCATCAAGAGTTTCTGGGAGCTGCTGGTGTCAATCATATCTGAGAAAGAAACACATTTGTTCCAGCACACAGTTTTCACCACAAGAAAGGAGGAGAGAACTAGACACACTGCACAATGTGAAGTTTTACATAGCAAGAGCAGGCCTGCTGAGTCAAGTGCAAGAGGCATCTCTGTTCCTAATGCAGGGGCCAACCTTATCCCTCTGGGAAGCATCTCCCCCTGGTGCTCCTCATCACGCAACTCTCTAAGCTTTGCTGACTCCTTCCTTCCTTCCCTCCCCCCCTCCCTCTCTCCCTAACTCTTTTCTGAAGCAACCTCAGCTACAAGGAGGATTTCACTTTCAGATGATCATCCTAAGGGTTGGAAACATGGTGAAAATATGTTGGAGGAAAGTCACATCTCACAGATCTCGGAGAACAAAGTGAGGAGGGAGCTACCAACAGAGATCATCCGAGGAACATAGTTTACTTGGACTTACTTGTCAAAATCCCTCCCCAAAGGCTCCTCTGTGAATTAAGGCAATCTGGGATACGTGAGGGGGCTTCCGATAGGTCAGTAAAGCTGCCGAAAACATTAATAGCGGGGACGTCGTATAATGGAATCTGTCCAGATGTTTTCCCCCTAACAATTTATACTAGGACTGCTCTTCTCAGCTTAGTTACAAATGATTTGGCCAAATTTCAGGGAACATCAAATATTTTAGACTGATTAAAACAAAAAAAGGTCTGTAAATGCAATTTAGGGTAAGCTTTAAAAAGCAAGCTATGGTAAATGCTCTGATGCTGCTAGATGTGCAGAGAAAAGGAGCTGTTCCCTGACAGAAATATGCCAGAAGCATTATCTCGGCTAAGAAACAATAAAGAATTAAAGAAGTCCTGGGAAGCAAGATAATAGTCAAAAGGTAAATGCCTTCCTGATTTACTGGGTGCAAGCAGGAGGGGAGGAGAACCCCAGTCAGACTTGCAAAATTCTGTTATGATTTACATGATCTTGATCTGGCTTTCCTGTGGAGAAGAGTTTCTGGCCTGGTCTGCCTAGTGCAGCGGTTCTCAAATAGTGGGGCGCGCCCCCCCTGGGGGGGCGCGAGGCTCTGTAAAGGGGGGCGCGAAGGCTCCCTTTCCATCTGGGTGCAACGGCGGCGAAGGCGTGGGCGAGGCATAATATATCCCGCCTGGAAGTGGCAGCACTTCGGACTGGATTTTCATTGGAGCCGCGGGCTGGAGCTGTGCAAGAAGCCTGCTCGGGCGGGGGTGGGAGGGAGGGAAGCATGGGACCGCCAGTCTTCGCCACCGCGTAGCTCGCCTCCCCGCCAGCAGCTCCACTGCCAGCATTCCATCTGGAAGCGGAAGCGCAACAGCCGCTGTTGGGGAAGGGACAAAGGGGCGGCGGTCGCCCGATCTTGCCACCGCCACCCCTTCGCCCCTGGTAACGGCGACTGTTGTGCTGCTGCTTCCAGCTGGGATGCTGGAGGAGCTGCTGGCAGGGAGGGAGGGAAGAAGGGCAGAAGGGAGGTGGAAGGAAGGAAAGAAAAGCAGACACGCAGGAGGGAAAGAGGAAAGAAGGCAAGCAGGCAGGAAGGAGGCAGAAGGAAGGAGGGAAGAATGAAACTGGAAGGGAGGCAGGGAAGGAGGGAGGGAGAAAGGAAGGATAGGAGGATAGGGAAAGAGGAAAGAAGGCAGGCAGGCAGAAGGGAGGGAGGTGCAAGGAAGGAAGGAAGCATAGATAAGCAGGAGGGAAAGAAGGCAGGCAGGCAGGAGGAAAGAGGAAGGAGGGAACTGGAAGGGAGGCAGGGAAGGAGGGAGGGAGAAAGGAAGGATAGGAGGATAGGGAAGGAGGAAAGAAGGCAGGCAGGCAGAAGGGAGGGAGGTGCAAGGAAGGAAGGAAGCATAGATAAGCAGGAGGGAAAGAAGGCAGGCAGGCAGGAGGAAAGAGGAAGGAGGGAACTGGAAGGGAGGCAGGGAAGGAGGGAGGGAGAAAGGAAGGATAGGAGGATAGGGAAAGAGGAAAGAAGGCAGGCAGGCAGAAGGGAGGGAGGTGCAAGGAAGGAAGGAAGCATAGATAAGCAGGAGGGAAAGAAGGCAGGCAGGCAGGAGGAAAGAGGAAGGAGGGAACTGGAAGGGAGGCAGGGAAGGAGGGAGGGAGAAAGGAAGGATAGGAGGATAGGGAAAGAGGAAAGAAGGCAGGCAGGCAGAAGGGAGGGAGGTGCAAGGAAGGAAGGAAGCATAGATAAGCAGGAGGGAAAGAAGGCAGGCAGGCAGGAGGAAAGAGGAAGGAGGGAACTGGAAGGGAGGCAGGGAAGGAGGGAGGGAGGAAGGGAGGGTGGAAGGAAGGATAGACAAGTAAGAGGGAAAGAGGAAAGAAAGCATGTGACTATGGTGGGAGACGAGGAAAGACCGGTGTGCTATGTTATGCAGAGGTGTACTTATAACAATTTTATAGACAAATGATACTATTTACAGTCACGCGGGGGGGGGGGGCGCGAAATGTTTTCTTCTTCCTGGGGGGGGCATGACAGAAAATAATTGAGAAGCACTGGCCTAGTGGGACTGACACTAGAAACTTGGGATCTAAGCTGATTCAAGCATCCTGATGGAAAAACAGCTGCAAGCCCAGCCAGGACCAAGAAGGTGGGCAAAAGCTTTTGGACAGCCGTGGCTCAGGTAGATAAGGTCTGACCCTGTAGATGCAGCTGAACTGCAGTTCCCATCACCCTGGTCAGTTGGCCAACCGGGAGATATAGAGAGAGATGAAGTTTAGAACACCGGAAGGCAACCGGTTCTCCCACTCCTACACCAGATCAACCCTACTCTTGAGTCCCTTCCCATGAACCTACCTATCTCTTTATCTTACAGCTTTTAATTAACTTCTGTGAGTTTTCACTTGGCTGTTGTTCAGGAGAAGGAAGATGCCCCATCTTCTTCCTTCTTCAGAAGGAACACAGAACTTGGCGAGGGGAGGGGTCTGTGGTCCTGGCTGTGCCTGGGTCATATACCCTGCAGCATCTCTTCCATGACAATACTGGGGAAGTGGTGCCATGGGCTCAGCAGGGATGGGCAGTTGCTCCCCCAGCCAACGTATCTCCCACAGGTTGAGCCAGGGGCCATAAGGAAGTGGATAAGGTAGTGTTTCCTTTGGGAAAGAACCAGGGCCTTCCTTTAAAGATTAGCCATTGCTTAAACAGCAGAATGAATGAGGCCAGAAGAGCCCATAAATCTACACAAGCTACAAGGTGGGGGGGGGGGAGAAAGAGAGGCTGTTTGGAATACAACTGGCCCTCTTGGGCCATGATGCAGGGACTCTGCTTCTCCAAAATCTGGTTGGGCAGCTGAATTCCCATCTCTTTTGTTCACCTGACTTTAAATTTCTCCGGGACAAATAGGTGTGTGTGTGTGTGAGAGAGAGAGAGAGACAGAGAGAGAGAGAGAGAGACAGAGAGAGACAGAGACAGAGAAAGAGAGAGCCTTTAAAATTTTCTAGTTATGGAAAGTTTGTCTAGATCATTTTTAGATGATGCGCATGACTTTTCCATATTCAGTTCAATATGGAACCGAATATTTCATATTTCAGAAATATAGGAATATTTCTTCAGAGAGTCATTTACATGAACGGTTTTGCAGTCTGGCCCCTATCCATTTTCATTATTGGATTGAAAAGAATTATACTAAATAAATCAAGCATAGACCTGTCTGTAAATTCCTTTTACAGGAATGTACAGAAAGGTTGTTTGTAGCAGAATTGCTCCCAGTAAGTGTTAAAAAAGATAACTATAACAAAAATAACCATATTTGGAAAAGGCTGTTTGCATTTTTTGGTGTTAACCAAAATAGTAAATAAAGATAATTTTGTTTTGACAGAGCAAACATTTTCATTAACTAACCACTTTCTCCCAACACTCTCCTGGGGTTTAACGCATAAGAACTTTTCATATTGCAACGCTTACATTTGTCCCCCTGCTCTGCATGATCTCCCAATTACAAATGTAAGACCAGCGAAATGTATGCTGGAAATACTCATTCAAACTCGTCCTAATGTGCTAAAAGACAGAGATGCTATGCACGGCCATGTGCTTTTCGTTGCATCAATAAACCTAAATCTGATTTCTAATTTCAGCACCCCGGACTTCCGAACCCCGGAGCTGAGCCTGGAAGGAGCCCCCCCCCAACTCGGAGCCTGAGTGGCCCCCAAAGCCCGCTTGCGAGGCAGCCAGCGGGGGGGGGGGGGGAAGAGGGGTCTGCCCAATTTCCAGTCCCTTTCCTCCCCCGCCGGAATGCCAAGCACGCCCAGCGCCCGCTTTTCCCCAAGAGCCCCGGGGCCGGGCAGGGGCCGGGCGGCCCCGCGGAAAAGGCCTCTGGAAGGCCGATCGGGCCCCCAACGGCGGCCGCCCACCCCCCGCCTCCCCTCGGCCGGAGGGAGCGGGCGCCGCGGGACTCCCCTCGCCCAGGCGACCCCCGGGGGCCGTGCGGAAGTCGGGCCACCCCCGCTGGGACGGGCGCCGCTCAGCCCCCGCCTGGCCGCGCCGTGGCCGCTGCAGGAGCCCCGAGAACGGCGCGCCTCTCCCGGCCACCTGTCCCGGCTCCGTGGCGCTCGGGTACCTGCTCCTCCCGCTCCGGCCCTTCGCCCCTTCCTCTTTGGCCGGCGGGCCCCGAACAAAAGGCGCGGCTCCACCTTCGGCCTCCGCGAGCGGCAGACGTGACTCACCTGCCGGCCCCACCCGGCCCAGCCGCTCCCTCCTGCCGCCGCCGCCGCCGCCGTGCTGGGCGCGCCCCGGGCCAGGCGACCGCGGGGAAACAGAGGAGGCCGGGCCGGGGGCGGGTTTGGGGTCCAGGCGGGGGAAGCCGAAGGCCCCCCAAGCAGCCCCTTAGCCGCCGTTGCGGAGCCTCGCTTTGCCGAGTCCGCCCTCCGGCTGCTTTCGGCCAAGGGGGCCGCGGGAAGCCAGCCAGCCTCAGCCGGGGCAACCCTGCGCTAGGCAAACGCCACCCTCGCTCTCCGGGGGATCCTGGGACCTGAAGGGCCGCGACAAAGTTGCCGGGCCGAGGAAGGCGGAAGGAGGAGGAGGAACCCCGGGAGAGTCAGATAGGAGGCGTGAAAAAGTCCCCTTTCCTTTTGGCTGATCCTCCTCTGCAGCTTTTGGGCCTGTGGGGCATCTTTCTGGAGTCTGGCTCCTGGTCCTGGGCTGACCTGGTGGTCTCCCATCCAGTCTTTCAAGGCCTCCCCACCCACAGCTTTCAGAAGTTAGCCACGCTTGGTGCCATTTCGTCTAAGGAGCCAAAGGCTGGGGAAATCCAGACAGCTGTTAAAATCAGTCTTTTGCCCCAAAGGCCCCAGCTGTTTGCCAGAAGTCCTTTTCCAGATGCCCCGGCAGCCACGCTGGCATCCAGTCTGTGGAGGGACGGGATGCAAACAGCCCATTGAGATTATTTTCAGAACATCTATTGGTATTTTATACTGTAGTTACTTCTACTTTATTGCTGTTCCTGATTGTTTGCTATGCCGTTGTTTAGGCCAGGGGTCACCAACGTTTCGGACCTCAGGGACCACTAAATTCATAATTGTGAGTCCCACAGACCACTAATGTGATTTTTTAAAAAGATAAATAGTATTTAGTGCAATATAAAAATGCAAATAATTTTTCTGCAGACCACCAAAATTTTCCCCCAGACCACCAGCTGAAGACTGAAAAGCCAGGTTTAGGCTTTTTTTTTACAGTGCTGTATATACTTTTAAATAGATTTTATCTGCTTGACCTATAAAACATATTTTATAATATAAAAAGTACAACTTCCTGGGTACTTTTAAAAGTAAAATCTCCCTTGAACTTCAGGGTGATCCCCATGTAATTTTTTATGTCAACAGCATGCAAGAGAAAATTTAATAAATAAATAAATAAACAAGAGGCTTGTTCTCTTCCACCAATATTGTTTTTTAAAATTCGTAGTCTATTTTACAGTGCTGGGATCTCCCAGTAGTGTCTTGTCCAGAAGCAACTGATTTATTTTGAGCCAAAAGCCATGGGCAGATCTTTCCCCTGAAAGGAAAATGGGAGAAGAAATTTAATTATCCCAGCATCCCTTGGGAGGCAAACCTTTTCCAGTTCCTTCTGGGAAATCCATAGCTCCTCTTCTTGAACACTTTCCTCTTCAGAGCTAGGAGGAAGGCACAGAATATTAAGCAATGGGATGACATTGGAGGGCTCCATTTGAAGGGACTGAGAAGCCGAGGGCGATCGAACATTCCCTGTGGGGTTCAAGAACATGGAGCAGTGATGGTTTGGTGGCAGACGCTAGCAAAGGAGGGCCTCAAAAGGGGCCTGTCATTTCAAAATAGAACCACGGAGTAATGAATGGAAGTTAGAAGAGAGAGATTCTGAAGGAAACGTTCCCTAGCAGGAAGAGCAGCCTGGCAGGGAGAATGACTCCTTCTCTGGAGTCCAGATATTGGATTCCTGTTCTGAGCAGGGGGTCTACAGCCTTGGGGCCTTCGGGCTCAGAGCCAATGACTTGGTACCATTTGGGATGTGATGGTCGTGAGGGGTCCTTGTTGCTCTTTAAGCTTCATTAGCATGGTTACTTAATTCGGGTAATGAAACATCTGCAAGAAAATCACCAAGCTCAGAGAGTATAAAGGACCTCCCAGTTCAAACCAGAGCTACTACCGTGTTTCCCCCAAAATACAACCTGTCCTGAAACTAAAGCCTTGCCACATATTTCGGGTGGGCAAAAATATTAGCGCCCCCCCCGAAAACAAGCCCCCTGGGCAATCCCCCCCTCTGGCCAGGCAGAGCACCGCTCGCCGACCTAGTGGTATCCCGAAGGCGCCAAGCCACGGGAACGAGGTGGGGGCAAAGGCGCTCGCGTTGCTTGGTGTCTTCCCGGTACTGCTAGGTCGGTCAGCGACGCTGTGCCCAGCTGGAAAGGGGGGTTGCCGGGCAGCTGCTCGCAAGCGTGGTCACCTCATGGCTGCCGTGTTACTGCTGCAACAGCGCAACGCAGCCATTCGACCCTGAGGCTGTGCCCAGCTCTTCGGGAGCCCGGTCGCAAGGGAGCAGCCGCCCAGCAACCCAAAAACAATAAGCCCTCCCCTTTAATAAGCTCAAGGCCATATTTCGTGGGTCAAAAAAATATAAGACCCTGTCGTATTTTCGGGGAAACACGGTAATATTCTCCTGTATTGAGATGGAAATATTAAGTTTTGAAATACCCACCACAAACTCCCTGCAGAAAGATGCTAGCATACAATTCTTCTTTATAGACAAGATATTTTCAACATTCGAACTTTGTAATATATGCATCCTTCTGAAAGAATGAACTGCACCTCTTGGTTCCCTTCAATATCTGTGCTTGTCCTTCACAACATCCAAGAGATACATCTTCTTGATCTAAGCAGCCCTCCTCGTAATGACAGGTTTAACTGAAGAAGTGGATGAGGAACAATGCCCTCTTATTCCAGGACAAAGAAAAGGGGGAAGAAAATGGGACCTCAGAGCTTGCTAAAGTGTTGCACCATCTCTTCACTCTTTGCTCTTTCTAACAAACATTTATTTTATGCTATTTAGCAGTACCTGGGAGTTAAAAAGCAAAGGGCCTATTCCTTGGCTCCATATTCCTACCCTTTTTGGAGGGAGCAAAAAGTATTTAGAAAAAAGTGGAAACTGAACGCACGTGCTCATTATATGATAGTTCCACAACATAAATCTTTTCCCTTCTTGCACTTCATGTAACCTTCTGAAATATTCCTCCTTTCTGCGGCTAAAAGTCAGGAGCACATGTATTTTAAATATTTGTATTACTTATAGCTGAATTCATACAGGATGAAATGAGGTTAAAACACTTGCAGCTTACTGAAATCCAGCTTTTGTCTTAGAATGTTGTGTCCCTCCCTTTGTAGGCCTCTAAGGTGTTACTGGTTTGGGCGAATACATCAACAGTTTCAGGATTAACCTGTTAGGCGATTCCAGTCTCCAAATCTGAAAACAGGGAATCCCAGGCAAGAGGAATAGGCAATCTGTTGCCCTCTAATTCCTCCAAACCCTCTAGAGCGGGGGTGTCAAACTCAAGGCCCAGGGGCCGGATCCTGCCCACGGGGTGCTTAGACCTGGCCCGCCTGGCCGCCCTGGCAATAGCAAAGGATGGCCCCGTGGTGCCTCTGCCAGGGAAAACAGAGCTCAGGGGGGCTGTGGGTGGCCCTCTCAAGCTTCCATTTTTGCTGGCAGAGGGTTGCAGGAAGCCATCGCAGCCGAAAATGGAGCTCGGGAACCCTTTGGCAGAGCGCTTGGGCCACCATAGGCACCCCCGACACGAGTCACATCGAGCTGACCACGTCCCTCTGCCCCCCACCCCAGATCAAAAACCACCCTGATGCAGCCCTCGATGAAATCCACCCCTGCTCTAGAGGCCCTAGATCCCCTGCCCCAACCCAGCCCCAGGGTCCTGTTGGATCCCTGTCCAAAGAAGGCACCTGACCCCAAGGAGCAAAGTCCTCTAGAGGGCAGCACTTGCCCATGCGCTGACGCCAAGCCTTACGGGAAGGCTGCCTGCCGCTCAGGCTCCAAAGCAGCAGTGCTGGCCTGGGGGCCACCCGGCCTGGGAGGGATGGGGGGGGGGGGCTTGAAGGAATGAGCTTCAGGAGGAGAGAAGGGCCTATGGGAAAACCCAGAGAGATTCACTGGGCAAAGAGGATCCAATGAGAATGGAAGAGGAATATTTATTAAAGGCATTCTTTAGGCGTGTTTGGCAAACATACGATATACACGCACACATTTATGTACACTCTTACAGAACTCACTGAGCATCACCAAGCGCTTAAATCAATAAATAAAAAAAGAAAACCAAGCTTTTATCCTCAGGTAAGAAAAGCCATGTACCCAGAGTCCGGGTCAGGGAAGTCACCCGGGGAACCAGGAGCAAAAGCCGGGGGGGGGGGGGGGGGGGCTTCACCCTCGGGCCTCAAGGCACTCCAGTGTTCTCTCCTCTGGCCGGTGTCCGTCTGCTTGGGCACAGTGGCCAATGCGGGCACTTGGGCTCCCAGCCCCTCTGGCACTGGGGGGGTGGAGGCAGGCAGCCGTCTGGGGAAAGGGGGAATCACATTCATCCAGGGTGATGTCGGGCACATCATCGGATTGGCTGTCCGAGCTCTCCAGGTCACTGCGGATGCTCTCAGGCTGCGCCAGAGTGATATCCCAGGTTTTGCTGGCCACACAGTCCTTCTGCTCACAGCTTTGGTGGTTGCACAATTGCTCCTCTTCTTCTTCCTCCTCCTCCTCCTCCTCCTCCTCATTTTCTGCCATTTGGGTCGGGACATGGAGGGAATCCTCGGTGCTGCTTCCACTAACAAGCTGATAATGGCTGGGCTTGGTCTCTATGTCCACCTGGATTTCCATGTTGTTGCACTCTCTGTGGGAAAAGTGCGCCGTGTGAAGCTCCATGTTACCACAATGAACTTGTCTTATCCTGGGACACAAATGCTAATGTGATGAGAGGCAGGAAGTGGGCAAAAGTGAGTGTGCCCCCCCCCACATAAAATGTGATAGGGAGCAGTGCACATCAACTGCCTCCCGCTATCAAAGCCTCCCAGGGCATGGAAGCCTAATTTAGCAGAAACAGGCCAGGTGGATTCCCTTTCGCCCTGGCACCGTAGCTTTCAAAGAGAGGGCAACTCTTTCCATCCTCTGGCTGGGGAGCAAACATGTCATCACCAACCTTTTATCTGCTATCCACAAACACCAGCTGAGGCCTCAATCCAAATCCCCCCCTTTCGCACCAGGCGGGAGTTATTGGCTGACCTGCGTATTCCACGCTTTCAGGCCTGGCCACCACACAATGGGGGGTGGGGGGAGCCCCCCATGCAGAGTTCCCTTCTCCCCTATGCACAGCCCTTCCTACTACAGGAAGTCTTGCAGCTGAATGGCTCATTCAAATTACGCTATTTCTCTTAAGATTTTGCAGAAAGATTTTAGCTCTGCATTTAACACAATACTTTCACATAGACTAGTGTCCTCTGGATCTTGGACTTTCCTATTCAATCTGCCTTTGGATTATGGATTTCCTGTCTGGCTGCTCTCAGAGGGTCAGATTAGGTAATCGTATCTCTTCAGCTCTTATTCTTAACACTGGTACAGGGTTGTGTGTTGAGTCCCTTACTCTATACTCTTTATGTGCACTCACACTAGTAATACTAAATTTGCAGATGATACTCAGTGGTGGGATTCATCTCTGGGGGGGATGAGTTTGCCTACTCAGATGCGGTTGACCAGTTGCTTTCGTGGAACAATAACTTGGTCCTTAGCACCAATAAGACCAAGGAGCTTACAGTGGACTACAGAAGGAACAGATCAGACATCCAGCCTTTGCTTATCAATGGAGACCGAGTGGAGCAAGTGGCCAGTTTTAGGTTTCTGGGCGTGGTCATAAAAGGAGGACCTGGCCTGGGGTGCTCACACTGAAGCCCTGGTCAAAGGGGCCCAGCAGAGATGATACGACCTGAGACTTCTCAGGAAACAACAACTGAGTGGAAAACTGCTGATGACCTCCTACTACCGTTGCACCATAGAGACTATTTTAACTTACTGCACCTGTGTCTGGTTTGCCAATTGCACAGTGGCAGATAGGACAGAGCTCTAGAGGGTCAACGTCATTGCCCAGAGGGTCATTGGCTGCCCTCTCCCCTCTTTGGAAGAGCTTGATAGCTCCAGCTGCCTTAAGAAAGTTCAAAAGAGTCTTAAAGATCCATCTCATCCTGGACAGCCTATTTTTGAACTATTACCATCTGGCAGACGGTACAGGACAATAAAAACAAGGACAAATAGGCTGAAAAACAGCTTCTGTCCCAGAGCAGTAACTATATTGAATTCTACGGTATAGTGCAATATTAATACAATATCAGGGTTTTCAATTTCAATTGTATAGAATGTGAAGGATGTGTGTGTTTTTATTTTTATAATTATAATGTACCCTGAAAATGGTATTTCATTCCGTTGTATGATGTGCAATGACATTAAACTAAAGGACAGAGTAATGAAATATATACCAGCATCTGAACCACCACATAGTTTTAGGGAACTTTCTCAAATTTTAACTGACTTGCAGGATTTAGGAATCTTCAAAACACAGACATTAGAATCAGCATTTGCTTTCTAGCCAAACATAGCAAAAACAAGAATGCCTTTTTGACAAAACCAAGTTGTAGAAGAGCTCTCTCTAAAGAGGACAGATTTTTACCTCCCCCGATTGGCTCACCTGTCCTGGGGGTTGTAGGAACTGATGATGGAGCCTGCCATGGCTCGGGTGCTCGCATTGTCACTGATGGCTCCGAGGCTGACCGAATCCTTTGGAAAGATTTCTTTCTGCACATCAGCCTGCACTTCAAGCCTGACCAAGAGAAGGAAAGTGGCATAAGGATGTCTCCTTAAACCCACCTAACGGAGGTGGAATGTGCTTCTGTTCACATGAAAACCATGAGTGGAGACATCCACCTGAATGTCACATTATCCATTTGGATGAACTTTGCCTTTCCTTCTTTCATCCTAAGACGCATCGTCCACTCCCCCTCTCCCCAGCAGTCTGCATTTTACTTGGGGAGCAGAGAAAAAATGGTCATAAACATTGGGCTCAGGACCAGCTCTCGCCCCTGAACCAGTTTAAGAGTAAACTGCAAAAGCCTTCTGGTTCTCTAATCCGAGCGGGCGGACTGAGAAAAATTTCTGGAGGAGTAGCCACCCCAGGAGGCGTGGTCAGGAAGAAAAAAAGTTTCTCAGTCCCAGGGCAACCAGACTGAAACCACCCATTGCTTGGACTCACCAAGCGGTGCACAGGGAAAGTAGCCACTTCAGTGCTATTCATGGCTGTTATATCATGGTCTAGTTACGTTAGGTGCTGTACAACAGAATCAAAGTCATATCTGCCACCTATGTGAGGTCCCAGATTCCATGCTCCTGCAACACATACCTGCCCCCCCCCCACACACACACACTTCAGCAAGCATGAATATTTACCTGCTGTATTTTCCTTTCCCTCCTAAAAGGACTCCACCGCTTAGCGTGCCTCCGGAGAGTGCGGCAAAGCTGGCTGTTTCACTGTAGTTGCCCTGCATGACGCTGAGCCCATCGGTGGGGCTTCCGCTGGTGCTCAAAACACTCGTCAGCCCTTCAATACTGCTCTCACCAATGCTGGGGTTCTTGAGTGCCCTCCAAGCGTCTGCCACTAAGCAAGAAGAAGGTGGTGAAGCAGCACAAAAAGGAAGGCGGTGAGGCAGAAGCCCCCTTACTTTAAAAGAGGAACTGGCTGGAATTACACCCCAAGAGGTAAAATACTGGCTTTGTGCTTGAGGCTGGGGCCTGGGGGGGGGGGGGGGTGGTGTTAAGAGCCTGTTTCCTGCCTCTGTGGGGAATGGATTAGATGGGCCCAGCTGCTGTGTGCTTTTATTTTGTTTTCTTTGTTTTATTGTAAAGCCACCTAGTGTCACATGAAGGTGAGATGGGTGGTTATATAAATCAAGTAAATAAAGAAGTACCGGAGAGCTGTAAGTGGGCAATTTAGAAATATTTTTGTGGAGGTGTTAAAAAATGTGGAAGATGCTTTACCTGCATAGTAAGAACTCTCTACTTGTCTTTACAAATTCACTGTGTAAGAATGACCTCACCCATCCAAAGCTGCTCATAGAACTCTCCAGTACTGCCCTCCTGGTTCCCAAGTGTCCCCCCCCTCCCAAGATTAGACTACTTCTTTACCTGTAATTGGCCCATCATCTTCATCAAACTCAATTTTAACCCCTTTTCCATTGGCTGTGCTGACACCACAACCTCCTCCTCGGCACAAAGAAATGGGGACTACTCCATACACATAGGCCAACATGATAGGGACACCAATACCTAGGGACAAAGGCTGCAGATCAATAAACAGCAAGAATCCTACAGGAAAGAAAAGGCTTTTCCATCCAAAATAGTGCACCTCGGCAGTTGTTACCAATTGTCCACATAAGGTATTCAGGTAGACTGCAATTCAGTCTGTCATGTGACTTGCCCTGAGGGTGTACCTTATACACTATCTTGCTATCTTATATGGGAGAGAGGTTTTTGGCTGGCAAATGTGTGTCCGTCTCTGCTTTCCTGCACAGAATATTGCCAGACGGTCATAAAGGCCGAAGGTCCTTTTGAGTTTTTTGCCTGTAGAGATGTGACCATAACTGGACTAGGAATACCAAAGGTGGGAAAGTTCTCATGGGGTGGAGTACCTGCACTGCAATAAGGTCTCAGTCCCCTCTCCCTTCCATTTGTCTCCTGTCTAAATGTGGTACTCCAACTGGCTGATTAGTAGTGGTAGACTTGGAACACGAGGCTTCTTGCATCACCAAAGCCTTAGAACTGGGGTCCCCAACCTATAAGCAGAGGCCTATTCTCAACTGGGGCATGTGAGTGGCAGGCTGGCACGGGTACACGCGCAGCCCCACTCATGCAAGTGGTGGGTGCGCGAGCTTCCTGCCCCTTACACAAAACCTTCCCCCACCCCCGACTGGACTGCCAAACTGGAAAGGTTGGGGAACGCTGCCTTGGAAGACTAAGTTAAGCAAGAAAGCCTCCAATAAGACCTTCCACAGTATTTACGCCTGGAGACCGGATTGCCTTGGAAGTGAGAAGCATGATAGATGTTACTATACTTTTTTTTTTGGGGGGGGGGGGGGGCTTGGCTGTTTGCAGATAGAAGGTGAAATCTTAATTGATAAAAAACTGAATTTCAGAAAACACACACTGTTATGTGATAATGGCAGGAGATTATTTTTTAAAAAAAAAAACAGCAAGCTAACCACCCAAGCCACAAATGGCAGCTATGTGCTAGGCCTGCAGTCGGGACGGAGCCAGTCGGCTTCACACCACCATTAGCTCAGTTACCCAAGAAGTGTGCATCGGTCCCATCAAGAATCATCCCGGTGCCAATGCCAGGTCTTCATAAATTATATTTATTCTTATTGAAATTTTTACTAGAAGAAATCTAGTTGCAATTTTAAGGTAGGCAGAATCTGTCACTTTTAAAACAAATGCTGTGTTTTAATTCTGAAACTATTAATGCTATCATTACCCACAGTTTAGAAAAAATATTTGGTTAACTAACTTTTATCCTCATATTATTTTTAAACAAACAAAACAACTAAAAATAAACAAAATAAGATATAAACAAAATTTACTTTAAAAATCAGGTGTGCCAACTAACCAGAACCCTTGGCTACTTCATAAATGCCATGGGTTTCCATTGGCTCCTGCAAGAAGAGAGCATGGTAGCAGCCAAACATTTCCCGAGAGATAGTCCCTAATCTGGAATTGGTTGTGGGGAAGCCTCGAGCTCCCAGCCACAGAAACGGCACCAGCTGTTGATTAGTTTTCACAGGTTGACAGACCTGCCTGGTGGGGGCTCACATGGCAAAAATAAACAGGGTCTGCCACTTAACTGCCTTCCAAGCAGCAATGGCTCCGCTGCTTCCTACGGTATGAACTGTTTATCGCTGGTACCAACTTCAGACTTCTGATGTCTGGTTCTGGCAACTAGACTTTCTCTTTTGACCATAGCTGTGCCAAAAAAATAAATGCACTTTTGTATTATGTTTTTAGATTGAATGACCTAGGTTCAAAAGCTGCCACCTCTTCCAGTTCCTATCGTTTAATCAGCACATTAAATCAGTGAGGCTGGTTTAATTCTATCCACTTCCTTGTTCACAGAAGTTCAAATTGAAAGAGAAACTGAACTTTAAAATGTAACTTTAATCTATATCTTATGACAATATAAAATAATTATAAATTGCCTCTTTCTAAACTGGTCATACAGAAAACAATTTATTAAATCAAGACAAAATAATGAATCTGCAATGAGTTTCTGATTGAGGCAAAGGAGGAACATGGCAAAATTCCTCCTTGTCACATTTTTCAAAGTTGCTCTTCAGGTTTGCCCAGAGAAGGAGCAGCCAACCCCAGGCCATGAAGCGTACGCAGTCCCGGAACCTGCTTTTGTTGTTCGAGAAATTACACTGTCAGGCAAAACCACTGAACAACATACACAAACACACACTTGTGTTTCTTGGCAATTCTGTCAAATAAGCTAGGCCTCTTTTTAGGCTTAATAGGCATTCCCCAGCCATTACATTACAACACCAAGGTCTGCCCATTCAGAGAGGTCACTGCTTTGCCCTAATAGAAGGCTTTCCTGGTTGTGGAGAGGTTGCCTGCTCTGTTCTAGAGACTGAGCCTGCTCAGGAACACCACACCCGAGCAGTGACTCGCTTCTGACCTCTTGCCCCAAAGGGCAGGCATGAAAAGCAGCATTGGAAACCGGAAAAACTCCCAGCAGGCCCAAAGAAAGATATCGAGAGAGGGTGAAGCAGAATCAGGAGACGGTGCAGTTGGGGGAAGAGGCCAAGGGGGTCCTGGTTGAATTCCTACTGAAATCTTACAAAAGAGAAGGTGAGTGTTCTCCAAGGCAAAGAGTAGGATTTACCAAAATAACTGAAAATAGGAGAACTCTTGAGCCCATCCATACTGGTTTCTTTCCTCAAGCGAATACAGTAGCAATTGCACTCATCCTGTACAGAATAATGATTGGAAACTAATCAAAAACTAACCTGGAATTAAGGAGAAACGTCCTAAGAGTGAGGACAATTAACAGCTTGCCTTCAACCTCTTGTGGGTGCTTCATCACTGGAGTTTTTTAAGAAGAGACTGGACACAGTGGACAGTCACTTGTCTGAAGTGGTATAGGATCTCCTGCTTGAGCAGGGGGCTGGAGAAGAAGACCTCCAAGGTCCCTTCCAGCTCTATTCTAGTCTAAAACTATTTTGTAGCACTTTAAACGTATTCCCTACCAACCAGTGTAATCCCACTATAATTTCTGCCAATGAAACTGTACAGAAGCCATCTGAATTATCAAAAAACGGGGAAAGCTCAACAGGAATGTTCCTCTGACTCGGCTAATGAAATTGTCAGTGATGGCCCCATAAAAACAGTCAGATGCCCTGACTAGGAATGTAGGCACACAGGGTAATTCTTCCCCCAGAAAAATATGAAAAACCCCTTTAAGCCTATGAATTGCAACTGCTCCGCAGAACTGCATCTGAATTTTAAACAGTCTTGTCTGTAATTCAGATCTAGAACTTCTGTGCTGGCTCAGGGATCAGCCCCTCTGAAAACAACTGCCAGAGAAAAGCCCAGGCCCCCCAGCACGTACTTGAGAAGAGAAATTGATCTTACCAACACTGACCGCAGCAATGACAGGGGATGCGATCACAGACAAGGTTACCCCACCCGTGATAGCTAAATTCCTCTTATGCTTGGAAGTCTTCTTTCCCTCGTATCTGCTGTGAATCTGGTGCACAAAAAAATCAATAATAAATAAGAATTAAACCTGGAAAAGATTATCAATACAGAGATGCTCTTTATACACTCCCGAAGAACCAAAGACACATGCACTGTATCTCTGGAAAAAGAAAAAAGGTTGAAGTACCCGGAAGAGATCAAAATATCACTATATCCACATCAGCTCAGCGTAGCAAACAATAGTATCACAAAAACTTGCAGCGATGTTCCCTTTTTAATCATTAATTAAATGTATATGGAATTAACAGACAGCTCGTTCCTGCCCCAAGCGTTGAGTTTACCTATGACCCGTTTTTCGTGAACATCAAACCTTCTCTATGCCTTCAAGGCAAAAGCTGACCGCAATGTTCCTTTTCATTAGATACGCTCCGTAGGGCTTATAAAATGCCCCCTTGTACCTCTGCTCACACTTACCTTCCTCCCAACGTAAACAGGGATTCCAATGACCATGGCTGGGATAGCAATGCCAGCAATCAGAGAAATCCCTACGGGGGCACCAATCAACGTTCCCAGTTGCCATAGAATCTTCTTCTTACGGCTCCATGGCTTTTTGCCCCAGAAGGTACAACCAGAAGGACTGCAAGAGATTTCACAGAGAATTCAGGTATTCAGAGTCACACATAGGCTACAAGGGTTCTATCAAATCCATTTTCCCAAAGGGCTGAAAGGGTGTTCAGAGGAGCCAAGTAGCTCCCCGTCCCAGCATTGTCGTCTCCCAAAGTTTTAATTTCTGAATGAAAGAATACAACCCTTGGGATCACTTTGCTGTCCATACAACAATGCCAATGGTGCAATGATCAGCTAGCGAAACAAAACAAGAGGCTCTCCAACCAAATTACCTGAGGTAATGCAAATCAGAGATTTCCTTCATACACAGCCAACAGAACTCGCAGCCACATACAGCGCAGGTCATGTGATTGCAGCTGCCATCGTTCATTTTGATAATGTAGGCACTGCAGCGGGGACATGGCTTGATGTCATCGGCTGCAAAAGTGAAAGAAAACTAGTCAGCTTCTTAATTCTGCACATTAAGGAGATTCCAGTAAGGAACCAAAACTTAATCAGCTGCCTCATTTTAAGAAAGAAGAGGAGGAATCCTTCTACTTTTTCTGGCACACCCCTTTCTGAACAGGGAAGTGGGGCTTGCATCATTTGAAAGCCCAAAACACTGAGCTTGACAGTACCGAGGAGCAAGCCTTACTCATTCGAAGACTATCCTGTGTCTAACAAATTATTCCTCCAGGTGGTTCTGATATATTTGACAAGGCTGCAAGAGAGAAGGGCTGGGCAGCCATCCACCTGGTGCTCATTAAGAAAGATCTGAGAGGTCCACCTCTGTGGAAACACCATCATAAAAGGAAAACAGAGCATTTGGCTACAGGGGTATATTTAGCCTGGTATAAAACGGCTAATAGTTGCAGTGATTCACTTAATAACTGTGGGAAGGAAATGGGGCAAAATTCACTTGACAAATGTTTCACTTAGCAACAGAAAATTTTGGCTCAATTATCATTGTAAGTCGAGGACTATCTGTAATAGACTGTTGTGGATTTCCCCTCCTTTGCAGCTCCATCCAATGAATCGAATATATTATGGAGAAGTACATACAATATGAGGAAATCTCCATCCACCCAGACAATTATATTGCTGCTATTTATTTATATTGAGGTCAGGATCGCACAGGTTGGATAGGCAATGGCTAAAATGATGATGGATGATGGATGATGAAATGGTCACCCATCTCACCAACATAATCCTGAGAGATTAGTAGAAATTAAAATACAATATAAACAGAAGGTATATTAAAAATACATCTACTCCCAGCTAACAAACACAAAGTGGCTTGGTTATTTTCCTGGAACCCAGGCCTCTGAAAAGAGCCAGGCCTTCCAAGCTTCCCAAGGGGTGAGCAGAGTTGGGGCCAATCAAACCTTGGGCAGTGGAGTTTTCCAGAGGGCAGACACAGCAGAAAAGGCCCAGTTCCTGAGTCCAAGACCTAAGAACAACCCCTAATAGATGGATCAAGAGCAGGCTCCTCCTGCCCAATTTAATGGAACAGGTGGAAACCGGTAATAACTAAAAGATCTGGGTTTTTAGAACATCCTCACTGCCCAGTTCATCCTAATGTGCTCCTCAAAAGCTCTGGTAAGAGGCATTCTAAGTAGATAGAGACACTTTAGCACAATAACGAACTGAGAAGTAAAAAGAAAGGGAGCTTCAACCCAGTATTTATTTAAATCAGTGGTGGGTTGCTAACCGCTTTACTGCCGGTTCGCTCGTGCAACGCTTCTGCGCAGAGGTTTCTGTGTATGCACAGAAGCATCTGGGTGGGTGGGCGGAACCTCCCACCGCCGCCGCCACAACCGGTTTGGCCGAACTGGCAGCAACCCATCTCTGATTTAAATGTACCTAATAAATAACTTTCTTCCATGGAATTCAAGATTGCATGTTTGATGCCATTCATCAAGAAAAATTATATGCATTAATGAGCAACTTTTTTCACAAAAGGTTTTGTTTCCACTCTCATAATATCAGGGGAATCTCCTTCAGAAATCTGACTCGGTCTCTGCTCGTAACTGTCAACCAGGAGAACAAGCGTGGAAATAAAAGCTCAGGAACACCAAAGTTCTTGCCTGGAAGATTATACCGCACATATACATCCTGCCCATGAGTGTTGCTGGAGATGCCTGACTACATCAGGATCAACTCTCTGATCACCTTCACAGGAGCAATGACCAAGGAGCTCTCAAATACATACCTGGACCAGACTCTTGTCCGTAACTGAGGCCTGAGGTGTGCTTTGTCCTTACCCGCAGAGTCTGCGCTCTCTGCTGGCGGGCCATGTCGCAGGTTTGGTTGGGGTGCCATATCTGCTTGCAATGATAGCAAAACTCAGTCTGGCAACCTTCTCTCTCACAAGTCAGTTTAGGGCAGCTGGCACATCCATAGGCAATAACAGCATAACTAAGAAGCAAGAAGAGTGCAGGTCAGTTAAGAAAGAGCAGAACCTTGAGGAGAAGTCATACTGCAATATAGGACAAATATATTTCTCAATTCCACAGTAAGATAGTCTAGCCTAGTCCACCCATGTTTTATTTAAGCCAAACTGCCGTACATCTCATTTCCTTAATGCCCTAATTATTTATTTTATTTTATGCTGTCCCTCGCCCCTATTAAGGTGACTCTGGACAGATTACAAATTATAAAATAAGTAGAAAAATAATTGAAATATCAAAACTACACAGATTAAGACGAGGTCTTCTTATCCTATCAACCATCTCCAGTGGTGAGCGCTCCCCTCGGAGGCCCAACACACCCAGCAAAGCCCAGTTTTAATTACCCGCCCAGAAGACCAAAAGGTTGGCAGCAGTTCTCATCTCCAGTGGCAAAATGATACCCAGGGATGGGGCCAGAGCAGAAAAGGCATCTCTCCTTCAGCCTGCCTGCTGGGATTCCTTAGCGGAGAAGCTCCAGAGCAGGCGTCTTCCGCTGGTGCTGGTGAGGTGGGCTGGTCCCATTGGGGAATTTCACCCCTCATTCACAATAATGGCCCTGATGGAATAGTAGCTCGGAGACCCTAATGGCCTTGCACATGGAATTGTCTGCTGCTGTCATTAGTTTTCCACACTTTTGTTGGTTTTGACTTGGATTTTGGAGATATTATTTAACTCAAAGGAAGGTGACCCAGAATTTAAGATACTCTCCCACAACAAAGAAAGTTCATTTCTGAATTCAACATAGAAACGGATGCATCTGCAGGAAATTAAGCATGAGAAAAATCAACTTAAGTCTGTAGCAGGGCAGCAATCCCCATACAAACACCTAAGAAGGTGCAGTGAGCACAATTGGTACAATTCTGCTAACCATCCCACCTTAAAGGAAAAAAACCTTTTGTTCCTGAATCTTACTGCAAGTTCAAATGTAAAACATATTTTTGCCAGAAATATGCTAATCACTTGGAAGAGATTTTGCTTTGGGACCTGTAGGAGGACAGGAGAAATCACTTCTTGGTGAAGCCCTGAGGGGCAGCAGCTGCAAGACTAGGAGAAAGCCGGAGAAGGAAATACGGTAATGGGGAACAGGCTTAAAAAGAGCCCTGCATGCCTAGAACTAAAGGAAGAGTGAAAAGAGACGTTTCTTGGATGCTGCCACGTGCTCTAAGGCACCTCTTTGAAAGGGGCCTCTATAGCTTGATTTTAATTTAGGAAAGGAACGCTCCTTCAGTTCTTAAGTCTCTGGGTGACATCACTGCTCATCTGGGGCTGATTTTGCCAGCTGGTAATTTCTAAGCTTCCCTGAGCATCTTTTCAACAAATTAAACAGTAATCCAATACAGAACCAATGAATACTTAAGTCCCATTTTTTTCTATCAGCTAGTTAAAACTCAAGAACTATGAAAAGAATATTTTAAAAATTATCCTTTGCAATTTCCTAAATTGAGAAAAACCTCTCTGATAAAATCTTATTTGATATTTGTTACCTATCTAAGCTATCTTTCTGTAGTCTGCTCACTTACAGCAATGAACAAAATTAAAAGATCAGTTTGATTATATTTAAATACAAACTATATAATTATTTTAAATTTAAAAAAAGCCAACAGTATATTAAAATGTTCCCTGAGCAATAAAACATTAGAATAACAACATGAATGAAGCCATAGAATGACACAAGAAAAATACTACTAAGGAGTGTGGGTATGTTCTTAAATGCCAAGGCCTGCGGGGGGGGGGGGGGGCACACAACCATATTCCCTGAGAAAGTAAGGAAGAGAAAAAGGCCACTACAGAGATGGCCTGGTCCTCAACGGTCAATCTGATTTAGAAGTTAAGACAATAGGAAATTGAGAAAAGTGTTTGCCTTATCATTAGGTCCAACGCTAGCAACCTTGGCTTAAGGTTGGCAAGGGGGAACACAAGACCCATTGGTAATAAGAGGGCACTTCTCCACAATCTGATTCAAAAGATGAATGGGCAGACCTGGCACCCTGCTGAGATCTGGTTCAGCAAGAGTGTCTATACAGGCCTCTCAGATCTATCCTGGGTTTCAGGTCCCTCCCTTCAATGCTAGAGGGAAGTGAATGGCATTGGTCTACATAGACACTTTGCCCATGGCTAGGATTCATATTCTTGAGGAGACCAGGCATGAGGTCCTGCTGTAGGAATAAGCGGAGGATTCTGCTAGTGTATTGTCCACACTGCCCGCTGTCATCCAGGGCAATTTCTCCTTGAGATTCTGATCCAGGTGGCCTTGCCTATTGATGCTCAGTGACTAACTACTGCATTTAAGAGGTTGGCAGCTAAGGTCATCTCAACCCCAACCTCCTGAACTGCATACTGCAGACCTTGGGTTTATTTGAGACCAGCTGTTAATAGACATTTGAATGTGGAGGGCCTAACATCTAGCCAAAACACTCCCTGGTTTGAATGAAATTGCCCGCCCCTCTCCGGCCTTCACAGCAAATTCCTTTCCGAGTAGAGAAAGGCCAGATGTCCCATCCAGCAACTTACGATCATTTCTAGGGTATTTTGCTGATAAAGTTGCTCATGTTTGGTCAGCTACTTTTGGCATTAGCTGGATGGAGCCTGTACTGAAGTGAAATGGACACTTGTACAGATAATCCTTGACTTAAAGCAGTTCATTTAGTGACCTTTTGAAGTTATAACGGCACTGAAAAAAATAACTTACGATCATTTTCCATACTTACAACCATTTCAGCATCCCCGTAGTCACGTGATCAAAATTCAGACACTTAGCAACTGACTCATATTTATGACGGTTGCTGTATCTCAAGATCATGTGATCCCCTTTTGCAATCTTCTGACAGGCGAAGCCAATGGGAAAGCCAAATTCACTTAACGATTGCAGTGATTCACTTAACAACAGTGGCAGTAAAGGTCATAAAATAGGGCAAAAGTCACTTAACTGTCTCTCTCAGTAGCAGAAATGACAATTATGGTTGTAATTTGAGGACTATCTGTATGTTCCCGACATTTAAACCCGTCTCTCCTTGTTCTTCCAGAGGTTGGGAGATGGCAGGATCTGGGAGATAATCTATGCAATAATGAATATTTGTCTGAATAATGAAAAAGCCTATGGTATGAGTTCCCCTGTTCTTGGATGGCCTTTTATGGATGGAGTGCCAAAGTTCTCTTCCCAGTAACTGTCAACCCTTGCAGAGGTCATCTATTGGCTCAGGGTAAGGTATCATGAGGGACTCCCAACAGCTCATCACCATTATGTTCTATGCTATCCACAAGAGATTAAGCCATGTGTTCCTGGATTCACAGCAACTGTGGATGGGAAGATGGAGGCACTGGCTTTTGTTCAGTTTTGTCCAGTTAGTACACCAGGTGCAGACCTACCTGGACTAGAGGGACCTTGCAACAATAATTCACACTTTCATCACCAGATCTCTTCTGCCTGTTTCCAACCAATGCGGTCCTGAGCCTTCTTCAGTTGAGCTCTCAATAAATACTTGCTGATATTGTCAATCCATCTTGTTTTAGGTCTCTTTCGTGGATGCTTTTGATCAAGTGGGATCCATTCTATGACTGCCTTGGTCCACCTGCCATCCGTTCTTCTTGCTAGGTGACCAGCCCATTTCCATTTCAATTCTTTGACTCTCGATTATATTGTATGCTGTATTTTTCCATCTTTAAGACACCCCCATGTGTAGGACACCCCCATGTTTCATGTAGAGTAAATAAGCACACTACAAGCCACCACTGTACCGAAGCCATCTTATTAGAGAGTGAGTGATACAAGAACAGGAAATGCATCACAGGAACAATAGAGATGAAACCTAGAGTGGCAATGTGATACAGGAAACAACTACAATAGAGAGGAATGATAGAGCTGCATATAAGGTTGAAGCTCACCAGGCAGAGCTGGAGGACAGGATGGGCCATGCCTTCACTCGTCCTCCTGTGTATAAGACGCCCCTCCATTTTCAAGTAAATGTTTTTAAGAAAAAATAGCATCTTATACATGGAAAAATACAGTACTTTGGTTTGTTTTCTAATCCATGTGCATGTCTTTCTATCTTGTCTTGTGATGCTGAGCATGGCTCTTTCCATGGCTCTTTGCACCACTCGTAGCTTTTGTATTGCGAGGTTTTAGTGTCCATGTTTCATTGGCCTGTTAGAGCAGGTAGCACACACCGATCAAAAACTTTTCTCTTCAGGCATAGGGGGAGGCAGGTTGTTCTTGAAAATCACGCTCAGCTTGCTGAATACCCACCAACCACATTTAACACACAGTTTAATTTTCTTTATTGTATCACCTTCCACTGAGATCCATAGACCAAGGTATGTGTAGCGGACTACTATGACTACTTCTCCAGATATAAACGTTTTTCTTTCTTTGGGAAATTTATGAAACATAACCTGACTCTTTTACAGGTTTATTTTTAATCCAAATGGTTCTCCTGCTTTGTGCAGTTCTTGTGTCTTTGTAGCTCTTCTTGGTCTTGTGAGAAGAGAACATCGTCATCTGCAAATCTTAAGTGATCATCTGCAAAAGGTGCCACTGGTTTTTATTGCATCTTTTGCCCAGTCTAGTTTGCATAATTTTTCTTCAAGGGAGGCTGAGAAAAGGATAGGTCCGTGATGGTGAACCTGTGGCACACGAAGCCTTCAGCTCACATGCGCCTCCTGCCGACCAGCTGATTTTCGGGTCTGTGCCACACATGTGGGAGATGCACGTGCATGTGAAGGGGGAGCACAGGGGGAGGGGCATGACACAGGCCTGTTTTTGGTTGCAGAAGGCTTCAGGGAGGCCTGTTGCTACGCAGAAAACAGAGCACTGGGGGAGGGGGGTTGTGTGCATGAGTGGGGGGCGGGGGAATGCAGGGAGTTGCACGCATGCACCTGGTGTCACAAATGCATGCACAGTGGGGCACATTGCATTATGGGTGTGGGCATGTGCGCGCGCTTTCAGCACGCAAGGACAAAAAGGTTAGCCATGACTGGGATAGGTGATATTGTATCGCCTTATCATACACCTCGTTCTATGTTGATTTCCACTTTAACATCATTAAGGCAAATTGTTGTCATTGTATATTATATATAAAATATATAATATAGTTAATTTATATAAATAACAAACTTCCTTTTTAAAATATTTGTTTATTGTAAATATTTAAATATTTTATTGTGAGGCCACATTGCTAGCTGCCCAAGACTGCAGGTGGCCCATGGGCCAGTGATTGGACACACCTAGTCTAGAAGTTAGGGCACCAGGCTAGAAAGTGGGAGACCAGGAGTTCTACTTCCGCCTTAGCCATGAAAGTCAGCTGTGTGACTTTGGGCCAGTCACTCGCTCTCAATCCAACTATCCCCAGAAGGTTGTTATTATACGGCAAATAGGAAGACGAAGGTTCACTACCTTGAGTTATTTTGTAAAATTAATAAAGACGGGATACAAGTAAATATGTTAATTGGAATTAGGCACCATAAGCATACTGTCATTATACCAGTCCTATAGGCTTCATGCTGGTTACCAATACATTTTATTCCATTTAAAGTAATACTGGTTTTAACCTATAATGTTTTATATGACTTGAATCAATAAGAGAATCTTGAACAAAATTATTTGCAGTTTCCCCATTACCAAGAAGTTGGGGAAATTGAGGCTAGATTTTTTTCAGTAATTGCTTCCATAATATGGAACAACAATGGCTGCTGGTTATGCCCGGTCGCTTGTACCAACCCCTGCAGTCTAGGTGGACAGGTGCTACAGAGCCAGGGCCTGCGGCTGATGCTTTGCAACGCAAGGTCTGTTACCAACAAGGCCCCCCTCATTAATGAGTTGATCTCAGAGGGGGAGCTAGACCTTGCGGGGATAACAGAGACCTGGTTGGGCCACGAGGGTGGTTTACCCCTCGTGGAAATGTGCCCACCAGGTTTCCGGGCATTCCATCAGCCCCGGGCCCTGGGTAAGGGTGGTGGGGTGGCGGTGGTTATTCGGGAATGTTTAGAGCCGAGGGAGTTCACTGTCCCTCAGATACCCGGGTGTGAGTCCCTTGGTGTGAACTGGGGCCCAGGGAGGCAGTGGGGCTTGCTGATTGTATACTTGGCTCCTCGCTATGCATCAGCAGCCCTGCCCGAGCTCCTCGAGCTAATCTCATTGACGGCAATTGAGACTCCCAGACTTCTGGTCATGGGGGACTTCAATTTGCCGTCGGCGGGAGCGGCTTCTGAGGTGGCGCGGGAGTTCATGGCTTCCATGACGACCATGGACCTGACCCAATTAGTGCAGGGCCCCACTCACGAAGGGGGCCACACACTGGACCTCATTTTTGTATCTGAGCAGTGGACGAGTGATCTGGGAATAGGGGATTTAGTCATCACGCCCCTGTCATGGTCAGACCACTCATCCCTCCGGCTGGACTTCCCTGGCGCTATCCCCCACCACGAGGAGGCGGAACCAGACTCTATAAACTGGTACCGCCCCAGGCGCCTGATGGAATCGGATAGATTCCAGACGGAGCTTGGGCCAATACCTGTAGCCTTGTCCCGCTCCCGCTCCGAGGACCTAGTGACTGCCTGGAATAGGGCGACGACTGGGGCCTTGGACCGGGTTGCGCCTTTGCGACCTCTCCTGCGGCATCGACCCACCCGGGCTCCTTGGTTCACTGAGGAGCTTAGGGTGATGAAGCGCCACAGGAGACGTCTAGAGAGCAGGTGGAGGTCCTCACGCTCCGAATCTGACCGAACACAGGTAAGAGCCTATTTGCGGACTTACCTTGTGGCAATAAGAGCGGCCAAACGTAGATATTGTGCTGCCCGTATTGCGTCCGCGGATAACCGCCCTGCCGCCCTGTTTCGGGTGACCCGCTCCCTTTTGTCACAGGGGGGGCGGGAGACACCCTTACAGGGTAGAGCAGAGGAGTTTGGGGAATATCTTCAGGACAAAATCGATCAGATCCGGAGCGGGTGGACCTCCGTCAGTGGACCAGACGAGCCGCCAACAGCGAGTCTTGAGAGACCATTCTGGGAGGAGTTTGACTCTGTTGCCCCCGAGGATTTGGACAGGTTGCGTGGACGGCTGCGACCCTCCACATGTTTAATGGACCCGTGCCCCTCCTGGCTGGTGCTGGCAGCCTGGGAGGTGACACGAGGCTGGCTCCTGGGCCTGGTGAACGCCTCACTGGGTGAGGGATACTTACCAACCACCTTGAAAGAGGCGGTGGTGAGACCCTTGCTCAAGAGGCCTTCGCTCGACCCAATGGAGCTAGCTAATTATCGTCCAGTCTCCAACCTCCCCTTCTTGGCGAAGGTTGTTGAGAATGTGGTGGCGCAGCAATTTCCACGACACCTGGACGAATCCGACTATCTAGACCCACGCCAGTCCGGCTTCCGACCCGGGCACAGCACTGAGACGGCCTTGGTCGCGTTGGTCGATGATCTCTGGAGGGCCAGAGATAGGGGTTGTTCCTCTATCCTGGTCCTATTAGACCTCTCGGCGGCTTTTGATACCATCGACCATGGTATCCTATTGCGCCGGTTGGAGGGGATGGGAGTCGGAGGCAGCGTTTTGCGGTGGTTCGGCTCCTACCTCTCCGACCGGAAGCAATGTGTGTTGACAGGGGGGCAGAGGTCGTCCCTGAGGCCACTCACTTGTGGGGTGCCGCAGGGGTCGGTCCTCTCGCCCCTCCTGTTCAACGCATATGTGAAGCCGCTGGGTGAGATCATCCGTGGTTTTGGGGTTGAGTACCACCTGTACGCTGATGATACTCAGCTGTACATTTCAACCCCAAACCACCCCAACGAGGCTGTCGAAGTGATGTCCCGGTGTTTGGAAGCCGTCGGGGTCTGGATGGGGGACAACAGACTCAAACTCAACCCCTCCAAGACAGAGTGGCTGTGGGTACCGGCACCTCGGTTCAGCCAGCTGACTCCATCGCTGGCCATAGGGGGCGAACAACTGTCCCCTGTGGAGCGGGCGCGCAATTTGGGCGTCCTCCTTGATGCCCGGCTGTCAATGGAGGATCATGTGGCAGCCGTGGCAAGGGGGGCGTTCCACCAGGTTCGCCTGGTGCACCAATTGCGCCCCCTACTGGACCGGAGTGCCCTGCGCATGGTCACTCATGCGCTGGTGACGTCTCGCCTGGACTACTGCAATGCTCTCTACATGGGGCTTCCCTTGGGACGCATCCGGAGACTGCAGCTAGTTCAGAACGCAGCCGCGCGGGTTATTATGGGGAGTACACGTTACTCCCATGTAACACCTCTCCTGCGCGAGCTGCACTGGCTACCTGTGGCCTTCCGGGTGCGTTTCAAGGTATTGATCACCATCTTTAAAGCGCTCCATGGCACAGGACCTAGTTATCTGCAGGATCGCATCCTACCACACTCGTCCCTGCGACCTATCCGCTCACACAGGGAGGGGCTCCTCCTGGTGCCGTCCGCTAGGCAATGCCAGCGGGCGACACCTAGGAGTAGGTCCTTCTCTGTGATGGGCCCAACCCTCTGGAACGACCTCCCCCCTGATATTCGAACTACCACTGACCTCCGTTCCTTCCGTCAAAAGTTAAAGACTCACCTATTTCAATCAGCTGGCTTGGCACTTTCTTAGTTTTACCTCCCGGGGATTTATTTTAATTGGGTTTGGGGTTTTAATTGGGATGTTTTTAGGTATTTATTTCTTGTACAGTCTATCTCCCCCTCTAATGTATTTTAAATGTATTTTATTGTTATGTCTGTATTTTATGCACTGACTGTACACCGCCCCGAGTCCCTTTTTGGGAGAGGGGGCGGTTTAAAAATCTAAGAAATAAATAAAATAAATAAATAAATGGCCTTGTCTAAGACACAAGACTAGCTCTGATGTTATTGCCTATTTAGAAGTAAATTAAGCTGATCCCTTCTACAGAGCTTTTAAAATTTAATGTATTGAGGGAATGCTATATAATTTTGCCTTTAATTCAACCAATCATATTACCGCTTTCATCAAACATAGATACTGGCTTTCTAAAATATCAATTTAGCACATTTTTATGCTAAAATGTTTCTGTATTTTATGGCTTGATTTCATTGTTTACATTTCTATCAAAATATTTATAAGTTGGATGCATGTGTGCATGTATTGAGTTTCCAATTGAGGGATCTATAAAAACTGATACATTGATAAACTGGTTAGTTTTAGAAGCTGCTATGAGATTACAGTACCGTGGACTTTATTCCCAATAAGTTGTACCATGAAATTATACAAACTAGTGAAACCAAATTTGGTTTTAGCAAAATGAGGCAGAAAAAGTATCTCAGCCATTTCAAGAATCAAGTAATGTAACCTAATTCAGCACTGCTACTTCTTCAAGAGTGAACATGTGTTGCATTCTGATAGCGGTAGGCATCATGAATTCTACTTGAAAGAGACTCAGAGAAAACATGAAATGCCAAGAAAACCTATTGACCCTTCTGAACTTTGATGTTGGAGAAGACTCCTGAGAATAGCATGGACAACCAAGAGAACAAGCAGACCAGAGGTGGGATTCAGCAGGTCCTGACCAGTTCTGGAGAACCAGGTAGAAGAAATGGCCCCACCCCCATCTATTCTCCGCCTCCCGAGTCCCAGCTGATAGGGAGGGAATGGGGATTTTGCAGTATCCTTCCCCTGCCACGCCCACAAAGCCACACCCACAGAACCAGTAGTAAACATTTTTGAATCCCACCACTGAAGCAGACAGATCTTCAAGCAAATAACCCAGAGTTCTCACTCAAGGCACAAATGGCCCTGCTTCTCTTACTCTGGACACACTTGCAAGGCCAGGCTCACTGGTGAAGGCTCTAATGCTGGGAAAGTGGAAGGAAAGGGGAGAACAACCAGCCACAAGGTGAATTATTACTCAATGGTTGTGGCAATGGTGCACCATTGGAAGACCCGAAGGACCAAATCTACTTATGTGATTGCTAAGAACTACAATTGATTTGATCGCACGTAATCAATCAGCCTTCTAGGGCATGGGTCCCAGCCAGCAGGCAGACCAATACCAGTCCGTGGTCTGTTTGGAACCAGAGGATGAGTGACTGAAGCTTCATCTGCATGTGTGCTGGATCTAGTTGCACACAGAACCATCCCCTCCCCTGATCCGTGGGAAAATTGTCTTCTATGAGAAACTGGTCCCTGGTGCCAGAAAGGTTGGGGACCACTGCTCTGGAGGCATTAATCTTCAACTGACACCCTTTAAATGGGACTGCTTCTCACAGCAAAAAAGACAGCTAAGACCATCCTTTATCGGTTTAAAGTGCTCAGCTATCTAGCAAAAAAAAACACACCATTGTTCTCAGCCTCTCCACATCCCAGCTTAACAATTTCTCCATATCACACAATATCTGTTATATGTGACTAACACTGAAAAGTAATCAGAAATCTAAACCAGAATGCAGCCACTTACGCAGTGCTGGAGACATACTACGCAGACTTAGTATGACTTGGTTATTAATACACTTGTGAATCTAAATCAAGGTGCTGATTAAAATGCTTTGTGCCTTATTTGAAGAACTGCTAATACACTTATAACTGCATCCATGTGAGAAGATCAAGACCTCACAAGTGGTACGTTCTTCATTCTTCCGATTATTAACACTCATGTAATTCAGATCATACTATGGTCTCTCAGACAAAAAAACCCAAACATTTCAACCTTTCAACAAAACCCAACATTCCATATGACTCATATCCTGTAGGAGTTCAAGCAACTGAAACCTGCCCATAGAATCATTAAAGCTAAGCATCACATATTGACCTGTCAAGACGCTTGCAGAAAGGCAGAAATGAAGCAGGGCTTAGAATTTCTAATAGGCAAGGAAGCTCAACACTAGTAAAGCATGAGGGCAAAAAGCAAGTTATTAAATGGAATATGCTTTCTGATCTTAAGGGACACTCCCAAATTATATCTGGATATTGCATCCAGGGAGTTCACACCCTAGAAAAACCATTAGGAGAGATCTAAAAAATTATAAAACACATTTCAGAAAAACACTTGGTCTTTACCATAAAATGCCTTTCTCCTACCCGAGTCAAAAGGGAAATCCTTGAAATTGCACTAGGAATACAGGGGAAAGTATTGGCAGTGTGTCTTCTACATACCTTGTTTAAATTCAGGATTCTCATTTTTTTAATATATCTATCCCATTCCTCAATAAAATAACATTTTTAAAAAGCTATATTGTGTAAGCAGTTGTTTGGAATCCAGACTGGCTTCTGTACAGCCTTTTCACAAATCTCATTAATCTCTCAACAGATACAGACAGACAACAGCACAAATACTCCAAACCTTATCACCAGAATCCCTGTTACAGAATTAATCCCCTTCTAGTCATCTCAGGCCATTAAGGTATGAAGAACAATGACTACCTCACAAGTCTTGAATTTCAGAATCAGAGTTCAGTGGACAGCGTATACTGTATTGGCAGAGTATTATACAAACGACGTACTTTCTAGCTTTTTCAGGAATAAAAAAGGGATTATTTAACTGCTCATACCTTGCCTATGATCAGATGATCCATATTACCGTAGGATTTCAACAGCTAAACACATACATAGCCCAAATTACACATTTCAGTTGTGTCTCTATCACATCCGCTTCAGATCCATACTGCAGACCTCAATATGTTTTTTTTATTCTTTTTTATGAACTGCGGGTTTTAGAACAGAATGCACAATTGGGACACAAAATACAGTAGTTCAGAACAGTCTTGTTTAAGAATAGCTAAATAATGAATAAGAAGAAGAGAATACGAATAAGGTGAGGAGGCATGGATCATTCAGCTCTCAGTAGCACTGAAAGACAACCAGCTTGCTAGCTTAAAGCAATACAAGAGCAATTCTGTATGTTAACAGGGAACACTTTTTCTGACTGATATGTAACCAAAATAGCATCTGCTCACATTAGAGAGAAATCAGAAGGCATAAAGAAATTTCAAACTTTGCAAAGAAACGCGTATTCAGGAGACCCCACCCCACCCATATGTCTGTTCCATTCTCCCATCTAATTTCTATTCTCTCACCCCGCTAGCAGCTAGCATTCCAGGTCGATAAAGGAAACTCAATTCTGCATATTGCCATTCTGGATCCCTACATGTACTGGGAGTGGAGGTTGTTTTCTGAATTTGTGTTCCTTCACAAAGTCTTACATTTTTTTCAAGCTTTCTGAATAATCTATGCCTCACCACGTTCTGCTCTTCTCATTTAACTGCAATAATGCAGATGTTATTCTGGTGCCCTGAACATTGTCCATATTTCTGGCAAGGAAAGCCCAATAAATACTAGACAGTAATACAAGCTGACCACAAAGAAAAACCTACTTTTAGATTTGTATGCAGATCTCACTGTGCAGCAGAAGACGGCATTGCCATGGAAACACACTCTTGCCATTAGGTCTGCAATTTACCTTCCCAGGCAGAATGGCTAAGTCTGCCAATTTATGAAGATGCTTACAGCAAAGATGGAATGCAGAAGCCATCAGTTTGCCCCATACTGTATTTCTTGGGATATGTTTACACTGTAATTCAGAGAGAAACTAGTTTCTGAAACTTGGGAACAAAGATTTTGTATAAAATATATAAGCAGAGAAGAAACCAGATGCATTTTCTGGAACCCAGCAACAACACAAACAGACCTTAATACTTCAGGCAGCAGAGACCCTGACAATGTACTGTCACCTTCACACATAGGCTACTCTTCAAAGCGTACAAATATATGCACACATACCACCAGGCTAACCAGCATACCATGTTCATGGAACCGGCATATTAGGATTGCTGCCATACATTATTCCAAAACTCTGACTTAAAATATGATAAGTACTATCTCCATGTATTTTGGACTGCAGAAGTATAGGTATGATTTGGGCCTGACATTCTCTTTCAGTCCCAACTATTTCCCAAGTTGGTGGCTGTGGGGAAGAGAGGAGATAGGGGACTTTTGTATGTACGCTACCTTGATTTGACCAAAAATAAAGATAATATATAAAGATAAACATCTGAATGAAGGAACAGGTGCCATTTCTTCAGAGTACATCCCTGCAACTAGGAGAAATATTGTTTTACAGTAGTATAACATGAAATCTATTACCACTATTAAGTATGAATTTAGTAAAATCCCTCAAATTTTCTATAAAGGAAACAGTGTTTGCAGATATTTCAACATCAATTTCAGGAACATCCGGGAAACAGTGATTACAAAATTCCACAGAATTTAACAAAGAAAAACTTCAATACCTTAGAATTATTTAGATAGCAAAACTTTTCCAAAAGCAATGTAAATTTTGGCTATTAAACCATGCTGCTCACAAAACATGAGTAAATTTGACAGAAACCTACAGAATCTAAGTTAATAATTTATATTTAGCAATGTAATTTATTATTTATTACAATAATAACTCCTCATCCTTTCTACTAAGTTGCATAGTTTAAAGGAAACCCCCAAAGAAACTTCAGCTCAAAGAACTTCCTCAATTCTGCATCAGAGAAACTCTAAGGAGGCTGATTTAAAAGAAAACAGAACTGAAAGCAAAAGTCTCCTTGTTGATTTCATTCTGACAATGTGCCAAGAGTAGACTATTTCTCACTCTCCAACTCTGGGACTGACCAAATCACAATGATTCACATTCTGGTCTGCTAGCAGTTTTACAACATTTGTTCTATTATGACTCTATTTATTTAATTGCAATTTCTCACTTTTGACTGAGCATCATGTCCTCTTTCACTTCTAAATCATCAATTTTATACCTTTCTTCACTAGAATTCAAACAAAATCCTCATAAAACCCATTTTACCAATAAACGAATTGATCAAGAGCTTGCTGAAAACTAATTCTATACAAGGAAGCACTAAGCTTTACATGAGGGATGGGTGATACACAGAACCAGAGTCCACAGTCCCCCCTTTCAGATCCCTTCCTTCTACAGTAATAGCTGCAAATCAGTGGCTTCATATCCAGCCATTTTGAAGACGGGCACACCAAATCCATAGATAAATTAAAATTAACTAAGCATAATCCTAAAACCAGGGGGACCTGGTGGCTCAGTGGCTAAGACGCGGAGCTTGTTGATCAGAAACGTCAGCAGTTTGGCAGTTCGAATCCCTAGCATCACGTAACCGAGTAGCTCCCATTACTTGTCCAGCTTCTGCCAACCAGTCCGAAAGCACGTAACAAATGCAAGTAGAAAAACCTTTGGTGGGAAGGTAAATTCCATCTGCCCTCAATGTTTAGTCATGCCGGCCACATGACCACATGAGATGTCTTCGAACAGCGCTGGCTCTTTGGCTTTGAAACTGAGATGAGCACCACCCCCTAGAGTGGGGAACGACTAGCACATATGTGTGAGGGGAACCTTTACCTTTTTAGTGTTAAAAGCAAAGCAGGGAAAAAACATCAAACTCGCCCTAAACAGGACATGCTGAGAATCATTTGGCATCTTTACCCTATCTATCCACTGAAATTCTCACTTATCTCCTCCTCCTCCTCCTCCCCCCAAAAGGCTGCCCATTCTTATTCATCCCACATAGCATCCCTACCCCCTTGAAGACCTAGTTCATCAATTCCTCTAAGATAGGCTTTGCTGTTAAATGATAAAAATCTTTGGGATAATGATCAGACAGTATCCCTCGGCACTAGCTACCACCAGTTCCCCAACCTTTCTCTTAAAACATTATTCCACACCGCCTGGTCTGTTAATGGGATCTCTGTGTACACAGTCTCAGTACTACCATGTAGTCCCCCCAACAACTTAAATCATAGGCACTGGAAGGAAGGAAGCTGCCATAATGAGATCTCTTAGGGATTTATCTTACTTAGTGGGAACTATCATGTTGCTAACCTAGGTTGATCTCAGCAACTCTGAAGAGTCACTTGATATACTTACCTTTCCTCCAATTAAACACCAGCAAAAAGGGCAAACCAGGTTTATATATAAAGCACTGCGGTTCATATATCTAATGATGAAATGTTCAAGTAAACAGAACCCTTTCAAAATTGTAACTATTTTAACTAGGCTACATTAAAGAGCCCACACTCGAGCATCTCTTCCCTTAGTGACTGATACTGGGGAAAGCCACTGAGAGCCCATACACAGATGCGTCAATGCTGGAGGCAATGACTACACACCTCAGGGAGAATTCTGTCAGGTAAAAGCGGCAGCAGCAGCAGCAACACCCACCCACTCCCGGCGCTTTAAAGGGCTAGAAGGAAAGAGCTGGGATTTAAGGAGCGACTACTAGAGTATTTCTGTCCGCCTACACAGAAACAATAACGGCGCTTAATCGCGTATCCCTTAAAGAGGAGCTCCTACCGCTCTTTTGCACGGGAAGAAAACAAACGCAGCCACACTAATAAAACTTCTTGGAAACGCCCGTTTTCAGTTCAATTTCTAGGCTGGGAAATCAGGCGACGCCCCAGAGCAGAAGATGAAGCGGACCCAGACCGGGCAGCTCACCTCAGTGCGCAGCTGCTGCAGACGGCCCACCGGTTAGCCCACCGCCGCCCCTTCCCAGCCTCCCCGCCCCGGCGGCAGCCTCACCCGCAGTCCGGGGCCGGGCACCAGCGGCAGTCCGGGTCGGCGGCCAGGCAGCGGCGGAGCATGAACTCCTCGTACTTGGCCACCAGCTGGGGCGAGTCGCGCAGCAGCAGGCGGATGTCCGCCGGGTTGAGCCGCTCGCTGCACTCGGGGCAGCTGATGTTGACGCGCGACTCGGTGATCTCGATGCGCAGGTACTGCCGGAGGCACGAATGGCACGAGCGGTGCGGGCAGGAGAGCAGGCGGGGCGCGTTCCCCGCCGGCTGCCGCACCAGGCACAGCGGGCACTCCAGCTCCGACGGCGGCGGCGCCCCCCCGTCCTCCTCGGGCCCCGCCGCCCCGGGCTCGCTGTCGCTCTCCGCCGGGCAGGCGGCGGCGGCGGCGGCGGGGCCGGTGGGCGAGGCGGGCGGCGGCGCTGGCGGCGGGAGGCCTTCCTCGGACGCCGACGCCGCCTCGCGCTCCTCCAGCCCCGTCTCGGGCGGCGGCTCCGGCTTGGCTTTGGCGCGGTGGCGGCGGCGGACCCCTGCGCCGGAGGACGAGGCGGCGGAGGCGGCGGCCGAGAAGACGCTCTGGAAGCTTAGGAGGCGGAGGCGGCGGCGGCGGCCCCGGCCGCCTCCGGGCCCCGAGGCCCCGCCGCCGCCCTTCGGGCACTTAGCCGGCGGCGCGGCAGCATGAAGGGAGGCCGGGCGCGGAGACTCCGAGTCCTTCTCCGAGCCCATCGCGGCAACGGCGGCGGCTGCGGCTCTCCTGCCCTGAGCGGCGCCGCCTCTGACGAAAAGGGGAGCCGGGAAGGAGCGGGCGCGGCGCCTGCGCGGAGCGGCCCTCGCCGGAGATGCCCAACTGCCGCGACGCCTGCGCAAACAGCGCGGCACCGCCCTCCTCCTCCGCCCAGCAGGCCGCCCTTCTGGCAAGGCGCTCGCCCCGGAGGAGGGCTCGGGGAGATTGACCCGTGGGGCGGTTTGCGCATGCGTGTGACGTTAGCCGAAGCGCTTGGTGCCTGTCCGTGTCTCTGGGCTGCTTGGGCAGCCGGGAAAGGAAAGGGGGCGTGGTTGAGTGGGAGGAGTGCGTGTCCAGCGATGGATGGTTGGTTTTGGAGTGCGGCGCTCCGGGTCCCTTTGCGATGAAGGGAAGAGAGGAGGGAGCCCTTGGTCTGGATCGGTCGCGGGTCTCCTGCTTGTGCGGAAGGTTGGACTGGAAGACCTCCGAGGTCCCTTCCAGCTCTCCGATTCTGGTACTGCTACTCCAATTCCTAACAATATTTACCTCTCTTCCCCTACAACGTTTTCCTTTTTTTAAAAAAATTGGCTTGGGATGTGCTCAACATTCCCTGGAATTCCCCTTTTAGGTTCTCCCCAGATAAAGTTCACACACACACACACCTAATATGTACAGTTCTGCCTCCCTTTGCACTGTACTCACCCTACATTGTGAGCAACAATGTATCTTTTAGTGTAGGATGTTGTGCAAACTCAACTTGTAATTTCTTTAGAATTCAGTGTGTGTCTTCTAATCATTAGACCCAAATGGTTAAATTAGTCCTGGGCTTGCTGTGCAAACACTGCCTTTATCTAAATATGGCAGCCTAGTCAAATATCTGGAAGAACAAGATAGTGAAGTTTGCATACACACATCATCACACCCCTACCATTGGAGGAGAGAGAGAGATACAGAGATGTGTGCTTTCCACCCTTCAGACAGAGGTCTCTGGAAGAGCTAGCTCAGTTCCCCTGGCAGCTCTTGTTGACTCTTTTGTTACAGTTTTATTGACAGTTTTGTCTGGATGGTCATGTTTGCTTTTTAAATATTGCAAGCTACACAGCCTTTTTTTAGAGCTGGGTGGCTTTACATTCCAGTACTGTGTATTATCCACCTATCAAGTCTTTCCCTAGTAACGCTAATGAGCAGATGTTTGATGGTGTTAAAGGTCTTATTGTGGGATGTTCCAAGCTGTTCCAGTAAAGCTGCCTTTTGCAACTGACGGATGGGAATTTTGTCAATGCTGAAGGTGTCCAAGCACTGCTCCAGAGTTTCACCATTCCACCCTACTGTTGCTATCTTTGCTTTCTTATAGTTCATTGCACAGTCAGCCAGATGTTTAATCTGGATTATTAGCAATGGTTTCCTCAACCCACATAATTGCAGAAACAACATCCAGGGTCCTGGTGGAATTGTGTGCAGTTGTTCTGCTGCTTGAGCCATCTCCTAACTGGCTGCAACCAGAGTCGATGAGAGAGGGTGATTCAGGCAGAATGTCAGTGTGCCCCTAGAAACCCCCACCTGCATTTTTTACTCAGCTCTCTGGTGGAGACGACTCTCTGAAATGTTATCATTCACGTTCCAATGCAGCCATCTGCAACCTACGCTTGCCCATCAGCCCATTCTCAGTATAAGTGTGCGGCAACACCTATGTGCAGTTGTGAGCATCTCTAAATCAGCCTTTACATAAGAGTACTCATAAGGAGAACCATTTCTTCTCCAGGTGTTTCTCAGGCTTGACAGTTTTAAGCTGTGTCGACTTCAACTCCCAGGATTCACCAGCCAGCCTTGACAGCTGCCAAGGTTGAGAAACACTGCTGTATACATATTTCATTTGAGAAGACTAAGCACCTGTCTTCTCTTCCTCCGAACCCCTTCCAACCTGTCTGCACCCTTCTTGAAGTGAAAATTGGACCCAACAACTTTCCCTATGAAATCACATTCATGCGTAATAAAGTGGAACTATAACTTCTTAGGACGTGAACATTATGGTTCCAGTAATGCATGCTAAAATTGCAAAATTGCACTGCCTTTTTTCCACCATTCACATAACTTTGCTGATTCCAGGGCCTGAAAAGGCTCATAATAGCTTTTTAAAACTTAGCTTGGTTAAAGATAGTATCAGATGTTTGGTTCATGACTCATGTTCAGCTGCTGTCCCAAGCTAAGCATTTCCAATTGTATAACCTTGAATATTGAATTCTGACTTTTAAAAAGAAATATGCAACCATGCATTGATCTTGGCTAAATTTAAGGTTCAGGCTGAGTTTTCCATCCTACCACAGTCATTTTGATTTTGATGTCCTTGCTGTCTTCTGGGATATTAGCTGAACCCCCTTGCTGGGTTTTTAATTAGCCAGGTCACCTTGTCCATGCAAGCATTCAGAGTGGAGCGGAGCTGGATACAGCGAGAGAGAGGGGCCCTTATTCTCCTTCCCGCCATTGATCCCAATGGGCAACACCTACAAACTGTATAGATAGTCCTCGACTTACAAGTACAGTTGGAACCATAATTTTCATTGCTAGGGAAACAGTTGTTAAGAGAATCACACCTGATTCTACAACCTCTTTGTCATGGTTAAGCAAATCACTGCAGTTGTTAAGTGAATCACTGGGTTTCAATAAGTCCAGCTCCCCCCATTGACTTTGCTTGTCCAAAGCCAGCTGGGAAAGTCATAAATGGGGATCACATGATCCCGAGATGGTTCAACTGTCATAAGTATGAGGGGGAGGAGCTGATGTCGCGACGATACGACGTACGATCTTGGAGCTCCAAGTTCACAGTCGATATTCCTGCTTCTGGATGGTCCTTTTGGACCTAAACTGTCCTGCAGAGACGGTGATAGAAAAGAGTATGTCCTGCTGATCTCAGGGACACCACAAAGTCCCTGATTGATCCAGGAGAAGCTCTTTTTTCTGATGACAGAAACACAGCCATTGAAGCTGCTGCAGTTGGGACAGCTCCGGAACGGAAGGAAAGCGGAAAGAGAAAGTGTGTCGAATTGGTGAGGAAATTTTATTATTAGAAAAGAGATTACCCCAAAAAAATCAAAGCTAAATTAAAATTGAAGACAGAAGAGAGTAAGCAGCGAAATTAAGTCATATTAAACAGTGTGTTATCTTTTTTTAATTTTTCTTTTTATGGATGGAACTTTTACAAATGTTTCCTATTTTTTAAATTGGACGGATTTGTTTTTCTTCTTCTACTTTTTATTTTTTTATATACCTAAGAATTAAAAAATTCTTTTTTTTACAACGCTTGATTGGACTGTTTTTCTTTTTATTCAAGAATTTTTCTTCTTAAATTTGGAATATAAAGAGGAATATAAAGAGGGCTGTAACAACAGAGGGAAAATAAATAACACTGTCACTTATAGGCTGGAGGCTTGGAAACATTGTTTTTTCCTTCTTTCTCTTTGATCGTTTGATTTACATTTCAAGGCTTTTCAGCTTGTTTACTGAAGAGTTGTAATGGGAAGAGCACAGGTTGTTTACACAGGTGCTCTTCGGGAGCATTATCAGCAGCTGGGCTGGAGTGACAAAGCCTTGACTTGAAAGATTATAATGAACTTGCTTGAAATCTAATAAAAAGCCTTGAACGCCATACTGGCAGTGTTTACAAGTTGGAAGAATGGCGCAACATGAAAAAGAAATCTCAATATTGCAAATGATTATGTCTGAAATTCAAAAAATATTAATAGTAACAGAGAAAATTGAGAAGAGAATGGAATATATAGAAAGCGGAACAGTAAAAATAGATGGAAAAATTGAGGATGTTTATCAAATGAAGAAAGTGGAGGATACGGTTCTTAAAATTGAAGAAAAAAATGAGCAAAGAGATAAGAAAATTGTTGATACTGACAGTAAACTGAGCATGGTTGGAAATGGCAAGAGTGGAATATGGAAAGGGCACATAGATGGACTGGAATGCTACCTCAGATTTCAAAGCATAGAAGAAGAAAAGAGAGAAAACTTGATGGAAGTAAGGAGAGAAATCTTGACAGAAGCACCAGTGATAACCAAAGTCAAGCTGATGGAAAGGTTTTGATTTTCCATAAGATACCAAATGAGCAACATGCAAAGAGAAGTCCATACAAGACTTACCAAGAAAGTAACCAGAATACTAATGCTACAAATGGCAAGAGACATAAGACTGTAATACTACTGGAAAGATACAGGTTGATGAAATGAAAGTTTATAATAAAATTAAATTAAACTTAGTTAAATTTAGAGTATTATGTATAAAAAGGTGTGATAATAGTTATAGTCAAATAAATGATTAATAATGATAATATATGTGTGTGTGTGTGTGTGTGTGTGTGTGTATATATATATATATATATATATATATATATATATATATATATATATATATATATATATATATATATAATGTTTGATAATATGAAATTTTATGTAAACTGCAAATGAGGATTATGAGAGGAGGTTTAAAAGTTTTGTTATTAAATACAATTAATTTTTATTCAGAACATGTTATAAAGATATGTTATTGGATGATTTTAGGAGGATTACATAGTTTTACTTTAAATCTAGAACATTTCATATAAAAGGATGTAAAACAATTATAGTCAAATGAGGGTTTAATAATTATAAAAATATTATATATATATATATATATATATATATATATATATATATATATATATATATATATATATATATATATATATATATATATATATATATATATATATATAATATTTTTATAATTATTAAACCCTCATTTGACTATAATTATTTAGGCATACCAGGGGTTGTAACACAAATATATACTTATTTCCCTGGCTCAACTGATAAGGAAGAGAACCCGTGGCTTAGTGGTTAAGACTCCTGCCTAAGATATATACACCCCGGGTTCTAATCCCAGTAAGGGTATGGCTAGCTGATGAGAGCTAATTAGCTCGAAATAGATCTATCCTAGTCTCCCTTTATTTATTTATCAGTACAAATACAACACTATATATATATATATATATATATATATATATATATATATATATATATATATATATATATATATATATATATATATATATATATATATATATATATACTGGATTGATGACATGAGAACTTGTTACATAAATATATTTGATTTAAAAAGAAGTGATTTGATATGAATTGTAAGTGATGACTATGGAAAGGTTGCACAGAAATCTTGTAACCAACCGACACACACTTTGCAATGGAAGATGGTTTTATATTTTTTTGTTTTGTCTGTTAATAAAATAAAAAACAATTTACAAAAAAGCCTGTCATAGTACATGCCAGTTGACAAATGCTTGAATTTTAATCACATGACCATGGGAATGCCACAATGGTCATAAGTGCGAGGACTGGTTGTGTCACTTTTTCAGTGCTGCTGTAACTTCAAACAGTTGCTAAACAAGTGCTGTAAGTCGAGGAGTACTTGTATTATGACATTTCAACAGAAGCCATTTCAGAACTGCACCAAAGTACAGCCAGCCGAACAAAGAGGTTTAAAGATAGTTTCTGTTCTTGGCCTGTGAGACTTTTAAATACAACCACAATCACTCCATGCACACGCTATTTTTTTTTCTTTTTCTTTCTTTTTTTGTTTCTGTTATAATTTTGCACCAATGAGGTTAAAACCAATTTCGTTGTATTTAAGTACAATGACAATAAAGATTACACTTATACTTATACACTGAACCTGAATTGGAAAGCATGTTTCAGCAGCCCTTCCTTCTTTCTGTTCTTCTTCTTTTTAATCATTTGATAAGGAACATTTTAATAATCAGAGAACCCTAACTACTCAGTGGGAGGGGAGCGCATTCTGTTCATGTTCAGGGACCTTGTCCTTCTACCAAAGACTGGAATTTCTACAAGCAGTTAAATGTGCATGGTTAATTTACTATAATTTATTATTATATTTTTTTTTAATCCTGCTTATCTGTCTGTCCCAAGAAAGTTTACAGTGCTGTCAAAAGTTGAACTGTAAAAATGACTGTGAATTTATATATTACAACAAGCCATAGTTGGATTTGTATAGTTTTTGGTTTAGCCCAGTCTGTTACTGCAGTAACTATAGTCTGTCCTGTACTGTGTCGCTTATGATTTAAGAAGTAGTGAACCAAATCGCTGCCCCTTCATCAAAAAAACCTCTGGTCTTAATTCAGAAAAAATATCAGAACTCAAGTAATGATATTTAAGCCAGCTGTTTTCCAAGGTTATCCAACAGTAAGGTAAAAATATACTTTTCAGTCCAGTATCTTATGGTAAAGTCCTCGCCCTGATGTCATTATCTTAGCCAAGAACACCACCTACTTTGTTTAGTTACAGTTTTAATTAACAGGATCTTTTTATTTTAAAGCTGATGGTTGCGCCACTTTGATGCCAGTTATGATCAGAACAATTTAGTGGCAACTTTTGAAAGAACTGTGGAGCTGAGCCAAGAGGTGATAACAGTTGCCAAAAAACTGAATTCCATGTTAAGCTAATAGTTTCCAAATCACAGGCAATAAACGTTCTGCTTTCATTGGCCACACCAGTGATTGGTCTCAATCGAGACAACAATGAAACCGCATACAGATGGGAGGTTGAACAACTAGCCTCGTGGTGCAACTGGAACAATCTGGAAACTGAACACACCTAAAGCCGTAGAAATGGTGGTAGACTTTAGGAGAAACCCTCCCATACTAGCACCTCTTACAATACTAGACAACCCAGGATCAACAGTAGAGACCTTCAAATTTCTAGGTTCTATCATATCTCAAGACCTAAAATATATATATTAATCTAAACATGTGTATTAATAGAAGTATATGTATTGAATAACTGGAAAGAATATAAATAGAAATACCCTAAATGTATAAATGATTGTGATTGATACTAAAACCTGTATAAGGAGATATTAAAAAATGGGAGAATGAAGGATGGAACTTTGATTTAACTAAGGAAATATGAACAAAATAGGTGGAAAATACATCTTTGAATATTATAGCGATATGAAAGGGGGGGGAGTTGAAATAGGGCTAGAAAATAGTTGGGAAAAATAATAATTATATATTAAGATATTAAGATATACAAAAGGATAGAAAGACGGTTCAGGAAGGAACGATGATAATAAAAGACATGTATAATATGAAACAATGGAAATAAAATATAATATTTAAGACTATGTTTATTTGTACTGAAATGTATGTTACCCAGTTATCACACTATTCATGCAGTGATATGTATAAAGAATATAAAAAATAAAAATTTGATTGAAAAAAAAAGACCTAAAATGGACACCTAACATCAAAAGCGTCATCAAAAAAGCACAACAAAGAATGTTGTTTCTGTGCCAACTCGGGAAGCTCAAACTGCCCAAGGAGCTGCTGATTCTGTTCTACAGAGGAATCATTGAGTCTCTCATCTGCACCTCCATGACTGTCTGTTTTGGCTCTGCAACCCAACAAGGCAGACGGAGACTTCAGAGGGCCCAGAAAAAGCAATGGCTACTAACCTGCCCTCCACTGATGACCTGTATACTGTACGAGTCAAAAAGAGGGCTGGGAAAATATCTACAGACCCCTCACATCCTGGACATAAATTGTTTCAACTCCTACCCTCAAAACGACGCTATGGAGCACTGCACCCCAGAGCAACTAGACACAAGGACAGTTTTTCCCCCGAATGCCATCACTCTGCTAAACAAATAATTCTCTCACCACTGTCAAACCATTCACAAGGCTGCATTACTATTATTACCTAGATCAGTGCTTCTCAAAGTGTGGACTCAAGTCAAAAAAATAAATATTTTTAAATTGCTCAGTTTTCATTTCTAATAGAGTAAATAGCGCTAGATACAATCAACATAAACCAAATCTCTTTGGGGCCTTCATTCATTTTTAAGAATGCAAAGGGTTCCTGGTGGTTAAAGCACCAAGCTAGAAATTGGGAGACCAAAAGTTCTAGATCCACTTTAGCACAAAGCACAAAGCCAGTCAGGGGATCCTATGCCAGTCACTCTTTATCAGCCTTAGGAAACAGACAATGGCAAATTTCTTTTGAAATCTTGCCAAGAAAACTGCCGGGACTTGTTCAGGCAGTTGCCAGGGGTCAATAGCAACTTGAAGGCACCAAAACAAAAAAGGGGAAAGGGTTGTTTTGAGACCAACTAGATCATCTTCCCTTAACTTCTTGTCCTATGGCTTCCCTCATCCACCAAGCTGCCTACAGGAGGAAGATAAAACCCACTTGGAAGCCGTTGCCTCCTAGCTGGATTGCAGCAATGCAGGTCCAGTCTGGGGTCCCAGGAATGGCTTTCCCCACTGGCATCCCTGTGGCATTGTTGACCTTTCTCCCTTGACAGGTGTTCACCTTAATGTGCAATTGAGCAAGTGCATCATGTCAGCCTCTGTTTTGCTATTTGCTTTTGGCTGCCATTGAAATGGGAAGGGGGCGCTGGTATTTGGGAGGGGAAGTTTTAGTACAGGAGAGATTGTAAAAAGGGAGTTTTGGTCTCACCGTCTACTGCGCATGCTGGAGATTAGTGCTTGGTGTTGGTCAAGGCCAACCGTCCTGCATACCAACCTGATGATGCTCCTTGAAGATGGAACTCACATGACACCTAAGGGATTTACAGATTGGACAATGGGATGAGGGTTACCAGAGGGAGGGGGCTGGTCACAAATTGATATGTATGATTTCGCGCGCTTTTGCCTCAGATCTTGCTTTACTCAGTTACTATCTTTTCATAACCAGTAAAAGTACTCTTAATTCTGCAAAATGGAGTTAAGTGGTTTCTTTCTTGGTTGCTGAGGTAGGCCGGCTTGATAGGTTACCTATTTCCCCATGGCAACCAACATGGTGGCCCGAAGAGAAGTGGGGCCGCATATGATAGACCAAAGTTCTGTTCTTCATTTCCCCCAAGGAAACACCCCATTTCCCTTTCACTTCCCAGAAAAATATGCTACTCTTTTTGACATGAGCAATATTTGCCAAATGCAAGCAGCAACTTGCAAGAGCAAAGAGGGGGGTAGCATTGAATCCTGAGCCCCTTTCCCTCCTTGCTTCCTGCCAGAAGGCAGAGATTGCAGGCCAGAACCTGCCTGCCTGTTCAGGGTTCCTTCATGGCCCCTTTGTCTTTCCTCCTCCACATAGGACAGAAGGCAACAAGCTTGTCTGGTGATACATCCCATGTTAAAAATTCAATTTTAATTTCTGATTGCTCCCTTTGCACGTATAGCAAAGCAATTTTCTCTTTCATCAAGAATGATTTGCAATTAACAGCCTTTCTGTGGGAAGAGCCACATAGCCTTTTGAGTTGCTATTGGCAACTGCAGAATTTTCACTTGAAGCGAGCAATGTACTTGGGAAAGTGGAGGTTCTAGTCGATTGCAGCCACTCCTTGGAAGTGGGATTGTGCAATGCATATTTTGTCATATGCAGTCAAGAGATGGCCTTATCTTTCACATTCAGTGTCTAAAGTGTAGGTTTTTAGTCCAGAAAGAAGACAAAGATGGTTGCTGTGCTTCCTAAAATTCCACAAACAGGATCCATTCAAAGCTCTTTTTTGGCGCAGGGAAGACGTTGATGAATAGGCAGGACTCCTCCTCTTTCCTTAGAAGTCTTAGATTTAGGTGACAAGATTGCTTCAAACTACAGTTTTACTAGTGTCATAGACCCAAAGCCAATACTTTGTTTGTGAGATTGCCCTGCTACTAGTTATCTAGAAGCACTACTTAAACAGAGAAGGGCTTATTTCTGTCTAGGGTCAAGAGATGTCCTAAAGCTCTCAGCAGAAAGCTGTTGTGTGCTGATATTTGCCAGCAAATATCAGCATCTGTCGTAAAAGAGTATATAGCAAGTCTTAAAATAAATGTAATGTTGCCCCCCAAATTGCTCAACATAGTCAAAATTCCAGAAACTGCATAATTCATTTAGCCTCAGGGCCAAACACATAAAATGGACTTTTCTAAATTGAAGCAGGTGGGCAGGAAGCCATATATATTATGCTAAGCCATGATGCGATTTGGTTTTGATTTAGGTTTTAGGATGATATGTGAATTGAACCTAGCAATTGTTTTTTGTTAATCATGGTCTGTGGCTTAAAGTATTGTGCAAGGCCAGCCAATTATAGTTTTCTCAACACATTCTAAATTAACAAACCATGATATGGCATAATGCAAAACAAAATCCAAACTGAAATTGTCCAGCTTGACTCCTTATGTAGGCTTTTTCATTCAAGACACGGCAGTGCGACTTCTTTAAACTTTACTCACCCACTTGCCAAGCCTGGATGCATTTGGCCTCATCGTTTGCTGGATCAAAAGTGGATAATTACTGTAACTGTCAAAGAGTCAGAAATCCTTCAGCTCTAAACATTTTAGGGAAGAGGTTCTATTTACTTATTTTTCTGATGATGATAGGAAACTGATGGCCTCCTTTGCTTTTTGTCTGATTAAAAGTGTAAGAGCAGCTTTGCAGGGGGAAATTAAATCTATGCAAGTCAGGATTTTGCTGGAGCTGAGAGGAGGCTCTGAGAGGCCTGCAGTGCTCCTGCTTGCTTCTCATAAGGCTGGACAGAGAGAAATGTATAACCAGTTCTAGGCTGGAATAAAGGACATTGCAGTGTATTATTAACCCTGCAGGTCAAAGGAGGATTGGGAATCTTCTTGTACCACTCACAAGGCACCTGCCACCCCTTTTCCTTTCTGGGTGGACTTCACAGGCATTTGCAGTGGGTCTCAACCTCAGAGTTAAATTTTACACAAGACAGCCTACAGTACAATAATGTACAAAACATAAAGGTCAGGAACAATGGTGAAATTCATTTTTTTTCCTACCGGTTCTATGGGTGTGGCTTGGTGGGCATGGCAGGGGAAGGATACTGCAAAATCCCCATTCCCTCCCCACTCTGGGGCCAGCCAGAGTTGGTATTTGCCAGTTCTCCAAACTACTCAAAATTTCTGCTACCGGTTCTCCAGAACTGCCCAGAACCTGCTGAATTTCACCACTGGTCAGGAACATGAAGGGGCTCACAAACCAAGGTTGTGGCTGTATGAACAAAAGTATTGTTTCCCAGCAGCCTTCCACTTTCCTCTCTGTTGATCAGGTAGCCTCAGAAGCATGGACACGAAACTTTAAGAGGAATTCTGACCTCCTAGAACAGGATGATGATCAAGGGCTCAAAACTACTGTAAATCGTACAAAGGGAGTTGAGAAGATATACTTCATTTTGAACAGTGTAAACTGAGGGAGGGCAAAAGCCATTTAATATTAAACAGAAGATCCAGACTTTTGTTGTCACAAAAGATCAGGATGCAGAATCATGGACTGAAGACTACAGGCAGAGAGGTTCTGGCTGAGCATTAAGAATCCCTGATGACTTGAGCATTTTGGCAAGGGGACTCGTGACCCTGAAAGGCAGGAGCTTTTCTTCACTGGGCAATGCACTCAAGAGAGGTTCAAAAAAGCCTTCTTGCATTGAACAGGGCATTGGTCATGAAAGTCTCTCTCTGGGCCCCTCCAGTTCTGAGCGTTTCTGGTTCAAACTAGTTAACACACAACTGCACTGTGTGCCTTTAGGCATCACAGCCAGGCCTGCAGAATTGGGGGAAAGTGAACGCTTAGCAAGATTGCCTGGAAATTCAGCAGGAACCGGCTACTCATTTGGAGCCAACACAAGCCAATGAATCTCTTGCATTCAAGGTCAGATTCTTGGATCTCAGCCCTCAATACAGAGACGAGATGGAGTGTGAGCAGAAAATGTCCCTGCGAGAGCATATGGGTTCACAACCACAGAGCCAGGACTCTTTGGAAAGGGGAAACGAGGCGAGCAGGGGAAGGCTACCACTCAAGTAGCTAGATGCAGCTGCAGGCAGGCACCTGGCATTGCTAAAAGCCTCCCTCCACCCCGGATTGGCTAAAACCAAGATTGGCTCGCCAGACTTAGGCTCTGAATTAAGGAAAATGAAGTGGTTTTGCAGGGTTTGGGGAAAATAATGCATTCTTCCAATGCTGTTTCTGATAGAAAAGAATTCTCTTTTGAAACATGATGATTGGCTTTGTTCAGAGAGGTCTCCAAGAGGCAATCAAAGTGACTTAGTGCTGCTGTTCTCCTCTAGCTGCTGAGCCATGACTCCCCCATCAGCAGAACCATCAAGAAAGAACCAAGCCCACCCCTGGAAAGCCGTCATTCCCACCCCAAGACCAAGGAAGCCCCTGGGAGCCAGACGGCCATTTATTCTGCATCTCATCTGTAGCTGAGCGGGGATTTGGGAAGGGCTAAACAATGCATGTTTTTGCAAAAGTATGGGGCCAGTACCTCTGGATTCTTCCCAAAGAGCCTGTCTATTCCACCCCATTTAAAAATGAATTAAAACAATATTAAAAAGAAAATGCTGCTTCAGACCTATTCACAAGAGCTTCTAGATTTAATTTGCCTTCTGAGCATCAAGTGTTTATGGCCTGCGGTGGCTGCCACTTTGTAAGTGAATCCTACCTGTGCTTTCTAAAGTCCAGATGTGTCCTTCTCAAAAAAAATACTGCCTATTCAATTTTCAACAAAGAGAAACAAACAAACAAAATCTCCCACGCTTTCTTGGCATGAGGGAGAAAGAAAAGTAGGAGATTTTGTAGCAAAGGGATCGAGAGGAACCTTTTCTTGACTATGTCATGATGGAATCTCTTTGTAGCCCTGATATTTCCCAAGTTCTTTGCTGAGAAAAGCATGAAGATTAATTTACCATGTCTGGTAGAGATTTTGTAAGTGTGTGTGTGTGTGTGTGTGTGTGTGTGTGTGTGTGTGTGTGTGTGTGTAAATAGTCAGTTCCCAGGGAAGTAAGGATTCAGGAAATGGTGATATGAGCAACACTGCTTTGTTATCAGCAAAAGAACCCACCGGTTTGCCCAATCACTGAAAGGTAGCTTAAAAGGCAAACGAAGAAGACTCTGCCATAATGTACTTTTGGAATATGTGGGTTGCAGATGGGAAATAGTTCAAGGTTGGAATTCTTGTGCTTCATCCCTTTTGTTTTAACAAGTCTTGCTAAACAGGCGGTCAGAGAATCATGCTTGGAAAACGAAATACTTTCTGATTGAGGCAAATACTGAGCGGACTGGCAGCACCTGTGGTAGGTGCCACCTACCTACTGCTGCCAAAACACCAACGCCTGAAGGTAGAGATGGAGCTCTTTTAGCCATGCTAATGGCACAGAATCCTAATCCGTGTTCATTGTAGAAACCCAAATTAAAATATTTCTGACGATCAGTGGACCAGTCTAGGTTTATTATCTATTCCACTGGCCCTCCTGTAGGACGCTCTTCAGCCATTCAAAAGCTTCTGCCTCCCTATGAATTATGACCATTACAGGTAATCCTCCTTTAACAACTGCCTTGTTTGGCAACCATTTGCAGGTATGACAGTGCTGAAAAAGTAACTTTACAACCAATCCTCACATTTCTGCAAAGCAAAGGAAAGCTGGTCAGATGATAAAGACTATTGTGATTTCATTTACCAACTACTTTGATTAACAATCAAGTTTCCAGTCCCAAGTGATAAACAGATAAACAAGGACTACCTGTATTTGGTGTCACACTCTACAGCAGATCTTGCCCTTCTGTCAGATTCTTTCAGGAGAGTTGGCTCTCGCATTCTCCCTCCGCCTTCTTATTTCTTTGAAAGGACTCAGATTCTGGAGCCTGATTTGTCCTGATGGATAAAAGTGATGTCTCACAATTTCAAAATTATACCGTACTTCTGTTGATGCAGCCTAAAAATGTGCTTGCAGCCACTTGATATAGTTGACTCATATTCTCTGGAAAGATTACACAGAAACTTTTTACAAACAAGACTACAGCAAGGTTTGTAGACAGAAAATATAATCAGAAACCAATTTGGCTTGGAAGCAAAGTATAATAAGCAATAAGCTACAAATAGGAAAGCAGCAGGCACAGGTGATTTCCTCCCCCCAAAATACCCACCAATGGTGAAAGTTGCACAAAAGCATCCGTTAGTGTGCAAACAATTTAGGGTCAACAAATATGGGACCCTGCTATACCGCCTAGAGACTGGAAGAAAAGGTTCTGCTTAATGCTGTAAAAAGCAGTTATAAAAGAATGTGTGACTTACAGAAATATTGAAGTAATTGGTTTGCACAAATAATTTTTGGTCAAGATCCTACAAAGAAGGGTTGAACACTATGTAGAGAGCAATGTGACAAATGAACAGATAGACTTCAGAAAAGACAGAAGGCTAGGACAGGCACAATGGATAATGGAGAGAGGAAAATGGAGAAAGTGTGGCAGGTTAGTTTGCATCATTAACTAGAGCAAGGCCATTGGATAAACAGTGCCAGAATGCAGAACACAGTGGATTGATAGGCGGGCAACACTTTGTTAGCCAAGAATTAGGACAACTTAGAAGAGTTTATTATAAAAGTAAAAATGGAAAATGAAAATCTAAATGTTAACCATTAAGAAATCAACCATTATGATTTATGAAGTATAACAGCAAGTTAATGAACGTGGTAGGTTGTTTTGTGCCTTGGGCTTAAGAATACATAAGAGGGACAGCTAGCTGAAGAAGAGGAAGAAGGCAATGGTAGACAAGAACACAAATAAGGACATTTCAATATCAAAGATCAGAAGAGATGAAGCAATGTTTTTCCAAAGGTAAAGTATAGTTGGAAAAACTAAGCAAGCAAAATATGTTTTTATGTATATGATCATTAATAATTACTAATAGCAACTGCAGATAGGCAGAATTGATCTGAAATAAAGACTGACCAAGTTCTTGAGGTAAAGATCAGAAAGCAGAAACTCACAAACTCTGGGCATGTGACGTGAAATGAATATGCTTGGCAAGATTGAGAAGTATAACTGCCAACGCAACAAGAACACAACTGATGTTGATGAATGGGATCAAAGACATTATTAGAATCACCTTGGAAGAGCTATCAATTACAACTGAGGTCAGGACTGTAAGCATTCCTTCATGCTCAACTCTGTGGCACTGGGTTTCTTTTTTCAGAAGTATTGCCGAGCTATGTATCTCCAATCTTGTATTTTGCATTTGTTTTTTGAATAAAGCACTTTAGTTTGCTTCCACTAAATTTCAATGTTATTTCAGTTACGTATTTTTTGGAGTATGAGACGCACCTTTTTCCCTCAAAAAAGAGGCTGAAAATCTGGGTGTGTCTTATACACCGAATACAGCATTTTTTGCCTCCCAAAGCCCCGCCCCCTTCACCAAAATGGCCTTGCAGCGCCTTATGGAGGCTTTCAGGGGGCTTGGGAAGGCAGAAATGAGCAAAAAATGGCCCGGGTTTTTTTTGCTCAATTTTACCCCACCCAGCCCCCACGAGCACTCTATAAGCTTCCTAAAGGCTATTTATGCCCTTTTTATAACGAAAAAATGGGCTGTTTTTTGCTTGTTGTCGCCCCCCACCCCCCAGAGCTCTCTGCAAGCTCCCTAAAGGCTATTTATGCCTTTTTGGGGGAGGGAAACGGGGCTGTTTTCGTGAAAAACGGGCCATTTTGGGGAGGTTTGCAGAGTGCAAAAACATCTTTTTTTATTTTCCTCTTCAAAACCTTGGTGCGTCTTATACTCCTGTGCGTCTTATACTTCAAAAAAGTATGGTATTTCTGTAACTTATCAAGATGATTTTGAATTTTGTTTCCTAGTGTATTACCTTGAACATTGGGCACTATTTAACAAAATGAAATTCAATGGTGAAAAAAGTTCTACATTTAGGCAAGGAAAATGAAATGCACAGCTACAGTATATGTGGTACCTTGCTCAACAGTAGTAACCGTGAAAGGGATCTTGGAGTCCTAGTGGACAACCATTTAAATAGGAGCCAGCCGTGTGCAGCAGCTGCCAAAAAGCCAACACAGTTCTAGGCTACATAAACAGAGGCAGAGAATCAAGATCACGTGAAGGGTTAATGTCACTTTATAAGGCCTTGGTAAGGCCACACTTGGAATAAGGGATCCAGTTTTGGCCTCCACGATGTAGAAAAGATGTGGAGACTCTAGAAAGAGTGCAGAGAAGAGCAACAAAAATGATTAGGGGACTGGAGACTAAAACATATGAAGAAAGATTGCAGGAACTGTAGTTTAGTTTGTTGCAGGAACTCTAGTTTAATGAAAAGAAGGACTAGGGAAAAACATGATAGCAGTCTTCCAATATCTCAGGGGATGCCCCAAAGAAGAGGGAGTCAAACTATTCTCCAAGGCACCTGAAGGCAGAACAAGAAGCAATGGGTGGAAACTAATCAAGGAGAGAAGCAACTTAGAATTGAGGAGGAATTTCCTGACAGTTAGAACAGTGGAACAGCTTGCCTCCAGAAGTTGTGAAAGCTCCAACACTGGAGGTCTTTAAGAAGAGGTTGGATAGCCATTTGTCTGAAACGGTATAGGGTTTCCTGCCTAGGCAGGGAAGGGAGTCCACCCTGCTACCAAGTTGGACAGTAGAGGATTTTCCTCACTGCTTAGTTACCTCCTTCTTGACAGCTCTTGCTTTCCACAAGAGCAATCCCTTCTCCCAGCCCCTCCTGCTGCCTCCTCAGCCAAGAAGTGCCCTCTCCTCCATCCATCACAATGCCTTCCAGCCCTACCACATTTGCCATTTCCCATGGAAACAGTTGCTATGGCAGCGCAAGTGGGGAATTCCATCTTTTAGTCCTTCTTACCTCAGCATCACCACCGCCTCTGGCAACTGCAGCTTGTGAGCTTCTGAAAGCCTTCATGAAAGGACTCACAATGGGTGGCCACGTTCTGCTCCTCTATTCTGCCAGACTGGAGTCCCGGCTACTGGAAGTAAGACTGGGGATCTATTAGCCAGAGGCATGTTAACAAATTCCCCCTCTGGGCTTGTAATTGTAGATGCCAGCAGGGAATATGCATGTGCTTACAGCTGCACGAATGCAGGTAATCCTTCACTTACCGCCAATTGTGGCCAGCCACTAAGTGATACAGTTGTTAAGCAAGCTGTGGCCAATTTCATTAACTTTTTTGTCATGACCATTAAGTGAATCTGGCTTCCCCCATTGAATGTATTTGTTGGAAGCCCCCAGGAAGGTGGCAAATAGCAATCATGACCCCTGGATGCTGCAATCATTATAAATATGTGCAGGTTGCAAACTGCCCAAATTTTGATCATGCCTCCACATAAGTGTGAGGTTGTTATAAGTTTCAATTCTTCACTGAGGTCATAATGTCAAATGGTTGTAAGTCAAGGAGTACTTGTAAAGGGAATACAGTGAGAAAAGTCGGGTGTCCCAGGAGGAAACAGGCTAGGAACGGCTTTCTTTGCCATCCAAACACCCAGTAAATGCGGCACATGTATGTTGAAGGGGATGGAGAAAGCCGGGAAGCTAAAGGCTGCTCCAAGCACTGAGCCCTTATCCCCCCTTGACCACAGCTGCACTGGAGGGAGGGGTGTTTGGGGGCAATGGGACCAAAAGGAGGCAGAAAAGCTCAAATAGGATTCTCCCAGTTTCTTGACTTTGTCACTCGCTTCCTGTGAGGACATGACGACTTTAGGATGGGCAAGACTGCCACGACCAAGTGCAAGCCAGGTATTCCAAGTGTTGTAATCCCACACCCCCACAGGGCAGTCGGCTGGGGAAGGCTGCTAGAGCCACAAGGAGAGACTGCACAGAATGTTCTCCTTCCCTTTCTTTCTAGCAGGCCCTCTGGGATGCGGTGTTTCTCTCGGTCAGCAAATGTATCACCAAGGCAAAGTTTGAAGCGGGTCTTTTGTTTCACCGCTTGGCTATGATGCCTCTACAGAATAATACGGACGGGGTGTGTGTGGATTTTTGATCAGCTTTCCCAGCATTTAGGAGCAGAAATTTCCAACTGTCAGATGATGCAACGTAGAAAGTATTCTGCTTTTGCTTAGAGGTGCTTCCAATGCATGTCATATGGCTGAACCCCAACCCTCAAAACCACTTCTGGAATTTAAGCAAAGCAAAAATTGTCATAAATTAAGGACAGCATGCTACTTAAGCAGCATGGTGGCCTGGAGGTGGAGCTCTCGCCTCACAATGAGGAGGCTGTGAGTTCAAACCTAGGTGGCAGCAGATGTTTCTCTCTCTGGGTGCAAAAAGAAAATATCTGCTGCAAACACCAGGAAGGAGTCAGGAAGGGCATCCAGCCAGTAAACGCTCAGCCCCATTCAGTTGCCCTGAGTCCACCCTGAGGAGGGTTACGGGGTTGTTAAAGAAAAGAACAGCAAACTCTACCAAAAGGGACAAACTTTTTCCAAAGCACCAAAAGGGAATAAATGAAACAATGGTTGGGAACTAACCAAGGAGATAAACAACCTGGAACTGAGAAATGTCCTTACAGAACAATTGAATCAGTGGAACGACTTGACCCCAGAGGTTGTGGATGCTTCATCGCTGGAGGCTTTTAAGAAGCCATTTATCTGGAATAGTATCGAGTCTTCTGCCTAAGCAGGGGGTTGGACTAGAAGATCTCCAAGGACCCTTCCAACTCCAAATATAGTCTGTTTTATGAATCACGAGCCAAGCAACTGAGAACTTTTCTGTTGGTCAGAATCATAATCAAAAAGCTTGGAATTAGTTTTTCATCCATAATTAAACTTCCTGCTTAAAAGATTATCCCTTTCCATCTGAGCTTATGAAGGTCTCTCTGCCAGCCCCCACCCTGGCACCACTCCTTTCTGCCCAAAATCAAGTCATCAAATTGCTTAGGTCCAATATTGACAGCTACTTTGTTGAGGCTGCAGAGCAGTCCAGGAGGGAGGAAAAGGAACAAGTGGAAATTGGCAGCCACTCTGGTTGAGAGGTGGGACAAGATATGTTGTTCTTGGCTTTGTGCCTTCAACTTTTGAGGGAGGAAGCGTCCATGAAATTCAAAAAATAAAATGTTAGCCACAGAAAGGCAAAGACTTCAAATGCCTGTGATTAAAAACTTGGGAGAAAGATTGCTCTCTTTGATCCCTGCCTACGAATAGCTTAAAACACGCCTTTTCTCACGGACTGCTGGAAAGCCATTTTAGCTCACCAAGCTGCCAGGATGAGATTCACTTGAGAGTCCAAGAAGAGTCCAAAGCCAGCTTCCTAGAAGAGCCACTACTGGAAGCCTCTGCAGAGGGCTGGCTGAGAGAGATCTTTCCACCAGGGTTCTTCACTCAAGAGAGAAGCCAGCGGGACAGGAGGCAAAGGGCGAAGCCAGAGTTAGAGGCCCCATTGCATGGCAGCCTCAAACGCATCTTGGGAACAGAACCCGAGAGGCCACCGATCCAAAATCCTGGAAATCATCAGGAGAAAAGGCACCACCAGCAGTCAAGCTTGGCAGATCCTGCTTTCCCAAAGGCTAAACATTCCCCTTTAAAAGACTGCAAATAATTGCTTTCATAATTAAAGCACTCTGCCCCTCAAGCCTGCAGCAACACTTTATTCTCGTCTTCCTGATTTTGTTTTTATTAAAAAACAGGATTTCCCCCCTAGTACAATTTTGGAGAGAACCCCAACTTCTGGCAATTTCCTTCCCTCTTTTGATGAGGCCTTCCACCCCACCCCCACCCCATCCGGTCCAAGAGCAAAGCTGGGGGTGGGGAGGCAGTTGTTGAACATGATGTGCTTGATGTAGTCGTGGCCGTCTGCCGCCTGAAATCACGCCACTGAAACAAAGACAAATATAAAGAAGAGAAACAATCCTTAAAAACTCAAACCATAGTTTATAACAGACAGGCAGCAGAGATGTGCAGCTTAGAAGCAAAGCAGGCGCTTGAACATCTCTGTTCTTTGTAAGCAAGTAGGCCCTGCCTTTTGTTGCATTTATCCCAGGGTGTCTTGTAATGCACCCAAAAGCAATTTGCAGCAAGGATGTCAGGGAATCACTAACCGGCCATCTGCTTGAACAGCCCCAGCTCCCTCTTTGCCATTATAACACAGCTTCTACTTGGCAAAAATGGCATTTATGTTCAACTGACATCTCAGAATTCTGGCCACCAGGGCAATAAGAGTCTTTTTCTCTAATCTCACATGGCCTGCCAGCATGCTGGGACTGCAATTCCCAGAATTCTCAGTGTTGCCAAGGTCACCAGGACCTGGAGTCTCAAAACTTCCAGAGGGACCCAAGTTGGGGCGAGTTCATTGCATCAGCCTCCTTGCAAGATGCATTGCCTGCACTCCCAGAGGAAGGCAAGGGTCATACTGGCCAATAGAAGACAGCACTTGCTCATTGCAGCACATGGGCTCCGTCCTCCCTGGGGCAGGAGAACCTCTCCCAAGACAGACATCCTGGTTTAAAGAGAACCCATCTTGCCAATAAATCTGCGGAAATGGGGACCAGATTGCTTTAAAAAGTTGAAGACTCTCTTCTTCAAAGGCCACTTACTCACCTGAAATGGAAATGTTCTTTTAAAACACTGAGACAAGGAAAAGTACAATTGGAGCAGAAATTCTGGGAAGTATTTGGATTATCTTAATCAGATGCTTTTGGTCCCCAAATCCTTGTCTTCAACCTTTGTGGGGAAGGGAATTGCTGCCAATTAACTATTCTGGGAGCTGGAGCCCTTAAGATCCACAAGATAGCTTTATATATTTATTATATTAATTTAGGTGGCCATACAAGTTACATTTGCATCTTTAAAGTTGGGAATGATCACCAATGTGCAAATATGTCACTCCACCAAGTAATTTCTAGTAAAAATTTTAATTCACTGCCTTCCTTTTTTTTAAGGGCGGCAAAACTCTCTGTGACCTATTATGTTTGTAGCGCTGCACTTCCTTGCCCAGCAAGCGATGGCTTTCGCTGCTGAGAATTCCTTAAAGGGAGAACTTTGCTCTTTGAGAAGAACAGAAACACAAATCACAGGAGGAAAAAAGAAAACAAGGAAAACAAAGGTCAGCCGAGAGAGAAATGCTTCTTCCACTTCTCAATCCTACTAAAGCCTGGCTGCCCTTCGGAGGCCCAAGGCAGCTACGTGGCCAACTGGCTCCTGACAATCCTCTCAGGCGTTCTGGGGCGCAGGGAAGTCAAGGGGCTTTGCACCAAAGCAGCCCAACAGCCTCCAGGAGGCAGGCAGAGGAGTTCAGGAGCTCCCTCCCTGCTAGTTGGCAAAGGCTGCCGGGTTGGCCATGAGGAACTACAGCATACTTCGAGGCCACTGAGAATAGAGCCCAGGCTAGCTCAAGGGCAGCCGGAGGCTCTTAGCCAAAAGTCCCAAAAGGCAAAAACAGAAAGGGAAAAGGGCCCGTTTGGCTCACCCAACAAAAGGGCCTTAGGCAGACGACCAGCAACCACTCCGCTCCAAACTGTAACACAGCAGGATGTTCAAGGCTGTCCAAAGGCCCAAGTAAGGAGAATGGGCAGTTCTGTGCCTTTGACCACAGCCACTCGGCCTCCATGCAGCTCAGAAATCATGAGCCAGCTCTCTTGCATTGCTTACGTGATGACATCATCACATAACCAATGTGGAATTCCCAGATTGATTATTGATCTCAGAAATTATTCTTCCTCACTGGAATTCCACATGAAGAAAATCTGAACTCTCCACCCTAAAGAACTAGTCCAGACCAGGCGGTTTTGTACCAACTTCCCCATTTTGCTTAAAATATCCACTCTTCAATCCCTTGGAAATGTTACCACCCACTTCCCATCTCCAAGTCACTTCTAAAGAACCAGAATCACATGAATTTTTATTTTTTTTAAATGGAGTAGATAAAGCAGCCTCTGAATTCTGTGCTTAGCTTATGATTGCATGGGACGAGTGCCGCCCTGGGGCATCTTATGCTGTGCCACTTAGTTCCACTTGACCCAGGCAGAAAAGGAGAAGAATAATTCAAACCTCTGTGAATCACACATCTGCTTCTGTAGCCTCCCTCTTAAGCTGAGGCGGCCTTCCATGCTGGTAGTTAGAGCCAGGACTTGTGGCCAGCCATTTTCCTTCCCGCTGCTATTCAGGTGGGATTTTCAGGACTGCTGTAAAGGTTGATCCGTAGGCGGAAAAGCAGAAACTGCAGCCATTTCCTGATTTAACCAATTCTGCAGATATGTCAAGTGCCTTTGCCTGTATAGTTTCCAGGGTCCAGGAGGTCTGGAGTGCAGTGCGCCCCCTGCTGACCAGATGCACAAACAGCCCCAGAGAGTTCCCATATATTAAAAAAAAGAAAAATACGTTACAAATGAAGAGCCACGCATCTGTTTAATGGACTGCTTGTACAGCCTTCTCCACAACCGCTTTGCTCCTATTCCCGCGGCATTCTTTCTTGCTGACCCCAGAGGACAGGAAAGGAGAGAAAGGAAGAGAAGAGCCTTATATGAACATAACCAGGTCTTTACTTGTTGCTTTTGAGAAAGCTGCCAGGATGCTGGCAAAAACCACATCTGGAGACTGGGAAGCATCAACAGCTGTATGGATCCCACGCCGGGAGTAGTAGTCCACCAGCGGTGTGGTCTGGGTGTGATAAGCCTTTAGGCGTGTTTTCAGCGCTGCTTCGTTGTCATCTGACCGGCGGATCAGAGATTCCCCGGTGACCTGGAAAGGGAGCAATTTGTCAGCGAGGGCACCAGCCAAGGACCCACCTGAACTGGAACTGCCTGGCACCCGACCCTTCGCGGCACGGATGTCAAGCCGCCCCAAGCAGCTGAAGGCATGAAGCTCCACGGAGCTGTTGCTGAGACGATTCCCAAGTGCTCCGTCCCTCTTTCCTGCTGGGGTCAGTGAACTCGGAAACCCTTGCAGGTACTCCTTGACACATTACCAGTCATTAGTGACCATCTGAAGTTATGACAGACCTCCAAAAAGCTACTTATGACCCAGTTTCAAAGTTCTGGTGTCGCCCAACACCCGTGGTCACATGGCTGCGTTCTGGGCAACTGACCCTCATTTACAGCCGTAGCGCCCACGTTCACATAAGTGCAGTTCCTGATGCTTTTGCCAGAAACCAGAACTTACTTCCCGGTTCCAATAAAACCAGCCCTTAACAACCATGGGCTCGCTTAACGACTGAGTCATTTTTCTGAATGACTGCACCCCCCCGCCAAAAGAAAACATGGTAAGATTGGGTCCAGTCATCTGACGACCCTCTTCATGACTATCATGACTTACAACTGTAATTGCCAGGCTCAAAGCTATAAAAAATAAAACAAAAACACACCTCCTTCACATTCTACACAATTCAATTGAAAACCCCTGATACTGCCTTAATCATACAGTAGAATTCAACATAGTTCCTACTCTGGGACAGAAGGTGCTTTTCAGCCTATTTGCCCTTGTTTTTATTGTCCTGTACCGTCTGCCAGATGGCAATAGTTCAATAGGTCACAACTTGTGGACTACCTGCATCCTGTTTGACCAATCAACTGGAACCATTCACCTCCAGCTGGCCACTCTCTACACTGAGGGTCCTCACAGCAGCACCCAGTGAGGTGGGTGTGCCAAGGCCTGCCTCTACAACCCCTGGGCCCTGCCTCCCAACCCCTGGCTTGGCAATAGCCATCTAGAAGCTGACCGGTGATGACAGCTCCTGGGCTGATCTTCCTCCTCTCTCTGGAATATTCATCTGCTTATAAATGAATTTTCTATAACCACTCATTTCAGTCAATGACTCTGGAGAGTTTGCAATTCAAAGATATGTTGAAATTAAAAACCTAAGAACCTCATAATACAATAAGAACATCCAAAATAAATATACACCAAAGCCGGGTTCCTTAGCCACTGAACAGCACAGCAAGGCAGCTGGGCCCATTCAGCCATCCTGGCTCAGGAACAATGCCAGGTTTTAGGGCCTTACAAAAGACTAACAGGGTTGGAGCCATTCGGGTCTCCAAGGGGAGGATGTACTGCGGAAAAAGACCCATCTTCTGGTTCCTGCCAGCCAACACTTTTCGGCTGAGGGGATCTGCAGCATTCCCAATCTGCTAGATCAGGTTGGACAGGTAGAGACTCTCAGGTGACCTTTGACACTGATCACTATCCCAGTTTGAAAAAGACAATTTGTGCCAATCAGTGCTACTGCGTAAGTCACACAATTTGTAGAATCTATTCAAAAGCTATCAGTGTGTGAGAATTGCCTCCTGGTTTCAAATGATTCATACACAGCAACCAAGATGGAAATCTTAAGCAAAGTAGCTAGAAACAAATACAGAATCCAATTCTAGAAGCCCACCAGCTCCCAAAGATACCCTAAGGCAGGGGTGTCAAACTCGATTTCATTGAGGGCCACATTACGGTTTTGTTTGACCTCAGGGAGGGACGGTCTGGGGGGAGCGTGGTCACTCACTGTCTCCAGCGGAGGAAAGTGAGACCAGGAGAGGGCCAAACGCTTATCCTCCAGGGGAGCTTTGCCATCCCTCTCAGGTCATGTGGACCCCCGGAGGGTGGCGCAGACTGTCCAGAGCCCGAGGAAGCAGAGGGCAAGCGCCCAGCCCAGCCCTTGAACTCCCAGGGCACCGGGACCTCACAGCCCAGCCCTGCTTTCCTGAGGGGGTACCTGGTTGTGCTTACCTCCTCCTCGAGGCGGCTGCTGCTGCTGTGCTGGCTCTCCTTGGCCAGGTAGCTCATGGTGTGTGCAGAAGGGCAAAGTGTGTGGGTCAGAGGGAGGCCCACTCCCTCTCCACGCAAGGAGGCCTGACTTTGTAACCAAAGCATCCTCAGTGATAGGGAGACCACCAGGAGAGGTCAGGAGGAGGAGACAAGGGGATGGCAAAAGGGCAGCAAAGCAAAGGCAGGGCTTCCCTCAGACCCTCCCTCTCATTATAATCTTCCTTCTCTTCTTTTTCCTTCCATTCTCCTTTCTTCCCTTCTTTTTCCTTCCTTGCTCTTCCCATCTTTCCTTTCTTCTTTCTCTTCCTCCTTTCCTGTCCCTTCTTGGATGCTCAAATGCAAAAGGGGAAACATTTCTGCTTTTCTTTTGTTTTTAGCAGCACACAGCCTCCCAGGGACCCATTTTTGGCCTCCTGCTGCCCTCTGCCAGCGGAAACGAAGCCCCGTTTTCTCTGGCAGAGGCAGCGCAGGCCAGTCCTTTGCTGTTTCCAGGCGGCCCTGTGGGCCAGATCTAAGCACCCTGTGGGCCGGCTCCTTCGCACGGGCCTTGAGTTTGACACCCCTGCCCTAAGGCTTTAAATCAACTAGAAGCATTTCAATACAAACCCCCAAAGGGAGAGACACGTACATCATCCTTCATATGGACCTTGGGTGGGTTGAATTCCTCATGGTAGGAACGGCCACTTCCTGGGTGGATTAGCCTGGAAGGAGAACACAGAAAAGCCTCACCTACCTTTCATCTGCAGCAACGATATGGGGCAAAGCTACTCTACAGACATTTAAAAACCTTGTGGGATTGCAAGGGTTAGGAAATATTTTTTTCATAAAGAAAAGGAAGCAGAAGGGCTTGAAGGGGGAAGAATATGTTGGGAACATCACTGCAGCACTGGTAACATCCAGGATGGGGAATTTTCTTTTAGCACACACTCAAGACAAAGACACACACAACTTGCATTTGCAGCATAACGAAAGGCTTCCCTGTGAAGGATTTGAGGCATTTCCGATTTAGTCACTGACCACATCGGGCTGATTTACTCCCCTTGTGCTAGAAAACATACTTCTAAGTTGTCAAATTTTCCTTGACAAGAAATCTCCGCGCCCTCTGCCCCCAGCTTTGTCAAAGCCGCCTAAGATAAACATCCCTCAAGGAAAATGACAGTTACCGTCCGGTGATTCTTCGGATGAGCAAGGAGTCAGCAATGCTGAATTCAATGACCGAATCTAGTTTCTCTCTCCTCTTCCCCATCAGCTCGTCCAGCTGTAAAATCGTGAAAAGGAGGGAAGCCTAGTGAGCTAATTCACACCGAAGCTCACAGACTCTCTTCTGGACCAAGACAGACACGTGCAGCCATCAAACGGATGTGTGTGGGGGTGTCTGTGTCAAAGGCAGAACAAGCTCCCTTCTTGGCACTTCTGGCAGGACTAAGGGCCCCTCCCAGAATGTGCCTCCTTGAAGTACTGGCAAGGCAGAGGATGTCCGCTTTGCTCAGGGCACAAGGAGAGCACTTACCATCTCTGCTTGTCGCACAGTGCGAGGGAACCCATCCAAGAGGAAGCCATTTTTGCAGAGGGGGGTCTCCAGGTTCTTCTCAATCAGCTCCACCACCATCTCATCACTCACCTGAAGAGGAAAGAGGAAAGGGGAACCCACTGGATGCAGCAGCTGCACCCACGCAAATCCACTAGAAAACTGTGCTTGTGAGGTGATCCCAGCCACCGCTGGTCTTTGTAGCCAGATTCTGTTCTCCACCCTTGGCCTTTGGCAAAGGCATCAAGTTTCAAGGTTCAAATCACTCAGATTTGATTAACCTCTACATGTGAGGACTACACAGGATGTTTCTGTCTGGGACTTCAACTCTGAATAATTCTTCCCCATGGCCTGAGCCAATGTAGATACAGGGAGCTTGTAATGGCTCTTTCTTATTGGAAGTGTCATTATATCATCATTAGAAAGTGTTGCTGGTGTGGGTGGGACTAGATCAAGTTTGGGAGGTGAAGCTCCATCCTCCTGGAGAACTTCTGAGGTGGGGCTGAACTGGGAGACATCTAAGAATTAGAGGGCCCGGAGCCCCTCCTCTAGTACGGGGGGCCTGTCTGCATTGGCTCAGTCCGTGGGGAAGAATTATTCAGTGCTGATGTCCAGGACAGAAACATCCTGCATAGTCCTCACATGCAGAGGTTAATCAGAAATCTGTGGGATTACAGGCTCCCTGCAAAACTGTGTAAGAAAGGTTGCATGGATACCTTCAATGAAAAAAAGCAAAATGCCAACTTTAAAAGCAAAAAATATTTATGACGGAGGTTATGTATGGAAGCAGATCTCTCTTCTACTGATTATTCCTTATAGCTCAATACCATCCTTCTTTACAGCTAGTCTTCATTTAGCGACCAATCACTCAGCGACCATTTGAAATCAAGAAGTACTAAACGGGAGACTGAGGATTGGTCCCCGTAAGTTGCAGGTGTTGCAGTGTCCTCATAATCACAGATTGTGACAGGGACGCTTGGCAACAGCTTGCAACTATGACGGCTGTAGCGTCCTCCCATTGGCAGCTTCCACGACTGGCTTCCCTCAGAGTCAATTCAGGTGGTAAATGGCATCCCATGATGACAGGCCTAAGGATGCCAACCACAACTGCCGCAGCTGCTGCCCTAAGTTGGCACAGCCACGTAACACTGGGCTTAGCCATGGGGTTGCCCGTCCCAAATGCTGTCATTAAACAAAAATAACCTGCACTGCAGACCTTTATAAATCTGAGCTCTAAATGTAGAAGGAAATGAAGAAAATATTATTACATTTTCAGCGCTAGGACGGCTAAAAATAAAATAAACCACCCTTCCCTAAAAATAGGAAAGCAGTATAATTAGGATTTTCAAGTTCTACTCCATTTTCTTAATTGAATTTTATGATTAGTGAACTGGATCCTCTCCAAGGAAAAGCCACGGCTGATTTACAATAACCTCCTTCAACCTGCCTGTTTTGGGGCTGATTTCCAATGTTTAAGCCTTCAATTCAAAGAGCAAAGGATACTAATGGAACAGAGCAAGCCAGCATCACACCCTCCTGCAGCCCTGGCTCTTTCCGGAGTCAGACCTGATGGGACTCTGGTCTATTCAGAGGCATCTGTAGAAGCTATAGTTCCCACGCATCATGTCACCATGCAACCAGATCATGATGCTCCTCCCTGCCCTGCCAGTCCCCATCAGCCTGTCATTTGGGGAACAATGTGACAGGACAGGAGGGGCTGGTTTAAGTCAACTGCTGGGAATCTTAACATTTAGCAAAGGATTCTTCTTCATGAACTTTTGGAAAGAGCAGCCCAAAAACTACTTCAGAGGGAGCCATTCTTCTCACTCACCAGCTTCCCAGCATCCATTGTTTCCTTCAACCTCTTCCCCAGCTCTGAGCCTGAAGCCACCATTGCCCTCAACATGTCTCCCGTGGCCAGGTGGCACACACAGTACCTTTCAGCAAGCCGAGGAGCCTGGACAAGAAAGTAGAGTCAGCAGTCCCCAGGACGGTTATATGCAGGTAATACAACTATAATTGAGCTTGCAATTTTAAGTCATGACAGTCATAAAACAGGTTACCACACAACTGTGCCCAATTTTAAAATCTTTATTATTAAACAAACACCATGGTTATTAAGCAAACTCATTGTTCACTGTGGGGCCGTTTTTACTGAAAACAAGAAGTGATGCCAATCTCAGAATAAAACAGAGCTGGAAGGGACCTTGAAGTCTAGTCCAACTCCCTGCTCAAGTAGGAGATCCCACACCATTTCCGACAAGTGACTGCCAAGTCTCTTCTTAAAAACCTCCAGTGCTGGAGTGTCCATGATTTCTGGAGGGAAGCTGTTCCACTGGTTAATTGTCCTCACTGTTAAGAATTTTCTCCTTAATTCCAGGTTGCTTCTCTCTTTGATTAGTTTCCATCGTTTCTTTTCCTGCCCTCTGGTGCTTTGGAAAATAAGTTGACCCCCCCCCCCTCTTCTTTGTGGCAGCCCCTTAGATATTGGAATACTCTTATCATGTCACCCGTAGTCCTTTTCTCTAGACTAGACAGACATACCTGATTCTTGAAAACATTCTTCATGTGTTTTAGCCTCCAGTCCTCTAATCATTTTTATTGTTCTACTCTGGACTTTTTCTATAGTCTCAACATCTTTTTTACAGCCTAGCAACTAAAACTGAATGCAATATTATAAGTATGGTCTTACCAAGACTGGTACTAATGCTTCATGGGATTGTGATTCTATCCTTCTGTTAATGCAGCCTAGGACTGTTGTCTTTTTTTGCCGGTGTCACACACTGTTGGCTCATATTTAAATGACAGAACTCCAATATCTCTCTGTTACTGCTATTGAGTCAGGTATCACCTATTCTATACCTGTACATTTGGTTTTTCCTGCCCAGGTGTAAAACTTTGCTTTTCTCCACACTAAATTTCATTTTGTTGGATGGTTTGTCAAGATCCATCTGGATCTTGAGCTTGTCTTCTGGGGTGCTGGCTATTCCTGCCAGCTTCGTGTCATCTGCAAAGTTGATGAGTTCTCCTTCTATTCCCTCATCTAAGTCATTTATGAAGATATTGAAGAGTCCTGGGCCTAAGATGGAGCCTTGGAGTACCCCACTGCTTTCTTTCCTCCGTGTCAATGTAGTTCCATAAAGGACTGCACATTGAGCGCGGTTTGTCAGCCAATTACACAATTTTTTTGTAAATCAGAGTTCTGTGACTACAGTTTCGCAAGACACCCTGCCTGCCCCACAGAGCAAAGGCCTCACTTGGGAGAGGCCTAAAAGGGCCCGGCTTCGTCAAGAGCAACTCTGCCCCAAAGACGGTTTGGCATGGCAGACTTGAGCTCAGGGCAAACGCTTATATAAGCCACTGAACTGGAAGAAGGAAATATTTTTATTCCGCTTCTTAAAATTAGGTGCCACTCTAGGCCAGGCCTTCTCAGCCTCGGGCACTTCAACTCCCAGAATTCCCCAGACAGCACCAGGAGGGCGCAAGTGCAGAACCCACCTGACCCCCCCACCCCGGAAGGACTTTCTCCAGCAACCGCCTGGTGCGAGGCGGCATTTCTCACCACACAGCTCCCCCCCTATTCCCGCAGAAACCAGCTGGGCGTCGCGCCGATCCCAAGGTCGGGCCCGGGACCCGCCGGCTGGGCCTGGAATAGAGAGAGCGCTGCGGGAGCTCCCGGCCAGCCCGAGCAGACGATCGGCTCCCCCGCAGGGCCCAGCGGACCCTCCTCCAAGCCGGCTGTGGGAGTCCGCCGAAGCGGCGGCTGCCGGCAAGTTTCTGCCAACGCGGGTCGAGGAAGGCCAGGGGCCGCCCGCCCGCTCCCTCTGGGGCTCAGCAGAGGCGCCGCGAGGCTTCCCCGACCGGCCTGGCCCGCTCACCTGAGTGCCCTTCCCTGCACCGGGCGGCCCCAGGAGCAGCGCCCGGACGCCCTTGCGGGCGCCGCGTCCCAGCGTGTCGCTCTCGCCTTCCGTGCTCGGAGCCATCGCGCCGCTCGCCCGGCAACTCCTGCGCCGCCGCTAGACCCAGCAGCCGCGCGCCTGGCCATTGGGCCGAAGGCCGTCCCTCACGTGGAGTAGGCGGCTCTCGCCCAATCACCTTACCACGACGGCGGGATCTTGTCTCTGATTGGGTGTCGTGTCCTCAAAAGCAGGCGCCTTTTGAACTGCGCCTGCGCATTTTACTCGCGATAGGGAGGGGCACTTTTATTCTTGGGCTGCGTGGCTGTTGATTGGAGCACGAAAATATATGCAAATATATCCCGGAAATGGTAGTAAAAGATCTTACACCCCCTCCCCCCGCCTCGTAACCGGAAGGTGGCGCTCCGGGTGGGATTAGCTGGCTCGGAAACGGATTCCGGCCGCGTTTGGGGAGAATTCTGGGAGTTGAAGTCCTCTCAAAGTCGCTAAGGTTGAGAAACGCGGTTGAATCCTTTGATCTGCACCCGTCGATCTCAACAGTCCAAATTGCATTTTAAAAGAAATACTAACCCGGAGGAATTGCTCTTTGGAATGGGAGGCGCCCCCCTCCACCCTCTTTTCTCCCCCCCCCCGAGTTTGCTCCTGGACAGCAGTTGGGATAAAGGAAGCCCCCTCCCTCCCTCCCTCCCTCAGGTAAAGAGGCGGTCGAGGTTCCAAGAAATACATAACCCCAACCACGAGAACTCTGAGGGGCAACGTGCAGAGAAACCTCCTTAGAGGAAAGCTACGGAAAAGAAAATGGCCACAGTTAGGCCAGCTTCGGGCTTCACAGCGGTTCTGGGTGAAATGCAGTAGAAGGGAAGAGGTGCATAAAATGCATGAGAGGAACCAAGGCTTTTATGACGACTGGCCTATTCAAGGTGCAGGTCTCTCAATTATTGTGCACAAACCTTTTGCTAGCCTAAGGGTTAAAGAGGGGACTAGTGTGATGGCTTCCTCTCCCTTTAAATTAATATTAAATGTTAACCGTAACATGCAAAGCAGTACAGTATAATTTAAACATTTACATCTACTTTTGTACTTGTGAATAGACTTTCCATGTGGTTTAACATTGGCTAGTTTCTGTTGGAAACTTCCTCCCCAACCCCACCCTCAAACTATTATTAGTCTTTCCTAGTCACCCACTTGCTGGATCCCACAGAGGATGAAATCTGCATAGGACTGAGTGAGGCCAAGTCTTGGATCCCGTCTCTTTAATAGCGAGTCCTGGGTTGCACAAAGGAATGAAATAACCCCCTTCTCTGAGCATAGACAGATTGTGGATCACCTGCAGACAAGTCAAACTTTTGCCACGAATAAACTTAACTTGCAACAGTTCAGATTTTGGACTGGAATGTTTTTTCTCCGTTTAGGAGCCTGCTAGGTTTATTTTATTTTTATCTCCCCATAGCAGGTGGCACTTGCCCTCTGTGCCAAAGCCTCCTCCCGATCCCCCAAACGCTCGGCTTCCAGGGGGCTGCTGGACCTTTCTCCCAGGGAGCTCCCTTGCCTAGAGACGCCCCCATTATTCCCTCCAGGGGCTGCTTTACTGGGGAGTGGGAGATGCCAGGAGGAAGCCTGCAATCCTCCAGGTGTTGCTGTCGACAGCATTCCAAGCAGGCCCCCTGGCCAGTGGGGAGAAGGCTGCGGGGTCCCCCAAATGTTGGGCTTCTGTGCACTTTAGGCCCTTTTGCCTCCAGGGCAAAACGGGCTGCCCTTCCCAGGGCCATCTCCTGGGGCTCCTGTTGGGCCCTCCAGCGGTGCAGGCTCTCGGGGTCCTTGGTTCTCCTTGGACAGCTGCAGCTGAGGAACTGCGCTCTGTTCGGGGGCAGTGGAGAAGAGCCGGGTTCCTGGACCATGCAAAGCACCCACTGCGGTGGAAGCGTCTCACTGGGTTAATCTGTGGCCCCATCTTCCCCCGGGGAAAGGGGTGGCACAAAGGGAGTCGTGGGTCCCTGTGTTCTCCATCTCGGCTGAGGGCTGGTTTGGCCTCCTTTCCAATGTACTGAAGGGTATACATTGCAGGGATGAGATCTCTATAGAGTATGTGGATACAGATTATAATTGCAGGTTATTTTTGTGATTAGCAACCAAAAATCGATAATACACACAGAAAACTGTTCCGGAAGCAACATTTTTGTTGTCTAGTGATATCGCACTCACTATGTATAAACTCAAAATGACAGACATGATCGGGGAGAAGCTTGGCGGTTTCCCCAGGTAGCAAAAGAGCCTAATGGGGAAATCTGCTTCTGAAGGGATCCCCAAAGTAGATCTTTGTGATCTGCGTGAGGAAGGCCAACCCCTCTGTCTCATTGCTCTTGCCAAGGTTGCTCCTGAGGATGGCCAGAGTGCCTGGGGAGAGGAAGGCCAGCTGCGGCGGACTCCTTAGTCACAGGGGCCTCTGCCCAGCAGAATCCAGTTGTGGAAATGGGGGAGGGTCTGCGTCTAGGTGAAGGGTTCTTTCATCTTGTGTTGACCACTGGTTTAGGAAGAGCAATTTGTAAAATTCCTCTTTTCTCCTGCACTGCTAGCCTGGGTGCTTCTGAAGCCAAAGCAAAGCCTTTAGGTTTCGTTGCTTTTTTCCTCTTTTAACAATGGCTTTTTCCTTTCGGAAACATGCTTGTGCAGATCCCGACATTACTGTAGGTCAGTGTTTCTCAACCTTGGGGAATTCTGGGAGTTGAAGTCCACAGGACAAAGTCCCCAAGGTTGAGAAACACCGCTGTAGGTGAAGGAGAAAAAGCAGTAAGAACCATATAAAATCCACGTAAAAATTCCATTTTAATATGCTCGTGCAGCGGAATGCAAATATGTATAAAAAGCCCTTAAACTCCTTGCCTGGGCATATCCTGTGCCACTGGAGGGTGTCCAGCTGACTGTAAATAAGTCCTCTTGCTGAGGGATCGATCTTGTTTGGCACCCTTCCTCAGGGAGACCCCTGATCTGCAACTGCTTCTCCTGGCAGAGGGCGACACATTTGGGGACCCACTTCCACCCTCAAGGAAAATTCTCCTCCCCATCAGCCGGAAGCCACTGGAGCCCCTCCTTTTCCAGCCCCCGGGCCATCAGTTCAGCATCTCTCCATCGCTCATGCTTGCTTTCTTCCCCCTCAGCCAATCGGATGGCTGGGCTTGGTCACCATGGCGACTCTTGTGAGCTGAGATGTGGGGGGGGGGGGCTATATAAGGGACCAGCATCTACCCAGAGCTGAAGATTAGCTGGTGCTGCTTTGCATGGTGTAGGCTTTGGAGGAGGAGGAGGAGGAGGAGCCACTGCCGAAGCCTATATTTACTCTTGGGAGACCCATGGGCAAAATCCGTTTAAATGCTTTTTAAGGTGGGTGGGAGGGAGGGAGGGAGGGAGGGGAGGGCTGGAGGAGGATGCCTGGGGAAGGACCTGGGCTGTGGATTAGGGAAGAGGGAGCTTGCAGGGCTCTGATCCTCCTGCCCATCTCCCGTCTGCAGAGACCTCGGATCCCCAGCAGCAACTGCGCCTCGGGGTGTTGCAGAAGCTCAGAGTTCACCGGAGGACCCCCCTGGCATCACACCTAGCCACCTGGGAAGGAGGAAGGCTTCGGGACGGTGAGGCGGCCCCCCCCCCCCCCCCCGGCAAGGACTGGTGGGGATTGAAGGGAGGGGAAGGGGAAGCATCCGACCCTCCCCCAGCACAGAAGGAGGGCAGGAGCAGGGGAGGTCTGCTCTTCCCTCTTCCCTGACCCATGAAGTGCTTCAATAGGGGTTAACGCCCCTCCCCTTCTCTGCCTGGCATGTGGGGATCGGAGGGAGGCAGAGTGAGAATCTCACAAAAGCTCACTTCTCCAAAAGAAAGGCCATCCGTATTGAAAGGAGAGTAGAGATGCACACAGACAAATATAAACACGCACTTTCTCAGATAACTTTTATCCAATTTGTTACCCCACTTAAATTGCTACTAATTTTTCTCCGTCCAGGCTTGGAAGGGGTGGGAGCCGGAGGCTGGAGGGCCTGGGCATTTCCAGGACTGGTCTGGGAGCAGGATGAACTGAGGCTGGATGAGACTCGGAGGGTCCTTCTTTCTCCTTGCGAATCCCTTCCTGGCCCTGCAATCCCAAATTCTCCCCTCAACTGCGTAGCTCCCCCGATGCTTCCCAAGGCAGGAAACAAGCAGGACGGGGATCTTTCTTTCCCCCTTTTTGCATCTGCTGGAGCAAAAACCAGGAAGTCCTTCTAGAAGATTTTCTAAACCCTCCCTTGGGTGACCATTGGTTTATATTTTTTATTTTATTTTATTTGTATCCCATCTTCTTTATTATTTTTTATGAATAAGTCAAGAGGGCAAACATCCAACACTCTTCCTCCTCCCACTTTCCCCACAACAACAACCCTGTGAGGTAGGTTGGGCTGAGAGTGAGAGACTGGCCAAAAGTCCTGTCCAATAGTTCATCAGTAAAAATAGGTGCACACCTACCACACACACACACACACGGACCACCGGCATCCTTACTCCAGAGTCACATTCTAAGTTACCCTCACACTTTATCACTTCACTGAGAGTTCTGCCTCAATCCAAGTTTCTCCATAACCCTTTATTTTACACACATTAAGCAGAAACAAGAGAAGGCGGCTTCTCAGCAGTTACTGTGCCCCAAAGTGAGTTTTGGTGGCAGTTGGGTGCCATGGGAAGACTTGTGCATTTGCCCAATGGCTACCAGACAGCGCAGGGCTAGAGAGGAAGCCCTTATGTCTGAGGACAAACCTGGGGTGTTGCTTTCTGCACAGACACTCCTTTGGTCTGCAATTGAAACTTTCCCCCAGCCCATGATCTTCTCCTAAGAAGCTTCTGAAGCAAAGCGGCTGACTTTAGTGGGCCAACGGGGCTCGTTGTCGGCCCTGCCATCCAACCTAAGAAAGCTCCGTTAAACAAAAGGGCAAGCAATGTGCAAAGCAATCGGCCACATTTATCCTCTTTATAGGTGTGGGAGAAAGCAGCATGCTGGCATTTTCCATTCAGCAAGCAAGACAAAGTTGTCACCATCTGGATCTGATCAGAGGACAAAAAAGCAGAGCAGAGGTTGCAAACGCACTGACCTAGTTTCAGGTCAGGCTCATCTGCTCCACCCGTAAAGTCAGAGTCTGCACCCAGGCATCACAGTAGTCACTGAAAGGTCCTTACCTGTACATGTAGATATGTTGATTGGGAGCCTGGTAGCACCTTTTCCAACTAAACTAATTTTATTAAAAGATATAAGCTTTCAAAAGGCCTCATCAAAGTAGTTGGCCAACAGATCTTCAGACTTTCTGGACACCTTTTCCAACCTGAAATATTTTGCCATCCTGTGCATCAGGTTGGAGAAAGAAATCCAAGAGCCTTCGGGATCTCCTGCCAGGTTCAGGAAGGAGAACCCTTTCTAATCTTCCTGCTTAAACCACCCGGCACCTGGCAGAGGAGCCACTGGTGTGAAGTAGCTGTTTGTCATCTCAGATGGTTGAGAAGGAGCTTCCTGATGATGTCTCTTTCCCTCCACAGTGTGTTGCATACTTAAAAACTATCCCCCCTACTGACGGAGGCTTTCGAAGAAAGATCCTCCTTTGGTGGTAACAATGACCAGGTACCTGGATGAATCGGATGTCATGATGGTGGAGGAGGGCTTCACCACTCGGGATCTCCTGGAGAGTCTCCTCCTCAAGGTTGCCCAGACGGTGAGGACCAGGGCAGTTGGCTTTCCATGCACCAAGGATGGAGGGAGTGTGGGGGCATGTAGATCATCCCAGGGTGCGGGCTTCCCATTGGCAAATGTGCCTGAGCCATTTGGGATAAAGGATAAGACTCCACAATGGGCACAGAATTCAGCTCTTCCATTGTAGAATTTGTGTAGCCAAAGTTAGTGAAACCCGCCCACTCCCAAAAGTGGAAGGAGAATCTTCTGCTCGGTTTTGCAGCTAGCTTGTGAGACTCCGGAGACCGGCCATGACGACCAAACTAACATCCATCTGGAGAGGGCCGGGGACCTGGGGATACAGTCTCTGAGGGGAAGCACTCTGACTCCAACCTTTACGGAGGTGGGGAGACCCCTGTAGAGCCGGGTACAAAACCGATCCGTTTGCACTTGTGCTGATTGTGCTTCTTCCTCTCCAGGGCAGCCGAGAAGCCTTTTTTGTGGCAAATCTGGAGGACGTGGTGAAGAAACACGTGCGCCTCCTCAAGGCCCTGCCGCGGGTCAAGCCCCTCTACCCCTTGAAGTGCAACAGCAGCAGGGGCGTGGTGCAGATGCTGGCAGGGCTGGGGGCTGGATTCAGCTGCACCAACAAGGTGGGGTGGGATGGTCCCTGGAGACACGGGGGGGGGGAGCTCCGGAGGGGGCAGGCAAAAAGGTCACACTGAACCACTCGAACCCAGGACTGAAGAAGCTCCCTGGTTGAGAAGCAAAATGTCTTCAAGGAAAAACAAAAGAAGCCCAGTTGCCTTTCCAAAAGAAGCCCCTGTGGGACGCCCTCCGGGTGCCCCACAGAAGGGGGGGGGGAGAGGGTGCCGGTTCCCTTTCCAGCCAGGTGGGGCGGGGAGTCCGGAGTTGTGGAGCTCTCCTGCAGCGGATCAACGCTTACGTCCAGGGAAAGGAAAGCCACCTTCGTCTCACCCTTCCAGGAATCTCAATGAGACAATCCGGCTGCTGCCAGTCCTCGGTTTATAACCTTTCATTTAGCAACTGTTCAAGATTACAACAGCACTGAAGAATGTGACGTATAGCCCAGTCCTCACACTTACAGTTCTCACAGCCTCCTCACGGTCACAAGATCAGGATTTGGGTGCTTGGCAGCCAGAGTGTATTTATGACGGTCGCAGTGCCCGGGATCACCCGATTACCATTTGCCACAAAGTAAACGGTGTGATTCACTTCAGGGCAGTGATTTGCTTATCTGCCTCAAAAAATCCGGCACGGCCTCCTTAAAACCACCGCCTCACTCAGCAACGGAAAGCCTGATCCCAGTTGCGGCCGTAAGTCGAGGCCTTCCAGTCAGGGTCACCTTGCAGGTAGAAACTGGTCCCTCTCTGCTTAGGATGAGCCTCTTCCCCAATCAGTCTTCCAAGCAGATCTGATAGTACTACAGCTGGAGAACCTCTGGCACTTGGAAACACCTGGATTTAGGCACTTCAGTAACCTGGGATAGGAGCGGTGTGGGGGAGGGGGGGCTTTAAGATGAATGCCTAGAAGGCACCTTGTGTGTTTTGAGGATGAATCAGTTCTGCCTCCTGGGATGTAATGACAGCAACTCCTAGCCACAAGAGTTCTCTCTAACCTTGCAAGGTGGCTGTGGACTGCAAATCCATCACCTCCCCAAAGGCTTTGCAAACTGTTCCTGAAATGTTTCCTGTAAGAAAAGGCTCCCTGTGCATCAGTGAGATTTATGTGGGTTTTTTTTTTTTAAGGGTTGAAAGATCAGTGTGCCAAGAAAGGCCACGGAAGGCAAACAAAACCAAAACAAACCCCTGATGGTAATTAAGATGGAAGTTGAATTGAATTGGCCAAGTGTGATTAGACACACGAGCAGTTTGTCTCTGGTGCAGAAGCTCTTAGTGTGCATGCAAAGCAGCAGAATCATCATCATCATCATGCCAGTAAGAGGAAGAATAGAGAAGCTAACAAGGATAAACAATAATATTTCAGCCGCATCAGTAAATGTGCCTAGATATTAGACAGGCTGCATTCCATCCATTCCATTAGTATCATCCCATCTGCTGATTGGGGAAGAGGCTCATCAGAAGCAGGGAGGGACCAGTTTCTACTGCAAAGTGACCCTGACTGGAAGGCATTATGGGTATTCCTCAACTTATGACTGCAACTGGGATCAGACTTTCCACTTCTGAGCAAGCTGGTGGTTTTAAGTGGGCCGTGCCGGATTTTTTGACCTTTTTGTCACGGCAGTTAAGTGAGTCACAGCTGCCCCATTTGGGTGGATAATAGAGCCGGGCAAGCCGAGGGACTTCCCACAGGGAAACACGTTCAGTGAGAACACCAGGAAAGGAAAGGAAAGCTCCATGGGCGTTTGGCTCTCAAGCCCACCATTGGCTTCCTGGATCCCGTTTGGCCCCTTGAGGTTAGCATTTCGGGGTGACTTGAACCCTTGACAATTGCCTCTCTCCAGTGGGGTTTCACAGGATGCAGGAGTTTGGGGGTCAGTGCCTGGTCTTGGCCCCATCACCCCCAGCCCCAAGTTCAGATGACCAAGTCCCTTTCCCTTCTCTGGTTGTCACTCCCCAGACAGAGATGGCCCTGGTGAAGAGCACTGGAGTTCCACCGGACAGGCTCATCTGCACCAGCGCCTGCAAGCAGGTCTCCCTGATCCGATATGCGGCCAGCCAAGGGGTGCAGCTGATGACCTTTGACAATGAAGTGGAGCTCGGGAAAGTCGCACGGAGGTTCCCGTCCGCCAGGTAGGCCAGCGGCACCTGGGCACATTATGCCGGAAGAGGTGGCTGCAAAGACGGGGGGAGAAATCTTGTCAGTCATAACTGGGTACCAAACATGAAGAGCTCAAGAGCTCCTGGCCTCCTAGAAAGAGTTTCTGGTAGGAGAGAAGAGGCTTTATTCCTCCTGGTTAGCTTAATAACCCAAGAAGCCTTCTACAAATAGTCTCTTCCAATAAGCCCCTTTTCTATTCAGTTCAAGGAAAAGATACCGTGAATTAGAGCATTGAAGCTCCCAGTGGAAAGATTTAGGGCATTCGGCCACCTTTGCCACTAAATGGTTCAGCATGTAGGTAACTGGATTAATTAATTAAACCAGGGTTTAGTTAGCCACGGGGAATGATGATGTATCAACACAACCAGGTATTTGATTAGATTAGAATAGAGCTGGAAGGGACCTTGGAGGTCTTCTAGTCCAGCCCCCTGCTCAAGCAAGAGAACCCATACCATATTTTGAAATTCTCACAGTACAAACTCATTTTCCTTCCTCTGCCTTTTGACATAGTGCGAACAATTACAAATAGGTAGCAATTCATTCTTCCCCTTACTTCTTTCTTCTCTGGAATCCCACTGTCTCCTGCTCAAGCTGGGACTGATGAGGATGTGCTGGGAAGATTCTGCATTGGCAAACGGGCTTTCCAGGGTAGCTCAGCCTGCATTCTGGGGGCAGCACCGTGCACCAAACCACCATAATCTGGGCTGAGTTCATACAACATTAAATGTGGTTGACCAATTGATGGATCAGCAGGTCACCTAAGCACAACTTGGAAAGGTGCACATTAATCACCAAATTAAATCAGTGAATACAATTCAGAATTAAATCAGAAGAGAGATTTTCTGGGTAGATTTGCACATGTGTAACTTCATTACTGAATTACCTATTTTCAAAGTTCACACATGCTTTCCATCAACAGTAAACTAAAACTGGATTTGCAAAACACGCTAAACCCGAAAAACACTAAGCAACATTAAAACTAATCAGATTTAGCATTATGATGTGAATGTGGCTTCAAGGCTTTAACCAGCTACGTATGTTAAGTGTGTCATGAGGATAACATGTCTGTGCCCATCTGGAGCTTCAGTTGACTGGATTCGTTTTTAGGTTAAGCAAGCGAGGTGATAAAGGATCTAGCAGGAGCGATTGGAGAAAAGAGGCGGGCTTAGACTAGAGAAAAAAAGGGGAAGCAGGCATCCCTTTGGAGATTCTCAGCCATCCGGTCGTGGTTGTCCCAAAGGGGCTTTTGAAAAAGGCAGCTGCACTTTCTGGGTTTTTTTTTTTTTTGAAGATGTTTCACTTGTCACCCAAGAAGCTTCTTCAGCTCTGACTGGATGGGGCGGAATGGAAGGATTTATAGTACTGTAGAAGCATAATGGAAGTGTAAATCCTTCCACTCCCCACCTTCCAGTCAGGGCTGAAGAATCTTCTGGGATGAGAAGCGAAACGTCCTCAAAGAAAAACCTAAAGTCCAGTTGCCTCTTGAAAAAAGCATCTTTGGAAATAGAGATGATATCTGCCTTCAAATTTTTGACGAGTTGTCACATGGAAAAATTTTATTTATTGTTTAAATTGATATGGCTGCCCATTGGGCCATGATAAAACAGAATTAAAACAATAAATAACATAATAAATAACATACATAGCAGCTGAAAAGGCAACCCACAACAGCAGTAATAATCTTCCCAATTAAGGTAACTGATAAACGGGCTTATCCACACCATTAGGGCCCCAGGCTTGATGGCAAAAGGTCTTTAAGATCTTGTCTTGGGGCAAATCTGATGGGTGTGTGTGTGTGTGTGTGTGTGTGTGTGTGTGTGTGTGTAATGAGATTCCGGGGGGGGGGGGTCCAGGAGAAAAAGCCCCCTTCCAGGTTCCTGTCAGATCTGCAGCAACTTCTCCTGCCTGATCTCTGAATTTTCAGAGTTGTTGGAGAAGAAACAATGTGTTAAATTACAAAGAAAGACATTTCAGTTGGACAATGGGGAAAATCCTCCCAAGTGGAACTGGCTGTCTTAGGAGTCTGTTCCTTCCTGACTACTTTATGTGGACGAAGCAACCTCACCACTTTTACTGCTCTTCAATAAACAAAAGACATCTTGATTGGTTCCACAGAAACTGTTTTCTTGCTCTTAAAATATTAATATTACCACCAGGACCTCCCTGGTTTTAGTGCGTTCTGCAAATCTATCCAAAATTCAGATTCTTTTGCAATAAGCAGCAGTTGGACAAAAGTGGGGTGTGTGTGATGGGCAGGGCAGGGGGAATGACCTTGTGGGGCAGGAGGAAGAGCCACAACTGAGACAAGAGTCAGATGAAAGACATCTGAGTCCAGGCCAGAATTGTGGCCTGAGAGGGCATCTCACAGAAGACCCTCCCTAGTTCTCACAAAGATAAGGGGGAGGGGGGGAATGGAAGACCGCATTTAGACTTGTAAGTTTCTGTGACTATAACCTGATAGTAAAGATAATATCAGCTTGCATGACTTTGGTTTCCCAAAGTGTTTGTTTGTTTCTTTGTTTGTATGGGGGGGGGGGGGGGAGAGAGAAATTTTCTCCCAGACCACCAGCTGAAGACTGAAAAGCCAGGTTTAGGCTTTTTTTTACAGTGCTGTATATACTTTTAAATAGATTTTATCTGCTTGATCTATAAAACATATTTTATAATATAAAAAGCACAACTTCCTGGGTACTTTTAAAAGTAAAATCTCCCTTGAACTTCAGGGTGATCCCCATGTAATTTTTTATGTCAACAGCATGCAAGAGGCTTGTTCTCTTCCTCCAATATTGTTTTTTAAAATTCGTAGCCAATTTTACAGTGCTGGGATCTCCCAGTAGTGTCTTGTCCAGAAGCAACTGATTTATTTTGAGCCAAAAGCCATGGGCAGATCTTTCCCCTGAAAGGAATATGGGAGAAGAAATTTAATTATCTCATGAAAATAGAAGGTAAAGCACAGTTGTTAGCTGTCACCAAACAGGCCTGATCTTCCCATTCCCCAGAATGATTCTGCAGCTGGCCACGGATGACTCCAGGAGCGCCAATCATCTGAGTGTGAAATTTGGTGCCACCCTTAAAACCTGCCGACATCTCCTCGAGATTGCCAAGCAGATGAACATCGAGGTGGTGGGCATCAGGTAGGGGCAGAGATCCTTTTCTCATGACAGCTGCCAACTCTCCCTGGTCCCTCCTCTCTGCACTCAGTTCTTTCTCCCAATGGCTCCTCTTCCTTCACCTTTTGCTGGAGGTCTCGGTGCCTTTGGTCGTTGGGCTAGCAATACCTGGTTAAAAGACTGAGCACAGGGCAGAACCCAGAAACACCTGATGGCACCTTCCGTGAAGCCTTCGTGTTGAAGGGGGCACATAGAGTGGAATGCTCAGGAGGAGACATGGGAGAACCGTGTTCCATGGGGCTTTTTTCTGACTGAAGAAAGAAAACCATGGACGTGTCTGAGGTGGGGACCCCTAATTGGGGTCAAGCAATACCTGGGAGCAAGCAATACCTGGGTGGTGACCCATAGAAGTGGCCACCCACAGGCAGAGGTCAATGTTAGCCGTGAGCCCCACAATTTCCCTGAGTAAAGTCTTCTAGATAGACTGTAAGTGTTCACAGGTAATTTATCTGCTTTCTTTTCTAGCTTTCACATTGGAAGCAGCTGCACTGACCCTCAGATCTTCACCCAATCCATAGCAGATGCTCGCCTGGTCGTGGAAATGGCTGCAGAGCTGGGCTACAAGATTCGTCTCCTGGACATTGGAGGAGGACTTCCCTGCCCGGAAGAGTCGAGGAGGCACTTCGAAGAGGTAGGAGGCCTCGTGCTGGAATCCTGCCTTGGGAGCACATTGAGGGAGTCCAAGGACCTCTCGGCCTGCCAGGAGTACCCGCGCCCTTGATGTGGGAGGCCACACTCTAAGTTCTGTTGAGTCAAGAATTGAATGGTGTGTGGAAAAAAATCAAAATATTTGCTGAAGAATCAAAAGGATGTGGCTCAAGTAGGTGGCACACTCAAGTATCCGTGTTTTGTGTCCTGCTTGTTGTTTCTCACTTCCTCTTTGCAGTCCAGAGGTTCGAGAACCTTCCAGCAATTCTAAAACCAGCATTCATAGCCAGCACTGACACAATTCTTCCCAAGAGGCCCAGATATGCTCTGCGTCAGTTTTCTGCCTTGGAGGTTGTTTCAGCCACTGAATGCAACCCATAAGTGGCGCGTATGTTGCTGCACAAGCATCTCCAATGACCCTCTGAGGCTAAACTTTCACGGGGTTTTCTGCTGTGCTGCTCAGCCACCAGCCTTGGGTCAAGTTATAAATAAATACAGATACCGATATAAATACAGATTAACAGAGTTGGAAGGGACCTTGTAGGTCATCTAGTCCAACCCCCTGCCCAAGCAGGAGACCCTACTCCATTTCTGACAGATGGCAGTCCAGTCTCTTCTTGAAAGCCTCCAGGGATGAAGCTCCCACAACTTCCGAAGGCAACTCCTGTCCCATGGGTTGATTGTTCTCACTGGAGAAAATTCCTCTTTAATTCCAGGTTGAATCTCTCTCCTTGGTCAGTTTCCTTGTCTGGACTCCAGGTGCTTTGGAGAATAGCTTAATCCCCTCCTCTCTGTGGCGGCCTCTCAAATATTGGAAGATGGCTATCTTGTCTCCCCTGGTCCTTCTCTTCCCTAGACTAGTCATGCCCAGTTCCTGCCATGCTAAGACTCTCAGCCATGACCAGGACCTTTCGAAATGGGATGAGACCCTTTGCAGAGTTACTGGGTGACTGTTTCTCTTTAAGAATCAATGGTGGCTGGGAGAGGGCAAGATTACATCAGAGATGGATGGATGGATGGATAATAGAATGGGTGGGTGGGTAAAAGAAGGAAGGAAGGAAGGAGGGAAGGGAATGGAAGGAAGGAAGGAAGGAAGGAAGGAAGGAAGGAAGGAAGGAAGGAAGGAAGGAAGGAAGGAAGGAGCCGTCACTAGGTCCTGGCAGTGCATGGAAGGGCTTCCATGCTTTGTGCCAGATGACATCCTGCTTAGGAGCTCCTCCCAGCTTACTTGCCAAACGCTGCTATGAAGACAAAGCAACCGAAAGGTGTTTGACTGCAGCCCAAGCTGCCTCTTTTCCCAACCGCTGCAAAGTCCAGGCAGGCCTTTGGGTGCCTGTGCGTGTAATGGCGAGGTTTCCTCTCTTCTCCCTCCCACCCACCGGACTCTTTCAGACAGCAGCTGTGATCAACTCTGCCTTGGACCTCTACTTCCCTGAAGGCTGTGGGGTTGAGATCCTTGCTGAGCTGGGGCGCTACTATGTCCAGTCGGCCTTTACCTTGGTGGTTAATGTCATTGCCAAGAAGGAAGTTCCCCTGGACCAGCTGGGCTCAGACGGTAGGTCCAGAGCGGACTGTCTCCCTCCCAGGGACCCTCCATCCTGCTTTGCAGCCAGCAGCTGGAGGCATAGAACACCCAAGGCTAGGATAAACAAGCCACACCCTGCATGGACATGGCGTGTGTGAATCCCTCCAAACATGCTGCCCAGACTGGGAGGCATTCGGCCAGTTCTGAGCGGTTCTGGAGAACTGGTAGCAGAAGGTTTGAGAGTGGGGAGGGGACGGGGATTTGGCAGGATCCTTCCCCTGCCACGCCCACAAAGCCACGCCCACAGAACCCGTAGTAGCAAATGCTGAATCCCACCACTGATGCTGCCCCCCCCACTTGACCCGAGGCCACGCCTTTCCTCGCTGCCCGCCTTTGCCCCTCTTGGAGCCTGGCTGGAAATGAGCAGCTGGGAATCAAGGAGCCAAACTTCCTCTCCGTCCATCCCATTCTGGACCCAAGGAAAACTCAGCCCTACCAGGAGCTTCTTTGCAAAGCTAGAGTTTATTTTATTTATTTACTCAATTTATAAAGTGGCCCAATTCAAAACAAGTCAAGTTTAAATATTATGAAACCATCAACCTCAGAACCGAAAGTAGCGTTTGAGTTCATGACCCCAAAACGCCTCTTCACTGTCGCTCAACGTCGGATTCACTGAGCACCCTGGCCCAGCGCCCACGGCCTTAGGGACAACAGGACGGTCCACACGTGGGGCGTAAGTTGCTTCACTGACCAGGCACCGTGGCAGAGCTGTCTCTCTCCGTGGCTCCTCTCGGACGGCCCTCCTGGACAGGAGGGAGTGGGAGTGGGTGGTGGGCTCAGGCCAAATCCATAGGAGCCGAAGGGGCTGCAGATAACCTGTGCATTTCACCTGCTTTAAGCATTTTTCTTGTGGACTTTGTTTTGGGGAAGGAGGGGCCAAATTGCCACCACCTATGCTTTGGCTCCCTAGCCCAGTGCCCACTTGACCTTAGGCTAAAGCCAGGGCCTGCGCCAGAGGTGGGATTTGGACTGGTTTGCCTGAACCAGTAGTGGAAATCGTGGGTGACCCCCCACCCCCGGCTCTATGGCATCCTATTTAGGGTCCTTTTTAGTGAAAAGCACATATGCGGAAGGCTTAGCGCATGTGTGGAGGTGGCATGTGCGAGCAAAGGGAGTGCACATATTCAAACCGGCAGGGAAGGGAAGTCAATACCAGTCCTGCCCTACGTGGGCACTTTTGCATGTCCTGTAACTACCAGCTCAGCTCCATTCTGGACCAGCTTCAGCTTCCAAGTCAGCTCCGGGTGGAGGCAGAAATGACCCTGGGTGCAATTGCATTGGCGCAAGGTCTTCCCCACCACGGCTGCGTTTGCCCAGCTCCTTAACCCCCAGATTGCCTTGCAAGGAGGGGCTGCTGCTTCTCTCCCCACGTCCAGCCAAAGGGAGGCCCAATTCTGGCTGGGGAGGGAAGTGCAATTCTGAATTTGCACTTTGCCAGTCCATCCTCCTCCCCACAGGGTGGGAGGCCGGGTGCCCAGGTTCCCACAAGTGGGAGGGCCTGAGACTCAAGAATGAAGCCCCCACCCACCCACCCACCCACCCACCTGTCTGGGATGGCTTCCCCTCCTCCGTCTCCCAAGGCCTCCCTGACTGTGGCTGCCCTTTGGTTTCCTCAGAGGAAGACGCCGAGGGCAAGAAGAGCTTCGTCTACCACATTAACGATGGCGTCTACGGCTCTCTTGGCTCGGTCATCTTCAGCAACATCTGCCCCGTCCCCATCCTGCCTAAGGTAAGGAGAGGCCGTGACTCAGCCAGGGACAGAAGTCTCTCCTTTCCTGCTCACGAAGGACCTGAAGTCTGGTTCCCTCCTGCTTGGGTGCTCCAGGGCCCCCTCCCTGCCTTCTGCCTCTGCCAGAGGTGGTGATGGTGGCGGCTTCCCCCTTCTGGGCCTTGAGTGACACCCTGTTTCCTTCTGACTGTGCGCCAGCAGGTCAGCGGCCTGGGCTTTCGGTCCAGTGCGGGTCACACATGGTGTTCTGGGGAGGATGTGGGGCTAGGATCCAAGAGGCGTCGGTTCAGTTCCCCTCCCCCCAACTTCAGTGGGTGACTTTGGGCCCTCTCTCTTTCTTCAGGTTGGGCTTGTGGGGATGAAAGGAGTGGGGTCCCCCCGGAATCTGAACTGTTTCTTGGAAGGCTCTGCCTTGATTGGCAGCTGTTTTCCGGCAGAGACACCGAAGCATCCATAGGGACAGTGGCTAACATTACAATGCTGGAAATTGCCTGCCACAGACATTCTGAATACCTAAGAATATATAAAATTTCTGCAAATAGGATTTAGGATTCTGAGAATTTATAAAACGTCTCGGAATACAATAGTCCTTGACTTACAGCCATTCATTTAGTAACCACTCAAAGTTACATTGGCACTGAAAAAAGTCACATGGCTCTTTTTCACACTTACAACCATTGCAGCACATGGTCAAAATTCAGACCTTTGGCAACTGACTCCTACCTATGACAGTCGCAGTGTCGCGTGATCCCCTTTTGCGACCTTCTGACAAGTCAACGGGAGAAGCCGGATTCGCTTAAGAAGAGGGCTACTAACTTAACGGCAGTGATTTGCTTCGTAACTGTGGCAAGAAAAATTGTGCAAAGTTTAATTAACAGCTATCTTCCTCAGCAGTGGAAGTTTTGGACTCCGTTGTGGTCGTAAATCGAGGACTATCCCTAGATGATGGCTGTCCCCTCTTGAGAAAGTCGGCTGAAAGTTCCGCTTGAACTGTGAGGATCCCAGGAGGTCCGGCCGCTTACCGTTCTTTTCTCCTCTTTGCAGAAACCCCCACCAGATGCCCCTTTGCACAACAGCAGCTTCTGGGGACCAACGGACGATGGGTTGGACCGAATTGCAGATGGCCTGGAACTGCCTGAGCTGCAGGTCGGGGACTGGCTGATCTTTGAGAACATGGGGGCCCACTCTGTGCTGGCCCCCTCCTCTTTCCAGGGATCTCCCCCAACCTCGATTCACTACGCTATGTCCAGAGTGGCCTGGTAAGATGGTTTTTGGAGTGGGAGGAAAGGGGGGGAGGAGGAGCACCTCCATTTCCACCCCACAAAGCCTCCAATGATGCAATAGAAGCCACCAGGGACTAGAAAACCCCTGCCTGGATCTTGCTCTGGCCCTGACATTGCCAGAACCACTTTTGCCCCAGGGGATCCCACAGAAGGCTGAAATGACGAGAGCATTCTAGCAATACTAGGATCCCTCCCCCCTTCTTTAAAAATGCAGGAGAATTGCAGGCTATTTGCAGGGAGCCCAAGAGGCGACTGGGAGACGCCAGATAGAGAAGCCGTGGACACAACAGGCGCAGACGCCTGCATGGAGTCCAGCAGCAGAAGAGGCTCAGGCGGGCTCCCCTCCACGCCAGCCCCATGAAGAGGGAGGAGAGGGAAGCAAAGGAGCAAAAGCCACCAAGGAAGGTTCTCCTCCCGTCCCAGTAAAATGGAGTTCTAGCTGTTTCTGATCTGGTCCACCTCTCAGGCTGCGGCAACCTTACATTTGAAACTCCTGTTGAGTCCCAGAGTGGGGAGGATCCCCTGGCCCCATTCCAGGTGTTGAACTGATGTCAGGTGCAAGCAACTAGAAAGGCTTTTGTGGACATTCTGGAGCAAAAGCTTTATTGTTAGCCACCTCTTTTACAAGAATCCCACCCGCCTGACTGCACCCCCTTGGGGAGGGCCATCCAAGGCTCCAAGGAGCGGTCAGTCTCTGCCGCTTTCCGCAGGGCAGGGTCTCCCTCCCAGCTAGAGATCTCACCCCAGCTGGCTCCTTTCTCCTTCAGGGAAGCCGTCCAGCTCCTCCAGGGGAAATCGCTGTACCCGGAAGAAGAGGATCGGGAGAGCACATGTGCCCCTCTCTCCTGTGGCTGGGAGATCACGGACACCCTATGTGTTGTCCCCGTCTTCACTCCAGCAAGCATCATGTAAGCTGTGCCAGTCCTTCGTCACGGGGTGGGGGGGAGACCCCTCCCAGCAGAGCCCTGCCTTGTCCTCTCCTGCCTCGCCTCTTCCTCTTTTGTGCCAATGGCCGGACTGCCTCTTGCAGATTCTGTCCTGAAGTCTGGTTTCTCCTCCTTCTTCTTCTTCCTTTCCAAGCAGTCTGGTTTTTAAGTATGCAACATAAATCCTGTTCCTCCTAGCCTGGTCTTGGTGTTCTTGGGGGCAAAGCCGGCAGAGGGATTTGAGGCCCCCTGCAGCCGTGCAAAGTGGGAAGGGTGGCCACAGCAGCCCATCCTTCTACTTGCTTCAGAGCCAGATATTTCAGTGGCTGCTCCGTCTGCATGTTGGCACTTCGTTCCACTGGATGGAGTCTGATCTTTGGGAAGAGTTACTTTTGATGTGCCAAGACAACCTCGGCATCTAAAAGAGCAAGGGGGGATCTAGGCAGGTTCAAGGAATTCTGAGCACTTTGGCCCAGCTCTCACCCAACAAAAGATAAGATCAAAGTGACACGTTTAATGTGTGGGAAGTCATGTGACTAGAGACCCGTCTTATCCACTATATTTAGCTAATATCATTTAAGTGAAATTGAATCTCAGCTCTTCAGAGTTCACAAGCTGTAGCAAAGAGGCGGGCTTGCTGCTCCCAAAAGATGTGCCATTTGTATGGCTTTCTCCCATTGTATACGCTGGGGACAAAGCGGCGCATCCTGTCTCAGAAGTAAGCCTTCCAAACTCTTCAGGTTTACTTTACTGCAGCAAAACCCCCTTTGGTTCAACGGATGCACTGCGCTTTCAGAGAATATGAAGGGGCAAAAAGATTGGAATGCAACCAAGAACACAGCTGTAGGTAGGTTTTGGGAAGAATCTAGGAAGTTAGGCAAAGGCAAAAGGTGCGCTGTCTCTTTTCCAGAGATGGGCTGCAGCTGGCTTTCTTCCAAGTTACAAAAACCATCAGTTGCTTCTTTGGGGCTCAGCATGTTGCTTTAGCCCCCCCCCCCCGGTTCTCCCCAGGTAAAGACTCAAGCAGACATCTCCTGCACTGCGCATCAGGGTGCGTCCTTCTGAGATGGTGCACAGGGATCCCATTTATATTTCTGCACATGTAACATTCTGGCTACGGAGCGCTCAAGCAGCAAAGCACAGAACAGGCAGACGGATCAGCCAATCAACACACAGAACGCGCACCTACACACAACACACAGTTGGGATGAGATGTGCATGTCAGCCGGTCTGCAACCTGCACTTACCCATCCTTATGCAACAACACCGATGTATAATCATGGTCAACACTATATTGGCCTTTATGCAGCAGGTGAAGGTCAAAACAGCTGAGCTGTGAAAGCGTTTCTATCCATGGCCACCAGAGGGCGCTGACAATGAGGCAGTTGGATCTTCCATCTTTATAGAGACAAGCCTTATAGAACATAACAAAGATTCCGAGGTCAGTATTTCTTCTGCAGACCAGCACTGTCCCCTCCCAAATGGGCAAAAAGAAATGAGTTTATTTGGGCTCGAACATTGCTGTTGAGGCTTCAGCAGTTTTCCTCGATGAATGTCTTTGAAGGATATGAAACCATATCTACCGGAGAATTAGAAAATTGCTGATGTGGTTGTAATCTTCAAAACATGGGGGGGGGGGGGAGATCCAGGAAACTACAGCCCAATTAGCTTGACATCAGTACCAGGGAAGATCCTGGAGAAATAAACAATGGATTTGCAAACTCCTAGGAACAAGCAAAGCTATTACTACCAGTAGAAACAACATGAGTTTGTCAAAAACACTCATGCTAAACAAATCTTACCGCGTTTTTTGACAAAGAGACTAAATTAGTGAACCAGTGAAATGCCGTGGACATAGTATACCTGGACATCAGTAAAGCATTTGACCAAATACATGACAAACTACTACTTGCTAAGATAGAAAAGCGTGGGATAGACTGCATAACCACCAAATGGATTTGTAAATTGGTTGACCAACCACACTCGATGTGTTATCCTCAATGGAACTACCGGTACATCTACATGAAGCTGTGGGGTTCTGTCTTAGACCCAGTACCCTTCAACATTTTCATAAACCATTTGGGTGAAGGGATAGAAGGGGAACTCTTTAAATTTGCAAATGACACCAAGCTAAATGGAAAACGTACACTTTAGAAGATAGGCTCAAGATCCAGAAGGATCTGGACAAACTTGAGCAGACTTGAACACTGGACCCTATCCAACAAAATGCAATTCAGTGATGTGAAAAGTTTTACACTTAGGCAAGAAAAATCAAATGTACAAGTACAGAATAGGTTCTACCTGGCAATTGTCAGGTGGGTCTTAGAGTCCTAGCAACCATTTAAATATAAGTTAACAGTGCGCTGCAGCTGCCAAAAAAGCCAACACAGTCCTAGGCTGCATTAACAGAGGGATAGAATCAAGATCACATGAAGTGTTAGTACTGCTTTTGGTAAGGCCACACTTGGAATACTGCATCTGGTTTTGGTCACCACCAGATGTAAAAAAGATGTTGAGACTCTAAAAAGAGTGCAGAGAAGAGCAACAAAGAGGATTAGGGGTCTGGAGGCTAAAACATACAAAGAACAGTTCCAGGAATTGGGTATGTCTAGTCTAATGAAAGGGATTACAGGTGGCCTTAATAACTTGCTAAAAATATGCAAATAACCATCTGTTTGCAAGGAGTATAAATCCTTCCATTCTCCATTCTCCAGTCAGAGCTGAAGAAGCTTATTGGATGAGAAGCGAAACGTCTTCAAAGAAAAAACAGAAAGTCCACTTGCCTCTGGCACCTTTGGGATTACGGATAACCTGATCAAATTAGAATAGAGGTGGAAGTGACCTTTGAGGTCTTCTAGTCCAACTCCCTGCTCAAGCAGGAGACCCTAGAGCAGCGATGGCAAACCTTTTTTGGCTCGCGTGCCACAAGTGGGGGGAGCGCAGGGGGGTCGTGTGCGGGCGTGCCGCACCCATAATGCAACGTGTGACCCCCCCAGTGCGCATGTGCGCACAATGCGTGACCCCCCATTTTTATATGCTTTTTTCGCCCTCCAGAGGCTTTATAGGAGCCTTGGGAGGGCGAAAAGAGTCCCCCCACCCCCCTGGGGGCCCTCCGGAGGCTTCAGGGACCATCCGGAGGCTTCCCTGATGCCTTCGGAGTGCTTAAAACCACCCTCCGAGCAAACCGGCTAGACCATTTCAGAGAAGTGACTGTCCAGTTTCTTCTTAAAAGTCTCCGGTGATGGACCACCCACAACTTCTGGAGGCAAAACTGTTCCATTGGTTAATTGTCCTCGCTGTTAGGAAGTTTCTCCTTAATTCTAGGTTGCTTCTCTGCTCGATTAGTTTCCATCCATTGTTGCTTGTTTTGAGCCAGGTGTCACCTAATCTGTACCTTTGATTTTTCCTGCCTAAATGTAAAACTTTGCTTTTTCCACATTAAAATTCATTTTGTTGGATAGGGCCCATTGTTCAAGTTTGTCAATATCTTTTTGGATCCTGAACTTGCCTTGGGTATTGGCTATTCCTGCCAGCTTAGTATTGTAGAAAGTCAGCACCTACCCCCAGAAGAATGAAATATTTTGGGAAATATTAAAGAGACAAAACATTATATTTCTCCAAAAGAGAAATGGAGAAACATGCTCTCAAAGACAGAAAGCAGACTCAGTCTTTCTTAATAGCCCATTTGCCTTTCTCCTGGCTTGGAACTGAACCAGATGGATTTTTCTTCCAGCAGTGTCATCTGTAAATTTGATGAGTTCCCCTTTTATTCCCCAATATAAATCATTTATGAAGCTATTGAACATATTGAAGAGTACGGCCCTCTTTTTAGAGACGCAGAAAGCTTTTGATAATGTAAATTGGCAATGTATGATATTGCAATTAAAATAAATGAAATTTGGTGAAAAAATTATTAATATGATCAAGGCAATATTTACTACAGACTGCAAAAGTGAGTGTAAATGGGGACATAACAGAAAATGTTAACATCCAAAAAGGCACTAGATAGGGATGTCCATTGTCTCCTTTGCTATTTATTTTGACATTTGAAGTGCTAAATAGAAATATTAGGCACAACACAGAAATAAAAGGGATGGAGATAAAAAAAGAAAAACACAAACTACAAGCATTTGCAGATGACCTGGTATTCATCATAGAGGAACCACAAGACGACTATGGGGATTAAAAGTAAATAAAGAGAAAAATAAAATTTTAGTCAAAAACTTCACAGATAAACAGAAAAAAGATTTAATGGAGAAGACAGATATTCAGATAGTGAAGAAAGTAAAATATTTGCGTATTGATTTAGCAGTGAGATGTGCAACTATAAAAGAAGATAATTACGTTAAATTGATACAGTAAATTAAATTTAACTTGGAAAAGTGGAAAAACTTGCAGCTATTACTATAGGAAGAATAGTAACATTAAAACTTTACAGAGATTAATATACCTGTTCCAAACAGTTCCAATAAAGCTGGAAAAGAAATAATTCGAGGAATTAAAAAGATAAGTATCAAATATTATCTGGCAAGGTAAAAAAGCAAGAATATGTATGAAACTGTTACAAGATTAATACAGAAAAGGCTTTGGGTTGCCAGATTGGGAGTTATACTATCAGGCATCTGCATTTATGTGGCTAAAAGAACGAATAACTTTATTAACTTTGGAGGGACAAAATTTGCAACTGGTGTAGCATAGCTTTCTACGGAAAAATAAAATACACACATATTTTCAAGGACACTATATTAGAAATGTTCTGTTTTCCATATGGGCAAAAATTAAGGAAACCACTATTTGAAAATACCAGTCTGGCTCTCAACAATGAAAACATTGATACATCCAAATGTGATTGATACAGAAAAAATCATACGATATAAAGATATTTTGAATGAGAAAGGGGAATTGAAAAACAAACAGGAACTGAACATTCAAGGGATAGATTTGGCATGATGGCGGCAGGTACAAATACAATCAAGATATGAAAAAATGCTAAAACATATGGTTTTTATTTTAAAAAAACCAACAATTGGATCAGCTTCTAACAAGAACTGACGAGAAACTAATTAAAAGAATTTATATCCATCCACTGAATATTAGAATGGAAGAAGCGCAAGTAAAGAAAACAAGGAAACAACGATAACTTTGGTTATTCTATAGAGTTGGATAAATGGCAAAAGCTGTGGGATAGAAATTATAAATTAACAATGTCTACTGCATATAAAGGAAACAAATATAAAATGTTTTACAGATGGAACTTCCCACCAGCAAGATTAGCTAAAAGGCGTCTGAAATGTCCGCAGGAGCCCTGACGGCACGTGGCGCAAGGCCCTGCAGTGGGAAAAGGGACGGTCCAATTTCCTCCCCGGAAGCTGCCTGTCAAAACGAAGGGTTGGGCGCCTCTACACTTTAGCCCCTCTACGATGCACACGCACTTCACGGCCCCGCCCTCTCCCGGCGCGAGGTTTGCGCGTCGGCCGCGGTGACGTAAAAGCCCCGCAAGGACGGCGGCCAGGGAGGAAGCGCCGGCGCCGCTGCCCGAGGACAGGTGCGGCGGAGGAGGGAGGGAGGGAGGGAGGGACGGGGGGGGGGCGGCTGCTTCGGTCTTGCACTGGAACTCCCATCGCTCCCAGGCGGGAGGGGCCGGGGGGGGGCCTGCGGAGCCTTTCACAGCACCCCCCCCCGGGCGTGTGTCCGTCCTCGCGCAGCCCCTGGGAAGGCGGGAGGCGGCCTGGAAAGGGGAGGAGGAGGAGGAGGGGAAGTGGAGGCAGAGAGAGGGTCATCCACTTTAGCAGTCCAACTGACTGGCACCTGTCACTCAACGCTTGGGTGGATAGTCCGTGCATGGGGCGATGCCTGCAGAGAGCAGAAGAGAAGAGAAAGAGCTGGGGGAAAATGGAAAATATGAAAGCGTGGAAGAAGATAGAAGCCCTACCGTCAGGTGCGCTGGGTGCAGCCCCCAAAACATCTGGAGCACCACTGGAACACCACCCGCATTGACAACATTGCATCAGCTGCAGAGCACAGTTTACATGGGGGCAGCCTTCAAGTATTCTCCTGAGAGAACATCACCAAAGGCCCAGATTCTTGGGAATACCAAATCCTGTCTAAACATCTGGCTGACTGTGCAACCCACAACAACAACAAAAACAATAACAATGATATAAAAATGGGGGGGGGGGGTTAGCTTATTCAGCTGGATCCTGGTGTGGCTCTTCTGCCCTTAGATCACTGGTGTCGTCTGTGTGTGCAAGTAAGGAAAGTGGAGGTGGTGGTTTCCCCCCATCTCCCATCTCCCCCACCCCCGATTTCACTATAAAAATGCACCTTCCAGAAAAAAACAAGGACTCTGTCCGTTATTGAAGCAGACTAAATTGCTTGAATAAACACAAGTTTTTCAAGGATTAATCCTCTCCCTTATTCAGTTTTTATGCCAAATATATATTGATCAGTGTTCACTTTATGGCAGCTATTCCATAATTGTGGAAGAGGATGAGCATGTTTTTAAAATCTGAGGAAGACACAAATCCTGTGCCCTATGCTGATACCATTACCCTGATAGTTGAAAATGCAAAGGTTTGGCAAGTTCTGGTAACAAACCTTAAGAAACAAAAAAATGGGGCTAAATTAAATATAAAGAGGACCAATCCCAGTAGAACCATCAGTAGAACAAGCTGCCTTAGAACTGGCAGGGAATATATGAAAGTGAGGAGCTGCTGCCTCGTAGGATCAGCCATCATAGTCAAGAAATACGCCATAGTCTAGGTTGGAGTAAAAATAGTGAAGAGACGCTCTGCTGTACCTAGCCCTATGAGGGTCAGAATTGTGCCCAGGGAGGCTCTCCCCGTAATCATCTATGAAAGCAGAAGTTGGGATAGAAAGAGTATGGGTAACTTTGAACTTTGGGTGTTGGACAATGTCATGAACAGCGAAGAAAACCAACCAGTCCACCATGGAACAAATGAACCCAGAGTTCTCACTCAAGGCTCGAATGGCCCCATTTCAGGCTCCGTTCTCTGGAGAAGCTCCAATGTTAGGAAAGGTGGAAGGAAAAAAGGAGAACAATCAGTAGCAATCCAGGGGGACTCCGTTGCAGTGGAGATGGAGGTACCATTGGAAGACCCGGAGGACCTACTTAGGGGCAGATCTATCTGATTACTAAGAGCTGATGGTGCATAATCAGTGTGGCATTTGATAAATTGGAGCAGTATAGACATGTACTTTTTTCAAGTGGTTAAACATCTCCCATGGTTTTACAAACTCTCATGAGCAGCTGTTAGAACTCATGAGTGGGGTTTTCAATGTTTGGAGTAGAGTAAATAAAATTGTGAGAAAGTAGATTTGTATTCCTCCAGTGCCTAAGAGGATTCATTGACCTAGCTACTTGCGGGATCGTATCCTGCCCATACATCCCTGCGACCCATTCGCTCGCACAGAGAGGGACTTCTCCAGGTGCCGTCCACCAGACAGTGTCGAGGGGCGGCGCCTAGGAGCAGAGCCTTCTCTGTGGCAGGCCCAGCCCTGTGGAATGACCTCCCTCCGGATATTAGGACTACCTCTGACCTCCGCTCCTTCCGTGTAAAGCTCAAGACCCACCTATTCCAAGTAGCTGGCCTGGCTCAACCATAATTTGATCATATCGCTCCTGACGGGTTTTTAATTTTATAATTTTATTTAGGGGATTTTAAATTGCAATTTTAACTGTTTCCATTCATCTGTCTACCTCCTCCACGTGCACGTATACGTCTATATTTTTGTGTATGTATTGTCCATATTTGTATTTTATGTGTTTTTTATTGTACGCCGCCCCGAGTCCTTCGGGAGAGGGTGTGGCTAACAAATAAAATATTATTATTATTATTATTATTATTATTATTATTATTATTATTATTATTATTATTATTATTATTATTATTATTATTATTATTATTATTATTACTGCATGCGAAAATGAGGTGTTTTGCCCTTGAGAACCTCCCGGCCTTGGACAGAGCCTTCCATGCCAGAAGCTCCTCCCAACTCCAGCCCATCCCCCATCCCTAGCCAGGGACTTAATTCCTTCTTGCCCCTGACCTGTCCCTTCTGCCTTTCAGCCATGCCATTTCTGGATCTCCAAAACCAGCTGGGCATTAACCTAGACCGATGGATGCTCCGCCTGAGTAGCAAGCAGCCCTTTCAGCAGCCCAGCGTCTGCCACACGTTTGAGAAGGAGTGGCTGGAGTGTTCGGAAGGCATTGGGCTGTCCCGGGCCAAGGAGGAGTGCCGGCTGGAGGCAGAGGATCTGCAGGAGTGCATGACCAAGAGCAAGATGGTGAGAGGAGCATTGCTGGGATGTGCAGCGCCTCTTGGGAGTTCTTGGGTCCTTCTCAGGGAACGCAGCATGCCAGTGGAAAATGGGGCAGTTCTTTCCCCAGACATGCATGTCACCGGGGTCTGCTTTTCACTTCGGTACCATCTGGTTCACCCATTGCACTAAGCCAAAAAGGGGGATCGATTGGAGTGCTTAGCAACAACAGTTACAAACATAATTTTTAAATATTTTGGCAGCAAATAAATTGCAGTTTATGTAAGACACAGTCTTCTAAAAAGTTTACCTCACCCAGGCGCTGTGTGTGACCCTGAACACCCAGCAGGGGGTGATGAGCAAGGCCAGAGATGGGAGATCCAAGAGCTGCCCCTGCCCCCACCCCCTCTTTTGCCACAACTGGAATGTGATGGGCAAATAGCTGGTTTCCAGTGTTGTTATTTTTTTCTCCTCTTTACTAGACATGTTAGAATTAGATTCTTTCTGATGACATCACTGGGCACTTCCCTTGCCAATAATTATTATTACCAATAATAGCAAAAAGTGTGTGTTTGGGGGGTGATATTAAATTGTAGTGCCAGCTGAGTTCTCTTGTGGAAACTGAAGACAAACCAGGTGTGTGTGTGTGTGTAATAAGTGATTTTTGTACATGTTACCCTTTCCGTTGTGGGATGGGCAGGCGAGGCCTATAATTTCATTCTGAGACTGTCTTTTCTGCTCCTTTCCTTTTGCAGATGCAGCGTGTCCGAGCCATCTTGAAGCAAAGGGACTTAATGATTAAGGAGGGGAAGTACACGCCACCCACTGACCAGAATAAAGACTGAGAGTTTGGCTGTGATCCCCAGGGAGGAAACCTCCTTTGCTCCCCAGGAGCCAAAGAGCTCCGCTCTTAAGAGGTTGTTAAAGAATGGTTTAGTTGGAACCTTTCATTTCTCTCTCTTGGTTTCTAGTCCTGCCCATGAATAAAGTTCTTCTTTGGAGCCTGGAATGTTACTGGTTCAGGTGCCATGCCTGTGTGATGTCAAAAGTATAAATCATCCCTTGCAAGGAGAAGTTAGACTACTTCTAGAAAATCTGGCTGCATAATGTAAATAGCAATAGCACTTAGCCTTGTATATCGCCTCCCAGTGCTCTAAGCGGTTTATAGAGTCAGCCTGTTGCCCCCAACAATCTGGCTCCTCATTTTACCCACCTCGAAGGATGGAAGGCTGAGTCAACCTTGAGCCTGTCAGGATCAAACCCCTGGCAGTCAGCAGAATTAGCCTGCAATACGGCATTCTAACCACGGCTCTATGAGGCCGCTGTGGTGGTGGGGTTTTCTTATGGTTTGGATAAGCGTACTTGTTTATTCATGACTTCAGGATCATGTACATACTCTCCCCCACCCCCACCCCCACATTTCCTGAATGTCTGTGACTCTGAGCCATACAGGACCGGAGGACGCAAAACAGGTTTTCCCCTCTTTCTATCCTGAGGCTTCAGTCGTTGGGCTGCACTTTTTATGCCTTTGCCTCCAGACTGATCTCTGAATCTTCTGCCCCTCCACACAGTGCCCTGCCTCTGTCTTCTTCCTCTTCACATTTGGCACAAGGGCTGGGTGTGACTTTTAGTTGCCAGTCAAACATTTCATGCTTGGGAATTTCTGTACAGCAATTAGGTGTCCTTCCTTCTGTTGGCTGGGGCCTCTTTTCCTAATGTGATCCTGCTTTCATGTTACCGTCTCTTGTACATCTTCCCCTCTTCCTCCCCTCCCCCAGACTTAGGTTGAGCTAATTCATATTTTGTTGGCTGAATATCACTGTCTTGATTCATCGTTCCTTCATTATTTGCAGGGCCCCCTTTTCACATTCTGCTTTCCGTTGTTGGCAGGACCAATACTTTTCAATCTCTCCTGGGATCATTGAGCTTCCAGAGACCAAGACCTGCAATGGGACAGAGGCACATCCTCCTTGGGCTGCATGCAGCCTCCCCAAACTGGGCAGCCTGAGCCTCTCCTCTCCCACAAGTGCTCAGTTTCTAGCATTTTCCCCTCTTGCTGATTCCCAATGTGAGGCCTGTAACTTCTGAAACTCCAATTGTGGATTCTAATCAACTGATCAGCAAGCCTCACACTGGTGATTGCAGATTGGGGCAATTTAAAAGGAGAAATTTTAACATTTTTAAAAAATGTATTTCAAAGTGTACACGCTCCTACTTCTTGCAACTCATTGTGGTTATGAAGAAGGATTTTAGAAATATGAAAGGGGTGGGGTCTCCTTACTTAGAGGCAGTTAGTGTGGGTGGATCTCAGCCCCTTGCTTGTCCTTGGCACTTTTCGTGATCCAGAAAATGATGCTTCCCCTCCTTGCATTGTCATTGCTTGGGAAAGCCGTTGCTGTTTGTAGGAATAGGGTGGTTGGTAAGGCAAAGCAGATTCTGGGAGGACTGTTTCTCCCGCAGAACCTGATGAATGGGGCAAACGGTTGCAGCACCTGGGCCCGAGGCTGCCCAGCTCATTACCGGCCCTTGGATTAACAAGTTCTGGAGTGTCCTCTTGCTGGGAACAAGGGTGTGTATTTGGACAGAAAAAACGGAGACATACTTTTGCCCCCAGATGGAAAGTGGGCTGGATCCAGTGAGGGTCACCCAGGGCAGCTTTGGGACTCTGAAGGGGGACGAGGCTTCTGGCCAGGTTCCTTGGCCAGAGTTCAGCCACTGGGGCTTCCTCTGGGAGAAGAGGGCTGCTCTCTTTAGGACAGGCAGAGCTCCTCCTGCACAGACTTCCAAAGAAAAATGGGGGGGCTGGGCATCTGGCCAACTGTGCCACACCATTTCCTGCCAGGGAACTCTTGGGGCTCTTAGGCACCAAGCCTGGCTCTGCAGCCTCTCCTGTAAATCAGGGTGAGGGCGGCAAACAGAAAGAAGGCAGAGCAAAAAGTCCAGGTGGTTTTTCTCATTAAGAATACGGCATGTGATGCGATCTTTTTTTTTAAAACCCGCATATCCCATTTCCAAGATCCTGGTGGGATATTAAACATCATAGAATAACTGGCATTCCAAATAAAGTGTCGGCATATTTTCATACTTGAGATATGCTCTGATACCCGAATCATTAGATAATTATGTCCCAAGGCTTTTCTGGATCCCGCATCTGCCAAGGTAATTTTCAAAGTGTGTTCTGTTGTCCTGGCACCTGGGCCAAGATGTTGAGCAGGAGGACTCGCCCTCTGAACCTGGCCAGTATACGCCACGCCTCTGGCAAGGGACAAGCAGTCCTCGCATGCGTGGTTCTCCAGCTGCCCAGGAGAGAAGCTTTCTTCCCACAGCTGCCTCCATGATACGGGGCCAGAGGCTGGGATCGCTGCTGGGAGGTAGGTGAAGGCATGCCGTTGGAGTAGCCCAGCCTCTTTGCCTTTGCTCTGTGCGACCTTCCCCCCCCCCCCCACCTCTAATAACTGACTGGACTTGCACAAAGAAAGGAGGATAATCACTTTAGGATGGTGCCACCCCAAAACCCAGTTCAGAAGGATACTGTGATCAATACCCTTAAGAACTATAATCGAGGACTACCAGGACAGACTTACAACCCATCCCAGCTCCATCAAAGGTCAACAACAAATGTACCTTGACAGCTCAGGATCTAATGCACAAGTCACTGAACCCACCATTGAGAGGATCTTGTCCACTGCATTGGAAATAACAGAATCAAACTCAACCCACATCATTAGACTCTGCTACAGGCAACTCCCATGGATATGCCCAACTCCAAGGGAATCTAAACAACGTATCTACCCCATTGCATGAACCCCCCATACCGCATCCAATAGATGCTACCAGGACTTGTTCCTCTCCAACAGGAAGTACCCTGCACAGGACCACTGGGCAGCTTTGGGTGGATGCAATAGAGGCAGAGAGAAAAATGACATTTTGCTGCTCGTCTTGCCATGAGATCATTCCAAAGATGGGCTCTTAGCTGTGTTCGGTCAAACTTGCCTGAAGAGCCGCTTTCAAGACCTCTTCTGGTCTTCTGGAACTCTTTGTAGACCAGGGTGTGCTCAATGATGGGTGCATTGGGAGAAGTCCCATGCCTCAGTCACCCACTTACTTCAGCCGAACTGCCCAGCAGATTCTCAGGGAGAGTCCCAGGTGCCATCTGGAACCACTTCAAGAGGCCCTTTCTATGAGCAGCTGCCATTTTTGTTTTCCAGAGGTGCCTGTGAGATCAAAGCACGCTTGGAAGTGCAGCCAGGACTGGAGAGTGATGCTTGGCTTTAAAGGAAGCTGCCTTCCTTTTCTTTGAATTACTTGGGACCTAAAGAAATGGCCCGCCCAATTTTTGGGCGGGGGTCCTTAGAGGAGTGGACTGTGAATGAAAAGCCAGGCTGAGCTGAGGGGGCGGGGTGTCTGCAGCTGTGGTGTCTGCTCTTTTGCAAAGGCCTGGGATGGAAATTTGGGGGTTGTTTTATTTCATTTACTACATTTATTTGCCACCCATCTAGTATTGAAATAATTTGGGGGCTTACAGCATTAAAACAATTCAAATCCTAAAAGATGAATATTTCCTGGTTATAGCAACCCTGCTTGCCTCAAGGGTACAGAAAGGTGGAAGTGGCCTGTCTGCTGTGCTTGGGCTCCCAGATGGCCGCAGAGGGAACAGCCTCTCCTGAATGGCCTCTTTTGCCTTCATGCTGTGAACTGATCCATGCTTTCTCTGGATCCGACCTGGTGCCTCTCCCTGCTTCTATATACAAATGCCTTGGAAGTGGCGATTTGTGTGCTTGCAATTAAAATGCTGCTGTGTAAGTCCCATCATGCTTGTTTCATTTCCCCATGACATTCCCCCCCAGAGTTCCTCTCTTTGGACAGGGACTTCCTGGGTGGATTCATGAATGTGGTACAGATGAGTCCTTGCTTCAAGATGCTGATCCAGGTGTGCCTCGTTCATTTGAGGGTGACACAAAGATCTCCTTTCCCCTGCTGGGACTGGTGAACTGGAGACCTCCCCCCCTCCAGCAGAAGAGGAAGGTCAGCTCCTGAGAGGCACATTTGCGAGCATCACGCAGGTGCCCAGCAGAGCGGTTATTAAATGTTGAACCACTTCCATCCAGTGATCCCAAGAGAATGTTTCAAACACTCAATGTGTTCAGGATGGCTTCTTTTGATATGGCTGTAGACTAGCACAATTGCTGCTCCTTCCGTTTCTCACCACAGGAAACCTTATTTGGTCACTGCTCAAATTCCAGCTTCCCCTGCTTCAAAGGTCATCTTTGCAAGAGTTACAAAGTTGTCAAACATGATCGAATTCTGAATTGTTTCATCGTTATCTGAGTCCTGCCTATAAATCAGAACTGTCACATTTTCTTCTCCCCACTTTTGGTCAGTGAGTGAGGGTAACTGCTTTGTCAGAAGTGGATTAAAAAGATGCACTGCATTTGGGGAGGGGAAAAGTGGCAATGAAGTCATCGGAGTCCTGCAGGGAAATAGAAGCAGGCAACCTGCTGATGGTTGGTGAAGTTGGTGCACGAAAGAAACAACCATTGGCCCACATCTGCCAGATGCCTCTCAAAAACTGTACAAGCCACGAGTTCCCAGTTCCTGTCACGAAGGAAGGATGGAGCCCCACAAGTAAAGAGGAGACCTGACAGGTAGAAGAGCAGAAGAGAAATGGGGAGGGTGCATTGGGGCACGGTGCATTCCCCTCACCACAGGGCAGCCACCATGAGTCTGAATGCAGCTTTGGTAGATAAATAACATTCAGTTCCAATTTCCAGGGTTAAGTGTTTTTTTGAGCAGAGAGGGCGGTGTCCCACTGGAAAATGGGGGCCTGGGCGTGTAATCTCTCTGCTGTATCATTTGCTAGGAAGATTTAGGAACCAGTGACTAAAATCTAATTGCAGGGAGAGCTTCAGAGGGGCTACTTCCCATGCCTGATTCTGTCGTGCATAATTGCTAGTTTGCAAGAACCGAAAGTGAGGAAACAGCTGCATTTTAAAGAGAAAATGAGAATAAGGCAAAACAAATCTTGAAGAAAGCCAAATCATCTTCTCTTGTGCTGGTATCATTTCTGGCCTGAGTCATCCAATCAAGCAGGATCACGTCGGAGGAAAAGGATTCTAAGTTGTCAGAGGAAACATTTAAATATCCTGAAAAGCTTTTGCTTCCCCAGAGACTCTTTACAAAGCCTGAAGTGGAAATGCTGAGCAGTCTTGATATATCAGTAAGTTCTGGGTCCAGCTGAAATCCTCAGCAAGAGACCTGTCCCATTCTGCGCCAGGTGGTGCCTTTGGGGGTTCTGGTGAGTCTTCACCTGTACCTATCACAGCCAATGCTCCCATTGCTAGTTGGGATGGGATCTGTTGTCCAGCGCACCTGGAGGCATCACAGTGGGGAATGTAGCAGTCAGGGTGGTGTTGCGGGGGGGGGGGATTTTTGGTTGATGAAACAAGAGAAGGGGATGGAATAGACTAGTAGTTCTTAACCTCAGAAACGTAAAGACTTCAACTTGCAGAATTCCCCAGCCAGCCAGGCTCTTGCTGAGGTTGAGAAAGACTGGAATAGCAGAGATATTCTCCTGGAAGGGAGAGCCTGTCAACACACCATTCCACCCCTCAAATTACGGGCTGTAAGAAAAATGCCAAAATCCAGAAGATTTTTATTAGGATAACTCAACATTTCCAAAACAAACAAAACACCTTAGGCATGAAAGCTGGATGACTTTGGGTCAGTCAGTCCAATCCCCCCCATAGGGTTGCTGTTGGGGGAAAATAGGAGGAAATAAGGAATATCAGTATGGTCACTGCCTTGAATTATTTATAAAAATTAGAAAGGTGGGATATAAATAAATTCATTCAGAGGTTGGTGAGTTATGTGTTAGGCTCCAGGTGATAATAATGGATCCAGAAATAGGTTTTGGGGGAAATTGCCTAACCAAAATAAATAACATTTATTCAGTTGAAGACAAATGAAAATTATGCAACATTCTAAATGAATCCATGGGGGGAAATGTTCTGCTAAGTGACTTGAATGGATAACAAAATACAGAAAAAAGTAATTGGGTAATTCAGAGACTGATTCCAGCTCTTTTCGCTTAGAAGCTCGTTTATTTAAAATACATGGTTTAAGCATAAGCACATTTATCTATGCAGAGGGCAAAAGAATGAATATACATGTTAATAATGATGGATTTCTTTATGATGAAAGATTGAGAGTGAAGAATCTCTCAGATGGTGAGACCATTTCTTGGTATGTCAAGAGTAGAGGTTGGGAGAATAGGATATTTTTAAAAAGCAGCATGAAAATAACGATTGCAGCAAGACAAATTATGAACCATTCGTAGGAGATGAACATGCTGAGCCTGAGGGAGGGGTCAAATGCGTCATAAGTCACGAATCTTATATCCTGCAAGAGATAGAAGTCATTTGAACTGCCTGAATCTCCGCATTTCTATGGTGCTTGACACCATATGTGTAAAAGTATTAATCTCCCAAGAGAATTAATAGAAAGTAGAGTAAATCTAGAAAGTACACAAAAGAGTAAAAATCAGGTTTTGCTGCACTTTCTTTTGTAAGCTGAACAAACTCACCTGGGTCAAGTAGAGCAGCCACGTGAATGTTTTAAATTGACAAAAAACAAGCATATATTCTATTGTGCTTTTAAGTTTATATACCCTTTGGAGAATTTGTAAGAAGTAGACTATTTTGTAAGTAAACAAGACATCATTTTATTTGAAGTGATTCAAAATAATGTACTAGGCACCAGAGAATAGCATATTCATTGCATAAACCATAGCAACAGAGGAAATAATGACAGGGCCTTATTAGCTCTTAACAGCACATATTCCCCCCCCCCTTTGAATCAAGGACAACTTGCAGTCTTTTATGAGAGCTGTGAATGAGGTCCTTTATTTTCTCATCTGGTAAGGATGTCCATTCTGGGCAAAAGGCACCAGGCCCTCTATATTCTTTGGTTGTTGAGCATGAGCTGCATCTTTGAGGTCTCCCCAAAGTGGCTCAGTGGCGTTGAGGATGGTGACAGCCACTCCAGAACTCCTGCTATAAGCCACTAAGGCCTTCTGTTTTGGAGAGGCCACTGTCGTGTTGAGAAGTCCAGGGGGCCCCCAAGTGCAGCTTCGGAGCTGATGAACGCAAATTGTCCTCCTGTATTTTCTGATGAGATGCTGTCTTCCTCTTGCCATCGATTTGGACTGCTGCCGAACCTCCCCACCCCAAAGCAGCGGAGACCCATCCCAGGCTTCCTGCGAGGGTTGGGTCTGCTTCTCCACAGGCCTTGTGGATTCCTCTGCAAGCGTTTGTGTCCATTTGCAGCTATAACGTTCAATTTTGGCCTCATCGTCCTAGACGATTTGGTTCCGGAGGTTTCAAGGCTCCTCCAGGTGCCGTCTGGCATATTGAGCTGCTTTGGGCGTTGGTGCAGCGACGGCAACCCTGCCCACGTCCCATGTTTGTTCCAGGAGCTCCTTGCGCCTCCTGAAGCAGCCTGTGTCCCCATGGAAGCCGCTTCTGGGGTTTTCCTTCCAGCCCAGCAGATCTTGCAGCAGTTTTGTCTGGCATCTTTCTTGGTCTACCCGGCTGGCTCAGTATTAGCAGAGCCCTTCATTCCCCACTTCTGGGTCAGAGTCTGAGCAGCACCGATTGGCATTTTCAAATCTTTGGATCTCTCTTTAGATCCTTTTCCTGACTATGAAGCGGAGTTTCCTTTCGCTTTCCCCCGGCTTCTCTAAGCCACAAAGTTGGCACAGTCCTGGATGAAAAACACACAAGACCAGGAGCAAAGAAATTCATTATCTAATTATTCACAGACAATAATTACATTGAAACGAGGTGTGGATACCTACCATTCCCATCCCAATCAGTGTGTTAACTTGAGTGTAAACTGTATGATCAGCCCCAACATTCGATTGTGCAGAAACAAGATTATTTATAAATTTCCCAAGAGGTATTTGAACTTTTGACCACAACAGTATAGATAGTTTTTGACTTACAACCACAATTGAAGCCAAAATTTCTGTTGTTAAGCAAGACACTAGTTAGGTTTTGTCTCATTTTATGACTTTTCTTGCCACAGTTGTTAAGCGAATCACTGTAGTTAAGTTAGTAACACGGTTGTTAAATGAATCTGGCTTCCCCATTGAGGTTGCTTGTCAGGAGGACCCAAACAGGGATCACGAGACCCCAAAGTCTCTGCAACCGTCGTCACTTTGAGTCAGTTGACAAGTGCCTGAATTTTGATCACATGACCATCGGGATGCCGTAACGATTGTAAGTGTGAAAGACGTTCACTTTTACCAGTATCATAACTTCAAACGGTCCCTAAATGAACTGTTGTAAGTCAAGGACTACCTATAAAACAAATATAGAAAATAGGTTGTAAATATAAAAAATGTAAGCCGAGAAAGTGCTCAGAGATGCACGTTGTCCTTAATGTTGCAACCATTTATAGAAGAATGTACTAGGATAAACCAATTCTTGGTTAATTACCATATATTAGATAGAGTCCAGTTCATATGTGAAAACAAACCCGGTTTATGAAAATAAAACAAGCATTCTCTTATTTGCATGACTCAAGAGAGCTCAAACGTCTGTAACCTGCAACAAATTACAGGAGGAATTGTGTCTCAATGTTACAAATTGCTTTGTGCAATAAAGCACAGTTTGCTTGTAAACTGTGTGCTTTCTAAAATAAAAGTTAAAAAGGCTTACTCTTCTAATCTAAAAAGGCACGTGAGGAAGAGAAACGAGAAGGGGAGGCCAACACAACATTCCTGATACCACAAAGTGCCCATGTCTGAACTGGTCTTGACTTGACTTGCAGATCTGCAGCTTCCTTTTTTCAAAGCAGTCTTCCAAAACTTCTTACTTTGGAGGGGGGGGGGGGTCATGGATAGACCGTGACCTTCCTTGACGAAACCCTATATCTGCCCAACCTGTGGAGACAACCTCCACAGTTGTCTGCTGGAAAGAGAAGAGCTGCTGAGACACATCAGGGGGGGGGGGGCAGTGGCTGGTGACTGAGAGTCTGCAGGGGCCAGAAGCAGGGAATTGGGGGGGGGGGGGGCTCACTTTAATTCAACTGGTCTTAGGAAAACAAACAAAACTACCCTGCTGGGTCAGCACCCTCAGGCAGAAAAGCCTTCATTCATTTTTGTGCACATTGTTTCCTCTGGCACGGATGTGGGAAGCAGCCAGATGGGGTTTCTCAGCCTTTTTATGGCTTTCTGAGCAGGAGAATATCATCTAGAGTTGGATGGCCAGTCCACGCTACTCAGCAGTGGTTGCAGAACAGGCCAAGCGATTGCCCACTGTCGGCCCCCTGCCCTCTCTGCATTGATCCAGCACTCGCAAGGGGAGACACAGAAGCAGGGTTGCTGAGCCTTCTTTGGCTTCTCCAAGGCATCCAGTCTCTTCCTAAACCTGTGCAATTCTATCTTGAAGGAAAGGCAGGCTAAAACATGGGATGGGGGCACCCCAGGGAGATTTTCCTCCCACTGAGAGCAGGAGCATCTTCAGCTGTGCTGAGTCAGCCTGTTCGCCCAGGCAGCCCCAGGCACCTGGCTTTTCCCAGCCTCGCCTGCTTCTGAATAGCAGACACAATGCCTCTCTCTTTGCTACAGAAACACACTCCTCTTACAGGCAGAAGCTACTGTAATGCTTCCTCCAGAACATCAGCCTGCCAGTTCCAGCTGACACCAAGGGAGTTTGGATGGCTTCTGCCCTGGGTTTCAGCAGGCAACAGCACTGGGCCGGTCTAATGTTTTGGAAGCTAAGCAAGGTCAGGCCTGGTTAAGTTTGGCTAGGAGGACACTGCAGGTGGCAGGACTTACGGAAATAAATAATAAATGCTGAAAAAGCAAGAAGACAGAAGGGATCTTGAAAAGAAGATGGTTGTTGGAGAAGGAGCAAGCAGCACCCGTGTATACGGTATACCTTCCTCTAGAAAAAGGAAACAAGGACAGCAGTTATTAGTTCCAGATTACAGCTAATGTTAGCTTGCTTTTGCAGTAGAAAAGCATTTTTCCATCTTTATTTCAAATTACGCTCTAGAGCTGTGATAGCGAACCTATGACACACATGCCACAGACGGCACGGGTGCCACAGATGGCACACGGAGCCATTTCTCAGGGCACGTGATGCATTGCCCCGTCAGTTCCAGCACGCTTGCTGGCCAGCTGATTTTCGGGCTTGATTTTCAGCTGTTTTTCGCCCTCCAGTGGCTTCCCTGAAACATCCGGAGGGAGAAAAACTGCACAACGGGCAACCCAGAAGTCCATCCCCAAACTTCTGGTTTGTGTGTTGGGCCGTTTTTTCGCCCTCCCCAGGCTTCAGGAGGCTTCCCTGAAGCCCGGGTGGGACAAAACATGGCCCAATGGGGCCCACTGGAAGTTTGGGAGCAAACTTCTGGGTTGCCCGTTGCGCTGTTTTTCTCCCTCCGGGGGTTTCAGGAAGCTTCCCTGAACCCTGCAGAGGGCAAAAAACACCTCCTAGAAGTCAGGAGGCTTCAGTGAGGCCTGCGAACATGCGCAGGTGTGTGTGTGTTGTGCACGCTTGTGTGGGGGGAGGGCATTGCATAATGGGTGTGGGTGTGCACATATGCACGATCCCCCCATGCTCCCCCTGCTTTTGGCAAGCCTTGACAAAAAGGTTAGGCCATCAGGCCATCACTGATCTACAGTATTGACGAGGACACAAAGCTAAGAGGAGTGATTAATACTTAGGAGAAGAAGGAAAAATGGAAAAAGATTTTGACAGGACAGAACAATGGGCAGAGACATTTAACAGGGAGAAAGATAAAATCATGCATCTGGGTAAGAGAAACAATAGAAATATGCATAGAATGGGAAAAATCTGGCACAGGAGGAGGATGCAGGAGAGGGACTTGAATCCACTAGACTAGATTAGCAGATCACAAGTTACATGTGTGTCTCCACAGGGGGATGTAGTTGTAAAGAAGGACCCCGACTTCTTGGTCAAGCAGAAGTATGAATACCCGAAGGGCAGTTACCCTGTGGAGGGTTTGGACTTAGAGGGCAAGACGAGAACTCACGGATGAAGCTTCAAGAATACAGAAACATACAGAAGAATTTCTGATAGAAAGAGCTCTCAAGCAATGGGCTTTCAAACATTTATCTGAGATGGAGTAGTGAATCTGGCAGTGTGAAGGGGTTGGACTTGGTGACCTCTCCAATCGCTTCCAACTCTATGATTCTATGATCCCAACTTGAAGTCAGGCTCAACTCCTGCAGTTTGCTTGGCAACAAGGAAGAAGTGATCTGATGTCACTTTCTCCTGGGAATCTTTCTTTTCTGGTTTGGCTGACAAACCTGGTATTTCCTGGTGGTCTCCCATCCAGGGACCAATCTGACCTGGCCTCTTTTAATTTAGAGCCCAGAGAAGGTCAACAAAGTTCTGCCTCCTGTGGAAACAATTCCCCAGGTCAATTGCTGAGGGGGGGGGGGGCTATCAGCTTCCAGACAGGTATCCAGGTGTCTCCTGAAGAACAGGAGATGTTGGTGGAGGTGGCCTCCTTTTCCTCCTCCTGGCTCAAGGGATGTGGGGCCCTTTAGACGGATACATTTGGGCTCCGGGGATAATTCCCAAGGTAGATCGTGGCTGGAAGGCCGGGTATTGCTGGGATGGGGGGGGGGGTTCTGGAATGAGAAAGGAGGGGGGCTTGCCAGAGACGGAACTACAGTTCCCAGCATCCCTCAAAGGTCCGAGCAGGCAGCGCAGGACTTGAGGCTCAGCACCATCCGGAGTTGCCTGCCTGTCCGGCTCGGGTGCGCATCGCCGGTCGGCCCCCCTCCCTCTCCCCCCTCTCTCCGGCAGCCGCTCCAGCCCCAGCATCCCGGGCGGGCGGAGGGGCTGCCTGGCGCATGCGCGGGGGAGGGGGCGCTTCTCTCGGCAGCGCTGCCAGGGCGTCCCGGGCGGGGGGGCGGTTCGGGCGGGGGGAGCGCGGGGTCGCGGCTGCCGTGCCTGGTGCGCCGGTTCCCTCGGGGGTCTCGCTGGGCTCGGCGGAGGCGTCGCGGGGCGGGCCCGAGGCAGCGGCGGGGGCGGCGCTTGTGCGGCAGCGGCCGGAGGAGGGAGGCGGCCGGCTGACTGGCTGGCGGGCTGGGCTGCCGGGTCTCGCTCGGCCGTCGGGAGAGCGCGGAGCGGCGTCCAGGGCAGCCTCGGTAAGCTGGGCGGCGGCCCCTCCACCCATCGCGGCAGCCGAGCCGAGCCGGGGCGGCGGGGGCTTGGCGCGCCCTGGGAGCGTGCGGCGCGGGCGAGGGGAGACTCCGCGGGAGTAGCCGGCCGGGTCTCCCTCCCGCGGCGGCGAGGAAGCCCGGCCCTTCGGCACCTGCCGCTCCCGCTGCAGCCCCGGATGGGACGGACTGGCGGGGCGGTCGGAGGTTTCCGGGGAGCCCCTGCGCGCCGCTTCTCCGCCCGGGAAGGCTCGGTGGCCGCGGTGGAGCGCCCGGGGTGCAGCCGCGAGCAGTGCCGCCTTCGGGGGGCTTCTGGAGTGGGTGTGTTCCCGGGGAATCGGGAGCTCTTTGGGAAAGACGGCGGGGGGGGGAGCCCTTGTGCTCCGAGCGCCTCCTCCGCTGCTGGTGGTCTTAGACGGGGCTGCGGGAGAATTAGACGCGAAAAGGGCTTCTCGGGTATCGGCCTCGCCCCCCCCCCTTTATTTGGGGGGGGGGTTGAAAGCTTGGAAATGCGCGAGGCTCTTTGTTCTCCCCCGTTCCCCGCATTAAAGGACTTGTTTCCTCACGCAGCGTCTCCCTCTTGTTCTTCATTCCTGCCTTTGAAAGGTGCCCATCCTCGGGCCGAGCTCCGTCCTCCGAAGGTCCAAGCGCTCCATCCCCTCGAGGCCCCTTCCGGAGGGAGCCGCTTTAGCGTTGTGGCTCTTCTGGTTCCCCCATCACATTTCCATGCTGTTTTGTTCCTGCTGGTCCTGCAGGATGAGATCCTGGGTGGGTTTCAATGTGATTCATCTGATTGCAGGGGATTGAGAACATCCACCATTCGTGATCTTTTGTATGTTTCCGAACAAATGGGTTATAGAAAGGAAGAGCCCCCCAATTTGGCTCCAGCGGTTGGGGGACGGGGCTGGGGGGGGGGGACACCGTTCAACACTTGGTTAATTAAGGGGGGAGGGGGATCAAAGAGGCAGATGTGTTTGCTTGAGGCCAAGCTGAACTGCTCTCCGGGAATAGAATCAAAGTGATTCTCCTGCCCAAAATGAGGGATGCGCCTCCCTCCCCCCTCCCTCCCCCCCTTTCCATCCTTTTCTCACTGAGCATCTTGGATAATAAAAAGCGTTCATAGTCAGGATCCCCCCCCCCCCCCGCCGCTCAGGCTGTGGGCAGAGGTGTAATAAATAAAGCCAAGCTGTCCTCGGCATAATGGTGGCACAGAAAGGAGCTCCATCTTCCTGCAAAGAAAAACCGCCTTGCGAGGGATTTAGGAGAGAATGGAAGGGTTGCATTGGAAGGAGGGGGCACCTGGGAGAAAAAAAAATGCTAAGTATCTTTAGCACCAATCTGGACAGGGCTGGCTTTGTTTTCCAAAACGGCTAAGCTGCCCAGATCTGTAAGAATCATACAGGGCTTAATTTGGGCTTTCTGGGTCTTTGTTCTGGGATTTGCTTCTGGGTCACACGTTTCTACTTGTGGAAGGCTGATGAGAAAACAACAGAGAATGTGCAGAGTACCCCTCTGCCCAGACTCTCTGGCACGAGGGATCCAGTCAAGAAATCCAGCAGCAGCTTCTTTGTGTGTGTATGTGTGCCGGGAGCCCATCGCACCTGATCTGTGAAACTCTGGGAGCTGTGAAACCCTTCCTGCATCTTAGTCTGTGGAGGCAGGTGTGTTGTTGGGGCTGGTGTATCGCCTTTAGTTGCACCCCCCCCCCCCCGAGGCAAGTGGGACAGAGAGGCATGCCTTGCCTTATTCTAAGGATGTGAGAATCCCTCCTCACCCAGCTCTCCTCCCCCGCCCCCTTGCCCCGATTTGCCTTAGAACAAAGCTGTACCCTTGCTGGAGACCGTCCAGAAAGGAGGCAGAGCTGACACTAATTTGGGAAGCCTCTAAAAGCCTATTTCAGAGCAAGAATTCTCCTCCTGATGATGTCATATTCCCTGCTCATTTTTTGTGAAGGGGGGGGGGGAAGTGAGTCCTAATGAATCGGTGCCACTGGGGCCATGCCTGATTTCTGGATCTCCTTCTAGAGGCTGCAGAAAGAAGGTAAAACCAAATCAGCAACTCTCTGTGGCTCATTTGCCCAACATATTCATTTATTTATCCAATTTATATGGCTGGCCATCCCAACAAGTGACTCTGAGCCTGGACTTGGTTCCTGAATTAATTATTTTTTGAATTGGGGGCTGGGTTCCCATACAGGCTAAATCAAAATAAATAGCAATGATTAAATATTCAGTCACATTTAGCACTTGGGGCAAAGCAGCCCCTGGATCTGCAACGACCCTTCAAGAGTGGCTCAGTGGGGGGGGTCCTTTTGGATGAGTGGTCTTCCTGCACACACTGCTACACCCCAATGTGAGTCTGGGATGCGGCTCCTAAAACGAAAGCTGTGGCTTCCTGGCCCACTCGGGGTTCCATGGGCAAAACGAGGTCTTGGATGGTCGGGAAGGAAAGTGAACGAAAGGACCTCATAGGGTGGAGAGATTCCAGTCACTGGCTTTGCAGGGCATCCCATACATCCTTTAGTGAGCTTGCAGGGTGAAAATCAGCCCGCTTTGCAGAAGACTATTTTTAATACAGCCTCTGACTCTTAAGGAAGAATCACTTTTCTGCCTTATTTAATGTATTTTACTACATCGTGAACATCACCTGTCTGGCATCTGTCTCAGACTCCAGAAAGCATTTCCACTCTGTAAGTTGCCCCTCCCTCCCGTAGGCTCACCGAATAACAGGTCATTTATCATCCCTCCCCCTTGTTCTTTGGATTCCATATCACGAGCGCATGGAAGATGCATTAAATCTATTAGTTGTATTGAGATTCTGGGCAAGTGGCAACTCTAAGCCATCCTCCTTGGAAATTAAGCAGGGTTGAAGAATCACCAGAAAACCTAGATAGACAATTGAAAAAAAAATAGGAGACATCTGTGGCAAACCATTTTCAATTGCTGCTGAAGAGAATCGGATGGCTGTGGCCACCAGGACTGGGCTTGATCCAACAGCATGGGTCTTTTCACCAGCACCATCTCTGAACCAGAGAGAGAGAGAGAGAGAGGGAGGGAGGGAGGGAGGGAGGGAGTGAGGGAGAGAATCCTGCATTTTCTGAATTAAACTGAACTCCATCATTCAGCAATCGCGAATTCAAGTTATACAAGAGAGGGGAAAATTTACCCTTGAATTGAGCCCCACTTCCTGCCTAGACAAGATTCCCTTTGAACCTTTTATAGTTGGAGTAACTTTGCTCCATTCCCCACCATCCCCGGATAATGGGTTGAGGCAGCCTGAGTGTGAAAGATGCTAAGTGCACAAGGTCATTAATTAGCTCAATGATTGGAGCTGTGTCTTTAAGAGCCTTAAGGCCTTTTGCTTTTGCACAGAGAGGCTATGTTCAAGCAACACACTTAGCTTGCTAGATTTGTGGGCTTTACACAAACTTGAAACAGCCAAATGGCCTGGGTCCAGAAGGCAGGTTAAACTACACGTATACACACCAAGCAAAATCAACACCAACTAAGAGCAATGAGAATCCTGATAGTAGCAGTTTAATTAACCTAATGAGGGCTGTGAAATGAATCCAGCCAGAATTCTGGAGGTCATCTTCATGGTTCACCTCTGCTGTGAAGGTCGATCCTTGGCATTCCCTCCTTTGCAAGGCGCTGTCTGGAAAAGAGGGCGGCTCTTCTGGAGTTAGAAGGTGACAGGCATTAGAGACAGGCATTTCCTTTGGGTCTTGGACTGCCTTGGGTGGGTCAAGTGAGGAGTGTGCCACAATAGCAAAAGTACATCACAACAATTTGCAGGCCAGTTCAGATGCAGACATCTGCCCCAATGGCCAAGGTGGGTTTGCTCTGGGTCCCTTCTATTCATCTGATGGGACCCAAGATAGGAGAAGAACCGGCAGAATTAAAAGATGGCTCAACCTGGAATCCGTACTGTTCACCAATAACCCAAATCCAGCCCCCCCCCCTTGAACTCTTACCTAGCACCAATTTAGTCCTGGCCGTTAGATGACCACATCCTTGTGTATTTTGCTTGAGCAATAAATTTTCTGAGCTGGAGCATGTGTGATCCTGATTCTCCCATGCCTGACATCCAGGAGTTGTGGTCTTTTCTGCCCAGCTCCTTGTCCAGTGGAAGACCTTTCCCATCCCTTCAGGAGGGCCCTTCATTTGGGCCAGAATACTAAGCAAGCCTTGTTGTCTATTGATTGGTTGGTTGGTTGATTGTTTTATCATAGAGTGTGAAGATGGCATGTTCTTGGACCTTGGCTCTTTGTGAATTTTATTTAGTTATTTATTTTACTAAATTGCATTGTGTTGTCTTGTGGTTCTTAATCTTCTGTCCATTGACTAGAGCCATTTTCGTGAGATTCGCACCTATATAAATCATGTAAACAGATACACAAATGGTTGCTTTAGATAGCCTCCCCCCCCCCCCCCGCAGCATTGCAAAGGATGTAGCAGTTGCTTGGGTGGCAAACAGTATTTGTCTTTCTCCTTTCAGCCTTCTGACTATTCTTTCTCTTCATAGGTTGGTGGTTTCCAAGGTTCAGTAGCATCTCTGGGTCTGCCGGGGTCTTCCTGAGGCCATGTCTTCCTCTGACGAAGAGACCCTCAGCGAGAGGTCCTACCGGAGTGAGCCTTCCTGCAAGAGCGAGCGGTCCTACCGCAGTGAGCGGTCTGGCAGTCTCTCTCCTTGCCCACCAGGGGATACTTTGCCCTGGAACTTGCCTCTTCATGAGCAGAAGAAGCGGAAGAGTCAAGACTCTGTTCTGGATCCAGCAGAGAGAGCTGTGGTCAGAGTAGCAGGTAAGAAAAATTGTTCTCTCCCCAAATGTAAGCAGGTGATTTCAGAAGATGAGAGATCTACAGGCAATAGGGTTCTTCTGGATGGTTCCTCCAGTCCTTCAAATTTGGCTGCATCACCCTTCCTGCAGTGAGTCCCACAAATCCTCAGAACAGAAGTTCAGAAACTGGGTGCCTTTTCTGGAAGGTTGTTTGAATGTCAGTGAAGTCTTAAGGATGTCCAAGAAGGGAAAGCATGAGCGGGGGGAGAAAACAACTTTCAACCAAGGGCCTGAGAGATACACAGATATGCCCTAGATGTCCTCCCCGGGGGTGGTGGATTGGTTTAATTACCTTTGGTGGTACTCACAATAAGATTGCTCTGCCTATCACAAAAAATGTCATTTTGCCACCCAATATGGTGGGCTTTGGATACTTAAAGAATCCTTCAAGTGAGGAACTGCATATGCGTCTCTCTCTCTCTCCATTGGCAATTTCTGGAAGCCGAGATGTCAGTTGGGTCATGACATTGTCCCAAGTGAGATAGAAACAATGTGTTAGACACATCATGTGATGCAAAAGATGTACAGTTTATGATTTGGGTCATTTGTATGATGTACTGATGTTCAATGATGTACTGGTTTTCTTTCTTCTTATAAGATGGATGCAACAACCTGCTTGTCTTATCTAAAAATAAGGGAAGGCATTTCTTGGTGTCAGAACTTTGGATTTTACATATGTGCAGATTTCCTTGATGGATCATTTCCTTCATTCCTTTACTGCTGCTCAGGAATTGTTTTCTTTCCAGTTTTGCAAGGTGGCTGCTGGGGCAGTGTGTGTGTGTGTGTGTGTGTGTGTGTGTGTGTGCGTGTGTGCGTGTGTGCATGCGAAAAAGCTCAGAGGGTGGCCATGACTGCACAAATGGAGCTCTGCCATTTCTTATAGTGCTTTGGAAGGGATGCAGGTACAAAGTGTAATCACAGCCATCGTTTTGGTTGGTTTAATACCCTTGCATATCCAGGCTCTGTAATCTTTTCTAGGACAAATCTATGCTGCCTCTACATCCAATGACCATTGTGAATATAAACTCCCTTGAGGAATTAATTGATTGAGTTTTGATTGATTGATAGACAGCAGCTTAATTCATGAATGAAATGTAGTTGCTATGACCTTGAGAAGGTTTCGTAAACTACCAGTTTTGTTGCATGAAGTTCCAACACCCAATCGTGAAAAGTAAAGTAGAAGTAAATGAAAAAGCCCAGCAAGCCAACTAAAATTAAGATAAGCCAAGATCAGGAGTCTGATTCCCCCCCCCCCCCCCATAAAAGGTAAGTTATGAAATGTTTTCTTTTTGAAGTCCAGCTCCACATTTTGGGCATAGACCAATCTTTGGTCCCCAGAGTTTGATTGATGAAGAGAAGATCTGTGTATTCAGATGCGAAGCATGGTTGGGCTTGGATAGTTTTTGAATGGTGCATCTTAAGAGAATCCCAGGACTGGACTGGAGGCTTGATAGGGAAGCTGAAAAAGTACTTTGAAAGCTTGCAACAAACTCACACATGTAGCTTTATTGATTCCTAACTGCTGTCAATAAAGCTACATGTGTGAGTTCATGAAGTCGATCAACTGTTGAAGCAATACTTTGTACCTTCTGTGCTTTATAGTGTTTGCATGAGGCATGTTTCATAGTAAATATGAAATAAACATGGTTCCTGGAGATGGCAGGTTAGTCCCATCCCACCTGCATCCCATCCTTCTATCTAACTCTAACATATTCTCAAATGCACCCTTGGAAAAATTCCACGAAGGTGCAACCTCAACGCTACGGCCATCCACAGAGAGGGGGGAAGTGATTGCTTTCTGGGGAGGCTGCCCTTGCTCTCGGCTGATTTTAGGGCTGAGTTCCAAAGAGGAGGAGGGTCTTTAGAGCAGGGCATCAGATTTGGAAAGCCCACCCTGTACCATGTGAATCTGACCAGTGTTTGTTGCCCAGAAGCTGCTCTGTGTGTCGGCCCCTCCCAAAAAAACTGGTCTCCAAGACCAGGAATGGAGGCTTCTCAGTGGCTGCTCCCTGAACCTGGACTCCTGTCAAAGGACGTTTCATTTTCTTCCCCATCCCTTCGAATCACCTGCTATAAAAAGAACGTTGGTCTTACCTGAACGTGTCTTTTCTGGGGAAGAGAGGGAGTGGTCACATGTGGGTATTCTCAAAGCCTGATTGGTCCAAAGACTGAGAGTAAACTTCTTAAATACTCCTGCCTTCCTTTCCTGCCCAGTTTCCTCGAAGGCGAACACCAGAACTGGAACAAAACAACAACAACACAAACCCCAGGAACCACCCGGCCTCCCCTTGGTCCCTATAACCCAGGGTGGGTCGTGACCACTCCCCCTCTTCCCCAGAAAAGACACGTTCAGGTAAGACCAACGTTCTTTTTCCAGTGGAAGAGAGGGAGTGGTCACGTGTGGGACATACCAAAGCTCAGTCCCAAGGGGGTGAAACAACACACAACCACAAGCTATGGCCCAAGGGGAGTATCTGCCACCACCCTCTGTAGGACCCTCCGACCAAAGGAAGCATCCGCCAAAGCGAACGAATCCAGACTATAATGTCGGATGAACGGGGTCGGAGACGCCCAAGTGGCGGCCCAGCAAATGTCTTCAAAAGGAGCCCTAGTGGCCCATGCCGCTGTGGTCGCGGCACTCCTAGTAGAGTGGGCTGTTATTCCCGACGGGACGGGACATCCCGCCGCCCCATAGGCCTCCCCGATGGCCTGCCATAGCCAACGGCCAATGGTAGCTGAGGACACCCTAGCCCCCAAGGTCCTAGGTTGGAAGGAGATAAACAAGGCCTCCGACCTACGGACCTCCGCAGTCCGTCGGAGATAGATGCGCAAAGCCCAACGAACATCCAAACGGTGCCAGAGCCTCTCCCTATCATTAGACGGCCCAGGACAAAAAGTGGGCAAGACGACCTCCTGCACCCTATGAAAGGGAGTGTTCACGTTTGGGAGAAAAGTAGGGTCGAGTCGAAGAACCACCCTATCCTGATGAAAATGGCAAAGATCCTCCTTGGATGACAGAGCGCCCAGCTCTGAGATACGCCGGGCTGAGGTAATTGCCACTAGAAAGACCACCTTAAGGGACAAGAATCTCAGATGAACTGACCGGAGAGGTTCGAACAGGGCCCCCGTCAAAGCCCTGAGGACCAGGAGCAGATCCCATGTAGGAAACCTATGGATAGGGGGAGGCCGGAGATTAGCTGCCCCCTTAAGAAAACACTTGATCAGGGAAACTTGAGAAAGGGAGGAAGAGCCTACGCCCCCCAGTACCAAAGACAGAGCCGCCAACTGACGACTCAAGGTGTTGTGTGAAATTCCATCGTCTAGTCCTTTCTGCAAAAAGTCCAAGACGTTGGGAATAGTAGCCCTAGCTGTGGAAACCTGACGGGGGGCACACCACCTCACAAACGCAGCCCAGGTCGAGTTGTAAACCCGGGTCGTCGACAGCCGCCTGGAAGCCTCGGTGGTATGGATGACTCCAGTGGACAGGTTGGCCGCCCTCAGTAGTCTCCGTTCAAGAGCCAGGCAGTGAGATGGAGCCACTGGGGCTCCGGGTGAACCAAGACCCCCTGGCGCAAGACCCTTCCTCCCACAGAATTCTCCATGGGGGGGTACTGACAGCTGAACAAGATCCGTGAACCAAGGCCTCCTGGGCCAAAAAGGGGCCACTATTATGACTAGTGCCTTCTCCACTACCACCTTCCTGAGTGTCCCCGGGATGAGGGGAATGGGAGGAAAGGCGTAGAGCAGGCCCGCCGGCCACTCGCTCCTGAGGGCATCTGTGTCCTCCGCCGTCTGTGACTGAAAGCATGTGAAGAATCGGGGCAGTTGTGCATTTGCCGGAGAAGCGAAAAGGTCTACCAGGGGGGTGCCAAACCTCTGACAGATCCTCCGGAAAATGATTGGATGCAGTTGCCATTCGCCATTGTCCAGGGTCGCCCGACTCAACCAGTCCGCCTGGTGGTTGGAGAGGCTGGAGATGTGTTCCGACACCAAGGACAACAGGTGCCTCTCCACCCAGGCGCCCAGCCTCAGAGCCTCTAGCCAGAGGGCTCAAGAGTGAGTCCCCCCCTGACGATTGATGTGGGCCTTAGTGGCCACATTGTCTGTCAGGAGAAACACATGCTGGTCCTCCACTGAGGTCCGGAAGTGCTGTAGAGTGAGGCAGGCAGCCTTCAGCTCCAGCCAATTTATATTGTGCCAGAGATCCGAAGTCATCCATCTGCCCTGCGCCAAGCGAGAGCCCACCAGGGGCCCCCAACCGAACAAGCTCACATCCGTGGTGACGGTCACCCTGGCCGGCTCCCAGAAGGAGCAGCCCTGCTGAATGGCCGGTGAGGTCCACCACTTGAGGGAAGTCCGGACCCCCGCCAGGAGGCGTAGGGTTCGGAGTGAGTTGCTCATCCGTCCCCTCTGGAACGGAATGAGCTCCCACTGAAGAGGCCGGAGGTAGAGCCTGGCCCACGGGACAATCCCTATGCAAGACACCATCTTCCCCAATAACTGTGACAACGTGAGGACAGAAATGAACCGATCTCTGTGGACTTTTCCTACCAGCTGTTGAAGGCTGGCCCGCTGGTCCCAGGACAGACGGACCACCCCTGCCACGGAGTCTATGACTGTCCCCAGGTGAAGAATGCGTGTGGTGGGAGAAAGCTGGCTCTTGGGTAAGTTTACTGAGAACCCCAGGGCCTGGAGACTCTGAATGGTAAGCTGAAGGTCCGTGACTGCCTGAGGAAGGGATCCTGCCTGAACTAACACATCGTCCAGGTAGCACTGGAGTCTCACTGGGATGGAGCGGAGATGGGCCGCCAGTGCTGCCAGCACTTTCGTGAACGCACGGGGGGCTGAAGCCAGCCTGAAGGGAAGAGCCCTGTACTGATAATGGCGGTCCCCGTACGAGAACCTCAGGTACCTGCGATGAGCCAGGAAAATTGGAATATGAAGATAGGCCTCTGTCAGGTCTACCAAAGCCAAGAAGTCCCCCTTCCGAATGCCTTGAAGGATGGATTTTAGGGATGACATGTTGAATTGCCTGTACACCAGGAAGTGGTTCAAGAGCTTGAGGTCCAGAATCGCTCTCCAGCCCCCTGAACTTTTCGGGACCACAAGCAGGTTGGAGTAGTGGCCCAGGCCCCGTTCCACCCGGGGAACTATCTCCACCGCCTGAATGTCGAGGAGGTGTTTGATCGCCTGATCCATCAGGCGGCAGCGCTCCATGCTCCGAAACAGAGGGAACGACCTGAAAATATTTGGGGGTATGGAGAGAAACTCTAACCTGAGACCCTGACGAACTGTGGACCTGACCCAAGTGTCTGACGTGATGTCGTCCCATTGATCTGCATAGAGGGATAGGCGGCCTCCTATGGGACGACTCGGGTTCGAGTCACTTCCCTCTGCGGTATGGCCGACCGCCACCCCCTCAAAAGGGCCACCGGAACTGATGATGGAACCTATTCCGGTCCTGATAGGCCGGCCGAGAAAACTGCCTGTCGGACCTGAAAGAAGAGAAATGTTGCTGGTTATCAGACTCAGGAGCTTTATAAGATTGCCTACGGTAAGGATGGGCCCGAGACTCGGGTTTCTTGGCGTTAGTAGGAAGCACCTTCTTTTTATCTTTATTCTCGACTAGAATGGGGTCAAGCACCTCCCCCAAAAGGTTGGGGCCCTTGAATGGAGCAGCCGCCAAGTTCCACTTGGCCTTGTTATCCATCTGCCAGTTACGCAGCCATAGGAGGAGGCGGGAAGTAACAGATGTGGCTAAGGCACTGGACGCAAACTTAACCGTGTCCAGAGTCGCATCAGCGGAAAATGGGGATGCAGCGATAATCTTAGTCAGGTCCTGGTGTAACCGGTCATCCTGGATTGGGATACGATCCTGGAGTTGGCGAAGCCACATGACCGTAGCTCGGTTGAAATATGATGCCGCAGCTGCGGACTTTATGGCTCAGGCAGTGGCATTGAATTTTTTCCGTAAAGTAAGCTCTGCGCGCTTATCCTCAGGTTTCAACTTATCTGCCGCGTCCCCAGATACCACCGGGGAAGAGAAGACCAGAGTAGCAACCGGGGTGTCAATAGAGGGCAATTGGATGTCCTGGGCAAAGGTCTGCTTAACATTGTAGAAACGACGGTTGTTACGCCCCAGGTTTGAAAAATTAGAGGGGCGGGCCCACTGGTTGGTCAAGACCTCCATGAATAGGGGAGGGGCTGGAATCTCCTCCTTGTTCGTGGCTGTGTTGGAAAACATGGCCGTGTCTGGGTCCCTAGGTGGAGGTACCGTGGGATCCTCTGTCCCCACCTTGGTGGTCTTCCTCGCCTTGTTCAGGAGAACTTTGAACATGGCCGGAGGAAAAAGGCCTGAGGAATAAGGTGGGTCTGGAGGGGGGGCGCTTCTTTGTCCTCCGAAAATCCCATATCCTGGAGATTCTCCTCCCCCATGGCCGAAGTTTCGCTAACCATGGACGGGGAGGACGTCCTATATTGGTAACGGCCCGTACCCCCTTGATACCTAGATGAATGGAAACTCCTGTCCTGCTGGCAATGCCCCGTGAAATGGCTGCAGAAATAAGCCTCTTGATACCTTCAGGTAGGTGATCCATGTCCTCCATGACCCTACAAGGCGAGCCAGGAACCTGAGGAGCCAACCTACATGAGGCATAGTACCCCCTGGATGTCCCCTCCAAGGGATCCGTCTGACTCCCCCTAGCCAGACCTGGAGAGACTGGGGGAGAGGGGGAGGGAGACCCCCTCCGTCTGGAGCAGCTGCGGGACCTGGACGGGGAAGCTGAAGGAGAAGAAGGGCTGAACCCCTGTGGTGAAGACTGCTCTGAAGGAGGTCTGATAAGGGACCTAGACCTGCTGGTAGAAACAGGCCCTCTAGCCCTGGCCTGCCTTTCGGCCCTGGTGAAGGTCCTTTCCAGGGCCTTATACCTCCTGGCCTCCTCCCTTGTGGAGGTTCTAGAAGGGTGCTGAGCAGCCACTGGTCTTGCTGGAGGGGTCCCTGGGGTGAACCCCCTGCCCCAGGCCCTCTTCTCCCCTCACCGGGCCCTCTGCTTGGCCCTGGGGAATTTCTGAACCCTCCTCCATAGCCCCACTCACGTGTCCTGGAGAACGAGGAGGAAGAGATTAGGCCTCTGTAGACCCCACCGAAGCCTGGGCCTCTGCAGCCTAGATGAGGACTAGGCCGATACTCCCAGCCTGGGCCTTGGGGGGCCGCGCTCACATAATAGGCCTCCCGCACGTGGCCGCCTTCCAAAATGGCCACCGGAGTCCTCAAAGCGGCCCAACACCAAAGGGGAAAGCCACATGGACTGTAAGGCCTCGCCCGACTCTCTGACGACGAGCGGTGACGCACTGGGGGCCCTGTGGCACACCGGCTCGCACTTCCCCCCAGGCTCTTTGTGGCACTGAGCTAGATAGGCTCAGCGTGCGACAGCCGCCCAAACACAACTCCGGAGCTTCTCCCACGCGGTGAGTGCTCTGCGGCGCTAAACTGCGTCCTCTGTTGTCACTGAGGACTTTAAAATCGGCCTTATCGCGGCTGCGATGGAGCCCGGCACCCCTGCAACCCCAGGGATAGGGCTAAGGCTCCGGCCCGCGGAGGAGAGATCTAGCGCCCCACAGCCCACCCCCACAACCACCCAAGGCAGTGAACTGTCCCTTGGGCCGCAGCTGTAATTTGGAATTTAGAGTAATTTTTAAAGTATCCAATTTAACCGAATTCAAACAGATTGAAATCAAGGGAAAAACTTTCCTACCTACTGACAAAACTCAAAGCAGTGCTTGGACCAAGAGACTGAGAGGAAACTGGGCAGGAATGGAATGCAGGAGTATTTAAGAAGTTTACTCTCAGTCTTTGGACCAACCAGGCTTTGAGAATACCAACACGTGACCACTCCCTCTCTTCCACTGGAAAACATGGTCCTTTTTCAGTAGCTCTCAGAGCATAAAATATTCCCTTTTAGAAGAGGTTTCCTTTGTTTTCATTGTCAATCTAAATGATTTTTTATAGTTCTGTATTAAAATCTTATTTCTCTGCTGTTTGGGAATTTTATCAAAACTTTATTGAATATATTGCTGCTATTAAATTGTTTTTATACGTTGAGATATGATTTTGAGGTGCTTTGTTGAGCAAGGACTATTTTGGCCTCCGCCAATCACAAAGGGTGCACAGGTGATGATGTCACTGGAGGGGAGCCCTGGGGTATTTTCATTTCTTTTTTCCTTCTCTTAAATATTTGAGGGTTGTTTTGTTTTACTGCTTGTTTGTTAAAAGGCTGCAAATCCACCATAATTTGGTTGGTTGCATTCAAATTTCAGAAGCTGCAAAAGGCTCTTGCGACTTCCGGAGTTGGGAGGGGGCAGTCCTGGCATAAAGAAGGTTGGAAATTGGATTAAAAAGTGAAATTGACTTAAAATAATTTGGGAAAATGAACAAACTGGGGAAAAGATCTCTTCATCTTATTTCTAGGATGAATCATACAAGGACTGACTTTATTAAGATTAGAGTTGTTGGTGCAACACGTTATTGTGGAAGGGAACTTTGAAGGGGGACAATCTGTGTGGAAGAGGAAGCTGTCTGAGCAAAAATGCTGCCTTCTTAGTCTCCAAATACCTATCACCTTAACCTACCTACCCATCTCATTCTCAGCCCTAACTAAGTTCCCCTGTTCCATATTATATATGACAGAAGAAAAAACACTTAATCTCTCCCCTGGCTTAGCTGATAAAGGGAGGAGAACTTGTGGCTTAGAGGTTAATACAACTGCCTAATATGTAAAAACAGACCAAATTTGAATCCCAGCAAGGGTATGGTGATGTCTAGCCTTTTTTGAATCGCGTGCCAAAAGCAGGGGGGAGTGCAGAGGTGTGTGCGAGGGCGTGCCCACACCCATAATGCTATGCGCGCAAACCCAGTGTGCATACATGCACCCCCCCATGTAACCCCCCCACTTTTGGCACACTTTTTTCACCCTCCCCAGGCACCAGAGGCTTTCTAGTAGCCTGGAGAGGGCCAAAAAAGCCCTCCCGCACCCCCGGAGGTTGAAAAATGGCCCTATGGGCAACCCGGAGGTTCGGAACAGAGACTTCTGGTTTGGCCATAGGGCCATTTTTCGCCCTTTGGAGCCTTCAGGGAAACCAACGGAAGGTTCCTGAAGCCTCCGGAGGGCGAAAAACAGACTCAAAAGTCAGCTGGCCAGTGTGCTGGAGCTGACAAGGCAACGCCTCCCGTGCCCTAAAAAATGGCTCCGCTTACCACCTGTGGCACGCATGCCATAGGTTCGCCATCATGAGTCTAGCTGATGAGGGCTAAATAGCTTGAAATAGATCTATACTAGTCTCCCTTCATTTATTTATCAGCAAAAATGTAACACAAAATGGTTTGTCTTGTAAGCGACTGCCTGGAAGGCTCCTGGAGTGGGGCTGAGAGGCGAAAGGGAGGCAGTATGCTCCCTCCCATATTTGGGAAGACCAGATGCTTTAACAGAAGAAAACACACACACACACACACACACACTCCATGGGAGTCTCAGGCAGCTCTGAAGCCCTGCTTGATTCTGCCATCTGGGAGGAGGAGGAGGAGGAGGAGGAGGAGGAGGAGGAGGGAAAAAAGCCGGACTAGTGTGGGGCCTGTGCCATCGTTGCCCTCTTGCCAAGCCCTTCTGTTTCCTTTCTGATTTGGTGGGTAGATTTGAGCCAGGGCAGGGTCACTGACAGATCAGAAAAGCAGTGACTGTGAAAGTTTTGGTGTCATCTTGCAGTGGTCTGAAAAGCTTAAAATATTGTATACACTTGTGTGTGTGTTTGTGTGTACTTTTTTTCATGTAAAAACCACTGAAATCTAAAAGGCAGGAAAGCCGGCTGGATGCTGAGGGATTGTTATGGGGGAAACCAGAGGGGGGAGGGGGACAGTATCACAGCTGCCTTGAGTTATTTATAACAATAATAAAGGTGGGATAATTTAAAAAAAACAATCTTGTTTATGCAAAGATGTTATATGAGCTATTTGGCTTCCTGTAGCCAATTATGATTCCTTTCACTTTGGAAGCCAGGAGATGCCACCAAGAGCATTGCAGGCCCCCAGTATCGGCAATGACACCCCCACCCATGGGCTCTATGGCTTGTACAGGACTGATCAGCTCCTCCTACTGAAAGGGCCGTGGGCTAAGACTCTCGCCAGCTTTCTGCCTAAAGAGATTTATTTCTCTGTTTGCTGTCCATTGTCTAAGTGGCCAGGAGTTGAATTCCACGGATGAGCCTATCCTGCCAGTGATTGCTTGGTATTCAGAACTCAACTTTCTCTGCTTTGGTCAAACCATTTACTCAACAGTTTATTGGATATATTTGGAGTTTTTAAAAAGTATATGAAACTTTCTTTCAGAGTCTTTTGTTACCAGACAGGCACATTTTTATTTACCTCTAAAGCATTATCTGGGGCAAAAGTTTTTAGCCTGCTGTAGCCTTGGGATGCTCCTACTTGGGACAGATTGTGTGAAGACTCAGCTCTCTAAGGAAGGCTGGGAAAAGTGGAAGGAGAGATAAGAAGTGATGACCAGCAGGAAGGCAGATGGACTCAATGAAAGTGGCAATGGGGACACCATTGGAAGGTCTGAAGGATCTGCTTGGGGACAGGTCATCCTGGAGAAAACCTACCTTCTACATGTATTTGGATGCTACAAGTCAGCAGTGATTTGATGGCACATAATCAATGAACATTTTGAGCATCAAATAACTAGCACAGTCCTCCAGCAAGGGAAGCATTTTTTAACAGATCCATCCGAACCGATGCGATAAGGATCAGGATGCTCTTTTGCCAGGCGCTTGTAACTCCCAGCATCTGGAGCGTCTGGTCTTCTTTGATGGCTTTTCTCTCACTCTCCAGGGTTTAGTCTGAGAAGAAGTTTTAGCTGTTAACATCCTCTTCCAAGAAGCATTTTTGGGTCCTTGGCCAAGTGTTTCTCTTTGGAAATTTGCTACATTTCATCTCACCCGAATTGACTTGTGCTGCGAGGGGAGTCCCCTCTAAACCGAATGGTTTAGTCACAGTCACCACTTTAAGAAAAGGGAACAATGAAGTTTGGGGAAGGCAGTTTAAAGTAAAATAGCACAGAGGCAAGAAAGAATCAAAGAGGATCAAAGGAGGAGAGCTACATTTTTCTAGTTGAGAGGGTGAGAAGAAGAATTTGAGATGAGAACAATCAGAGAGCAAGGAGCCCCTATAATTTTTCTCAATCTAAAAAGAAGAAGCCGTAAAAGAGATTGTACGAATTTGACCATCCTTTAATCAGAAGTGCCCACACCATCCAGATGTCTCCATCCGAGAGCAGCCACTAAGCAGAGCTTGCAGCCCACCTGGGTCCTTGTCGGGTGACCTGGATACAAACGGGCTTCCACACTTGGCTGGGACAGGAGATGCCAGCCCTGAGGTGGAGCAGAATCCATGCCCATTCAGATGCCATCCTATTCATGTCTCCTGGGCCAGCTTAAAAGTGCCTGTTGTAAAACATTCTGAGTCAAGGAAGGAAGCGCGGACCTGGGAGTCTGAAAAGTGGAGCCTCTTCCAAGCCGTAAATTTCCCCTCCAGCCCAGTGCCAGGGCCAGACAGGAGAAGCAAAGAACTGGCATGAACACGCCATTTGTCTCCTTCTTTCTCCTGAATCTTCCATTTTCCTGGTACGACCCTCCCCGCTTTCTTTCTCAGCTGGCTCCATCTCTGTCCCAGATTAGTGCCTCAACTTTTCTTCTTCTGATTTATTCCATGGTCTGAAATGGCTGGCATGCAATTCCCCCTCCCCTTGCAAGCAATCCTTGTGCTGCCTTGTGGCTCTAGCACTCTGCATCACCCAGCAGGGGAGGGCAGAGGGGCTTGGGCACAAAGACTCCATCAGTTGATCCTGGTCCATGGGCCCACGTTGTTGTTGTTGTTGTTGCGTCCTCGGCTGGGCCCTTGTTTGCTGCAGGAGAGCTCTTTTGCCAGGCTTTATCGGTGTCCTTCTTGGTGGGGTTTCAGTAAGGCAGGGACAGCTCTACTCATGGCATTAAGCTGTAATATATGGCCATGTTTAACAAGCAAAGGACCCTCCCTCCCTGAGTCTGGCTGAGCAATTTTCTTGCAGCTTTAAAGTAATAACGTGGCAATTTTGTTTTCCAAATCATCATTTGGAATTTCCAAGTTCAAACAGACTGACATCTGGAATGCAAAATGCAGACAACACAATAGTTGGAGAAAAGTTTAGAGAGTTTAAAGAAAGAGTTTAAATGTGGCAATACCAAATGACACAAGAACTGGAAAATATGGTAAAATGTCATATTGAAATACAGAGATTGTGGGCAAAAGGTTTTCCCATGGTATTTGGACAATAATTAGCCCTTGGGATAAGCATTGCTGAGTATTCCTCAGGAGAGGCTCTCTATAAATAGCCATAATAATTACGGTAGGCTTTTGAGATAATATGGCCAGAGGTGTATTTATGGACATTTCTGAAAGATGTTAAGTATTGGGTTAAGGCAGTGGTTCTCAACCTGTGGGTCGGGAACCCTTTGGGGGTCGAATGACCATTTTACAGGGGTCGCCTAAGACCATCGGAAAACACATATTTTCGATGGTCTTAGGAACCGAGACACCAATTTTATGGTTGGGGGTCACCACAACATGAGGAACTGTATTAAAGGGTCGCGGCATTGGGAAGGTTGAGAACCACTGGGTTAAGGGGTGAAATGGGAGTGTCTTATTTTATTTATTTATTAGGTTTTTATTCTGTTTTATTACTTTATAAGTAACTCAATGGGGCAAACATACCTAACAGACCTTTCTCCTCCTGTTTTCCTTACCACAACAACCCTGTGAGGTGGGTTGGGCTGAGAGAGAGGGACTGACCCAAAGTCACCCATTGGGCTTTCTTCAGGGCTAAGGCAGACTTAGAACTCACTGGTTTCCTGGTTTCCAGATCAGTCCCTTTATCAGTAGATTATGCAGCCTCTCTTGTCTTTTGTCTGTCTCACTCCTTCTTCCCATTATTCCCTCCCCAAGGGGGGAAAGGAGGCCACTCACACACACACACACACACCATCCCCACTGAAGAGGCTGTTGCATTCTGCCCCACAGGCCCCGGGTCAACTGTGCAGAGAGGCAGAGAAAGAGTCTGGGCACCATCAAGCAGCTTTTTAGCCCAATGTCCCAATGAATGAGAGCAACAGATCGGCCTCTTCTGCATTTCCTCGGACCGGATTCCTATGGATTCCCTCTCCACGGCAGCCTGTCAGTCAGTGGAGTGGGAGGCATAGCCATAATATAACAGCTGACTCCCCTCAGAGTCACAATCTTTGCTTTTCAACACTCCCCCGCATCCCTCCCCCAGGAGAGATTTCCATAAAAGAAAGTGTGGGTGGGGGCTGCCTCCAGGATGGATTATTCCTGAAGCATTTCTGCCGAGATCATGGCTCAAACTGCCATGTCTCTGAAAGGGATTGATTGATTGATTGATTATGTGTCATCAAATCACAGTCGATTCTTAATAAGCTGATTGATAGGTTTTTTTCATGCTTTGGAAGGGAAAAAGTATATAGATTTGGACTGCTCCAGTCACCCTTCTCAGGGTGGTGGGACTACAACTCCCATCAGCAGTACTGGAAGCCCATGGAAATGGTAACGGTCCGGGGAAGACTAGAGTAGATCCAGAAGGGTTAAAGGAGAGGACTGATCCTTGTAAAATGAGTGCGATCCCTTGTGCCAGATTGGAGAAAGACATTTTCCCACCAAGTAAAGAGCTTTAGAGCAAAGTGAAGTTGACATCTGTCCCTGGGAATTTAATCTTGTTCTTCTGATCCTTGAAAGGGGCGACGCCTTTTCCAGGCTTTCTATGTTTCCTGCGCCTGGCACAGTCCGTGCATTTCTTCATGGATCCATTAGCAAATCTGACCAGTGGAAGCTCTCAGGTTGTGCAGTTATGTAGGTTTGAAAGGGAGAACCTGATGGAAGGTTTCTCCGGGTGAAGCCCTGACACCAGGGAATGCACTCCCGCCTGGGTCCAAGAAGGAGACATCGCTACTTTAAACACTTTGCAGCCAGGAGCTTGGGCTTCCAGGAAACGCTGTCTCCCCTGCCCCAGAAAGACCCCCTCTCAAGGAGAATCAGGTCCCTGCCCCAGGAACTTTCAGTTGCTGGGCTAGTGGGAAGAGATCTGAAGGAAGGGCCTACCATTGGGGACTAGTCCTCAAATTACAGTCATGACTGAGCCCTGCAATTATGATCAGTCGTAAGTCATGACTGTCATAAAACAATCACCATGTCACTGGACCCAATTTTGTGACTTCTTTTACAGTGGCCATAAAGGGAACATTGCGATCCTTAAGCAAATGCCACTGTTGTTAAGAAACCCATTGTTCCTTATGAGATCTGGTTTGCTGGAATCTGGTTTTGGCAAAACCACCATAAATTACGATCAGCTGACTGAGGGGCATTGCAAGCATCTGCAAATGGGCTGGTTGCTGAGTGTCCAAAATAGATTCTCCCCGGGAACCTGAGCAAATTGCAGCCTGTTTGTGGGCCCAATGAGTGGGGGAAGCCGCAACCCGGCTCAGAGGATGGATGGAGGCTTCCTATAGCTCTCTTCCAGCAAAACCCACCTAATGAGGTGCAGAAATGAACGATTTCTCACACGGCCCAGATGGGCCAATTGTTTATTCAAGCAAAACAGACATAATAAAGGCCACCTCTGTACAAACTGGGTGGGCTTGTATAACATGCTAGTCAAAAATGTGATTGGTGGTTTGCTGTGGGAATGCAGCCAGGCTGTTCCCATGTCTCCAATGACCTCTCTACCTCCTTTCTGGTCACTTAATGCACCCCCATATGCTGTAGTATGTCAGGGATGATGTCACCGCAGCCAAATTCTGGGGTGGGGGAATTATCCATCTCCCACCCATTTCTGTTTGTTTAGAAAATAGCCACAAGGATGGGGTGCATAGAGAAGTCCCACTTTCACAACTGGGTGGAACGGCCATTGTCAGCAGTACCCATCCCACAGCAGAGAAGGGGAGAGCCACTTTATGTAACCCTGGGTCTGCTTAGAGCTAAATATGGCTCCTGTGAAATTAGTTGGCTGAATCAATTAATCTGTTTTTGGAATTCCAATGACAACCGATGAACACTCCCAAGTGAATTAAATAGGCAGTGGAAACTCTGCATCGTGCTGGTTAGTTTATGGTTCAATGTGTTGTTGTGGGAACTTGGCTTAGGTAAAATACAGTTAATTAACCATACAATCACCATCTCACTTCAAACAACGCATTCAACTGTGGTTTGCTTAATCATATTTTACTGAATTAACCACAGTTGGCTAGGCTTGTATGACGTTGAACAAATCATAATTAAGAAACCTCCCTACCTACGGTCAGCTGAATCCAAGCAAGTATCAGCCCTAGCATAGTCCTCAACTTGCATTCATTTAATGACCCAAGTTATAACGACACGGAAAAAAGTGACTTATGACCAGTTTTCACACTTACCACCGTTGCAGCATCTGCGGGGGTCACATGATCAAAATCCAGCTACTTGGCAATTGATTCATGTTTATGACGGTTGCAGTGTCCTGGGGTCATGGGATCCCCTTTTATGACCATCTGACAATCGAAGTCCGTGGGAAAGCCACTGTTCATTGTTCCCTGGACAACTAGGTTATTCAACAACTGCAGAGATTCATAGCACTGTTAAAACTGTGGCAAGAAAAGTTGTGGGCAAAACCCACTTAACAATTGTCTCACTTAGCAAGAGAAACTTTGGGCTCAATTGTGGTCATAGGTCAAGGACTGCCCGCTTAGAGTTTTAAGAATGGGAGAGGTTAATTTTATTCATTTTATCGGGTGTTGCTGGGCATTTCATTGGATTTCTTTTTTCCTGGGTTGAATTGGGGCCCTTGTGTTCTTGTGCCACGTTCCTTCTTTCTGACCCATTTCGCGTGAGCCCCTCGCCCGGCACGGCCACTTCAGCTGCAAGGTCAACATTGCCAACAACTTTCATCATCAACCTCATGGAGTCTTTGGGGTACACAGGATTGAGAGGGAAGTTTGCCTGTCAAAATGTGCCACAATGCTTAATGGTAACAATGGTCATGAATTGGTACTGAGGCCAAGTTAAGATGGAAATACCTGGAAACTGCAGCTCAATCGCTCTCGTTGGCTGTCCGAGGCTTAGCTTGGCTGATGGTGTGAGAGTGAAAGCATGGGGAACGCGGGCCTAGTTTTGAGTCGGCAGCTGGAATGTGTGGAACGGATTGTTCCAAAATAAAGGAAACCCTGTTGAGTTTTCTGGGAAGTGATAATCTGTGGTAAGAACTGCTTTTGAAAATAAAATGTGCTTCTTCAGTTTTGGAAACAGAAGTAATGAAAGCGGTGCTCTTTTGTATTCTGTGGGCCTGTTACTGCATCCACATTGTGTAAATGTAAGGTTTAATTGTGGTTTATTGAATAAACCACAATTGCTAGAGTCTCATAGTATGCTCAGCCATAAACGATAATTTATGAACACAGTGGGTATTCATGCAACATGCTGAATATTAAATCCAGCCAATTATATTTCAATGAACCACAGAAGTAAACCGTGAGTTTGATTGATTCCATGCTTTCAGGTTGATATCAACTCTATGGATGGCCTTCAGGATAAACCAGCCTCTCTCTGGCCTTTCAGTGGCAAAATTTATTTACATAGAATAAATTTATTATGTTATTATATAAGTTAGTATTCCCCCCCCCCCCCGCAACCATCTGGATTCAAAATTCTGGCATCCACCCAGTCATGTGACTGCATTGGGGTGTTCGGCAACTGACCCACATTTAAGGTTATATATAGAATTGTATTTATTTATTTATTATTTATTTGGCGTATGGCAAATGCATGGACTTATAGTAGTTCAAATGTTAATGTCCAGTCCACCCAGCCATTCAAGGACAGGGTGGCCTCTGTTGAAAAAATCAGATTTTGGGCCAGTGTAAGCTCTTGGTGGACATCCAGACAAAATGTGATGGCTATTTTGTCGAGGAGCACCACAGTCACACAAGAGACAAGACCCCAGAAACAATGAGTCCTGGCAGACACCATGCTTGCACATGGATCCTGTTCAGAGTTGACCAATGCTGGCGAGGAAGGACAAAACCTGGGACCTTCTGTGTAGGGTCACCTACGTAGCTACCTGCAGCTGTACAGCAGTGGAGGGTTTCAAAAATTTTCACTGCCAGTTCAGTGGGCGTGGCTAGATGGGCATGGCATGTGACTGAGTGGGTGTGGCCACCTTGACGTCACTCACGCCCAGTCAGTCACACGACCCCTCACCAAGCCATGCCCACAGGAAAAGGTGGGGAAAAAATTTGAAATTTCTACCTATCTACCCCGCTCTCCCTTTGCCAGTCATCTCCTTTTCCCCTTCTCTAGCATCCCCGCCCCATCCCGTCCCACCTGCCACCCCCAAATTGCACCCCACTGCGAGACACGCATCTTACCAGAGTCTGGCAGCTCCCTCGTGTCTCTCAGCTGTTGTGTGCACGGAAAAACCTTGCGCAGTAAAGAAAAACTTCTCATGGGTGTGAGGCAATTAACAACTTTTTGCACTCATGGGAAGTTTTTCTTTACTGTGCAAAGTTTTTCCCTGCACACAACAGCTGAGAGACGCTTGCAGTGGGCACAATTTGTGGGTGGCAGGTGAGGCATGTGTAAAGGTATTTGTAACGTTTTTATGGAACTTTAAAATGTGAACATAAATGTTTTCCAATAATTAGAAGATCTGGCAAAAAGGGGCAGCTATGAGGATGTATAGCTTATTGCTCATTTCAATAGTATTCTTCCCTCCTGCCTACCCCGCATGACTTGGAACATAGGAGGAAACTATGTCCTATTGGAGCTGCCTCTGATAGGCCATGGTGGATTTTTTGTTCTTGAAAAACATGGATCACATGTGATCTCTTCTGTTGCTTCAGTTAGGGCAGCAGAGAAAGTAGAGCTGGGCTTAGGGCACTAGTAGAACAGCGGTTTGTACTCCTTAAAGCAGCCGTGTCTTCACCCAGGATTACGCAACATGCCCTGAAGTGCCTTTTGGAAGCATAGGCAGATCCAGAGAGGCTGCACAGCCTTGTCAGAGAATGGTTTGAAGGGCATATTGACTGCCATGGGGAGGTGACCTTTGGAGGGAATCAGCTCATCCGGGAGCAACTGAATTGGCCAGTTCTGTTGAATATTATGTGACACTTTTGAGAACTGGTAGCGGAAAATTTGAGTTGTTCGGAGAACCGGTAAATACCACTTCTGAGTGGCCCCGCCCCCCTCTCTTCTCTGCCTCCCGAGTCCCAGCTGATCAGAAGGGAATGGGGATTTTGCAGTATCCTTCCCCTGCCACGCCCACCAAGCCACGCCTACAGAACCGTCAGTAAACAAATTTGGATCCCACCACTGCACTGCACTGCACCATACCAATGCAATCTGTGAAGAAGAGAGCCGCTATCTCATCTGTGGTGATATGTTTCTGACCATGAAAATGACAAAATGAGTCTTGGGAGCCTCGCCATATCGTCCTTCCGTTACGACCTCATTACGTAGAGTCATGTAAGGGGCTGAGTTTGGGCTTTGATGCCCCTGGCTGTGCGCCCAAGTAGATGCCTCTGGTTCTGCCACTTTTTAAAAGCCCCTTATTCTCCTAATGTGGGTTAATTATTGGAGAGACCCAGAGGGACAGGAAGACTTTGGTCTTTCCCTCCAGGAGCGCCAGTGGGTCTGGGGCTTCTTTTGGGCCAGGAGAATCAATCCTTACTCCTGCATGTGTGATGGGCTTGTGGAGGGCACCATAAAAAATGGAAGGAGCCAGCTTGACAAGAGAGAAATTGTGAGAAAAGAAGGTGCTTTGCAGGTTGCCAGGGTAACACGGATGGCTGAGTAATCATTCTGCTAGTTGCTGTGGTAACAGGCAGTGTGTGCATATATATGTGTTGGGGTGTGCGTGCGCATGTGCTCTCTCTCCATGCTGGCTGTCCCCCTCCCAAGCAGAATGTAGCAGACACTCAGAAAGGGGCCGATCCTCAAGCATTTCTCAGAATCTCAGCTGGGCAAAAGACTGAAATAACAATCTCATTGCTGAGCTGAGATCTTAATTGCAAGTCATTCTTACAAACCTGAGAAACGCCGACAGTGACTGGGAGGTGCAAACGGATCCTAGGAAACCGTGGAGCTGCCTTGAGGTGCTTTGGTGCTCAAGGCTGATGAGGCCAAGGTGCTCTCAGAATGTGTGGCCATTCTAAGGCCTGGAAAGAAATGCCAGACTTTGAAGGATCTGTGATGAAGGAAGGACCACCAGCAGCAGGAGTGACCTGGCCAGAGGGCCTCCCCTTTGTCTGGGTAGCCCATGGCACCAAAGGGCTGGGCTTCCTGAGAAGGGCTCATTGCTTACCCTTTCATTAGCTGTCCCACCAGAACTGTTGTGAGTAGATTCCCCCGCCCTCTTTTCCTGCCTTAGTTTCTGTGGATCTCTATGCTGTCTCTATGCCAGTCATCTTCACTCCACTGTAGCTTCATCACCTGTGTGTGGGTATTTATGCCTCCTTGGGGAAAGGGTGTGTGTGTGTCTGGTTGAGCTTTCCTCAAGAGCAGCCTATTTGGGGCTAAAGTGCCCCGAGTGTAGCAAATTAGATCGCCTTTATGGATTTAAGGAATTTCCACAATACAATTCCTCCATGAAAGAGTTAAACATAATTTTTTGACAAGGGCCAAAGCTTTGAACAAATTCTTAACTATTACTGTATAAGACCTTTTCAGGAGAGCGCATAAAAATTAAATCAAGCTTTTAAAAAATCTTAATCAGGGTTTCCTTAGTGTTGTGTGACAGTAGTTGCTAGGATTATGACTGGCTAAGCGTGCTTCAGGTCACAGCTGGAGAAAAAGGACAGATCCTTGAGGGTTCTTGATGCTCTCTTGAGTTTGGTTATTTTTTGCAGATGTTTCATTACTCAAACTAGGTAACATCAGTGCTAAATGTTATCTAGATTGGGCAATGAAAAATATGCAAGAAAACAACCAACCAGGACCCCTCATGTCGGCCTTGAGCTACAGATATTTTTCTTTATTGAGACAGATATTTTTCTTTTGTGGATGGAAATGCTGGGCTGAACAAGCTTCACTTCTTAAACTCTGTTTTAATTCCAGGCTGTTTTCATCTGAAACAGACCTCCCCCCCCCCCCCATTTCTTTGACCATAATTCTTTGCCTGTTTTGGCAATACACAACCATTTCTCAAACTTTAAGAGTGCTTTTCTTTTTTAAAAAAATCCTTCCACTGCTCAATTTTCTCCACCAGATGCCGCCCAAACTCCTTTCCATTTTTGCAAGTTGCAACCTCTTATAATTTTTTTTCTGCATCAAACCTATTCTTGCTAAGAAGGTCTGGGAAAACAATCCCGGAAAATGTAGGCACAAATTTCACACGTGGTGAAATGAAATGGCCCCATTTCTTTTAAAAAAAATACATTTTATTTTGTTTGTACAAACTTCACATCTTTCAACACATGACCCCATTTCTATGCATCACTTTTCTTTCCACTTTTACCACTTTCCACTTTTACAGCTATAGCAAAATGTGGATGTTTGGATTCTTGGAGTGCTGATTTTGACCCGAAGAGTCATTGGATGATGAATTCATGCCTATATATTTTACCTGACAATGGTGTGGTTGAATCGTGGTTTGGGAAAGCCGCCTTAGTTCATCAGTTACGTTTCCTAAGCAAAGAATCAAATGAGCCATGCTATTAATACTTGATGCCCGTAATCCTTTTGGTGGCCCAAACAGGCAGGCACTCTTGGCTGGCAACTCTGATCTTGCGCCTCCATTTGGCATATGGGCAGATGAAGTCCAGCCAAGATCCAAGGCATGGCCATGCCTGTTGCCCCCCATTGCCAGTAGGCTGAAAAGACAAGCCAACATCTGGGAGGCTCCCATGGGTGGATGGGTGAGCAGTTTGGCAACTGGAAAGGTGGTGCAGGAGGCGGGACAACAGCTTAGCCAATCGGGTGGTTCTTTGTCTACAGGGGGGGGGCTTCTAACCAGTGCAGGGGGGGGGACTGGCTGTATATGCGCTTTTTGGTCATGAAGCGCTTGATTTGATTCCCAGAGAGTCACGTGTGAACCCCGCCAACTGTACTTGTGAGCCAAAGGTTAGAGCGGAGGCCTCGGTCCCCAACCAGGATAATGCGGAAAGCTGCTTTGTGGCGTCCTAATGCAGAGGCTTCCCTTCCCTTTGCCGCTCGCCCGCCCATCGAGGCCTCGGGGGTCAGAGGGGGACGGGCGAACCAAGGGTCGGGCTTTGGCTTTGCATCCCAAACTGCGGCTGCAATCACGGCGTAGCATCCGCTGCCCCTCCCGCCACGCTCTCCCATCTCTACGCCTCTTCGGGCAGAATGAGGCCTCCCCGGTGCCGCCGCGCCGGCCTTCCTTCGCCTTCCGCCCGGGTTCTGCCTGCCGCGGAGCCGCCTTCCACTCCGCCGCCAGCGTCGCGGGGCTGGGCGCAGTCTGCCCCGCAGTTCCCCAGCCGGCCGCCGGGCGTCCCCGCCGCTTCGCGGGTCGAGGGGGGGGGCGGGCCGGGCGAGGCGAGCAGCCAAGCGGGGGCCGGCCGGGGCCTTCCTGACAGCGGCGGGTGGAGCCACACAGCCGGGAGGCCGAGACGAGCCGGTCGCGGAGCCGGCGGGGAGGCGCAGACGCCGCGTTGGGCTCCAGTGGCTGACCCGAGCGCCGGGCCGCTTCCGCCGCCTCTGCCCGTATTCCTGCCGCCTCTGTCCGCGGGCTCTGCACTGGGCATCGGCCGCCTGCCGGCCCGTCCGCCCGAGAAGCGCCATGGCCGGCTACGTGCCGGGCCAGCTGCCGCTCAACCGCAGCCAGGAGAAGGAGTTCGTGCAGGCCTACGAGGACGTGCTGGAGCGCTACAAAGGTGAGGCGGCGGCGGCGGCGGCGGGATCTCCCGCGTGGCCGGGTGGGCAGCGGCGGCGGCGGCAGCCTGGAAGCCAGCGGGGCGGCCCCGCCTTCTCGGCCCGGGCGGCCGGGCTGTCATGGCTGCGGGACCGGCGGGAGGAGCCCCGCCGCCGTTCCCCCCGGGCCGAAGCCTCGCTCCGACGGCCGGGGCGGTCCGCACTGCGTCCGCCGCCCCTCCGGCCGCTTCCTCCTGATCGCGGCCAGGCGCCTGGCGGGACGGTCCCGGCATCCTTGAGCTCCGTCTCTGGGCTGCCTCCGTCTGCCGGGTCGCCGGCTACTCCCTGCGGGGGCAGGCCGGACAGTCGCTCTGGGCGGAGGCGGCGGAGGCGTCCAGCCGGGGTTCGCGGAGGCGCTCCTTTGTTCCGAGGCCGGCGGGCGGAGGGAACTGCGGCTGCCCGTCTGACCCCGGCGAGGCGCGCTCCGCCGCCCGCCCAGCCGCCCTTTTCCGCGACGGGGCCGGCCGAGGGGAATGCCGCAGTTGCGCCAGGTGCGGCCCGGGGCTGGGAGTCGGCCGGCGATGCGTGTACAGTGTTGAGCGCCCGAGAAGCCCCGCGAGAGCCGGGCGAGGGAAGCCGCCTGGGGGACTCCCGGCTCGTTCTTGCCACGTTGCCCACCATCCCCACAGTCAGCCTGAGATCAGAGGCCCCGGGCCCAAGTGCCTCCTGCTCTGAGCGGCTCTATGGGTGTGTGTGTGGGGGGAGTGCCTTTGAAGCTAGAATCCAGTCCAAGGAGGGTGCTGTGAAATTGGGGGAGTTTTTTTGGGGGGGCTGCAGGGGTCGTAGAGAAGGTTATGGCTGGAATGCATTTCCTTGCCTGAATTACTTTGATCTGCAGAAGGGCTGGGAAGTTGCCAAGATCTCAGATCACACCATCTAGAATCTTAAATCAGAAATTAAAGACATTTCTCTGATAGGGAGAGGCATGTTGGGGAATGAAGCCCAAAGTACAACTGGCTTTCAGTCTTGAGGTTCTGGCTGTTTCGGGTGCTCGGCCGCTTCCTTCAAAGTCACTTTCAAGTGAAAACTCAAGTGCAAACTTCCCCACCCCCAGCTCCATAAACTGCCCAAACTGGAACTGGCTGCTGCTCCTCCATTGGATTAGAAAGAAAACCCGGGGAAACGAATTTCTTGCCTTTTGTTACAAAATGTTACTAACTTGGAACTTCATGTTCAGGGTGGCAAGCAAACTTCCTGGCTGCCTCTCTGTAGCTTCTGGTACTCTTGAGGCACATCTGGGATTGCTGCATCTGGGATGGTGTTTGCTGGGACCCCCTGGCCCCATCCGCACTTCTCAAACTGCAGGCCTGGAATTGAAGCACCTTAGACTGCTAAATCCCGCTGATGAGGATTTTCCTGCACTGTCCTCCCGAGGGGAGGCTTGTTTCTTTCTAAGATTTTGTCCAGGGACATCTATCCTTCCATTTTCCTCCTGACATGGAAAAACGTGTGATGTGGGATGGGCCAAGCCAGGCTGCATTTCTGGCACTGAGGGAGGAGTAGGAGCTGCATCTCCTACTCCACTCACGGGGTTTTCTCCTACAACTCTGCCACCCAATCCTAGTTTGTGTGGTCCTGGGAGCAAAAGTCTGGCTTCCTCTGCCATAAAGCACTGCTGGTTTTAAAGAATACTTACAAACATAGAGAGTTGCACTTTTCTTTTCTAACACCATAGTTTATATTTTTCTTTTCATTATCAACACATCTTTCTGGGTGCTAGGAGTAAAAACTTCTCTAACCTCTGGGGTCCTAGCTATGTTCGGCCACATCTTGCATCAATCTCGACACGGACTCTGGTCTTGGGGTCTGTAGTCTAACACATCTGGAGGATAGGTGCCTCTCCCTTTCCTCCCCCTCCCCATTCTAAGTTTAGTATGGCTATGCTTCTGAATACCAGGATCTGGGAACAGACCTCAAGAAGGCGGTTCATTCTATTTGTGTGTGGGTGCTAGTGGACGACTTGCACAGCTTGTGCCTATGGGACCAAGAAGCTGCATAATGGCTTTTAGAGAGACCACCAGCTCTTACCTTCAGGCCAAGGTGGGCAGAACAATTTTTCACATGCTTGTGTTTGACTGAGAATTGCCTGGGGCTTAGAGGTTAGGGAGGGAAGGGGATGGCAGACGTATTCTAGCCAGAACAAACTTCTACTTATTACTGGTAGTGTAGGAACATTTTATAAGCAAATCTGCTTTTGTGGTAATTTAACAACTTACTTACTCTTCACTTTGCAGGCTATTCTAGAGCCGTGATGGCAAAACCTTTTGGCACTGAGTGCCCAAACCGGAACGTTTTGTGTGCATGTATGTGGGAGAATAAAAACAATTGTAAGCTGCCTGGAGTAGCCCCATGGCAAGATAGGTGTCAAATTAATGTAACAAATAATAATAATAATAATAATAATAATAATAATAATAATAATAATAATAATAATAATAATAATAATAATAATAATAGTTTACAGCTTCAACCTTCACTTTGCTTTGCCTGGCAGGCCTTGTAAACAAGTTTATTCTCTGCTGGGCTGAGTCCCTTGTCAGCTTCGTTGCACCGATTGGTTTTCATTGACTATATAGCAGGTCATGAAAGCCAGACCAGCATCTCTTCAACAGGGCTCCACATCTGGGCCTCTGCTACTCTGTGTGCATTTCTTCCCTTCGCGGCTCTCATGAAAACAGACCAAAGATAAGGAACCTCCAAGTGCATCTGAGCCAGAGGCATTTTTTACAATGCTTAAAAGAGTTTTGTAAATTAGGAGACAAGCTTCAGCAGGTAAAGCAGCAAAGAGACATTTCTGTTTGGTTGGGTGGAGGGTTGGTCCTCTCCTTGGAATGCACCAAATGTTCCCGCAGAGGATTTTTTAATTACATAGGTCCTGTATCCTTGACCTGACCTGACCTCCAACCAATCCTAAGGAGCATTTCTATTGAAGGCTTTCCGGGCAGCCTTTACGAAGGCAGGGAAAGGAAAGGAAAGGAAAGGAAAGCAGGAAAGGAAAGAAGGAAAGGAAAGGCTTTGCTGATCCAAGCTGATGCTCTGATTTACACCTCAAGCACTTTGTGTGCTTTAGGCCTAACTCCCTTGGGGAAAACACTTGGCCCCGTAGGACACCAGAGAAGGTACTGGGAGAACCTTTTTCAAGAGGGCAGATCTTGCTGCTTCTGAGAAAGGTCTTTTGCTAGCTGTGACCTCTTGCAGCTCTTCTGCTGTGCCTCCCTAATGACCACCAGGAGGTCATAGACCACCATTTCCTGCACCCAATAGCAGAGACCCAAAGATCAAGCACCACCGGCGCCTGGACCAGGTGCAGCACCTCTCTGGAGCCTTGCCTATTCCAGGGCGTATGTTTGTTTGCATGCAGATGCTGCTATTGGGGTGGGGGAGGGAGCTAGTTGGGTAGAGTTTCTAGACAACTGTGAAGTTTTCTCCCAGTTTCTGCTGATAGAAGGAAAGTCTGTTGCCGCAGAATTCTCCCTTGCATCCTGCTCCCTAGTTGAGCCTGCCAGAAATCAGATGAAAGCCAATCAGAATGTTTTCATTAGTCCCCGTTTAACAGACAGATGAGCTGCCAAGGGGAAGGTTTTCAAGGTAAAGGACCAGATGTAACCACCCTCCCTGCTGAATCCCTTGACAGCCAGGCAGTGTAGTGTCCTTTTGTAGGGTTAGCCCAAGCCCCCTAAGCTGTTCATGTTAGTTCTTGCACAAAAGCCCCTCTTTTCCCCCCAGAAGGACTGATCCACTGACTCCAGGTGGAGATGGGTTGCAAAGGTCCCCATGCCTCATGTAGGATTCCTTAGAAGCTCTCTTGGCCAATCCAGTTCTGGTGACGGATGCAGTTGTCACAGGGCCTGCGGTAGTTGCCCTTTACAGCAGAAGGAATCTGACACAGCAGTGCAGAAAACAGTCTCCCAGCATTAGTCGAGGAGAGGGGGCCAAGCTCCAGGGGTGCTGGACAGCCGGGCCAGGTCCCAAGAAAAGTCTCCAGAATTTGCTCAGCTTCAGCTGCCAGTTGTTTCCTCCCAGCCTTTGTTCTCTGCATTTACCTGCAAAGGGAAGCACATATCTTGTAATGGCAGAACAAGGCAGGTATGCGCTTTGGCTAAAGATGTCATGTTCTCTTGCTGTTGTGGCAAGGCAGAGCCTCCTTGGCCTGTCCAGGGTGGTGTGGCTGCTGAAGCAGAAGCAGACGCTTCCTCCTTTCGCTGAGTCTCTTTTAGCTGACAAACCAGCTTATGGCTTGCAGGTTTTCAGTCATGCCTTGTCCTGGCCCAGTTTGGCAGGTGGTGTCTTGAGGAAGGGCAAGTAAGCAGCAAGGCAGTAAAAGCTCCGGGGCTGCAGCTGGGCTTCCTCAGCCAAAGAGATTCCGTGGTTCAGCAGGTTACCCTGCCTGGGTCTCCCTCCTGTATCCTGCTCAGTCTCTGAGAATTTCCTTCTGCCTGAGGTGGCATACAAGCTGCAGCCACAGTTGTTATGGGTGGCACAGCAGAAAACTAGACCTGGGTCATTCCTCCTGAACGCTCTCCACTAGTCTGTGGTTTCTTTTTACTTAGCTTGATGTGTGAACCTATTTTGATTTATCATTCCATAGGAACCAGACCAGTGTAATCCTTACAGCAAACCATGTTTTAGTGGAATGTGGGAATTCAGTCACTGGCAATCAGGAAAGAAAAAAGTGGGGAAATGTAAGAATGTTGGAATAAATGATAAAGTGAGAGTTTTTGGACTAATCAGAATAATTGGGCAAAATAGTTTTTATTGCATCCCCCCCCCCTCTCTGCAGGATCATCACACTGAACAGTTTTCCCACTATTTGCAGTGAGGATGTTACTTTAGCTCAACGATTGTGAGGAGGAGGAGGAGGACTGGTTGCCCAGAAACCTGTTGTTGGAAGCAGCCAGGTTCCTGTGACCCACTTTTATCTGAAAGAGGGATTGGGGGACATTGTTGAAAGGCATCTTTGACATCTGGTGGAGGAAACGGCCATTCCAGCCTCTCCTCCTTGCTGGGACCTGCTTTTCCTCGCTAGGTTCTAGTCTTTCCAGTTGAATGACCTTAATTTGGGAGAAAGGAATTCTGGCTTGGCTCTCAGGGAGGGATTATTAAGGATACTTGCACCCCCCCCTTCCCCCATTGGATTTGAGATTGCAAAAACCAAGCGCTGTGAAGCTTCCTGGGTGGCCATGGAGGTGGAGAGAAAATTGCCAGAGGAGTCCCTGCTGAAGAAAGCGAAGGAGAAGGGCTCCAAGGGGCCTCTTTGCTGCCTTTGAGGTCCTGGTAGAGGGCTAAATATTGTGAAGCCCCCTTTTCCACCTTGTGCCCTCAAGAGATGTTGGGATTGGCCTTTGAAGTCCAGGCTTCAAAGGTGCAGCAGCACTACGTAAGAATGGAGAGCAGAATTTGGAATCTTTCCTCCCTTTGTACGGACTGAGAGCTGGATCCTCCCCCTCAACTCTGCTTTCAGAGAGGCCTGTTGTGCCTCCTTAGAATCCTCTTAGAAGGCTCTTCCTTAGACTGGAAGGTATCTTAGAGTTCTTCTAGTCCATCCCATGCGGTAGGCAGGAATTCCAAGATCATCCCAGGTAAATGGCTCTCCAACCTTTGCTTGAACCCCCCCCCCCAAGGTGGAGCCTTCCCAGTGAGCCCAAAAGCCAAAGGAATGTTGCCAGGTGGACAAGACCCTGGGCCTCTTCTTCAAAGACACCCTTGTGCCTGCTGCGCCCCTCCTTGTAGAGTTGGGTCTGTTCCTTTCTATGGGACTGCCTGTATTTCTACTCAGACATTCTTGGAGTGGCTTGCTCTGGGAGGGAGGGAGGGAGGGAGGGAGGGTCTCCAGGGCTGCTGTTTAATGCGGTCTTTGATATCCTCTTCCCATTTAATGGAATATTTCATGGATTTAATGGATAGCCCAAAGCCCAAAGCAGTGAGGCTTAGTTGTCCCGTTAAAGCTAGTTGCTCCTGTAAGGGATTACAATTCTGGCAGTTGCATTGACTTTTAGCATGGCAGTTGGGAGGAAGAGGAGGAGGAGGAGGAGGGGGAGGGTCCCACTGGAAGGAAGAGTTGGGACCACGTAAATAACATTCTTTGGAAGAGAAACTAAACTTCGTTCCAGCTTTGCTTTTGGGGATTCTTTGGGTGCTTTTGCAGTTTTCAACCTTTGGCATAATTTATCTTCTGCTTGATATGGAATAGGGGAAGGGGCTTTAGGTGGCATCCTAAGGCTTTTGGGTCTCCAGCCTATCACTGTAGCCCTACTGGCTTAAAGCCTGTAAACTTAATCTTTTAAATGATACATGAGAAGCCTGGCTGCTTGCACAGACATTGGTTGTGGAGCAATGTGGAGCCATGAAGACACCTGAGCTTCAGTCAAGAAACCTGGGACCTTATTCTCAGGATGAGGGTGAAGAATACTGTCCCTTTCCATTCCTGTCCTTCCTTTCTAGGCAGCCCAAGCCTTCTAAGAGTCACACAGAATTGCTAGCAAATGTAGCTGTGCCAGTTGCTCAAGCTCTGGTCTCTTACTGATCATAGGTCACACACCACATTAAGTCACAATGCGGTTTCTTTGGTTTGAGGTTACTGTATTGTGGCAACCTGGATATTGATGCTGCTATTGCTTGTAAATCAAGGTTGAAGGCTTAACATGTTGCAAAACAGGTTGTAGCTTTGTAATACATTTGTTAATACAAACCACAACTTCACATGCTGTGTATATACAACCCCTGCGTTGTGGTTTCTGCGGGTGGGAGCTGGGTGGGTGGGTGGCCTTGCGGGGTAACCAGATGGTGCTCGACCCCTTTCAATGTATGAGTCTTAATCTCCTGCTTGGTTGCCAGGGGAATCGAAGCATTTTTTGTAAGCATAAAAAGTGCCCACTGAGTTCTCACCACACAGCCGCACCATCAATTCTAGCCCAAAGTCGTGTCTGACAACGAACAAGGGAAGGGACAGGAGATTAGGAGTAAGAGGCCCAGGGGGCAAAAAAGCTCCTTGCAATAAAGAGTTCTTGCTCATTTTTTGTGGGTGGGGGGTTGTATTTGATTGGGGCCGTGCCCAGGAATGCCATCTGTGTGATATTTTGTGCTGGATTTAAAGAGGAGCAAACCCTGGTCCCCTTTTCCTTTCTCAATCAGCTCAGAGCAGGTTTCTCAACCTTGCTGGCTGGGGATCGTGGGCACCAGTGCCGGCTGAGGGAGTCCTGCTTCGGCTGGGCTGCTTTGACGGAAGCCCACTTTCTTTTGAGAAGCTCCCTTTGAAGGTGGCTTCGGCCTCAGCACTTCCCAAGAGCGTTGCCATCCCTCTGCTAGACTTCTGTTTTGGCAAGCGGTGAGTCTGGTTTGTGTGGGTTATTACTTCTGCTTGGGCTGTTTTGTGCCTGTGAGCGGCCGGTGAGGCAATGCTGGGTCTCCCCACACCCAGTCCTTAAGCGCTCTTCTTCCCACAGGTCCCCACAGCCCCAGTCTTCCCAGGTACGAGGCCAAAGGCTTTGCACGGGTGTGGTGGTTTCGTGTCAAATTCCCACTGAAATTCTCTTTCCTGTTCCATGGCTGGCAGATAGAAACAGAACTGAAATCCTTATTATTCCTTAAAAATAATCAGGAAAACAAGATTATCCTGAAAATCCAGACATTTTAAATGCTGGCTGACGATGATAGCAAAGGAAAAGAGACGCATCACACAGCCGCTGATCTGGTTAGATAGTTTCAGACTTGCTTTTCCAGACGACCAACCTGCATCCTTGCCTCGCCTTTAAAAGAAAGGAAGAGAAGAAAAGGAGCTTTAGTGGATCCGGGGCTTTCATGGACTGAGAAGGGAAGTGAGCGATCCGGGTGCTAAATAATTTTACACCTGCAAGATGAATCCCAGCAAATTGATTTCAGGATTGTAGTCTTTCAGCTGAGCTTCTGGAGATATCTCATTTTTTAAAAAATCCACGGTTTTATCAGAGAGCGTTAGCGGCTGCTGTTGTTATTTTCCTGGGGCTCTGTGAAAACGAGGGTACCCGTAACTCCTGAGTAGACTCACAGTGGGGCCTGTAGCTGCCCTCACAGGGGAAGAAATTTTGCCGACAATCCCACAGATGTTATTGGAAATAATTGGGGGAGGGGAATGGGGGGGGCTTGTGAATGTACAGAATCCCTGTAGCAAACAGGTCCTGAGCACAGCTCCTGACTTTCAGGCAAGGAAGAGCGGGTTGCCAGGGGTCACAGCTGACAATCGTTTTGAAGAATCCGGGTGTGGGGCGTGGGGGCTGCAAATAGAATCAAAAAATTCAAAATGGCAGCCACGTCTGTTTGCTTCACAGCCTGCCCCCTTTTGTACGGATTGCAGTGGATGGAAAAAGGGTGGAACTCTGTGTGCTCAGACTCATTTGGGTGTGTCTGTCTGTCTGTCTGTCTGTCTGTCTACAGGTAGTCAATTTAGCAACCATTCATATAGTGACTGAAGTTACCTTACCACAGCACTGAGAAAAGTGTCCTCACACTTAAAACCATTGCAACGTCCACACAGTCATGTGATGAAAATTTGGGTGCCTGGCGACTGCATGTATTTATGACGGTTGCAGCATCCTCGGGTCCTGTGGCCATCGCCTGCCACCTTCCCAGCTGGTTCCCCACAAGCAAAATCAATGGGAGAAGCCAGATTTGCCTAATGAATCACTTGACTGCGATGATTCGCTTAACAACTATGGCAAAAAAGGTCATAAAATTGAGCACGACTCACTTAGCAAAGGAACCAAATTGTGGTTGTAAGTAGAGACTACTTGTATACACAGGCACACATATCCTCCACACTCCATCTGCTCAGGTTTAGCGCATTCCCAAGGGATCTGCTCCTGAAACGCATTGTGTCTCCTGCTGATCCTCCCAGGCCTTGTGGCTGGGTGCTCACACTTCAGGTGGTCGCAGAGCTTCAGGTAAAGAGACCTTTGCGTTTGTTGCTGCAGAAGTGCCCGGGTTTTGCAGTGTGACCATTGATGGAGCTGCTTGGCTTGTTCTTTGTATCCTGCACTCTGCATTAAGCCATGATTTCTTAAACATGATTCGTTGAATGGCTACCATTGATTGGAATGTGGTGTGCCTTAAACCTTGGGTTTTTACTACAACGGGTTGCACAACATGCCAACCCAAACCCAAGTAAGTGACACGGTGGCACAGCCGAGATGATGACGATGACGATGATGGGCACTTTATTGCAGTATGTGAGGTTCAGGACTCCACTTCCCCAAGGAGCTTCCTGGATGTCTTTGAACGGCCACTTTCTCTCTGTTCCACTCAGGGACCATAAACCGTCCCTTTATTTCAGAAAACTGCCCTTTGTTTTTTTTTTTACAAAACTCAATATTGTCCTTTGTTTTGGTCATTTTTACCATACAAATGGTATGCAGTGGCTCAGTGGCTAAGGCGCTGAGCTTGTCAATCAGAAAGTTTGGCAGTTCAGCAATTCGAATCCCTAGCACTGCATAACGGAGTGAGCTCCCGTTACCTGTCCCAGCTTCTGCCAACCTAGCACTTCAAAAGCATGTAAAAATGCAAGTAGAAAAATAGGAACCACCTTTGGTGGGAAGGTAACAGCACTCCGTGCACCTTCGGCATTTAGTCATGCCGGCCACATGACCACTGAGACGTCTTTGGACAGCGCTGGCTCTTCCGTTTTGGAGCGGAGATGAGCACCACCCCCTAGAGTCGGGAACGACTAGCACATACATGCAAGGGGAACCTTTACCTTTACTTTACCATACAAATAGTAACATTTAATGCATAGTCTTTCATATTTGTATGAAAATTATGCAAATTGATTTGTCTTTTAAAAATTAATTTACATATTGTTTTGCTTTAGATATTTTTTATAGAATATGGCTTTATGACAACCAAGTTTTTCTTGGTTTTGCTTTTGAATTTTCCTTGGCAAAACAAAGTTATAAAAAACAAACATTTTGTTTTATTCTTTTGACTCTCTTTCAGATTTGCTTGCTTTTCAGGTTTGTTCTTTATTTTTTCCAAGATAATGTGGTCACCATAAATTTGCCCCACAAATCTGCTGTTCAGATAAAATGAGAGGAGTCCCCCACATATCCTTTCTTGAGCCATTAGGGAAAGTTAGAAATGAAACAAAAAATAATTAGTTCCCATAGAAGAGGCATTTTGTCAATAGGCTGGTATTTCATCCATTTGGCTGCTTCATTTGGGAGTAAGAGAATGTCAGTTGGTTAACCTTAATGTTTTAGTAAGTTTTGTTGTTGTTAGTTGCGAAGTCATGTCCGACCCACTGCGACCCCATGGACAACACTCCCCCAGGTCTTCCTGTCCTCTACCATCCTCTGGAGTCAATTTAAGCTCATGCTGACTGCTTCAGTGACTCCATTCAGCCACCTCATTCTCTGTCATCCCCTTCTTCTTTTGCCCTCCATCTTTCCCAGCATGAGGCTCTTCTCCAGTGAGTCCTTCCTCCTTCTCATTAGGTGGCCAAAGTGTTTGAGTTTCCTCTTCAGGATCTGGCCTTCTAAAAAGCAGTCAGGGTTAATCTCCTCTAGGACTGACCGGTTGGATCGCCTTGCAGTCCAAGGGACTCAATGCAGGAGTCTTCTCCAGCACCAGAGTTCAAAGGCCTCCATTCTTTGGCGCTCAGCCTTTCTTATGGTCCAACCTTCGGAGCCATCCATTGCAACTGGGAAAACCGTAGCCTTGACCATACGCACTTTTGTTGGCAGAGTGATGTCTGTGTTTTTTAATATGCTGCCTAGAGTTGCCATAGCTTTCCTCCCCAGGAGCAAGCGTCTTTTAATTTTTTGGCTGCAGTCCCCATCTGCGGTGATCTTGGAGCCCAGGAAAATAAAATCTGTCGCTACCTCCATTTCTTCCCCATTTATTTGCCAGTAATTGAGAGGGCCATATGCCATGATCTTAATTTTCGTAATGTTGAGTTTGAAGCCAACTTTTGCACTCTCCTTCTTCACTCGCATCCAGAGGCTCTTTAGTTCCTCTTCACTTTCTGCCATTAGAGTGGCAGCATCTGCATACCTGAGGAGGTTGTTGATATTTCTCCCGGCAATCTTAATTCCAATATTTGATTCATCTAGCCCCGCCTTTCTCATGATGTGCTCTGCATATAAGTTAAATAGGCAGGGTGACAGTATACAGCCTTGCTGGACTCCTTTCCCAGTTTTGAACCAATCAGTGGTTCCGTGTCCGGTTCTCACTGTTGCTTCTTGACATATAGGTTTCTCAAGAGATAAATAAGATGGTCTGGTACTCCCATCTCTTTAAGAACTTGCCACAATTTGTTGTGATCCACACAATCAAAGGCTTTAGCACAGTCAATGAAGCAGATCTTTTTCTGGAACTCCCTAACTTTCTCCATGATCCAGTGTATGTTGGCAATTTGATCTTTAGTTCCTCTGCCTCTTCAAAGTCCTGCCTGTGCTTGTGGTAGTTCTCGATCCACATACTGCTGGAGCCTAGCTTGTAGGATTTTGAGCATAACTTTACTAGCATGTGAAATGAGTGCAATGATGCAGTAGTTTGAACATTCTTTGGCATTGCCCTTCTTTGGAATTGGAATGTAAACTGACCTTTTCCAATCCTGTGGCCACTGTTGAGTTTTCCAAAATTGCTGGCAAATTGAGTGTAGCACTTTTACTGCATCGTCTTTTAAGATTTTGAATAGCTCAGCTGGAATACTTTCACGTCCACTAGCTGTGTTGTTGCTCAGATTTTCTAAGGCCCATTTGACTTCACATTCTAGGATGCCTGGCTCGAGGTCAATGACCTCCTCATCGTGGTTATCGGGGACGTTAAGCTCGTTCTTGTATAGTTCTTCTCCCGTGTAATTTTGCCATCTCTTCTTAATCTCTTCTGCCTCTGTTAGGTCCCTGCCATTTTGGTCACCTGATGGTCATCTGAATTAAATTATCCATTCTTGTCCATTTTACTTAGCTGATTCCTAAGACATTGATATTCAGTCTTGTCACCTCTTGTTTGACCACGTCCAGCTTGCCTTGATTCGTGGATCTTACATTCCAGGTTCCTAAGGAATATAGATCTTTATAGCATCGGACTTTCCTTTCACCACCAGATGCATCCACAGCTGAGTGCCCTTTTGGCTTTGGCTTCACTCTTTCTGGAGTTACTAGTACTAGCCCTCTGCTCTTCCCCAGTAGTATATTGGACACCTCCCGACCTGAGGGGCTCATCTTCCAGCGTGGTATCTTTCTGCCTTTTGGTACTGTCCATGGGGTTTTCATGGCACGGATACTGGAGTGGGTTGCCATTTCCTTCTCCAGTGGATCACGTTTCGTCAGATTTTCTCTGTGCTATGGACCTGTTGGTCTTGGGTGGTCCTGCACGGCGTAGCTCATAGCTTCATTGAGCTACGCAAGCCCCTTCGCCATGACAAGGCAGTAATCCATGAAGGGGCTTAGTAAGTTACCTGATAGCTATATCTGTGATTCCATACTTACTTAAAGAACATAGCAAGACTCTTTTCACAATGCTCTAGAACATCTTTCTCTTTCTGCATGTGTTTGTTTGTGCATGTGTGTCTGTGGGAGACAGAGAAGAGGAAGTGGGGGAGAAATCCTGCATTGCCTGTTTGGTGTCTACTGGAGTGTGAAATGGGACCAGGGCTTCCAAAACTAAACACAATGCAAGATTCTTCTCTCCATGACTATTTTCTGGGCAGTTGGATGCAGAAAACTGTTTTCTTAGACTGATCGAAACTGGTTCCCTTTTCATCCCAAGTCATGTGGTTGTGCATACTTCTTAAATGATTTGGAAGAAGTTTTTTGGACTCTGAAAATGAGTACCTCTGCTTTTGATGAAAGTAGCTGCAATTTTTCAGGTTTATGCATAAACCTGAAAGAAGATGCAGTTGTTTTAAAAAGCTGAATTGTTAAAACACCATTTAAAACAGCTGCATGTCTTTTCAAGCTTGAGAGGTTGCCAGAGATAACAATGCAGTTGGTGTGAAAAGACTTCTATCCGCCTCCTGCAAGTGTTCCTTTCAAGACAGTTCGGGCTGAGAGCATCTCCATTTCTCTCTCTCTGACGCAAACATGCACATACACATTCGAGAGCTATGTCCAGTCAGTTGGTCCATTGCTTCTTCTTTGCCTCTGGACCACAGCCCTGAAGGAGGTGTTTATTCGGTCCCTCTGAATTAGGCAGTGAGAAAAAAATTGCTCTCTACTGAAGCATGTTTGGAACAAAACTTTGGTGGACCTGTAACTGGAGTTTTTATTTATGGAAATGGGCCAATTCAGAGGACCCAGGCAGGTGTTTGGGGCACACGAGGAAAGCGCTTTCCTCCTCCTCCTCCTTAGTTTTGAGCTTCTGACAGGTTGGTTTCTGTGAGATGTAGATTTGCTGCACAAAGAATATTGACTTTCTCCAACTCCATTTCCTCTTGTCCTGACTGGAAGTGATTCAAACAGTGCTGGGGCCCCTATGGAGGTGTCACCAGGCTGTGTTTCTTACCAATCAGATGATTCTGTAAATGATGCAAGCCACCCTGAGGACTCCTCCCAGTGATGGGGGCAAGAGTACAGTTGAGGGACTCAGGACATCTGCTGCAGAATTGACTGCTCCATTGTCACCCAAGTCGGGAGCTGTGCTCAGCCCAGCCGAATTTCCCCTCCCTCCCATGCAGCTTCTGCTTATTTGCTGGAGATCTGGACAGTCCTGTTCCAGGCTGCTGAGCTGTGACACTTTAGGGACATTATTTATTTACACTTTCTGCAAATGAAATGTGTTCTTCTAGTTTCTGTTTCCTGTTTTCCCACAGCACAGAGCTTGCATCCTGTTAAGAAACCTTTGGAGTCTGCCACTAAATTGCAAAGAAAGGCAGGGACTGAAGATTGCTCACAAGTAGAGTTTTCTTTCTGTCTTCCACCCACAATTTCTTCTTCTAGCACACAGCAATTCAGTTTGTGGGTCCCTGAGCCAAATGGCCTGGTGGGGGTGCCCAGATCATTCTTCAATGAGCAGATTTTGGAATAAAGGCTAGCAGGGGTCGGTGATGGACGTGGGAAAGGAAACTTTTCTTATCAGAGCAGGGAACTGGGGAGACCTTCGAAGGTAGGAGAGCTAATCTATGGATGCAGCATTTATTGATCATCCTAGCAAAATGGCTGAAAGAAATCAAAGTCCAGCATTACATGATTTAAAATAATATTGGCCACTAATAGAGCAGCATTGGCAAAGAGTCAAGATTATAAAAACACTAAAGCATATTTCATCATTGACAACACCAGAGCAGAATTTAGCCACTGTCATGCTAATAATTGAGGTGATTTGCTAATAATCATGCAATTACAAATGTATAATTTCACTAATTCTTTGTGGCTCCTCCTCTGTTTGGTTTAGAAAGCAAATAAGGGCAGTTGTCCTACAAAAGGGGCAGTGGTCTTCGCGTGGTCAGATCCATTCTGGGCTGGGTTATTTCCTTCCTAGACATAGGGAGGGCAGGGCCTTGGGTCAAGGTGGGAAGAAAGATGTTTGAAGCAGGCACAGACCATTATATAATGGCTAGTCATTTCCCAGGACAGCAGAGGAGGTCCAGTGAGGTCTTCCTGGTGGGCAGGGCCACCTGTTGACTTCATCTCTAGCCTGCCTGATTGCCTCCTTCATCCTTCAATCCAAATTATCCTGAATCCTGCAGCCTCGAAGCTATTTCTCAATCCCCCCCCAACCCCCCCCCAACCCAAATCCCCAAATACTGACTTCATGGAGTGGCACAAATAATCTGGAATTTCCCTCTCTCTTCTTTTCTTTCTAATTCCAGGATAAAAGTTCCACACATGCTTTAAAAACTGTTCATATCTGCAGTCGTCACATTCATTGCTTTTCTTGGATGGTAAATACTGTTTATCTGGGGGGGGGGGGATTTCTTTTGTTCCCTGGTTTTGGAAGATTCCAGACCCAATAGTTGAGGTCCCTCCAAATATAAGCATATTTGCCACCTCTTATTAGCCGTGCCTTTTTTCATTTGCCTGTTGATTCCCCCCTCTCCCCCGTCTATTAATAAGCCCCTTATATTTGTTTGTTTGTTCTGAACCTTTGTTCCAGCAATGCTTGGTTTCTTCATACTGAGCAAGTTTTGCAAAAGCAACTCCCGGTTTTGTTACAGTTCTAGTTAACGGACTGTGTGAATGCGTCCTCTGAGATTTAGGATTAGGTCAAAGATACCCAACATGGGCCTGCCTGGCATAATGAGAGCCTTTGTACCTTACAAAACAACTGTTGAGAAAAGAGTTTCAGCAGAAAACACTCTTTTTAATAGAAGGCAGATTTGGAGGGAGGGTTGATAACATTTCTATGGAACCCCAGTAGGTGCACTCCAAATTTTCTAAGTCATCCATGATAACGATGGACTTGTCCCATCCTGAAATGGTCCATCAAAGTGGTATAGTCCCTTCGCAGAAAGACCTTTGCAAGCCTCCAGGCCCAGCTCTTCCCCAGAGAAGTTTGGGGTATTTTATGTGGAATTATCTTTTCCTTGGTGGTCAAAGAATGTGTGGCCCTTCAAACACTCTGTTCACCGAACCCTCTGAGGTATTAAATGCCCCTTTGATTAAAGTTTTGGAAAGCTTTTTCTTTGAGGCACCATCTTGCTTAGAATGGGACAGTGTAGTAGTCAGACAGGAGCCAAATGACAAAAAAAACCAAAACCACCTTCTGCTTCCCCCCTCCCCTTTGCTGTGGGGGCTCTAGTAGCAGGGTGATGTTTGGGTGGAGTCTAAGCTTCGTGTTGTTGTCTGGGGTTCTCCCCACCCCCCACCCCAATAACTAGTAGCACAAGAAATGGCTCATCCAGGTCTCTGACACAGGGCAGATACCCGAGGTGGGCTGCCAAATTTTCTACCCCTGGTTTGGGTGGGCTTGCGCTTGCACGCAATGCTTGTGCACATGCGCAGAAGCACCCGGGCGGGTGGGCAGAGCCTCCCGCCACTGTTACTACCAATTCACCCGATCCAGGCCAAACCGGGAGCAACCCACCTCTGGCAGACACGCAGGACCAGCCAGCCTGGCACATCTGGCAGTTGAAGGGCTGCATTTTGGCACTTGAGCAATTTTTGGAAACGGAATCGGGCCCTCAACATGAGCTTTGTTATGTCAGAGCACCAGATCTGACTTTGTGTGGCATAGAAGTGAACCCAGGCTGCGTCTGCAGGTGTCCTGGTGGCTCAAGAAACAAGTGAGAGAAGGGAAGAGACAACTAAGCCCAAGTGACTAATTTAGGGTGACATATTCAGAGTTCCCCAGGGAGATTCCAAAATGAAATCAAGACAAGATGTGATATTGGAAGGCCTGTGGTTTCCCTCTGACAATTACTAAGAAGGCTTGAAGTAGATAAAAAGATTTTTGATTCGGATCACTCTGACTGAATTTGAAACCATTTAATGAGCAAATAATGAATGGCACGTTGTTGCTAAAGTTAAAATGCTTATTGAGATTTTCAGCAGAATGGGCTAAAAACTTTGGTTATAACATGCAAATAGGACAAATGGAGAATATATGGATGAAAGGACTGAATTATATTCTGTTACAATCTTAAAGGTAATTTTTATAAAATGATATATTGTTGGTATTTCTCACAGGAAAATTTGCCTAAAACACTTCAAATTTATGCTAGAAATATGAACAAGAGGGAACTTTTGAAATCATGTTTGGTGAACATGTAAAAAAAGCTTAAAAGAATTGGATCCAAATACATACAGTAATTCAGAAGATTTAAAAAACCAATGTGCAACTGAAGTCAGAGGAGCTTCTTTTGGGATTGATAAAAACTTGTCCCCCCCCCTCCTTTCCCCCTTTTCCCCCCCTCCCCCCCTTTCCTTTAAAAGCCTAACAGTAGATTTCAACACAAACCCTGGTTTGCTGATTGGCAAGCAGGTCTCGGGGTTCTAGGCAGGGCGATTCTCTGAACTGCCAAGGGTGAGAGTTCAGCCTTGAGTGCCCGCTCAGGCTAGGCTGCCGGACCTCTTCTGTGGTCCTCCGACTTTGTCAACCTGAAGGGCCTTCAAGAAGGGGGTGGAATTTGTTCGTTGTCATGAAGCTGGCTGCTCTTTGGGGTTCTGTCGTGCGCATGTTTGCTGGACAGCTGCTCTCTTCCGAGAACCCGGAAGAGCATTGTTTGCCGCATGCATGCGTGCGTGCTGGACCACACGTACCGGACCAGCTATCCAGCGCGCATGCAAACTCGGAAGAGCAGCTGGCAACGGTGCGTGTGCCCACAGAGAGGGCTCTACGTGTCACTTCTGGCACGCGTGCCCATCACAGCTATAAGCAGTTTGCTTCAACTTTATCTATTACTGAATTTAGAGAGTCACCCATGTTGTCAGCTGGCTTAGAACATTACAGACTACAGTTTGGTACATGAATTTCTACCACCTCCGACGTTTGGGTTTCTCTCTGCGCATGGTCTGTCTTTTAATTTTATAGGACTTCTGAATGACAGTAGACTTTTAATAGTGCAGACAGAATTTATTGTAATTCATAACTTCATATTATGATTTGTACCATGCTGGCCATGGTCCCTCATATTTATACGTCACTCAGAGCTACATGAGAATATGTCTGCCTGTTTGCCTGCCTGCCTGCCTGCCTGCCTGCCTTCTTTTTGTAATGTTTGAGTCCTCATTGAGTCCTGGGGACTGCCTGGACCAGTTCCTGCAGTTTTCTTGGCAACATTTCTAAAAGGGGTTTGTCCTTGCTTCCTCCTTCCTGGGGCTGAGGGACCGGCCCAAGGTCACCTGGCTGGTTTTTGTGCCTAAGGCAGGACTAGAATTCACAGTCTCCCTGGCTGCTAGCCTGGTGTCTCTAATCACAAGAGCAAATTGCTCTCGTGTGTCCTCTAAAAATCCATATGTGTGTCAGTATATAGAGATATGTGGCAGGAGGTGCTCTCCTCTCCCGGAGGGCTGTGAAGCAGTGGCACCGGCTGGTCACCGGAAGAGTCCCTGCAAGGAGGTTCAAGGCCTGGCCTGACTTTGTGGGCAGGTGGTTGGTGTTCGGCTGTCATTTTGTGTCACCGACTTTAAGAAATCTCTTTCTTTTTTGCTAAATGCTTTTGTTATGGGGATACATTTACCCCGAATGGCGACTCCTAGGGGATGTCTTTAAGGGGCTTCCTGGGTGGCCAGAGGGCCTGCGGTTTTTTCATCATCTACAGGAGGGTCTGCAGCCCTTTTGAGTTCCCAGCCACTGAAGATGCCTTGCGTAACTCTCTTCAAAAGGATTTTGCTTTGCCAAGTGATCAAAATCTTGTTTCTTTTATGCCTACAATTTCAGTTATGTCACTCTTATATCTGCAAAGCGGGCTAAATGTACTCTTGGTCTTAAATTTACTTTTGCTGACTTTGCTTTCCTTGCTCTTTTAAATTATGTTTGCTTTTAACAAGGTAACATATGGTTTGTGTTTTTCATTTTCTTTCTTCGTGTGCTTATCACTTGCAAATCTTCCCTGCCCCATTCACTAGGTAGGCTCTTCCTAATTTAATTGCCACCACACCCCTGTGCAGTTTCTTTAGAGGGAAACCAACAATGCAAAGCAGGCTTGGCAACACCCAATGTCAGCCAGCCCACAGCAATCTCCTCTCATAGAAAGTTCCCCAACAAGGAGTGGTGTTGGGAAATGTTAAACCGCCAGAATTCTGGGAAGTGGCAGCCCCGGCACGCCAGGAGGGCACCACATGGGAAACACTGTTCTCTCTAAACAACCGTGTGTGTGTAGATTTTCAGAGGTGGCCTGGGTTACTCTTACAGTAACTTGTTCAGTTCTTGTTAATTGGAGTAGAAGAGTCTGGAGCAAAGACCGTGATGAAGGAAAGGTTTGGTGTATTTTGGAGATCCTGCTGAGATAGTCTTCTCCAGCCTCCTTCCTTCCAGATGTGCTGGATTGTGGTTTCCATAACGTCCAGCTGGCTCTACCACTAGCCATGTGGAGTTGCCTTGCTTCCTTCCCCAGCATAAGACGTTTGCTGACCGAAAGGTGGCTCCCAATCCTTGGCAATTTCACAAAGGGCCAGTTGTGGTTTTTTTCATAGCCCTCCTGCAAGGTTGGTTCCAAAGCCAGAGCTCAGCCCTGGGCAGATGACTCTCTGAGCCTGCAGAGGGCCACCCCATAAGGGCATTCTGGACAGGTACCTTGTGTTTCCATCTTACGTAGCAAAAGTTGAGATTGTTTCCCCAAATGTGGGTCTGTTGTGCTTCACCTGAATGTGCATTTATCTATCATTTAGCCAGAGAAGCAGGTGGGGGTGGGGGGTGGGGGGGCTTTGAAGCTCAGAGCCTGATAGCAGTAACAATAGTTGCAGTGTTATCACCCCGTTTTTGTTATTTTAATCCAATCGCAATTGCTACTGATGCTGCTGTTGCACAAAAGCATCTCCCAGCCAGAGGAAATTAGACCCCTTTGACCCAAAGGCCCACCTCTTAAGGCAAACCTTGGTTAGATGTCACATGCAGAAAAAGAGGGCTGCTTTATCTGTGTTTACCTGCATTTCCAAACTGCTGTTTTGGGGAGGTCCTGCTATTATAGAGTGGGCAACATGCCTCCCAAGGAGAAAAAGGATGCTGTGGTTCTCATTGATTATACCTCCCACCAAACAGGCTCCGTTGAAGCCCACAAGTGGAACAGCAAAATCCCACGGAAGATGGTGCTTTGGTCGCTTTCATGCTCCTCCAGCTCTGGGAAGGACACGGCTTCTGCTTGCCCATCAGAACATTCTGCCTTTCTTACAACCTGCTGGAAATTCGAGTGCAGCAGGCAACCTCTGGTTTCTCCCAACAGCCCTGACCCCCTTTCTTCCTCCTGCAGACATTGTAAGCGAGGGAAGAGAGACAAAGGGAAAGTTTCAGGTTACTTTTTATCGGCCAGGGAGAGGAGTGCAGAGGCTTCAAATAATTGATGGTCCCCAAGTAAGATGAGCCAAGGGTGCTGCTGGACAGCTATGACGGGGGGGTCACTGAGTAAGCTGTGGTGCTTCAGTCAACCATCTGCTCTCCTCTTTCACAGGGGCTCTGGGCAAGGGGGATTCCTCCCAGCTTTCTTGCTCTGCGAGATCATGACGGTCTCAGCCTTGCTTTGAAGGGAGACAAAAGATTGCTTTGGATCTCTCCCCATGGTCCTCTCCGGAGAGGCATCTGCCCCTCCCTCCCTCCCTCCCTCCCTCCCTCCCTCCCTCCCGCGTACTGTTTCCATTGCACTTTCTAAGTGAGCAGAGTGTGTCTTATCCTTTGGCAGTGCTGCTCCCAGCTTACGGTGGGGAAGGTGAAACTCAGTCATCTGATGGCGAGATAGGCATCATATAAATGCTATAAAATAAGGGCAAAATATAAATTGTGCCTGTAGTTATAATTAAAAGTATTTGATGAAACATGGCTCTGCTGGGAAGAGCAGGTTGCATTAATTCCTCCTCTGCTCCTGAATTCTGGGTTGAGGGCCCTTGTGTCCAAGGCTCAGTTAAAGAAGACATTCTCCCAAGTTAATGAGTCATCTGATATCATCATCGCCAAAACCCAGCATCTCCTCAGCAGATGGCAAAAAGAAAATGGGGAAGGCTCTTTCTCTAATATATTTTGTGATATATTGGTTGCTGGTGAGAACAGGAAAATTATTGCAACCTCTTTCCTTTCTTAATAAAGCTTGCTAAAGAACTATGGCTGGACGCAGAATTACTTTTTATTTTAGGCAAATGAGAAGGAGTTGAAACAAAGGCATCCCTCTTCATCTTGGGCAAAGACCAAGCCTGCCCTTGAGAGCCAAACATCTCGTGAACTTCCTTTTCCCCAGGCTTCCCCATCAAGCATGGATGAAAGAGTCAGCCATTCCTCTGGTTGGGCCACTTGCATAGGAGGTCAGGCCAGTCCCCTTGGGTGCCAAAGAATTCACGCTGCAGAGGGACGCCTTAACCTCCCTAGTGGGTCCATTCCAATGGTTGGCTGTGGCAGGAAGGTCGGAGAAAGCCTTCAGATGTGCCAGACAGGAACACCGTCATTGGTGGGCAGGGTGGCCAGAGGCTACTCCCTGTCTCCACAACCCTGGTCATCTGCCGGACTCTACCCGTGTTCAAGTTCCTTCCATCGAGCTAAGTCCAAGGGGAGAGAATTGGAAGTTCTTGTATGATACCCAGTTGCCTGCCCTTTTCTATTATTCATTTACTCTATTTTTATCCCACTTTTCAGGCAATTCTCCTCTTTCCTACCAAGTATGAGTGTAAAAGGAGAGATGCAGGTCAAGCACACAGGCTTATGTTCAAGCTTTGCAAAGCAAGGGGTGGTGGGGAAAGAAGCCTGCCCCTCAAGCCATGATCATTCCGTCTTGCTGCCCCCTTGTTGATGCTCCTGCCGAAACAGTGGGGATGAAGGAGGCCAGGGGGTCCTGTGGTCTAGTAGCCCAGGGGGTTCTGCTTGGCGTGTCTGCCAACTGTTTCAGGACCTCCTTCTCGAGGCCCACTGCTGGGGCCAGATTGAGCTTTTCCTTCCTGTGCGGCTGCTTGGTGAGCATCCATTGGGCTACAGCGCCTTCACTCTTGCAAGCGCAGTCCTGGTAACAGGAAGCAGGCCCCGCTGTGAGACCGGCTTTTGTTCCCCACCTGCCTTTCAGCCCAGCAATCTTCAGGCACCAGAGAAGGACGGGGATGCTTGGATTCCTGGGCAAACAGCTGCTGTTCAGACACGAAGCAGCAACTGGCACCCAGGGCTGCTCTGGCAGTGAAGGCAGCTGATGGGGCGCTTGGAGGGTGCGCCTGGCTGCCTCTGTGGGGCCCTTGGAAAGACAAGAGCTTGGAAGGTGGTCTTGTTAATCTAGTCTGGTTGCCACTCCCGTCTCTTCCACGGGGAGGATTGTTTTCACGGGTGCACGTGCAACGCCTCCGTGCATTGTGTGTGCCGTTGTCCCATGGGTGCGAGTTGTTTCTCGCTCTTTGGGGAAGGACAGTCATGCTGTTTGCATAGCCTCACAGGCTCTTGTTTGGAATGATGACTAGGGCGTGATTGTATTTGTAATATCTTTTATCCTGCTTTGAAGTTCAAAAGAACACAATCCAAAGTGGCTAATGAAATATCAAAATATCATTCAGAGCTTGGCTTTCTACCAGAGCGTGTTTTCACAAGATGGAGAACTCAGATTTTGCACTTCAGAACTAAGTTGGATGCAAAAGAAGGCAGGTTCCCAACCTTCTCTGTGTTAAAGACAGAGAAGTTAGCATATGGCACGAAGAGGGGGGGGTGAGTGGGTCTCCTTCCCAGCTAGGAACATTCCCAGGTGAACTGGGCTTTGGGTAGGATTCTGGCTCAGGCGGAGAGAGTCTTGGTTGAGGCTTTGGTTTTTGTTTTCTCGAGGTCAGTGTTGGTTTGGACTTGGACCTGGGATTTAATGCCTGTTTTTAGGAGTGGGGGGCTTCTGATTGGAAATGCTGAAGGTAGGGGCTCTACAGCACACTCCTTCTTTGTTAGGGCCCTTCAGGGGAGGCTTGGAGTTGCAGTGCCAACATCTCTTCAGGGCCTTTGGTTAGGAAAGACTGATAGAAGTTGGTATTTCACCTCAGGGGAGGGTGTTGGCCCGTAGCTTTTCTTGCTTGATTCTGCTGTTAGTTGTTCTGGGACATGCATCTTTCTACAGCTGAGGTGTTTAAATTAAATTCAGTGGCTTGTTCACAAATCACAGCCATCCCTTGTTTAATGAAAGAACTGCACTTCATAGACTCCTAGGGCTGGAAGGGACCCTGGTCCAACCCTCTGCAGAAAGCAGAAGTCCTCCTATCATCCCAAGACAACCCTTCTCTTGAAGACCTCCAAGGATGGAGCACCCACAGCTCTGAGGGGGCAAACTCTCCCATGCTTAGCAGTTCTCACAGTCAAGAAATTCCTCCTTGTTTCCAGGCTGGATCCCCCTTTAATGAGATTCCACCCGTTGCTCCTTCTCCTGCGCTCTGGTGCTTGGGGGAACAAATCGACATCCTCTTCCCCAGGACAGCCCTTCAAGTACTGGAAGACGGCTGGCGTGTGAGCCTCAGGCAAACATACCTAGTTCCCTTAGCCTTTCATTGTACGTTTTAGCATCCAGACCCCTGATCGCCCGTGTTGCTCTTCTCCGCCCTCTTTCTGGAGCCTCAGCATCTTTTCTGTATCGGTGACCAGAACCAGATGCAGAATTCCAAGCGAGGCCTTGTTTATACAAGGCCAGCAGAGCAGTATTATTAGCAGGGTTCCCTTGATCTTGATAGTATCCCTCTGTGGATACAGCCCTGGACATAACTGGATTTACACCTGTTAAGTAAATAATAACAGTGGTTTGCAAACACTTGTGTAACAGGTTGAACCTTTATTCTTGAGCATGGAAGCCCATAGGAACCAGTGGGGCCTCAGGGCTTCCTCTCTGGTCTCCCGGCCTCCCTCCCTTCCTTGGTAACCCCTGAGTTTATTAGCTATCCCTGGGGCTAATTTTTGGACACTCCCTTTAACTTGCTTGCAAAATTCCCTGCCTCTTATTTGCCCAAAGTAGTTGAGGACCCTGCCGTAACTGAGAAACTGAACACACTGCATTATTAGCTGAGCACAAAGTGTAGGATAGCTACTTGGTTCATTAGAGTTAATGAAAGCCTTGTGTAATCACAGAGGGAAACAGAGAAGTTCACAAGAGGCTTTTCTACTCACCAATCATTCCCATTTCCATTTTGTAAACCCCCCCCCCCCAGTGTTTCCAGTTAGATTGGCAAGCATCATTTAAAACGGCAAATGCAGTTTTATGTCTGTACAGTAATAAAGCATGTCGCTAATCATATGGGGAACAACTTGCCTAGCACAGCTCAAAGACTTCATCCTGCTGTTTCTGTGCAAGAGCCTTTTCTATGTGCTCTCTAAATGTGCACGGTTGCTTCCCAGGCTTCTTGATGATGGCCACGCGAGCGAAGGGATTCTGGGAGCTGGTGTCCGTGGACCTCTGAAGGCACAGAGGTTGTCCAGAGAGAGACCCCACTCCACCACGTGTGATTCGTAGTACAGAGAGGCCGTGACGCCTCCTGTGAAGGGCAGTGAATGGGAGAAAGGGAGAGTGAGCGGAAGAGGAGGGGAGAAGTGGTGGTGGTGGGCATATTGTTCCCTCAAGGATCCAATGCCAAAGAGATGGCAAAACCTTGACTTTCCTCTAAACTATTTGAGGTTAAACATTGTAACATCAAATTATTTTAAAACAGAATTAACAGAGTTGGGAGGAATCTTGGAGGTCTTCTAGTCTAACCCCCTGCTCAAGGAGGAGACCCATTCTGGACAAATGGCGGTCCAGTCTTTAAGAGCCTCCAGTGGTGGAGCACCCACAACTTCTGGAGGGAAGCTGTTCCACTGGTTAATTTTTCTCACTGCCAGGAAATTTCTCCTTAGTTCTTGGTTGCTTCTCTCCCTAGTTAATTTTCCTCCATTGTTTCTTGCCTTGCCTTCAGGTGCTAGCTAAGGGGGTGGGTGGGTCCACGTAAGGATTCAGTGTTAGTTGGAAACTAGCTTTGGGCCCCCCCAGATCTCAGGTAAAAGCTGATCTATTTATGATTCAGCTGCAGTCTCCTGGAAGCAGTAGTTCCCCAATTGAACTGTGGCTTTCTGCAGCTTGTGGGTGATCTGTTGATGGACACCCCTGCCTCATCTGCTGCCCTTCCTCTGGCAGCTTCTTGGGCTTCTGGGCTTGCAAGTGGAAAGGGCTCTCTTTCAGCTCCCCTTTCTAGGAACTGTTGGGTTGTTAAATGACCAGGTAAGGGAAGGTAATATGAAAGGAGGCTGCAGGTGGGGTGAGGATGTTGGCAAATGGCTCTTCGTTTCCCCCCTTTTTTTTATTGTGGGGGGAGCGGTTTTCATTGCTGCAAGACCTGTGGCAGTTTGGACATTTTGCTCCTTTTGTTGGCATTTTGAAGTTGGCAGGATAAAGATGATCACAGATTGTTTTCCGATTGCTTTTGAGAACTTGAGTTGAGACAGCGCTTGTGCAAAAAGTCCCCAATTGCCAGCCTTTGACCCTGGATGTACATAAACTGCTGATGGAATATGGGGAACCTTCAGCCCAAATCTCCCAGGGCTGATGGGCTTTGCTTCCTTTTGGGAAGCAAATGGGAAGCTGCCATTGTAGTTTGCTCTGTATTGGGTGGACCGGTTGCTGTTTATAATACTGCACCAGATGGGTTGACTTGGGGGGGGAGACACCTTTCCAGACCCTCCCATTGGCCGGGATGCTGTGTCCCACTTCCTCATGGCCCGTGGGGATGAGCTCAGCAAGCAGGAGGGGAAGCTGCAGGCTGGGGTGTGAAAGGTGGCTCAGGCTGCAGAAGGTGGGAGGCCTTTCAGAAGGGACCCTCCCTGGGTTTCTGGAGAGGAAAAGGAAAGTGGGGGGGGGGGATATTTTCAGCCTTTGCAACATTCTATTAATGTAACCTTACAGTGAAGAGATACAATATGCTTCTTGTCTAGACTATCTCAAAGGGATAACCCACTTTGACTTATAATGGTGATATTCACAAATTGGCTAACACGTGATTTATTTTATCATGATTTGCTGAACAAGCCATGGTGGTTTGGATGAACATGTTTACAAGCCACAATATCTAGTTCATGCACCACATTAAGCCAACGTCACACAAACCAACAAGACTTAATACCATTCCTCAAACTGTTGTTTGTGGTGGTTCTGCCCGTTTAATGGCTTTAACCACAATTAATCTGTAGTTATTGATGTAGTTTTCCTGTCCGTGTTTTGCACATCATGGAAAGTGCCTGTTCCACTTCTTGGTTGGCCTCACGTCTCCCTGAGTGTCGAGGACACCTTAAGATTTGGATAAATGAAAACAGGTTTACTTTTAAGCATTACGTGCTTGGTGAATATTTCCTTTCAGGTGTCTGATAACTCTGCCTGATAACAGATGCCTTTCTTGGGAAAGGGATGCAGAAAAAATGCACCCCCTGCTCTGAGAGAGTAAATGTGCAAGGAGGTTTAGTAGAAACACCAAATGAGAGGAAGGATTTGGGGGGGGGGGGAGAAGTGGAAATGAGGAAAAGCCCCCCTCCCTCACATCCAGGGATCTGGGGAAAACATCTTCAGTTACCACTGCAAAGGCTGAGGATAATAAGAATTGTAGCCTCACACACAGAGAGGGCTTCCTGTTATGAATATCACACATGGTTAGTCTGTGACTTAACAGCTTCTCTTTCTCACCAAAGACCAGAGGGAGATGCTCCTTTTTTTCCTGGCCTGTCTGCACCCCGCTCCTTCCTGGTGCTTTTGAGGAATTCCTTGGGTGGAGCCTGGTTTAAAGCTTGGCTCCCCCCCCCCCCCATTGCCTTTCTCTCCAGCGGCATCCATTCCCCTGGACGCCCAAAGAAAGGCTGGGGAGCCTTTGGTGCACCTTTGTGTGTGACTTGGTTTGGGGGTGGGTGGGAGGGGAGGCATGGGGGAACCCGACACCTCCGGCTGGCTCACAGATGGGGCCACCCTAGGCTTCGCTGCTGCTTTACGTGGGGAAGAGGGAGGGGCGTGGGGGCAGGGTTGGCTGGGGACCAATGAGGCCTTTAAGCCCCATTTCATCAAATAAGGAAGCAGAGGGCCGGCCACGCCAGGAGGGAGGCTCTGCAGGGAGAGAGGGAGCAAAGGGCAGTCCGACCGGGTGCCTGGGATTCAGAGCTGGGCAGGCGGTGGCTTTGCCTCAGTCCTTTGGGCCATGGTGGCAGCTCCTTCCAGCTGAAAGAAAGAAATGAATACCGAGAAGTATCGGAAATTCCTGGACGGGCTCAACAACCTGAAAGGTAGGCCAGCCCTGCCTGGTGTGTGGAGAGCGGCAAGGGACGCAGCCAGCCAGCTCAGAATGGAACTGCCCCCCCCCACACACACACAGCAAGGAGGGTGGGTGCTCCTCCGTCCATTGGGAAGCTTGGCTGGTAGGCAGGTGTCCCCACCTTCCACTGAAGAGGCTTCAGACCTTTGGACCAGTGGCGAGAGTGGGAGGGAGGGCTCCCCTGCTGTTTCCTGGAAAGGCAGCTGGGCTGGGAGAGATGAGGGGTCCCAGCAGCCTCCGGTCCTCAGCTTTCCAGGCCAGGAGCAGAGGGCCCCCTGCCCTGTTCTGGCAACCCCAGTTTGGCATGAAAGAACTGGTCCTGCAAAAACCTTTCAGACTGTGTCCATCTTGTTTAGGCAGAGTTTGAACTCAGGGCCTGGGGACCCCTTGCCTCAGAAGAGGAAAAGGCTTCTTGGAAGAATTTCCTGCTTTCTGCCTGGAAAAGGGCTCTCAGAAGGGCTCCTCTTGGGTCAGCCCCGCAGAGAGCTGGGAGAAGCCTGGAGAACAAAAGAGGCCTGGTGCGCACAGCCCTTGTCCATTTTGGGAGGGGCTCGTGAAGCCCCCGGGGAGGGACGAAGCCGTCTAGATGGCAAGGAGCAGGTGCTTCGATTAAACCCGATCCGCCCGCATCCAAGTCATGACAGACTGAGATCCTGCCTTCTGCTCCAGAAACCATTCAGCCCCCGGCCCCATTTTTTCCTTCCCCGGAAGACCAGGAATGGGACGAAATATGCCAAGAGGCCTTGGATCAAGTTCTCCCTGGCCCCTTGCAGCTGGTGGGGAGTTCTGCCCCGCACAAACTGCCAATTTTGGTATGGGCAATGTGGTGCCCACTGGGGAATCGCTTGGCTGGCTCCTGGCCTTCCCCTGTCCCAAAGAGCTGATGAAGCTGGGCTCAAATTAAGCGCAATTGTGATTGGAGCCCCCGATTGAGCAGAGGAGATACTTGGTGAGTAGAAGTGCGGCTACCACCAGCCTCCTTCTTACAATCACTCATTGAGTTAGTAACCATTCAAATTAATCACAACGGCACTGAAAAATGTGATTTACACTTGCAACCGTTGCAACCTTCCCCACAGTCACATGGTCCAAATTCAGGTGGTTGGCAAGCGGCCCGCCTCTTTGCGCTGTGGTCGTTGTGAATACACGTGGCCCTCGTTTGTGACCTTCCCACGGGAGTTCCCTCAAGCAGACTCAGCGGGAAGCTGCACTCGCTTAATGACTTTGAGGTTCACTTCACAACTGCAGGGGCAGGAAAGGTCACAAAATCGAACCCTGCTCACTTAACTACCTTGCTTAGCAATGGGAACTCTGCTCCCAAATGGGGTCTTAAGTGGAGGACCCCCTGCCTTCCCTGAGGCCTCGTGGGCAGCGGGCTTCGTGTTTTCCGAACTGGGTCTGCTTCGCCCTCAGCTGCCACAGGGAAGGTTTTGGCTGGATGGTCTGGGACTCCTGGTCAGAGGCCGAGCGTCCATGTCCATGCAATAGTCCTGCCACCCATGCCAGCTTCATTGGAAGGAGCCTAAACTGGTGCGTGGAAGGTGCCACTTTGCACAGAACCTAAAAGGGTCTCTTTGCAGATTAAGCTCATGGGATGATTTGCCCTCCTCTCCCCCCCCCCCCGGATTTTGGGCTTATTGATAATCATTCTGATTTGTAAGCACCAGAGTTTGAAGCACATGAAGGATATTATTTATACTAAGTGTAATGCTATTTATTATGCTAAATTTTTTCACAAGCTTCAGAGCCCAAGACCTGAATGCCAGGTGTGCCAGGTGTTTTTGGTGTGTCCCGAGTGAACTCTTTCCTTCACATGGTTCTTAACATACTTCAGAACTGATCTGACCTGAATCAAATAGGATCCAGTTTAAATTAAACTCTGAAGGTCAAGATTTTTTTTAGTGTATATAAGCTGATTGCAAGGTCCTGGGTAGCAAAGGTGAACTTAAGTTAATTTAGCACCATGCCAAGAGCTGTCATTGACTTGCCCAACTTCCTCTTTCGTTTCTTCCTATCTGTTGTGCTGGGCTTGACTTAATTCCAGAAAAGAGGTCACGTGTCTTCATTTCTTACGATGGATTTCTATCTGCTGGTTCCTTAGACTCTCTCTCTCTCAAAGCGAAGTGCCCTAGTTAAGTGGAAGAGCTTGGCGAGAGGAAGAGAGGGATTGGGCCTCCGTCTGTCCCAGAGCTCTCTGTCTGCCTGTGCCGTCTGCAGCTGCTGCCCGGAGCCTCCGGTCTCAGCCCGCCTCGCCTGCAGCTGAGGGAGCCAAGCAACTGTGTGGAATTAAGGGCCCGAGGCTTGCGGGCATTCTTAGACCCCCCCCCTTGCAGCCATGGGTCAGGATTAGGACCAGGGACTGCCAGACAGCCGGATATTTTATTTCAGCATAAGAAGTGCCTTTAAGAAATGAAAAAATGCTAACTCTGTTGTCTTCTTCTGTCCTCCCTGAGACTCCTTCCTGAAGAGATCAAAGCTGTTGCTGAGGGTTGTGGTTTTTATTCTTAAGTGAGCCCCACGGGGGTTGCCTTCCATTTCTGTTCCTGCCCTCTGGAAATCCTCCTGGGGGCTTTCCAAGGCTGAAGGCCTGAGAGGCCCTTCTGGATTTCTAGTGGTGATGTCTTCAGAGGCGTTTGGGGTTCTGGAATCATAAACCTCAAATGAATTGTGGGGAGTTAAGGGATGTGAAGGGGCCTTTGTCAGAGTGAGTGCATTTCTAGGAGGAGGAAGCTGGATATTTCTGGGACGCTTGTTGATGTCTGTCTTTGTGGCTGTTTGGTGAGCCTTCCTCTCCCTCCGTTCCTTCTGTTGCCGTTGGGCCGCCTCCATCCTTGGCTGCCCTCTAAGGAAAGGCTCTTCTTGGAAGCTCTTGACCTGAAACGTCCAGCTCAAGGGAAGCAGTGAAGACCGCCTAAATTCAGCATTGGATTGGATGAGGCAGAATAAGATGACATTTAAACAGACAGAAAGGGCTGCACTTCAGTCTGTTTTGAATAACATTGCATTTTTTGCTGGAAAAGCAGGCGTGTCGGAATGACATGCTGTCTCCACTACAGTGTGGTCTACAAGAGGGAAAAGTGTCCCGAAGATCCGCCTCCCAAAGCAAAGGGCAGCATCTGGGTTGGTAGGTAGTGCAAGCTTGTTTGAAAGCAGGGTGGTGCAAGGCCTGGGGTCCCGTTCTGAATAATCCCACCTGGCTGTTGAGAGTTGCCAGAGAAGCCCCTCCTCCTAGGGACCAAGCCTGATTGGAGCAGAGCCCCCCCCCCCTCTGTTGCTTCCAGCCCACGGTGCCCCTTCCTGCCCTTCAGGAGGGGCAGGTCATTCTCAGCTTTCAATAGAATTAATCAATGGAGCTCTTTCACCAGCCGTTTTAATGTCAGATGATTTCCAGGGCCAAAGTTATTCTCAATTTTAAGGTTAGCTTTCCGTGTTCTTATATTGTTGGTTTTTTTTTTTACATTTTGTAATTTGTCGCACGTTCTTGCCAGAGAAAAAGGTGAGATATAAATCATGTAATAATGGACTCTGGAGGCTCATTTGCAAGGCCTTGCTGGGGGGAGCACAGACAGTTTTCCATATGAATTAGCGCGGGGAAGGAGTCAGCTTGGGCAGGACAGAACCTCCTGAGTTCAATCTGGAATCCTGCCTGAACAGCTCCCCCCCCCCCCTTAATCCAAGCTGCTTAAAGACTAGTGGTGGTTATTCAGTAGCAAGGAAATGGACCTTCAGCAAATGGTTCTGTGCTGGCCCTCGTAATGTTAGTCAAAGACCGTGATCTGATGTTTTAGATCCAGTTTTGGTCAAAGCCCATGCTAGTCAGACACCCCAACAACCCAAGTCGTGATTGCCTTGGATGCAGAATAGAATTCAGAATAACAGAGTTGGAAAGGGACCTGGGGGGTCTTCTAGTCCAACCTCCAGCCCAAGCAGGAGTCCAATATCATTCTGAATAAATGGCTGTCCAGTCTCTTCTTAAAAACTTCCAGTGGTGGGGCACCCACAACCTTTGAAGACAAACTGTCCCACCGGTTAATTGTTCTCACTGACAGGAAATTTCTTCTTACTTCTAGGTTGGATCTTTCTTTGATACGTTTTCCTTCCATTACTTTTTGCTGTGCTGCTCATACTTAAATGATTGTCCACTAGGACTCCTAGATTCCTCTCACAGTTACTGCTCTTGACTCACATACCACCTATTCTATGCATTTGGCCCTTTCTTGCCTAAATGTCAAGCCTTACTTTTTTGCTACTGAATTACTTTGCGTTGGATGGGGCCCAGTGTTCAAGGATGTGATTCCCTCAGCTTGCTCTCATCTGCAAATTTGATGAGTTCTCCTTCTGTCCCCTCATCTAAAAATCATTGATGAATATGTTGAAGAGTACTGGGCCGAAGACAGAATCTTGTGGTACTCCACTGCTTCCTTCCTTCCATACAGATGTAGTTCAGTGGTGGGTTTCAATTTATTTTACTACCGGTTTGCTCGTGCGCTTGCACAACACTTCTGTGCATGCGCAGAAGCATCCAGGCGAAGCCTCCCGCCGCCACCACTACAGGTACGCCCAATCCGAGGCGAACTGGCAGAAACGCACTTCTGATGTAGTTCCATTGAGAACTACACACTGGGTGTACGGTAGTTGGTCGGCCACTTTGAATCCATCTGTAGGTGATGCTGTCTATACCACATTCTTCTATCTTACCGAGGAGTATACTATGTCCACACCATTTTGCTAGTCCACTATTTTGGTCCATTAATTCAAAAGAATTAGCTTGGGAACCCCTGGGAGTTTTACATCACCACAAGCATGATCCAGAAGATACTGAAACACCTGAGAGAGACCAACTTGGGTCCCAGACAAGTTTTAGTTCCACTCAGCTGGACAGACACAGAAGTTGGGGAAGATTGTCTCCTGCACTGTTGTTACTTACAAAAACAGAGGGACCCATTTCCGAACGTTTTCTTTTTAGAAAGACAAAGCAACCACCATTCACACTCTCTAAAGTGGGGTGGGGTAAGTTTGGGTGGCTGCTTGGAATGGTTCTTAGTCCTCTGTCAAATTGGCTGACCTGTCTGGTCCAGAGGTACAAGGGCCAGTGAGTTGCTATGGGTAAAGGAATTTGGAGCTGGCCTTGGGGAAGAAGGAGACCATTAAGGCTTGATTACATGGTCCAGAGTTAGGGTACATTTTTGTTTAGCATAAGATGTAATAGAAACCTGGGTAGACTTTTAAGATTTTTTCTATAACAATAAAATATTACTTCTGCAGTGTCTGTTTCTTGACCTGTCCTGCACTGAAGAGTTGACACTGGTGGAATTTCAAAGTAGCCTGAGGAATAGGGAGATGGTGCTTTTGAGAAGGGCATATAGGTGTGTGTGTGTGTGGGGGGGTGATTTAGTCTCTTGCCTTAGGCTCTGGAGATTGATTGGAGAAACTTGTTGCTGGGGTAGGTCACCAAATTTCCATGAAAAATTTCCTGTTTCATCTTTCACAGCAACCATGATGGTGATTGATCTTGCATCTCTCCTAGGAGGAGTTTGATTGCTCCTTCATTGACAAGTGCAAGGGGATGAGCATTTGATTAAGAATTATTAATCCCTAATGTAGATTTTGTTTTCCTTGCTCTGTAGTCTAGATCTAGTAATTCCTTGACCAATAAAATACGTAAAGTTAAAACTTCTTGGAGATGGTTGTCATAAATACTAGACCATTTTCAGGATTCCAATCATTTACGAATGAGTCAAAACAGCATCTTGAATCATAACCCAATCTTCACCCTTTTGAATATTATTGTAACTTCTAGAAAAGGGGCAGAGTATGACATTTTTTGTCATCTCTCTCTCTCTCTCTCTCTCTCTCTCTCTCTCTCTCTCTCTCTCTCTCTCTCTCTCTCTCTCACACACACACACACACACACACACACACACACTCACACACACACTCACACACACACACTGAATGTGAATGTGCACAACAGGCTAAACAAGATGAAGTGGGATGGAATATTTTTTGGTTCAACGTGTGGTGAGATCAGCCTTCGCCTGTGTACTAGATTAGGACATTAAGCCATCATAGGGGATTATTGTTTGGGCTTGTTCTGTGGACATAGCAATTGTGGTTTGTTAATGTGTTTTAGATCTAGTATTTGTGAGCCATGTGTTGTGTGTCCAATACTGTGGAACCCGATGCTCTTGGTGGAGAGTCTGCCCTTCTCTCAGAAAACTTCTGACTGCTTTGTGTTTGCAGGCCTGCAGTTGCTTTGGTGTTCCCTTCACACAGACCTGGGCTTTTAGCAGGGTTGTTGCATTTGGCTTTCTGCTTCTAGGGCCATCCAAGTGGGCTTTTCAAGCTGGCAGGTGCTCTTTCCAATTTCTGGAGTTTGATCTTCTTCCATCCTGTGACGAAGCACAAAGCTCCCAGCTGGAGCCCCGGCTATCTTCTTGAGCTGAAACCTGCAGAGGAGAAAGCCATAAAATAATCTCAGCAGCGGGAAAGGCCTGAGCCCAGGCACCAGAGAGGTCCCTCCAATCTTATTCTTTTGGGGGTCATAATTCCACCCTTTGCCTCCCAGATCAAAAGGAGACCATCTGCCCCAGCTGTTTCCTGAAAGATGCTGGCAGGTGACACTGGAGGGCTGGCGGCAGGCAGGTGGATCACCCAAGCCAGATCCCTCGCTCCTTGGGGAGATCTCCCTGTTCTCCCGTTGGCAGCAGCTGCCGAAGCAGCAGAAACCGTGTCTGAGTGTAGGGATTCCTGACCCAAGATTCGCCTCCCTCTTTGGTCAGATCAATTAGCTCCCAGGATTATGTGCACAATTGCTGTTGCAGATACAGAGGCTCCCCCTCTCTGCATGATTTGAGGCGCTGGGGAATCTGCTTCCCAGGCCAGGCTCAGAAGTCGTCCTTGGTCAGGAATGAACCCAGGGAGTGCTGGAAAACTCAGAGGTCCAAGTGTCTGTGAGAAGAGCAGCAACAGGGCCATCAAGGGGGAGGAGGGGGTGGCTGGGTTGGGATAACAGGAAGCTGGATTCCCTAGATTCCAGGGGTTCCTAAGGCAACGGCAGCAGCTCCCCACTTTCTAGGTGCATTTTTTTCTTGACTGTTTTATGCTAAGCAAATCAGTGGCAGAAGTGCCGCCACCCCCCATTGGTGAAGAAGGTGCAGCAATTGTGCAATAGCACCTCCCCACCCCCACCCCTTTTGAGGTCCCAGATGCTGGAGTCCTGATTCCCAACTTCCAGACAAGTAAATTTCAACTCCCAGAATCCCCCAGCCAGTGTGGCCATGTTGCAGAATTCTGGGAATTGGTCCCCATGCCACAAGGTGCCAAGGTTGGGTGGCCCCCGAAAAGAGGCTCTGGCTGGATAGTTTCATTGAGTTAAGTTATGGCTTGTTGGTTGAACCAACATGGTTTACTTCACATACTGTGCTAACTCGTAAACTGTGGTTGACAAATGGCCGTGGCTGCTTCACGTCCCCCATGAAGCTGAATCCAAACACTCTGTGCTGTGACTCAGGCTAACGGGCGGCTATTCGTTATGCGCTCGCTTTTAAAAATGCCACGCATTCTCTAGCGAAGCAGGTCCTGCCTGTGGTGAAGGCCAGAAGCGTCTGGAAAGCGGCTTGGAGGCAGGTGGCAAAACTCTTCCGCTTTGCTCAAACCGCGTGAAGCCCCCAGTTGTCCCACCCACTTTGGACCTCGCTCTCCCCCATTTCCTCCGGAGGCGGGTCTTGCAGCAGACCCAGGTGGTGCTCGGGATAAAGGGCTGAAAAGGGAGCAGGGAGGCTGGGGGGAGGGGGGAATTGGCCCTTTGAATTTCTGCCCAGGAAAAATTTGGAACGTGCTTTTCCCCCGCCCCTCCCCCTCTCCCAAATGCATTCCAGTGTTTGTTTGGGGCACTTTGGCTTTTGGCTGCCCGTCATGTGATGATTTCCTTCAAGTGGATGCAGCTGAGCTGCCCAAGGTGTCTGCTCGCGATAAGCAGGCCTGGCGGGGAGATTTCTCGGAGCCCGCGAGGGGTGGAGGGATGGCCTCTTTCCTCCGGCCTCAGCTGCTTGGAAGCAGCTTCTGTTCTGCAGAGCTGCAGGAGCCATGTTGGCCCTACCTCGCAGGGTGGTTTTCCAAGGGATACGGAGACCATATAGCCACAAAGTCTGGGGAATTTTATCTGGATATTCCCTGCTCCTGTTTTGGTTCCGCAAACTGAGATCAGGCTCCATTTTGGCCACGGCACACAGCTGTCCCCGAGGCCACTCGGTGGGCCTTCCCACCCCTGTTGACTTGCAAAGTGCTGCTCAGTGGCCGTGGCTGGAGGGAGACGAGCACCAGGACCGCCTCCTGCGTGTTGTGGAAAAGGGCGACTCCTGCTGCAGGCCCTCCCTAAGGCCTTGGCCGGGAAATGCCAGGAGGCAGAGAGGAGAGCAGCTGGTCCAAGCCTCGGCTGTGTCGGTGCTGAGACCGGGAGGACAGGGGCCCCATGGCCTGAGCTCTCGGCCCAGAGCCACACTTTGCCTTCTGGCTGCCTGAGGCAAAAAGGGGACGCGCAGGAGGGGCTGATTGATGCTGCTTCCTCCCCCCCCCCCCAGCAAGCTGCTTCGGTTTTTTGCTTTCCTTCTGCTTGAAGTTTGTAATATGTAGCTGGGGTTTGATGTGATGTGTAGTAAGCATAATTTTAGATTGCTTTATTTTAGATTGCATATAGACTCTTATCGTCAATATTTTTATTGCAAAAGTCATTTTAATTTTGCTAAGTTATTATTTTTTTAAAAAGAAAGTTATTTCTGGAGCATTCCAGGACCCTGATTACACTCTTATGACGAGTCTTGCCTGGTTTAGTCTATGTCTCTCCCTTTTCCTTTTTTTCTCTCTTCTGGAATTTACTCCCTGCCTATTTTGGTTCACAGCTTGCTTGCCAGCTTCTGCCTCCTCAGAGCCTGATCCTTGTTGAGATCCTGTCTAAAGACTCTTGAAATGCAGTTAGAAGACCTGGCTTATTCAGATGGTATTTTCCTGTCCTGAGTGTCACATTCAGATGTAAGGGAGGACTGTCTCCAGCACTTCTTCATCCGAGATGCTTCCAGTTTCCCCAATTAAGGCTTTATACAACTGTCCACGTGAGAATTAGTTTGGTGCCAAAGTTTTAAAGTACAGGAAGCTGGGAGTTCTAGTTTTTCCTTAGGCGTGGAAATGGCTGGGTGACTTTGGGCCAGCCCCCCCAACACACATACACAGTCCAGCCCACTTTATAGGATTCTTGTAGATTGTGGTAAAATAAGAGGAGGAAACATTATGAACGTTGTCTTGTGTTGCACAAAACGAAGGCAAGACATAAGTCTAATAAATAAAAGTCTTATATATCTATTCTTTTCTACTAATTGCTTTTGAAGGAGAGTGAGAAAAGGGGGAAAGGTTTCAGAATAAAAACAGGGTCAAGTTCTGTATAATCTAGCGAGGTGATATTGTATATTAAACTTTGGATGCTCTGGAATCCAGGATCCCTCAAAGAGTTCGCTTATTCAGGTTAGGCATTTACTACAAGGTGTAGGGCAGGATGGGTTTCTACTGAAGACCCTGTTGGTTGTGTGATTGACAAGTGTTCGTTTGATCTGCTGGTCGACCCAAGCAGGTGCCTGGACTGCTCTGATGAGCAGGTGGGCAAAGGGCACTTCAGGGTTTAAAGGAAACCTCTCATTACCCTCCTCCTCCATGGAGCTGATTTTGTTAAAATGCTGCAACTTCATTCATTGCAGGACACCAGCTTTCAGAGAAGGCCAGTCACCTTGCTTTGTGCTGGCTGGTTGAGTTGAGGTAAACCACAGTTAGACGCAGTTTGGTGTAGTGGTTAAAGCACCAGGGTAGAAGCTGTGAGATCTAGTCCTGCCTTGCTCACAGAGACAGCTGGGTGGTCTTGGGCCAGTCACTCTCTCTCAGCCCTATGAAGAAGCAGGGGGCAATGGGAAGCCATTTCCAAAAGCCTTTGCCAAGAAAACTGTAGGGACACGTCCAGGCAATTGTCAAGAGTTAAAAACTGACTCAAAGAGACAAAAGCACCCCAAACAAAAACAGAACCTATCATAGGTTAACCATCATTGATTAAATAACTCAGATAATTTCACACAACATGTTAAAGGTTCAGTCATATTTTATAAGGCGCAGTGGCTGGGTTCAGGGATAGTGATGGGACATAGTGATATTTAGGAGGCTGTGTGTAGCCAGCCTCCAGGTTGCATCAGGCTGAATCTATGTCTCCTTGGGTTCCTCCATATTGTATATTGCAACACAGCTCTTTTTTTTTTGCTTCTTGAGGATTGTTGTTGAGGAAAGAGTTCCTTTACAGTCAAAATGGTATTTATATTTTATTTATTTATTTATTGATTGATTGATTGATTGATTTGATTTGATTTGTTAGCCGCTCCCTCTCCACAAGGGACTCGGGGCGGCATACAATAAATAAAAGCACATATATATATTACATTACACCGAGGAGGTAACAACCATTACAATACATAAAATAATAATAATGAGATTAGGAATTAAAATACCCCAGTTTAAAATTACTGATTTAAAAAGACTGTCAGGAGGAATAAGATGGAATTATGGTTGAGCCAGGCCAGATAATTGAAAAAGGTGGGTCTTGAGTTTTGAACGGAAGGAGCGGAGGTCGGTGGTAATCCTAATGTCGAGGGGGAGGTCATTCCAAAGGGCTGGGCCCATCACAGAGAAGGCCCTACTCCTGGGTGTCGCCCTCTGGCATTGTTTAGTGGACGGCACCCGGAGAAGTCCCTCTCTGTGAGAGCGGATTGGTCGTAGGGATGTATGGGGCAGGATGCGATCCCGCAGGTAGCTAGGTCCTGTGCCATGGAGCGCTTTGAAGATGGTAATCAAAACCTTGAAACGCACCCGATAGGCCACAGGAAGCCAGTGCAGCTCGCGCAGGAGAGGTGTTACATGGGAGTATCTAGTACTCCCCATAATCACCCGCGCGGCCGCATTCTGGACCAACTGTAGTCTTCGAGTGCATCTCAAGGGAAGCCCCATGTAGAGAGCATTGCAGTAGTCTAGGCGGGCCGTCACCAGCGCATGGGTGACTGTGCGTAAGGCATCCCGGTCCAATAGGGGGCGCAATTGGCGCACCAGGCGAACCTGGTGGAACGCCCCCCTTGCCACGGCTGTTACATGGTCATCCATGGACAGCCGGGCATCCAGGAGGACGCCCAAATTGCGCGCCCGCTCCATGGGGGCCAGTTGCTCGCCCCCAATGGCCAGAGATGGAAGCAACTGGTTGAACCGGGGGGCCGGAAGCCACAGCCACTCCGTCTTGGAGGGGTTGAGTTTGAGTCTGTTGTCACCCATCCAGACCCGTACGGCTTCCAAACACCGGGACATCATTTCGACGGCCTCGTTGGGGTGGTTCGGGGTGGAAATGTACAGCTGCGTATCATCAGCGTACAGATGATATCCCACTCCAAAACCACGAATGATCTCGCCCAGCGGCTTCATATATGTGTTGAACAGGAGAGGCGAGAAGACCGACCCCTGTGGCACCCCACAAGTGAGGGGGCTCAGGGTCGACCTCTGCTCCCCTGCCAACACACGTTGCGTCCGGCCGGAGAGGTAGGAGCCGAACCACCGTAGAACGGTGCCCCATTGCACCATTCTTTCCAACCCAACAGAATGTTACATCAAGAGGCTTTGGTTCCTTTCTTATCTGTCCAACTCCAAGAGAATGTCAAAACTGAACAACACGAGGGGACCAAATCCATGCACATCTTGCTTGCTTGGCATATGCCCAGGACATGTACTACTTCATCACCAACTCACTGTTGAGAAGGCTTAAGTTGTGTAGAAGATTTCCCATGCGGATGTTGTAGAGCCTTTGGAGGTTGGCAGGTAGCCTGGCACGCCTGCTATGGGGCTCCCCCTCCCCAAAATCTAGTCATTGGGCTTAGTACCTCTACGCCATTTTGGCTGTGTCTGTAAGGGAAACTGAACATTTGTATAACCCCTTCCCTCTCCCTTTTCCCTTCCCTTCCCCTCCCCTCCCCATCCCAGCTGGGAATAGGCCTACCAGGAGGTTGTTATTTCCATTAGTCAATCAGAATAGAGCTGGGAGGGACCTTGGAGCTCTTCTATTTTAACCCCTTGCACAACAGGGGACCCCGTATCAGGAGTGCCAAATTGGATTTCTTTGAGGGCTGAATCAGCATTGTAGTTCTCTGGAGACCGGAGTGGGGGGGGGTAGCAGGGGTGGTGGTGAAGACAGGACTGATGCCTCCTGCAGCACCTGCTGGCAAAAACGCCCCCCCCCCTGGCCTTGTTTTCGGCTTCCCCGGGCCACCAGCAGCACTGTGCCGGCCCAAAAAACACTGCGTAGAAGCCCCGCGAGGCCCATGCATGGCCCGTTTTCAGCCTCCCAGGCCTCCAGCAGCACTCTGCTGGTCCAAAATGGCCTGCTTGGGGGGGGGGCGCATGCAGCCCCCCCCCGACCCATTTGGCCAGCAGAGGCACTGTGGGCCAGTCCTTTGATATTTCCAGGCCAGCCCCACGGGCCAGATTTAAGCACCCGTGGGCCTTGAATTTGACACCCCTGCCCTATACCATTTCAGACAAGTGACTTTCCGGTCTCTTCTAAACCACCTCCAGTGCTGAAGCCCCCCCGGCTTCTGATAGCAAGCGCTTGCACTGGTTAATTGTCCTCCCTGTCAGGAAGTTTCTCCTGAATTCCTGGTTGCTTGGTTCTCTCCTTGATTCATGTCCCTCCATTGTTTCTCGTCCTGCCTTCTGGTGCTTTCGAAACCTCTTCATATAACTTCTTTCCAGCATTCTGTTGGGTTGGAAAGAATATAAATGCCATTCTGACTGAAACTCAGCACCCAACCGTGTTTTCCCGCTGTTGGGAAAAACCCAAGAGGAAGGGAGCTATCAGACCACAGACCTAAGTGGGTCAAATGTCCTTATTGTCCTCATTGCTACAAAGGTTTTTAATTAAAAAAGCAGCGCATTTGAAATGAAGGTTGAAATGCTGCAGAACAATGTCGCCTCATTCCATTTTTGCCAGGAATGCCTCCGAACTGCCCCATGGGCCCCTAAGCCAGGGGTAGGGAGGAACGGGGGCAGGTTTCCAGTCCTTCAGAGTCCCAGGGAGTGGGGGACTGTGGTACTGCTGGCTGTCCAGGCCAGCTCTCTCTGGGGGTGGGCATGCCTTCATCCCTCTCCGCAGCAGCAGAGCCCCCCCTTTCCACCTGGAGCCTGGCCTGGAGAGGCAGGGAGGGGAAAGGGCCAGGGGGCAGTGGCTCATGCCATGGCAAGGGGCCAAGCACCCCAGCCCATGGCTCCCCCCCCCTCAGCTTTATTGGTCCACCCATGGCCACAGTTGATCTGGCTCCAGAGTTGGGAATCCCTGGGCTGGGCTGAGGGGAACACCCACCTGTGCCCAGGCTGGGCGAGAGGGAGGTCAAGCAGGCATGCAAACCCCTTCCCAGCTTTCCCAGTTATGCTGACATAAGGCTTGCAGGGCAAATAGATGGGGATACTCACACACACACCGTCTCACACACACACACACCCCTACCTGCATATCCAGCTGCCAAAAGAAGAGTTCTTGAAAGAGTTGGAAGGGATTCCAGAAGCTGGGGTCACTCTGCCTTGTTTACGCTTGTTTACTCTCAGGTGGAGGGAGGGAGGGAGCCGGAAGAGCCTGGGAGAGTCTGCAGCCTTTTCTCCAAAGACCTGGGGAGGCGGGTTCAGTGGCAAGGGAGCTGCTAGCCAGGCCTCACCTGGCAGGCACTGGCTGAGCTGGGGCTGGGGTGCACTTCCAGGCCCAGAGCGTTTAGCTAAGACATCTGTGATGGCAACCCTGTGGGCTCTCCAGCCACTCTCCCCACACCTGCAGGCCTTCTCAGGTGCTGCTTTTGCACCATCCGAATGGGCTGTGGGTGCCCAACCAGGTTTGGGGTAGCAGTGGGTGGCCTGCCAGTCTGCATGAGGCCTATTCCCAAAATAGAGGCAGAAGGGACCAGGGTGCCAAAGAAGGCATTCCCACAAGAGGAGCCTCCTCCTCCTGTTGCCAAATAAGCGCTGGACTTGAGGTTAGAATAGCAGTCTAGAAGACAGAGCGGCTTTGGTCTGGCTGGCAAAAAAAAAGCCCTTTTCTCCCCACCATCCAATCTGCCTGCCCCTCCCAACTTTCTTTTCTCCCTCTGCCTCTGCCTCTGATCCACCGCCAGGGAGTGGGAGAAGGGAAGCCGCTCTGCATGCAGCTCCTGGGGGATTCCTTGGGGGCAGATGAAGGTTTGGACCTAGGGATCCCTCAGAAGAAGGGGGAGGGGGAAAGAAGCACCCACAGCAGCTGCCTGGGCAATTCGGACGTGGGAGCCAATCTCCCAGCTTCTTCCTTTCATTTCCTTTTAAAGGATAAATGAGTGACACAAACTAAGAAAAATACAAAAAGTAGAGGAAGGGAGATGCCAGTCTTCCAGACAATTTCAATAACTTAACACTTTCCTTGATATGTCAATAAAATAAAATAACTTTCCCCCCATATTTCACCCCTTATCAATAATCAGATTGTAAAAATCATCATTCAGTCCTAATTGGCAACAGTCTATTAAGAGTTATCAGAAGTAATTATGTATACTAACCTTAATCAAATAAATCCATTTTGTTTTCCAACAAAACACTTTCTCTAAGAAATAAAGCAAGAGAAATGTCTTCCCATGTATAAACATGCCGAATAATGTTCCTCCCAGCTCCTTCCTTGACTTCTCACCTACACCTGGGGAGGAGGAAGTGTCTGGATCCCCCAAGAGGTCATGGACAGACTGGCCGGCATGACAAGAAGTGACCAGCCATGAATGTCCCTTTCATAGAGAAAAGGAGGCTAAAAACAGATCAACGGGATTCTGAACCTGATTTTTTCAGTGCTTTTGTCACTTCGAAGGGTTCCTAAATGGACAGTTGTGGTCTGAAGACGACAATCCCGAGTCCCACCCCTGAGATACTAGTTGAGCCCCACCAAAAAACCCAACGCCCCAGATTCCCTATGTGTGACTGCAACCCCTCCTTGCTGAATCAGCCCTGCGTGCCCACTTTACCCCACCTTTGGCTTTCCAGGGATGCCTCCAGTGTGGGTTGGTGCTGGGGCAGTGCCTGGGGCCTGCTGCGCTCTGGCTGCCTGAGGCCCTCGTGGGCTCCTTCCTCTCCATGGGCCCTTCAAACCTTCTGGCTGTGACATGGGGACCCCTCACTTTCCCTTGGGGTGGATGGGGGTGCATCAGAAGCCCAGCTTGGATTTCACCCCTGGGTGGCTTAATTTTGCCGTAGGAAATGAGGTCTCAGGAAGCACCGGCTGAGTCAAGCGCAGAGGCCTGCCTGGGCAAGCCAAGCCCACCCTGATTTGCCTGGGGCCTTCTCCTGAGCAAACAGCAGCTTCCTTCTTGGTCGGAAACTCTCCAGATTGTTTTTTCTGGAGCCAAATATCTCCTCCCTGTCTGTCGGCTTCCTCCGTTCTCTCCTGCTTTCCAGAAGGGCTCTTTTTCTCAGCCTGGTACTACTTGCCAGACTCCACAGAATGTTTTTAAAACAATGGTTTTTGAAAATTATTTTTAATCCAACTCTTATCTGGGTATTAAGGCAGTAAAAACAATACCTAGGAATGAAACTTAAAGATGGCATTATAATTGACAAAAATCATATGCGTATAAAGAACAAGGCAAACGAATGGAGCAGGGATGGTCTCAGGTGCCAAATGGTTACAACTTTGGTGCCAGGTGAGTTTTAGGGGGGAGGAAATTCTTAGGGAGTTAGGATTGTCTTTCACAGGGTAACACTCACTTATTTCCTTGGAATTTTCCTTTCACAACCTGTCATGCAGATACATTTTGAGGCAGTATGCAGAGCTAAAAATAGCTTTAAAAACTGTTTTTTTCCCCAAATGTTTTTATTGGGTATAGCTAAGGACTTTACCAAAGGGGAAACAAAATTGGCCTTGTATATGGTCACAGCAGCTAGGTTGTTGATTGCGCAACATTGGAAAAAAGATTTTTTACCGACAATTGATCAATGGACTCAGAAGGTGGCGGGGTTCGCCGAAATGGCAAAAATTTCAGCTTTCTTAAAAGCTCAGAAACAGGAGGATTACACACAGGAATGGGCAAAATGGATTGATTATATACAGAATAAATACCAGACTAGGAAGTACTATGTAGCCTTTAGGTAAGAATGTTTCGACTGATAGATGATCAGAGTAAATAATACATGGGATGCTTGGAATTGTTAGAGTGGTGTATAGCGGAAGTCGGGGGGGGGGGGTTGAGTGGGAGGTGGGGGTGGGTTAGGGTGGAGGGGGGGTAACATATATGCATAAATAAACTAGAAGATGGGATTAATGAAATATTGTTATTTTAAGAGAAATTTATATTATGATTTATATATGTTAAATTAACTTAGAAGATGGGATTAATGGGCTATTGTTACTTTAAGAGAAACTTATATTGTGACTGTTGGGAGGAGAGAGGGTACAATATGTGAATGAGTAATTCACTTTAATATGGGGAGGGGAGGGGGTAAAGTATTTAGTATAATATTTGAATGAGAATTTTTTTGGGGGGGTTGGGGGGAGGGGAGGGGGCATAGTATCTGTATGTGATTTATACTGTATGGTGGGGGGGTTAAAAGGGGGAAAAATTGTTTGTATAAAACTTTTTCAATAAAAAAAAAGAAAAAAAACTTTTTTTTGCTATAGAATTCAGTAATAAATACGTAGCATTGTTGCGCCTTTTTAAATGCCAAGGGAATTAAGGATGTTTTAACAGGAGCCTAAATGATAGAAAGACTGGTACATGCTTTCGTTCGAGAGGATGGCACAGTCATATGCTGCAGTGGAAAATGCCTTTATGGTTTTACTGTAAAGATACAAAAGCCTATTTTTAAAAAACAAGGAGTCCTTCTCAACCTGCACAGACCTTGCTGGAGCCGGGAAGAGGGAAGCCCAATCTCATTTAGCATTTGGGTTCTGCGTGTTTTATGTGGGGTGGGCTGAGGGGCAGGTGCTCTAGGGGAGACCCAGTGTTTGGCCTGTGCAAAAGCCCTCTGTGAATCGGTGTCAGCTTGTAACATCTAAACTGTGGCTGTCATCAAACAAAGGAATCTGGAAATCAGTGACACAAATTGTGTAAAAAAACATTTGTTGCTTAGCCTGAAGCTACCGACTGAAGTCTTGGTGCTCTCTCAGCTTGGCTGTTTTCTTGCGGACGGTTCATTACCCAGCAAGGTAGCTTCATCTGTGCCAGACAAGACAACAACCAAGCTCAGAGAGCACCAAGGACCCCAGAATCTGAAGCTGCTGATGTCCTAAATGACCCTCAGGTTTTCCTGTTAAACGTTGGCTCTTGCGATGCGGATCCTATAGGCTTGTTCTGGATCTTGAGAGATCTGAGCCACGAGGAGCTTTGCTGCCAGAGGAGATGCTGAGGGATTCTGCGAAGAGAGTAGGTGTGCATGTGAGCACCCGTGGAGCAGAGATGAGGTTTCATGGCTGGCATGGTCCTGGAATGCAGCCTGAGCTGCCTGCCTTGGGCCTGCCTGGCAGAGGAAACCTAGGCAGCTTCCTGGCCTGGCAAAGGCAGAGCCCAAGGGCCTGCAGGGGTGGGGGAGGCCTGTGTTGTTGTGCCAGCTCTCCTTTCATCCTTGGGTTATGCTGTGTGGCTGGAGGGAGAGTTGCTGTCCCGGCCTGGGAATCTGACTTGGCCTCCCTCGTGGAATTTGGGTGGTGGAAATGCCCAGGGCGCCAAGCAAGATAAAGACTTCACAGACCGGTTGAGGTAAATGGGTGAATCAACAAACGTTGTGCTTCCATTGTGCAGAGTCCAAAGAAAACCAACAGTCCCAGTGAGAAAGGACCCACACCAGCTTCCTTTGCACTTTTTGGGGATGCTGGGCTCCCCCATAGCAATTCAGGATGTGGTGGGGATGGGAGTGATGGGAGGCAGAGAAGGCCAGAGCCTCCTGATGCTCCAGAAAAGCTGTTGTGATGGCCTTTTGGAATAATTTGTTTGGTTTTCAGGAAAGCACACTTGTCCCACCACATCAATCTCAGCCTGAAAACTTAAGGCCCGGTTTGAGTTGGGAGATGATTGCATGTATGCGTCTCCCGGAGCTGCGTTGGCTCTGATACTGCAGGGTGTTATTAAGGCTACGCTTTTTAGTTATTTTTTAAAATGTCACTGTTCAGTAAAAGTCCAGGAGGGTTTATAGAGCTTGTTAAAAGAGCATTTGAATGAAAAATGAGCCCAGGTGGAATCAGGTGCCTTAGGATTCAGACAGGTTGGGCTTTCAGCTACAGATTCCTGGCTCCTTTAAGGGACACACATTAAAACTGGGAAGGAGTCAAAATGCTCTTCTTAAAAAGAGTTGAGGAGCACTTGAGAGGCCTTGGGATCTGGCCTCATTCTACTGCTACCTCTGGCAAACAGGTTTTGCAAGTTGTGGTTTTAAAACCTAGTTGGTCAAAGTCAACAGCAGTGGCCTTGGTTCCCTCCTAGCCCCTTTCAGCGTGGAAGAGGGTGTCACACATTTCATACAGCTGTAAAGACAGTGTCTGTTGGTTTTGGCTTAGGCTATCATGGTTTGTAACTGTGACTTAGTGTTAAATGTAAATCCAGGTGATTAAGGCTTATTCAACCATGGTTTATTTATTTATTTATTTATTTATTATTCGTATTTATAGACCGCCCCCTCTCCCGAAAGGGACTCGGGGCGGTGTACAGTCACTAAAATGCGTTATAAAATACATACATAAAACAGTTAAATAATTAAATACGTAGGTGGAGGAGGTTGCAAGACTGTATATAGAATAATAAATATAGTACATTAAAAACTCTAATAACCCAGGAGTTAAAATATTACCCAAAATTACCCATTAAAATATATCCACCGGGAGGTAAAAACTAAGAATGTGCCAGGCCAGCTAATTGAAACAGGTGAGTCTTTAATTTTTGACGGAAGGAACGGAAGTCAGTGGTAGTTCTAATATCGGGGGGGAGGTCATTCCAGAGGGTTGGGCCCATCACAGAGAAGGTCCTACCCCTAGGCGTCGCCCGCTGGCACTGCCTAGTGGACGGCACCAGTAGTAGTCCCTCCCTGTGAGAGCGGATTGGTCGTAGGGATGTGTGCGGGAGGATACGATCCCGCAGGTAACTGGGTCCTGTGCCATGGAGCGCTTTAAAGATGGTAATCAATACCTTGAAACGCACCCGAAAAACCACAGGTAGCCAGTGCAGCTCGCGCAGGAGAGGTGTCACGTGGGAGTATCTTGAGCTCCCCATAATCACCCGCGCGGCTGCATTCTGGACTAGCTGTAGTCTTCGGATGCGTCCCAAGGGAAGCCCCATGTAGAGGGCATTGCAGTAGTCCAGGCGAGACGTCACCAGCGCATGAGTGACCATGCGTAGGGCATCCCGGTCCAGTAGGGGGCGCAATTGACGCACCAGGCGAACCTGGTGGAACGCCCCCCTTGCCACGGCTGCCACATGGTCATCCATAGACAGCCGGGCATCTAGGAGGATGCCCAAATTGCGCGCCCACTCCACAGGGGGGAGTTGTTCACCCCCTATGGCCAGCGATGGAGTTAGCTGGCTGAACCGGGGTGCCGGTAGCCACAGCCACTCAGTCTTGGAGGGGTTGAGTTTGAGTCTGTTGTCCCCCATCCAGACCCCGACGGCTTCCAAACACCGGGACATCACTTCAACAGCCTCGTTGGGGTGGTTTGGGGTTGAGATGTACAGCTGCGTATCATCAGCGTACAGATGGTATTCAACCCCAAAACCACGGATGATCTCCCCCAGCGGCTTCACATATGCGTTGAACAGAAGGGGCGAGAGGACCGACCCCTGCGGCACCCCACAAGAGAGTGGCCTCAGGGTCGACCTCTGCCCCCCTGTCAACACACATTGCGTCCGGTCAGAGAGGTAGGAGCCGAACCACCGTAGAACGGTGCCTCCGACTCCCATCCCCCCCAGCCGGCGCAATAGTATACCATGGTCGATGGTATCAAAAGCCGCTGAGAGGTCTAATAGGACCAGGATAGAGGAACAACCTCTATCTCTGGCCCTCCAGAGATCATCAACCAACGCGACCAAGGCTGTCTCCGTGCTGTGCCCGGGTCGGAAACCGGACTGGCGTGAGTCTAGATATTCGGATTCATCGAGGTGTCGCGGAAATTGCTGCGCCACCACATTCTCAACAACCTTCGCCAAAAAGGGAAGGTTGGAGATTGGACGGTAATTAGCTAGTTCCGTTGGGTCCAGTGAAGGCTTCTTGAGCAGGGGCCTCACCACCGCCTCTTTCAAGGCGGTTGGCAAGGATCCCTCACCCAACGAAGCGTTCACCAGGCCCAGAAGCCAGCCTCGTGTCGTCTCCCAGGATGCCAGTACCAGCCAGGAGGGACACAGGTCCATTGAACATGTGGTGGGTCGCAGCCGTCCACGTAACCTGTCCAAATCCTCTGGGGCAACAGAGTCAAACTCCTCCCAGAGTGGTCTCACAAGACTCGCTGTTGACGGCTCGTCCGGTCCACTCGTCCGGTTATTATCATAGGCTTGCTTTATAGTGGCCCATGAGGAACTTCAGGACGCACAGATGCTTTTTAATGAGACATTTTTCTTTGCTCTTTTTAAAAAGTGGAATTGGATTCTTTCCAGCATTGAAAGGGGGGAGGGGGGGGGAAAGGCTCAGAACTCAAATTAATGAAATCATACTGCATTCATGTTTGTCAGCTTCTGAATTTGGGTATGGATTCTCCCTCTCGGTGCCTCCTTTTCTACCTCTTCAGAATATTCTTCTAGAAGAATATTTGGGTCAAGGAAGAGATGAAGCAAGGTTGCCCCCGTGTTCCTCCTTGGGAGGGGGCTCAAAGAGCTTGCCAATGTTCATCCAGCTCAGCTAGTCTGGCCAGGTGTTGGCTGCGCCCAGTGTGATCTTGAAACTGGCTCTCCTTAAGACCATTCCAGAAAATGTGGCTCATCCTCTCCCACTTGGAGGGCACAGATACTAGGAGTCCACGGGATCCTGCTGTGGGTCTAATTCGGTGGAATTCATCATTGCACACTAGACTTTAAGATCGAGCTTGGCTGTAAATATCAGCTCTCCAGGCAGTTAACCTTCGTTTGAGCATCGGCTTCCTTGGCAGATATGGTTCCCAGTCATGGCTAGAGAAGATTAGTCTATTACAGGAAGAACGGCTCCATGTATACACCAGAGTTTTCCCCACTACAAGTCAAATTCTGTGCTGCTTTTTCTTTGGCCTTTCCAAATTGGATTTTCATTCTCTTGGGGGCTTTGGCAGCCCCTGGTCTATGCTAACATGGCAGCTCTCCCTAGCCTGGGAACTGCTGGTCCCTGCCTTGCCAGCTTCATTCTTCACAGTAGTATCCTTGAAAGGGACTCTCTTCTATCTTGCTTAAACTCTATTTTATCACTTTGTAATAAATATTTCCTCACGCTTCACTCATCGGATAGATGGGGATTTTCCCACGTAGAAGAAAAAAATGGGCCGCCAAGTGCATCTGGAGTCTTGCTCAAGGCAGGAATCCCTCCTATCCAGCTTCTGCTTGAACCCAGGCCACACGGGGAAGGCCACGTGACTCGTGAACGGCTCTTAGTTTATCTCCCTGCCATTCAGTCAGAATCACCTTCCTGTAACTTATTTGTTTGTTCTGCTTATATAACTGCCCATCTTACACTTGGGACATCCGCCCATGACTCTCTGTTCTTGTGCCCTGGAATTAGAGGCGGTTCTTGACCTCCAACCTTTCCTTTCGTGGCCAAAGTTATAACACCACTGAAAAAAAAATGACTTTCGACTCCAACAAGCTGAGTCACTGGAGGAAGCCAGATTCACTTGGCAATGGCGGGGATTCAGTCGTTGTGGCAAAAAAAGTCTGCAAAATTGGGTGCAACTCACTTAGCAGCCACCTTGCTTGCTAACATAAATCCTGATCCCAATTTTGATCGTATGTTGAGGACTGCCTTTGCAGGGAACCTTCTGTGGTCACCTCCCTTCAGAAACTTAAAAAATGCTGCCAGATTCCACGCTCCTCTCTGGGCTCAACAGGGGAGAAGCAGAACAGATTGCCTGGAGAAGGGAGGAGGCTTTTCTGCAGGGTCCTTCATTAGGAGGCAGGTTGTGTTGCCAAATATTTGGTGTGTGTGAGAGGGGGGGAGAGAGGGGGGAGGGAGGGCAGCCTGTGCTTCCCCATCCCTCCGTAATGAGCACGTCTGGTTCCTAGCAGCCACGGTGTTTTCTTCAGTGCCCTCCAATGATAATAATCCCAACGGTTGGTGCAAGGAGCGACTGCCTAATGAAGCTGGCTGGGTCTCGGGAGATTAAGAGGTTACTGCAGGGGCTTTTCCATTTGATCAGGCTGCCCTGAGCGTGAGAAAAAGGCCCGGGAAGAGATTTCCGACAAGTGCAGCCGCCCATCGTGGGGATGGACATTCCTGCTGCTTTTGGCCGTGCCACCGTTGCCTTGGAGATGGGAGGACTCCTGTGACTGGCCCCCTTTGTCTGCTGGGGAGTAGTGGCCAAGGGGTTAGCCCCCCCCCCCGGCCCTTTCTTTCTCTCCCCCACAGGCAGCGCCTTGTGCTGCTGGGGCTGCTGCCAAGGCCGGCCAGAGGGAAGGGAAAGGGCCCCGGTTGGGTTCTAGAGCCCACCCTCTTGAACAGGACGCCCCTTTATAGTCTCCCCTGCCCCTGACCCAGATTATGGCTGAGCTAGTGGGCATCCCAAGAGCTGAGTTCAGATCCAGCCTAAGCTAGAGGAAAGAAGTGAGCTAGAAGGAAAATGAGGATCCAAAGTGAAATCTACCCCTGCAAGAAAAGGGACGCGGTGGCTCAGTGGCGAAGACACTGAGCTTGTTGATCAGAAAGGTCAGCAGTTCGGCAGTTTGAATCCCTAGCGCCGCATAACAGAGTGAGCTCCCGTGACTTGTCCCAGCTTCTGCAACCTAGCAATTCAAAAGCACATAAAAATGCAAGAAGAAAAATAAGAACCACCTTTGGTGGGAAGGAAACAGCATTCTGTGCGAGGCGTTTAGTCATGCCGGCCACATGACCACGGAGACGTCTTCGGACAGCACTGGCTCTTCAGCTTTGAAACGGAGATGAGCACTGCCCCCTAGAGTCAGGAACAACTAACACATATGTGCTAGGGGAGCCTTTACCTTTACCTTATCCCTGCAAGGTTGGCTTTCACTGAGAGTGAGCCAGAGAGCAAGAATGAATCCATAAGGTAGCTGCCAAGTAGAGCTTGTTGGGTGACTCAGGCAAGTAAGCCAAGCCACATGATCATGAGGTGACTGTGGAAAACTCCTTTCTCTTGAACAGGCTTAGATAATTGCATTGCTTTAAGCTGAGTAATTGCTTGAAAATGTGTTTTAGTAATACAATAAGCTTGTAATAAAATAAAAAGAAATCTCATGTTTGCTTTATATCCTTTAGATTTGGGGAATGGTGATAAAGACAAGTTTAATAATAGAGCGTTTGATCTTGGCAGAAGAAGGCATTTTTGAGCTAACGTGCATACCAGGATGGAAAGAAGATCAGCGTTGCTCAAACATGCAGGACAGCCGCTCAGCTCTGCCCCATGCTCCTCAGCATAACTCAAAGCCACGCCTTGCCTTCCGTTTTATTAATGGATCTGTCTCTGTGTATCTCTTACTTCGCCTGCTCATTTTCTTTCAAGCTGTAGTGAACTGTAATTCATGGCGATGGTTGGCTTTCAGGCAGAATAACCTGGTTTTCAGTAGCACATAACTGTAGCTATTTCCCCCCAATGTACACCTGCTAATTTTGAAATATTGGGTTTTCAAACATATCGTTCTGGAACACTTTTTAAAAATGCAGAAGCTTCTTGCCTTATGCCATCACACAAGCCCCGTTACTCTTGGGAATGTCTTTGCCTCTGTTCTGGGAAGATTCCTCCAGTGAGAATGTCTCCCCCCCTCCCCCTATATAAGATCCACGTCCCTGATGGCTATTTGGCTCTTCTGACTAAACGGGAAGGGAGCGAGCTCCTCTTTTAAGGCTGGTGTTAGATAATTACTCTAACTACAATGGTTTCCACCAAGGTCCTCTGTTCCAGTGGGAACAGAGGTTTAATCTCATTGGTCGAAGAGTCTGACAGCTCCCTATAAAAGGGCTGCTTTCAAGACTCAATCTTCGCTGGATTGTTCTCACTTGTACTTAATAAACAGCTGTTGTTACCATTAAGCCTGTGTGTGCCTATCCATGACCCAATCTAACAGCTGGAGCCAGGATTAAGCTCTTGGTTTGAAGGGGTGGTTGAAAAGAGGCATTGGGATACAGTAGGTAAGTCAATCACCCTCCCCACTTCCTTAGGGTTGATATTTTATGTGTGTGAAAAAGAGCTGGAAGGAGGCAAATCTGTTCCAAGGATCATGGTAGCCCCTCTTTCTCCGTGTGTGTGTGTGTGTGTGTGTGTGTGTGTGTGTGTGTGTGCAAAGACAGAATCCCCCCTCCCAAACACAGACGTGCATCTGAAGACCGTTTTCCTGTTTCTACAGAGTTGGGAAAGGCAGCTTCCTGCCTGCCTGCTTCACCCATGGTTGGTAACCTGGAGGCTACTCACAGGAACCGCAAGGGAGATTCTTTGGGAGTTAAACATTTACCTTTGAGCCCTTCCCAGAGAAGAAAGGGGGCTTTCAGGCCTAATGGGCTAGCAAGGCCCCTGCAGTTCTTCAGCCCCATTCTCATGGAAATCCCTTTGTGTCAGGAGCTGCTGGGCTCTCAGAGGAGGTGCAGGAACAGCCTAGGAAAAAGCATCAGACCCAGGCAAACCCACAGTCTTCACAACTGAAGTTTCCCCCCATGTGCAGAAAGCTGAGGCAGCCTTGTGAGCAGGCGCGGGACTGTTTGCGTGCCCTGGTCAGTGCATTGTCACCATAAGCCAGGTTTTTCTAGGCCGTGGCTGAGGATCATGTCAGCAACTGTGTGAGGGTGTCTCCGCTCTCTCACGAACTCAGATATGAAAGATCAGGAGGCAAATGAAGGTTTTGTTGAATTTTACAGCTGCAAAGTTGGATCTGTCTGAGTTGGTGGAGATGGTCTCTGGGCTCTGGGGGGGGGGGGGAGACAGAGGCCTAATCAGCAAGGGAAGAGGAAGGTAGAAGGAGCCTGGGAACCTGGCCAGCCAAAAGAGGTGAACCAAAAGGAAGGGAAGGGAATCTGTCGAAAGGAACACTTCCAATCCCAACTTAAATTCAAAATGAGATGTTGGCTCCTTTTGTGGCGGCGTCTTCTCCGAGCAAAGTACTTACAACTGGCTCTGTTAATATGAAGTCTATTTGAACCGGTGGTGATTTTGGCACCTATTGCTGGTTTCAAGGTACTTGAGAGGAAATTGATACAGATACCTGCTAAGCCCCCTTCCTTGGCTTCCTTGCAGGGGTCTCTGCAGCCATGCAACTGACCACTGTGATGATTCCTTTCGGCCTTGCGTGGTCTTGGCTCTATTTGTCCTTCTTGGTGGCAATGTGTAGAAAGCATTTTGCCTGGCAAATGGAGATGTGTGCATTTCAGTTGCAATCAAAGGCATCTCACAGGGATAAGATGTGTGAACAGGCCTGGAAGAAAGAACCACTAACACTTGGGGGACACACCCGAGTTTTAGAAATCTAGAAGGGGCAAAGATTTGTATCTGACATTCAATTTCTTATGGTGCCTGTCTGGAAGCTGGAAGCAAGGCGGGCTGGCATGCTTTGCTGCCCTCCCTGGAGCTTGCCTGCGCTTGTTGGAAGGTGTAATGATAGGCTCTGCCAACTGCCCCATGACTGATTGCACACATGTGTAGAGCACCTTAGAAGCATGTCCAAGAAGTGGAAATCAGGGTGTGCCTGAAGACTGGCAGCTCATGAGGATAACCAACACCAGTGTCAGAGTCAGCTGGGGGCCGTTTGTGAAGAGGAGCTTGAGAAAAGCTGCAAAATAGTTTGTGGGTCTGTCCTTCTAATTGGAAGGCAGGGTTTATGGCGTTGGAAGTAAACTGCATCTTGGCAAAGAGAGTGCAACAGGCAGGTCTCTGCCTCCTGTGCACCACAGTCAATGATGAGAGTTTCTCAACTTGACTGGCCTTTGCTGTCTCTGGATCTCCTCATTGGGGCAGCCTTGCAATATTCTTTTGCTTGGCAGCACTGATGGTCCTGATGAGCTTGCACTCTGCTGGACTGGCATCCATCTATTGGATGTCTAACTGTCTTGTCTGTTGTGTAAAGACAATGGTATAGACGCCTTTGGAAGAGATGCAGTGTATGATCTGATGTTGTGAAAGAGAAGATACAACAAGGTGTGTGAATTCAAGGAAGAGGGATGTTGCCAGATACATACTCGTTGCCTCCAAGTTCTGATTGCACGGACTTCCTTTGTTAGAGGTGGAATAATCTTACAGTGGCCTGGTTCACCTTTCATGCCAAGCCAAAGTTTGGTTGATTTTCTGGGCTTATTCAAATAAATATTGTGGCTTAGCAGGTTGTGTGAACTGTGTTGTTCATTCAACAAATCATGGTTAAAGCAAGTAATGATTTGATGTGACATCTGAAGCAAGTGAGTGGTTGTCAAGGGTCACTTGGAAGAGAAGCAGTGTATGATCTGAGGTTGTGGAAGAGAAAATGCAACAAGGTGTGTGAATTCTAGGAAGAGGGATGTCGCCAGAGACAGGGCCATGGCTGGCTGGAGATGGACTTGGCCCGTGTAGGCCTGTTTTCCTCTGAGGTGTGCTGATGCTCCCCATTGTCTTGTTCATAGATACATGTATGTCCCACCTTTCACCCTGACTCTTTTCCTCTGTTCCCCGTGTGCTCTGAATAAAACTATTATTGTGAGGTCCACTCATGGAATAAGTGTTGCCATCTGGCCATGGGGTTACTCAAGTAGGCAGGGTCACCCTCAGAGCCAAGCCGGGCCCTGCGTGGGCAGAGGAGTTCTTCAGGATCAGCCCTACCTCATTGATCAATGGGGGCGATGAAAGCATGACAGACCTATGTTGCGTGTTCTGCTGTAGGCTAATCACTACCTCACTGGTAGTTGGTTGATTTAGCAATCCTGAAGTGGGCCTCTCTTTAAAAGGCTTTGTGAAAGATACGGTGAGGGAGTTCTTATTTTGCAAGATCAAAGCCGTTCAATAGTCAGCAAGAGAAGACACCCAGCCAGATTTCTCTGCTCTTGAAAAGTGCTGGGTGACTCTCTGATCCTTCTGCTGTGGAGGCAGCAGCCCCGGCCAGCCCTCGAGGGCATGGCCAGGGTGAAGACCAAAAGGCTGAGGAGAGGACGAGGGATGACTTCCTGCAGAAACAAAAATGAAGCCATGGTGCGTGGTTCTGAGGACTGGAAAATGTAAACAATGCCGTAACCGTAGAGTAAGAGCTTACCTTATATTTACACATGTAGTCCTCGACATATGACCACAGTTAAGCCCAAAATTTTGGTTGCTAAATGAAACATTTGTTAAGGGAACTTTGCCTCATTTTACAACTATCTGTGCCGCAATTGTTAAGTGAATCACTGCAGTTGTTAAGTTAGCAACATGGTTGTTGGGTGAACATGACTTCCCCATTGTTAGAAGGTCACAAAAGGGGATCGATCACATGACCCCAGGACCGGCAACCATTATCAATCAGAGTCTGAAGTTTTGATTATGTGGCTGTGGGGTTACTGCACCAGTTGTGTGAAAAATAGTCATGTCACTTTTTTCAGGGTTGTTGTAACTTTGAATAATCACTAAATGAACTATCGTACGTTGAGGACTACCTGTACTTATTTGTTTATACTTCCGTAAAATAAAACAGGAAATCACCTCTTTATAATTCCTTTTTCTTTTCCTCGATTTCTTCATTTTGTCTGCACTCTTTTTTGCATTTCCCTCTCTTTTTTCATTTGAAATATGGTTAGTTTTCATTCTGTATTTAATTTTTTATTAACAATTTATTTTAAAAAATGACCAGTAGATTAGTTCAGGGAAATCTGTGCAGAGCTCACACCGTTTCCTAAATCTCTTTCTGGTTGACTGCATTTTTTCTAAAAATAACATTGAATAGGAAGCTGTCTGTCTGTGACACGAAAAACCAGCCTCCAGACTCATCGTTGTTTGCTGGCATGCCTCGGAGTCCTTTGTAAGGCCCACAAATATTCATACGAAATAAAAATGCCCAGGTTTGTTGTGAATGGCTTCTCCTGTTTCTCTGGGGAAAACTTTGGCTCTGAAATGAGATGGATCCTGAAAGGCTTGAGAAACGTAAAAGGGCACACGAATTTCCCTTCTGGGAAAGGGCTGTGCTCTTAGCCATTTTGTGAGAGCGCCCATGATCAATCGTCTACGCTCAAAATAGGAATCCGTGGTCAATTGGGGGGGTGGGGGAGGTCCAGAGCCTGCAGAGGTCTTCCTGGGATTCGCCTCCATACTTAGGAAGCGGAGGGTCCTTTAGCTGGCCCTGGAGAGCATCATGCCCATTTTTCTTTGCCAAAAGCCCAATCCACCCAAGTCATCACCATGCTGTCCACGTAGGTTGGCCCTGCCTTGTCTTCCATGAGGCCTACCCCCACCTCCTCCAGCACATGTACGCCATGCCCAGGCTTAGCTGTGTTCAGATCTCTGGAGTGGGGAGGGGGGTGACAGTTCTTCAAGGGGCCAACACGGGGGACTCCCCAAAGCAAAGGGGCAGGGTAGCAATGGTGGGCAATGTGACTGCCTGGCCAGAGAGGGTGAACCCAGAGAGAGCCCCCTGGAGCGGAAGAGACAGTCTGAGTGAACATGACTATCCCTGCGTGACTCAGGGCCTGGTGTGTGGGATATTTATATATATTTCCTTGTTCTGCAGAATGAAGCCTCACTTCAGTCTTCATGCTCTGCTTCCTGTATTTGATAAAAGCCATTTCCTACTTTCCCACTCCTCGGGCTTCTGTCGGGCTGGGAAACCAACCGGGGGAGCTGGGCTGAGATTTCTTGGCTTTTGAAAAGGATCTTCAGATTTTTGATTGTATGTTGTAAGCCGGACTTGGAGTGGCAGCCATGGTGGCCAAGGGACACTGGGTGGGTGTGAGGGTTTGGGTGGGCATTGATGCCTAGTAAGTAACTGTGAGCAGAGAGTCCATTTCTGTGGTCTGTGCTCACTGTCAGTATTTCCCTGTTTTACATGCAGAAATGAGATGATGATGACAGTGGACACAGAACAGGCTTATGAAACTTCTTACAATTTTAAAGGGAAAAAACATTATTTCTTAACCTTGATCACTTTGAGATGTGTAGACTTCAGCTCCCAGAATTCCCTGGCCAGCCCTTGTGGTTGCTGGCTGGAGAATTCTGGGAGTTGGCCGCCATATCTTAAAAATTGCCAAAATTGAGAAACACTAGAATAAAGAGATGATAAGCATCTTATAAATCCGTACATGAATCTTGCATTTCTATTCTGCCAAGAACTGTATTCCTGCACTTCGTTTGCACCCCAACTAGTGGGGAGGGGCTGAAGCCAGTATTGGGTGGGTGGGCCAAGAGCAGAAATGGATGGGAGACTTCTACCGTGTTGTCCTCTGCCTCTCTTGCCAAGGTGGGGAGAGATCACTTACCAAAGGTCCTCACTGCGTGTATATCCAGCCGGATTTTGGAATTAGGCCAAGAGTGAGTGGCATCCACGGGGGAGAAAGTTTGGAAAATCTGGAAGGGAGTTTCAGTTGCATGGTACTGGCCACCATCTTGTCTTCTTCGCCAAGGGCAGCAATTGCCTAAGTGTCTGGGAGCTGCCTACTCAGGCCTGGCTCCTGCGCTCTGTGGCAGTAGGTGACTCTTTTCCAGGAAGGGAAGCACACCTGATTTCCCACGCCTATCCCACCTTTTGGCTCTCCCAGTACTTGGACTTCCTCCTCTCCAATGGAGGATGGAGCGTGGGGAGAGGCTCTGTTTCTCTGCAGGTGCAAAGCAGGAATCCTTTGACTGCCTAATCCCAGTGGAATCCCGCAAGCCAAAGGAAGTGGATTCTTTGGGAGCTGCTAGAAAGAAACGTGGCTCCATCAGTGGAAAGTTCCTGGAGCAAGCAGCCAAGAGAGCTCTCTTTCTCTCTGACTCCACTCAAACCCTCTCTTGGTTTCTGGTTCATCCTCCCAATGGGCTTGAGTGATGGATGCTTCTTGCCTCACATATCATCAGACACAAATACAGATGTTTTGTCTTTCTGCCCTTTTGTAGCTCTGTGTACCTTGGCACTCGTATCCTGAACCGCAGAAATGGGGCAAAGGGTATATTTTTACAAAGTGAAGGATTGGCTTTATTTTGCCAGCGCTCTGTTCCAGAATCTCTCCTTTGCCCGAGGATGAACACCAGAACCTTCCAAGACTTCCTATCTAGGGGAGATCTGTGGAGAGCTCAGGGCAAAGGCAGCCTGTTCTGCAACACAGAAGAAGAGCATCGAGAAGGAATTCTGCTCATGAGCACCCAGGTAACTTAAGTGTCCAGGTTGTGCCCATGGCCGGAGACCAAGTGCCGTTGGTCTGGTTCAGCAGGCTTTTCTTCTTCTCCTGGGGTGACTCTTCTCCTTTTGAAAAGGAAACCCCTGTCAGACTACATGCTTCCCCCAGTGCAACAAAGAGGAGGTGTTTTGCTTGAATGAAATGCGTCTTGTTGTCCAGAAGAGGTTGGAGGGTTGGTTGACCTCTCCTTTAGGTAGGATTCTCAATAGGTCACAATGACGTGCGACCTGAGCATCCCCAAGATGTGTGGACCAACTCCCAGAATTCTGAAGTCCACACATCTCAAGAGTTGGCAAGGTTGAGAAAGAGTGAGCTAAAGTGGACAGGTTGCCCTTTGTTTTACAGCAGGTGCTGCCTCTGGTTTGGTGCTTTGCATCTTTGGCCCCGTTGGTTGGGCACCTTGGAACTTCCAATGCACCTGGCCAGGGTCACCTTCCCCTCCAAGCTCTATGTGGGTGTTTTGAGCTCTTACAGGGCTTCCCTTCCCAGGTTCTGCGTCTGGGCAAGCCCACTGCCTGCATTGGGCCTCCTTCCCTTGGGCTGCTCTGCTTCCAGTCAGCCTGCAGACTTCTGAACCTGCCTGCACCACTGGCCCACTGGTCTCGCTCTCTTCCCTGTCCTGAAGCCTCGGCGGGAGGGTGGTTCCAACCTCGGGGAGCTTTCTGGTTGCCTTTTGGCGTTTCTCTGGTGCCATCTAGTGATCACTGGGAAGAATCCCCCCAAATACAGGGGAGATAGCAAGAAAAGCAGATCTGGCTTAAATTCAGAAATAAAAGGAAAAAAGCTGCATGAAATCATAGAACCGGAATCAATGTATGCATATTCTTTAATTTGGAATATTCTATCCTATATTTATTGTAGGGTCCTTTGTTATTCTGTTATATTGTCTGATGACTGGAAAAAGCAGAATATAGGCTGCAGAATAGCAGAGTTATAGACTGTGTAGGTCTCCTAGTCCTGCTAAAGCAGGAGATCCTATACCACTTCTGATAAGTGGCTGTCCATCTCTTCTTAAAAGCCTCCAGTGATGAATCACCCACAACCTCTGAAGGCAACTTCTGTTCCACCTGGTTCACTCTTCTCACTGTCAGAAAATAATTACTTAACGTCTAGGTCAAAGCTCTCCTTGATCAGTTTCCATCGATTGTTTCTTGTCTGGTTTTCGGGTGCTTTGGAAAATAGGTTGTGTCCCCTCACTCTCTAAGGCAGCCCTTCAAAGATTGGAAGGCTGCTGTCATGTCTCCCCCTGGTCCTTTTCATCACTGGGCTAGCCCTGCCCAGTTCTTGAAACCGTTCTTCATATGTTTTAGCCTCCAGGCCCCTAATCATCTTGGTTTCTGTTTTCTGCACTCTTTCTAGAGCAGGGATGTCATACAATTCATGCCCACCCCAGCTCCACAAAGGGGAAAAGACGCTGTGAGTTTGACACCCGTGTTCTAGAGTCTCAACATCTTTTTTATACTGTGGTGACGAAAACTGGATGCAGTATTCTAGGTGTGGTCTTACTAAGGTTTTATGGAGTGGTATTAGCACTTCACGTGCTCTTGATTTCATCCCTCTGTTAATGCAATGTAGGATTTCATTGGCCACAGACTGCTAGCTCATATTTAATTGATTGACCACTAGGACTCCATGGTCCCTCTCTTAGTTACTGCTTATTAAGCCAGATTTTGGCTTTGTTCTTTTCTCATGCTTTTCTTTTTTCTTTATTTTTTTCTATTATTTTAAATATTAGTTTCTACTAGATTTTATCTTTTTTGTTTAAAATTCTAATAAAGTTATATAAAAAAGAAAAATACAAGTTTGACAGGGCACTGAGTTCTGATTATCATTATTGGCACTGGATTTTGACTGGATTGCAAATAATAATATTTTAGCATAACTGTGCATTTGCACAATGGCTGGAAAAGTGAATTTGACAGAATTACCACTTTGTGAATGGTGGGGAAAGGTCCCTGCACAGGCCCTCTTCCCTGGTATCTTTCCTTCCATGTAGCATCATTGAGGACTACTGGCTGAGTGTGGTTTCTCAGAGAGTTACAAATCCATCTGGTGGTAACGTTGCCTGTTCCACATTTAACTACCAGGAAGTAGGTTGCATATGAATGTGATATGTATACATTGTTATATACATCTGAATATAACGATTTACATGACTTTATTATTAAATATTAACTTTTGTAAAATGTAATGTGTATACATTGTTGTCTATGAATGTAATATGAATAAGACACATTTGGGTTACAAGAGTATATTAACATTTTACAAGTTGCAGAGCCTAAAAATCCTTCCATGAAACCTTGGAAGAATAATCAGCGTAAGACCTGCTGGTGGAAAAAAAAGTTAGTTACTGAACCTAAGGAAGGGGTGGTGGTTAATGCCCAAAGGGTGTGTGGGTGGGGGCTTGGCAAAGGGCAGAGAAGGTCTCCTCTGCATTGCTGCCAAGGATGGGTAGATGGAGGGAAGGACAAGCCAGCACCCCAAAGGGCTGCATGGCTGGGAAGGGCAGGTATCCTAAGTGTTTGGGGTAAACGGTTCCCCCCGTCCCCCACATTTTGGGACTTTCAGCGAAACTGAGCCTGGCAGACATTCCCCTCCCCTTGCTCTGATCCTGCATAACTCTTATTCTTACTTTGCAATTTAAGCAAGAATGAGCAACACTGCCCTCCAGTGTTTATACCAGTCCTGGAGAGTTGGCAGTGCAGCTGCTGCTCCAGTTGAAACTGCTGCGACTGTGTCTGAGTTTGCCGAAAGCCACATTGTGACTTTGTGGCTGGAGAGAGACGTCAGATGGCATTGTTTGCCTGCTGCGGCTGAGTTGGGAAGGTGGAACAATGCAGACTAAGAGGCGAGAAGAAAGTGATATCCTTGCCTGGGGTGAGCTTCCTTCTTTCCAGCTTCTCTGTGCTTCTCTGATTCAGTCGTAGGAAATTGAGAAGCTGGCACTTTGCTCACTGCCCCAAATACCCAGGAAATAGGCCCACCCTCCTGAAACCCACACCCATTCTCTGGGCTGAGCCAGAGGGTGACTCGGCTTGAGAGGAGCCAAGCATCTGCATGGAGGGTGTGTGTGTGTGTGTGTGTGTGTGTGTGTGTGGTAGATGTGCTTTTAAAGGCAGGTTTACAGGAACCATCCCTTTCAAGAAACGGAAGAGGGTGTGTGTGTGAGAGAGAGAGACAGAGAGAGAGAGAAAATAGATGTGGCCACACCTGTTCATTTTTGTAAGCCAGGAAAATTTGGTTTGTCTCTTTTCCATTTGGGGAAGAGCTGTGTGATGTTCCTGCACTCACAATCTCCTGCTTATTTTGCTGCTTTGAACACAGCCCCTCTGGTTCGCACACCCAAGAAGGGTACATGGAGTGATGGTTTGAGACCCTTGTGTATGAAGGTTGCACCAGAGAATGAAGGAGCAACCCTTTCAGGGCAGAATCGAAGCCCTTGGCACATGGAATGACAAGGTTCATTTTATGCCAGGTACTTGCTGAAGCTCAACATGTGGAGCTTCAGCAAGCATGTTTCTCAACCTCAGCCACTTCAACTCCCAGATTCCCCAACCACGCTGAGAAAAGTTGCAGCAGACAGCGCTGCCCTCCCAGATATGAAGGTGCATAGATTGTTTCTGAGGTGTAGGCAAGGCAAACAGATGGAAACAGCCACTGAAATGAACAAAAGCCCCTAAGGAGATGACTTTTCCTTCGTTAACCAGCCAGCCCTGGCCACAGTGTGGCCAGTCCCCATCCTGGTGCTTCGATCTACAGTTCCCACGGCCCTCTAGCCAGCATGGCCCCACATAGCTCAGAAACTCTGCCCATTCAGAAGGAGCTCTGGGTGCATTGGCGCTGCTGCTGGGATTCAGAGAAGCCCCTTTTCCAGAGTCCCTGCTCGATTCCCAGGGAGCCCCTTCGGCCTTTTATTTTGGGGGAACCTATAACTGGTGGCTGCCGTATCCACCCATCTCCGCCCCCAGAGCCTTGAATGTTTGACTTTCTAGAAATCCACGGTTTTATGAAATTAAGGGGGGACGGACAGATTTCTCCCAATCCTCACTGGACAGCTCACTTCTTCCATGCAACAGCAATATGCCCTGAGGGGGCTCCCATCGGGGTTGGTACTCAGAATCCCCCCAAGCAGGAGTCGCTCATCAGCCTCACAGCAGGAGGATCTGTGGTGGCTACTCATCCCAGATCTGAGAAAGTTATTTTATTTTAGCAGCAGCAGCAGCAGCAGCAGAGACAGTTGCGGGTGAGGAAGCCAGAAGTTTGGTTGGCAACATTTCTGCAAAAGTAAAATATATATGTAGAAAAAAAAACCCACCCTTTTTCTGGCAAACCGTTTTGGAGTTCCCCAGAATTTTACCAAGATTGCTTTCGGACGCAGGCTATTTTTGGCATCCTCCCCCGCCTACGTTCAGCTATATTGATCCATGTTCTGGTGAACTGGGTCTGCAGAGGAAGTTGTGGATGTTGTAGGAAAGACTCTCCCGGGATTAGTGTAGAGAAGTTTACTTTAAGGCCAAGTTCTGCTTCGAGTAAGCTCAGTTTAGGGAAAGAGTGCAGAAATGCATAGAAACATTAAGTACTTCAGATGTCTTTGCACTCACCATGGCCATCTTGCTGCGGGACAATTCAATAATACAATGTAATTATTTTTTTAAAAAAGAAATAATTTAATTTTCGTCATTCACATTTTATTTTGTTCCTCCTTTGGCATCCTTTCTTTAATGATTCTATTCCACCATGTCTTCGATATTAGTGTAACTCTTATTTGCAGCAACTTGTCCCTTGGCAGAGTTGGCCATTGGGAGAGCTGCACTGGAGGAATGTCTTGTCTGAGCCTCATTCCTCTGATCATTGTGAATCTGGCAGATGAGATGTACTGCTGAGTGGGTAAGTCTAATTTGCAAAGCCATCATAACATACAGGACTGAACAAAAGCCACAGTTCAGGACCGTTCTCTGGAGCCCTGAGTGAAACCTCTGAGCAGGAGAACATGGGAATGTTATTTTCAGAGGGGAAAAGAGAGAGGGACTCTACTTCCCCACACCTTGAGTCTACATACATCTTGATTCTGTTCTACAGCCACTGATCTTTCGTGGGATTATGATGAGACATCAGCAATTGCAGATGCTCGAGCTACTCCGTGATCATTTGTGTGGGTTGGCAAACTCTGAGAAGTTTTGCTTCTGGTGCTCCTTTTTAACGGAAGGCAGGTTGGATTGGAGTTTCCATGGATTCTGCCCCGAGCTTGTCCTTCCCACATCCTCAGTCCATTGACATTTGTACTGAAGGAGGCAGGCGTGGTTCTCCAATGGGGGAGTGTGCAGTTGCTCACAGGGGGCAGAACGGGGAGTTGGCAGGTGTGGCCCCTCCAGGAGGGAGCTGTGCTGGAGCTGAGATGATCATGGCGCCATTTGGTAGCCTACGTATATCTCCACATTTAAAGATTGCAGACAGTGGAGATTCTCTATCTCCCCACCCCCCACCCCAACACTTCTGCACCCGAAGACAAAGACATGGCAAGGGCAGTGCTTGAATTAAAAGCAAAAGACCCCAGCAGTCTTTTCTTAAGGGCATTTCATTTTACCCATGAGGAGGAAACTGTGCCTAAGTAGTTCTTTTCCAAAGTATGGGAGACAAGGATTCTTGTTGCTATTTTAGTAATAATACTGTTATTTCAGGGGGATTTTCAGTTCCTCTTTATGGATCAGTGAAAAGGTCCCTTAAAGTATAAAAGTTTATCCCCGTGTCTGGTTGTATCTAAAGGAAGATGGCCAGGAAGAAGGGCTCATTGTCTTCCCTTGGGAAAGCATCTGCCATGATCCCAGGGATGGCCCAGCAAACGTAGCCCTCCGAACAAAAGGGGCTGCCTCCCCATCCTTGAGTGATCATTCATCGGCTGATGATCCCCTTTCTGCACTTAAGAAGCCGGAAAAAGTTAAGATGCTTCCAGGGAAATGAGGTTTCTTTCATTGATTAGGATCCTGCTTTTGATGAGGGTCGGCGAGTGAGTTATGGGAGGCCTCATGCGCCCCTGGAAGTGCCAAGGGAACGCCGTGCATCCTTTCCCTGTGCTTCATGGCAAAGGACACCCTCTGGCGCACCCACTCTCATCACTGCAGGAGCCCCCTTGGCCCAGTGCTGGAGACCCAGGATGGATAAAAATCAATGATTAAAAAAAAATCAAAAATTTGGATTTTTTACATTTAAATCTGATTTTTTAAAATCAAATTGATTTTAATAAAATGATTTTGAAGTAAAAATCTATCTAAAAGTAGTTTTTTATTTAAGATACGTTAATAATTTAGTTTATTCAGCATGAAATGAAGCTTAGTTATGTAGCATGAGGCTGTATATTCTGTGAACTCATTCAATGAATCCAAGCTCTGCAAGCTGAGATAACATGCCCTGCATTGATGCATTCAGACAATTTCGCAATAACCATGAGATAAAACATAAAACAAAGTTCAGGAATATTCCTTTATCCCCTTGTTTGCAAATCTAGGTACACTACAAAGTGTATGATTGTTTGAAGAGAAATGCACCTGTGCCACCAGGCTCACACCAAGTGTGAGGAGGAAGGGCAAGCAGTACAAACGAAAGTGAAACCTTCTAAGCAGCTTATAAATATAATATTAAAGAGCACCTGCCATTTCAGGTCCATCGTGGCAGCGCCTGTTAGTGGGCATCCCCTCACCCATTGCCAGCCACGTCCCTCAGCTTGTTGTGTCCCTGCCGCATCACCAGCCGTCCCATTAAAGTGAATGAGACTGTTGGTGAGTCAACAACAGGTTAGAGGAGCCACTGTGGGACAGAGATGACAGTGGCTCTTCAAAGATTATGATTTAAATCGAGTTGGTTTAAGCCAAGCCTGTGGAGACCCCCTTCAGGTTCCGGTTGGGCTGGCTGTGAACGGCACCTTCTTGATGGTGGCCTCACCAAACATTTATTCAGAAATAAATCTTGGAATCTTCATTCCAAACTGATCTTTTGGCTTTGCCTAAAAGGAGCTTCTCTATTCTCCCCCACTTTTCAAATTTGTTCCATGAATTTACTTCCAATGTCATTAATGAGGCTTATCTAGAGCCATTTTTATTGTTCTTGGTGACAGAACATTTGGTATTCTTTTTCCAATTTTTATTTTTTAATGTCTGAGCCAGGTTTCTCCATTGTGGTTCCACATTTTCTCTTGTGCTGAATGAGGTGATTCAGTTGGGAGTAACGACACAGTAAAACTCCCCAGTTCCTGCTTCTAAAACTCCCGGGGCTGTTGGGGGTGGTGGTGGTCAGTCCCTGCGCCTCTCCCCTTTTAAACATGGAGATTAGATTCCGTGAATTGGAAACCATGTTTTTCTCCCTCTGTGGGGCTGAGACTGCTATCTAGGCCCCCTTTGCTTGGAGTTTCAGTCCTCCCCTCTGCAACTATTCCAGGGAGGATACGTGGACGGTTGCTTCTCTTTCAAAGGAGTACGTGGACAGCAGGAATCCCAAAATCTTTAGGGGTGCAAACTTAGTTGCACAACATCCCTTCCCTTCCCTTGCAGGGTCCCTTGACAAAAGAGCCACTTTCTGGAGCAAGCCCTCTCAGAAGCAGCGCTGGCTCAGCTTCTTCCTGTCTGTAAACTCTGTGCTGCTGTGGCCGCCCGCCCTGTTCTTGTGATGCTGCCTCCAAGGGCTTGTGGCTCAAGAGAAAGGAATTTGAAACTCAGAGTATTAGCGGCAGAGCTGCCGGAGGGGTGGAAATGGGAAGGCAGATGTCCCTTTGGGATGGTGTTTTTCTGTCGCCGACTGTGTTTGTCCTGAGTCACCTCTTTGGGATAGCTGGGATCTTGTACTGGACCAGGAGCAGGAGAAGGAGCCAGAGCCAGGAAGGTACTGTTCTTTGGGCAGTGAAATGGGGGGGGGGGGGCGTGGGGGGGGGAAAGGGCTGGGGAGCGCAGTCCTTCCCCTGACCTTGTTTAAGGCAGTCCAGTTGGTTACTGGATCAGTGATGTAATGGAACAGCCTCTTTTCTTCTGCACAACCTCCCTTGGTGGTCAAGGATGTGCCCAGGGAACCCTGGGAAATGCTGTTTTTTCTGGCCTCTGATGCTGTAGTGGCAGCTGGGGAGCTCCTTCGACAACCCTGTCATCCGAGCTTGGTGTGCATTTCTATCCAGACCCGGCAAGAAAATTGTAGTACTACTAACATTATTGGTACTTAATACAGAAGTAGGGGAGGATCTGGAGTAGTCCGTTCTCTTTCAGTTTGCATAAATGGTAGCACATTTATTCAAAAAAGATACTCATCTTGATTGCAAACAGAATCCCAGGTTAGACAGCTTTAAATGAGGATTAGAAGGAAGGGAGGAGGAAGAGGGACATCTGTCAGTGGATATGAAGCTTAATCTTGTACTGGAGTAGAGTCCCCACATCCATGAGAAGTCTATTGCTAAGTGGTCTACCTGTACTTCCACCTCCTTTCCTGCTGTACTTCTGGTTTCCCCAGAGGCACCTGGATGGTCACTCTGGGATGTAGCAGCTCATGACACTCCATTGCATTGTCAGACAATGGGAATTAAGCTCCAAAACCTAGCAGTTGCTCCAGGAGGAGGAACCAAAGAGAAGCTTTCCTGCAGTAAAGATGGAAGGCAGTAAGATTTGTACACCTGCATGCACAGACCTGGGCCTAAAACCCGTCTTTTGCACAAGGTGAACCAGGCAGGCAGGGGCCATAAGGGGCAAATCTGCTCCACACAGCTAGTTCTGCAGACTGCGTGGCTCAGCTGTGCAAAGCGATTGGCAACTGATGATTTTAATAATTGGGTTTTGGTGGTTGAGTGGTTGCTATGTATTAAAAGTCCCAAATAATGGAAGAACTTCTATGGAAGGTCTCAGGGAATATTCAGGTGAGCGCAACACTTTCAAGTCCTTGCATAGTTAACCCATCTAATTTTCTTTTTCAGCCCCCCCCTCCCCCAAAGTCAGAAGATGTCATGAGAGAACAGGGTGACATCAGAAATGGGAAGCACCATTTGGGTCTTGTAAATTCATGGATGAGATCAAGAAGCTTCCCGTAAAGAAACTTTGCCTGAAAGCAACCTCTTACAGACTAGAAAGCTGTGCAGTTTGAAACTTTAAATCTGGATGGGAAATGATTTACTGCTTTTTTTGTTGCACACAAAATGTCCATTTCTAACAGTAAATCATTTGATAGACATGAATGGCAATTTGGTGATTGCAAAAGTGCAAAAGCTCCATTTCCAGTTTATAGGATCTTCATCTGGATTAACTCACTTTCCTCCTTTGTTGCCTTCTTGTAGATTTTGGAACTTTTTTGCTCAGCCAGCTAACATTTATTTGCTTTTTGCATCATAGTTGGAGGGCTGTTCTCCTTGAGTTTTCTTCATTCAGATGGGCAGGGGAGGCTGGGCTAGACAGGCAGAAATCAGCTTTGGGACCGTGATGTTTGTGCCTCTTCTCTCTCCTTTGTTGGAGGGGCTTATCTTCTCCTTTGGGTGGGAGAGGGGGAAGCAGTTCTTAGAGGCCAAGAGGAGCCTGGCAGTGCCCCGGAAATTCATTCTGATGGAGGCGTTTTCACTTGGGGATTAAGAAGGTGTGTGCACAAGCCACAAGATTTAGCTCCAGCCCTGATTTGGGAAAGAGCCAGCTTCGCCTCAGACAAACTGGAGACGGGCCAATTCTCCTCTAAGCCTGAATCACAATTCAAAAATAGCAACCTTCTTTTTACCAGCTTTTGACATCTCCAAGTGTGATGGAATGAATGAAAGTTTCAGGAATTGGGACCTCGTTGTGAGAGAATGATTTCCATCAGAGCTTAAACAACTGTACTGATAATTTTATGCAGAATACAGAATAATAATAAGGGAGGTCTTCTTGTCCGTCCGTCCCTGTTCAGGCAGGAGTTCCTATCATTCTGGACAAATGGCTGTCCAATCTCTTCTTTAAAACATGCAGTAATGGAGCATCTACAACTTCTGGAGGCAAGGCGTTCCACTGATGAATTGTTCCAACCATTAGGAAATTCTCTTAGTTCTCTTAGTTCCCCTTTGGGAGAACCATGTTGGCTCTTTTTCCAGGCCTTCGGTAGCTCCCTGGTGCTCCAGGGTCTTTGGAAAATGTCATTCAGTGTTTCCCAGATATCATCCTTCAGAACCTTGAGATGGGATCCATCCAGTCCTGATGATTTGGATTTATCTATAGTGAACAGGTGTTCCCTTACCAATTTGTTTGCCTGTTTGGGCTTGCGTTCTTCTGTGGTTCTGCTTTTGGGAGGTTGAACTGTCCCCACCCCCCATTTTGTGCGAAGATGAATGCAGAGAATTAGGCAGTTATACGCCTTCTCCTTGCTGCTCATGATTTCCTTGCTATCTTCTTCCATTGTTTCCTTGATTTTTTTCTTGGTGTTTTACATCTTGAAAGAAACATTGTTCTCTTACTTTTGGCATTTGTTGCAAGTTCATTCTGAGACTTAGCTTTCCTGACTTTATTTTTGCAGATTTAGGCTGTACGGTGGCATTCTGCTTTATTTTTTATACTTGTCTTCTTTGTCTTTCAGTTTATCTGAGTGTTCTTTATTGTTGAGAAATTGACATGTCAAATAGAAAGGATCCAAACAAATTTTTAGAACTATAGGTGTGATTTTCTCTGTGTGGTTCTTTGCCTGCATGTTTGCATGTAAGCAGTCTTAACACAAATTGAGTGGGTAATTTGCCTTCCTCCTATGGCCTTTTGGGGAGGGTTATTGCCATGAAAGTAGCATCCCCCCTTCATAAAAGGTTCTTTAATGAGAAACTTGCACAATTGTAGTAGAATGGATGCCGAATGCCAGAATTATGCTTTTAAGAATGCTATAATTAGGGTTGGTTTTTTTGGCTCAGTCTGTACAAGAAGCATAGAAAGAACGTTAGAGGAGAGAGGGAATATGGGCGTGGGATAGACAACAGGCAGAGTGGCCCAGCGTTTTCTGAGGAGGCCCTCTTCCCTCAGACTTGACCCCTCCAATGTTGTCATCTTCCTTGTCCCTAGGAGGGAGAACCTGCAAAGAACCTGATCTCCAGAACAGACTCTGGCCAATCATGGCTGCTCTGCTCCAGGGAAGGAAGAGCCTTGGTGCAAACTTCCAGTGGGATAACACATTGGAGTTCCAGTGAGAAAACGGGGTTCCTTCTACCTCTCCCCACCCAGGTTTCCTTATTCTGAAGAAGTGACCCATATTCACCTGCACCCTGTTATTACTCCCCCAAGGGTCATTTGCCACCCTTGGGGATAGTTCAGAGTAAGGTTTGTTTGGCTTCCAAGAAACTTTGATTTCTAGACTCGTCAGAATCAATTTGACTGACGCTTTGATCAGGCTGCTGCATGCTTAAAAAGATGAGCGTTTTTAATTGACAGTTCTGTCAGCACAGTTTCAGTGGGAACACGAGCAACTACAGAATTGTCAGGTATTGGGTGGCACCTTTGCCAATTAACAAATGTTATTAAAAGGCTTTCAAAGCCTATACCTGGTCATAAAATGCGTTACAGCAGTCACAAAAGATGCCATCGGATTCCCGAGTTTTGTTGCCATTGATGACCAAGCCTCTCTTCTTCCAATGTTTACAGAATTGCTTTTCACTCTGGGATTAGGCTGTGGCTCAGGGGTAGACTCTCTGCCTTGCCTTGGAACCTGTAGCGAAGGCCGGGAAGGCTTCTGCTTGCCAAAGTGGAAAGGCCTCTTGATCTGAACTGATCTGGAGGGAGGGAGGAGGCCTCCGTAGGCCTTACCTGCTTGCAGGATTCCTTGTTGGAGCTTGCTGGGAGCCTGGAGGGGTTGGAATGGGATGCTCTCCAGGCTTTGTCTCCTCCCCCCTCCCCGAGGTGATGATGTTGCTGAGCACTCTCTGGGCTGGGCTCTTGTTCTGACCTGTGTCCCAGCCATGGTGGCTCTGCTCTTCTGGTGGGGCTGGTCTCAGTCCGGATGGCTGTGCAACAGTTGGTTCCTGTTGGAGGGGCAATGTGGCCAGGGGACACCATGGCAGCTGCAAAGAGTTAAGGAGAGGACGGCCACAGGTTGCTCAGTCAGAAGGGCTGGCTCTGGACAAAGATTAACCGGCCGGAGATAAGCTGGCAGGGAGAAGGAGCCAGGGGCTTATTATTAGCTCATGGTGACACTGGGCGAGGGTGGGAGAAGGGAATCTTATCTGTGGAATCCAAGAACGGGCCAGGAAGAAGAAAAGTGGGGGTGGCCGATGCCTTGGGAGGGGAAGTAGATCCACCTTCCAAGGCTGGTTTTGGGGCCATTTGTGGAAAAATCCAGAGCTCCCCGCCTCCTGTGAACCCCACTGGACCTCTGAGCAAAGCAGCATGGCCTGGCTGAAAGAGGACCAGTGGCTGTTGTAAATAGCGGAAGAAGAAGAGGAAGAAAAGGAAAACAAGAAGGATAAACAGCCTCTCTTATCTCTGCCCTGGACATTCCAAACGGTCATTTTTCAAAACGGTGCTGCTCTCAGAACTCGTGAATCCCAGAGCCAGGCTCCGGGTCCTCAGCCTTCTCAACGGGATGCCTTTGTGACTGGCGACAAGGCTGCCGGACCAGCAGAGATGCATAAGGAAAGAACGGACTCTTGTTTTTCCCTCTGGGTCATATTGTGTCAGCACATTTGATGCTTTGCTATTGACAGCAAAGCTGGCCAGCGAATCTGGAGGGAGAGACAATGCACTGGCCTGTTCTGGGAAGCGGATTGAAGATGCCACCCATCCCAGGGAGTAAGTGGGTTCTTTAGAAGGCTGAGCTGGAACCCTGGAAGATGCCCTCCTGCTCGGGCGCCTGAGTAGCTGTGAGTGTGGCAGGGTGCCCTGTGTCCCATTGCTTACCCTCTGGGAAGCAGCATCTCTTTCCCTGCCACCCCTCGGCCAGAAAGTTCAGCCAGGGTTGAATGTTTTTACCCTAGATTTTTATTCTCACATGCCTCTGCTGGAAGGTGGAAGGGTGCTGGGAAGAGCAGGGGTCTCTCCTCCTAAGGCTCCTCTGGCTGAACGAACTTAACCTAATTGTGGAGGGAAGCAGGATGTTGGCCAATCTCCTGAACACGTCTGAATTGACCGTAGCTGGCATTTAACCTTCTGTTGGTGCCTTAATCTGCCTGGCTCAAAAGAGCTGAGGGCCTTGGTTGCCTCGCATTCTCCAGAAAACCCCAAGCTTTTTAAGGAAGGAGAACTTTTCTCCTGATCTCTAAGGGGGCAGCTCCGGAGGGGGCAGCCTGCTTTCTGGAAAGCCCAGCACAGGCCCTTCCTTCCATGGCCGATGGTGAAGTAGGAAGTAGGGGGAGGAGCTGTGGGGAGGAAGCGGGTGGCAAAGGGCTGGGAGATCACGCTGAAGAAGCCTTACAGCAGAAGCAGGAAGATGGAAGAGTTCAGTTACATCCGGAAGCCTTAATGCAGTTTGCGCTGGAACCACAAAGGAGCATGTGGCACATTCGCAGAACAGAAAGGGAGCTGAATGCCCACCTGGCGTGCCAGATGTGTTGCATTGGTTAGTATGCCTCTGCCCGCCTTGTGCCTTTCTTGGGGGTGGGGGGAGGGTGAGAAATGGAGCAACCTTGAATCCAAACCAAACCTGTTAATTCAAAGCTATGAGCTGTTGAGTTTGGTTCCTTTTGTTTGAATTAGTGTTGGTGCTGGTCTCATTTTATCTTTTGTGTTCTCGATGGCCTCAACCATCATTTTGCCCAATATGACTTCTCATCTTTGAATGATCTTGGGAGGACAGACTGGGTGCTTATGGAAGGTCTCTGAGACTGGAAGGAACCTTTTAAATTTACAATCGGCAGGTAACACCCTGGGAGGACAAACTAGTTGGGTTTTACTATCACAAGGTGAGCTGGCTGCCTTGAGCACTTTATCTTGAGTATCTGCAGAAGAAATTTGATGCAGAAGGTAGGCAGGGAATTCCGATTGGGAATTTGACTGCAATTGGGAAGCTTTTCCATCTCAGCCACGTTGACCAGGATGGAGGTCTCAGAGCTCCAGTTCAGCTCATGGGCCTGGCACAGGTGAGGCTCCATGGCAGTCAGTGGAAGAGCAGAGCTCTGTTGGGATGGCTCTTTCCAACCCCTGAAGTTGGGAGTCTCGGCTGCTGCTTCCTCCTTAAAAGGGCCATTCTTCCTGAGACACAATGGTTCTGCTACTTGTCTGCTTTATTTGCACCACATGGGTTGGGCAAGTACATCCTGAGGCAGCTGACAGCAGTGTCTTCTATTGCTTGTTCGTGATTTTTGCACCCTTAGTAGACATGATGTGGTAGACAGTTTTTTTTAAAGGCATCTTAAGAGGAGTTAGAAATGGGGACCTTCTGCTCCTCCACGCCCTCCAGCAACTCTCATCATTAGCCCTGCTGTTCTACAGCAACTGGCAAATCAGAGGTCCATGCTTCCTATTTCAAATAATACTTCAAATAACGCATTGTTTGTTTCTTCAAATATTTAGCTAAGAATGGAATAGATACACCAGTACTAAAGTAAAATAATTTTTAGCCTGTTTGTGTCTCACTCCCCCCCACCCCCAAGTGTGTTAGATGGCCACAGGCGTTACCCTCAGCTGGTGGGGCAATGATATCTGGTGCACCCGGAGAGCATTTGATTGGAGAGAAGTTGCTGTAGGGATAGACTTTGTTTTGTATATGGCAGGGATGTCAAACTCCTGTCCTCCAGGCATCGCCACATGACGCATTGGGACTTTTCCCCCCTTTGCTAAACTGGGCATGGCCAGCATGTGACACATCCGTCCCAGGGGCTGTGAGTTTGACAGCCCTGCTATATGGGTCACTCAAGAGTTAGAGCTAGTATATGACAAGCCAAGACAAAAGCTTCATGGAACAGGATTTGGGGGAGGAGATTGTTGTCAGAAATGGTAAATGTTTCACAAATTGTCCAATAACGGTGCCTTATGAACCCCCACACCTAGCTTGCCACCTGGCAAAATGTGGTCTTTTGAGCATGGAATCTCTGGCTCTGCTGAGAACATTCAGCTATTTAATCCTCGATGGGTGGGCTACCAAACTTCCTTCTCTGTTTCAGTCCCATGATGAGTGCCATTGGGAGTGGGCTGTCTTTTAACATTAGACAGAGCACCTCAAAATGGCCCCACCTTGAGAATAGTGGAGTGGCAGGGAGGGAGGCATAGTAATTAAGGTGATAGTAGAGGAGGTGCCTTGAGGCTTCTTTACATATGGTAGAAATATTTTCATCATGGGAAATAATTCTGAGAATTCTTTTAACAAGCTATCCATGGGAACATTCCTGGACATCAATTGCAAGTAACGTTTTGGGTGAAAGGTGTGGTGGAAGCTCTGTTGAATCTGTGAATGCTGGGAAATCGGTGCAAACGGGGCCCGAGAAAAGAAGCTTTGCCAAGGTTTCACAGAAGGAAAGTCTTAAAGCACAGAATGTACACAATTTTCACTTGATATTTGTCCCTGGAGGCTGAAGGCCAGGAGCCAGGCTGAGTGATTCCCCACCCCCACCCCCCGAGTCCCTTTCGGGAGAGGGGGCGGTCTATAAATATGAATAATAAATAAAAATAAATAAAAGTGGGGATGAAAAGAGATGTTTAAATTAATAAAGAACTCGAAAGGGACGTGTGTATGGTGGGACTTGGTGGAAAGGTGAATGGAAGCTGTAGATTTGGATTGCGATGGCTCCGCAGAAGACACGTGGGGCTCAGAGCGGGAGCCTTTTATGTAGTGCTGAATCTAAAGGATTCTCCTCAGAAGCAGAGCAGATTCTTCAAGCCAGATGTTTGCCCTTTCCTAGAACAGGGCCTTAGTGACCATGAAGCCTAGGAGAGCCTGCAGTCTAAATGTTGACAGAGGAATAAAAAGTTTGTGTCGGGACGTTCATAATAAGGAATTTATTGGTACTTCATTGCAAACCCTCCACATGGTTCACTTCCAGCAAGCAGGTTGACGTGGACCAATATGATTTTTATGTCTTGCTTCCATGTTGATGTTTTCTTATGCCCACCGTTTTCCTATCACTAGACTATAAGCGACGGGCTTCCACGATACTGTACTGGTCCAGAACTTTCCAAACATTCTCTGGTGTAGAGCGAGTGAGCTGAGCTTTGGATGTGGGCTTTTATCTCTTGTTTCATTAATGCTGGCTCTGTGATTAGCAGAAGTTGGGCAGGGTAAAGACAGACATATATATATATATATATATATATATATATATATATATATATATATATATATATATATATATATATATATATATATATATATATATATATATATATATATATATGCCTAATTGAATCTGAAGGTGTCATGTTTCATGGAATATGATTACTTAGAATAGCTAAAATATTTAGAATATTTAAAAATACTTAGAACTACGCTGCCTTTGCTCTGACCTGAGCATAGTACACAAAAGTATCTGCTACAATGTCCTACCTGTCAATGACCACTTCAGCTTAACCGCAACAATACACAAGCTCACAATTGATACAAACTCAAGGTAAACTGCTCCAAACTCGATTGCAGAAAATACGACTTCACCAACAGAGTGGTCAACGCCTGGAATGCTCTACCTGACTCTGTGGTCACTTCCCCAACCCCCAACCCCCAACTTTAACCTCAGACTGTCTACTGTTGACCTCACCAAGAGATCTGTGAGGGGGTGTGCATAAGCACACCAACATGCCTCCCGTCCCCACTTATTTGTATCCATTTCCTGTATTCATAATCATGTTTATATCTGTTACCTTATACATGCTTGATAAAATAAATAAAATGGGAAGAGGACATTCATGGAAACCTGTTGGAAGCCCTTCATGTGTGATGCTATCGGTTACCTTCTATGTGGTTCTGGGCCTCACGGAATGAGGAAACAGGGAGGCTGACAGGAATCTACCAAGGGAATTCCTCTGGAGGAAGCAGTGAAAATGACAAAGCAGCTGAAGGTTTTGGAAGATTGTTTACTAAACTATGACACCTGACAAAGGAGTAACCTCTTGAGTAGCTGCCAGCTGCAGTGGGCATGACCTAAAAGCTGCCAGGTGACTGCTTCCTCCTTGAGAAACAGACAGTGGGGGGGGGGATAAGGCAGCAAGCTTCCTGCTCACTAAAGGAAGGAAGAGGAAAAGGGAAGAGGAGCCCCTAACACATTTTCTTTACGAGGCAAGAGATTATTCATACATAGCAAACCTGAGAAGAGAAGGAAAAGAAAGAAACGTTATTTTCTACTGGTGGAGGGCTTCCCTTTTTTGATCTTGGGGTTTACATGATAGCTTTTATATAACTCCCACCTTGAAGTACACCGCAGTTTGGGGCATACAGGTTGCCTCCTTGATTTAAAGAAACATTAATGGATCAATTTGTTTATTTGCTACTTTTATATTTATAGAAATTTGTATCCTTGAGACAGGAACTCTTTGGAATATCTCTGATCTGGTTTGAACCCTTTTGAAAGTTGTGCTCGTTTATAATCCCGTAGACCTCAATGCTAGGAAATATTGAATTCCCCCTCTGCACCCAGGGAGCACATTCTATGACACGGGAAGCATCTTCTGGTACATATTACAGGACTCAACAGTCCCCTGACGCTGCAAGCGACTTTTTGAAAAATGAAGAAAGGCCGCAGGCCCTGCTGTCCTTTGATTCCGTCTTTCCCCAGAGGATGAAGCAGAGGAGGCAGACCCATCTAGTCAAAATAAATACATATTTTAACAAAAGATTAAAGTATCCCTGTGGAGAAAACCCTCTATTGGTTGCAAAGAAACCTGCAAACCTGCAGCGCTCTGGGAAGGGGGCTGGCGGCTGGAGGGGGGCCCTAAACTACAGGCCTAAAAGAGGCTTTGCTCGCAAACCTACAATAGGGAAGCTTGTGTCTGTGCTTATTTCCTCAGGTGATCAAAAAGCTAACTTGTTTGCATTTTCTTTCATTTTGCAGATGAACGGGACCGGGTCCAGAAAAAGACCTTCACAAAATGGGTGAATAAGCACCTGATGAAGGTAAGCCCCACATACCTTTGATTCTACTAGATCTGCTCTTCCTTTTCCCCTTCCTCCACCATTTCATTTTTAAACAGCAGAAATAAAATAGTCTCGGAAGCAAAACAGCGTTGGGTGAATGAAGATCGATCAACATGCTGAGTAATGGCCGGTCTTCAGCAATGTTCCCTCTAATTTTTTTTCAATGTGAGCAGAAAAGTATAGTGTTTGAGCGGCACATTTTTATGCCTGAGCAGCACCTGAATTTTTTTCACAGGTGTCACCTAAGACAACAACAAAATCAATATTATTTGAAACTCAAAGTTATGTTTATTCAAGGTACCCGCTTAATTAAAAGTGTTATATAGTATCACTTAACAACGCTCCTGCTTAGCAACCAAAATGTTGGGTCAGAAACTCTGGCATTTGAAGCACACAAGTCTTAAAGCTGTCAAGTTACAAGATCCTTGCATCCTTAACCCTTTAGGGAAAAAAAAAACCAAGGGGTCTTCAAACTTGACAGCTTTAAGACTTGTGGACTTCAACTCCCAGAATTCCTCCTCCAGTCATGTTGCGGCGACGTCATCTGTGTGGATCTGCTCCATCTTCGTTTTTTTTCACAGGGGGCAGGGCTGCTGCTGAAGATGCCGATGAGCCCTTGCCGCCACCAGAATAACAGCTGCCACCTCCTCCTCCTCCTCCTCCTCCAACAGCACCACCACATTTGGAGTGAAGCCGCCAAAGCTCCCGCTGGTGCCCCCGCCCATGGCAGCGGCGGCGGTGCGTCCCCCTCCACTCGGAGCACCTGAGCTGGGCACCGCGTTACCCCTGCTGCCTTCTCTTCCTCCGCCGTGCTTTTGAGAAGCCATGAGGCCTTTTCCCCCCTGCTCCCGCCCCCTCCGCCGCCTTCCTACTGGCTCCCGCGGCCTCATGGCTCCTCAAAAGCACAGCAGAGAAGGAGGGGGCAGGGGTAATGCGGGGCTCAGCTCAGGTAGCAGATATTCTGGTAGCGGCAGGGGCTTTGGGAGTTTATCTTATCTGCAGCGCCAGGCGCAAGCACCTAGGATTGGCTGCCCACAAAGGACCTCCCCGGGCTTGCTTTGCTGAACTCAGTCGCCCCGCGCTCACCAAAACAAGTCCGGGGAGGTCCTTTGCGGGCGGCAAGTTCTAGCCGTCTGCAAAGGACCTCCCCAGCCTCCGGCGCCTGTGACAGTAGAAATCACTGCGCGGCAGTTGGAAACTGCTGCGCGGTGTTTTCATGCCATGTGCGCAGCCGCGCAGCCGCGCACCTTAGAGGGAACAGTGGTCTTCAGTTCTTATAGCAGGTTTTCCTCTTTCCAGTGAGAATTTCTCCGCATGGGGGTTTCTCAACCTTGGCAGCTTTCAAAGGGGTGAACTTTGGCTCCCAGAATTTCTCAGCCAGCTTTGCAGGCTGGAGATTTCTGGGAATTGAAATCCACCCCTTTGAAAAGCTGCCATGGTTGAGAAAGTTTGTTGTACACATTTTCTTTCTCCTTGCAGTCCTCTCAGCATCCGCACAGCGTTGTCTCTCTGCTCTGTCCCCACAGGTGCGCAAGCACATCAATGACCTCTACGAGGATCTGCGAGATGGTCACAACCTCATCTCCCTGCTGGAGGTCCTTTCGGGCGTCAAGTTGGTGAGTTTCCAAGATGCCACAAAGGAAACGACTTTCCCAGGGCCAGGTTAAGGCCGAGATGTGGCCCCAACAGAAACAAATCCCTCACACCAGGAGATTGAAACAAGTGCAATTTCTGACAACTCCTTCCAACCCTCCTTCAAACTTTAGTGCCGAATAAAATGTTTTTAAATAATGTTGATTAAAATTGAAGATGGCAGATGAGAACAATTATTTAAAAAAAAAAAACCTAAAGTTGAGTGTAGTGGTGAAAGAATAATGTTTCCCAACCGTGGCCATTTCTAGGCATAGGGACCGCCAAAATTCTTGTCAATTGTATCTCAGCCTTTGGGCTAACTCAAGTGTAGTATCTTACGAATGGCCACGCTGGCAGTCGGATTCTGGGAGTTGAAGTCCACATACCTAGAAATGGCCAACACAGGGAAACACTGAATTAAAGACATGATAGGGGGAAAAATCTGGAGTGCCCCCCTTCCCTTGGTGTCCTAAGCGTGTCCTTCAGAACCTACCGTATTTTTAGTGACTCCCAATCAAAGTTCTTTCCTTTTTTATTTCTTTCCCTTGGACATGAAGCACGTTCTCTGCCATCCAAAAGGTTTGGTCCTAAACTGTTTCCACAGCAGCAGCAGGAGCAGCAGCTGGCCTGAGCCCTGTAATCTTTGGATCTCACCAAACTTTTTTCCCTATCAGATGGCTCACTTCTGGGAGCTGTGAGTGCTTGGCGAATGTGGGCTGTGGAAGATCTGGAGGAGCTATGCGTTTGAGAATTCATTTTTAGTCAGGCAAAGAACGTGTTTGTGCACTGCTCTTCCTGTGCATTTGTTGTGTGTGGCGTTTTTCTTTTCTTTGGTGTGTGTCCCATGTACTTCCATTTAGTGCTGTATTGTCCATCCTATTTATTAGCCCAAGGAAACCTCAGGACAGAAAACTGTTTGCTTGGTGAAAGTCCCACCCTGGAGTCGCTTGGGCAGCGAAGAGTGTGAGGAGGAGGAGGAGGATACAGTAGGTCAATGACCACCATGGAGGAACAATAGCAACTGGTACTGGACACATTCCGATAATCCAGAAATACCTCAGATTTCAGGCAGGACTTCCAGCATCTCCTAAGAAATGGAAATGACCAAATTACAGATGGCAGATTAGCCTGTGAGCCGGTGTCTTCCCCAGGGCCTTCGGCTTAAATTTGTGGTTTTCTTTCCATAATTCTACTCTGGAGCTGCCTCTGGCGCTCTGGGTGTGAGTAGCTCACCTGCCCACGAAAGAGCCAGATGGAGCTGGAGGTCTCCAAATGCTGCAGGCCAAAGGAAGGGAAGGATCCAGCAGAAGTGGTGGGGGAGGGGGACCACCCTCATTTCATACCCCCAGAACCCCACTCGGTTGCCCACATGTTGTGTTATCCTGGAGGCTCCAGGGGCCCATTGCTCTGAGGCATCCAACAAAGCAAGGGAGGTGGGCTTCTCCTCTTTGCTTCCGTTTTACAAGGTCTCCCATTGCCCTAAAACCTTGGCAGCTGAATCCATGTGGATGCTGCCAAGGGAAGAGTGGGCATGCTGCTTTCCTTTCAAAGGGAGTGCAAACTTCCTTTCCCCCTGCCAGAGGCTGGAATAGGATTTCATTTAGGACTTGAAGGCTGTGAGGAATCCACTGGATTATCTGGATGTGTTTCTGGTGTCAGTAGCTGGGGATGTGTGAAGAATACTAACTCACCGAGTGTGAGCACACAATGGTTTGCCTTTTTTCCAGGTCTTGCACACTTCCGCAACCACCTTTTGTTCCCAGATTTGTAACCTCAGGGCAGCCTTCCTCAGACTTCCAGATGTGTTGGGAATGGGGTTCCCAGATTGCTAGTTGTGTGTTTGGGAAGTGAACGCCACTAGGAAGCCATCTATCACACTGTACAGGGGAAACTGGCAGAAGGTTTTCCTCTGTGAGGAGAAACAGACCAGGGTCCTTCCCAGAAGAGTCTTGTGTGGCAGAAGCAGCATTTGGTTCTGCAGGCTGCCCACTCGCCCGCCTCTGACACCAGAGGACTCCCTCGATGTGCTTGCAAGGAAAGCAGCCTTGCTACAGCAGCTGGATCTCTGCTTGGCCATGGAGGAGCGTTGTGCAGGCCGGGGCCCCTTAAGGAGGAGACTTAGGCCCTTCCTGCGTGGGGATGAGAGAGCGATTGGGGCAAAGGGCTCTCCAGGAGTCATCTCCTCCTTCCCAGATGAGCCTTTTTAATGTTTTTTTTTTTTTTGGAACATTATTTGCACAGGCTCTCATGATGGCATAGATTGTGGTCCCTCCCATTTCCCCCAGGTTGGGCTGAGGGAGGCATCTAACCCTGGCCTTGGGAACAGGAGGGGAGGAATCCTTCAAGGGGACTCTGTGGCTCCTGAGAAAGAGAGAAGCTGGAGAAACTCAGGAGAAGCCTAAGGCTGGGCAGAAAGGAACTTCACGGGATTTCAACGTCCTGCTATTCCACTTAGGACTTTACTGTAAAGGGCACTTCATGGCTGTTTCTTCATTTTGCACCCCCCCAAAAAACCAGGGTGGGGTTATTTTGACAGATTAACAGAGTTGGAAGGGACCTTATAGGTCATCTAGTCCAACCCCCGGCTCAAGCAGGAGACCCTACACCATTTCTGACAAATGGCAGTTTCTTTCTGATGCTTCTCTTTTCTCAGGAAATCGGGGTGCAGGAAGCACCTTTTCTGACATGAAACATTTGCATGGCTTTCCTCCCCTGGAAGGCTCCTCCCTCCTTTCCTCAAGGCCAGTTCCTCATCCCTTCTTAGGTTGAGGCCGGATTGAACACAAGTGTGTCTGCTCCGGTTCCAGCATCTTCACTACCCTCCCCCACTGCCAGGTTTTCACCCTGAGACCCCCAGAGGCCTTGTTAAAGTCAACCATTGATGGTTGCCTGCCTTTGCTGCTGCATCTCACTTGTGCTTGAGAGCCATCAGGTTGCTTCTGTGCTGGGAGCATCTCTTTGGGTGGCTCGACACTCTTTTTCCCGGGGGGGGGGGGAAGTAGGGGTGGCTGCCCCTTCATTGGCTGCTGCAGGACAGTTGCACAGGGCAGCTCGGGTGGTGGGCAGCCCCTCAGGCAGGGCAGACCAAGGGGAGAAGGGGACATGCTCTTGGCTGTAGGGTGTAACAGAATTGTCACTTACTGCAGCATGCTTTTCGTGTTATTGCTGGAGCACTCTGTGACTTTGCAGGGCCTGAGTCTGCGAGGGCAGGGTCTTCACTCTGGTCAAAGGGGCCGTGCAACTGGCCCCTCTCCTCCTCCTCCTCCTCCTCGGTTCGTGCCACCCAGGGGAATATTCCATGCAGCCTCCCTCATTTCTCACCACCCGTTTTGCTTTTTTTGCTCCCCTGGACTTCTTCCGAAAGCCCCCACCCCCACCCCCAATTCTCTGGTCCTCTAGATGTTCTGGCTTTTGGCCCTGCAGTTCAAAGTACATGGTTGCAGTTGGGAAAAGCGCTCTTAAAGCATCCCGGCTGTGCCTTTACCTCTCCCCTTCAATTGTTGCTTGATTACAGCCACAGTAACTCCATATGGGTTTCCTTGTAGCGGGGGCCATATGGCACCCCAAGCCAAAATCCTTGTATGAGGCCACACACACACACACACACACACACACACACACACACGTGATCCAAAATGACATTTTGTGTGAGAGCCCCTAGCATTGCCTGAAGTTGGCAGCTGACTCCCCCAGATTTTCATCAGGCAACCCGTAAACAAGAAAACAGGGTAAGAAACCTGAGCATTCCTCTTGTTCAGCCCCCCCCCCCCGGCCCAATAGAGAGCGGTTGACCTGAGCACAGACCCAAAGGTCAGCAATGCGAGAAGGAATCTCAGCTGCTCATCCATTGAGTGGATGCCTATGGAGACTCTCAGTCCTCCAGGTCAGGGTTGTCCCAAAGGTGCTTTTTGGAGAGGCAACTGGACTTTTTGGTTTTTCTTCAAAGACGTTTCGCTTCTCATCCAAGAAGCTTCTTCAGCTCTTCTTCTTCAGACCTGAAGAAGCTTCTTGAATGAAAAGCGAAAGGTATTCAAAGAAAAACCAGAAAGTCCATTTGCCTCTCAAAAAAGCACTTTTGGGACATTCAGTGGATGGGTGAACTTCCCTGGCCTCCGAGGCGGGGTGTGGGAGGAGTCACTGATGGGTATTAACACGGCCCATTTGCCCGGAGACTGAGGTAAATCTGAGGACACTCCCTCTGCTCCTCCTTCTGACTCTCCAGATTAAACTCAGTCTTCGGTCTAGAAGGAGATAATTTTCCTGGCTCTCCATTGATACGAGACTTTTCTCAGTGTTTGATTTTTCTTGAACTCCTCTCACCTCCCTTAGCGGCGCCCATCTTACCGGCATTAGCACAAGCTTGCTTGCTGCATGGCTGAGGGCTTAAACCGCTGGGGGGGGGGGAAATCTCCAAGCCGCACGCCCCGGGCATTGCTACACACGGTCCACAGATCAGCGGACGTGATCGCGTGATCGGAAAGGAGGCGGCTCAGTCGGAGCCGGAACATCAGGGATCGGCACTCTGATACCAGAGGCCAGTACCCAGGAGGGTAACTTTTGGCCTGTACTCTGCCGGTAATCCGGGGAGGGCCCCAGTCACCTCGGAGACTGTCAGTTGATCTTACCTGAACTGCATGTCTCGAGGGTGGCGTGGGAGCAGTCACTTCCTGCCCATCAGGCACGCCCTGCGCCAGGGTCTGAGGTGGGTTACTTACAGGTCAGTCGGGGACTTTGGAGGGAGTTGGGTGGTCTCTGTCCCTTCCTTCCCAGGTTCTACTTCAACTGGACCATCGGTTAATCTGGAGAGTCAGAAGGAGAAGCAGAGGGCGTGACCTCAGATTTACCTCAGTCTCCGTTCAAATGGGCCGTGTTAATACCCATCAGTGACTGCTCCCACGCCACCCTCGAGACATGCAGTTCAGGTAAGACCAAGTGACATTCCTCATCTTGATAAATGACATGCCCCTCACCCCTTTTTTCATTTTCCCTTGGCTTTGTGCCATCTGAAAGGCAAGGCACAGGGCCTTCTCAGCTCCCTCAGCATTCCTTTATGTCATGTTGCTCTCTCTGCTTAGAGGTGCCACCAACTGCTGGGAGCAAGGCAAGAATTTGGCCTACCAGTTCCTGCAGGTGAATCCCACCAGCCGTTGATCTGTGGATAAACATGCTTAGATTAGTTTCCCTTCCCCCAGGCTTGTCAGATAGGTTGGATTACCCCATAATTTCCCATTGGCCCATTTGGGGAGCTTCAGATTGGAGAAGGCTGTTGGCGCTCCAAGTTGTCCTCTTTGGTTGGTCTGTAACAGTTTGTAAACAGGGTGACAAAAACGGGTGGGCTTATTTAGCAATTTCCTTTCGTCTTCCTCCCTTGGGCTGATGCATTGCTAGCAGATAAGCCGATTCAGGCCCAGACCTTCCGGAAGGGGCCCTCGCATTTACAGAACTGTCAGTCACTGAGCTTTTAAGAAGTGGGGACTTCAGTTCCCAGAATCCCCAGCCAGCATGCTGGCAAATACCGGCTGGGGAAGTCTGAGACTTGAAGTCTACAAATGCTGGCTGGGGAGTTCTGGGAGCTGAAGTCCTCACACCTTCAGGTTGCTGCGATGGAAGAATTTTGATTGACTGGATCAGAACCTTGCTTGGCTTCTGTAGCTGTTGCTCCAAGCCTTCGGGTCACGTGACATGGCCCAGCTGAGCCCTGCAGGGACGGATCCCCCCGGGGGGGGGGGTCCAGGCTTCTCTTGAGAGGGCAGGAGGGCTGAGCTCCCTTGTCTTTCTTCCAGCCTCGAGAAAAGGGGAGGATGCGCTTCCATCGCCTGCAGAATGTGCAGATCGCGCTTGACTTCCTCAAACAGCGACAGGTAAGTGCATCTCCCTGTGGCCCCTCCTGGAGGAGGGGAAATGTGGTGCCTCCACCCGTCCTTCCCTCTTTTCTCTGTTGGGGTTTCCCTTTGCTTATTGCACTTCAGTCGAGGGGGGGGGGAGAAGTTAACCCCGTTTGCCTTTTGTCATGGAGCAACTTACATGTTTAGTTGAGCTTGGAATTTAGAGTCCCACTTTTTGTCCCCCCAAGAGTGCTGTGAGGGGGGCCAGGCTGAGAGAGGGGGGCCATCTGAAGCTCCAGAGCGATAGGAAGGGATTCAGACCAGTTTCACTTCTAATTTGTCCACCACCACACCGGCTGCCCACTGCATCCACACCTCCTTGACCTAGGGGCCCGGAGAAGATAGTGACCCTTCTGGATATTGTCAGTCTTCAAAGCAGAACCAGAGGGGCCTGTTAGGCAGGGAAGGATGTGTCAGTTGAGGAAATGAACATATAAATGCACCCAGAAGCAGAAATGTTGATTGCAGAAATGGAGTAATTTGGAAAACCACACAGGAATGTGGACCATTTCAGAATCCAGTTTCAGTCATTGAAAAAAAAAAGTTATCAGGAAGTGCATGAACAAATCAAGGGAAACGGAGAGGAGGCTTCTGCTAAGATTTCCCTGCCTTTGCCCCAGAGGCATTCGGACCAGAGCTCTTTGCAGAAGCCGTGGCAGTGAGGGAGAAGCCCAGGACCCAGCAGGCGGCCAGCCGGTTCATGTAGAGGGCTGGAGAGCCCTGCTTGCGATGTGTTTGCTGGGGAAAATCCCAATTCGAGTCTGGAGTAGTGACACCTTTTTCCTCCTTGTCCTGTCCTGACAGGCTCACTTGGGAATGGAGGTGTCGACAGGGTGAGCTTCGTTCCCCACGGCCTGTGGGGGCCGCTGGCTCACAAGAGTGCCAACAGCTTAATGGTGTCCCTCGCCCTGTGTTTAAAAATACACCTGATGCTTGCGGGAGGCACAGGGTTCATCCTTCCACTCCTCTGCCACGTGATTGCAAAGAGCAGGAGAAATGCTCGCCTGTCAGGACGGATTGTAGGCAGGGTTGTCATTAATGCCCTTCTTAATTCCAGGGCGGGGGCGAGAGCGCCTGGAGCACCTTTCAGAAATCACACCGTGATTAAGTCTTAGCACACTCAGGATCTGTCTTGTGTTCCCCAAGCTGGAACCCCCAGGCCTGCTGGATCTGGCGCCCCCCAAATTCCCAGTTCTTGCAGCCCCAGATGGGGAATCGGCCTGGGAAATGCTCCAATCAGCCAGCTGGATCTGTGGTTTGGTTCAGGCGAATCTCCTCTGGTTACCTTCCCAACCTCCCCATCTGGAGGGTCGCAAACTAAATAAATAATCCCTGGGGTCTCTGGGGGCTGCAAGGAGGCGTTTCCAGTGACACGACAAGGTTGGCGAGACTGGAGATGTTTGCCCTGCTTTGAGAAGTGGGTGTTTGCAGGGCCTTTGTTTGTCCATCCAGCCGCCCATCTCACACCAGTGACCCTGGGCAGTCAACAATCGTACGAGTTTATACTTTGAAGAGAATGAATGCATGTGTTTTTGTACAAGTCTTAACGCACACATTTCCCTCATTTTTGCCCAAAATAACAAAACAATCAAGTAGCAGCAGTGTTTTGAGACACAAAGGGGGAGTGGGGTTCCAGTATTTGAGAGGCTGCCACAAAGAGGAGTGGGGCAAATTATTCTCCAAAGCACCTGAAGGCAGGACAAGAAACAATGGATGGAAACAAATCAAAGAGAGAAGCAACCTGGAATTAAGAAGAAACTTCCTAACAGTGACGACAATTAACCAATGGAACAGCTCGTCTTCAGAAATCGTGGTTGCTCCGTCACTGGACGTTTTTAAGACGAGACTAGGCCAGGGGTGTCAAACGTAAGGCCCGGGGACCAGATGCGGCCCATGGAGTACTTAGATCCAGCCCATGGGGCTGCCCTGGAGACAGTGGAGGACAGGCCTCTGGTGCCTCTGCCAGCATGCAGCCTCCCAAGCTCCAGTTTTTGGCTGTGATGGCCTCCTGCAGCCTCTGCCAGGGAAAATGGAGCTCAGGGAGGCCATGTGCAAACTAAAAGAAAAGCAAAATAAAAAGAAGAAATGTTTGCCCTTTTGCATTTGAGCATCCAAGAAGGGACCAGAAAGGAGAAAGGGAAAGAGGGAAAGAAAAAGAAGGAAAGTCAGGAAGAGAGCAAGGAAGGAAAAAGAAAAGAAGGGAAGGAAGGAAGGAAGGAAAGAAGGGAAGGAAGGAGACAATGGATCTCCCAGCCCCACCCGGGCCACCATAGTTGTCCCCGACACGAGAGACATTGAGTTGGCCACACCCACCTGGCCCCACAAGGTCAAACACAACCCGGATGCAGCCCTGAATGAAATGGAGTTTGATACCCCTGGACTAGACAGTTACTTCTCTGAAATTGTATACTGGCAGGTTCTCCTGCTTGAGCAGGGGGCTGGACTAAAATTCCTCCCAGATCCCTTCCGGCTCTATTCTATTTATAACGAAATCAAAGTTGAAGTTCTCTTCCCTCTCTCTCCCAGCTGCTTAATTTCAAGGAGCCAGAAAGCGTCTCTTTCACTCAAGCAGGATGGTCTCTTTCTGCCTCTTGGGTGATGAGAGACAAGCCATCGTGTGAGAAATGGCTCTCACAAGGCTCTTCTAAGCCACTAAAGATTGGGATCCTGAGGAGGAGCAGGGAGCCCTCCTTAAGCCAGCCGCCGTTGCCCGAGAAAGCTCTCAGCATAGCGAGTCTACACTAAAGGCAGCCCTGACCAAGAGAGTCTGAGGAGACATCAACTTTGGCAGGCAGAGGGTATCCGGGCCAGGTTCAGAAAGGGCCACGCATGTCCATCTGCTTGCATGTCGTCTTTTGACCTACAGCTGTACTGGAGCCTGCCCATTGTATGTCACGTGTCACAATGGTTGTAAAATGGATTGATCCACAATTTTTGTGGTGGTCTTTTAGTAAATGCAGGGGTTTTACAGTTCATAAAGAGAACGCTGTAGTCATCAAGTGAACCAATGGTTGGCTATGGGCGATTCTGTTTTGCCAAAAAACCAAAGTGCCAGTTTTTGGTGGACACTAAAACAGCCCTAACTATCATCGCCTGAGGCTTGGTCATATTATTACTGAAGGGACCCAACTAACGGAACTTCAATTCCATGTCATAAGTCGGGGTCTCTCTGTACAGTCAAAAGCTCCTCATCCCTCAAGTGAGAGATCTTCAGACCTTCTGGCCACAGCGTTGTCCACTCTCCACAGAGACCCCTCGGCCGAGGGATGTGCTTGGAAGGCCTCTCAATGGGCAGCAGAGGTTGAGCGAGGGATGCTCCAGGCTCCCTTCCAATCCCTTTGCATAAGCCCAAGCCCATCCCCTCCCTGCTTGCCCCTCGGCAGCCTGATCCAGGTGGGAGGTTCTTAGGATCACAAGACAGCCGGGATGCCTCATAAGCTTCTGGTTCAGATTTGCCTTGGCAAATCTTGTTGGCTGTGCGAATCGCTCGGTCTAAAAAGTATTTTACTTATGAGCGGGTGTCCTTCCCCCCAATTCCATTAAAATGAGGTAGGCATTGCGTTCTTTCCAGGGGTTGGTTGAGTGGGGTGTGAATTCAGCACATGCAGGTTATCATTCTGTGAGGTCTGCGGGTTAATTCTTGGAAAGATAATCCTTGGGCTGGAGATGATATAACAAATCTTGGTGACCTCATTCACATGCCGAGAGATACAGTAGAGCAGGGTTTCTCAACCTTGGCAACTTGAAGATGTCCGGACTTCAACTCCCAGAATTCCCCAGCTGCAGTAGAGATTAGCTCTTGGGAAAATTAATATTTAAAAGCTGTAGGGCAGGAATTGTCAGGGCAGAAGCTTTATAGGAATGTGACCATTTGGGGCAAAAGTATTCGCTCACAACTGATTCTGATTATGTGGATGGGTGAGCGAATACCTTTGGCAATATAGTGTATGTTGTGAAACTAAAACTCGGATACATAATAAACACTGAATATTTTTCAGTATTTTGCAGTGTGATTTACAAATCAGGGATGCAAATGTTAACCCACAGATGCATGCATAAAACAGGTTCATTCATTTATTCATTTGATATTATTAACCGCCCAACTCCAGTGGACTCTTGGCGGCATAAAATACTGTTCATAAATTCATAAAAACAAATAAAACATCAAACCAAGTAAGCAGCCCAGATCAAAGCAGTCTTATGAACAGCAATATCAAAGAAAATAGGGTCCTAGGCAAACTTCAATACATCACTCCCAGGCGTGGGGCCATAACCAGGTCTTAAGGGTTTTCCAGACCCAGAAGATCCCCCCCCCCATCCCTGCAGATGTTCTGGTACAGTTTGTGGGCAGTGACAGAGAAGGCGCCCTTCCTGGATCCTGTCAGATGATCATGTTTAGTGGAGGGGACCTGGATGGCACCGGCCAGTACCAGGTAGGCAGAAGCTGTTGGAGAAGGGCTTTCTCTCAGATATCCAGGCTCTTTGCTTTTATAGGTTTTATTACATTCTTAGAATAGAATGAGCTGGAAGGGACCTTGGAGGTCTTCTAGTCCGTCCCCCTGCTCAAGCAGCAGAACCTATACCATTTCAGATAAGTGACTGTCTAGACTTTTCTTTAAAAACTCCAGTAATGGAGTGCTCACGATTTCTGGGTCCAAGTTGTTCCATTGGTTAATTGTCCTCACTGTGAGGAAGTTTCTCCTTAATTCCAGGTTGCTTCCCTCTTTGATTTGATTTCCAACCATTGTTTCTAGTCCTGCCTTTCGGTGCTTTGGAGAATAATTTGACACACACACCTTCTATGTGGCAGCTCCTCAAATACTGGAATATTACTATCATGACACCCCTAATTCTTGTTTCCTTTAGACTAGCCAAACCCAAATCCTGCAGCCGTTCTTCATATGGTTTAGTCTGCAGGCCTTTGATGGTCTTAGTTGCTCTTCTCTGAACTTTTTCCAAAGCCTCAACATCTTTTCTGTAGTGTGGTGACCAAGATTGATTGCAGTATTTCTTAGATACTTGCTCTAACTACAGTGCTTTCCACCAAGGTCCTCTGTTCCGGCGGGAACAGAGGTTTAATCCTATTGGTCGAAGGGTCTGACAGCTCCCTATAAAAGGGCTGCTGTCAGACTCCACCTTCGCTGGATTGTTTTCACTTGTACTTAATAAAGAGCTGTTGTTACCGTTAAGCCTGTGTGTGCCTATCCATTATCCAATCTAACACTGGCGACGTGGGTGGGATTGGAAGGCAACTAGGCGAACCAAGAGAGCGTAGCATCCAGCAAGTACATCCAGCCTGGAGCTCAGTGCGGCTTCGAGCAGCCATTTTTGAGCGGCAAACACAAAACACCATCTGAACACAAAATGGCCATGCACGCCCCACTGACTCCGTATGACCCAGTCACTGAGTACTGGGACTCATACATGCTACCATTTGGCTGCTTCCTCGAGGCAAACAACCTCATGGGCCTTTCTGAAGGATGCAAGAAGAACATGTTCCTCGGATACTGTGGCTGGGAAGTGTTCGAGATGGCGAAAGACCTCTCTGAGCTGACACCACTACAATCAGTTGCCTGGTCCATGCTTCAGCAGACGCTGAGGACCCACTATGCGCTCAAGCCATCCAAGCACGTTCGCCGGCATGAGTTTAACATCAGACACCAGAAAGAGGGCAAGTCAATTAACGAGTACGTTGTGGCGCTCCACAAGGCCGCAGCATACTGTGAATTCTGAGACTTGGACGAACTGATTCCGGACCGCATAATTTGCGGCGTATGGGACATTAACCCACAGAGGAGGTTACTCGCTAAATCTAACCTCACTCTGCAGATCACCTTGGACGAAGCCAGGGCGTCCGAATCAGCCGTCAAATCTACTGAGACTCTGCAGCACCAAAGCACTCCACAAGATGCGCGAAAGAGTACACGCGTACATCATGAGGCTGCAGAGCCCGAGAGTTCAGAAGGTGAAGAAGATGACAGCTGCCGTATGTGCAGTAGCCGTGCCCAGCCGGCACGCAAATTCAAACCGCGTCTCCCGCCTTGCGCTAGCTGCAGAGGAGACCATGCCGGATCGGTTTGCCGTTTCCGCGATGCAACCTGCCAGTGCTGCAAGCGAAAGGGGCACATTGCCAAGGTGTGCTGGAGCGAATTCCCTGTCACTACCTGGCAGCCTAGAAGCGCACCAAACCACCAACAGAGGCCCAACCAAGGGGCCTGGCAGAAGCCACCAAGGCGCTTAGAGGGCCACAATACAGTGACCTACCACATGTCAATCGGCCAAGTCCGCACCAGAAGGCCAAAAATCTGAAGGTCACTGTCCACATCGAGGACTCTCCATGTGAGATGGAGATCAACACCGGGTCATCACTGACCATCATGCCGTGGTCTATCCTAAAGCAGGCTATCCCTAACCTAAAGAAGCAGCATCTTCGCAACCCTGACATCCGCCTATGCGATTACCAGGGAAACTGGGTTCCCATCGTGGGCCAAGGCACCTTCCAGGTGAAGTTCAAGTAGTTCAGCAGGAAACTTCCAGTGACAGTGGTCAGCGGCAACCTGCAGAGGCTCTTAGGGCTAGATTGGTTCCAAACCCTCGGCTTAGAAGTGACGGCACTGAAGCCATCTTTAAGGATTTCAAGGACGTCTTTGGCACTGGTCTGGGTATGTGGGTTTGGACCCCAACATAGCCCCAATAAGGCTAAAACCCAGGAGAGTACCTTTTGCTCTCCACCCCAAAATTGACAGGGAAATTGACAAGCTCGTAGGCCAGGGAATCCTAGAGCCAGTTGATCATGCGCACTGGGAGACCCCTATAGTGACACATGTCAAATCTGACGGGTCTGTCTGCATCTGCGTGGGCTACAAGTGCACAATAAATAAAGTGCTACAACAAAGCACCTACCCTGTACCCATTGTACAGCACCTCCTTCATTCATTAGGCCCTGGAAAATTTTTCGCAAAATTGGACATGGTGCAGGCATACCAACAATTGCTTGCAGATGGCGCTACGGCGGAGGCCCAAACCATTGTGACGCACAGGGTGCATTCAAATGTCACTGCCTGCATTCAAATGTCACCGCCTGCAATTCGGTGTTAGTATCGGCCCTTGACTGCTCCAAAGCATCATGGAATTGCTTTTGCAGGGGATTCCAGGAGTCGTCCCCTATTTCAACAACATCATGGTATCAGCTGCAAATGAAGTGCAACTTTTAAAACATGTACAAACAGTTTTGGTTCGAATTAGAGACAAAGGTCTCCGCCTCAAAAAAGAGAAATGGCAAATTAACGTGCCAAGGGTTGAATTCTTAGGGTACTTAATCGAGGGCTCTGGGATTCACCCGACCACACAAAAAATCAAAGCGATTCATGACGCCCCCACACCTCGCAATCAAATCGAGCTGCAGGCATTCCTCGGATTCCTTAATTTCTACAGTGTCTTTCTTAAACAGAAAGCCACTGTTGCTGAGCCCTTACACCGTCTCCTGGCTAAGAACTTTAAGTAGTCCTGGGGCAGAGCCAAGGCTGCCGCATTTGCCGTGGTAAAACGACTCCTGTCGGCGGACTCCTTCCTGGTACAATACAGCCACACCCTGCCATTGGTGCTGACCTGCAACGATTCCCCGTTCGGCATCGGCACTGTCCTCAGCCACCGCATGCCCAACAGAACCGAAGCCCCTATTGCATTTTACTCCAGGACCTTGTTTGCCGCAGAGCAGAACTACAGCCAGCTGGACTGTGAGGCTTTGGCTTCAGTGGCTGGAGTAAAGAGGTTCCATGTGTATCTATACGGCCGGGACTTCAAACTGGTTACGGACCACAAGCCGTTGTTGGGCTTACTGGCTGGGGACTGACCTACCCCAGTGTCATTATCACCCCGCATGACCAGATGGACCATCTTCCTAGCTGCCTACTCCTACCGTCTCATCCACTGACCAGGCTCCACTTTGGGGCACGCTGACCCTCTCAGCTGCTGCCCGCTGCCTGAACTTCTCGCTGACCCTACCCCAGAGATGCCAGTCCTCCTCATTGACTGCCTTGAGACTGGGCCTGTCTTGTCCAGTGACGTTGCCCGTCACTCTGCAAAGGACTCCACCATCAAACAAATTTTGAACTGGGTGTGGAGGGGATGGCTCAAGAGGCCTGTTGGGGCTGATTTCAAAATGTATTTTGCCAAACGCAATTAGTTATCGGTTGTAAATGGCTGTTTACTGGGGGGGGGGTTGTTGTTCCACCCAAACTGCGCATTGCAGTATTAGAGGCTTTACACGTAGGGCATCCTGGAATTGTCAGGATGAAGTCTTTGGCTAGGAGTTACATGTAGTGGCCCAACATGGACAGGGAGATCGAAGAATGGGTGGCCACCTGCACACCGTGCCAGGAGTCCAGACCAACTCCCCCAGAGGCACCCACTAAGGAGTGGGAGCGACCTCAAGCACCATGGTCTAGGGTGCACATTGATTTTGCTGGCCCAGTTCATGGCCAGACATTCCTTGTAGTTGTGGACGCCTACTCAAAATGATTAGAGGTAGTCCTGATGACCTCCACTATGGCAGAAGCGGTCATCAAGATGCTACAGAGACTTTTCTCCATGCACGGCCTGCCCGACGTCTTGGTCTCTGACAACGGGCCCCAATTCATGGCCATGCAATTTGAGACCTTCCTAGCAGTTCAGGGAATCAGGCATGCCCTGGTCGCACCATTCCATCCAGCCTACAATGGCCAGACAGAGAGAATGGTGAGATCTGCAAAAGAGGCCCTCTCTAGGATGGGCCCGGGAGATTGGCAAACATGGGTTGACCACTATTTGCTAATTCAGCACATCACACCCAGTGCCACTACAGGAGAAGCCCCTCTGAGCTTCTCATGGGTCGCCAGCTAAGATCCCACTTAGACCAGCTACACCCCAATTATTCTGCCTCATCGCCCCCAGACTCCACAAGCAAGATTTGAACAGTTAGCGTAGGGGATTTGGTACGCCAGGGGGACTCTGTGGATTCCTGCCACAGTGATAGGCATCACCGGCCCTTGCTCTTACCTCTTAGAGATCGAAGACGGTAGGAATTGGAGGAGGCATATTGACCAACTCTGTGGCCGCCTCTCCAACTCCACTCTTAGACAACCAGAGGTAACTCCTGCACGAGTTAGCCAAAGCCCTATCCAAATGGAGCAAACACTCACTCCTTCCACAGGCGGCTCAAGCCTGAGGGTACCGGGAAACTTATCTGGTTATGTTGCAGGCCCGCAGCAAGCTCCGAGTGAACCGGCTCTAGGAGCTCCAGCCGTGGCCTGTGAAGGGTTCCAGGAGCTTCCACCAAGCAGAGCTGCGGAGCAAACAGGTCCGTCCGACCTGTCCAAGGAAACACCTCCTACTGAACTGCGCAGGTCAGGCAGAGCTATCCAAAAGCCCGCCTACCTGCGTGATTACGTAACAAGTAGGATTGTTCCATCCAAGAGGGGAGGGGTGTTAGATACTTGTCCTAAATACAGTGGTTTCCACCAAGGTCCTCTGTTCCGGCGGGAACAGAGGTTTAATCCTATTTGTCGAAGGGTCTGACAGCTCCCTATAAAAGGGGCTGCTGTCAGACTCAACCTTCGCTGGATTGTTCTCACTTGTTGTACTTAATAAAGAGCTGTTGTTACCGTTAAGCCTGTGTGTGACTATCCATTACCCAATCTAACAGTATTCCAGGTGTGGTCTTACTAGGGTTTTATAAAACAGCACTAATATTTTATGTGATTTTGATTCTATGCCTCTGTTTATACAACCAAGATTGTATTAGCTTTTTGGGCTGCTGCCGCATACTGCTGGCTCCTGTTTAAGGGATCACCCACTAGGACTCCAAGGTCCCTCTCACAGTGACTGTTTTATCTGTACTTACACCTTTGATTTTTTCCACCTAAACGTAAAGTTTTGCTTTTCTCCACATTAAAATTCATTTTTTTGGATAGGGGGCATTGTTCAAGTTGTCAAGATCTTTTTGGATCCTGAGCTTGTCTTTTGGGGTGTGGACTATTCCTCGCCACTTACTATCATCTGCAAATTTGATGAGTTCCCCTTTTATTCCCACATCTAAGTCATTTATGAGGTGACGTCCAACAGCTTGAATCACATTCCGAAGCCAACTACATAGCAGTGGTGGCCCAGAGGCACGATGAAGGGGTCCCTTCGCTGCTTCCGCTGCTGCATTTGGGGCCATCTGTAGCTTCTGGCTGGTCTTCAAGGGCAGCCCTGTGTGGGGACCTGACAATTATTTTGAGATATTTTGAAGACAAACGATGGAGCAGATTTTAAAACAGTCTGACAACAAGCAGCTGTATTTGCTGACAAGGTGAATATGAGTGAAAAAACAACACACTTCCAAACGCTACCAATGTTGTAAGCAGATTCAGGAAAGATCAATCATTTTTCAGGAGAAAAAAAGCTCAGAATTCAGAAGGACCTACAATAAACATCCTGGCTGATTTGGGTTGATGAAATGGTGTTTATTAATGATGAAACTTAAGCTGGCCTCCTTCTTGATTTCTCACTCTGATTTAAGAGTTCCAGAACAAGCCACGGATCCAGCTTCAATGAGGCTCTTCCGTTTTGTTTAGAATCTTTCTTTAGATGAGTACGATTGAGGCTCCCTTTGGCTCTGCCTCATCTTCCTCTTTGATCCCATTTCCAGGTGAAACTGGTGAACATTCGTAATGATGACATCACCGATGGGAACCCGAAACTCACCCTGGGTCTGATCTGGACGATTATCCTTCATTTTCAGGTAAGGGCCTTACTTTGCTCTGGAGGGGGAGGGGAGGCCACGTGAGGTGGATTGTCTGGCCAATTAATCGCCTTTCAGGTCAGGGAAAATAAGCAGCTTTCCATTGGTGGTTTTTGTGATTCACTCATTGCATCTGCTTCTGTTTGGAGCTCCCGGATCATCCCTGAGGTTGTCAGGAAAGAGCCTTTAGGAGAAGTTGCCTGGCTGTGTCTGGTGGGTGAACAATGGGCATGCTGTGTTTTGGGGAAGGGGTGGCTGCCGTCCCACATTGGAGAGCAATTACCCTCTTAGTACCCTTAAAGTCCTGGGACGTTGTATGGCATCTTATTACTTATGCATGTATATAGTTCATGTGTTAGAATTTCCCAAAACCACTGGATTAAAAAAGCTCACAACAGAATATACCTAAGAGAGATCACATCATCCCAAGCCCTTGTCTAACCATGGGGACTGGGAGAACAGTTTTCCCCCGCAAGGCCTTCAGGGCCACATGGATCTCCACAGGGGACATGGACAGCATTCTAATACTGTGGTTGCCTTTAGGTCCATTCTTAACCTTTTGTGTTTTGGCTTCCTTTGATTTTCTGAGATACGGAGATAGTTTTGTTGTAAGAGGACATAAGGCCTATAATGCTTCCATTGGGCAAAAAAGCCACGGAACTGAGGAAGAGTATTCTTGTTCCCATTTCACAGCTGGTACTTTGGACTTAAGCCATGAGAAGATGTCATTTGTCAAGGCCATTGCCAAATTATTGCAGCAAAGAATGGACTATTGGATTAGTTATTAAATAATTGATGTGCCACCCATCTTGTCCCCAGAACAGAATAGAAAATAGAGAATGGAGTGGAATGCTTTATTTGTCTCCAGTGCAGTAGCTCTGAATGTACATGGAAAGCAACGGGGTAATAATAAACATAATAACGATACCAATAACAGGTGATTCTGTATGCCTTCCTGACTATATGCCTTGCTAGTCATAGAGTCACTTGGTTGAGTTGGGTGGCTGTAGAAATTGAATAAATAAATGAACCACTGCTTTCCTCAGTTCACCCAAATTATATCTTGTACACTGACAGGTGGATATTTTTTCAGTATTTGGTTCCAAGAATGGCTTTATTTTGCAGAGTCATCTTGTATAGGGATAGTGGGGGGTAGGGCAGTTGGGTTGCTGTCTTGAGAGGCATGTCAAAAGTTCTTGAGTAATCTTCCATGTAATAGAGCTGCAGGAGGGAACATTCATTGCTGGAATACAAGGCATCTGACCTGTGTTGAGGGAGGGGGGAGGTCAGCAATCAACAGTCCCCCCCCCCCCAAGAGTAGACTTGGCAGCTCTGTGTTTTTCTGAGGAATGAAGAATGGAAGTCTGCCTTTCCCCGCATCTGCCCTGACAGTTGAAGTTGGAGTGATAGCCTTGATGCAGGAAATTCTGTTCTGGAAACAGCTCCGTTGTGCTGCACCTTCGGGCAACAGTGTCTGCACTGGGTAATGCATCTGTGAGCCTCTCCTTCCACTCTCCTGGCCCATCTCTACCCACCACGGACACTTGAATCAGTCATGTGTGGCAGGAAAGGGGCGGGGGGTAACTGACACAATGGAATAAGCCAAAGGATGTCATTTTCACTGAAATAATATGCACCCTCAAATTCTAGAAGGCTCAGAGGGGGACCTTTGAGTCCATGTTGACTCCTGGCAACTTCCTGGACTAGCAGCTTTCTTGGTAAAGTTTTTCAGAAGTTGGTTTGCCATTGCCTCCTTCCTAGGGCTGAGAGAAAGTGACTGGCCCAAGGTCACCTTTCTGACTTTGTGTCTGCTTAAGACAGGATTAGAATTCTGGGTCTCCCAGTTTCTAGCTTCATGTCTTAATCACGACACCAAACTGGCTTTTTAACAATAAGAAGCATGCTGAATATCAAGGCAGAAATTAGTACTTATGATTGCTATTAAACACAGAAAGATGCCTGAAAATCTGAGATTCCACAAATAATTGGAATAGTAATAATTGTTGCTCAGATTGTATTATTATAGCTTTATTGATTGATTGTAAGTTTGCAGGCACTCCGAACTCCCTTGTTAGCTAGAGCTGCGTAGGAGATTTAACAAAATAACAGAATAGATGACACCAGTCCCCATGGTTTGTGAATTTCTTGGTGAGTTTCAGCCTCATACGCTGGGGATCTCCGTGAAGGGAACTCAACGGAAGAATAAAAGGTCCGGCTCGCTTTTCTCCTCACCAGGTGTTGATTGCAAGATCTTTCTGTCCTGTCAAAGTTTTCCCTGGATCTCCTTCTCTGCTACAGAGGGGACAAGGGATGGGGAGATGGGTAGCTGGCCAGGAGCTTGGCAAGCAGGTGGACATGCTTGGTGCTCTCTGAGCTGAGTTCTTTGCTTGAAAAACTTTTATTACCCAAGTAGGTAACATCATCAGTGCATCTGCAGGAAAACAACCCAGCTCAGACAGCCCCAATACTCCACAGAACAAGCCTGAACTGGAGTGATCTCTTCTCTTGGGACAGTCTTCTCAGGGGCAGGGAAGGGAAGGGAGGCTTCTTAAAGTCACATGGTTGAGATGCCAATTCTTTTCCAGTAAGGGGGGGGGGAAGACTCTGCTGAGGACTAGGAGGGGCTGGTGTGTGTGTGTGTGTGTGTTGAGTGTAATAGAGTTCAAATGTTCCCTTTCATTGGGTAAAGTGAGATTTTTAAAAAAAAACAAGTGTCAGTCTATGAGTCTTAATTGTTATTTTCTTTACAACACCTGCCCCAATTGCACTGCTGAATCCCAACCCTTCTTCTCCAGTCGTCTTGCATGGAGAACCCAGCTTTGGGCTTAAGAGGGCTGAATCCTGAAACACCATCAGGGCCAGCACAGCAGGACCTCTGTGGCCCAAGGAGCCCAGGGCTTTCTCCCAGCTCTGAGCCCTGAAAGGTGGAGTCTAAACATGTCCTGGAACATGGGCATCCCGGGAGTCTTGCTAGGCAGATACCCCATCCTGCACGGCCAGGGGGCCTGGCTTCCACCCCTTGGCTGTAGGTCTTGCCCCCACCTAATGGATGGGGCTGGGGGGGAGGGAGGGGAGGTTGTTTGGGTAGAAATGCAGAAGGCCCTGCATCAATTGAGCTGAAAGGCATCCATTACTTATTGCCTGCCAGATAATAATTCTGTTTTAAAAACCACATTCTTTTATTGCATTCGGAGATTTATTCCTCTGCCGACATTTCTTGAAGCGGCTAAAGAATAGGGTGGGCTCTGCAGAAGCCGAGGCAGACCCAGCCTTCATGGCCTCCTGTCAGGCCGCCTTACATCTGCTGGCCCCCACAGGTGGTCAAGAGGGAGAGCAGGTCTGACTTGAGCCAACACCCACGTGGGCTTCAACCCTCCCAACCCCTCCCCCATTTCTGCCCAGGCAGGCACTAGGTGGCACTGCTGCCTCAAGAACAAGGGGAGGGGAAATGGGGAGGGGTCTCATTGCGGAGGAGCCCCTGGGAAGGGGCTCATGCCCAGAAGCTGCCTGCTGCTGCTGCTGCTGCTTGGGCCGGGAGGAGAAGAATAACTTAGGCTGGAACGCAAGATACCTGGGGTGGGGGGTGGGGGGTGGAGGGGGCTCCTCCCAGCCTCTCCCTCCTTATGGAACATCCCCACCCAAGTGAGATTAGTTCCATCCCTACTGATGTTCAGGGGGTCCCTCTAGACCTGGCTGTGCCACCAGGCCTGGGGCTGCCAGGGCACGGGGGAAAGGTTGCAATGGCCGATATCCCTGTGGCTCTCTCCTCCTGTGCTGCATGCTTTTTTTTTTTTTAAGAATAATGTCTGTGTTCAATTTTAACAACGACTGTTCTTTTTATATTTATTGTTTTTAATCTTGTATTCTTGCCCAAGATATCTGTTTGTGAGATGGACAGTTATATAAATTTGGTAGGAAGGAAAACTAATGGGAGCCAACAGCAAGGATCAAACATGCTTTAGGTGGGGGCCTCTCAGTCGGTGCTGGAGGGGAAGGGAGTCCTGACCTCCATGGGAATGGCAGAAGACAGGAGGAGGAGGATGACACCTGGATCCATGACATCTAGGCGGAAAGGAAAAGCAGCTTTTCTTTCTTAAAAGCTAGATACTTGATTTAATTTTATTTATTTAAAAGATTTGCATGGCTGCTCATCTTAAGCAACTCTGGGCAGCTCCCAACAACAATGGCAGGGTGTAAAGGCCTTCTTTTGTGTGGATCAGCTGATGCCTTGCAGTGTGAAACGTATGTGTTCAAAAGCATGAATTAATGAATTAATTAAGGGTGATGATAGTTGCCTAGGATGAAAAAGAGGGAAGTGACTGTCTTGTGGCTGATTGGTGGCGTGCAGCCTGCTCTGCCCCCAAGTGTGCAGCCCACGCAAATCAAGTGTTGCCAGTTTAGCTAAAGGGGGATAATTTCTGGTTAATTTGGTGGGTAGGGGAAAAAAACTACCCTCCTTTCTTGCTCAAAAAACCTGGAACTGGTTCTCTTCCAGGAAAGCCTCCGGTGAAGGCAGCTTCTTGGGAACTTGGCTTTGGCCTGCTTTCTTTTCCAAGCCACAAGGAAACCCTCCATGTTCCTCCTTATCTGGAATCTGTGGGGAATCTGTGTCTGTGGGTCAGAATTCCCCACGGGTAGCGTTGGATTCTTTGCTCTTTGGCCTTTCACAGTGATGTTTCCTAGTCCAGGGTTTCTCAAACTCAGCAACCATCAGATACGTGGACTTCAACGCCAGAATTCCCCAGCCAGCAGAGGGAACTCTGGAATACGAAGTCCATCTACACATCTTAAAGTTGTTGAGGCTGAAAAACATGGACCTCGTCTGTTTAACCTGCTGGCTGAATGGGAGGAAGAAGGAAGGGGGAGGGGCCCATGTTGCTTCCCTCAACTTCAGCTTCTTGCCATTAAGAGAGTCTCTTTTCTTTGGACCCAGAAGGCAAATTTGAAAAAAGGATGTGCAGCTTCTAGTGACCTTTGTGCCCCCCCCCTCTTTTTTTTTTTTTGAAGTGGCTTATCAGATATGGCGGCTACTAAGCTTTTGGCTCCTCTGTCTAACATTTAGCATACAGCTAGAATGGCAGTTGTCTACAAAACTGGGGAATGGCAACACCCCTGTTTTACTCCACTAGGTTCCTCCCGCGTTGTAGATGTGGCTGTCCTGGGTGAGGAAGGAGAGGTCCTGTTAAAGACGCCAGGGCAGCCCTGCTGCATCAGAGGAAGATCCATCTTGGCCTTGGAGGGTTGTTTTGCAGTGGCTGCCTCATGTCCCTGCTTGCTCACCAGCAGAAGGCGGAGGCCTCGGAGTAACAATGATAAAACCCACCTTCCATTAGGTCATGATCTTTATCACATCTTGTGGCAATGAATCCCACTGGGTCCTTTTGTGCTTTGGGAGAAATCCCTCTGAATGGGCCCCCAAAGTCCTGTCTGGCTTTTCTAGCTATGCATTTTTAAAAACAATATTGAAAGCGTTATACTTCTGCAATAGTACAATGCCATTAGCCACCTTGGTTGGCTTTGGTGGGAATTGAGAACATCTGGTGGGCACCAGAATACCTGTTTCTGATACCTTTTGAAAAACAATTTAAGAAATACCTGGTTGCATGGGGGAGGGGGGAGAGACAATGCAATTCCTTTGCAAGATGATGCCGACTCTTCTGAGCTTGAGGTTCTCCATTGGCACTAGAAGGTGCCCAGTTTTCTCATCAGCACCCAGGCTCCCAAGGAGGGGCGGCCGGGGTTCCACACTGGTCTCCGGCTGCAGGTCAGGGAAGTCTCTTGTTTCCTCAGCCCTGAGGGGACATGGATGCAGCTGATGGAGGCCTGAGGGTCGGATGGTTTGGCTGACTGAGCTTCGCTGAATGGGCGTTGAGGCCCCCAGGGTGCTCTGTGACTGAGGAGCATTGCCAAATATATATTTTTCCCGATGCTCTTCAGAGCCAAGAGTGGCTTTGCGTTCCGGTATGCCTGCCTTGGACCTTAGATGCAGCTGGAAGGAGGGAGGCTTTCTTTGCTGAGGTTAATCTTCTCCAGCGTAAATCCCTGGATGGAGTTTATCTGGTGCATCAGCCGCCGCCTCTGCCTCTCTGGGCTTCTCGGTGGCTTTGCACAATGCCCCGGTTCCTTTCTCTCCCAGCGTCTCCCGTTCGTCCCCACGCCACCTCCCTCTCCTTGTTTTTCTCGGGCTTTTTTTTTTAACTTTGTCTCCCGATTTCCATCTCTCTGCCTTGGTGCCACACCCCTCAGCAGCCTCTCCCTCCCTCCCTCCCACCCTCCCTCCTGCCGCTGCTGCCGCCGCTGCCGCCTCTGTCTGGCTGTGGCTTTCTCTTTGCGAGGGGAGCCCTCCCATTACCTCATATTTGGAGAGAAGCTGCTGCAACCAATCCCGGCTCTGGCTGCTTTTGGGTCAAGTGATTTCTGAACTGCAGTGAGGTGCTTTGAATGTCTCTCCCTCCAGCTCCCAGCCTCGTAAGATGGCTGTCTGAAAACGGCAGCAGCTCGGCAGGAGGAGCATCTTGATGTGCGGCTGTGTGTTCGTATTCAAGTGCGAGCGTGCTTGCGGTGGTGTGCATTTTTCAAATGGGCACCTAATCTGATGAAGCAGCTGCTGGGATTTCTCCAGGAGGCCGGTGGCAGCATCGCTGCATTGCCACTGGAGCCCTGCGCACCACGGAGATGGGAAATATTCTGGGCTGTGTTAAAGAGCTGAAAGAGCCAGCCAGGGAGGTGGGGAATGCTCCCCTCTCTCCCCAGAGGAAATCTCGCTTCAGGCGGAAGAGGAAGGGGAAGAAGCCGATGGCCCCGGAGATGCCTGATCCGAGAGCAGAGAGACCCTCCTCGAGGACTGAGACGGCTGAGGAGGAGGAGGAGGAGAACGAGGCATTGAAGAAGTTCAGGGGGTCTCCTCTGAAGGAGGAGGGAAGAGCTGAGGGCTTCCACCTGCACGCTGCTTCCTACGGGGAGGCTTGGCCACCTTTGAAGAGGGAGAGTCTGGAGCAAGGACACATCGTGCAGGTGAGAGAGAAGTTTCAGGGGACTCTGGAGCGAGCTCACCTGGTGACCGAAAAGACCTTCTCCCTATCTGGAAGCCCAGGAGACTTCCTCGAAGAAGGAGCCACGGTCGTTGCTCACCTGCTAGACAACCCGGCAGAGCAGAACCGTGAGAAGGTGGCAAGGCAACTGGTGGCTTTTCAGAGGCCGGTGGGTTTGGGCAAGAGCCGAGCAGTTCTGGTGCCGTTGCCCAGGGAGGCCATGCCTGGAGTGCCAGGAGAGAATCGTTTGGGAGAACTGGCAGTGGTGGGCTCTTGGGCTCAGCCAAAGTTGGAGGTCCTGCAACAACAAGAAAGAGTGACAACGATGGTGGAAGAGTCCTACAAGAACTGGAGTAGCGAAGAAGGAAATGAGAGTCTATCGAGTACTATTTGGGGAGCTTCTTATGCAGCAGATAAGGGCACTATCTCGGAGCTGTCCACGCCGTCACCTATGATAGATCAGGTGGAGCTCAAAGGGTTGGAGAATCCTCTGCAACCTCCATCTGTGCAAGAAGCAACTGTTGGCAAGAGAGAAAGTGGCGTCCCAACCTCCCAAAGCAGGGTCTCTTTCAGTGGGTCAGCCTCCAGCCCCTTCCAGTCCTCCTCAGGATATGGCAGTGACTCGGTGCATCAGCTGGTAAAGGCAACTGGGGCTTCATTCTGCAGAGAGAGACACCTTGCCTCTGGGGGGACGGATGGACCTAACGGGAGAAGAGCCACCAAGGAGAGCAGCAGGCCAGCCAACGGAGGGGTCAGTGCACTTTCTCTTTTCCAACTCTTGGAGAATAGGGCAAGAGAGAACAAACCTTCTGAGGTGTTGGAAGTCATAGACTGGGATTCGGGCTGGGGGGGGGGGGATTCAGGTTGTTTTCCTGGAGTGAGTTTTAACAACTTGCAATATGGATAAATTGGGAAGGATAATGAGGGGGACCAATTTGCAAAATTCAAGCTGTCTGGAATAATAGTAGGAAGTCAGTGTGGAAGTAAAAGCAATTCACACAGGTTTATTTAAGAGATTGGTCTCTTATTTCGGGGCTCAGACCTGGTTCATGAACTCCGAAGAGACCAAATGTGAAGTAAGCCCCCACCCTCTCTAAAGATAGGTGGGGTCATTTCACTGACCATCTCGCAGGGGTGGCAGTTTCAGACTTCTCTGTCCATTTAGGAGAAAGATGTTTAGTCTCTTCAACTTAGATCTGTTGGGGGGGGGGTATCTTGTGATGGGACATATTTCAACTTGAGGGAAGCATGGATATGCTCGGCTGAGCCCTGGTGCTTAGAACAAGTTCTGAAAGCAATGTGGATGCTGAAAGATGGTGGGGCTGTTTGTGAATATCTCCCTCCAGAATAATCTAATATGGAATTAACTATGCAGGAAAGGAGATTACCTTGCTTGGTCTGACTCTACAACGAAGATATTTAGCCTTGTGTCCTTCAGGTGTTCTGGGATTTGCCTTCCATCTGCCCTCACCTGCACAGCCAGGAGCAAGAGATTGCAAGAGAGGTCTGGAGACTCACAGCCAGCTCTGAGGAGCAGAGCTGAGGCCATTCCAAGCTCTCATTGTGTCTCTGTGGCCAAACTGGCTGCTTCTGTTGACTTTCTGTCATGTGCAAGCATGCTTGAACCTCTCCTTCAGGTCTTAAAGCAGGTGTCTTCATTCCCAAAGGGTGATAGTTGCACATTTCTAGTGGGGGGAAAAGTAGGGGATGATGGGGCAGCGTGGATAAGGACTCCTCAGAGCCAATCTTGGAGCTCAGCAGCCACATAGATCACCCAGCTGATATGTGCTTTTCATGAATAATGCCATTTAAAGAAGAATAACATGACATATTTCTTGTTAGATGGAATTTAAACTTGAAAATGTTCTTAAGGGGCGGAGGTTATAGAAAGGAGACATATGGGGCTGGAAGTTTTCTTGTAGACCAGAATTCAGTTAACGTCCAACAGTTCTTTACCTAAATCAAAAGAAGACCCAGATACCACGCCTGTCTCCTTTGATCCTAGCCCCCCCCCATGACCCTTTGTCCAGTGTGGAGGATTGGAGACGTCACTTGCTCGGCCCAGGAGGACGCAGATTCCTGTCCCACACAATCATGGAAGCTAACTTGGTTTCTTCTCTGTCTCATTTACTAGACATGTTTGTTTGATTTTTAAGCTCCCCTGTTGCTTGTGAGAAAGCGAGGTTGCTTAGAGTCTGGTCTGTTTCACCAGTTTGATGAGATAACCTACTTGGATGGCTGGTAAGAGTCTTTCCTTCCTCACTGATATTTTTCCATTTAAGCATCCAAGACTGACAAGCAGGTAAAGTAGATCAGAGAAAGGAGAAATGCGATCGAATTTTAGGTCTGTTCCTCTTCCCCAGCGACTACTTGGTAGCATCCAAAACAGCTTTCCAGTTTTTCTTCTTCTTCTTCCTCCTCTTAGCCTTCTGCCCCTTGGCCCGCACAGGTTTGCTACTGGGTGTTTCTGAAGAGATCATAAACATCATCCAGCTGTCCCCATGCCAGTATTCTGGGGATGCCAAGGCCTCCTGGGATTTCTTTCGTGAAGGCAGAGGCCTGTCAGAAAAACTTTCTTGGAGACCCACAATTGGTGACTTCAGTTCTCCTACAGCAGAGCACTGGGGCATCCCAGAAGGCAATAGGGAGGCCCCTTAGAGAAAGATAGTGTGCTGGATTTAAAGGTCCTAGTTTGCACGTCCTCTTTATTGGTGAATTTGGCAAGTCCTCAGCCAGATGTTCAATGGTTTGTTTTGCTTGGACCTGAAAATGCCACCATTCTGGCCTTCATCCTTCGTGGAGATGTAGTCACTGCAAATAGAAAAGACGGTGCCAACTCAGTTCAGAAATTCTTACAGGGTTCTTCTTTAGTTAAATGTTCAGATCTGATAAGGGCATCCCACTTCTGAGCAAATTCCATGTTCGCATCTGGATTGGTTGACAACATAGACCAGTTTGGGTATTTCGGAACTTGGGAAGATTTCTTGGAATTTTTATGTATCAAAACAGAATGAATGCATTAAGATAGAAAAAGTTTTTTCTGTTTCTAAGGTGACTTTTTGGAACTTTTAAATGCCAAGTGGATAGAGAACAGTAATTTCTTAGGCTTTGAGAATAGTGGCTACAGGAGAAATTGGGTCCCTGGCTGAACTGGATTTTGTACTTGAAATCAGGTAAACGTTTCTTTTGTTATTAGGTTCACGTGCTGGAATGTGGCATTTTCACAATTCTTCTTTAGCAAGGTGGTATATGTGATGTGACAGTATTTGTTTGTCATTGTGCATTCCTTTGTCTAGCCAACTACAGCTTCCCAGACATCTCACACATCAGTTCAGTCACAAGAGGCATTTACCTTGAGACCGGGAAGGATGTCAGCCAGGGAGGCTGCAGTGGGACAGTGAGATGGGGACAGACGGTCCTTTGCAGCCCCCCTAGCTTCCCACCCTTTCCATCCCAAGGGGAAACCTCAGAAGAGAGAGCTTGTGTGGTTTTCACTAAAACAGGGGTTTCCAAACAGGGGCAACTTTAAGACTTGTGGACTTCAACTCCCAGAGTTCCCTAGCCAGCTGAAGAATCTCAGAAGGCTACTTGGTTCCAGTTTTAGAAATCAGTCCATCCGAATCAGAGTCCCGATTATGAAATGTTACCGCTTGTACTTCCATCTTTCTTTGCAACCATAACAGCAAGAAATTTGAGGGTTCTGCTTTTCACCATCTTTTTTAAAAGTCTCTACCAAGCACCAGCAGATGTGACTAATATTTCTAAGAGGGAAGGAAAGGTTTTTTTTTCATTTTAGAATTCTTATGCTATCCAAACAAGCATGCATTCTGACTGGCTTTCATCATGGAATTAACTTTCCAATTTATAACAAAATATAACTTTATAATGGAACTGAATAATTGCATTCACACAAGCTAAACTTGGCTAAAATATCCTTAGGTAGTTTGTGATTGCACTTGTGGTGGGAAAGCAGCTATTTTCTTTGCATGTAGCCTGAATCAGGCTCCCACATTAAATTATTCTTTTGTCTATTGGGGGGGGGGGGATCATGTGAAATTACTTTTCTCTAACTAGTTTAGGCTTTCCTGTATTGTATGTAAACAACCATTGAATTTTATGAATGGTCATAACAAGGCTATATCATTTTTTGAAGAGCAGCAATTAAACATAAAAATTTCCCACTTTGCTCCTCTGAAAAGCTTTTTTCTCTAGCAGAGAAGGGAGCCATTTATAGATCTGATCTATTTCATTCCCATCCTTAGGGCTTCCTTGCCCTGCTCTGACTGTCTGGAGCAGGAGAATTTTGCTTTTGTTCTTAAGACATTGGGGCCTTTTGGGCCTGAAATGGGCATCTGGGCTAGAAAACAAGGAAGTAGCACCTCTTTCTCACCAAGGGTTCCGTGAGCTTTGTGCGCCAGGTGTTCAAGATAACTCTCACATGATGCTCCCTGCCTGATGTGGAGCCAGGAGCTTCCTTTTCCTTACAGTTCAGTTCATCATATTCCTCCAATAAAAATAATGCCAAGGGCAGACCAGCCCTCTCTGGGGATGTCTTGGAAGCTTCTTGGAGAGGTAGAGAGCAGCCATTTAATTCTCTTCTGCCTCTTGGCTGGAGGTGGGGAAGAGATGTCAGGCTGCCAAGGGCAGAATCCGTGTCCCTCAGTTCAGGCTGGCTGAGCTACAGCTGCCCCTCTTCTACCCAGAGCCACGGGGCAAGCTGGCTGGGGAGGAAGGTTTATGCCTGAAAAGATCCTTCCTTGGGCATCCAAATAGACTGCTGAATAAAGTATGATTTCCTTCTGTGGGTCCCAAATTCTCCTGTACTTTGTTTCAAAATTGGGAGGGGAAGAGGCTTTTCCCCACCTGTGGTTTTGTAAACCTTCCACGGGTCCCTTCCCTCTTGGTCCCTGTGTGTGAGGTGGCCCTTCTGATCAGTCTTGGCTCCTGGTGATGCATGGAGAGACCAGTGCAATTTGCTTGGCAGGATTTGGGGAATTGGTTTGCCCATCTCTTGTTCCTTTGGCTGACTGCCCACCCCTATCTCCAGCTGGCATCCATGCCTAAGAGAGCTCTAGGGCCTGGGTCTCCTTGCTCCCGGTTGAACGTCTTCACTGCATCCCTCTGCCTGGTTGGGGAGAGGGTTCTGGCTCACAACCATCCAGTGGGTTTCCATGGCTAGGCTAGAGCATGGGATTCCCCAGATTTTTCTCTTCGTCCTTTAACTGCTCCCTTGTCCCTTGCTAAAGAGCCCCCTTGCGTGGCCTTCCTTCTGTGGGAGCTGGTAGCAGTTTGGATTACAGTATAATGTTTAAGATGGGGGGAAGCAGAGATTGACACCATCCAGCACATGCCTCTTGCCACTGATTTGTAGAAGGACTTTATTATTCCAGCCTATGGTCTTCCAAGCCCTCCCATGGATGCCAACTCCACTGCCCCTTTCTTGATCAACCATTTCATCCCTTCCAGTCGTGCATGCAGGGAATTTAGATTTTTATGACATGGAAAATCACTCTTGGAAGGCCAGTTTGTAATGTGGGGATGTTTTCCTTTCTCCAGGGCCCATTCTTTGCCTTCGCCTTCCCATCTGGGGCAAGGTGGGACTTGGTCCAAAATGCAGTGGAATAGATTTAGTAGCATAATATTAATACTTGGCTCACTCTCTTGGTTCCCACTAGGCTCCTGAGTCCAGTTGAAAGAGTTGTCAATGACCTATAAAGCCTTGGTGCCTTGGCCCCATTGTATCACAGACCCTCTTGGATGTTCAGAGCATCTGGGGGGATAGGGAGCTGGGGGGGGGGGTGTCTGCATTCTGAGAAGTGGAGGTGTTATTTCTTAGTAGTGGCTTCAAACTGTGGAACCCCCTCAACTTCACCCTCCCTTATTGCCACCACCACCACCACCACTGTCCTTCCTGAAGGGAGTTAAGTTCATCTTTTCCTGCTGATTATTTGGTCCTGATGACAGACAGGGACAGCCTTTGCAACGTGTGCTGAGACTGTTTATCTTTGAGTTATCATTGTTAACAGAACCATTCAAAGTCTATACATTGGGCAGATTGGAGGGTTTTGTATAAATAAATATAATGCAAATTTCCTGTTGGTGTATTCCACTGAAGAGGGCCAAAATCTGTTCCCTCTCATGAAGAATGGAGAATTCATGTGGCAGGAAGGCAGGGTTAGAAGATTCCTGGCAACTCAAGGGTGCAGTCAGTCATCAATGTGTCGGTGGGTTCCCCTTCACCAGTTGCATTAGGCCAGAGGTTGAACCACCTTGGTCAGGGGTGGATTGAAAAACAAGCTGGGCTCGATCAACCTCATGGACCGCTCCTTGCTCCAGGATCCCTCCTTCTCTCTAGTTTCTGGCAAGGTCCCTCAAGGGACCAAGACCCAGGGCCCCTTCCCTGCGGTCTGAGTGGAAGCAAAGGAAGAGATGATGTTGTGATGGCAGGTAGACCCACAACGAATGTTCTGTTAGCCATCTTGTCAACAAATTAGAGCAAGCACATTCACCCTCCAGGAAGTTTCTCCAAAATTATCTGCTCCTTTAAAATACATTTTGAAGTCAAATTCTTGTTCATCCAGTTGACAGTAGAACTGGTAGGAAAGAAAGGAAGAAGTAAGTAAATTATCTGACTTGAGGAGGCTCAGAGAACACTCCCTGACTGAAATATCTCCAGGGATGAGGTTGGGCAAGAGATACCCACTTCTGACTGCCGGCCGAGGCAGAGTTTGAGCCAATTATTGCTTAACAAGGCCAGACAAAACTTGTGATGCCCTGGAGCAGAAGAATTTGCTGCCAAATTGTTATGTGTCCTGAACTGGCAATTTGGCTCCCCAGGTTACATCCTGTCCTGAAGTGAAAGTCACCAGGTGAGGAAAAGCAGAACCCCAGAGAGCCTCTAAGGCAGCCTTTCCCCAAATCTGGCCTCCTGGAGAAGTGAGGGAGAGCTGTCCTGGTCTGTCCCACCGGCATCCACCTTCCTGGGAGAAGCTGCTCTGAACTGGCCAACCTCTGCAGTGGTTTTTCTGAAATGAAAAGACGAATGGGCTTTTCCTTCCAGCGCAATCATGTTGTCGCCTGTTCACGCATAGCCTTTTCTCCACATATTTAATTAGTGAAAATCTAACAAGCGGCTGAGTGTGTCGGCACTCCTCTGCAACTTCTCAAAAGCAGCTGGCAGCCTCCTCCTTCCCTCCCTCCCTCTCTTGTTGGGAATTGGGTCACTGGGGCACCGCTTTTCCTCGGCCTGCTCTGGACGGTTTGTGCAAAAAGGATGCAGGCAGGTAGAGAGCGGATTTGGCGTTGGCGACAGGGGAGCCCGACGGTTGTCTCCCAGCACCTCAAGAACCTCAGCCTTTACCTAGGCCATCCGTTCTGAATCCTGGAGCCATTCCCCTCCCTCGCAGCCTCCCTGGCGCACCAGGCAGCGCCTTCCGTGCTAGAAGTTCAGGCCTGAGGAGGGCTCCATTGCATGGACCAAGGCCGGAGCGAGATGGGGGAGGGGATTCCAGGCCCTGATGTTGTTCTCTGCTTTACCCGGTTCCCGCGTTCTCTTCTTCGGAAGCTTTAGCTGTCTGGAACATGAACAGGTTGACCTTTTGGGCAGCAGAGGATACTGTCAAGGTGGGGTACTATTGGCAGTAAAATTGTCAGGCCCGAAGAACCAAGAAAAAACATAGATAAAGTTACTTCCAAATAGTTTCCTTTAGTATTTCTCCCCGTCTATAGAAATCTACTTGGGCATGTTGTATTATTGGGATATATTGTGAGAATTTCTAGGGAGGAGCCGTCTTCGCCCTCTTCCTCCCAACCCATCTCAACTTTGCTGTCTCTTGGTCCCCCGGAATGCAGCCCCTCCCTGCTGGGAATCCAGACTCCATTCTACCACAAAAGTCCAGGATTTGCTCCCCTAGACATTTAACTCAGGCTTGTTGAACAAATTATGATTAAGGAAAGTTTTGTTCTGCAAAATGTATGCAGTCACTTCTAATGATAGCAGGGTTTGGATTCATCCTTGTGTACTTTGTAGTGAGAGTAATAAATTAGCCCCCTTTTACAGTTGTTTATTCAATGAAGATGAAACACTTAACTGTTATGGGAAAAGATTGCTGTTCATAAACGGTTCAAACCATGATTTCTGAGTCTATAAACAATCATTAATTGTATCTGATTTTTAAATTAGTACTGAACCTGGTTAAAAGCCTAATGAGGAATCTTTATCTTGGAAGTATCTTATGACAGAGGACCATATAGTATTGTCCTAGTTATAATTCTACTGTGTGTGCTAATGCTTAATGTAGTAATTATTTTTGCTTGAATAAGTTTTCCTTTAATATATGCTCATTTGGAAAATCAATTTGTACGGTAGACTATAAATAACTTAATTGATTCAGCAACAGGATCGTGTTGCCAAATGTTTATACACTGTATTGTCTAAGTCTGGATCTCTGACAGACAACACTTGGTCATGTAGTTCTGTTCCTCCTCTGTTGACACCATTCTCCCTCAGTTCTGTGAATGCCGAAGGTTAAGCTCCAGTGGAATCCGAGTTGGAAAAGTAAAGCAGAAAGCATCCTGGGGAGATCCGAGTCCTCATTGGTTTATCTGCATATGCCAGGGGGCAGCTGAGGGGGGGGGGGTCAGAACTATTGGAGGACCACCCCCGGCTGCAACTGGAAGGATTTGGTAGGGCCCTAGTCAGCTGCATTTCTGGTGGGAGAAAGGGACACCCAGGTCGACCCACTCACTCACCAAGGAGAGGGGAAGAGTGACTTTAGCTGTCCCCAGGCTGCTTTGCTTGGTCCACACAACCAGTAGGGGCCAAAGTAGTGTTGCTGGACAGTGTTGCTTAGACCTTAGGTAGCAATTGTGTCAGCAACACAATCTCAAGGCTGGGAAAAGAACAGCCCCAAGGCTGCTGACTCAAAAAAGCAGGAGGAAGAGCCTTAAGATTTAAACCTCTGGATTTAAATGATCTTAAGCTGTAGGGCTTGGTTTCTGCGTTGTGTATTGGGCAGATTGTTTGCACCAAATCAACAGATGTAGCAATATCCACTTCTTGAAGTCTCTGCTGCTTTATAGCTAGGGGTTATGAAATCTGATACAGCTAACCATATAGCTGCTTTTAAAAAGACATTATTTGCTAGGAGGTTCTTTGAAATCCAGGACCACTGGACACCTCCTATCCTGGCCATACATTTTGTAAAGCGTATTCCCCATGAAACATCCATCCTTCCAACTGAAGGGCTCTGTGCGCTTCCTTGCATCCAGAAAGGATGTTTTATGTTCTGTTCATTCCTCTGCCTGCTGATGACGTTCTGGAGGAAGTCAGAAGGGGTTGGTATGGCTTGCCCTGGCCATTTGGACAAGACTAGAAAACAGCTCGGTAACTTTTTAACTTCTGCTCTTTGATTTGTGATTTATGTTCTGGGTGAAGGAGATGCCATCCTCTCTTTAGATTCTGTTGAAATGGGCAGCTCTGGGACATTTGAGTCTCAGCAGAAGAGGGCCTGGGTTTCCTGCAGCCAGACCTCGCTTCTTTCTCACTCGGTGTCTGTGGTTCTTCAGGGGGAGAGGAGGCACCTGCTTTTGAGCTGCAACCTAGCCTTTTATTCAAGAATAAAAGCTAGAATTGTACAGAGGGAGAAAAGGATGGAAGCAGGAAATTAGCAGTCGAGAAACACTTGATGGCTTATCTCATCATTGGCAGCTTAGTTCAGAGAGGAGGAAACCTGGGAAGGACTGTTTCAAAGCATTCGATGAACTCCACCTTAAATAAATGAGGGCAGGGGCAGAAACCTTTTGTGGTTTCCAAGACCTTGCCTTTACCCCAATCTAACACTAAAGAGACCTTTCTAAAATCTGAATAACTCTTGCTTCTTTGAGCTTGATCAGTTGGGTGGGCTTGGTAGGGTTTGTATATTGTAATGCATCACATTTTCTCCTCTTCCAGCTGACAATTCTCTCTTGTTTTGTTGCATTTTGTGAAGAAAATTGCCCCAAAGAGTCACATCACATGGATCCATCTCATTTTCCCCCTTGGAAAAAACCTCACCCAACACAAACCAGCTGCCTCACAACCTCAGGAGTCATCAGTGCATGGTGCACTGCTACTGGAACATGGCTGTTCAGGTAGGTATCCATCTGAAGGCCTCACGGACCTGTTTTTGTCTTTCAGATCTCTGACATCTACATCAGCGGAGAGTCTGGGGACATGTCTGCTAAAGAAAAGCTCCTTTTGTGGTCACAGAAAGTAACGGCTTGTTACGTGGGACTCAAGTGCACCAACTTCTCTTCCTGTTGGAGTGACGGGAAGATGTTCAATGCTGTCATCCATAGATATCGGTAGGTAGAAGCCCTCTCCTCCATCTCAGCCATGTCAGGAAAATTTCTCCAAAATAGACAACTTTTCTAATGCTGGAATGAGTCTTATTTGTATTTTGCACCTGGATATTGAAACTGCCCAGGCTGTCACTGATGTCCCAAACAAAATCCAATGTTCTTCTTTGCCACTTTTTCGGAATAACCAGTTTTATTGAATTCAACCTTTTGTTGAATTTTATTTTTGTCAACCTTTATTGAAATATTTTTTGTGTGTAACCAGAAACAGTCTGGAAGCACATTTTGCAGACTAACACATTAAAAGGCTGCCAGCTCACACAGTTTTTTGTTGTTGTTGCTGCTGCCATAGACTTAACCTGGTTCTGCATAGAGGCCATAAAGAATTTGGGATCAAAATCCTACAGCTAGACCCCAGGGTGCTACTGAAGGGCCGTTGAGGGGCTTTCTTCTGTAGTGACCCCAAAACTTTGGGTGCTTCCCCACCTCTTCACCCCACCAATTCACAAAGCTTTTCTTGTAAAAAGACCTTCCTTGTTAGTGAAGGATGCCATCAGCACACTGGCCTTCTCAGTACGCTCTCCTCAGAAGTTAACCATTGATAGGCATCCCTTCGCAAATCATCTACATTCACAGAGGTGTCCCCAGGTGGGACAAGGCTGTTCATTTTCTGCTTTAGCAGATGTGTACCACTTGCTTGCAAATGCTGAGTCGTCATAGTTTGGCTTCTCTGTTTCCTACAGACCAGATCTTGTGGACATGGAGAGAGTTTATATTCAAAGCAACCGAGACAACCTGGAGCAGGCCTTTGAGATTGCTGAACGGCTTGGTGTCACCAGGTTGCTGGATGCAGAAGGTGATTGAGGGAACATTGGCGGGAGATTGCATTTGGTGGAGATAAGTTGAAAAAGTTGGGCCCTGGAAGACAAGAGAGTTTAGATGTTGAAGTGACCAAACCAACTAGGTTTACAATACTGGCAGCATGTTTCCAAGTCAGGTAGATTCCTCCTTCACTTCTCAGCATTCTGAGGTTGCTTGAGAAGTTTAACCAGAGGGCACAGGGCTTTCCAGGGTCTCCCCCACAGCCTGAGATGCCCCCGTGTGGCTGCTTAACTGCAGTGGGGGAAGAAGCTGGGATTGTAATTGTTGAGTGAGATGATCACACGGGTCCCTTGCATAACAAAACAATGACTTATGACCCAAATTGTTGGCTTAATTGTGATAATATGTTAACGACTGGCTATATTATTATTATCTAGCATTACTGATTTCCAAAGCACTTTTAAGAATTTGCTTCCATTAAAAAAGTCAACATTGCCCCAAGATGCATGTAGGCCTCCAGGGTTTCTGGAGGCACTTAATGTATTAAGATAGATCTGCACTGATTCCTGTAGAATCTGAGCCTTACATTTAGTTCCGGTCTGAACAATGCACCATACAGCTTCTGATGAACTATGCAACTTGAGATTGTAGATGGTAAGACCTCTGTTCTTAATTACTTTGCTGAAGAAGGTTATTCATTGTATGTAAAAAACCACCACTTTAGGGCAGAAGAGTTCAAGAGAAAATAATATCTTTCTGGTTCATAAGAGACTTTATATCCCATGGTGGATCACATCACAATCTTGATTCCCCTACATGAAATGTGAAGTAATGCTGTTGTGAAAAAGCTTTAGACGCAAGTCATTTTTCTTTTCTTTTCTTTCAGATGTTGATGTCCCTTCACCAGATGAAAAATCTGTAATCACTTACGTGTCTTCAATTTATGATGCCTTCCCCAAAGTCCCCGAGGGAGGAGAAGGAATTAGTGCCACCGTAAGTTTAGCTACCTTTGTTCAGCCTGGAGGGTTCACTCAACATTTTGCTTTTCTGCAACTTCTTACCCCTGTTGTTTCCAAGTGAATGATGTCACTGTGTACCTGTAAGGAGAAAGGCAATCTACTGATATGAGAGCCAAGGCATTTGGTCAACTGAAATACAAATAGTGGACTTCTACAGTAAAAGAAAGGATAGTTTGTGTTTCTATTTTTTTTTTAATTAAATGAATTGAAGATTATTGGAAAAGTTGCTGTCCTGCTTCAACTTTTCTCACATTTACATAATGTGTGAGATGTGTTGGCAGGGAATGGGCAGTTGTGACCTGGCTGTTCTGGCCGATGTCAGCCGTGCTTCTACGTGTTCCTCTTCCTTGCTGCCTCTTGGTGGAAACTCAGCTTTTAGGAAAGGAGGGTGGTTCTTTCTTTGGCTTCCTTTGGTGCTGAGGCCACGTCCTACCCAACCATCCCTTGGGGGCCTTGGAGCCTTGGCACTGGCCGTGAGCCCCTTTGCAAAGGCAAAGAGAAAGGTCTCTGCTTTTTTCTTTTGCCCCATTTTGATGGCTCTTCTCTGGCTGGATGATTTTGCCTGGTGTTTCCTCTCCATCCAGGACCACTTGATTGTCCTCGATTTCCCCTTTTTCTTGTAGGAAGTGGACACAAAGTGGTTAGAATATCAAACCTGTGTGGAAACACTCATCAGCTGGATCAAGCAGCATACGATACAGATGTGTGACAAATCTTTTCCCCAAAACCCTGTAAAGCTGAAGGTAAGTTCTGGCCAGTTTCCCTCTTATCAGATCTGAATTGGCTCCTGATTTCAGTTGCTGCACAGTCATTCGTGGAAGCTCCTTCTCTCCAAAATACAAATGTGGTTGATTCTGTGGCCCTGGTTGAGCTTAGCTGTGGCTGCATCCCAACTCAAGAGAGTCAGTTATCCGGTGATGAGGACACCAGATTAGAAACCAGGAGACTGCATAGACTGATAGCAACAATAGTGATATAACAAAATAATTCTAACCATATTTATAATTATATTCGCTCATTTATGTTCCTGTTAAATATATTAGCATACATGTAATTATAAACAATGTTCATATTTTACTTAAACATAACAACACTCTTTCTTCATCTAATGTCTACCTCTTATCTCTAACCATTGATGAAGCCTATTCCACATTAAATAATATCCTGTCTCTCCTGTTACCTTTTTTTCTTTTGTAAAATGGTATGCCCGGACAATACACTGTACTCAAAATGCTTATATATAAATGAAAAAAAACTTGGCTGGAAAGGAAGAAAGAAAAGAGGAGACCAGGAGTTCCAGTCCCTCCTCAGGCATGGAGCCAACTGGGAGATTGGGTCAATCACTCTTTTTCAGCCTAGCCCACCTCACAGGATTGTTGTTGAGGGCAAAGTAGGAAAGTATGTTTGTTAAAAAGCATGTAAAATAATAAAGGCATGACCATTTCTTTTTAAAAAAACCTCAAGGTCCAATTACAGCAGCCCCCGAAGTAACACGATCCTTTTTGTTTTGGAGGGATCTTAGAAATAGTTTCTTTTTATCTCTGTTTTCTGATGCGCAGTCTCTATTCAGGCTACAGCACTACAGGCAGCTGGTCTCTGTAGTAGCGAAAAGTAGTTGGCCGCGAGGGAGAAGACTTCTGGTTGTTTGCTACTATTGGAATTTGGGGGTGTGGGGGTGTGCAGGGCAATTGGTCTTCCTCTAGGAATGACAGCCTCACCAGGAAGGCTGTGGTTGTGGAGGGGAAGAACTCCCCACTTCTCCTTTCCTTTGGGGCCTCCGTCTGGGTCACTAGAGGCAGAGAGATGAAACTGGGGGAGCGGGAGCAGAATTAGTGGTGTATTTGGACGCGAGGAAAGGGGATCTGTGTGTCTTTCTGCTCCTCTTGGCAACTGAAGTGGAATGAAAGATTTTGAAAAGCGTTTGGCTGTATGGCTCTTCCTGCCATAGCTAAGTGCTAGGAAGGGTTGGCTCTGGTGATTTATTTGATAGGCCACTGCAGTCCCCAGACTTTAGGGGGTGCCCAATGTCTCATCTAAAGCCTACCTTAAAACATCAAAATGGATAAAACAGGGAGTTGCCCATAATTCCACATTGCCGTGAAAGGCCCCAGAAGGTTTTCAGCACCTCTGAAATGTGAGAAGGGGAGGCAGCATATGAATCCACCATAGAATCCATTGCAGAAAATGCCTTAGCTATCTAGACTGGGCAGGCAGCCTCAGACATAATAAGGCAGATCCTGATGTCTCCTGGCCATGTGTGGCTGTATAGTCCCTCCTTTGACTGAATGGATTCCAATGGGCATCGCTCTGTGGGAGCAGATTTCCCCAGCTGACAGCCCGGCTGTAGGTTCTGCACCAACAGCAGCTTCTACGTTGTCTGCATTAAGGGCAGCCCCATTTAAAGAGCATTGCAGCTGCCTCTCACATGATGATCTGGATGTGAGTTCTTGTGGGTTTAGAGTCAGGAACAAGAATGGTCCAGAGGAAGGCAACAAGGAATAGCAGGATTGCAGGAAGGAAACTAAAAGTTGGGAAAGGATTGAGCTGAAAATCCTGAGAAGAATGAGGCCCCCGTCTGGCTTTCTGTGAGAGATTGGGAGGAGGCCAGGAAGTCAACACAGGCCCAAATAATCAAAAGGCAGCACCAGCTTTGGTAGCAAGAAGCTCCCCTTTATGATCTCACTTCTTACTTCTAAGAACTTCCGCAGCTCAAAATTCGATGCATTTCCCTCCTTTTTTTAATCTTTCTTGCCTTCTTTAAGAAAGAGGATTTATGGATAAACCCTCTGATTTTGCAGGCACTTTATAACCAGTATATCCACTTTAAAGAAACAGAAATCCCAACAAAACAGTTAGAAAAAAGAAGCATTGAAGAGTTATACAAATTGCTGGAGGTAAGAGACCTGCATAGATGTATTGGGGTGCCTTAAAACAAGGATTGCAAATGACCACCTTGGCTTGACTTTTAATGGATGGCGCAGAATTTCAGTTCTGCATTCCCTTAAATCTGGCACATGAGTGTCAGTTACAAGTAGGCCCTGACTTCAGCTTTCCCCCCAGTGAAGTTTTATAGCATGAACCAAGTCTCTCTTCTAACTCTTTGTGCTGCTAAATGTGGGGGGCCTGCAGTTTTTCCTGGGAAGACCATTGGGGGCAGGGGGGGGGTGGAAGATTATGGAAGGTGGTGGATCAGGCCCCTTTCCTGCCCCAAGTGGGCTTCTGCCAAATCCTGTGGTCACAATCACACCTCTCTCTATAGGCCCGATCTCTGGCGGCTGCTCCTTCGTTGTTTCCCATGGAAATGACTGAAATTTAGTTCAAACTCAGCTCGGTGAATTTACACCGTGTCTACTGTGCCTTAAGTTATTTAAGACTTTCTAAATTTTGTCCAAACAGTATTTGTTGGGCAAGGTACGGTTGTTGCAGAGGAGAATCTCCTGGAAGGCAATTCTCATTTGCTGCACCTCAACCTGGACAAAAGAATGAATCGTTTGGGTCTCAAAGCCCAGGAGAGGACTTCTTTGTACAGGGTGTGTCCTGTGGTCAGGCTCAGGAGAAACGGCTCCTCCTCCTCCTCCTCCTCTGTTGTCTGAATCTAGGTCTGGATTGAATTTGGACGCCTGAAGCTGCCGCAGGGCTACCATCCCAACGACGTAGAGGAAGAGTGGGGAAAGCTGATCATAGAGATGCTGGAGCGTGAGAAGCTTCTACGACCAGCTGTGGAAAGGTGAGCCCCGTGCTGGGCAGTGTGAGGGTTGGGAAAGTTTCTCCTCTGTGTTGCCTCTGTGAGACCCTATAAATATCCCTCCTTTTACTTAGAAAAAGAAATGACTCATCCATTCTCTTTGAAATAGTGACTGAGGCTTATTTTGCAGACTGGAGCTGCTGCTGCAGAGAGCAAACAAGATTCAGAATGGGACCCTCAGCTGTGAGGAAAAACTCACCTTGGCAAGGAACACGCTGCAGGCCGTAAGTCTCTGCTCTTTGGCCTCCCTCCCTCCCTCCCAACCGCTGTGAGTGGTCTCACCTTTGGTCTCCGGGGGCCACAAGCCTTGGTTACCAGCCTTTGAATCAGTCCCCCCATGCTCTCTTGGCCTGTCAGGCATTTCACACTTTGTAGCTTGAAGTTGCTTTGTCTGCCTGCAGTTGTTTCCTGCTGGTAGGACCTTGGTAGAGTTTCTCTTGCTCCATGGTTGGCCTCTGTGCTTTCCCTTAGGCTTCCCTCATGGGTATGTTGCTTCTTGCTCTTTTCCCTTCCGTCTTCTGGTTCTCTCCTCCCACTTCCTCCTTCTGTTTCACTGTCTCCCCTGTTCCGCTTGGACTCTCCTCCCTTGGCCTTTGTCAAGCACAATGGTTAGAATGAAGTACTGCAAGCTAACTCAGGGCTCACTCCAGGAGGTTCTAACTGACTCAAGGTGGACTCAGCCTCCCATCCTTCTGAGGTGGGTAAAATGAGGACCCAGATTGTTGGGGGCCATAGGGCTGACTCTGTAGACCGCTTAGAGAGGGCTGTCAAGCATGGTGAAGCGGTATATAAGTCTAAGTGCTATTGTTACTGCAGCCTTTCTTGCTACGTGTGCCGAAATGCTCTGGTCTTTGACATTGTTACATACTGACAGACAGTATGGTAGTTTCCACCAAGGTCCTCTGATCCGATGGGAAAATGCTCAAAGATGATTGGTCGAGAGAAGGGCTGCTGCCAGGCAGAGACTTTGCTGGATTGAACATAGTGTTCCTTAATAAAGAGCTGTTGTTACTGTTAGCCTGAGTCTGCCTCATCCATTCACCCGATCTAACAGGCATCCTTCAGGAAAGCAATCCTGTGCCACACTGGACTCTCGGCTGACACTTTTTTTAGGATCATTTCCCTCTGCCAGAGGTTTTGGGCATCTTCCTCAAAGTCCATCACAGAAAGAGAATCTCCTTAAGAGCCTTAAATGATTTCTTGCCAGGAGGAAGCCCACTTGGAGTCGGGCCAGCCAGTGCAGTATGAATCCGATGTCATCATGTACCTCCAGGAGTGCGAGGGACTCCTCCGACAGCTGCAGACGGATGTTCAGATACTCCGGGATGAGAACTATTACCAGGTGGAGGAGCTGGTCTTCAAGTGAGTGATGTTTGTGGGCATTTAGAAAGGAGCATTTAAGAGCCCTAAGGCAGTTGGGAAATAAAGTTTCATTTCAAGCCTGGGGAAAGGATGGCTCCTCCGTCTTCCCAAGGACGGCTGGTCTTGGTCCAGTTGGAGGACCGTGAAATGGTTGGATATGCCCCGTGACTTTATACTGCACTGCACTCGCACAAGTACAAATGTTATAATATCTGCACCCCAATAAAACCCCAAAATAATAAGCACACAAACTAAGACATGTCTGGTCACGTGATGCCTCAATTTACAATCGTGACTTATGACCATAATTCTGGGCTTGATTATGGTCACAAGTCAAGGACTTTTTCATGTTTTTAATCTGTTATATTTTAATAATTAATATGTTTATGTATAGTTGTTTTATTGATTGTTGTACGCTACCCAGAGAGAGTGTTTATGAGATGGATGGTCATATAAATGGGATAAATAAGGGTCAGGAAGCTTCCAGCACTGTGTTTGCAGTTATGTATGCGTGTGATTCTCTGCCAACCTTGCCCTTCAATCGGTCAATCAGAATAGAGCTGGATAGAGTCCAACCCTCAAGCAGGAGACCTTAGGCTATTTCAGAGAAGTTGCTGTCTAGTTTAAGGTAACCAGACGTCCCGCTTTTGGTGGGACAGTCCCGAATTTTAATAATTTGTCCCGCGTCCCTCAGCTTTTTTTAAAAGTCCCGATTTTTGGTAAGGTGCGCAGCCGCGCACGTGGCAAGAAAACACTGCGCAGCAACAGTTTGCAACTGCCGCGCAGTGATTACTACTGTCACAGGCTCCGGAAGCTGGGGAGGTCCTTTGCAGGCGGCTAGAACTGGCCGCCCGCAAAGGACCTCCCCGGACTTGTTTTGATGAGCGCGAGGCGACTGACGATAGTTTGCGCCGGCCGCGCCCGCTCAAACTATTGTCAGTCACCCCGTGTTCAGCAAAGCAAGCCTGGGGAGGTCCTTTGTGGGCAGCCAGTCCTAGCCGCTTGTGCCTGGCGCTGCGGCTGAAGTGACCCCTCAAAGCCCCCGCCGCCATTAGAATAACTGCTGCTGCCTCCTCCTCCTCCTCCTCCTCCAACAGCACCACCACATTTGCTGCCTGGCACTGCGGCTGAGGTGAAGCCGCCAAAGCTCCCGCTGCACGGGCAGGGGCGCCTCCCCCTCCGCTCGGAGCACCTGAGCTGGGCCCCACGTTACCTCTGCCCCCTCCTCCTCCGCCGTGCTTTTGAGGAGCTATGAGGCCGCGGGAGCCAGTAGGAAGGTGGTGGAGGGGGCGGGAGCAGGAAAAAAACACCTCATGGCTTCTCAAAAGCACGGCGGCGGAGGAGAAGGAGGCAGGGGTAATGCCGGGGCCCAGCTCAGGTGCTCCGAGCAGAGGAGGTGGCGCCACCGCCGCTGCCACGGGCGAAGGCGCCTGTGGGAGCTTTGGCAGCTTCACCTCAGCCGCAGCAGCGGGCAGCAAATGTGGTGGTGCTGTTGGAGGAGGAGGAGGAGGAGGCGGCAGCAGTTATTCTGGTGGCGGTGGGGGCTCATCAGCATCTTCAGCGGTAGCCCTGCCCCCGGTGAAAAAACCCGAAGATGGAGCAGATCCACCCAGATGATGTCGCCGCAACATGACTGGAGGAGGAATTCTGGGAGTTGAAGTCCACAAGTCTTCAAGCTGTCAGGGTTGAAGACCCCTGGGGTTTTTTTCCCTAAAGGGTTAGGGGTGCAAGGATATAGATCAAATTTGTAATCAAGAGCAACCCCCCCCCCCCCCCCGGTCAATGGTGTCCCGCTTTACCAATGTTAAAATCTGGTCACCTTAGTCTAGTTTCTTCTTAAAAACCTCCAGTGTTGGAGCACACATGATTTCTGGAGGCCAGCTGTTCCACTGGTTAATTTTCCTCACCTTAGGAAGTGTCTCCTTAATTTCAGGTTGCTTCTCTCTTTGATTTGTTCAATATGTTTTTGTCTCCAGTCCTTTAATCATCTTAGTTGCTCTTCTCTCCACTTTTTCCAAAGTCTCAACATCTTTTTTGTAATGTAGTAAATAAAACTGGATTCATTATTCCAAGTGTGGCCTTACTAAGACTTTATAAAGCGGTGCTAATGCTTCACATGATTTGATTCTATGCCTCTGTTTATATAACCAAGGATTGCATTAGCTTGTTTGGTGGCTGCCAGAGGTTGCTGACTCATGTTTAAGTGATTGTCTACTAGGACTCCAAGGTCCTTCTCACAGTGACTTGGTTTTTGAGCCAGGTTTTGCCTAATCTGTTTTTGTACCTTTGGTTTTTCCTGCCGTTGCTTTTCTCCACGGTTAAATTGCATTTTGTTGGATAGGGCCCATTGTTCAAATCTCTGAAGATCTTTTTGGATCCTGAGCTTGTCTTATGGGCTATTCCTGCCAGCTTAGTATCATCCACCAATTTGACGAGTTCTTCTTCTGTTCCCTCATCTAAGTCATTTATGAAGATATTGAAGAGTATTGGGTCTAAGATGGGGGTACCCCACTGCTTACTTCCCTCCCTGTAGATGTAGCACCATTAAGGACTACTAGTTGAGTACAGTTTGTCAGCCATACAAATCCATCTGGTGGTGATGTTGTCTATCTTGCCTGACTCTCTCCCAGGATTGTGCGGCTTCAAGATGAATTGGTAACTTTGAGGCTGGAATGTACCAATCTTTACCGGAAAGGTCACTTCTCCTCCCCTTCCTCTTTGGACTTGGCACAGCCTTCGTCCTTGAGCACTAGACACTTGAAGACGGAACCTTTGCTGAAAGGAACAATTGCCCCTCCTGCCTCTACCTCCTGGATTCGGAAGCCAATGTCTCGTGTGGAGTTGGTAGCCATTTCATCCTCTGAAGACGAGGGCAATCTCCGCTTTGTGTACGAGCTGCTCTCTTGGGTGGAAGAGATACAGGTGCGTTGCATGGTGGGAAGGAAAGAAGGACATCAGGTGATGGGTCTGGTGGTGTTCAGACAAAGTGCTGAAGTAGGTCAGTTACTGCCCTTGTGCAACATGCTGCATAAGTTGGGTAGTGTTGAGCTTGGTTAGATTTTTTTTGTGGCTTAGTTTGTTGTATGAACCCAGTTCATGTCTATATGGTGTCATTACAAACTTTAAAAAATGGGTTACTTCAGTCACCAGAATAGCTATGTTGTATGAACCCAATCTTGTGGGTGTACTTTTTGAGAAAAAAAAGATTCCATGAATAGTTTGTTAAATGGTTTGGTTATTTGTTTTGTTTATACACTCTAGATTATGGAAGTATAATAAAAGCCATGTTGTTTTATTAACAAAAACCCCATACAAAGTAAAGAGAAAATGTTCTGGAGAGCAGAATCTATATATTACTAAAGCTCTCCTGTTTGTCTGTGTGTAATCTTTATCTGGGTGAAATGTTGCATTGTAGGGTAATAATTTCCGAACCCAGGTACCTCAAATGGGCTAACTCTCAGAATGCATCCAAAATCCGGAACCCATGACCCCCCCCCCCCCGAACTGAAATTAGCAAATTTTATAAAACTTGCTATGACATAATACAAGATGTCATATTTCCTGTGGTCAAGTCTTGATATTTGACTGTGCTATGCAGTACTACAACATGGGCTACTTTCAAGGCAGATGCATCTCTGAACCTTTAAGAGCCTTTCCAGGACATTGAAAGCTCCGCTGTTGTTGTAAGCATTGGAGATTCTGGTAAAAACTCTCTCTGAAATGATCACCCAAAGGGTCCCAGGTTGTCCTATTGCTCTTAAAAGTAATCCGACTTGGTACACAACACAGGTAGGCCAGTTTGCCTTGAAAAACATTATTTGGCCTATTTATTGTAAACGTTAGGCAAATTTGGAAAGGATTTCCACTGATTTTCTCTTGCCAAATGTTGTAAATGTAAATAGTTATGACTTATTTTAGTTTTAAAAATCAATTGGAAAAAGACAGTAGAGTAGAAAGAAGTGTTATTGATCAGCAGAACCCTCTGGGGAAGACCTGGGGATCCTCCTTTTTCCCTGCCTTGACTGGTGGCTCCTTTTGGTGGCCTTTCAGATGAAGCTGGAGCGATCCGAATGGGGGAATGACTTGCCCAGTGTGGGAGCCCAGCTGGAGGTTCAGCGCCAGGTCCACAGTAGTGTCGAAGGGATGGGCTCCAGCGTGAAGGAGGCCAGGATGTACGAGGTGAGCAGACCCACCGAGGCTCATTTGACCCACTTCAAGATGGCTTTGAGGACACCGGGAGGCAAAGTGGGATCAGGTTTACCTTGTTTTCAGAGCTGGGTTGATTGTCTCCAGAACATGTTAACTTTTTTCTTGGTCTATTCACCTCCCCTTATTCCTCCGGGTAGCACTGATAGCCAATGCAACAACTTCAAAACGTATTTATCACTAAGCCTTCCACTAGGAGGCTCCCAAAAGGTTTTTCTAGCCCCCCCTCTCCATCTTACAGCAGGTTCTCTGAGTAGGCGAGCCTAGTGGTAGGACCACCATTATATCACTTTTGTGTCCCTCTGTTGTCAGGCAAATGTCCAAAGTATCTTGCCTTTTCCCATGTCTGTTTAATGTTCTTTTTTGATGGCATCCTTCATCGAACTAATTTCTGATCTGATCTCTGAGTTCTCTGTTTTAAGCATTTGGTTTTCTATTGCTTGCTGCATAACTTGGAGTTTTTCTGCTTCTGAATTCTATTCTACACTTTAGTCTGAATTTACCTTATTTTTCAGATTATAAAATGAACTACCCCTCCCCCCCCCAAAAAAAAAGTGGGTGGAAATGTCTGTGTGTCTTATAGAGCAAACATGAGCCTGTTTAGGCCTCCCAAACCTCCCACAGGTCTAGTTTTTGCCTCCCCGGCATCCAGAAGCACTCTGCAGGCTAGAAATGGTCCTGTTTTTGGCCTCCAGAGGCCTCCACAGGTCTTGTTTTTGCCCTCCCCATCATTGGGGAGACTGAAAACAGGACGCAAGGTGAGTTTGAGACGCCAAAAGTGGGTGAGCTTTTGGCCTGCAGAGTGCTTCTGGATGCCGGGGAGGACAAAAATAATTTTTTGTCTTGTTTTCCTTCTCTAAACCAAGGTGCATCTTATAGTCTGGTGTGTTTTTTAATATGGTACTTATATAAATAATGCAGGTCTATTTACAGGAATATATGAGGTTTTTTTGCTTAGCCTTTGACCTCTGTGTGGCCAAAAGCTACCCGCCCCAAAGATTGGGGGCAGTGGGGAGCTAAAGTCATTCATTTGTGTTTAAATGTATTTGAAACTGCTGAGTTACTGACTGGGTTTGTCCAATAATCTAGTCTCAAATGAGGTGGTTTCTGGTTCCACATGTGGTGGGAACTCAGCCACTCTCTCTGCATGTGGAAAGGAAGAATGAGAAGGAGCAGGAAGGCTTTCTAGTCGATTCTGCCGCCTTTGAGCTGGAGAAAGAGGCCATGCATCAACAGGCAAGTCCTCTGGGTCCTTCTCTCAGCGACAGAGAAGACCCAAAGCAGCTGGGACTTTTCCTGGAAGAAAGAAAGAAGCAAGAAAAGGAAATAGTTGGCTTTGGTCTCTGGAGCAGGGAAGGATCATTCTTTTCCTTTTTCTGAACCTCATGAGGGTCACAGAATCATCGTAGGGTGACCTCCAGTTTGAATAGCACCACAACACTGGGCTGATTAAAAGCAATTTATGAGTTTGCTTATTTCTTTGCGAACTCTGAAAGGTGGGTGCCTAATGCTCACCTCAATGCTCAAGTACAGCTTGAGTATTTAAGAAGGCAAAAATAAAAAGCAACCCATATTGCTGAAAATGACTGGTTTTGTTGGCTGATCCTGAAGGGAATTTGGAGTTCTGCAAAAATTGGTCTAGGGGCTGCACATGGGCTGCCGGTCGCCTACCTCTGCCCTAACTGGACTTGGGCTGCACTGCCTATTAAATTGCGTTGAGTCCATAGTGTGTAATTTGAAAAGAAGAGGGAAGGAAGAATTTCAAAGAAGCCATCATGTCTAGCATGAGCATTTCCAACTATTGTAGTATTATTTTTAATCAGCCCTTTTTGTCCTCTTTTCCATTTAGGGTAAAATGTCTTCAAATTTCCGTGCTAGCTACACGGAAACCCTGGGGAAACTGGAGACGCAGTACTGCAAACTGATGGTGAGTATCTTTGGCAGATTTCTTTCCAGGGCCAAAAGGATGTCTGAAGATGTTTTGCAAATTCCTGAACTTTTTGAAGCCCTAACAGAAGTGCCAGTGCCCATAGAGGAGAATCTCTTGTAGCTCGAGGTTGAGCTATGGGGATTCTGGTTGATGTTGCATGGCTGGAAAACAGCGGAGCTCCACTGGGCTCCATAAAATGCAGCCAGCAACTGCTTGCTGGGAGACCCTACGAGGTTAATCCTCCCTGGAGGGGAGGGGAGGAAAGGAGGGGGGCTTCTTCAAGGAAACCACAATTTCCTCATTGATCCAAAGAAAGCTCTCCTGACAGCAGCGGGGACGGCGGCCCTTTTTGGTCAGTCACAAGCTTTGACAACTGGGACATTAAGCTCTTGTACTGGAGCAGTGTGTGGATAGAGCAGTGAAACTGGGTAAGAAAATTTCCAACTGTTACCTTAGAGAGTTAACCTAAGTTAAAAGTCCCAAAAAATGATCTCCAAATGTTAAAAAAACGGCAATTGGATTTATGGAGAAAGATTAAAGACTAAAAATAAAGAGGAAGATTAAAGGTTTAAGGTTTAAGGTTTATTAAATTTATAGACCGCCCCCTCTCCCCATAGAGACTCGGGGCGGTGTACAGACCGTTCGTGTATAAAACAACAAAACATAACATAAAACACCAGACAAAACAACGCAACCATACCATCTGTATATACAACCCAAACTAATTAAATAATTAAAAACAATTCTAAAACCAATTTAAAACCCCAAAATTTAAAATTTAAAAAGCCATCCAGGAAGGTCAGTAGTGGGTGTTACCTGTAGGTACAATTACAATTACAATTAGGCCAGGCCGGCTAGTCGAAACAGGTGGGACTTGAGTTTCTTGCGGAAGGAGCGGAGGTCCAAGGTAGTTCTAATATCGGGGGGGAGGTCGTTCCAGAGGGTTGGGCCCATCACAGAGAAGGCCCTATTCCTAGGCACCGCCCGCCCGCACTGCTTAGCGGAAGGTACCCGGAGGAGTCCCTCTCTGTGAGAGCGGATTGGTCGCAGGGATGTGTGGGGTAGAATGCGATCCTGCAGGTAACTAGGTCCCGAGCCATGGAGCGCTTTAAAGATGACAATCAGCACCTTGAAACGCACCCGAAAAGCCACAGGCAGCCAGTGCAGCTCGCGCAGGAAAGGTGTTACATGGGAGTACCTAGTACTCCCCATAATAACCCGCGCGGCTGCATTCTGGACCAGCTGGAGCCTTCGGGTGCATCTCAAGGGGAGCCCCATGTAGAGAGCGTTGCAGTAATCAAGACGGGAAGTCACCAGGGCATGAGTGACTGTGCGAAGGGCGTCCCGCTCTAGTAGGGGGCGCAATTGACGCACCAGGCGAACCTGGTGGAATGCTCCCCTAGCCACGGCTGTCACATGATCATCTAGCGACAGCCGGGAATCTAGGAGGACGCCCAAATTGCGTGCCCTATCCACCGGGGGCAGTTGTTCCCCCCCGATGGCCAGAGATGGAACACACTGGCTAAAGCGGGGCGCTGGTAGCCACAGCCACTCCGTCTTGGAAGGGTTGAGCTTGAGTCTGTTGTCATCCATCCAGACCCGCACGGCTTCCAGACACCGGGACATCACCTCGACGGCTTCGTTGGGGTGGTTCGGGGTAGAGATATATAGCTGAATGTCATCTGCATACAGATGGCACTCAACCCCGAATCCTCGAATGATCTCGCCCAGCGGTTTCATATATGTGTTGAACAGGAGAGGTGAGAGGACCGACCCCTGTGGCACTCCGCACGTGAGCGGCCTCAGGGTCGACCTCTGCTCCCCCGCCAACACACATTGTGTCCGACCGGAGAGGAAGGAGGAGAACCACCGCAAAACGGTGCCCCTCACCCCCATCCCCTCCAGCCGACACAGTAGGATACCATGGTCGATGGTATCGAAAGCCGCTGAGAGATCTAACAGGACTAGGATGGAAGAACAACCCCCATCCTTCGCCCTCCAGAGATCATCAAAGATTCAGAAGTAAAAGAAAAAACCTAAAGGGTGATTTAAAACATAGAAAGCCTGGAAAAGTGAAAAGTGTCTATTGGGAGAAATTGTTTTTTTTTAAACTCTTATTTCTACCTCCCCTGACTGGGTGACAATCAGCTGTTTCTAATTTTTGCATTCTGTGGAACCCTGGAATTGGGAGCAGGGGAGCCATCTACTGGAAGAAGAAGATTACTGCAATGTGTAAAATTCAAAAGAAAGTGGTGAGAGAATTAAACAACATCTGGAAAGCTACTTGACCCCGACTTTTATTATGATCAACAAGATGTAAAAAAATATATTGGAAAATATAGTTTTCAAGGACTATAAATTCCGGGGATTTAGAGATATAATCTTGGGACTGATTAAATCTTATTAGCAACTGGTTTTATTGGTATTTATAGAAAGTTGAGATATTGAAAATGTGGAACACTGAATGATAGATTGGGAAATTAGCATAATATTGACTGATACATAAAATAGTATATTATAATTATATTGAGCACATTAAGGTTAGAAGTTGGTAGATAAAAATTCTACATATGTAATTGTATTATTACTGTGAACACTGTATGAAAAATATGTCAACCTAGTCATTACACTGTTCACAAAAAATGTCGGTTGTTAAAGAAAAAGTGTAAATAAAACATATACAAATAAAGGTAGAGCTATTTGATGCTCTCCAAGCTTGGTTGTTTTCCTTCAGACATTTCATTACACAAATAGGCAACATTGAACTTGAAACAATTCAAGACGATGAGTTCTAGTCCCACTTTAGGTATGAAAGCTGATCGGGTGACTTTGGACCAATAACTCTCTCTCACTCCAACCTACCTCACAAAGTTGTTGTGGGAATAAGCGTTTGAGGAATGAGTATTAGGAATATTTGCTGCTTTGACTAATTATAAAGTAATAAGGTGGGATAAAAATCAAATAAATATATAAACATATTATAAATAAATAAACAGTAGACCAAGCAACTCCAAAACCGCTGGGGAATTTCTGGAAGCCTGGTGCTCTGCCAAATTGGTCATCAATAGACACAAAGACATAAACAATATCTGCATTCCGTGCAAAAGAAACAATCAACAAGCCAAAAAGAGAACACAAACACCTCCCCATCAGCAATCAACACCCAGATGAGCATAGATTTACCCCAGGATTAACATCAGACCAGCAATCAAGAAGCAAGCAGTATCCCAATCAAGGAACTTCCAAACAAGTGAAGAGGAAACAGCCCAACCAAAGAACCACCAAGATCCCTTCTAGCAATCCTGACAGGGCAAGCCACTAGAATATAAAGGGAGAGCAAACCCCACTCCCTACTAGCACTGATGATGTTACCTAGTTGGGTAATGAAACATCTGCAAGAAAACAAGCAAGCTCAGAGAACAGCAAGGACCCCTCCTCTCTACCCTGAGCCAGTCGCGGCCTCCGTTAGTCAGCACCAGACGCCCGGAGTTCCGTCGGCCATTTTGGGCGCCACATGTGGAAGCCACTAAGGGCCGCGTGGGCAATAGAGGCCGGGAAGGCCGGATTCTTTCACAGCCCGCAAAGCTGCCGAAGGTCCTGGCTCCGGCGGGGCCTACAGAGGCCTCATCAAATAAGTGAGTGGGGTGATGGAGGCGAGACCAGGAGTTCCCCAAGGCTCCGCAGAGGCCCCTCTGGCAACTGGGGAGGACCAAGAATACAAATATTCTCCTTTATCGATAAACATCTTCAAGTGCTATCGCTCCTTCTGGTGCTTCTTATAGCCCTAAAAATGTTATCTAGTCCGTTAATGAGCCACCTGCAGGAAAACGGCCAAGCTCAGAGAGTGCCAAGAATGCCACAGAAATGCCAGTTCCTTCTTCCTTCCAAGGCCATTTGTCTTGCCACAAGACCAGATTCCTTGCTGGGGCTCCTTAGCTGCCCTCCTCTCCTCCTCTCTAGAGGGAATGGACTCAGGGGCTCACTTGCTGCTTTGATCAGGTTCTCATTTCAAGGCATTTCCCCATCAGGTTGGGCAGAGGAATTCCACCCAAACACCAGGTGCCTTTTTTGCATCCATTTGTATTTACTTTCCCCCAAATGTGGCATTTCTGAACATCCTTTTGTTAATGGTCTTTGTGTGCATATATTTTTTCACATCACATCATTTTCAAAAATTTTACAGTGAGGTTGAAGAAGTTGGTGGTGTCTTTTTGTTTTCTTGGTTTAAGGAGGATAGTATGCAAATTGAACACTTTGTTGGATCTTATGTATTTTTTGTGCTGAATATTGTGAAATGTGACAAAATGTGTCATCTTTATGCAGGAGACATCCAGTTTTCGCCTACGCCATCTCCAAAGTTTGTATGAGTTTGTATCACAAGCAACAACTGAGCTAATTTGGCTAAATGAAAAGGAGGAGGAAGAGCTTGCCTACGACTGGAGTGACAACAACCCTCACCTGGCGACAAAGAAGAGTTACTTCTCAGTGAGTAGAAAGATCTTGTAGCGACCAAAGGAGGCGGGGTGACTTACGTCTATTAGGTCTCCTGAGAGAGTCAAGGGAGGAGGCCCACGAGGGAGGTTTTGCAATCACAATTTCCTATTTTTCAGTGTAGATATTGTAAGGAGGGAGAGTGTTGGTCTGTGACAGCCAAACATTGGAAAGAGTCTACTACTCTGGCTTTATTATCAGTCAGAGGCTTTGATGACCGTAACATTTCTTAGTTTTAAAGATGCTACCAGACCCTTCATTTAAATTTTTTTTAAATTTTTTTCCAATATAAACATACATATTTTAGGGACAATGCATTGATTGGGTCAGATCTTTTTTATACAATGTTAACAATAACAGTACAAATAATATGTGAAATTCTAAACATCCAACTTCAAACAATACTAGTCTCATTTCATATTCCTTTTACATTTTCCCTTTGATTCATTGAAGCATAAATAACATTCTTCGCACCTTGTGTTTATTATCCCTTAGTAAATGTTGTCATTCAACATTTTAAATCATTCATTAGTCCACCATAACATCAATATTTCAAATGTATAGGATTACTCATAACACCAATCATTAATAATATTCAGTCCATCACAGAAGTATAACTCAAGGTCCCCACCATTTATAATTCTTAGTATTTTAAATTCACAATATCTTTTAACACCCTGTTAATATTAACACTTCAGTTAAATTGTCTAGTCCTAAATTAGCATCTACTAACCTAAACTTATTGGGGTTATGGTATTTTCCCATTTTATTAATATATTTTTTCATTATCCACCATCTATTTGTCTTTCTAAAATTTCATTGTTTATTAATTTTGGGGGTCTGTCTTTTATTTCTCTCTCTTGTAATCTTGTATCTCTTTAGGTTTTTTGTGTCTACTAAACTTTCCCTTCTAGTACCTTTTGCCTCTTTCTGCTGCATTTTTTGAAACCCATCCACAAAACTTCCTTTTGTTTTTGGTTTTTAAATGGGTTTTTCTCTCTTCTCTCTGTACCATTATAAATTGTGATGTTAGCCTATTAGTCTCTTCTCCTCTTTGTTCCTAGCTTCCTGTTTCTCATTTTTATTCTCCCCTTCCCCTGCTTTTTCTGATTTCTCATCTATTTCTTGAATATCGTGTTTCCCCCCAGCTGTTGAATAACTTCTACATTCATTTCTGTATCTTTAAACAATTCCTTTGTCTCTTTGTCATTTCTTAAGGATTCATTCAGACTTTTTAACATGCACAATATTTCTTCATACATCTCTAGATCCATTTTATAGTAATTTGATACAGCTTATAAAAAGTATATTTCTATTATTCCAATATCTCAATATTTTAAAAGTTTCTATTTAATCAATCCCATAGTTATATCTCCAAAACCCCACATTTTATTTCATAATAATTTACAGCCTTATAGTTCCCCAATTTATATATCTCCCAATTGTCCAAATTATGAAGTCTTATTTCCTTCTTCTCTTTTTTCTTCTGACCTTTTCTTCTTTTGCTTCTTAGAATATTCTATTAATTAACATTAATAGTCCTAGTCCAAATTAGCCCAGGGTACTCCACCAAGTTCTTCCAGTGTTTCCAATCCGTAATCCAATAATCAATTTTAGTAAGATTTAGTTATTTGCAAATTAGTTCCTTTTGTAACTTTTCAAAAGGAAAAAAAAACCCCACTATTGAATATTCTCAAATTTATGAATGACTCTAGTAGTTTTCAGCCTGCATAGTATTTCTTTTTAAAATACTATGCAGTATTTAAGAGAGTGTCCACCATTTTTTTAAAAAAATGTTCAAAATATTGTTTGAGTTTTCTTCAAAAAGGAGATGAAAAAATTATCCTATTATTGAATGTTGATGTAGATCAGTGATGGCAAACCTTTTAGACACCGAGTGCCCAAACTGTGCACGCACACCTGCCCAAAGTGAAAGGTGCACCCGGGCGAACGCAGCCATGCGTGTGGACATGTGCGCATGCGCAGCAGAGACCCAGAGGCCAGCTGGGAGGTGGGACATCCCAACACCGAGAGCGCAGAGAGATCTTTTTCTTTCGTGAGCTTCTGTTCCGTCGTTTGCAAGAAAACAGAAGCTCACGAAAGAAACACCACGGAGATCTGACCTGGGGCAACAGGGCGTGTGCCAGCAGAGAGGGCTCTGCATGCCACCTCTGGCACGCATGGCATCACAGATGTAGGCCATGTTGAAAATTGTCCTTGCCTGCCTCATCCTTTCATCTTATAGCTTCCCCCCTTTTGGAACACAGCCCCAGCACACCCCAGAAAGACAAGTATGATCCTCAGCATTACGGCCCAGACCCTCCCGCTCAGTTCCCCAATGGTGGCTTGCCATCTTTCTAAATCTCTTGCCCGACTTGTCTTTGGCCAAGAGGCTCCCTCCCTCTGCTTCGGCAATAGGATCCCCTCCTAAGCCCTTGATGTGTCCCCACCCAGGAGCTGACAGAGGAGCTGGAGGAGAAGCAGGACGTGTTCCGTGCTCTGCAAGATTCTGCTGAGCTGCTCTCATTGGAGAATCACCCCGCCAAGCAAACGGTGGAGGTAGGACATGGCTGGGAGGGACTCTCATTGGCTCCTGCTTGGGGGTGCCCTGGGGGCGGGGGGGGGGGGCTAGGCCAGGGCTTAGGATGGCTGGGGAGTGTGAGTGTCCTCTTTGGGGGGCCTTTCCCACCTTTCATTCCCACGTGAATACATGTTTGGTCCACGGATGAGTTAGTGCCTATGTGATAAAGCAATATATTGGAGGCCCCGTGCATCATGCAACATATTAACAATTTAAACAGAAATATGAAGCAATTGTCTTGTGTCCTGGAAAAGTTTCCTTTCTGGAACTGGGCATCTAGTTGTGGGAAGTCTTTGCTTGAAGCAACTGTTTTTCCCCAGCTTCTGCTGGGCTTCCTTGTCCTCCAGCAGATGAGCTATGCTTGTCTCTTCTAGGCCTACAGTGCTGCAGTTCAGACGCAGTGGCACTGGATCAAGCAGCTATGCCTGTGTGTGGATCAGCACTTGAGGGAGAACACCGCCTACTTCCAGGTAGGGCAGCTCGGGGGGGGGGGGCTGGGAATCCCCAGTGCCAGGATTCCCTACACTGGCCTGCCTTTGCCATGGATATGTACACATGTTTTGTGGGGTTGGGCAAATGAAAGGCTTCTTTACACCCTTCCAGTTCTTTGGTGATGCCCGGGAATCTGAGATGTTTTTGAAGAGCCTCCAGGACAACATCAAAAGGAAGTATTCTTGTGACCGCAATACCAGCCTGACCCGCCTGGAGGACCTGCTCCAGGATTCCATGGTGGGTGCTTTTTGGACAAGTCGCATGGTATCCTGTAGACCCAGAGATCTTCCGAACGTCTACAATTTCCCCAGCCTTTGCTAACTGTGCTCCTTGCGTCAATTCTGCTGCTGGTGGTCTTCTCCAACAGTTGCCTTCTTTGATGCTCTGGGAATCGATTAATTTGATTAGAGTGGGTCCTAGCACTGCTAATAGCTCTGTGCTTTCAAAGCAAATAAGGAATGTCTCTGCATGCCAAAACTCTCTGTTTTCTCATTGGTCATTTCCAGACCTGCTTTACTGAAGTCCCCTCGTGTTTGATTGGCATCCCCCTCACATGTATCTGTGAAGTGGTCCCGAGCATGCTCTTCATTTTCAGGGCACTGAAGTGGGTGGCTGCTGTGGGGAGCGCAGGCTGCCATGACATTCTGAGTCAGAGATCGATTTCATTGATCCGTTTGGCCAAAGCTTGTCTCCCTTGATGGGGGGAGCAGCCCTTTGGGTTCTTCCTGAAGTGCTTCCAATGGGCTGATGCTGCACAGTGTGGACCCCGTCCCTAAGCCGGCTTCTCCCCCCTCCTGACTGGCTGCCTGGCAGACGCACCTTGTCCCCTGAGGCCTGATCTCTGAGCAGCTGTGGGCCTCCTGGCTTTGAACCAGAAGCAGCATCTAGCAGTTGTCTCCTGCATTGCTTGGACTACAGTACCAGTGATTCCCACCTGTGTTCCATAGAAATTAGGAGAGGGGCAGGAAAGGAAGTTGAACTGCTAACGAGAAATGGGAGGGAGGGTGTGGTGAGGCTTGTATGAAAATGTTTGGCTAAGAAAAGGAGGCTTCCAATCTGGCTGAGGGAGGCTGCAGGGCAGACAAGGGTGGGATGGAGGAGACTTTCTAAGCGTAACCAGGAGAAGGAGGGGGGGCTGGAAGCCTCCTCCGGAGTGGGAGCTTTGTGCTTGCGGCCGGCCAGCCTCCATCTGGGTTGGCCTGCACCGATGCTCTTGGCCTGGCCAGCATTCTGGAAGAGAGAGGATGAAGAGAGGGCGCTTTGAGGCAGTCGGGTGAGGCAGCCTCCAGCCATTTGGAGGGGGAAGCTGAAGGACCCCAAGAGGAGAAACTGTGTAGGGAAGTGGAGGGGACGCTGCAAAACAACCCAACGAAACTTTTGTTGCTGTTTGAGGGCTACAAGGAAGGCACCTGCCTGAGGCCAAAGTAGATGCCTAATGATCATAATGAATGAGTTACAGTTGTATTTCTTCCAACCATGCTCCCCTGGGACAGGCACAGGTAGCTCATTTTTAAGCTCTATCTATCTATCTATCTATCTATCTATCTATCTATCTATCTATCTATCTATCTATCTATCTATCTATCTATCTATCACCTCTTTCAACTCTCTTCCTACCTACCAGCATTGTCTCAGCCAGGTTTGAAACTGCTTTCAGTCCATGCATCGATCTTTCTGAACAACCTTTCTGCACAGTTGTGCCACACCTTCCATTTTTTTATTTTGCAAAACTCCGGCATTTTTCTCTTCCAAAAAGGCAGTGGGTCTGGGTCTTGTTGCTCTGTTCGCTCTTCCTTGGGTAAATTCGTCTTTGGGTTCTGGGCGGGCGGAGGGGCCCTGGAGGATGAGCAGCCAGCATCGCCTCTTGCCGGAAGGGAATGAAAGAGGGGCTGGCTGGGGGCTTCCTGCCCGTCTCTGCTCACGGGAGGAGGCGCCCCCTCTCATTCCTGCCCCTGGCAAAATGCTCACCCCCGATGGGGGGGGGGGCACAGGGCTTATGTAGGAGCTTGGTGTCTTTTTTTGGGGGGGGGGTTCCCTTGCTGTGACTGCCTCTCTCTCCCACCCTTCTCATAGCTCTCGTCTGGCTTTTGTTTTGAGCAGGACGAAAAGGAGCAGCTCATCCAGTCCAAGAGCTCCGTGGGCAGCTTGGTGGGGAGGTCCAAAAGCATCGTCCAGCTGAAGCCCCGAAACCCCGAGTGCCCTTTGAAGAACACCATCTCCGTGAAGGCGGCTTGCGATTACCGCCAAATTGAGGTCAGCCAGAGCAGCTGAAGGAAAACCTGGGAGGGCTTGTGAATTTCCTGAATAAGACAGGTGGGGGGGTTGGGATTCCCTGTTTTCAGACTTTCAAAATCTCAGCCAGTTCAGGTGGTTTGAATCCCTAACCCTCCTTGCGCTTAGTCAGAACCTTTGGCTGCATTCTTAATTGTGACTGAAAAGAAGGATCAGGCTCTGCATAGAGGTAGTCCTTGACTTGTGGCCACAATTGGAACCGGAACTTCTATCGCTCAGAGAGGCAGCAGTTCAGTGAATCACGCCCAATTTTACAATCTTTTTTTGCCAGTGTTCTTAAGTGGGTCACATGGTTATTAAGCAAACCCAGCTTTCCCCATCGACTTTGCTCGTCAGAAGACAGCTGGGAAGGTCACAAATAGTCACATGACCCGGGTTGCTGCAACCGTCTCATAAATAGATGGTAATTGCCACATGCCCCCATTTTAATCATGTGACCGTGGGGACGCTGCGGCAGTTATTAAGGATGAGGATCGGTCGTACGTCCGGTGCCATTATAACTTCGAAAAGCCATCAAATGAACAGTTGTACGTTGAGGGCCACCTGCGTGTCTTCTGTTGCTCTGAAAGGGAGAAAAGGTTGATGTTTCAGGAGCTGCTTCTGATGAGCCTCTTTTGGGCTTCTCCAAATGCTCTAAGCAAACCCTTTGCAAAGCAAAACCTTGGGGAAGGACCAGCATCGGCCTAGAGCTTCCCAGAGCTTTGGCTTCTTCCTAAGCCGCAAGGAGAGCCGTTGTTTGGCCTTCCCTCCATTAATCCACACCGGGGCTTTTGTGCAGCCTTCTAACGGGCCAACTCAGGGCCAGGATATCGTTCTGAGGGGCAAATCAGTACAGAAGGTGTCTGAGGGCAAAATGTTTGGTAAATTTGGGGCCGGCATTATTAGGGGTGGCTGAGAGAGAGGAAAATAACCAAAGCACACATTTCCTGAATGAGAGACATTCCTGAGGTTGGGCTCCAGCACGGAGTTCGAGAGCTCAGAAGAGTAAACCTCTTTTCCCGGTGACAGAGCCAGATTCGATCTTGCAGAAAAACAACCCAGTGTGGCCAAAGCTTTGCTGGTATTCCATCACAGAGATAAGCCGCTAGGAAACGTTGCAGTTGCTTTTCCTAGAGAAGTGCTGGGGAAAGTTTTGGCCCCCCAAATCAGAGGGTCTTTAATGGGGCAAAAAGAAATGTCTGCTGGACTACAGAAACACCTGGTTGACCTCCACAGATCACGATCTGCCGCAACGATGAGTGTGTGCTGAAAGACAACGCTCAGCGAACCAAATGGAGAGTGATCAGCCCCGCTGGGAATGAGGCCACGGTGCCCTCTGTTTGCTTCTTGGTTCCCCCTCCCAACAGAGAGGCCATCGAGATGGCCAGCAGGTAAAGTGACTGGGCTCAGGGCCCTGGATTGAGCCCGATAGCGGCTTTGCAGAGATCTCCACAGCCTGTGGTGGGCGAGAGGCGCCTCAAGGGAACTCCGGGTGCAGCGTTTCGTGCAAGGACATCAGAATTGATTCTCCTTCTTTTGCCAAAGAAGGATTGGCTTCCCAAAACATGAAGTCTGAACTTTCCTGTTTTGTTTCTTTGTTTAGGTTTTGCAGTATTTTGCTCAACTATTTTCTTTTTTGCTTTGCTTTGTTTTAGTTTGAATTTTTAGATGCTTTTACTACTTTGAAGTTGGGTATGAAGAACATTAGAACAAAGTTCTCTTCCCCGACTGTGGTGAGAAGCAACCTCCGAGGAGGGATGGGTAGATCTGTCTCTTTTCAGGCCGTCTTGGTCCCCAGAGATCCTCATTTATAAACTCCCTATCAAACTGCGAATAAACATTTGAAATACCCACAAAAAAGTCACATTTGTTTTTCATAGATTTTCAGAAATTATGCATTTTGTATGCAATTCATCCTTGTACAAACACCTTTTTCAATTTTTTGCATTTTAACTTGAAATGCACATTTTTAAACAGATATGTCCCTTCGGGGAGAGGGGGCGGTCTATAAATTTAATAAAATAAATAAAATAATAAATATGTATATTTGAGCTGAGAAAGATGCTATAAAACAGATGGAAGCTAAGCAAGAGTGGGAGAGTTGGAACAATAGAACAGAATAACAGAGTTGGAAGGGACCTTGGAGGTCTTCTAGTCCAGCCCCTTGCACAAGCAGGAGACCCCAGACCATTCCAGACAAATGGCTGTCTAATCTTAAAAATCTCCAGTTTTGGAGCCCCCACAACTTCTGGAAGCAGCTCATTTCACTGATTAATGGAAATGACAGACAGTTGGCCAGACTGGGAATCTGAGAAATGTCCCAGATAAAAGTAGGAGCAAACTAATTAAGTAACAGTGCCATAACAATGGCAAAGACTTGTTCACGAAGAGCCAGGAGGGAACATGGACAGTCAAAGGAGAAACGGAAAGTGCCTGGAGTTTTGAGTACAGTAATGGCAAGGAGATCAGCTCCTGCAAAGATTCAAAGTGCTTGAAATCCCTGATCATCCTTTGTTGAGCTCCTTGTCAACATGAGCCAGGGCTTCATTGCATGGGGGTGGGGTGTTGCTGCTGCTCGGTCCTGGAGTTCGCTTGAGGAGAAGCTTAGGGAAATCTTTGCCTTCTTCTTATAGAGTGGAGCAGCTCTACCAGAAGGTGATGTCTTTATGGCACCAGCTGCATGTCAACATGAAAAGCCTGGTCTCCTGGAATTATCTGAGGAAGGATATCGCTTTGGTGCAGAGTTGGAACCTGGAGAAGGTAACAGTGCAGATCTCTAGGAAGTTGGTTGCTGGCATTTTTGGTAGGAAAAGAAGCATGAGCAGCTGAAAATAGTGGATGAGATTTAGTGGTGGACCTTGGACAGGACCTTAGGTGGTATCTGTTCCAAAATGAAAAGAAAAGGGTTGGCAAAACGGGGAACTCAAAAGTCATCTTGTAACCACAGATATCTCACAGTAAAATTTAGCTGATTAACTGAGCCTGGAATTATGATCTTAAATTGTGGTGGTTAAATGGTCCACCATGTGATTGTTCCTGATTTTACCATCTTTTTTGCGGTGATCATTAAGGGAACTATGTGCATGTACTGCAGTCATTAAACAAACCCATTGTAGCAAATGGGCATTTTTGGCTGGGAAATGCCGGTTTCCATCAGAGAAGGCAGAAAATCAGGATCGCATTACTATGGGATGCTGCAAATGGCCGAAAATATGGACTGGTTGCCAAGCACCCCAAATGCAATCACGTGACGGAGGGGCAGGCAGTGAAACTGGGTTGTAAGTACCTCTGGGGAGCGGTCATAAATCAAGGGCTCCCTGTATTGATAGGACGTTATCAATATATTGGCTTTTCGTAGGATAAGCAAAGAACGCAATTCCTTGCACCAAAAAAGCTGAAATAAAATTTTTCATTAGCTTAGATATTTATGAAATGCCACTGTCTTCTTTATAAGTTAATGTTCTTTCCACGAGCTGCTTAAACCCCTGTGAAGATTCCAGGTGCCTGGCAGGTAGAGCGGCCCCTTGGGACCCTACTGCCCAGCCTGGTGCCATGAGCCTCCTGTAGCAGTGTCCCTTGTCTTCCTTGTGACTCACAGCTGCGGGCTCTGGCCCCAGGAGAGTGCCACCGCACCATGAAGAACCTGCAGGTGCACCTTGAAGACTTCTTGGAGGACAGCCGAGACTCAGAGATCTTCTCCCTGGCGGATCGGCTGAACCTTGAGGGAGAAGTTGATTCCTGCAAAGAGCAATTTCAGCAGCTTTTGCAGTCCATGGAAAACGGTGAGCCTAGTTCAGAGCAGTCCCCAGAGCTGGGCGTGTAATACATCTGTGTGGCATTTAAGGTTGTCTGGTAGTTTCGTGCTTTAGCTGTTTGTGTGGATTTGTATGGTTTTGAATGCTACCTGAGGTTCATTGGAATTGGAGAGTTTAATTGTGAGATTGTATTTGAGATCGTTTGCATGATCTCCAGTCTCTTCTGAGGAAAAGAGTGTTGTAGAAAGCAAGAAAGAATACATTTGGAAGAAAGTTCAAAGAAATAAGGAACTCACTGTTCAAATATTATGCGAGACTTCCCAGTCACCTGTCCAGGTCCATTCTGCTCTCACCCAGCGACTCTTCGGGACAGCCCAGAGCAGGCAGTACGGTTTGGGGGGCTCCTGTGTCCCCAGCAGAGAATCGTCATTGTGGGCTTGGCTGATGCTTTAAGGGGTTTGCCTCTGCCTCTCTTGGGGAAAAAAGGGATGGTCCCCTGACCATCGGAAGCAATTTGCTTGGCAATCCAGGTTGCCCTCCTGGGGCTCTGGGTTCCGTCCGGCTCAGCTCAACTTCCTGCCATCGACAGTGAGGCTCCCAGCTTGGCTTTCTGTGGCTCTTTTAGCCAGAGATGGTGGGGTGTAAATATAAATCTGGAAGCTGGGGCTTGAAAACAGGCATGCTGCCATAAATCTATAAAATATTTGAGTTCATCATTTAAAGTTCACTTCTTTTATATGTGAGCAGAGGACAAAGATGAGACTGCTTCTCGGACTTACCTCTCTGAGCTCAAGAACATCCGGCTTCACCTCGAGGAATGTGAGCAGCGGCTGGTGGGCACCATTCGGACACCAAGCAGCACCAGAACTGACGGGGATGCTCTGCAGGAAAACACTTTCCGAGTGGCCGAGCAGGAGGTTGGCATCTCCAGATTGGGGGGGGGGGCAGGGGGAGGCGGTGTGCTTTAACAATTTCTCAGGCTGCCTTCTCTTTAGGCAAGAGGACCGAGAAGTCCAGAGGCCATGGATTGTGCTGCAGTAGTGTGGAATTTAAGAGGAAACCTTGTATTTATTCCTCACAAAATGAATCCCTCTTTTGTTTCCTAACTTCCTGCAAATCACAGCAGCAACTTCTGAGGGAGAGCCAGAACCATGATGTCCTTTAGTTCCTTGCTTTGCTTCTTCTTCATCTTGCCGATTGGAAGAAGCAAATTCACTCAGAATTTTTCTCTGAGTTGCAGCTTTCCAGTACAAACTCACCAGAAAGAGTTTGCGTTGCTTTGATGCATAATTTTGCTTACATGGGTTCTGTACAACTCAGGGTAGCTTGAAATGCTCAGCAGCCCTTTCTAAATCTCTGGGTGAGGCTGCTTTTGTTATTATGCTTATTTTCTATCCCAAATGTTAGTAAATAGCATCGCCCTAACATATATTGAACATTATATTCACATGTTTAAAGAAAATGTCAAATTGCCAGCATAACCTAGACTGGGGAAAAAATCTGTTGGCATAGGAGACGGTTCTGTACGGATTGAGACCAGATATGCAGGGTCTCTTCCCAAAAGATCCTTCCTTAAATACTTGCTCACCAGACACCTGGCTGTGGGGGAGCTTGGATGTGGCCATGATGGTCCCAGGCCTCTTGGTCCTGCTTCTGGTCACTGAGGAGCCTTTGGGATCCTGCTTGTGCTCACGGTTTGGGATTCTCTCTGCAGCGCCTGAAGGGGGATTTGCACCACTTGAGAGTCGACCTGGATCAACTGGCTGAGAGATGCCACATTTTTCTGCACAAGTCTCCCACTGGGTCAAGCACTCCACAGCTTCATTCTGAGCTGAACCTGCTGGTGGAAAAGATGGATCAGGTCTACGGGCTCTCTGCAGTCTACCTGGACAAGTGAGTTGCTGGCCTTTCCCCCATTAATCCCAAAAGGGGAACAATGGCTTTGCCATATAAGAGAAACCTGGTAAGTGGCAGAAGGCTAGACTCTAGACACTCCTCTAGCTTAGGGTGTTTTGTACTATTAAAAAGAAAGTTTGGGGAAAGAGAGAATTCCTAGAAGATTTGCGCTGCCTACAAATAAAATGTAAGTTGTAACTCATTTTCAGGATGCCCTAGAGTTATTCCAGGAACCCTGGATGCACTGCAAAAGATAGGCAGCATTTGCACAAACAGCCCAACTTTAAGAGTCATGTTAACTGTTAACAAAAAACATAGAGGAGGTGTATCTTTCTGTCTCTTACACAAAATAATTATCCTGCAATGCACACAAAGGTATATAGGAGAGGTCTGAATGCTAGCTAGATTCCCCTTATGCTCAGCATTCATTGGGCATCAGTCTCAGATTCATTCTGACTAAGATCCATGCAGCTGCAGAGAGCCATAAATTGCACAGGCAATTTGCTGTGGCCAATTTTTCTGTTTCTCCCCTACCCGTATAGTGCCAGCACCCAGACTGCTTTTTACAAAATAAGGAGTGACCTAATTGTTTTCTATAGTGTTTGTGAAATGTCTATTAACCTCATCACTGGACCCGCCTTCTCTGTCTGTAAATGGCAGAGCTTTGCTGTGGTCCGTAGGTTGGTGGGGCAAAGGGATTCAGTTCTGCCTTTGAAGGAGAAAGGTGGGAGGCATACAAAGAGAGGCCTTTGGAAAAGAAGAAAGGGATGAACAACCCAGCCCTGAACTGTGTTGTCCTTTTTGGTTTTTGTTTTAAATTTTATTGGATTTTTATTTTTAAATATACATCAATATCAATACAAGAACAGTGTGGCCTCTGGGTATAATTCATTTTGATACAAACAGCAATAATGATTGTTGTTGTTCTTACATTAATCAAACCTACATACTCAACATCAACATCAGACGAGGAATCTTCCAGGGGGACTCACATTCACCACTATTGTTCAACATCGCATTAATTCCACTGACAATAATCCTATGAAACACAAAATTGGGATGCCAAATCTCAAGCCAACATGGAAGATAAACCATCTAGTATACATGGATGACTTAAAAATGTATGCAAAAAGCCCCACTGAAATCAATGCTCAACACAGTTCAACTGTTCAACAGTGACATCAAAATGAACTTTGGACTTGTAAAATGTGCTATATTAAGGAAAAATGGAAAAAAAACAGAAGGAATAGAACTGGGAAATGGAAACATAGTGAAAGCAATAGCAAAGGATGATGGTTACAAGTACCTAGGCGTATTGAAAGCAGATAACATCTTGAATGGAAAAGTCGAAGAATCAACGCAAAAGGAATACATCAGGAGGGTCCGCAAAATATTAAAATCAAAGCTGAATGCTGGAAACATAATTAAAGCCATTAATACACGGGCAGTTCCAGTGACTCAGCTACTCAGCTGGAATCATCAACTGAACTTTGGCTGAATTAGAAAACTTGGACCGGAAATTAGTGTAAACTTTTGAATATGTACCACACTTTACATCCACGAAGTGACATCAACAGGTTGCACCTGCCAAAACAAATAGGTGGCAGAGCGCTATTGCAAATCCATCAAACTGTAGAAGAAGAAAACATTATAAAAACAACAGAAACAAAGGCAGAATATAAGGAAAAACAGCTGGATGACAGATTAAATAGATGGAAACCCAAAGCTTTGCATGGACAACACTTGAAAAACACTGAAGGAAAATGTGATGACAACTTTTCATGGGAATGGCTTAAGCTGGGAAACATCAAGAAAGAAACGGAAGGTTTAACACTCACTGCTCAAGAACAAGCACTGCTAATTAATGCCATAAATGAAAAGATACAAAAATCCACTCACAATCCAAACTGCCAACTTTGCAATAACAAAGTCGAAACTGTTTCACATTTAATATGTGAATGCAGCAAAATTGCACAGACTGATTATAAAGCTAGACATGACCGAGTTGCTAAATTAATCCACTGTAAAAAATATCTGTATCCAGAAAGCCATGGGGACATAATGTGGAAAAAGTTATCGAAAATAAGGTGAAGATCTTATGTGACTTTCAAATACAGACGGATTGTCATTTGGAACACAACACACCAGGTATCATAGTTGTTGAAACCTGAAATGTACAATTTGTTGACATCGCTGTACCAGAAGATGCCAGAGTCGAAGAAACAACTGGGGAAAAGAAAATCACGAAATACTGTGACCTGGCCATCGAAACTATGAGATTATGGATGAAACATACAACAGTGGTACCCATTGTCATCGGGGCACTTGGTACCATGTTCAAGTATTTTATAAGATACATCAACAAATTGCAGCTTCCTGCAATAACACCAGCAGAACTGCAAAAAACGGCCCTACTCGGAACATCGTATATTTTAAGAAGATACTTGGTTGATACCTAGGACCCTGGCAGCAACCCACATCAACCAGTCAATGATGTTTATGATGCATTTTTGAATGTTCAATTAACTGAGTTTCATATTTAATGAATAAAGTAAATAATAATAACAGCAATAACAACAACAACAAAAACCACCACCACCACCCTACTTGGAACAGCTTATATCCTCCGACACAGTGGTGGGTTTCAAATTTTTTTAGAACCTATTCTGTAGGTGTGGCCTGTTTTGTGGGAGTGGCTTGGCGGTTGTGTGACTGGGTGGGCGTGGCCAACTTGGAAAATGTGGTGAAACTCACTTAACAACGATCTTGCTTAGTAACTAAAATTTTGGGCTCCATTGTGACCACCAATAAGTTTTCTTTCTTTCTTTCCTTCGTTTGTTCCTTCCTTCTTTTTGTCTCTCTCTCTCCCTTTTCCTTTCTTTCTTTCTTTCATCTCTCTCTCTCCCACTTTCTTTTTTTATTTTTTCTTTCTTCCTTCCTTTCTTTCTCTTTCCTTCTTTCTCTTTCTCTTTCTCTCTTTTTCTTTCTGTCTTTGTCGCTCTCTTTTTTCTCTCCCTCTCCCTCCTTTCCTTCCTTCCTTCCTTCCTTCCTTCCTTCCTTCCTTCCTTCCTTTCTTTCTCTCTTTCTCTGTCTCCCCACTCTCTCACACAAATACATCCCTTCCAATTATATTTGTAAATATATTCTATGAACTAAAACCAGTGCCCGATAGATGCTATGATCATGGCATTCTGTGTCCTACAAGCCAATTCACAGAGCTCCCAATTCAGCCTTTTACTGCTCTGGGAGTTAACCGAATATGGTTACTCCGTGGCAGCGGAGAAATAGAGGCTTCTTTTTTGCCAGCTTCCCAGCTGATCCAGTCCCCCTAACACATGTGACACAGAGAGAGAGAGAGAGAGAGAGAGACCTGGTTTCCAATGGGGGGGGAGAAATCCATGCAGGAGGAAAAATGCATGGGTTTCTCCCCCCCCCATTGGAAACCAGGCAGCTGTGAAAGAGAAGGGATCTCCCACCACGTGGGCTATCCCCCAACAGCCGAATCCTCCCCTCCTGTTCCTTCTTCGATTGTTGGGGGATAGCCCACCTGGTGCGCACTGCCCCCTTCTCTTTGACTGCTGCCTGGTTTCCAATGGGGGGGGGGTAGAAAAATCCATGCGTTTTTCCTCTCTCTCTAACGCATGGATTTCTCTCCCCCTCCCCCCCAGTGGAAACAAAGCGGCTGTCAAACCAACGGAGCGCACCCCGCATGGCTTGTTCAAACAGAAGAATTAACTGGAGGGGAGTTTGGCTATTTAAAAAGCCCCACGTGGAACTCCTTTCCTGTTCCTTCTTTTGCTGCTTGAACAGCCAAGTGGGGCGCGCTGCCTTGCCTCATCACAGAAAACCATGTAGGCAGAAACCCATATTTTTATTTTTAATGTTGCCTTTTTATATTTGTGTTGTATTTGTGCTGATAAATAATAAATACACACACACACACACACACACACACACACACACATATTCTAGAGAATATTCTAGAGAATGAAAAAGTCAAGATCTTGTGGGATTTCAGAATTCAGATTGACAGGTGCTTGGCCCACAATACACCTGATCAGTTGTGGGTTCCGGATCCCAGTGCAACCGGTACGGTGCAACAGGGCCGGGCGTCCACCACATGCATGCATGCAGCACGCGCACAGCATGTGCATGTGTACTTACCGCCCACGACGCTCTGCGACGCTCTCTGCATGGCGGAGCATCGCACAGGCACCATACACTCCGTGCGCGTGAGCCCCGATCGGCTCAAATACGGGTGTGGTTGGGTCCTCCAGAGCACTGTACTGGAAAGGTACCTGGTACTCCCAGCAGGCACCAGTATGCCCGTATCAGGGTGTACTGGTCATATCCCACCACTGCACTTGATATAACAATAGTTGAAAAGAAAAAAGTTTGGTTCATTGACATTGCAATACCTGGTGATGCGCGAATTGAAGATAAGCAGCAATAAAAAATCACAAAGTATCAGGACTTGCAAATTGAAGTTGAGCAACTGTGGAAAAAGAAATTGTGTGTTGTCCCGATTGCAGTTGGAGCCCTTGGAGCAACACCTAAAGGGCCACCTCGCTATTTGGAAATTCTAAATTTATCGGACTTGAACATTCTGATTCTACAAAAAACCACCCTACTTGGAACAGCTTATATCCTCTGACGTTACCTTAACAGTTTCTAGGTTCTTGCCCTAAAGACTGTGACTCTCACCAAAGATTAACCATATAATAATAATAATAATATAGTTGTTACGTTGATCAAACTTATATAATCCTAGTATTGATATACATTTGTTTTAGAGTACCGTATTTTTCAGAGTATAAGACGCACCGGAGTATAAGAGTATAAGGTTTTGAAGAGGCAATTTTAAAAAAAAACATTGGTAGGTAGATAGAGGGATAGAGAGGGAGAGAGAGAGAGAAATACAGTAGGGAAGGAGGGAGAGAGAGAGTAGGTAGGCAGATAGGTAGGTAGATAGAGGGATAGAGAGAGAGAAATACAGTAGGTAGGTAGGGAGAGAGAGGGTAGGTAGGTGGATAGGTAGATAGAGGGATAGATAGATAGATAGTTAGATAGATAGTTAGATAGATAGAAATAAGTAAGGTAGGGAGAGAGAGAGAGAGAGAGTAGATAGGTAGGTTGATGTTTCCAGGTGTATTTATCCATGTGCTGGAGAAGGAAATCGCTGCCAACCTGCAGCACCTGATTTGTTTCTGCTGGCACAGCACTTGATCAATGTAATTCTCATCAATCACTCTAACTAAAGAGCTTTCCCAAAGGAAAAAAAAAGTTTTTGCACTCTGCAAACCTCCCCAAAATGGCTTGTTTTTCACAAAAACGGGCCTGTTTTTTATCAAAAAAAATTGCATGCATAGCCTTTTTTTTTTCCAGAAAATTTTATTGGTTTTTTAAAAACATTTATAAGGAAAAGGGTAGGTGGAATGGTATACAAATTTTGGCAGTTGCAAGTGTGGCAGACGCCCCCTCCCTCCAAACTCATAAGATACATCTATGTATAAAACATTAATACAAAATCATATAAAATCAGCATATTAATTCTAAGAAGAAATTTCAATCAGCTTATATATTATGATATATAATCTAGATATAATTTCATTATTACTTTCGGTTTGTTTATAACAGTGTGATTTTCTTATTCATTTTTGTGATCTGAGCTTTCTTGGTGTTGCCCCTTCTCCCCCCGCTGGCAGAGCTCCAGCCCCTCCCGTGTCCTGTGTGACCGTTGAAGAGTCTTCTGTTTTTTCTAGGTTCGCTTTATTTTTTTCCATAAAGGCCTGAGCCTCTATGGGTGTATTGATTCTGATTCTTGTCTCCTCCCAGAATATCAGCATACCTTCAGGCATCAACCATCTAAACCACACCCCTTTCTGGTATAATTTATTCGCCAATTGCGAATAATTTTTTCTTTTCTCCCTAATTTTTTTTGGGATCTGCTTCAAGATGGTTATCTCCCTGTCGTGATATGTCAATGCTTGCCCCCTTTGTACTCCCAGAATTATGTCTCTTGTGCTTTTCCTAAGAAATTTGATATGGACCTCCCTGGGTACATTGTGTGTTCTGGCATATGCTGAATTCACTCTATAGACCAGGTCTATCTCCCATTCCATCTGTTGTTTATCTTTGTGTATATAATCAGCTAAGATATTAGTCATAATGTCCCTTATGTTTTCCCCATCTGCTTCTATAACATTTTGAAATCTAAGATAAAAGGACATTCTCTCAAATTCTGTTTTCATTTGTTGAATATCAAGTTCTTTGTTACCCTTCTGCAGAGCTTCTACCCCCCCCCCTCGCCTCCGCCACCCCACCCTCCACAAGGTCCAGTCTCTGTGAGTTCTTATAAATTTGGGCTTGATTCTCTTTAATTTCTTCCTTCATTTCCTTTAATTGTTTCTTAATTTCTTCCTGGCCCTGTATGAGTTGCTGAAGCATTTGTTGCAAATCCATCTCTATGCTCTTAGGTTGCATCAGTTCTGTAATCTTTGACTGTGTAGCAGGACTGGATGTTGCAGATGTTGGTGCAGAGGTAGCAAAGCCAGGTTTTCCAGGTGGTGGTCTTTTTGGAGACATAGTTTAAAGACAGAGAAATCAGTCAGTGTAGAGACTGGACAGCTGGAGAAGTAGAGCAGGCAGATGAGTCCAGGAGGCAGAAGATCCAAACAGATGGGAGTTTCTTTAGTCAGTCTAACAATAGAGAAAAATTTTCTCTCCAGAAAGTTCAAAAAATAGCAATCCACAAGAGATTCTTCTGGGTGACACGGAGACAAAGACCGGAAGCCTGAATTTTAAAGGAAAAAAAATTGCATGCATAGCCTTATGGAGCTTATAGAGTGCTGCTGGGGGCTGGGGGGGGGGCAAAAAACAGCCTGTTTTTTGCTCATTTCTGCCCTCCCCAGCCCCCAGGACCTCTTTGAAAGCCTCCATAATGCACAGCCATTTTGGTGAAGTGCAGCCTCCATAATGCACAGCCATTTTGGTGAAGGGACAAAGCTTCGGGAGGCAAAAAATGCTGTATTCGATGTATAAGCCGCACCCAGATTTTCAGCCTCTTTTTTGAGGAAAAAAGGTGCGTCTTATACTCCGAAAAATACGGTAGTTATTCAATATTTCAATGTTCCATTTTAATGCCAATTAAAATTATTATTAAGTGTACACAGTAATACCATCTTTCCACCTCTAATCTTTCCATCTAATTATTACTTATATTCTATTATATATAAATTATATCTGGTAATATTCCCCCTATTTCTTATTTCTACCTCTATTCTAGGTTCTAGTCAGGCCACCATTACTAATCATACTGTTAATACACATGTTTATATTAAAACATAGTCCTTCATTATTTGGTTGTTCAAAGTCACAATACGCCATTCAAGTGCCAATCATCTTATTGTTTAAACATACCTAATAATACTATCTTTCAAACTCCAATCTTTCCATCTAACTATTGTTTTATATAAAGGTGTGTATTCTTATTTCTACCTCTTTTAGTTTTTAATCAGGCCATCATTATATTAGAAAAAAAGAAAAAAAATCCTTTCTATCCATCATCTCTTGCCCATTTTAATACTTCAATTCTTATTCGTGTTTTTTTTAGCTTGCCTCCCATACTCCTCACTTGGATCTTTGTCTCTATCAGCATCTGTGTCTTCGCCATTCAGTCTGAATATTTCTCCCTTCTATATCCTCCTAAGCTGCCAGGTCTCCGGCGTGTCCACCCAAACCCCCATCTCCCTTTCAAAAGTATCTTCCAAGTTATCTGATTTCATTTTTAGATCTCTTGAAGTATTTTTCCCTTGGTTTATTTCATCAGTCATTATTATCTTTATCATCTTCTCTTTCTCTATTTTCTTGTTTGTTCTATCTTTTCTTCCATTCTTTCTGCTGGTTCCTTTCTTTCTTGGACTCTTCGATCTTCATTCATTACCAGTTGTGGAATATTTTCTATTTTCCCATTTATGTCTTACAATAGGTTCTTTATCTCTCTATGTCATAGTATCCCTAATGCTTTGAAACATCAACACCATTTCTTTTGAAATCTCACTCATTTCTCCCTGATGGAGCATCTTGTCTTATTTTATTAAGTTCTGCTCTTACTCAATAGTCCAAAAACAATGTATTCAAGTCCAATGTTACTCCTCAGAAGAATCAATAATCATAGTTCTTTACATCTCAGGATTATCAATCAGTTCCATTTAAGTAGTCCAGGCAGCTTCCACAAATCAAAAGTCACTTTACTTTACTTAAGAGTGTTCCTTCTTCTCACAATAAAGTCTCCAGTAATCATAAAGTAGATAGTTATAGAACAGTAAGTATCATCACAGTACTCCAGATGAATGTTGTTTATTTCTCTTATCAGGAATTTTCCTAGGCTTGTAGAGGTATGGTATATTTTCCATCCACCAGTAGATAATGCCTTCAACTTAGATTTCAGCATTGCTTCAAGTCCAATAAATTGATTAATTCCATTTTAGTTCAATTTATGAAAGCAAAGTCAGCTATTCAAGTAAATAGTTACAGCATTTTTTTCTGATTCCCTTTTATTTTTATTTTTTTAGCAGATTTTTTTCCCCTTCTACAACACATTACAGTCATTATATCACCATTGTTATATCATCATATCTGTACATGTATATAACATTTCGCTCCTATATTCACACACCTTTATACACAGTTCTATATATGAGTCTCTTTTCCTGGATTTTCCTCTTTTTTCTTTTTTTTAAAAGTTAGGGTCTAAATAAAAAAGGAATCTTCTCACCCAGCTTCAGTCACTGTTCATCTACACTGCTCCTGCACATTTCTTTGTTGCCTCAGCTATCCCAACTTCATGGCAGACATCCTTATGGATGAGAGAGCCCTGGGTCAAGCAGGAGAATTGCTGCTCTCCACGACCTGCAGGGCACACCGCTTTTCTTCACCACCCCTACAGAGTGGTTTTAACTCCTTTCAGAGCCCTCCAATGGGGGCAACTTGGCGTAGGAGTGCGGAGACCCGTTCCTCACGCCCGATCTTGCCGTAAAGTCAGCCTGAAGTCTCATGACTGTGTTGTCCTTAAAAAGGAGCAGAGAAGCTTTCAAAATTCTGGTAATGGATTCTACAACGATAAAGCCCACCTGAAAGGGCTTTCAGTAGTTCCCATGTGGCAATGGGCGAGAAGGGAATGGAGGGAAGGGAAAGACTCTGAATGTCTACTCTGAATGTACTTTTACTGTTCAACAATGCAATCCTGGCCTGGATGGTCTCTGGTTGACAAAAGGGGAACAGCTGTTCATGTTTCAGGAAGTTATATTTCCCTTTTTCTCTCTTTCTGGTAGGCTAAAGATGGTTGATGTTATCATTCAGAATACGCAAGGAGCTGAATCCTTGGTCAAAGGCTATGAGGTGAAATTGAGTCAAGAGGAAGGTGTGCCTGCAGACGTCATTTCCATTCAGTCCCACCGGACCTCCTTGCAGGTTGGTAGCCCTGAGATGCTCTTACACAAGGCCACAAGTCAATGCCAGTTGCCCCCTTCTGTCTGCTGGAGAGAAGCCGGCTTTTCTATGCTCTTGCAGAATGGTTCTCTAGGCCATCTTTGTCGTACTGAGACTGATGGGACAATCGGGCTGGCCTGCTCTGGGGGACAAGCAGGTCTGGCTAGTTGGTCCCAAGGCTTCCTTCGTCTTGTTCTCCTTCGTCCCCAGTATTGAAGGCAAACCCAATTGCACATAACCATGTGGCTTGCGTGGCCATGTTGGCTTCTGGCTCAAAGGAGGAGCTGTGGCAAGGCTCATATCTTGGGAATATAAGTTTGGGAGAAAGAAGCTGACTTGGATACAGGTAGTCCTTGACTTACAATCGTATTGGAGCTTGCTGATGATTTTCCTAAGTAATGACAATCACAAAACAATCCCATGACCAACCCAATTTTATACTTTCTGGTGGTTGTTAAATAAATCACATGACTCCACGGTGGTTCGCCATGGGGTATTTTTCTCAAAAACTGAAAGTAAATGACAGTTTCAACAAAAATGTCATACATTGTGGTCATGCGACCATGGGAGGCTGCAAATGGCCATACATCCAGGATGGCTGCTGACCACCCGAAAGGTGGTCACATGAGGGGGGGGAGGGAGCAGATTCAGAATTTTGGAACCAGGTTGTAACTATCTTTTGGAGGGGATCTGTCATAACGTCTGAACTGGATGTCAGTCAAGGACTACCTGCATAAGAGTTTTCACTAAATAGAAAAATCTATTCCTTTCATCATGGAGAACAGGAAAAATAGTGAGCTTAAATGAGGTACGTACCTAAGAGAAAGTCCGCTAGAGAAGGAACCTGGCAATCGCCCAAAGAGAGAGGAGCGTGTTGCAGGGGGCATCTCCTGCCTTTGCCCGTGTGCATGACATCATCACCCCAAGATCTTTGGCTTTGCATGCAGCCCTCTTCCAAGAGAAAGACCAAGAGCTGCTAGGAGATGATCTACCCGAATCCCAGGGCTTTGGGCTGGGAAGCTGAAAGGAAACATCCTGCCACAAGGCCTGGGGAAAGCGGAGGGGTCAGGTGAGGCCCAGAAGCTGCTAAGGGTTCCTTTCAGTCAACTGGCTCCACTTGAATCCTCACCCAGACTCAAGCCCTTTTGCTTACCCCTCAGTTCATGCTGCTTTGGAGGATAGTCACACTCAGGCCTCCCTCCAAGCAGGCCTGAAGAGTCCATGCCAATGCCAGAGAGTGAGATTTGGTTTCTGGGAGGGTTGACAAAATTGCTGTGCTGGAACCTCTTTTCCCCCCAAATATCTTTCTCCAAATTCCTTTTGTAAAAACAAGGAAGAGGACAAATCTGTCTTCCTTTCTGCTGGAGCAATTAACTCTGCTCACTAGGCCTTCTTGCTCATTATCATCAGTCGACAAAGGAGGCGCCTCTGATTCTAAAGACCAGACCACTGCTTTTATGGGGTCTCCTATTCAGCCAGCCGATGAATTTAATCCTGAATCTGCCACTGCCAGAACTATCTAGCAGAGAGAGATAATCACCATCCCTTCAGCACTCAAAAAACAACAGAAGAAAAGTTTCTTTGGATGCGCTTGCACAGTGTGTATAGATAATGTTTGTGCCAGGAAACCTGCTCACCTGCAGAAGGTTCGGCAACTGAGCATGTTGTTGCCTTGGTCACTCTGTGAAGGAACAAGCTGCCCTTGGGGGTGGAACATCCCCTTCTGAACATTCAGCTCATGGCAAGTAGGCTGCAAGTGGGCATTCTTATGAAGAAGTCATTGAAGTCAGGTCCTCTGGAGTATTGTAGCAACGCATGAATTGATTGTTGGGGCAGAAAAGCAGAGCAAGATTTGGAACAGGGCTGCAGAAATCCCACCTGTGAAAAATGAGCAGGAATAGGCTGAGAAAGAAACCACCAGAAAATGGCCTGTTTCCCTATCCAGGATTCCCTACCCGGCTTGTCTGTTTTTTGGTCAATGATAACATTTGCTCCTTGTCCTTGTTGTGTATCATTAATATTCCAGTACTGGATCAGCGAAGTGAACACCAAGAAGGCTGTCTTTGCAACCTTGGAGGATGACTTGGCAAGAGCCAAGGGGGTAGCGGACCAGCTGTACCGCTTGAAGCAGGAGCGCAGCCTGGACCTGGAGCACTACCAGGAGAAGGGGGCTCAGCTGTGGGATCGCTGGCAAAGAGTCATCCTGCAGATGGAGACGCGGTAAGGAAGGGGCAGAGTGGAGCTTCTGGAGGTTCTCAGAATCAGCTTATCAGGATCTTTAGTATCTCCGGTTCGGCAACATAGTTCAAAAGGAATGGCAAAAACCAGCCAAAGTGCTTATAGCCTTGACCAAATGTTGTTTCTGATTAACTGTACAGTTGTCCCTGGAGAATTTGACACATGTGACGCTGGGATCTCTCTAAACACAAGGTTTTAATATATTCTCTTTTGATTAGTTGAATAAGGATATTCTTAGGTTAGACAAAAGACTTTGTTAATATTTTTATTCTGTCATGATTCTTATTAAATCAGTTCTGTTTTTAATTATTGAATACCAATTTCAGTTTAACAATGTTCTGAAGTCTTACGTTGATACAAGATACTTTAATATGTTGCACTAATTTAATGTTGCCCCAGTATTTTTGTTTAAGCTTAATTTCTTGTAAATCTCTTTTACTTGTTGGTGTGAAAAGACAAAATACAAGCTGTCTTTTTGTTCCTATTCTCTCTTGGCAGCTCCCATTTCCTTCTGAGCTTTGGCTCGTAAATGTTTCATGCATGATCATGAACTTGCCCAGAAGAACGGCTGACCACTAAATAAATGTTATTGCCATTATTACTTTCTATCTACACTTTGATTTTCTGCAAAATCTATCCATTGTCCATGGAATATGCATAAGAGTATCTTTGCTCTACCATTTCTCACTTCATATCTGCCCTGCACCAAGCGGTGTTATTAGTAAGATTTATGCTCCCCAAACAGCCACTTTTGGGTAAAGATCAGGGGGAAGGAAGAACCACTTTGTGTTCTTTTGAAGGTAGCAGGCAGACAATCTAAGGGAGCAGTCGCACTGTGGACAATCAGCCCATCCCATCCAAGGATCAGGTAGCCTGACTGAAAGGAGCTGTGAGTCCCTAGAATGACTCCAGCGAAGAGCTAAGGATGCTGTGGAGCCTCGGCCTGCAGTCTCTTGTAATCAGAATGAGTGGAAGCATTGGAGACTGTTTGCAAAACTTTGGGGTTTCTTGCAGAAGGACATGGCCATTGCTGTTGCTGCTGACCTGGGCCAGTTGGCTGACCAAAATAGATACATTCTTGATGTCTAGTCTGTAGTAAACCTGTATAGATTGCAAGTCACTTCAGACAAAGGGTGTTTGAAGAATGTGGTAAAAAAAATTAGGATAGACATACTGTAGGTATTATTATGGTCATCATCTAGAAATGAGTAAAGTAATAACCCATGGAACAGAAGTTGCCTTTAGAAGTTGTGGGAGCTTCATCACTTGAGACTTTCAAGAAGAGATCGGACTTCCATTTGTCAGAAATAGTGCAGGGTCTCCTGGTGGACTAGATGACCTATAACAGCGATGGCGAACCTTTTTTGGCTCGCGTGCCACAAGTGGGGGGAGCACAGGGAGGTCGTGTGCGGGCGTGCCGCACCCATAATGCAATGCACGACCCCCAGTGCGCATGCGTGCACAACAGGCGTGACCCCCCATTTTTACATGCTTTTTTCGCCCTCCCCAGGCTCCAGAGGCTTTATAGGAGCCTGGGGAGGGTGAAAGGAGCCTCCCCCGCCCCCCCAGAGGCCCTCCGGAGGGTTCAGGGATCGTCCGGAGGCTTCCCTGAAACCGTCAGAACGCTTAAAACAACCCTCCGAGCAAACCGGAAGTCACTTCCGGTTTGCTCGGAGGGTCGTTTTAAGTGTTTTGAAGGCTTCAGGGACTGTCCGGAGTGACTTCCGGTTTGCTCGGAGGGTCGGGGAGGGCGGGGGGGGGGCTCTTTTCGCCCTCCACAGGCTCCTATAAAGCCTCTGGAGCCTGGGGAGGGCGAAAAATGGCTTTTAAAAACGGTGAACTCAGCTGGCCAGCGTGCACATGCGCGCTGGCCAGCTGACAGGGCAGCGCCTCGCGTGCCCTGACAAATGGCTCTGTGTGCCACCTGTGGCACGCGTGCCATAGGTTCGCCATCACTGACCTATAAAGTTCCTTCCAACTCTGTTAATCTGTTAAATCTGTTAATCTGTTGACTTTTTAAAAATCATACTCTGTGGATGTTCCCTCTACTGTTCTACTATAAGTTTACTACATTTGAAACGTCTTTTATCAGTTGCCGTTTTCTCCTTTCCTCTGCTTCATTTCCTCCATTTCTTGGTAGAAAATCTGAGCTGGAGAATATTGAGGATGTTCTCAGGGATTATCGGAACTTTCACGGGGCACTTGTCCGGTGGATTGAGCAGACCACGGTCCAGCAGGAGCTGATGAAGCCTGGACAAGCAGAGGACAGCCGGGTGCTCTCAGAGCAGCTCAGTCAACAGATGGTAAGGAAGATGGAGAGAGGCGAGAACCTTCTTTCTCTGGAACTACAGTTTCCCTCATTCTCACCCAGGTTAAATCACCATGTGAATGTCTTGGCGCTTGGAAAAATAATGTCTCTAGCATTTCTGAACATAAAGATTCTGCACTTTATCTTGTCTAGATCTGTCATAGTCTAAATATCCTAGCAGCAGATGCCTCATTGTTTCATAATGACAATTGCCGTTGCTGTGAATTTTTTAACCTACTGAGAAGAGAAAATCTGTTTGATTTCAGTATCAACTCCATGCTAGACTTAATGGCCTTTTGATCCAACATAGCTGGCCATCCCTTATATCCTTTGGAATAAGAACTATGAATTGAAAAGGAAAGGTTGCATTTTCCCCAAGAGAGACTGAAAACACAAGGGAAAGACAAGACATGGCTTAATGATAGAGTCAGGTTATTGGAGAGGCCATGTGGATACATCCCTCTGCTCAAAAATGTGGATTGTGTTTAAAAAAAAGGGAGAAAAGCATCCTGCTTGTAATTGTGATTTTGACGTTTGCTTTTGTTTTGAATTTAAGGCACTGTTTGCTGAAATAGAAGCAAATCAAGCCAACCTGGACCAGTGTCAGAAGCTGTCTCAGCAATATTCAACTGCTGTCAAGGTAACATATTTCCTCTAATTGTACAAAGGCAAAGAATGCAGAACTAGCTGGGACAGAGTTTGGCAAAACTGAGGCTGGTTCTGAAATAGTCCCGGACATTTGGGAAGGTGATTTTAGATAATAGGCAGAATGCCTCAGTGCACTGCTGGACTATGGTGCATAGCAGAAAAGAAATTGCTAATATTTCATTGTGATTAAAGCATCACAAAGCAATATTTTGTAATATTTATTAATTATAAATGTATAATTATTATTATTATTAATATTAAATATGTTGTTACGTGCATCCAAAGTACATATGTTTCATGTAATTTTCTGTGCTGCCTTGTACCTTTTGAAAGAAATTGGATCAGGCAGTTCCCCTGGCAGCAATCTGATATGTTACCATAGTTGATAATTAATAAAGTTCTTTGCTTGCTTCAAAGATGGGGATTTTTTTTTGGGGGGGGGGTGTTATGTCCAGTAACTGCTCCAGAGTGGGTACAGAAGTCACGTGACTCAGTAAATTGATTGGGGCCCAGTTTGCTTCGGGATGGTGATGATTGTTTACTCTGAGAAAGGGTGTCAGGGTGTCTTAATTAGTCAGCCGTGGGAATACGGAAGGTAGGAAAGATCGTCCTGCATCACCAGAATCCCTTTGGTCATTTTGCCCTCTCAGGAGTATGAGTTGCAGCTCATGACTTACCGGGCATTTGTGGAATCTCAGCAAAAATCCCCCGTGAAGCGCCGTCGTGTCCTTTCCTCCTCCGATGCCATCACACAAGAGGTAAGGTGTGGCCCCTGCTGGCCTTGGGTTTTTCTCTGCAGGGATTGGTGGGCCAGAGAACGTTTAATTCTTAGCGTTGCTCCTACAAACGACTTTCTTTTCAGATCATATTAACTTTTGCCTTTAGAGAATAAACCCCTGATGAAAATTACCCAAGAAAGCCAGTCGAGTAGTTGGCCTCCCAAGCCATGCACTTGGACACAAGCTCTTGGTTCCTGTGCTTAGTCCAAACGATGGGAGCTTTTGTTAACCGGAGCTCACCACCCTGCTAATAGGGAGAGCGAAAGGATTGCTCTCTGCCACCTCTGGAGGTTCCGATCCAGGGATTTCCCCCTTTCATCTCGAGGGTCAAAAGAGACAGGCAAAAGGAATCTCTTGCCTTTCACATCATACAGGCTACAATTCTTCTGGCCGCTAACTTAAGAAATGCTCGCCTCATCCCCGAAATTGATTGTGAATCATCCCCTCCTCTTCGCCTTCCTTTTTCTTTCTTGTTGTGGGGAGGAGAGGAGGAGGAAGAGTTTCTTCCTTCTGAGGTTTCTCCTTTGTTTTTTGCGGTGAGGGAGAACTTTCTATAAATGAGAACCATTTTACTTTATGCTTCATTGTTGTTGGCTATAACGGTTGTGTTCCTTGTGCTTCTCGTACCTTGTAGTTCATGGATTTACGGACACACTACACAGCCCTGGTCACATTGACTACACAACATGTGAAGTACATCAGTGATGCTCTCCGGCGCCTGGAAGAGGAAGAAGTAAGGACCGAATTTATGTCATCTGGTATTTGCCTTGTGAATCCAGTTTGACCCCTTGGAGTCTTGCACCAGGTTTTATCTCATAAAATCATGAGAGGTTGCGTGCCCTTTTTAGGGGGGCATCAGGATTTCATCAACAGAAGCATATTAGTGCAGAGCAGAGGGTCTTGAAGAAATTCTTGACGCAGCTCATCAAATGGAGGTCTGAGTTCCTCCTCTGGAAGCAGGTCCAACAAGGGGAGGACCCTCCTCTATATTCTCCAGGCTGGTCGGCTTAGCAGCCAAGACAACGGACCTTAGCAGAACTGTGCACCTTGGCATTCAAAGACTTTTAGCTTCACGTCATCTTTGTGCATTGTTTTACCTTTCCCGACACACTGGAGAGGACCTGGGCCTAGTCATTCTCTTCAGTCCCCTGAGTTCATTTCAGTTTCAGCATTGTTCTGTGCCCCTCAGCCCTTCTTCGTACGCCCTGGGAAGCTCCCAGGCAGGTGTATATTCACTCACCTTAGAAGAGGACATCAACTATCTTCCGGTTCTAGCACACTGGTCCCATGTAATTTTACATTGTTATGTAAGAAGCATTGTGGGCATCGGTGGCATTGGTGTATGTCGTATGTATCAACATTCCATGTTGTTTGATTTCATTTTTTGCAGAAAGTTGTAGAGGAAGAGAAACAGGAACACATGGACAAGGTGAAAGGACTCCTGGGCTGGGTTACAAGCTTCAAACAGAGTCCACCATTCAGAAGCATCTCACCCACAAAGAGGAAAATGCTGGGAGATATTGAGAAGTCCATTTTGGAGCAGCAGGTGCCTGCATGGGTTGAGGGCCTACCTTTCCTTTTATGTTTCTTTCTCTTTATAGACCACTGCCCGTGTCACATCAGTCCTAATTGATGTTTCCACCTCAATCTGAGCTTCTTCTTGTGCTCATTTTTTGGGGGGAAATTTATCATTTGAACTTTCCTTTCTCTTTCTTCCTGTCAGGGCTTGAATGAAGAATTGGCTGCAAAGAAGGAGGAAATCTCAGAAGCTATAAAAACTACTCAAATATTTCTTGCAAAGCATAACAACAAGTAAGTTGAGAAAATAACATGAATTTGGGAAGTTGGATTAGTGCAAGCCTGCAAAGCAGACTCCAAAATAATTTTTAATGAAACTTTGGGAGATCACCAAATTGTACAAGTTATTTGCATTTTTACTGGAAATCTCGTGATCTTGACCTTTTTCTGGGAAAGGAATTATGTAAAGAGTACCCTGACTATATATCTCAGCAGAATAACAATAACTCTGCAGAAACATAATGGAATAAGATGACGTTTCTGGTCAGGAAAAGGAAGCTCCTGGTGCAGGAGAGGCACTGGGACCTTTAGGCCACTCCATTCCTAAGGCCTCTCTGGGATATCTGCATGAGTGGCAAAACAAGTCATGACGGCGTTTGCACTGATGCAGTCAACACTCATAAAGAGCCGTGTGGACCTTTGATCTTGAAGGCTTCTTTTTATCATACCGTTTCTAATGGATTTCTATTCCATTTGGAGGTCTCCAGAAGATCTTGAGGATGGTGGTAATGGACCCCTTAAAGGAAAAGGCTGGGCAGCTCTGCCTTAGTCAGTTATTCCATCCTCCTATATCCCAGTCACGTCTTTGTGTGACTATCAATGTTGAAATATCAGATAGGCACATATTGTCAATTATTCCTGCTAATAGAGTACAGTAGTTCTACTAGCCACCCACCATTCACATCTGAGGCCTCAGGAAAGTGTGGTTCACTGATGTTCAAGGGGTTTGGCCAGGATGACCGTTTGCATGGGCAACTTCGTGTGTGGGAATGCAGAATCTCCCTCAGGTGCTGCTTCCATTCCCGGCTGTCTTTCTTCCCCTGCTGCAGGCTTTCTGACCAGGAGAAGGTGCAGATTTCAGTCCAGCTGGATGCGCTCAAAGAAACCTATGACCAGCTCTGCTGTGATTCCACAGAAGAGCTTCAGCAGCTGCAGAGACACATGGCTCAGGAGATGGCACATAAGGTATTTCTTTTCCCATTCCCTTTATTTTCCACATTTGTGGCATTCTTTCCCCAGCGGTAGAAGAGAAGGTCCATGCTTAGAAACATCCTGAAAAACTCTGAAAGTTCATACAGACAACCACCCATTTTTGTTCCACTCCATTATCGCACGAGGAAGAAATTCTTGATTTGAATGGATTACTGGAACCAAGTTGAGAGGGTTTCATATGGCAGCTATGACGGTTAGAAGATGGTAGATGAGGCCTGTCCCCTTCTTTCTTCCTTCCTTCCTTCCTTTCTTTCTTTCTCAGAGAGGATATGTAGTTTTGTGCTTCCTCCAGTAGTATTTCTCTCAAGACAGTTGTGAAAGGCTTATCAAGGTTGGCCTCTCACCTTATCACCATCCATCCTTTGAAAATAAGGACGGCTTATATAAAAAAACATGGGGTAGGAAATATCCCAGTCTCCTTCCATCTTGCTATCAGCCCCTCTCCCGCATTTGGCTGCTTCTGCAAGAAAAGAAGCTCACAGACACCTGAGTGAGGGACCAACTTATGGGAACTACCCAAGGAGCCCGTAGCAGATCCTGTGTAGAAGAGACAGGGAAGGTGGAGGGGAGGCTTGTTCAGGAAATGGAGAACAAAAGGTGAAAGTCACAGAAATAAGCCAGATGACCTACAAAGCAGGGTTAAGAACGTGGCTAAAATAGGATTTATGCTTGTAATCCCAAAAGAGCAAGGGGATAGAATTTTTCTCTTCCCTCTCGGTTGGCCCATGGAAAGATTCTATACATGGCCAATTCACAGCCTACGATGCTCTCCAATCATAAATGTGTCAGTGGCCGAAAATGATCAAAACGTTTCTTCTTTCAGTCCTCTTCTTCTGCAGCCTTCTGCTACTTGGTGCCCTCTTTTCTTATACCCTTGGCCATTTGTCTGAGCATCCTTCCTATCTTTGTTACTGCTTTGTTCATAAGTCCTATCTGGATATATCTGTATATCGTTGTATATAAATGTGATATTCATGTGTCCAATGCAACCTGTATATCTGTGTGGAATTGTGTTTTTAATGCTTGCAGGATCCCTCTACTCTGAAGCATTTCAAACCAAATCAGCCAGACGGATAGATGTCAGTTTTTTATGTGGGCATATCCCCTGCAGAAAAAGGGGTGCTGTTTTAAATCAGCATCACAGCAGATGCCATCAGAAAATCATCAAAGGGCTCTTCTCCCAAGTGCTATAACCACTGAATTTGAGGTTCCTTTGCCAAATTCTCTTTTGCCCCAGCCTAGAAAAACCTACTTATTTCTTCCTGTCCACTGTGATCCCTCTTAGGAACATTTATAATTCTGGATGCCTGGTGTGGAACACGTTGTCATTGGTTCTGGGGAAATGGAGGGAGGGAGAGGAATCCAAAAGGTATTTTTCAATTTCACGTGAGAATAAGAATGAAGTTCTGAAGTTTGGTTTGGGTGCTTCACGGTTGCAAGGAGCCTCTTAAACATCTCTGCTGGGGGACAGAAAGATTGTTCCAGTCTTAAGGCAATGGGTGGAGCAGACAGAGCTGCACATCCAAAACACCAAAACTAGGAGAAGCCTCTGCATTGAGCATGATGATGTGTCCCTGTTGTTTTCTGTTTTGTGTTTATTTACTATTCAGAATAACTATCATCCTTGTTTACAATTTTCTGTTGTTGTTTTTGAAAAACTAACCTTCCTGGAGTTTGCACCAAAACTCTCACTCTAGAAATGTGGGGCAGTTGTGTGGGTTGGGCCCTGTGTGGGTGTTCTTTCTACTTTTGTGCAAAACAAACAGTCGCATGCCGGACGCTAACCCCCAGCTTTCACACTGTGTGTGCCATACGGCTGAGCTGCTACCTAAAGGCTCTGTCTTTAACTGCTCACGGCAAAGCCCCCGACTCTGGTAAGTAAGAAGCCTTTTGACGCCTCTCCTTCTCTTTCCCTCTTGTTTTAATATCTGACTGAGCATGCCTGGAGTCGTGGCTGTGGTGGTAGCAGGCTTGGAAGGCCTTTGCAGTTGAACTGCCATCCTGCCTCGCTTGGCCCAGGGAGCAGGAGAAGGCCTACAGGGTGCAGTTCTGGGTTTAATGGAAGACTCTCTTGGCGGAAGAATGCTCCACAACTTTCTCACCCGTGGACCTGTAGCCTTGATGGCCCAAAACGCCCAAGATGTAAAGATTCACAGATGCTCTTCCTCTCTTCAGTTAAGGCTGACCTGCTAGACTGAGAAAACACAGCATTTCCATGACAGACATCGATTGTGGGAGGGAGGCTTAAACTGCAGCTCTGTCATTTGGATCACTTTGTAAAATTGTATTTGCTGTGGTCTTAGGCCCAATTCCCATGTGATTGAAAAGCATTTGTTCACAGTTGTGATAATGGTAAGCAGGTAATTTGGTCCGTCAAGGGCAAATCACATGTGTTTATTTACTATATTGAATATGCAGCTTCATTGTCCCTTGAAATTGGGTGGCTCATGAATTCAAATAAAATATTTCATACGACTCAAGAGACAGTACCCAATGCTCCCTCTTCCCCATGACTGAAAGCTCCCAGGTGGGTTGGGCTGAGCATGAGGGATAGTGCCAAAAGAAGATCTTACGATCTCTTGGTTTCTAGCCTAGTTCTTTCCACTGCTTCAAAATAACGTCTTCCAAACATCAGGCGATTTAGATTGTTCCATGTTAACTTTAGAAGAACTGCAGTGTCTTGAAATTAAGAAAGTCATGCTTGGATAGTAGAAAGCATTTGGTTGCATCCCTTCCTCTAGGCTGCCATTCCCAGACCAGTCAAAGGGATGCTGTGACACTGCAAAGCAAGAAGGGGACCTGTTGCCTCTTTGGGGAGCTGCATGCTTTCTCCTGCTCCCTTTCCTTGGGTCCACATTGGTGAGCTGTGTTGTGGTCCTTCTGTGCTTCCTGTCTCCTCCTTTGAATAAAGGGGACTATGAGGAGTGCATGGCTGTGGTTCTTAGTATGCTTCTCTCTCCTTTTCTCTGTCTTTTTCCCCTGGGGAAAGTGGCTGCAAGGATGCTCCTGCTGCTTTGCTGCTCTTGCTGGGTACCCAAAATGTCTCAGTAGTGCCTCACCTGCCTGGCTAAATTGAGCTCCAAACTGAAAACGATTTGCAAGATCAAAATTGTTCCCACGTTATGTCATACAATGTATAAATTACCAACCTAATTAATATCTGCTCTCCAGTTCGGTATTCACCATGTTTTAGATGACTGAGACATCTTGGACTGGGATGCATTTATAAGTCCACTGTTACTGTGATTCTGATTTTTTTCTCTCTTTCCTCTCCCTGCTCCTCTGCCCCAGGGAAATGAGGCTATTGCTGGAGTTCTAGATCTTGGCACAATGGAAGTATTCTCTATTTTTGACGCCATGCAAAAAGGTCTCATAGACCAAGAAACAGGCCGCCTCCTCTTGGAAGCCCAGGTGATCACAACTGGTCTGATGATTCCCAATGCCAGGGAAAAGCTCTCGCTGGCAGAAGGCCTAACAACAGACATAATGAATGGCAAGATCTACCAACATTTAGAGGAAATGCAGGATGCTGTCCAGCTGGTCAAGAACATGCAACTCAAAGGTAGCCCATTTCATCCTGTTGTTGCAGCCATTGAAAACGGAATCATCAGTGAAAATACTGGGCTAAAAATAGCACAAATACAGCTTCTCACTGGAAGTTTTACAGATCCTTCTAGCCATGAGCAAATTGGTTTAGAAGATGCTCTTCAAAAAGGCATCATTACCAATCATTTTCATCAGAAGTTGGTATCTAGTCTGAAATATTGTGAGGAGGCTTTGACTGACCCAAATTCAGCTGAGAAAATTAGCTTCAATGACCTGATGCAGCAGTGTGTCCCTCACCAGGAAACAGGACTGAAATTGCTCCCAATAAAGCAGGTGTCAGGTGGGATGGTGAGCGTCCAGTCGGGCCAAGAAGCAAGCAGCTTCTGTGCAGTTCATGAAGGACGAGTAGTAAAGGAAATGACAATGGAATCGCCAGAAGCCCATCTCTTTGCTGGTGACCTTGAGGACCCCAAAAGCGATCGCCAATTAACTGTGGAGGAAGCTGTAAGACGTAACTTAGTAAAACAAAAACTGGCTTGCGATCTTCTGGTCAGACAACTGCATACCGGGGGCATCATAGATACCCTTACTGGAGAGAGATGTTCACTGCAGAAAGCGATAGAGGGAGGCCTGGTGACATCAAGGCTTGCAGTGATGATCCTGGAATCCCTTCATTCATTTATAGGACTTGTGAGGCCTGAGTCAGGAGAGATCGTGCCTGTTATGGATTCTCTGGAGCAAGGTATCCTAACTTCTGAGCTGGCTGATAAAATTTTAAGAGGCAGGCAAAACATCAAAGCACTTTTTAAAGCTGAGACTAATGAAATCTTTCCATGGAAGAAAGCTGTTGATTGTGGAATCCTGAATAAAGATGTTGCCAAAACATTAAAATCAACTTGCCTCCCTGACTTCATTCCAGGGATGCCCCTTTCTGGCCTTTTGAGCAGCTTCCAAAGGAGAAGTTCTTCCTATGCTCAACCAGCAGATCATGGAGAACAAAACAAGGGTCCCTTAAGAAGCTGTGAAGAAAAGATGTTGCTCTATTTGATGACTCACAGCTATGTAAACATCCACAATGGTGAAAAATTGCTTCTGGTAGATGGAGAGTTAAATAACCTGTCCAAAATTCTGGTGCCAGCAAAAGAAAACGGCTCTAGCACTGACCTCTTAGAAGGTAGCAAAATGCAACCCCAAGAATGGCGTGAGGCTGTTGGCAGGAATGCCACAACTGAAGAAACGGGATCCCACAATGAAATAATTTTAGAGAAACTCTGGCTTAATTCATCTGCATCAGAAAACAAGCAGGAACAAAATCTGCAACCCCACATTTCTCTACCTAGCAAAAGAATTGAATTGGAAATTGGAGATATAAATGAATTTGTGAATGTGAAGGAACAAGAAATGGTAGCTGATCTCGCAGGAGACTTCAAAAGTGAGATGGATGACCACAGGAGAGAGCAAGGTTTGATGATGATACAGAACAAAAGTCGTATGGAGCTGCAAGAATGCAAGTCCAATTTTGAAACGGAAACTAGGAATACAGAGGTTAAGTGGGAAGATGCCAAACTTGAAAAACAACTATCAGAAGAGGAAAAGATGACGTTGAAAGAGCAAGAAAGAGAAATGGGAAAAAATGATGCCAGACAAAGAGATCTGAGTGCTGACAGTTTGGAAAAGATGGAAGAATCTCACATTTTAGAAAAGGAAGTAATAGCAGTAGATAGTCCAGAGGCTGCCAACTGGTCAAGCCTGGGAAAAGTGCAACATGGATCAAGAGATTGCCTTTTTATTCAAGCCGAAGGGAAACCTGTAGATGGACATATTAAAGGGGAGCAGTTGGCCACAGACAAAAGAGTTGCTCCTATCTATCAAAGTGCTAGTTCTGTATTGCCAAAACTATCTGCAGAAGACAGCACCCTGAATGTATTGTTAATGCAGCTGCAAGAAGGTGGCATAATTCATGAACAGACAGGGAAGAAAATGCTCCTGAATGAGGCCATTGCCTGCGGAGCTGTGCCCAGCCATACGGCCATTAAAGTGATGGGCGAGATGAAAATGTTTAGCGGCTTCTTTGATGCACAGACCTCTGAGTCATTAACCACGGAAGAAGTAATCAGTGCAGGATTGATGGATGAGAACCTTCTCCAGAAAGTATTAGCTTCAGATCAAGTCATAAGTGGTATTATTGACCCATGGAACAAAAGCATTTACTCCATCAAGGAGGCATCTGAGTTTGGGCTATTGGATAAAGAATCTGCTACCAGAATTCTGGAGGCACAAATAGTTTCTGGAGGAATTGTTGATTTCAAGCGTGGCAAAAAAATGTCTGTCACTTTGGCTTCCAACCTTGGCCTGATACACAAATCCAGCCAAGAAAATCTTAAGAAGCTGGAGAAAGCATATAAGGGCAAATATTCTGAAGTCACAGTGAAAGAAAAACTCATTGCTCTGCAAACTGAAATAGGAGGCATCTTGGATCCTAAAACTAATGAACCACTGACCATTATTCAGGCTGTAAAAAAGGGACATCTGAGTGAGGAAATGGCCTTTAGACTCCTAGCTAAGCAGATCGCCAACGGAGGCATCCTTCATCACAAGACGGGCATGAGACTTTGTGTAGAGGATGCTCTGGAACATGAATTGATTGATGAGAACCTCTACCAAGATCTCAAAAAGGCAGAAGACCTGTGCCTGCACCATTCCATTTATCATGAAATGAACACAATTGTGTCCTTACCTCAAGACATATCCCTTGGATTAATCAGTTCGGATTTTCAAAGAAAAGTTCAAGAAATACAAGCCTCAACTGGAAGCATATTTGATCCTGGTTTTGGCCAGAAGACTACATTGACTGAAGCTGTTAAGAAAGGATTAATATCCAAAACAGTTATGGAACAAGCAGTAACCACCTCTGAAATGAAGGAAGCTATTCTTTATCCAGGTAGCTGTAGATTGGTCCCACATTCAGAATTGGTCAGAAGGAGCAAAATTGACATTGAGTCAGGGCATAGATACTTAGAAGTTATTCCCTTTCAAGACATAAAAGATGAGGTGACTGGGAATGTACTGTTGTGTTCTCAGGCGGTTAAACTTGGCAAAGTAGACCCCATGCTTGCTTTGAGGTTGCTGCAGGCTCAGGCAGACACAAGTGGCATCCTGGAACCTTCTACTGGCCAAAGACTGTCCTTGGCATCTGCTCTGGAAAAAGAAGTTCTGGATGAAGATACAGCTAAAATCATTGCTATTAATCAGATTTTGACTGGAGGGATTGTTAGTGTTGAGAGTGGAAAGCGGGTAACCTTGAAAGAGGCCACTGAAAAAGGCTTAATCACCCCCAAATTAGCCAGTGCAATTCAAGAAGCTGATCCAGTCACCAATAAATGTGGACATGGCTTAGAAGAACATGAAGGCCCTGAGCCCCAAAGGTTGCTGCAAAATAATGCCTCAAAGCCTGAAACGTTGGCCATTCATAAATATCCTAGTAGTGAAGAACAAATTATGCCATCTGAAGCAACGTACTCCCATACTTCTGCCAAAACCGGCATTGCTTCATTGAAAGCAAGTGGGAAGATGGAGGGAGATGAGTCTATTGCCCCTTCCCCTTCTACTGTCTCAACTGTGGACAGCTCATTCAGTCCGTTTTTAGAGGGGAGCAAACTGGCACCTGAGCTTGCCTTCATGTTGCACCCAGTTGAAGACCTGAGAGAAAGGACCCAGAAAAAAAATAGTAAAAAGAAAAATAAGTTGAGGAAGAAAGAACTTTTTAAAGGAAAGCTAGAAAGGCAAACAAGAAGTAATCAAGAGGCTGAAAAGATACTGGAAGGAACTTTCCCTGTGGACAGGAGCACAATTAACGGAGGCCAGGAACAGAAGGAAAAAGTGGTTCAGCCAGAAGAAAGGGCTTGGGCATCCTTTGGCCTTGAAATAGCTAATAGAACCCCGTACATAGAATCTGTAGAGGGGCAGATATCCAAAGAACTCAGCTCTGTAATTCAACAACAGAAAGAAGACAATGAGACACATTTCCAAGGCTCTACCAAGATTGGGTCCAACAAGCAGGCTGATAACAAATTGCTTAAGGATGCCAAAACGGAGCTACCAAATCAAGGTTCAGAATTAAAAACTCACGACCTCAGCACTTTGGAAAGTGTTGACTTAAAAACCATTAAGAAGAAGAAAGCAAAAAAGATTAAGAAACAAACTGCTCCCTCATCAAATTCCAGGGACACCACCATGAGAAGAAGTATCAAGGGGGAGTTAATCCCTAGCACTGCAGAATCCTTGCAGGAAAATCCATCCGGTGGGGTGACAAGCCCACTTAAACAAAGTGGAGTTAAAAGCCAGGACCCTCAGGCAGGCAGGAAAGAGAAGCAACACGTTGGAGTTGAAGAGAGCATTGTCCAAAAGAGGGATGTACCAGAAGAGGTTTGTGTACAAAAGGCAAGACTTTACACAGATTCTTCGACAGATACCATAGAAGGACCAATATTGCTTAAAAAAAAGGAAAAGTCTTTTAGTTCAGAAGAGCAAGTACCCAAGTATACAGAATCCTTGGGGTCTTCTGAGTCAAAATCAGAAGATTTTCATAACAGAAAAAATGTAGAGGGCAAGTTAAGTTCTTACTCCTCTGTGACATCATTCATACAAAAAGAAGCTGGAGTCAAAGAAGCGCTTGGAAAAGATGAAAACATTGATCATAAAGAGGTGTCCATGTCTTCAGAAGCAGAAGTGTTGAGACAAGAAAGTGACATTATTGAACCAGAGGGACAAATGCTACAAGACAAGGAGTTTCCAGAAAGCAAAAAGAATTATTCTGAAAAGCTATGCATGCAGCAGGAATCAGAAGAAATCAGAGAAGTCAGGAATGTTGATGATTCTTCCTGTGTGGTTGAAAATGCAGAAGAGAAATGTCAAGATGCTTCCACATCTACCAAGGTAGGTAGCTTAAATCTTATGGCTGTTCATGCATGTCTCGGGACTTAACTAGACAACTAGTGTATTTATGGAGACAAAATAGATACCTAGTGACAGTTGTCTGAAAACCACCTTATGCAGTGGTGAAGGGACCTGACTCGAAACTGGGGAAGTCCGAGTTCGAGACCAGCCTTAGGCACAAATGGGTGACCTTGGGCCAGTCCCTCCCTCTCAGCCCTAGGAAGCAGGCAATGGAAAACCATTTCTGAAATCTTGCCAAAAAGACTGCAGAAACAAATCCCACCATCTTCTCCTTGAACTGTCAAGCTGAGAACTATGCAGCTTTATCGTTGCTTTATTTTATTGCTTATTTAATTATATTTACTTGCTGCCTCCTTGCAGCTAACAAAGTAAATTATCTAGCATAAATGGTAACATCTGCCTTAAAATATTTAAATTGAACAATATGGCAGCTAAAAGCCTAGCCAGAACTTCATATGGACGAATACAAAACTAGTTTAATACAATGCTGGAATATTCTCAATTTAATTGGAAAACATTTTTGAAAAAGGATCCAAGAAGGTGAGGACATTCCAGAGAAATTTTTGCTAGAGTTTTGAAAAATGATCTTTAACTGAAAAAAAAATGTGATTGGAAGAAAAGAAACGGGGGTATTTTTAGAAAGAGGTACTAGTGTATAAATGTAACAAAGTCCAAAGGGAAAAGAGATGCTTCTCCGTCCGTATATCTCCTGCTCTTCCAGGCTCCATTGAGCAAGTGGCTTTGCCTGAGCTGTGATGAAAGGCTGGTTGCGCTGCTCTCCAGAGTGCGGAGCATTGAGATGCGCATGCAGAGGGTTCCGCTGGCGGAGCTGAACCTCCAAGCGCTGCAGGAGCTTCTTCGCCAGGCTAAGGTAAGAGGAGCAAGCCCTGACCTCAGAGAAAAGGCGTGCCCGTGTCTCTTGCTCGGCTTGAGGACGTGGCTGTGTCAGCCCTATGAGATTGTCCAGATCAGGAAACTGATTCCACAGGGTGGCTAGAACGATAGGCTCCGGTCACAGAATTTGGCAATTCTGCCTGCGTTTTCCCTCCCCTCCCTCTTATACCCCAGGGGATTATGGAGGAGCCAGCCCAAGCCTCTTCCTGCCGCTTTCTTCTTTCCCGAGGCTTAAGGAATGCCCTTGCCCTTTTTGGTTTAGGAATGGCTCTCGAACGTTGGCCCCAAGGCCATCTTCATGGCTCTCTGCAGGCAGGACCTCCAGAGGAGGGCTAGGTAGTCAGCTGAGGCTGGGACTAGGAGCCATGTTGGTTTGGGCCTGTAGCTTCACCTGTGAGCACAAAACCGGGTTAGTTAAAGCAGGATGCCCTGCTTCCCTTTTCATTCTTCCTTTACTTCCTGGGCGACTGGCAACAGGGGACCTAAGGAAAGCCAAGGGCTTTGACCTGAGAATTTATAAGTCAGAGAAGAGACTCTGTTGTTCCAGGGATTGAATGATCCCTTGGCTCCAATTAGCAGCTTCCAAGCCCTGGAAATTTCCCCTCTGGATCCCAGGGCCTTTCCAACTCCTCCTTGCAGCCCACTCCCTTCTGCCAGTTGGGTGGAGTCGCCAGTCTTTGGGATATACCGGTATGTCTAGGACTAGAAAAATATGGCTCTGTCAAAAGCAAGTCAACTGGGCAGGTTAGAGATGTATCCTTGCCTCGGTTTCCAAATGGTTAGCAGCTCTCCATGTCTATCTATCCTCCTCCCCTCTCTTCCTTCCCAAGTTGCCTTCATGCACTTGAGTCCACTGGGCCAAGAATGGGAAATGGGTGGACTCTATAGCCAACCAGAAAGATGATGGATTTGGAGTTGCTGGTGGCTGAGTCCTGCTCTTGATGAATAAGGCTGGGAGAATGGAGCTGCTTCCTGCCTTGTATGTCCATTTGGGCTCTGGACACTCTTGGAGCACATTTATAAAGTGCTGTATTTGTAACTGTCTTTTTTCTCTCCCTTCTCCAAAAATAAAAGTTGTGGAGGGAAAGCTATAAAAGCCACATTGTGCCTTCTGATTCTTACAGACCTCAGTTAAGAAGCACTCTTTTAAGCCCAGTCTCCTCTAATTGCCTCCATTTAATGACACTTTAGCCTTGGAAAGAGGAGCAAAACCTGAGGGGTTGGTCTTCAGTGGTTTGGCTCGGACAGTGGAGCCAGGGCCGTAGCTGTGGCTCCTCTGCTCTGGCAGGCTAGGATGACCTAGAATGGGCAGGCAGAGGTTTATTCCAGACTTGGAAAAGACTTTGCTTAGACTAACAGCATTCTCTTCGTCTTAGGCCTTGGATGGGGAACTGAAAGATCTGTCAGCGCCTATGAATCAGGAGCTGGAAGCTGTGGAAGGGCTCGTGGCCAGCTCTCCTCAGGAGGTCCCTGAGCAATTGCTGAGGGCTTTGGAGAAGGACGCCAAGAATCTTTTGAAGTCTTTTGGCTCCGTCCGTGACGTCCTGACTTCTTGGCTGCTAAACCTTTGCACGGCAGCAGAAGCAGAAAAGGTATTGCCCTCTTCAAGGGCCAAACACATTCCTGGTGGGAACAATTGATCAAATGTAGGACAATGTTGGCACTCAAACTCTCTAGAGAAAGTGAAAGACGATGGTTATTCCGTGTGCTTTTTTTTCTTCCCATGTGACACAGAGCAGTTGATCTGGGAACCTTTTCCCATAAACTGAAAGTGGGCATTTGGAGGCCAACCTCATAAAGTCAGGTGGAATTTGGAGGCCCTGTTGCAATCAAATGTGCTGCAGTTTAGTTCATAAAGTAAGAAATGGCTGTTAAAGTACACTTCCTGCAGTAGAACACGGCTTCCGTTTTTCATACATAGCATGTTGGTAGAAGGAAATGGCACAGATATATATGCTGGATGTGAGGTGGGCAGTATTTATCTGACATTGTTTTATATTATATAAAATGTATATATTACCCGCACGTACATGCATTCTCACACTAACCTGATACTGCAGCATTAAGGAGCTCATTTGGTTAGAAGGGAGGAGCTTTATTTTGAGATGGAAAAAAGATGGCTGACTGGAACCAATTCACTCATGGCTCCTGGGCTTCTCTGTTATTTGTTACTGCTGTGTTAAATGAAAGGTTCCCTTCTTTGCTGCCAAGTGTTTTACCTCCATCCCAAAAGGGAGGCCTCTAGGCCTTTCCCCTCTCAGGGACCACAGCCTTTTCCTCTGTATCCGCATGGTGTGTAGCCCCCACGCCCAGCCCAAATCACCCTTGGCTGCCCAGCATCAAAGTGGCACCTTCCTCCTTGAAGTGCCTTCAAGCCATTCTGCCACCTGTGGTGGGGACGTCAGGAGACCCCAAAGAGAGATGGGGGAGGGATCAGCCATGGGGCCAACGAAAGGCTTGCCCGGATGGTTTTCTGCTGACTGGAGCTGGGTGAGGAACATGGCAGCTGAATGGCGGGAAGGTCTAATTCTGTGAGGCAGTTGGAGCCTCTTCTTCCAACAGAATGTCCTTGTCTGAATTTATGACCAGCTTAAGGAGCTGCCTTTATTTGTGGGGATCCATCCCCCACAAACACTGATTTCTTCTGTCCATTCATTCATTCATTCATTCATTCATTCATTCATATGTATCCCACTTTTATTATTTTCATAAATTACTCAAGGGCCAAGCAAGTTTATAAATCGAATAAATGAATGAATGAATATCCAACACGTCTTCTTCCTCTTATTTTTCCCACAACAACATCCCTGCGAGGTGGATTGGGCTGAGAGGAAGGGACTGGCCCAAAGTCACTCATTTGGCTTTCATGGCCAAGGCGGGATTTGAACTCATGGTCTCCCACTTTCTGGTACCTTTCTGCCCCTGTGGCAAGAAGTCTTTGAAAAAGGGACTCCTTTTTTTCTTCAGTTGTTTTTCTGCACTTTCTTAGAATGTGTAGGTATCTTTGTGGCAGTTCTTTTGTGGGCCTGCTTACAAGAAGACCTCCGATGGAAAGCCTCCCTTTATGGCATTGATTTCGTTTCAGAATTATCCCATCTCTTGAAAGGGTGACTGTTTCTGCTAGATTTGATGTCTTTTGCTAACTTTGTTTTGCTTTTGTGTTTAAATAGTGGTTTTAATTCTCTTTTCTCTTTTTATTCTGAGGCTAAAATCCAAAGTCAGCAGGGCGAACTCCATGGCAAATCGCAAGGGCTGCTGAAGTGGGTGGCAGACTCCACCCAGCAACTCGATGTCCTTGAATCCAATGCCGGGATGAAGGGCGGCAGCTGGACCCCCTACCTTCAGCGATGCAAGGTAGCCATAGCAACAGCCATGTTAAGGGTCTCTGCAAGAGAGCAATGCAGTTTTGGGGACGGGGTGGGTGGGCGGGGAATAGGTGGAGGTGACATTTCATTAACCAGGCTCTCTTCATCTCTTGAGACCTCACCACCATCATTCATTCTCCCGTTAGCTGTTTGAACTTGCAAAATATCACCAGGTGCTGAAGGCAGCTTTTGGAACTAAGCTGCATGGCTCTTCTAGCATTGTGCATGACGGGCATTGACCTTCCGGATGCCCCTGGAGGGTCTGATGGGAGATACTTCCCAGGGGAAGGTCACAGGCCTTTGGCTGCTGGCATCCAGTGGCCAGAATTGCCTTTCTGATACTTGAAGTTACCGTCTGTCTTTCCAGGCAAAACATCATGGGTTTTTGTGCCAGTTTCCTTGTTCTTCTCCACAAAACCTGGACACATCCAGGTCTGTCTTCCCCCTTGGGTGAACCTCTCCCCCCTTCTGGCAACTGGAGCTTTTGGCCTGTCAGTGGGATGGGATGAGGGATGGACGAATGATGGCTAGAAACCTATCATCCATGTGTTTACATTTATACATTTTGCTTTGGGCCAGGACCCGTTCTAACCTGCAGTGACTTGTTTGGGTTGTAACCATCTGTGGTGATGAATTCTGCAGGCTCTTGACATGGAGATTGAGAAAAAGTTTCCTTTCAAGAGTTTGATCACGGATGCTGGATTTCTTCCCCTTCCTCCCGAGACAGAGACATTTGGGGTGCCACTTTCATGAAAAGAGGGAGTCCCCTGTTTCAGTCAAATGCTGTTAGACACGGCTTACTTCCCTGAACTGCAAAAAGGGCTCCAGACCAATGCAGCAAGTTAGGGCTTACTTTCCTTTGGGTAAAAGAGAGCAGCCCTGGATCCCATTTTATTAAGGGCTGCTGGTTCTTTTTCTTTCTCCTGGTGGCAAAGAAAGAACTGAAAGCTGTAAGAAGTTAGCTTTTTTTATTATTATTATTGAAAAAGTTTTATACAGACAAATTTTCCCCCTTTTAACCCCCCCCCATACAGTATAAATCACATACAAATACTATGCCCCCTCCCCTCCCCCAACCCCCCCCCCGCAGAAATTCTCATTCAAATATTATACCAAATACTTTGCCCCCTCCCCTCCCCCCGTCTTAAAGTAAATTACTCGTTCACATATTGTACCCCCTCTCCTCCCAACAATCACAATATAAATTTCTCTTAAAGTAACAATAGCACATTAATCCCATCTTCTAAGCTAATTTAACATATATAACTCATAATATAAATTTCTCCTAGCATAACAATGTTTCGTTAATCCCATCTTCTAATTTATTCATACATATATATTGCCCCGCCCTCCACCCTAACCCTCCCCCACCTCCCACACAAACCCACCCCCCTAACTTCCGCTGTATACCACTCTAACAATTCCAAACATCCCATATACTATTTACTCTGATCATCTGTCAGTCTAAACATTCTTACCTAAAGGCTACATAATAACTCCTAGTCTGGTATTTATTCTGTATATAATCAATCCATTTTGCCCATTCCTGTGTGTAATCCTCCTGTTTCTGATTTTTTAAGAAAGCTGAAATTTTTGCCATTTCGGCGAACCCCGCCACCTTCTGAATCCATTGATCAATTGTCGGTAAAAAATCTTTTTTCCAATGTTGCGCAATCAACAACCTAGCTGCTGTGACCATATACAAGGCCAATTTTGTTTCCCCTTTGGTAAAGTCCTTAGCTATACCCAATAAAAACATTTGTGGAGTGAATTGTATTCTTTTCTTAAATACATTCTGCATAACCCACCATATTTTTATCCAAAAAGCTTTAACCTTGTTACAAGTCCACCATACATGAAAAAAGGTAGCATCTAGACACCCGCATCTCCAACATTTTGGTTGAACATTTGGGTACATGCATGATAATTTTTTAGGATCTAAATACCATCTGTAAAACATTTTATAAAAATTCTCCCTTAAATTCTGTGACTGTGTAAATTTAACATTCTGAACCCATATTTTTCCCCACGTTTCCAACATAACCACTTCACCAAAATTCTGAGCCCATTTAATCATACAATCCTTAACCAATTCACTTTCTGAATCTCTTTCTAACAGTACATTATATATTCTTTTAACTTGTTTTGGGCCAGTCTCTTTTATCTGCTTGATCAGTTCCACTTCTTTATCCATAAAGCCGACCCTACGATCTTCTTCCCATCTCTTCTGTAGCTGTATATAATGTAACCAATTTAAAGTAATTCCTTCTTCCAACAGCTGTTCCAAAGTTTTTAACTTCCATTCGCCCCCATCAGCAATAAGCACATCTTTATATAAACAACCCCCGAGTGACTTAATATTCATAATCCCCATGGTGTCTGCAAGATCCAACCAAAGCGGTATTTTATAATCCCAATTGGGCCGGTGCTTCTTCCATATTCTCATCAAGGCACTTTGGAGAACATGATTGTTAAACACTTTATCCACCCTATCTTCATAAAAAAGATATGCATGCCATCCCAGAACAAGATCATGAAAGAAGTTAGCTTTTAATTACCGTAGCTACAACTGAAAGATGGTTTGAATACAGGACTGTGCCATTAAAATGTTTAATCTTAGGGCAGGAAAAACATCTCCAGGGCACTTGCAGATATGGTGGTGTTCTAAAAGAGGCATGGCTAATTCATGATATGTGTATCCTAATTGGTGTAATTGAGCTCTGGATGATGTCACGGAAAGACCCTGCCCAGTGTATGCACTACCTTGATGATTTCCAAGGAAACAAACTTTTGGAGTTTCAGAGCAAAAAGAAATCCAATGAACCGAACCTCGGATGATGCTGTAATGTGGTTTCTTCCAGTTGAGTAATTTCTGCCCAGCCTGAGAATAATTTGCTCTGCTAACAGTTTCTCTTTCTGTTCTCTTGATATGGCCAGGAACTGGCAAAGCCCATCACAGAGACTAAAACTCAACTTGACGAGATGGCCTTGAATATCCAGTTCTTCATTTCTGAGCACGTGCAAGACTTGAGCACTGAGCAAAGCGGGCAGTTGCTGAGGCTGCTGAATGACTTGCAGAGGTCCTTTCGGGAGTTGTCCGAGAGAGTGACCGCCCACACTGAGGTCCTCCAGGTCTGTCTCCAGCTAAGGGAGGAGATGATGGGGTGGACTGCCCTCTTCGGGGCTGCCTTGTCCTTGATAAGGAACAGTGTGGCTGTGGTTGTGTGTGCATGTGTGGCTTTTACTCTTGATGAAGCAGTGGTGCTCCTGCTGAACTTTGCAAAACCTTTAGGCTAGTCTCATCGAATGAGTTCAGGGCAAAAAGGACTCCTTCTTTTGGCACTGCTGATCAGGAAGATGGATAGAACTGTCTTGGGCCAGAATGTCTAGAGCAGGGGATCAAACTTGTGTTGTCACAGTGACGTCACATGACGTATCAGGACTTTTCCCCCCTTTGCTAAATCAGGAATGGGCATGGCCAGCGCGTGATGCATCCGGCCCATCAGGTGGGAGTTTGACATCCCCGGTCTAGAGGGCTGGGAGGAGAGACAGGCAGAGAAGGGAGGTCACAGCAGATAGAGCGTGACACCGAGATTAGTCTTTGCAAAATGCCAATGCAATCATAGGCAACATCAACAGAGCAATAACATCAAGATCACGAGAAGTTTCGGTACCCCTTTATGCTGTCTTGGTGAGACCTGGCATACTGTCTACAGTTCACCACAATACAAAACCAATGTGGAGACCCTAGAAAGAAGGCAGAGACGAACAGCAAAGGTGATCAAGAGACTGGAGGTTAAAACCTATGAAGAACGGTTGCAGGAATTGGGTACGTGTAGTCTAATGAAAAGAAGGAGATGATAGTAGCAGTGTTCTAATACTTGAGGGGCTGCCACAAAGAAGAGACGGCTGACCTTTTCTCCAAAGCACCAGAAGGCAGGACAAGAAGCAACAGATGGAAACTTATGAAGGAGAGATCCAACCTAGAATTAAGGAGAAATGTCTCAACAGTGAGAACGATTAACCAGTAGAAAAAAATATAGCAGCACAAAATCTTAAGCCAACGTCCCTGTTTTGGGGGGGGGGGGGGCAGAGGTGACTGGGTTCCTCTCCTTGCTAGAGAGAAGCAGGGCAGGGATGGTTAGGTTTTTAAATTAACTGGTGTGTGTGTGTGTGTGTGTGTGTGTGTGTGTGTGTACGCACGTGCCTGTGTATATGCATGCAGGGAGTGGGGGGTGGGGGGTGGGGAGAATTTCATTCCCAATCTGAGCGAGAAGGTAACTTTTGCAAAGGCTGCAGTTGGAGAGGGAAGAGGGATTCTTTCCCTGCTCAGATGATCAAAACCTCTTTTCAGCTCTAATTTTGACCCCAAAGGAGCTTCTGGGTTTCAGCCCAGCCTCCTCGGACCTTAACGCCTTCTCTTTGGGCTGCCCACCTTCCTCCACGCTTCTGGGCACAATCCTGTTTCTGCTGCTCACCCACCCTCTGCCCACCTCCCCCGTTCAGGGAAAGGGGGTTTTGTTCAGCAGTGGCCTCCGTCCCACTGAGCTCTTCTGCCTCTTGTCTCTGTGTGTATTAACCAATGTGCTTTGCCTTTTCAGATTGAATGTGTCTCATCCCTAATGCAGAAGATCTCCTTACACTGCCGAAGAGCACTTTTGAGGAGAGCTTCTCTTACTCCCTTTCTCAAACTGCTTCTGTTGTTTGGCTTAAGACTGCCAGAGAAAGCAGGACAACTCATTTGGCCCAAGGACCAGAAGGGACCAAGCATTGACAGAAGGATGGTCCAGGGTCACACATCATGCTCAATCACCTTAATGTTACTCTGTGCCCAGAGCAGCCTCCCCCAACCCAGCACCCTCCAAGTGTGCTAGACCTCAACTCCCACAATCTCCAGCCTGCCTGGATGGTCTGAGTTGAGGTCCAACACCACTGGAAACAGCTGGCTGGGGAAGGCTGGCCAAAAGGCATCTGTTGGTGTGGAATCTCTCTCTGTCTTGCTCTCCTTCACACACCCAAACACACACGGGCTGTCTCAGGAATGGCCTCTTGTGGGTCACTGCAGTCGTGCAAAGTCATTGTACGTGGCCTTTTCCCCCATCAAGACTGCAAACAAAAATTGACTTAGGTATTTTCTTAGGCTGGGGACAAACATCTGATTCCCTTCATCCGTTTCTTCCCTCCCACGGTATGAGTTGAGTCATACTTGTAAAATTGACATGGAAGAGGAAAGGTGCAGGTGAGCAAGAGGGAGCAAGAGACAGACAATGCATCTTGTCCTCCATGCACTTCTGTTTCTCTGTTTTACATTTTCTCTGACCTTATTTGTTTTTTTATTTGTTTAACTGATAAGCCGTAACAAATCCCTTCCTTCATTTTTAAAAACTCCCTCTTGCCATATAGACACTGCAAGAACAACAAGCCATACGAGACCACAAGCTGCAGGAGATGTGCACCTGGATGGACCAGGCAGAGGCCCAGCTGCAGGGTTCCCAAGCAGCCACAGCAGGGGCATCGGGGGAAGACCTCTCCGTCCTGGAACACAGCCAGAAAGACGTGGCCGTAAGCATGAGGCTTCCAGAAGACCCTGGGGTGAAAGGCAGACCTTTTCTTGGTGCCTGGCAGGTGTGCTGGGAGAGCCTTTGCGCCACACTCTGGCTTCCCTCTCCCATCATGCTCTCCACGTGGGGACCATCGAGACTTTAAGCGGTCTTTGTCAGCCTTGGCAACTTTTAGATGTGTGACCTTCATCTCCCACAACTCCCCAGCCAGCAGTTGAAGTCCACACAGGTTGAAGTTGCCAAAGTTGAGACACCCTGTTAGAGGGCAAGGAAGACGACCTCAGTGGAGACATGCAGGGACCGTTCCTTAGGCAAAGGGGGCTGGAGGATTTCTCAAGCCCAGAACTACAAGATAATATGGGGAAGGGGCTTAGGCAGGGGCCTCCCTGATTCACAGGGGGATAAGAAGAGGAAGCAGATACAGCTCAGTCAGACCTGCAGGGTTTGGTTATTGCAGCCAATCTCAACAAAAGTAGATTTCGCTTTCCTGGGAAGTTGATTTTCTGGTCTAGTCTGCTTGGTGGGGTGGATAAATAAATAAAATCGAAATGTAACGGGTGGCTTGAGGGATCTTTTTGACTGAGTCTGTTGGAAAAGATGATGGGAAGAAAGTTAGGAAGTCAATTCCTAGAAATCTGCAGAAGGCTTCCCTTGTGGTTCTCCAGGACCTGCGTCGGAGCCTGCACAGCCGGACGGCTTCCTTCACAAGTGTCTTGAAGGCAACAGAGGACTTTCTGGAGGAGAACAGAATCAAACTTCCCCTTGGAGAGCTGGAATCCCTGCAAGAAAAGCTCCACCAGGCTCAGGGGCGGTACCTGTCTCTGCAGGAGAGGGTGGAGGCCGCCCAGAAGGAGCTTGAAAGTGCTGTGAACTCTGTGATGCAACAGCAGACAGAAAAGGTAGGACAGAACTACCGGCTGGGTCATTTCCCCTGTTAGAGAAACCATGGTGAGTTCTGGACTGAGTAGGAGGTGGGACTGGATGGCCTCTCCTCCACCTCTACTAACGGTTTAGTCACCAGGTTTTAAGAGGGGATGCAATTATGTAAATGCACGTCAGTTGATTGTTGCAGAGTCTGTCAAAACTACGATGGCAGGTGCTCAAGGAAGTGATGATCCTTGCTGCTGCCCAGCCTGTTCCAAGCAGCAACACTTTATTCATATCCATGGAATTTTTCTACTTTGTTTCTTCTCTCCAAAATTTGTTTCCAGGTTAGAGTGATTAAAGACTTCGAAGAAAATCGGAGTAAGATTGAATCCCTTCTACACTGGGTGGCATCAGTGGAGAAGTCTGGAGGGGTCCCAGAAGATAAATTGTGGCCGATGGGAAAAGATGGTGGAAGACATGGAGATGGAAGAGTCCAAGATGCTACTGATGGCCATTTGTTGGAAATGGTTGAAGAGAATCTTGATTTACACTACACGAGTTTGAAGGTTGGTGCATCTATTCGCTGAGTAACATCCTGGCTTGGCTAGGAATCCATTTCTGTCACTTCATTTTTAGTCAGTGTCTCCCAGTTGCCCACTCTGTGAAGATCAGGGGTGTCAAACTCAATTTCATTGAGGGCCACATCAGGGTTGTGTTTGACCTCGAGGGGGGCTGGGAGGGGGCGTGGCCAGGGTGGGCATGGCCAGCTCAACATCATTCGTGTCAGGGGCATCCGCTGTGGCTCAAGCAAGCACTCTGTCAGCAAAAACAGGCTCCTAAGCTCCATTTTCGGCTGCGATGGCCTCCTGCAACCCTCTGCCAGTGAAAATGAAGCTCGGGAGGCCGCGTGCAGCCGTCCCGAGCTCCGTTTTCACTGGCAGAAGCACCGTGGGCCAGTCCTTTGCTGTTTCCAGGGCCAGATCTAAGTACCCCTGGGCCTTGAACTTGACACCCCTGGTGTAGATGTTTGATGCCTTGGCTCTAATCCTAACCTGGAATGCATCCTAGCCCTTTTCTGGAAACCAAATGCAAATCTTTGGGTTGTGTGGGACTCCCAGAATCGAACATTCTGTCCCAGAGCATTCTCAAAGCCCCCTTCTCCATCCCTGTTAACTGAGCTGGGCGTTTCTCTGAGAATAATGACTCAATTGCGGCATCACCATTACTTACGCTCAAGGCTGGGAGGCAGGGTTCCATCTCGCCCATTTCATAGTGGCCATCCTTGGCTTTCAGTTCATTCTTTAACACAGATCAAAGTGCTGCCGTTGTCTGGATTAGTAGATAGTTTTGGGCCTGCTCCAACTCCAGATCATCTATTTACTGAGGTGATTGTGAAATTTGCCTGAAAGTGGGGCAACTGATCGGGGTCCCCTTTCCGTCAGTGAGATTGATTGGCATCCACTGTTTGTTTGTATCACGCTCCACTAGGATGCATTCCGTGTTGTTTGGAAGCAGCCCTGGACGCATGGGTATATGTATATAACAAGTATAGAACTAGAACCGTCTTGGGCTTCCTCTGTTGGGAAGAAATGAGCCAAACCTGGGAGAACTATAAGAGCCAGAGATTTCTCTTCCTGGCCTGCAGGGTCTGGCTTTGAATTTTCTATTGGAAGCTTGGTTTTGATATACTTTTGATGTAGTTTTTTATGTTTTCTTTCCAGGTCCATCACCAAGAGCTTCTTTCTCACCAGCAAGAGGTCATTCTAGCCACCCAGTCAGCCCAGAGTTTCCTGGACAAACAAAACAGCAATCTTACACTGGAAGAAAAGCAGAATTTGCAAAGAAGGCTGGATGAGCTGAAGGACCAGTATGCTGCTTCCCTGTCTCAGACAGAAAGGCAGCTCAAACAAGCGCAGATGCTCTGTGATGAGCTGCAGAAGTTTTTGCGGGACCACCAAGAGTTTGCAGCCTGGCTGGAACAGGCTGAGCAAGACTTGGAGAAGATGTGTGCAGGGGACGGCAGCCTCGAGTCCCTTCACCCTCTGCTCCTGCAGCAGAGCAGCTTCTCTGAAGATGTGATTTCCCACAAAGGGGACTTACGTTTTGTCACGATGTCAGGGCAGAAAGTGTTGGATGCTGAGGAGGCTGTGGCTGCTGCAAGTGGAGGGGAGCCACACCCTGAGATATTAGCCACCAGCACATTAGTGAAGAGCAAACTGGAAGACGCCAACAGGAGATATGGCACCCTCCACTCTAAGGTAGGAGAAACCTTTGAAAGGAAAGGGTGATTTTCTCTGAGCAACCCATCATATCTGCTCCCCAGTTTCTTTTCATTTCTTCTGTGGCAGGGGTGTCAAACACGCAGAGTGCAGGTCGGATGCATCATGCACTGGCCACGCCTACCCCCAGTTTAGCAAATGGGAGAAAAGTCGTGATATGTCACATGATGACAATGTGATGCTGCGAGTTTGACACCCGTGTTCTGTGACATCCTCAAAGCTGCTAGTGGTTGGAATAATTGGGATTGTGGGAAAGTATTTGCCTCCTGGCAGATTGTCTGAATGTTTGCATATGCCAGTGAGGGAATACAACTGTCCTCCTGTTCAATCTGATTGAAAGGATAACTGGGGCCAGTTGTTCCATTAAATAGTCATGCTACTTTGCGTCAAACTCATAAAACAAACTTCACCAACAGTGAAGTTCTCACTACACAGATCCGAGGGGCCTGGCATGCTTGGTTATATATGTGTGTCAGGAAACCTAAAAAAAATAAATACTGAACAGCATTCAGGGATCCGTGGGCCTCTCTTTGACGAAAACCAGTCTTCATCATTCTGCCATCAGAAATTTACTGGATAAGAATGGGCTTCATGGGATCATATCAAGCTGAAAACCGTTGCACCCTAAGAAGAACACCAGTGCTCCATATTACACCGAAGAAGTCAGGCCATGGCTCCCAACATCAAAAACATCTGGCGGGCTACCCCATCTTCTTTTTACCAGGACAATCGGAAGCTGTATAGAAAAATACCATCTGAAATGGAATCCCTGATCCTCACTTTCCGGATATATACAGTGCAGCCAAGATATTGCAGTGGAGTTTGGGCTGGACAAATCTGCCACCCTTACCATCAACAGGTAAAATAGTAAAAAATAGTAAAAATTGAAGGAATCAAAGTACCCCATGGAAATAGCATCAAAAGCCTGAATGGAGACAGTTTGCTACAAATACCTGTGCATCCTTCAAGCTGATAACACCAAGCCCACTGAATTCAAGAAGAAGGTTAGAAGTGAATATATTAGGAGAGTGAAGAAGGTCTTAAAGCTCAAACTCATTGCAAGAAATACCATCAGGGCAATTAACACCTGGACAACTCTGGTCATTAGATGCACAGCTGGAATAGTGGACAGGACTTAAGCAAAACTAAAAGTCCTGGATAGGAAGATGAGAAAAACCATCCACTCACCAACATTGACTAAGGAAAAAGCCTGATGGGCATGGAAGGTTGCAGGTACCCCAGACAGTTGAAGAAGAAAAAAGAATATCTGAAGGAGGAGAGTGAAGGAAATGCATTGAAGCCAGTACCTCATTGAAGGCTTACTGAGTACTTGGGAGACCAAACGGCCCTACAGGAAAGACCAAATGAAGAATAGAAAGGAAACATGGCAAGGCAATATATTACATGGCCAGTATAGACGTACACAATAACAACAGCAACAATTAGCAGGCAAAGCAGATAAGAACAAAATCTAGTAATGGCTAAAAGCAGAAAGTTGAAGAAAAAGACAGAGGGATTAATTAGCTTCACAAGACCAAGCTGTGAGCGTAAATGTTTCAAATCCAGAATTGAGAAGACAGCAACAGACAGCAAGTGCCATCTCTGCAAAGAAGCTGAAGAAACAGTGATTAGCTGCTGCAAGTAGATCACACAGACTGGTTTCAAACAACAGCAAAGTAGCAACATTGGTGCACAGGAATATTTGCAAGAAATACCATTGAGACTGCAAGAGACTCAACATGGAGCAAATTCAAATGTTTTGGAATGGCCAAGCCAGAATCCAAAGTTCATACAAATATGGTGGTAGATCTGAAAGGAGAGTTGATGTTTAAAAACCCTCATATATTGGCTGTCTGCAGAGGACTGGGCCAAATTCCTATTCAGTGATAGGAGTGACAATTGATTATGGCATGAAATAGCACTAGGAATAGCACTTATGTACCACTTCACAGTGCCTTACAGCCTTCTCTGAGCGATTTTACAGAGTCAGCATATTGTCCCCCAACAATCTGGGTCCTCATTTAACCGGAAGGATGAAAGGCTGCATCTACCTGGATGGAACTCCTGGCAGTGGGCAGAATTAGCCTGCAGTACTGTATTCTAACCACTGCACCACCGAGCAATTATTGCAGCTAAAACAGGTATAACCAATTTGAAACTAAAACATGCCAGATAGCTTTCTTTATGAAATAAATGAAACTAGCACCACACTTTGGTTTGGTATGGTCCCTCAATATTTTACATATTACAACAGGAACCACAGGAAACTCTGATAATATACAGCTGCAAACTTCAGAAAATCAGAAAAGACCAAATACTTTTTCACTCTTAGGGTTAAGGATGACTTTCCTAGAACCAGTTCATCTCTCTGGTTAACTGATGTTTGGGGAATATTCTGTATGCTGGTAACCTCTGCCTTCCTCTGTGAGGAAAGCTTGCTTTATTAATTCTAGTTTTTTTTTAAAGAATTTTATTGGTTTTTGAACATTTATAGGGAAAGGTAAGGAAGGTACATAGAAAATTTTGGCAGCTCCCGTGCCGATGGTATAAATCCCCCCCAATTTCACAATTTTTACAATGTTAAAAATAACGTATAAAAGATAAGCATAGACAGAATCTTGTTTTACATTATATCAACCATATGTTCAATCATCTCTTTCTTTGTCATTTTCTAGTATATCAACAATTACATGTATTTCAAATACCTTTATTTTTGTGACCTGAGCCTTTTCGATATTGCTCCCTCCTCCCTGTCCCCAGATGGAGCCACAGCCCCCCCCCCCTTCATATCTTGCACATTACTACCTTTTTCACCACCTCCCCTATTTTCATCTTCTAGGAAAGAACTATGTTTTTTTAATGATGGCTTCTGCCTCCTCTACTGTGTTAATTCTAATTCTGTTTCCCTCCCAAAAAATCAACATTCCCTCTGGCAATAACCATCTAAACCAAACTCCTTTATTGTATAATTTCTTTGATAAGGAGGAATACTTCCTCCTTTTTTCCCTTATTTTTTTCAGAATTTGCTTAAGAATGGTAATTTATCTTTATATTTTAATGGTCCCGCCCTTTGGGCCCCTAGCACCTCATCCCTCATGGTCCTCCTAAGAAACTTGACATGTACCTCCCTTCGAACATTGTGTGTTCTAGCATATGCTGAATTAATCCTGTAAACCAGATCCATATCCCACCACAACTGTTCTTTATCTCTCTTAATATATTCTGCTAAAGTTGTACTCATAATATCCTTAAGATCTTCATTTTCTGTTTCTGGTAGGTTCTGGAATCTGAGAAAAAAAGACATTCTTTCAAGTTCTATTTTTGCCATAAAGTTTTCCAGTTCTAAATTTCCCTTCCGGATTGCCTTAATCCAGCTTCCCCCATCCAGCTTCCCCCTCCTCCAACATCCTGATCCTTTGTTTGTTTTCTGTTATATGATGTTATACAGCTCTGAGTTCATCTTTGAGATCTGTCACCTCTTTTTGCAACTCATTTTGACCCCTCATAATTTCCTGAAACATTTGGTTAACAGACAGTTCTTTTGAGCTTTCTCTAGTCCCTTCTTGTTGTAACAATGAAGTAATTTTTGTCTGCTGCATACTTGGACTGGAGGTGGCAGAAGCTGGAGCGGAGAATGACTTGCCCGTGGGTGGTTTTTGGGGCCCCATTTATCTGCGTTCAGGGGTGATAAGTCTTTTGCAAAAAAAATGGTGTCAGAGGAGCGTGCAGCTGTGCCGGTCCAAGACGGCAGGCAAATCCAAAAGTAGAAAGTCAGTTCTCCTTCACAGTTCCAAGGGACAAAGGTACGCCAGAAAGAGGAAAAGTTAAATAGTCAAAATTAATCAGGAAGTCCACGTAACAGGAGAGATCCAGAGCTCCTTCAGAGAAGGTATTAAAACAATTGCTAGATGTTTTTTTTTTTTCAAAGGTAGTTTCAAAAGGCAGGCTTCATTTATAAATACAAAGACGAAGACGGAGGGGTGCCATCTTGGCTCCTCCTTTCGCAGGGAGAAGAACAAGGAGTTCCATAAAGCTTTTTCCTTTTAAGAAAACAGCTCAGGAATCACCTCTTGCAGCTGTGATATCAATCTTTCTCACATGGCTAGTACAAGTGGCAAGTCAGCCTTTATTCTCTCTCCATTCCGATATAGAGAGAGATTGTTCAAATGCCGCTTTGTCCGAGGGGGGGGGGTAAAGAGAAAGAAATACCCCCCTCTAATCTTCCGGTTTCAAATGGATTGAACAAAAACTTACAATAGTCTGCTGCTTATCTGTTAATGATGATCAAGGAGGTTAGGGCGGATCTCTCCCCACTGGCACTCCAGCCGCTCTTTTTTCGCTTAACTCTTTCCTCCCGGAGCCCATTTGACGAAAGGGCAGACAGCCGGCAGCTGTTTCATGCCCCCCCTCCGCTCCCCGGTTCCTGGGGCGAGACTGGAAACACCCCCGCCGGCTGCCGCCGAGTCTGGGGGATTCCAGCAAGCCGCCCTACGGCAGAAGACCTCTCCAGGGCCCGCTGTGCTCCTAAAAGGAGCCCACCGAGGAGACGAGCAGCGGACAACACGTCCGTCACCTACAGGAACCGGAAGTGATCTCAATTCTTGTTTTTTATTAATAGAGACCTGCACACTCCTCATTTTATCCCAGTTTTCTGGGATAAATAGCAAACAGATGTTCCTTTTTATATCTTTCTCTCAATAGAAAACAACGTTAGTTTTGAGCTAATGGCTGTCATGTTCTTATTTCATTGGAGTTTATGAATGTTTAAATACCTTTTTAAAAGAGCCAGTTTGGTTTATTGGTGAAGGCTACAATCAGGGAGACTGTGAGTTCCAGTCCTGCCTTGGGTGTGAAGCTAGCTGGCTGACCTTGGGCCAGTCACTCTCTCTCAGCACTAAGAAGAAGGCAGGAAGGATGAGCTGCTTCTGAAAAACCCTGGCAAAGAAAATGCAGGGACTTCTGGCGGTCTCCAAGAATCCAACACAATTGAACAGAAGGAAAAAGAAACCATTTGGTGCTTTTTTTCTGTAACAACTGTTTGAGTTTTTTTTTTATACTTTTATTTTGGAGGTACTTCAGTTTGTTCCTTGTGCAGTTTCAGGTTTATTTAGGACTTGGCTATATTTAGTTTCTCTTGTTTCTTTTATATAATCTAGCAACAGTTTTCTACCTTATTATCTCTGTTGATAAAAGGGCTGCATTCTCCAAGAGGCTATGATTGCACCACACGGTTGTTGTAAAAGAAAAGAGGAGCTCTGGATCTGTGGCAAAGCACCTCATAAATTGGGAAGGGTAACCGGGAAACCTTGGCCTCTCCTGTGCACTTCTCTGCTTTCAGATTTTTCCCACAAGCCATCAGCCATCAGAGCTCCTTCTCTGCAGGGAGAAAAAAGAGGATCTTGCACCAGGAGTTCCCACCCACATGGAGCCCTGTCCCCACCCAGGACGTTGCTCTAGCAGAGCCCTTCTCAGAAGGAAAGCAGTCTTGCCAGGACGCAAGGACGCCTTTTCCAAACCAGGTTGCCATGGAGAGCTTAATTCCCCAAGTTAGTCACGACCGGCTCTCCGTTGGGTTTCAGCCACCGCAACGTAGGAGAGAAACTGCCCTTAGCTTCCCACTTGGGTGCCATCATGATAGTTGCTCCAGATGATCCACGATGCTCACTTTGGGGTCCTCTGGGGAATGAATGTAGAATGGGGAATCTGCTGTCCCACCACTGCTAAAGATTTGCAGCAGCAACACCCTTAGAAGAGTGATTGGAAATCCTGGAAGAGCAGCTGGTCTCCCTCTTTCCCTATTTTCTTACCTAAAACAAGGAACTAAGATAGGGTAGCTGAGGACCAGTAACTTACTTTTGTGCCATCATCTTCTGTCCCCCCCCCCCTTTTCTTTTTACCAGATTACATGTGTATTTTAGAGTTACAAAGAGAAAATGCATGCTAAGACTTCAGAAGCAACTGAGCAAACTTTCTTGTGTAAAAACGTCTGCTGTGCCAGCCCAGGATCTTCATGGATCCTATATTTTGCAAAGCTCCATTGAGAGACTTTCAAAGGAAGAAATGGCAGACCAAAGACAGCTCCATGAAAAGCTGAGCCAATAATGGAGGTGTGGCAGAACAAAGAGCTGGCAATAGAGCAGCTCTTTCTAGGTGTTCTCCGGACAAGGAGAGAATTTGAGATTACCCGTATGTGCTCCAGACCACTATTCCTTGTGAGAGGACTGCAAGTGGGGGGTCTCGGGTCTCGGGGTTAGAACTCTGGGAGATGAGAGAATAATCATCTTACACTGTCGGTGGCTTTGAAAGAACCGGCTTACTTTTCTTTCTTTTCAAAAAATTTGTGTTCGCTGCTTTTCAGCTATTAGACACCTTTATTTATTTGTTTGTTTTTTGGTATAAAGTTATTTATTTTTCATTTTCATAACATATAACCACGTGTATACTATTACATGACCAACATCGTATTATATTATTAAATGTTTACATCAATTCGTCTTACCATCAACTCCCCAAAACAATTATTGGCTCTTTTGCTCTCCATATACCATATTTGTACCTTATCCGTCACTTTCTTCTCCCTCTCTCCTCCTCCTCCTCCCTACCTCCTTTCTTCCCTCTGTCATCCTTCTCTTCTCTACTTCCCCTTCCTCTCTCCTTCTCCTCTCCCCCCCTTTCCACTCTTCATGTCTCTCCTCCTCTTCCCCCCCCCCGCCCTCTCTCCTCCTACCCCTCTCTTCTTCCCTTCCCTCTCTCCTCTCCTCTGCACTCTTCATCTCATTTACTTGGTGTATTTCAGCCTCTGAGCGAGCTCCATTTTATGTTGATGGTATTTATAATTCAATATACATATTTAATTTTAACATATATCCTCCTCCTCCTTTTTTTAAAAGAAAAAAGTATACATATATAGTAATTGTATTTTTGAAACACCCCCCTCCCCCAGCCTATTTTTGGCCGAGATGTGGGCCTGGTTACAATTCCCAGCTATTCTCATCATTATATTTATATAATTATGCATTCTTACACGCCCCAAATTTATGGTTCTGTCTTTATAATCTCAATAATTTCCCATTGTAAGTATATTTCATGTTCCCTCTCCATTTATTCACCTTTATTTGACAGGTTTGACACCACAGGGTGAGTTTCCTTCGGCCCTTAGGAAAAAAAAGCATTTTAATTACAAGTTTAAGGACATTAAAACATTTTTAAATAAACTGCAAAAAGGCAATTAAAACTTATTTTGGAAAATTACAAATGGATTAAGGCTTCAGATAAATTGGATATAAGATTTTGGAATTTATAAAGACTTCTGTGGAAAAATGTTTTTTCCACAAATGATTTTAAAAATTGGATGCTAGAGGGAACTGAAAATTACAATTAAAGGGGAACAACACATAAAATTGGCTTACACTTGCAGAATGAAGCAAAACATTATAATATTGGATACATTGAAGGAGACTTTTGAGAAATGAATTCAAAAGTTAATTTTTAGTGTCAAGAGAGACATCTGCCTTTATGTGGAGACTGCCTAAAAGAGGTTATGGAAAGGGGACCTATTCCACCAGATAATGAGACTGAGGTAAAAGTGGGTGTACAAATGATAGGCTACAAGAATGACACAGAAATGATCATACAAAAATTTGCAGATATATTAATAATTAAAAGGGATATACAAACAATAAACCAAAAGAGTGATAATTCTATAATTTTCCTATATCGGATTTACAAAAGAGGTTTGTTAAAGTTTTGAAAAGTCTCCTGAGAAGGGACAAAGCAAAAATGAAAACAAATTAAAATGAAAACAAGATCAAGATACTTACAATAAAAAGAGAGACTGCAACATTGATTTATTTCAACAAGATTAACATAGATCTGTTGTAATCTCTGGTATCCCTCAATGGACTTTGCTGACACCTGGACCGAACTGACAAAATTTTCTAGGTTTGTTTATAGATAAGAGATGGAATCTGGGAAGAAAAGGTGTTGTCTTTTAAGAGGTGATAAATTACTAAATAGGAAATCATTTCTTTATATATTTCATTTCTTTTTCTTTATTCTACTTTTCTTTCTCTCTGCACCTTTTTATTTTTATTCTTTTTTCAGTTAGAATTAATTTTTACTGTTATAATTGTAATCTTTAATAAAATTGTTTTAAAAAGTTCCCATTGTAAGGCTGCAGCCTAATGATTTTGATGCTGTGGTCTGTCTGAGGCCACTGCAGCTGGGAAGGAAGAGCACCTGAGTTCATGGCAGGGCTTGTCCCTGAAAGCAGAAAAAGGGGTTATTGAGGGGGTGGGTTGGATGTTTTTTAAAAAGTCCACCAAGCCTTTTCTCCTGTTTGCAGTGCTCTGCCCTTGGCCTCCACCTGAACCTCCTGATGGATCACTCTCAGCAGTTCCAGGATGTAGCAGAATCTCTCCGGTCGTGGCTGCAAGACAGCGAAGAGGCTGTGACCCGCCTCCTGCTGGAGCCCATTTCCTCTGACCCAGCCATTTTGCAAAGGCAGCTGGCTAACACCAAAGTAAGTGAGCAAGTACACTTACTCCGTGGCTTTAACCTTTTGCAGACTTTTCACCGGTAGCTTCAGCTGGAAAAGCCTGCACTTGTGTGTGGGGAGGGGACGGGGGGGGGGGGAGTTAGGGGAAACCTTCTTTCAGGGGGAGCCTCAGTGGAACGAGGCCATCGGTTGGGAAGGGGCATCTCCCATTCCTGCCTTGTATAGTGGAGGGCTCCAGCATGCTTCCCGGGCAAAGGAAAAGCGGACATGACCCTGTCAGACCAAACACTTCTGATGGGGGTTCTACCTTGCTCTTGAGCCCCAGAACCTCTTTCTAAAGACATGGACCTAGTCCTAGTATTTCTTCGTGCTTTGATTCCTTTCTTCTTTTCCGTTGCTTCTGACAGCACCTGCAGGAGGACCTTGCAGAGCATCAGGTGCCTGTAGAAAAGCTCAAAAAAGCTGCTTGGTCCCTCCTGGAAATACGGGAAGCCCCAGTTCCCGACCACAGAGGCATCCAGCAGACTACAGGTAAACCTGGGGGGGAGGGGGGGGAGGTCTAAGGAAGACATTCCAACCTGGCGCTGCAATTCAGTCTGCAATTCAGCATGACCGATGGTGGAGGAGGGGGGGCATTAAAGTGAGGAAGGAAGCCTTTGGAGTATTTGTTCTCTAGGCCTTTTTCAAAGACTGCGTTGACATTTATGGCCTTAAGCCCCTTCTGAGCCCTCCTGGGCAGTTTCCTGTCATGTTGGAGAGTCTTGAGTCCTCTGATCCCAGACCATTGGGTTTCTTTGGCCATTTTAATTTCCCCCCGTCATTCATTCGATTCTTGCACAGATTCCATCATGAGCCGATCCCAGAGCCTTTCGTGTCGGATGGCTGAGCGCTCGGATCTTTTGCAGAAGTCCATTGCTCAATCTCAGAGTGTCCAAGAGGCCTTGGAGAGCCTCCTTCGGTCCATGGCTGAGATTGAGGAAACTCTCAAACAGGAGGATGTGTCTGCATTCTCCTCCGTTTCCGTCCAGGAGGCCCTCGCTACAAACACAGTAAGATTTCTGACTGGAGTCTTGCTCCAGAATTTTAAAAAGATGGGGATTTTTTGAACACCAAAAATGTCTCTGAACAATCTGGAGTTTCCTTGTTTTTATAATTATTAATTTTACCCAAATTCAATTTTGAAAATGATTGAACCTTAAATGTTGCTTTCAGTACAAAGGTTTTCTGTATGACACCTGATGCATGATAAAAGCTACACCTTGAGTATGTGCAGAGGGTTATTTCAGTGGGTGAACAGCCATCATTAACAGCCTGAGCATCTGAGATCAAATTGGAGATCCTTTTGAATGTAGAATATTGAACATGTTGCTACTTAGGACTAAATTGGGACACTTCTCACACTAACTCTCCAGAAAGGAGGGATGAATAAAATAATAGCTTCCAAAGTTTATTAGACATTAAGCAGAGTTCTTTCCTGCAGGGAGAGCTGGAATCTGGAATGATTCCAATCTTCTGGGTTGTTTCTATCCAGCCTTCAATCTCAGAGAACCTGAATCTTTTCCAACTGCAAGGAGCAGACAGACAGGTCCTTAGCATCGAGCTGAGCCCTGAAGGAGTTAATGGGGAAAAGCTACAGAAACTTTTCAAAAGGCCTCAGTCCAAGCAAAAGCAGGTTGCCCGATGCTGCTCGGCTGCAACTGCACTGCAGTAACAAAAAGGGGATAAAAAAACATACACATCACACCCTGGATTTCCTTTGATTTGTAAGACAGCCTCAGTTCTAGCATCTGAAAGGAAAGGTTAGCTTAGAATCCAGCTCTGATGTAAGCTTTGCCCAGTGGGGGAGCCCATCCCTCCCAGATCACCAGCAGACCAGACTTCTTGTGACTACCTCTAGTTAGTCGTGCTTCTGTGCTTTGTGGCCCTTGAGTCTCAGTGGAGCTGAATGAAACTCCGTAGTGGAGTGGGCTTTGGCTAATGGGAGGGTCTGCAGTGTTTCCACTGGTGCACAGTGTTTCCCTCTTGATTGAGCTGGGCTGGGCTGGGCTGGGCTGGGCTGGGCTGGGAGGTTGGGTCTGTCTCATGGAGCTCCTGGGCTTTATGGAATCTCTGAACCTGAAGCAGCAGCAACTCTGGCAGAGACTTCCAAACATGGAGAAGGGCTTCTTTCTTGTGAGAAGCTTAGTCCCTGGGCTCATGTGGCAGCAAACAGCTCTTCTGTTTCTGGGTAGATGCACAATATATATATCCTTCCTGTTGCAGAAGCTCAAGCAAGACATTGCCAGGCAAAAGAGCAGCTTGGAAGCCACTCGTGAAATGGTGACCCGGTTTATGGAAACCGCTGACAGCATGGCTGCCACCGCCCTCCAGAGCAAGCTGGCAGAGGTGACCCAGCGCTTCAGCCACCTGTGGCAGCAACAGCAGGAGAAGGAGGACACCTGGAAGAAGGTCCTCCCCCAGGTGGAACAGTACGAGCAGCTCTCGGAGAAGCTGAAGCAATTCATGGAGAGCCGAGGCCGGATGCTGGCCTTGGGAAACCAGCCTGAGCGGGACATTACTCACTTCGCCCAGCAGATCCAGGTGAGAAGCTGCTGAGCAAGGGTTGGGCAAGGCTCAGGATTGGAGAACGCCTGCTTTCTGGTCCCTGGGCTTGGTTCTGGCATCTCCAGAGAGAGGCCTTTGCCCAGGGCAGCCCCACATCAACTCTGCTGATAGGTTAGTGCTGGGGTTCTGATAGAGCTGGCAAACTCAAACCAGGGAGAAAAGGGGAAGAAAATAGCAAAAATCCCTCTAACGAGCTATGCAAACTGAATACATGAATAAATGTATAAATATATAAATAAACCCTCCCTTTGGGAATGGGCTCGGACCGCTTCTCCTCACCCTAGAAGTTCCTGCGAAGGGAGGGGGTCTCCCTTCTGGGGTACCTGCAAGTCCCTGGGAGCACTTTGGCTGCAGGGCTTTGTTTCCTGGCTCTTGTCCATCTTCTGGTCGTTCTGCTTGTGGAGATGAGATTAAGCAAGTGCAGGAGATTTCCAGTGAAGCCGAGGAGATGAGAGGGGCCGAATAGAATTCTTGCAAGTCAGAAGACCAGAGCTCTGGGATTATCCATTTTCATATTCTTCTTCAGGACAGGCTTTGCCCACAGAAATCCGGGGGTCATCTATCCATAATTGTAATGTTAAAGTTCAAATTCATATAAAAGGATGATCAAGAATGACCTTGTCAGTGACCCCATGGAACAGGGCAGCAGCCTAAGGGTGTTTCAGGGAGATGCTCTGCAACCTCTTTGGGGACTGAATCCAAGGTGTTTCGCAGCCCTAACCTACTTGCCTTTGGAGACCTGTCAGGTCTGTTCTAACTACCCTGACATGACTTGTATGCAGAGATTACTATTGCTATCCATCAGGACTTCCAGGGATCAGGGGGATCTCGCAGGCTGCTCCTTACGGCGAAATCATTTATGCTTTGGACCAAGTCATAAATGCTCTTCGCTTCAACCATATCTGTCCTGTGTCTCCCCCCACCCCTCTTTCCTGACGCTTCCAGGAACTGAATTCAGAGATAAAGCAGCGCCATGAGGATCTGGACAAACTGGAACAATTAACCACAGAGTTAAGCTCCGGTGGGTTGGTGTGGACTGGCTTCTCCTCACACCAAGAGAAGGTGCGCAGTTTGCGGAAAGAGTTCATTCAGCTGCAGAAAGCCACAAAGGAAAGGTGAGGAGGTTCTCCCAGCCAGAGGAGACAGGCTGGGAGAAATGGCAGAGGAAATTTGTGGGGGGTTAAATTCTTTGACTGCGTACAGATCGCTTTGGGCTGGGAAGAGGTTGGAGGCAGAGAAATGAAGGCTATGAGGAATCTCTGCTGCTATAGTTTGCAATCTTTTTCAATTTTTCTCACTGGTATAATGTTTTGCAGGGTTTTGAATTGTCAGAAGACTAAAAGAGCTTTTTGACCAAAGGAGACAGTTGAATAAAATGCATGCTTCTACAAAAGTAAAGCATTTCCCAAAGTATTCCACACCTCTTACAGAAAGATTTCCTTTCTCCAGACTGTACTGTACTGTACTGTACTAGAACAGAACAGAACAGAACAGAATAGAATAGAATAGAATAGAATAGAATAGAATAAAAGGGACCTTGGAGGTCTTCTAGTAGTCTAACCGCTGCTCAGGCAGGAAACCCTATACCCGTGATGGTGAACCTATGGCACGCATTCCCTCTCTGCAGGCACATACACATAGTTGCCAACTGCTCTTCTGGTTTCCGGTGCCCTGGTCTTCATGAATGCCAGAGTGCCAAAAAGTGGTGTGAAAAACGCCCCCAAAATGCCCCCCAAACAGGCATGTGCACTCTGGCCAGCTGGTCTTTGGGTTTCCGGTGCTCTGCGAAGTTGAGCTGGCCGGTGCACATGTGCATGCTGGAAACCTAAGGACCAGTTGGCGGCACGCACATGCACATTGTCTTCTTGTTTCTGGTGCTCCGGTGCATGTACATGCATGCACACACCTTCCGGTTTGGGCACTGGGTGCCGAAAAGGTTCGCCATCACTGCCCTATACCATTTCCTCCTCTCCAGAATATTACTTTTGAAGTTAGGGCCAGGAAGATGCCTGCCCATATTGTGGGCAACTACCACAAGGAGAAAAACTGTGGGTTAACTATGGAATAAGCATAGAAGTGGTGCCTGGGAGGCTATTTAAGTTCAGCAAAGAGAACTAAAGCCCTTTCTTTAGCTATCTGAAGGTCCAGGGATCTTCATCTTAGGATAAAGGTCTGAACAAAGCCTTAAAACAAGTCAACGCTATCTTATACCCAGACAATCGGGTTGCTTAATGACTGCAGTGTTCACTTTACAGCTGCTACGTCTGCTTAAGAACTGCCACAAAAAGGTCATAAAATTGTGTCAGTCACATGGATGCCTTGATTCTGGGCTCCCCCACAGTCATAAGTCCTGAATCCAAGAAAAAACAGCCTTATCTTCAGTCTCTCCCCATCCCCTCTTGAATTGTCTTCTGAAGTTTGAAAAAGGCAGAGCAAACAGAACCTGCTACTGGCACAACAGGGAGGAAACACTTTTTCTCCCACATTTCGTTTTATGTTGCATTCACATGTTTCTTGCCTGCACGGGGGAACAGGGGGGAAATCTGCAACTTTCTGCTTCTGGGGCGAGTGAACTGTGGAGTGGGTTCAAAGCTTAACATTTGGCTCCATCCTCACGATCTCCCCCTTCCCCCCTCTAAGGTGCGTGTGCTGTCCTTCTCTAAAAGTCCTCCATTTCCTCTCAGCCATTCAGATGGCCACTTGGTTCCTGCAGACAGAGGATGGTTATCTTTAAAAACCTTGCCCAGCTTGTTCTGCTAGGAGAAGGCAACAAATATTAGCTGCCTACAGTCACTTTGCAGAATGAGAGGAGGGCGTGAAAATTTTAGAAATAAATATTCTCTTCTTTACTGGCCCATTTATTACATGCACGTGTAATAGATCTGCTGGTAGACAGAATGCCATACATCAATTGGCAATTTTCACCCTTCAGCCTGTCAATTTTTTTAAAAAAAGATCCTATAATGCTTAAACCCTCCTCCGAGTTATAGCTTTTATTTTTCTGGAAGGAAATGTATTTTATCATTTATAGTTTTACATGGAATTATAACAATGTACTTTAACTGCTTTTTGTATTTAGCTTGAGTTATTTATTTGTCACAACTACTGCTTTCAATAATAATGTTGATTCAGGTCGGATTATCCAGAATGTGTTGTGTTCACAGTTCTAGTTGCCTAGGAATCTTGAAACAATAGAGCTTTTCTAGGTGCTTTGGATTCAGTTCCAAAAAAGGTGATCTGAAGTGGAACTATACCATCTTTAAAGAAGCCACATATTTTCCTCAGATTATTTGGCACTGTGAAATCCTGGGAAAAGTCACAACTACTTTAAAGAGTTACTTATACTGCATTGCCATTTCCTGGTACACCGAAATACATTTCTGGAATCAGATCTGAAACATTGCACAGCCAGATTAGAATTGGTGTAGGTATCATTTCTTGCAGGACGCTTCTTTCCTCTATTTGCTGCTACAATTTACTAAGAAGACTGAATGAGACAGATGAATCAATCTTTTATTATTGAGGTTGTTGAAAATATTAATGTAATTAATTGTGGCATTTATAGTTGACCCAGGAAAGTAAAACAAATTGTCAAAGGAATAAAACAAAAATGAATTGGAGGTCCATGATCCTTCATTCTGCACCCAGTTTGTCTAAAGGCTTAAACTGCATTGGAGAGAAAAACAAATGTGAAATGGCTCTTACTCTTATGAGGAAGTGATAATTGTGAGATTCTCCAAGCAGTTTCCAGGCATTTTTGGGCCAGGCTATATGAGAGTCTCGTGTTCCTGGTTCATAGCTGCTTCTCAAAATGCTTCTCCACATATAGAACTAATAACCAGCCCAAATAGTTAGAATGCCAGTTTGCCAATTTTGCATGGCTCATAGCAACTGGGTAGACCAATGGGCTGGTCCAGTAGATCCTAGTGGTAGACAGAGAGAACGCTTAGGTGCAGGTTGTCCCCTTTGGTCAACAGCTTATAAGAGGTGGCTTCCTCTTCCTCTTTCTCCACTGGCTGTGATTGTGCTTGCCAGATAGTATGTAAGTACTTCACAGCCCCCCCACCTTTTAATCCATTCCCAGGAAAAAAGGAGCTTCGTCTTGTCAAGAACAGTTAGATGTATTCCGAAAACTGGTTGGATCACTCAGGCAGTGGCTGGAAGAAACAAAGAGGAATATCCCAGCTACTGAGACTTCTTTGGGCACACATGAGTTGGAGAAGCGGAGACAGCAAACAGAGGTGGGCAGAGAAAGTTCAGAAGCCATTATATAAGCAAACTCATGAGAAAACGGGGGGGGGGGGGGGGCATGGCTTCATCACAGTTTGGTCGATATCCTGACAAGGAACTGCTACTTAGTGCAAAAAGCTCTTTGAAAGGTGAAAGCCTAAAGTAATGTGGCGAAGTCCACCTTGTGTGTGGTTCAACTTCTTGGTAGGCAGCCACCTGCCCCTTATCCTACCCTCTTTGCTGATCACCTCCATCCACACAGTTTTGCCGTCATGTTGGAAGTGAGTTGACACTTTCATTGTCGTGGTGGTCACTGCAGCCACAGGCCTCTTGCCCACCGTGCCTCGTGTGACAAAAGGCTATAGAGGGGAGCTGCCGAGATGCCCTGCTTTGAAGAGGTGTCTAGAGCTCATTCAGAGGGAGGGAACCGGCTGGCTGCTGCCAAAAAACTGGCTTGCTAAGAAGCTGGGGAAAAGGGGGGCCTCGATGGGGGGAGCCAGGACCACAAGCAGCTCTCAAAGCTTTCAGGGTAGCCCAGAATTTCCCCAAACATGGTGGTCATTTTTAATGTGACAGAAGACAAAATAATTATGGGAAGGAATGTTGACTATACAAATTGCCATGAAGTCTTGTGACTTTTCATCCGCCAGTGGTCACGTCCTTTATACTTGCTCTGTTCTGTTTTCAGGTCTTTGTGGAAGAATGGCTAGCAAAGGGGGCTCTTGTGGAGGAGATGAACCAACGGGGCACAGCCGTAGAGAATTTAATCATTGAGATTACAGCTCCAGATGCACAATCCAAGACAGGTAGGAGATGCAGAGATGCACTCTTCCTACTCTTACCTGCCTCTCTTTAAACTTCCATTCTGAATTTAGTTGCTGGTTAGATAACAATTATGGTAGGCTTGGAAGAGGAAGAATGTAAAGATGCACAATTGTTCTGTTCCAACTTTTCTCCAGTTCTTCGCAGAAATGGAACATGGGAAGCTGTTTATATTCCTATATTGTGTTCCCGTAGACTGCCAGAGACCTTAGGGAGGAATAGGCTCTCTGATGGAATTGCTTTGCTTTGAGAAAGATTGCTAACTAAATCAATTAATTAAGATGTTAGGTAGCAAAACTAGGATGAAATTGTGGGATGGCCATCCTAGCTTCTCAAAGTAGGCCAGAAGTAGGCCATTGACTAGTGTGGAAAGATGAATCAGGTTGCAGCTTCCACAGTTCCTTGTCATTGGCTATACCCACCGGAGGGGAGAACAGTTGTAATCAAAACGTTTGGAGAAGACCCTCGTGATTAACTGTAGATATGTAGAAATTCCATATCTTTGTCATCACCATGGTTTTTTTAAAAAAAATTAAAGACAAATAATACAAACAGTACGTATACATCTGAATACAAAAAAAGAAAGAAAAAGAAAAAAAAAACACATATTACAGTGCACCCCCCAACCACGCCGAGATCTTTTTTACCTTTATATTTCTTTGTCTATAACAACTAAAAGATATACAACATATTCCAATTATGCCCTTATCCCTTCCAAAACAACATATATTCTTGAGTAAGTTTATTCCCTTTACCTTCCACCAACACTGATTTTATAAAATCCCCCCATATTTCATTATAATTATTTGCTTTGATCACCCCCTTTTTAAATTTAATTTCTGTTGTTAATTTATCATTTGTTGCCATACTCCAAATTTCATTATACCACTCATTTCTTTAAATATCCCAATTTCGTCCCCAATATTTAGCCATCACTAATCTAGCTGCCATTATCAAGTTTACAATCAATTCATTCATCTCACATTCTTTTATAATCATTTCAAATTTTGTTAAGTGTCTTTCTCTTCAAATCTTTCTTCCACTTTTATCCATTTCTCTTATTGCATTAAATTCAACCTATTTAATTTAATATCTGCTAAAATGTTCTTTAGTTGTGTTATATTCTTTATCTTGTTCTTCCAATCTTCCCATTTACACATTTGATTTTCTTTTAGTTTACTAACCCATTCTTTCGATTCAATCTTAGGGAATTTCTCCATTTTCAACACCGGTGTTAAAGGAGAAGTGCCTGGCATTAGCCAATATCTCCCTTTATTCCATAATTCTCTCAAATTTTTTAAAAAGGGATTTTGAATCCTCTCTTTTCATATCCTTTTAAAACCAGTACGTTTCTATACCTATTTCACCTATTTCCCTTAATTCTTTCAACTCTATATCCCTCCATATTAAATCTCTTGGTACTACTAATCCCTAACCCTAACCATGTAGTGCCTTCAACTCTTTATTGGCTAGATCGATTTTTGTTCTTCGCCTAATATGTTTTAAACTTTCAATGTTTGTCTTGTGGAGAAAAAAAGAAAACTGTGGGTCCTAACCACTTTGATCTCCCGTGGTGCAATAGGTTTGACCCTTTGGGTCTCTGTCAGCCACATTCCTGCATTCCTTGGCAGCAGAGCATCCCCTATAAAGTTGCTTCAGATTGTTTGCCTTGCGCTATGCAGAAGTGAAAGATGCAACAGCCCTTCTCCCCAGGCCAGAGGGCTCCTTCCCATTATTATTATTATTATTATTATTATTATTATTATTATTATTATTATTATTATTATTATTTATTAGATTTGTTAGCCACTCCCATCTCCACGAAGGGACTCGGGGCGGCGTACAATAAATAAAAAGCACATATTATACAATTAAACATTACACATTTCACGGAGGAGGTATAAAAATCACACAACAATCATTACAATACATAGAAATAGTAATAATAAGATTAAAAATAAAATACCCCAATATAAAATTACAAGTTTAAAAGATTGCCAGGAGGATTAGAATGGAACTATGGTTGAGCCAGGCCGGCTAGCTGAAAAAGGTGGGTCTTGAGTTTTGAACGGAAGGAGCGGAGGTCGGTAGTAATCCTAATGTCGGGGGGGGGAGGCCATTCCAGAGGGCTGGGCCCATCACAGAGAAGGCCCTGCTCCTGGGCACCGCCCTCTGGCACTGCTTAGTGGACGGCACCCGGAGAAGTCCCTCTCTGTGAGAGCGAATTGGTCGTAGGGATGTATGGGGCAGGATGTGATCCCGCAGGTAACTAGGTCCTGTGCCATGGAGCGCTTTGAAGATGGTGATCAACACCTTGAAACGCACCCAATAGACCACAGGGAACCAGTGCAGCTCGCGCAGGAGAGGTGTTATATGGGAGTATCTCGTACTCCCCATGATCACCCGCGCGGCCGCATTCTGGACCAGCTGTAGTCTTCGGGTGCATCTCAAGGGAAGCCCCATGTAGAGAGCATTGCAGTAGTCTAGGCGGGACGTCACCAGCGCGTGAGTGACTGTGCGAAGGGCATCCCGGTCCAATAGGGGGCGCATTTGGCGCACCAGGCGAACCTGGTGGAATGCCCCCCTCGCCACGGCTGCTACATGGTCATCCATGGACAGCCGGGCATCCAGGAGGACGCCCAAATTGCGCGCCCGTTCCATGGGGGCCAGTTGCTCACCCCCAATGGCCAGCGATGGAATCAGCTGGTTGAACCGGGGGGCCAGAAGCCACAGCCACTCCGTCTTGGAGGGGTTGAGCTTGAGTCTGTTGTCACCCATCCAGACCCGTACGGCTTCCAAACACCGGGACATCATTTCGACGGCCTCGTTGGGGTGGTTCGGGGTGGAGATGTACAGCTGCGTATCATCAGCGTACAGATGATATCCCACCCCCAAACCACGAATGATCTCACCCAGCGGCTTCATATATGTGTTGAACAGGAGAGGCGAGAGGACCGACCCCTGTGGCACCCCACAAGTAAGGGGGCTTAGGGTCGACCTCTGCTCCCCTGCCAACACACGTTGCGTCCGGCCGGAGAGGTAGGAGCCGAACCACCGCAAAACGGTGCCCCTTACCCCCAGCCCCTCCAGCCGGTGCAGTAGGATACCATGGTCGAAGGTATCAAAAGCCGCTGAGAGATCTAATAGGACCAGGATAGAGGAACAACCCCTATCCCTGGCCCTCCAGAGATCATCTACCAACGCGACCAAGGCCGTCTCTGTGCTGTGCCCAGGTCGGAAGCCGGACTGGCGCGGGTCTAGATAATCATTTTCCTCCAGGTGACGTGGGAACTGTTGGGCCACCACACTCTCTACAACCTTCGCTTAAAAGGGAAGGTTGGAGACAGGACGATAATTGGCTAGCTCCGTTGGGTCCAGGGAAGCCTTCTTGAGTAAGGGTCTCACAACCGCCTCTTTCAAGGCGGCTGGTAAGGACCCCTCGCCCAACGAAGCGTTCACTAGTCCCAAGAGCCAGTCTCGTGTAACCTCCCAGGATGCCAGTACAAGCCAGGAGGGACACGGGTCCAATGAACATGTGGTAGCTCGTAGTCGCCCGCGCAACCTGTCCAAATCTTCGATGGCAACCGAGTCAAACTCCTCCCAGAATGGTCTCTCAAGACTCGCCTCGGGCATCCCTCCTAGCCCACTGAGGGGGACCCATTCCCTCCGGATTTGAGCGATTTTATCCTGCAGATATTTCCCAAATTCCTCTGCCCTGCCCTGTAAAGGGGCTTCCCACGGCCTCTGCGACAGAAGGGAGCGGGTCACCCGAAACAGGGCGGCAGGGCGGTTATCTGCGGACGCAATAAGAGCGGCACAATGACGACATTTGGCCGCTCTTAATGCCACAAGGCATGTCCTTAAATAGGATCGTACCTGTGTTCGGTCAAGTTCGGAACGGGAGGATCTCCATCGGCTCTCTAGGTGTCTCTTGTGGCGTTTCATCACCCTTAGCTCCTCGGTAAACCAAGGGGCCAGGGTGGTTCGTTGCCGCAGGAGAGGCCGCAAAGGCGCCACCCGGTCTAAGGCCCCGGCGGCCGCACTATTCCATGCGGCTACCAGGTCCTCCATCAGGGGGCGGGTCAGGTCTACAGGAGGTGGCCCAAGCTCCGTCTGGAACCTATCCGGTTCCATCAGGCGCCTGGGGCGGAACCACCTAGGATAATCCGGTTCCGCCTCCCCGCGGCGGGGGGTAGCACCAGGGAAGTCAAGTCGGAGAAGTGAGTGGTCTGACCATGACAGGGGAGTAATAGCTAAGTCCCCTATTCCCAGATCACTCGTCCACTGGCCAGAGACAAAAACAAGATCCAGTGTGTGGCCTCCTTCGTGTGTGGGACCCTGAATTAATTGAGTCAGGTCCATGGCTGTCATGGAAGCCATGAACTCCCGAACCGCCTCGGATGCTTCTCCCATCGATGGCAGGTTGAAGTCCCACATAACTAAAAGTTTGGGGGTCTCAACCGCCATCGCTGCGATCAGCTCAAGGAGTTCAGGCAGGGCCGCTGATGCATAGCGAGGAGCCAGGTATACTATCAGCAGGCCCAACTGCCTCCCAGGGCCCCATCTCACGACAAGAGACTCACACCCGGATATCTGTGGCACAGTGAACTCTCTCGGCTCCAGGTCTTCCCGGATAATCGCCGCTACCCCACCGCCCCTACCCTGGGCCCGTGGCTGGTGGAATGCACGATAGCCTGGTGGGCACATTTCCACGAGGGGTAAACCTCCCTCGTGGCCCAACCAGGTCTCCGTTATTCCTGCGAGGTCCGGCTCCCCCTCCAAAATCAGATCATTAATGAGGGGGGGGGGGGTGATGATGACACAAAGGCAACAGTGTGCAAGGGCTCTATAGTGTCTGTGCCGTTGCCGGGGAACACAGATCAGGCCTCAAAACAACAGCAATGTTAGTGAAGCCATCATGCGCTGGGCATACTGAAAGGCGAGCCACAGCATCCTTCCAAATGCAGCATTCACTGTGACACCTTACTTGTTCCCTTTAGGAGCTCCCCAGAAGGGGCATTCTTTGGACAGGTCACATTGCAGTGAGAAAAATAAAATGCAAAAGGAAGAAATATCAATAGTGAGAGCAATATAATCATTTGCCTTTATTTTTGCAGGTAGTGCTCTAATGCTTAATCACATGCATACAGTGAAACATGTCAGAATAACCTTAGGCTGCTCACAGCACTGCAGGGACTTCCATGCCAGCCATCTCATCACGGAAAGCAGCAGGCATTTTGAATGGGGTGCTGGATTAATAGGCAGGCCCAAAAATGAACAGCCAAGCAAACAGGTCTCTCCGAGAATTTCATTTTACTAAGAGAAAAGCCTTAAGTGGCAGCACAAAAATCCCAACCACTATCTTTGTCTTCAAATGGGAGCCTTCTCCTGTATATATGTCATTCAAAGGGTTTAATTCTCTTTCTCCTGTGCATTTGGTGAAAGAAAGATGCAACCTCTTGAATCCAGGACCGTGAACCTGCTTATGTATTTGCACACTAATTGAATGTGAATTCACTCTCATGCCTGGACCTTTGTTAATGGCATTTTACGTTGATAGTTTAAAAAGGGCATGCCTTAGCAGTTGTTTTTTTCAGTGTGATTAAAAATAATTCATAAGTGGTTCTCCTACCCTAAAGGGTCTAATGACAATCTAGCTCAATGTTTCTCAACGTTGGCCATTTTAAATATGGCTAGCTGGGGAATTCTGAAGAGTTGAAGTCCATACATCTTAAAGTTGGCAAAGTTGAAGAACACTGATCCAGCTAGATTATAGCAGCATGAATGGGTGTTAGTTGTGCTCCAGCTGCGAAGGGCACAATCTGTGTGTCTTTTCCAAAATATTACACTACCATGCCATTATGTCTGCCTTCTTGTGATTTTGCTCAGGTCCTCTGCTCCCTGCTGGTGGTAATTCAACAGGCAGTGTAAATGGATATCACACCTGCAAAGGTGAGGCAATTCCGTTAATTGTGCATACTTCTGGAAATGTGTGTCTTTACGTTACTGCAGTGAAGCCTATCAATAACAATATTGTTTGCATTCTCATTGTTCAGACAAAGAGAGTAAGTTGCTTTTTTTATGAGTCAGGGTCCATGTGGATGGAGTAAAACTGGAAGGTTCTTTCCCACTCATTCCCACTCATTCCCATTCCTTGTCACTCATCTCAGGTTATTTCAAACTTTTTTTAACTAAGCGCAAATTATAGATGTATCCAGTATTTAAAGCTTTTTATGGCTCTCTAAGCAAAACTGGCAGGGAGGAAGCGCCTGCCGATTCTTAGGAAGAGAATAGTTTAAAAGCTGCACCACCCCTGTCCTAGAGGGTCAGATTCTGGAAATTCCGAAGTCTCTTCTTCCATCATCACTTTTCTTAAGAGTGCAGAAGGTCTTTCACCTGGAGCGTCCTTTGACGTTGTTCGTGCATGTTGTTTATTACACTGAACCAGAGGTGGGTTGCTCCCGGTTTGGCCCGGACTGGGCAAACCGGCAGAGGCGGAAGTGACAGGAGGCTCTGCGCATCCGCCCAAAGCGCTTCTGTGCATATGCCGAAGTGTTGCGTGTGTTGCATGAGCAAACCGGTAGTTTAAAAAAATGGAAACCCACCACTGCACTGAACATATGTAGACTCTTATATCTACATCTATTACATTGAGCCCTTATATCTATAACCTTAAACAAATTAAAGAATTCCTCTAATTCCAGTTGGGTTCTTTTTCTGCCTTAGATCTGACAGAGATCCAGTGTGATATGTCAGATGTGAACCAGCAGTACGAAGGGCTGGGTGCTGCTTTACGGGGGCATCTTGAGCAGCTCTCGGACATGCTGGACAAGATGAGGGAGGCCCAGGAGGAGGTGAACTCTGTGCTGACGTGGTTGGAGGAGAAGGAGCAGGCTTTGAAAGCCCTGGAAGCTTCCTCGTCACCTACAAAATCGGACACAATGAGAGCTCAGGCAGAGCATAACAAGGTCTTGTTTTCATGCATCAATACAATCCTGTTCCTTGCTTTTTTGAAACCATCTGTAATAATATTGTTAAGCAAAGCATGTGGCAAGTGTCTTCTCCTTTTGTAGCCAAGAGAATGATTCTCTGTTTGAGGCTGATCTGAAGCATCAAATTGAGCTTATTAACCCCCTTTTCATGCCTCCCACAAAAATATAATGTTGTTATTCAAATAGGTGAAATTCCATTTTAAATAAATTTTGTTGTTGTACTTGTGGGTGCTCTGTAATATATTCTGGCATTACAATTGCAAGTGCTGCTCTTCCTTCAAAAAGCAGCCTAAATCCTTTTCAAATGCTGACCATTCAGGAGTTCCGGTCAGTATTTAGGTTTAGGTCAATCATTCCCTCCCTCCAGATGCAGAGGCTTCAGGTCACAGGCTTTCAGTCCAGTGAGGGGACAGAGTCAAAATGTGTAGAACATGGATGCCTTCCAAGCCTCTGTGCACTAGCGCCCTTGTTGGGGTTTCATAGGCCTCCTGGACTTTGGGACACCCATTTTTTCAGCCCAGGTGAGGAGCAAAATGAATGCCTTGAGATTTGCATTTTACCCACTGAAACCTCCAATTTCTCATCTAAGTATGGCAGGTGATACTTCTGATTTGGAGAAAGCTTAAGGCTACCTTTTCATAAAGCCTAAAATTGGCTGAAAACATTGGTCCTGGCCTTTGGTGACCTTTGGTCATCACTGATCATAGCCATCACTCTTCTAGCAGCAGCCTCTGCAATCCTCAGAGGGAAGAAGAAATCAAGAGGATGGAAGCTTGTCTGGAAAACATTTCCTGCCTTTCAATCCCCTCCACAGTCTGATGCTTTCCTCCTCCTTTCTGAATAGGCATTTCTGGGTGATTTGGAGCAGAATGCCGTGAAGGTCCAGGCAGCCAAGGAATCGCTCTCTGGACTCTTGGAGAAATACCCGGACTCTCCAGAAGCAGGAAACTGGAAGAGGATGTTGGAAGATTTAAGTACGTAGCCTGGGAATCCCAGAGAAAGTCTGCAGGGACTAATTAAGAACTCAGAGCGTTTCTGCTGGCCACCCCGAGTTTCTTCTTGCTGCCTCTCATTGTGTAAACCGAGGGGAGAGTGACAGCCTCAGGAGCCGTGAAGAAATGACTGACTGTTGTGGAGGATGCATAGCATGTTATTGATATCTGTTTCTTTATATACTGTATTTTTCGGAGTATAAGACGCACCTTTTTTCCTCAAAAAAGAGGCTGAAAATTTGGGTGAGTCTTATACATCAAATACAGCATTTTTTGTTTCTCGAAGCCCCGCCCCCTTCACCAAAATGGCAGTGCAGAGCCTTTAGGAGGCTTTCAGGGAGCTCCTGGGGGCTGGGGAGGGCAGAAATGAGCAGAAAACCGGATGTTCTATGCCCCCAGACCCCAGCAGCACTCTATAAGCCTCCATAAGGCTATGCACGCAATTGTTTTGACAAAAACGGGCCGTTTTTTGCTTGTTTTGGGGGGCCACCCCACCAGGAGCACTCTGCAAACCCCCTAAAGGCTATTCAAGGCCTTTTTTCGGGAGAAAACAGGCCAGTTTTCATGAAAAACAGGCCGTTTTTGGGAGATTTGCAGAATGCAAAAACTTTTTTTCCCCCATTTGGAAAGCTCTTTAACTGATTGATGAGAATTACATTGATCAAGTGCTGTGCCAGCAGAAACACCTATTTATCTACTGTATTCCTCTCTCTCTCTCTATTTCTCTCTCTCTATCCCTCTACCTACACACATTCTCTCTCTCCCTACCTACCTACTGTATTTCTCTATCTATCTCTATTTCTCTATCTATCTATCCCTTTATCTACCTATCTACCTACCTAACTACTTAACTACCTAACTACTCTCTCTCTCTCTCCCTACCTATCTACTGTATTTCTCTCTCTCTATCTTTCTATTTCTCTCTCTATTTCTCTCTATCCCTCTACCTACCAACCTACCTACTCTCTCTCTCTCTCTCCCTACCTATCTACTGTATTTCTCTCTCTTTTGCTCTCTGTCTATCCCTCTATCTACCTACCTACTTTTTAAAAAAAATTGCCTCTTCAAAACCTTGGTGCGTCTTATACTCCGGTGCGTCCTATACTCTGAAAATGCGGTAGCTTCAAAACTTCAGTTTTGAACATGGCATAAGAGCTCCATAACAATTTTGGCAGCAGCATATTCACCTTCATTCGAGGTGTGCAGCATATAAGTTTATTATATAAATAAATAATAAATATCCCAACATTAAACCAAGCATAATAGTAATTACAATAGTAATAATAATGTGGTAGGTTTTTAAAATAAATCTTTCAAATTCCCCCAATCTTCTTGTCCCAGGAGATCTTGGGGATGAGCTGGCTGAAATAACCACAAGATTTGGTGCAGGAGAAAATCCCTTTGCAATGACATGAAGTCCCAGAAAGAAGCTCAGTGACAACCTGGGAAATAATTGCAGGGCCAATGTTCCACTTCTCAGGCACATTGCCTGCATGGTAGCACTTGTTGCTAGTGAGCATGTCCTTCCCCATCCAGACAATTAGAGGAGTCGAATCTTCTGGAAGGCAGCAAAGGACATGATGCTGCAGAGCAGGCTGGGTCTTGCAGAATGGATGTCTTCTCTGTACGCAAGCAGGAAAGAGTCCTCAATATGGAGAGGGAAGGGCTCTTGGGCAGCAAATGCTGGTGTGAGAAAGGGAAACAGTAAACATGGATGGGTATAGAGGTGTGCCCTTTTCATCTGAGAAATGTTGGTGTAAGATGAGTCTATGTAAGGGCAAAAGGCCTTGGTGTAAATATTGGTTTAGGCAGGATCCATCCTCATTTTCAATGGCTTGGCTCCTCTTTAGCCATTGGCTGTTGCAAGATACATTTTACTCTTGCGTTATGTTGCCGATATCCCCAACCAAGGTGGTTTCGATGTTCAGATTCCAGGTGGGCACATGCCAAGCAGATGACAGAGGAGCGCCAGCAGAAGCTAGAAAAATCAGCCAATGAACTGGCAAGTTTCCAGGAAGCAGAAGGCCAGCTGAGGCCTTGGCTGATGGAGAAGGAGCTGATGATGAGTGTGCTGGGACCACTCTCCATTGATCCTAATATGCTGAATGCCCAAAAACAGCAGGTTCAGGTGAGTGGAGCAAAAGTCTTGGTTTCTGCCTTTTTGTGCGTTTGGACTGAGTGCAGAGTGTGGATGGAGTTGGGAGCTGAGGAGGATGCCTGGCCAATCAAAGCACTTCCAATTTCACTGATCGAGGAAAGGCTCATTTACAGATGCTTGCTTTATTTAACATCTTGCTCATATTTAATTTGTCTCCATCCTTTTTGGGAAGAAATCATATTGCTAAAAAGTCCGTAGCCAGTCAACCAAGAGGGGGTGCGGAAAGTCTTCTTGATAATAATAATAATAATTTTATTTGATTAGCCGCAACCCTCTCCCGAAGGACTCGGGGCGGCGTACAATCAAAACGGATAAAAATACACATAAGACAAACATATATACAAAAGAACAGAGACATATACATATGTGCATGGAGGAGAGTTGACTTATAAGTGAAAGACAATTAAAAACACAATTTAAAATCCCCTTAAATAAAATTACTAAATTAAAAAACCCATCAGGAGCGTTACGAAGTTATGGTTGAGCCAGGCCAGCTATTTGGAAAAGGTGGGTCTTGAGCTTGACACGGAAGGAGCGGAGGTCAGTAGTGGTCCTAATATCCGGGGGGAGGTCATTCCACAGGGCTGGGCCCACCACAGAGAAGGCTCTGCTCCTAGGCGCCGCCCCATGGCACTGTCTGGTGGACGGCACCTGGAGAAGTCCCTCTCTGTGCGAGCGGATGGGTCGTAGGGATGTATGGGGCAGAATACGATCCCGCAGGTAACTAGGTCCTGAGCCATGGAGCGCTTTAAAGATCGTAATCAAGACCTTGAAACGCACTCGATAGACCACAGGAAGCCAGTGCAGCTCGCGCAGGAGAGGTGTCACATGGGAGCACTTAGTACTCCCCATAATCACCCGCGCGGCCACATTCTGGACCAACTGCAGTCTCCGAGTGCATTTCAAGGGAAGCCCCATGTAGAGAGCGTTACAGTAGTCCAGGCGAGACGTCACCAGCGCATGGGTGACTGTGCGTAAGGCGTCCCGGTCCAATAGGGGGCGCAATTGGCGCACCAGGCGAACCTGGTGGAACGCCCCCCTGGCCACGGCTGTCACATGTTCATCCATGGACAGCCTGGTATCCAGGAGGACGCCCAAATTGCGCGCCCGCTCCACGGGGGCGAGTTGAATGCCCCCAATGGCCAGAGATGGAATTATCTGGTTGAACCGGGGAGCCGGAACCCACAGCCACTCCGTCTTGGAAGGGTTGAGCCTGAGTCGGTTGTCATCTATCCAGACCCGTACGGCTTCCACACACCGGGACATCACTTCGACGGCCTCGTTGGGGTGGTTCGGGGTGGAGATGTACAGCTGAGTATCATCAGCGTACAGATGATATCCCACCCCGAAACCACGGATGATCTCACCCAGCGGCTTCATGTATGTGTTGAACAGGAGTGGCGAGAGGACCGACCCCTGTGGCACCCCACAAGTAAGGGGGCTTAGGGTCGACCTCTGCTCCCCTGCCAACACACGTTGCGTCCGGCCGGAGAGATAGGAGCCGAACCACCGCAAAACGGTGCCCCGGGCCCCCAACCCCTCCAGTCGGTGCAACAGGATACCATGGTCGATGGTATCAAAAGCCGCCGAGAGGTCTAATAGGACCAGGATAGAGGAACAACCCCTATCTCTGGCCCTCCAGAGATCATCTACCAACGCGACCAAGGCTGTCTCTGTGCTGTGCCCAGGGCGAAAGCCGGACTGGCGCGGGTCTAGATAATCATTCTCCTCCAGATGTCGTGGAAACTGAGAAGCCACCACACTCTCTACAACCTTCGCCAAAAAGGGAAGGTTGGAGACAGGACGATAATTGGCCAGCTCCGTAGGGTCCAGGGAAGGCTTCTTGAGCAAGGGTCTCACCACCGCCTCTTTCAAGGTGGCCGGGAGAGACCCCTCACCCAACGAAGCGTTCACTAGGCCCAGGAGCCAGTCGCGCGTAACCTCCCAGGAAGCCAGTACAAGCCAGGAGGGATACACTTCCTGCCACTTGTTTATATGTTCTGGAGTAGCAGCAGGACAAATGAGGCAGAGTACTGGAATGCCATCGTCCTCCCCAGCATTTTTGAAAATCTGAACTGTATTAAAAGCTCAACTCCTGCAGTTTCTGTGCAAAGCTTCCAGAAACTCTTATGTTCAGCTGCTTTAGAGTTGCCAAATGTGCTTTTAGCTCTGTCGTCGGCCAGTTTAAACTCCTACTTTTTATGACGAACTTGTTCGGCTCTTAATTGATTTGTTAGTTAGTGTTATATTTGTTTTACACCTCATTAAATATTCCTTCTGATTGAAGATGGAGATGCTTTAGTTAATTAAAGATATAAATATTGCCACTTGTTGCTTCAGTCCTGAAGGTTCTTGGAAGGAGATGTTCCTTGGACCTGTTACGTATTTGGCTCTCAACTATGGTCTTCCTCAACGGGTTGTTTCCCATTCCACCAAGTCCTGGTTCATGTGGCTGGAATTGCTTCTTTGGGCATGGTAGTTGGAAAATAGGAGGCTGCAATCCAACACATTGTGGAAGACATATTGAGTGATTCCTAGGGCATCCTCCTAACTGTCCGTACCCTAACAGCAGTACACAATCAAGGAACCAATATTCACACGGAATGTCAATAATGAGGATGAATAATGGGGAAAATGGGATTCATTTATGGAATCCTAGAAGTTAGAGAAATAGACCCAGTCGTCACTTATTACAGATTACACTAAAATGAAATCACTGTGAATTATGGGACTTCTTTTTCACAGATTCCCTAATGGTGGGACTGATGTGACATTAGAGAGATAAGGCAGAAGTCCCTGTTTCCTCCTCATGTGCAGTCTTTTGAACACCTCCCCTGCCCAGGCTCCAAGAATTTCCTTACCCACCTTTCAGAAAGCAAGAGCTCTTCCTAGAATGCTTTTCAGAATCCTTTGCAATGCGTGGGAGTTCATTTTCATGTTAATCCCTATAAAGATGAGCAGAATGCTTGAAAACCACCAATTTATTTTACAGAAAAGGCGTCTTAATTATTTTAGTGGAATTTGGGAAGACAGTGTGTTTGTGGCTGTCTTCGTGGGTTTCTGAGATCTTAAAATGGTGACTCCCACTATAGTGAGGCTAATAGCACCCATCCCTTCCTCCTCCCTTCATCTTTAACTTTTGTCATTGAATCCCCCTAGACTGTCACGTACATATTTGTGTTGCAGTTCATGCTGAAGGAATTTGAAGCTCGGAAGCACCAGTATGACCAGCTGAACGATGCAGCCCAGGGAATCCCCACCAGCCCGGGGGAGAAGTCTCCATCCCACAGCCATGTCCAGGAGGAGCTCCAGGCTATCAACAGAAAGTGGACCAGCCTCATGGAACGTCTCAACTCTCGTTCCAGTCAAATCGACCAGGCTGTGGTCAAGAGCACCCAGTTCCAAGAGCTGCTCCAGGGATTGTCTGAGAAAGTGAAAGCTGCTGGCCAGCGCCTGAGCACCCAGCCTGCCATCAGCACCCAACCAGAGGCTGTGAAGCAGCAGCTGGAGGAAACCAGTGAAATCCGATCTGAGCTGGAGCAGCTGGAAGAGGAGATCACAGAGGCTCAAGCCCTGTGCGAGCAGCTCTCGGGTCTCATTGGAGAGCAATACCTTAAAGATGAACTGAGGAAGCGCCTGGAAACTGTCGCCTTGCCTCTCAAAGGGCTGGAGGATTTAGCAGGTATAACGTTCACACATTTTGAATGTTACCATTTAATTGAGATGTAGACTCAAAGCGTAAGAAGTTGTAGGAAGGTGGTAGTGTGCAGTTGGGCCCAGGAGCTTCTAATGTACACATTTAGGTGGCATTAAAATCAGCAGGGCAATTAGCCCATGTCAAGCCATTGTGAATGTTCTCCTGGGAAGAAACCTGTAGGTCGTGTCAATGCTGTAAATCTAGTGCCCAAACACTCTGATGGTGATCCAGGAGACAATGCTGGTTCTTTTTTTCTTGTAGTCTCACAAAGAAAGAAAACGACACAAGTCAAAACCAAACCCCATTATGGTTCGATATGCTTTATAGAGAGGGAAAGAGAGAAAATTCTCACTTCTCCAGGATTGATCACCCACACAATGTGTAATGTTACACCTCCCCAAAGGTAGCCTAAAGGGCTGGTGCAGCGTGTCCTAGAATTCCCATAGCTGAATCCCATAGCTGACTACCAGGAAAAAATGGAGTGGCAGCCCAGCCCATCCTGTGTCAAATGCTTCTGTTTCCTAGAGTAGCTTGCTTCAAATGTGTACAATATTTTCCCCCTGGGACAAGTTTAAAGACTGGTGTTTGAGTTTGCCTTGTGAAGTATACTTTCAGCCATGCATCCCTTCCCATTTCTAGGTGACCGACTGAATCACTTGCAGGCGGCACTCGCCAACTCCCAGCAATTCCAGCAGATGTTTGATGAGCTCCACACTTGGCTGGAGGAGAGGCTGAAGCAGCAGGCACAGAGTGGGCCAATCTCAGCCAAGCTGGAGAGGCTGCAGTTTCAGATTCAGGAGCAGGAAGAGTCCCAAAAGAGCCTGAACCAACATAGTGGCTCCTATGAAATGATCGTGGCAGAGGAGGAATCTTTGCTCCTCTCTGCTCAACCTGGGGAAGAGAAGGCAACCTTGCAAAGCCAACTGGTTAGCTTGAAAGCAAACTGGGAGGAGCTGAGCAAACAAATTGGCAGCCGGCACTCCAAACTTAAGGACTGCTTACAGAAGGCCCAGAAATACCAGCGCCATGTGGAAGACCTTTTCCCTTGGGTGGAGGATTGTAGGTCAAAGATGTTAGAGTTAGAAGTCACTCTGGATCTCGTGCAACTGGAAGCCGCTCTTCTAAGATCAAAGGCCATGTTGAGTGATGTAGCAAAAAGGCGCTCCCTTCTAGAGTTGCTGAATAGTGCTGCTGACATCCTTATTGATGCATCAGAAATGGATGAAGATGATATTAGAGATGAGAAAGCAGAGATCAACCAGAAGATGGATGCTATAACAGAGGAGCTCCAAACCAAGACCGAGTCCCTTGAAGAGATGTCTCAAAGGCTCAAGGAGTTCCAAGAAAGTTTTAGGAACATTGAAAAGAAACTAGAAGGGACAAAGCATCAGCTGGAGATCTATGAAGCTCTTGGCCCTCAGGCCTGCAGCAATAAAAATTTGGAAAAACTGAGAGCTCAACAGGAGGCTCTTCAGACCCTGGAAGCCCAAGTGGATTACCTCAGGAATTTCACTCAGGGTCTCGTGGAAGATACTCCAGATGGATCAGACTCTTCCCATCTCTTACACCAAGCTGAAATTGTCCAGCAAGATTTCAGGGGGGTGAAGCAAAAAGTCAATGAATGTTGTAAAATCATGGAAAGCAAGCTTGAAGGAATAGGACTATTTAATAATCATGTTCGGGAAATGTTTTCTCAACTGACTGACCTAGATGATGAGTTGGATAGCATGGGCCCTGTTGGAAGGGACATGGACAGCCTCCAGTCCCAAGCAGATGATGCCCATGAATTTCTGGGCAAACTTCAACGTTTAAGATTAGATATCCAAGCTTCTGAAGAGAAATGTAGACAGATGCTGGATGATGAAGGGAGTCCTGATCTCGTAGGGCTGAAACGTGAACTGGAGACCTTAAATAAGCAACGCATCAAATTGACTGAAAGGGGGAAAAGCCGCCTGGAGCAGGTGGACACCACGCTGGCTCGCGTCAAAGACTTTTACAACAAGCTGAAGGAGCTGAACTACATGACCACTGCGGCAGAAGAGGGTGAAGCACTGCAGTGGGTAGTTGGGACTGAGGTGGATGTAATCAACCAGCAGCTGGCAGATTTCAAGGTAAGAGCCTTTCCATCCTAAAGGTCTCTCTTCTTCATACTGTATCCAGTCCCGGTTGTGTCTGTGACTTTTCTTCCTGGAGATTACCAGGATACGTCAGTGACTGGGTGGTGAAATATGGCAGAAGAAAATTGGCTTGTGGCTTGTCATTGAGGTGAATTTGCCTTTCATATCCGTATTTACTTGGGTAGTTTTAGGAACATTGTCCCCTCAGGGTGCATTTCTTTAGAATAGTTGTGTTTGCCTACTTCTAAATATTAAGTTTGATGTTTGACACATTCCTTGTAATGAAAGGAAAATAGTTTAGATGTTTTCGTGAAAGAATAGTTACACCAATGCATGTTTTGAAGGGAGGCAAAGCAGCATCATTTGCAGATGCTGTAATTTGTAATCCTGCTGAGTGGAGGATTGGGCTGGATGGCATCAATCATTCCTTCCGACTCTTGGACTCTGTGATTTGAGTCAGATTCTGGTCCAGATTTTGGAGGCCTTTCTAGCTGCCTATAAGGAGCCTTGGGACACAGGGATGCTAGGGGTTTCCTCGGGTTTTTCTAAGCGTTTGGACCTTTGTGTAGGCAAACCTTTCAGCCTATTTCTTTTTTTTTTAATTCAAGGTTTCTTATTTTTTAATACAAATTATACATATTGTAGGAACAAAGCATTGTCTGGGCCTTTTCTTTTGCATCCTCTCATTTACATAGTCCATTTTACATCATAGTTTTGTTTTCACTTTCAGCCAAATTATTCTCTTCTCTTATTATTTTTTATCTTTATAGTTATTTTTTCTTAATTAACAATATCTTTTTCAATTACCCCTTCAAAATTACACCAAATTTTCATTTCTTATTTTCTCCATTGGTATATTTTGCTATAAACAACATGTATCCTCTAATTCAATTTAAGCATACAGAGTGTTTCAATTTTTTCTACAATTAACAATATATTATAGTTTCTTTATTCTTAATTAGTTACATAACAATACCAATCTTACTATATTCTCTTTGGTGACTTTCCCTTTCTTCCTCTTTTAACCATTTTCTCTTGGGCTCTCAAAATTCCACTTTTAATTCTTTTTCTTCTTCTCCCCTAACTTCTTCTTTTTCTTTTTCCTATTTGTGTGGTCATTGTATCTTTTCTTCAGAATATTTACTTTTATTATTCCAATAACTTTCTCCAGGGTTTTCCCTGTTCTCCTGCTTTCCTTACTATTTTGTGATTTTTTTTGGGGGGGGGGGTCTCCCCCTTTGTCTGTTTTTTCTTTGTGACTGTAAATCCCAGGGGAATCTTCTATCTGCATTTTATTTTCAATTCTTCTTTCTTCCAAATTATCTTCCTGTACCTCATTTGTGCCCTCTTTTACCCCCCTCTTCTCCCATTTCTTGTTCTGTATGTTCCCTTTGATTTTTTAGCTTTTTTTTTACCAATTAACGTTTCACACAGGCCTTTCAGCATCCCAAATAATTCATCATACATTCAAATCTCCATTATACAAGTTTAACTATTTTAATAGATTTTTAAATGTTTGGGTTATATCACATTTAATTGCAAATTTAGGATCTTCCAAGTTCTATTGCTCAATTTTAGAATTAATCCACTCTAGTCCAAGTTGAAGTTTTCTTTCTTTTCCACAGCTATAGATATTTGCAGTCAAACAATCTTACAAAAACAGATCCTCCTTAAGGTTCTCACTGTTTCAAGGTATCTCTTTGTGTGTAGCCAAGGTTCACAGCTGCACTCTCGCTTCTTTGCCTTTTTTCTCTCTGTTAGCTGCTGTAGTACTTTCTGCTCACCACTAGGTGGCTCTTTCCAAACCGCAATACAGTCCAACAGCTGACTGTCAATAGCTGTCAAAAGCACTTCAAGCCTACAAAAAATAAAATAAAATAAGGAGAAAAAGGACTTTCCCCCAGGGCTCTTTCTTTGGTTAGTTAATTTCTTCACTTCCAAACTGCTGAAGACAAAATCCTTTGAGGCTTTGGTGCTTTCACCTCCGCTGCCTCTTTTTTCTTCGATAAAATTCCCTGAGAGCCAGTTAGCCGCTAATTCTGCTCCGAGACCCTTTTAAAGATCAAAATCAGATTTTCTTCTTCTCTGTAAGTTGGTCAATCACTCACCTGATTTTCACACTCTCTTCCGACACCCCTCCTGCACCAACAGCTTGGTCCGGTTGCCCCAACATCAAAGCGGTCATTTAAATATGGCCACTGCCCCCACGGTCAGTTTTGGAGAGCTACTGCCGGTTCCCCTTGGTCACCTGAGGTGCCTCCTCCTCCTTCTTCCCGGTCCCTCCAAGACGGTTCCAATCCGAAGATCCCCTGACAGCGGTTTGCCTGGCTGGCTTTTCGCAGAGCTCCGCTATTTCCCAAAAGGTCTTGTTGCGATGCTCCTGCCTTTTTCCCCCCTCAGCCGATTTCATTCTGAGGAAAGACAAGGTGTTTTTTTAACTGGGCCTCTTTTGATAACAGCAACCTTGGATTCTCCGTGCTCCATACAAGTACGGAAGTCTCCTCAAATGCTGAGCATGATTACATACCCACCCCAAATAAATGCATTTTAAAAAATACACCTTAACTAATGCAACAGCGTCATTTCAGGAAATCTACTCCCCAAAATTTGGTGTGAAAATGATAGAATGTTGAATGAAAACCCAGGACTCTGGGTGGATTTTGAAGTTCCTCCCTGTATCCAAATAACTAAGTGGGAACACTGAGTTCATGAAATTTGGGGCACTGGGAAGAATTTTGAATGTGGAAGTTCTTCATTTGTCATTGGGGAATATTCTGAGCCCTGTCTCAGAACGGCAGAGTCTAAGGAAATGTTGTCTTCCACCGAAATAAAGCAGAACCACATTTGAAAAAATGAAATTTCACTTTCAGGATGCACGTTTTCAAAGAATAAAGTTTGTGGGATTTTGATGGATAACAAGTAAAAGTCAGTGCTCAGGTAAGAAAGAAGACAGAAAGAAGCAGCCCAGTGGGGAAGGAAGCAGTGAGGCAGGAGCTTCCATCGGCCCCTGGGTGGAGGGACTTCAGCGGAAGCTTGTAGGTTGAGACAACAGGAGCAACAAATAAGGGTGGATGATTTTGCACCTGAGAGGGTCTCGTGATTGGACATCCTGAGCAGGACGGAGCATTTTCATGATTTGGGTTGGGAGGAGGAACTCAGTGGGGCAATGGGGGCATGGCTTGTGAAACTTAGGCTGTTGTGCTGGTGTTCAATCCAAATTCCTCTGTTGCTCTTTTAAAGGGAAGCTTGTGTAGATTCGAACAAGCCTGGATGAAGGCACATTGGCTGCTGCTTTCACTGACCCTGTTTTGCAGGAGCTGCAGGGAAAAGTGCATATCGTAGAAGGGGGTGTTAAGAGGTGGGGGGAGGGGGGGAGGCCGTCTTGGAGGCAAGTTGCAGTTTTTTTCAGAGCTCTCAAAATAGTGACATTCCCTCTGCCCTTGGCAATGGAGCAGGTGCTTGGTGGGCGGGCTGAGTAATGCCCAGGCTCCCAGGATCTTCCCCCAGGCCCTCGGCTGCTCCTTTTCTCCAGCCCTGCAGAGGATCCCTGTGCTTATTCCACTTGTGGCCAACCCAGGGCAGGCAACTGGGTTTCTATCCCTTGGAGGAGGGAGGCAAACCCCACTTTTCTCAGGGGATGCGGCTTTGAATGGGCTCCAGCTTTAAACTTCCAGGCGGAGCTTTTCAGAAATGTTCTCCACATGCAGTTTTTGGGACACGTGGCTCCCCTCTCTTCCAGCCAGCGGAGTGCTCTGGTCTGGGGAAAGGGGAGAGGCAGAGCTTGGGTGGAGGAGCAAAGAGAGCGGGGGGGGGGGAGTGTATGGGAAGCAGCAGCTGGAACAACTTGCACTTGGGGAGGAAGAGGGGAAATGGCTTCAAAAGTTGGCTGGAGAAAAGCTCCTGCTTTGTCATCTACGGGCTACTGCAGCTGACATGAGTGCATTGCCTTCTGCTGAGGGTGTGATCAGGGTTTTGCCTTGTGTAGTGTGTGAACTCAGCTGTTGTGGTCAGTAGCCCTTAGTTGATAGCTCAGTCTTATGGTTAGGACAAAATGACAGAAACATACAAAGATATGAAGCTTTTCCTTCAATGTTTCCCTGTTTGGGAAGGATTCGTTGGTCTTAATAACTATTTGGGGGATAATATGACATTTTCATTGTGCTTCTAGACTCAACATGCCAGGGAATAGTAGGGTGTTAGTGTGCTTGGGCTGCACAGGAAGCTCCAGGCTACCATGCGGCATTAGCGATGGAGGCCATGGACACCCATCTCTCCTCTTCCTGTGCTAGCAGCCCCCTTGGGGAGGGAAGCAGCCCCACCTCTTGCACTCGCCCCCCCTACTTGAAGAGTCAGAGCCCCGTTCTCCTCTCTGATGGTGTGGGGCTTCCACACCATCCCCACAGATTGCAACCCCACCAGGGAGGACCAATGCCAGCTAGAAATGCTCAGTGGAGGAAGCGGCAATTGTTTCCTGTTTGAGAGCTTGTCTTTGTTGCAAAAGAAAGAAGGAAGGTCCTGTTTGAAAGCCATTGGCAACTACGCCGGCCCCAGCCCCAGCCCCAGCCCCCTCCTCCTCCTCCTCCTCCTCAGGGCTCTTCAGCTGCCATCTTTTGCCATCTTTGTCTAAAAGTCGAAGAAACAAAGGCCAGGGGCTCGAAGGGGGATGAAAGGGAAGGCAGATTTTCCAGGTGGCTTCATTTAGCCAGAAAGCTGACAAACACCTGCCTGCTCTTGGCAGAACGGGAGCTGGGCAAACAATGGAGTCACTGAGTGGAGGCGGACATGAGGCAGGAGGAAGAAAGGGTTGATTCAGAGCTTCCTCCACTCACCCGCCCATCACCTAGGCAGGCTCTGTGGTGGGCAGGGCAGATTTTATGAATAAATTACAATACGATAGCAGAGTTGGAGGTCTTCTAGTCCAACCCCTTGCCTAGGCAGGAAACCCTATACCGTTTCAGACAAATGGCTATCCAACATCTTCTTAAAGATTACCAGTGTTGGTGCATTCACAACTTCTGGAGGCATTTTCTGTTCCACTGATTAATTGTTCTAACTGTCAGGAAATTTCTCCTCAGTTCTAAGTTGCTTCTCTCCTTGATTAGTTTCCACCCATCGCTTCTTGTTCTACCCTCAGGTCCCTTGGAGAATAGTTTGACTCCCTCTTCTTTGTGGCAACCCCTGAGATATTGTAACACTGCTATCATGTCTCCCGTAGTCCTTCTTTTCCTTAAACTAGACATACCCAGTTCCTGCAACCATTCTTCCTATGTTTTAGTCTCCAGTCCCCTAATCATCTTTGTTGCTCTTCTCTGCATTCTTTCTAGAGTCTCCACATCTTTTCTACATCGTGGCGACCAAAACTGCATGCAGCATTCCAAGTGTGGCCTTACCAAGGCCTTATAAAGTGGTATTAACACTTCACGTGATCTTGATTCTATCCCTCTGTTTATGTAGCCTAGAACTGTGTTGGCTTTTTTGGCAGCTGCTGCACACGGCTGGCTCATATTTAAATGGTTGTCCACTAGGACTCCAAGATCCCTCCCACAGTTACTACTATTGAGCAAGGTACCACTTATACTGTACCTGTGCATTCCGTTTTTGTTGCCTAAATGTAGAACCTTACTCTTTTCACCATTGAATTTCATTTTATTAGATAGTGCCCAATGTTCAAGTTTGTCAAGATCCTTCTGTATCTTAAGCCTATCTTCTGGAGTGTTGGCTATTCCTGCCAGCTTGGTATCATCTGCAAATTTGATGAGTTCCCCATTTATTCCCTCATCCAAATCATTGATGAAGATGTTGAAGAGTACTGGGCCTAAAACAGAGCCTTGGGGTACTCCACTGCATACTTCCCTCCATGTAGATGCAGCTCCATTGAGGACTACACGTTGAGTGCGGTTGGTCAGCCAGTTACGAATCCATCTGGTGGTGATGCTGTCCAACCCACATTCTTCTACTTTATCTAGTAGTAGGTTATGGTCTACCTTATCCAATGCCTTACTGAAGTCCAAGTAAACTATATCGACGGCATTCTTCTGGTCCACTAATTTTGTCACTTTGTCAAAGAATGCAATAAGATTAGTCTGTCATGATCTGTTTTTGGCAAACCTATGTTGGCTTTTGGCTATTATTTTGTTTGCTAATTCGTTGCTTGATTATCCTTTCCAGAATCTTTCCTGGTATTGAGGTCAGGCTGATAGATCTATAGTTTCCTGGATCTACTTTTTTCCTTTTTTGAAGATGGGAACCACATCAGCTATTTTCCAGTCCTCTGGTAGTTCCCCGGTGCTCCAGGATCTCTGAAAGATTATAGTTCAGTGGTTCTGAGATCTCGTCTGCCAGTTCCTTCAGAACCCTGGGGTGTAATCCATCCGGTCCTGGTGATTTGAACTCGTCTAGGGTAGACAGGTGCTCACTTACCATTTTCTTCCCTATTTCAATTTGTGTTCCTAATCTGATTTTTGTGGTGCTGTTTTTGATAGGTTGGACTGTTTTATCCCTTTGTGTAAAGACATGAATGAATTTCTGAATGGTTCCTGCACTCTTCCCATTTCTGTATCAAATAAGGCTGCCTAGGCATTATGCAAAGGCTGTTGAAAGAGTGGACCAAGTGGGACCTTTGCTAATGCTGGCTCATTTACACACAACTTCTCCTTCTGCTTCTCCTTCTCCTTTTCCCTTCCCCCCTCCCATTTTGGTTAAATATCCCCAGTACTGTTTTTTTTTAAAAAAAAAAAAAGGATAAATTTCCACAAGACCCCTAAGAGACAACCCGAGATATCAGCTAGAAATTAAAGCAATGAGGAGTCATGACTGTAACCCACAGAAGCTTCTGCAATAATTTTTAGATGCCACCAGGTTCTGCCATTTTCCCTATCAAAGGTTCCCTTGACAACTCCCTCTGGAAATGAGCAGAAGCCCACATTGTATCTCCCACCGTCCCTTTCCATATGTTTCCCCAGAGGTGGAATTGCACAGTTGTGTTTGCCATCTGCATTCTTGGATCTGCCATACGACTCCTGAGCAACCTATGGAACTCTTCTGTGCCTGGCTTTCAGATAATGGTGTTCCCTATAAGGATCTCCCTGTTTTTTTTTCATTCATCTGCTTTGATTTCATTATTTGTAAAGCTTTTGTAAAGTGTTTGAATACTTAAATGGCCAGGTTTAAATCCTTCCACCTGCCGTTTTAGCCTCCTCTCAGCCTGTTTCAGAATCTTGGAAATAATTGCTAGAACCTAGATATGCTTTGTCCAGCTGGACGTAATCTTGTGAATATGGGCATGGTGGACTTTCTCACATTCCTTTCCCCCATCTTAGCCCTTTCCTATGCTAACTTCCATATTGCTACTATTACCTCTGGGAAAAGTATTCCACTGGTTTCTGGGCTCGGCCCTTCCAGTCTCTAAAAGGAAATCCTGAAGCCTTTTGGCAGTTGCAGCCTTTCTGTCTGCTCCAAGAAAGTGACTCAACAAGTTTGTCTCAAACAGGCCTTTTGAATAACAATTCCTTCTGTTGATGCAGTGCCTTTTGAGAAAGGATTGATTCCACCCCTCCAGTGAGCATGATGCGGTGGAAGTCACCTTCAGGAATGAGGAGTTGACTTTATGCACTGAGGCCGTGAAATGCAGTCCTGCCTTATCTGCTGCGATCCTTGTCTTGGTGGGAGGGCACAGATTGGATTCATTCCAGATGTTGGATCCCTTTCCAGTCCATGCACAGGAGAGTTCTTGGGACCCTCCTGGCTCTCAGCCCCCGGTTCACTCTGTGATCTCTCTTTGGAAGCCTATTAATGTGCTACCCAAAGAGACTAAACTCTTGGGAAATAGAGGAGGAATGGGCTTCTTGGGGAGGCTCTGATTGGCTGCTTCAGCAGTTGGACCCTTCCTGGGTGGTACCCATAATTTTAGGCCATTCCTCTTCATTATTGCCAGGGATCCAGGCCATTTTTTTCCTTTCGCTTTTCCTAAATCCTTGAGAGAAGGGAGTGACAAACTCACTTTTGAAGTGGGGATTTCAGAAAAGATCCCGTGCTTTTTTCTATCTGTTACAATAATAGAATAGCAAAATTGCCTAGTAAATCTCAGACAGGAGAAATATTATTCTCTGGATAATATTTAATGAATGTGGGATTTGCCCCAAGAAATGGTGGGGAGAGCTTTGTAAGAAAGGAAAACAAGCCATGTTTGGCCACGGGGCACCCAGGATAGGCAGGGCCATTGCTTTTGTGAGCAGTTACAGACTTCTCAAAGAGGGGTCTCCTCTTTCTACCATGGAACACAGGCCGGCCGGCCAGATTGCTCTGTTGTTGGTTTCTTTTCTCTTTCCCGGGAAACATTAATTGGGGGTGGAATGTGGGGGTGTTTCATTAGGCAGGATATCCAGCAGGTTTCACTGCAGGACAAAGATTTAAATCTAAGCTCCCCAAAGCTTGTTGATTTGCAACCCTCCCCTCTTCTTCTGAGGTAGCGCTCAGGACAGTTGGAGGAGGGAAGGGCCCCTGCCAGTCTTCTGGCTCCTCTGTTGTTCGGTCATTCCGGAGAGCAGGAGGCTCCAAGAGAAAGCTTCTTCTTTGCATCTTTCGTGATCTGCCTCCTTGCCTGATCAGGGGACCCATCTGAACATATTTTTAACTCTTCCGTAATGTCCCCTGGCTCCTTCCAGTCCAGTGTGGAACAGCTGGGGGTGGCTAACTATTTTGTTTTCCTCGTTGGATGTTTTCCAAGCCCACTTGAAAAGTTGCTGCTTCTGCTGCCAGCTTGGTATTTTGAGTATCAGCATCCCCCAACAAAATGCTTATCATTGCACAGCTGTTTACTCATCCTTCTGGCATGGCATCCAAGAGTTACAGGGTGCAAGAGAGATCTGGAGCCGAAGGCAGCCCTGACCAGTAGCAAGGCTGGGACTGGGAGACGGGCATCCAGCCCAGGTTGGCCAAGGGCTCCTGGGGCTTATTTCAACTCCTGTCCGTTTCTTCACATTGGAGAGCCAGTTGGGTCTAGTAATAAAGACACCAGGCTGGATACCAGGAGACTAAAAGTTCCAGTCACACCGAAGCGTGAAGGCCAGCTGAGTGATTTTGGGCCAGTCACCAGGGGACTCGGAGTTCTAGTTCCATTTTAGGCACAAAAGCCGACTGACTGTGTCCCCGTGCTTGGGATGCTGAATGTGTTAAGGGCCCCTTTTGCTGGCTCTGTTGCTAACTGACCAAGTATATTTCTCCTATATCTGTTTGACTTGGACGTTTTTAATGCTTTTGCTTGTTTGCTGCTGCTGCTGATCTCTCTTTCTTGTGAAATAATACAGAATGTGTATATTTTCGCTTATTCCTCCGTTCTGAATTGCTGGTCAGTTGTTCTTTTAACACTGCATAGTACAGTCCTGGATGTTTCTAAATCCTGCAGAGATCACAATTCTCATCCCACCCCCTCTTTTTTCTCTGATGACGGGAGTGAAAAGACTGACAAACATGTGCACATATATATATATGCATATGTACATCTGGATTAAACTTGATATTTTATATCCAGTGAACCTGAGAAGAGGCAGCATATTATAGTTCCTTAGATGCTGGGCAGAAACGGGGCACTGGTGCACTTGGAAATTAGCTCTCCATCTGCCAAATGGGAAGGAGAGGACAAGGAGGATGTGCTATGCATATAAATTGCTCTTCATAATAATAGGAGACCAAGATGAATTAGACCTTCATGGTGTACTTCACTCCTGAGTTTAGGCTGCAAGGAAACTGGTCTCTCCTCTCGAGATGGGCATTAAGGGAGGGAGGAGCAGTTTGAAATGTGGGCCCCAGGGGGGCTGCCACATTTCACTTTGGAAGGAGCAGTGGGGGGGGGCACCACTGGTCCTCTACCCAGGTCCTCAGAAAGCTTCTGCCAACCTGTTCCCCCCCCCCCCCGTTCTTTCCCAGCAGAAGGGCACAGAGACAACGTTTTCTTAAAAACTTGTAAGAAAATAAACCTGACAAAATTACCTTGGTGTCACACACATACACAGGAGCCCTATTTTGCTCATTTCTCCTTCTTTGGTCCCTTCCTTAATCTGTGTACACAAAGCGCAATGTGTGTCTAACCCACAAAAAGAGAAGCATTGAGGTGGCAGAGTGTTTCTTCATGTCATGTTTCCTCTGAATGTGTGAATGTGTGAAGCCTCTAAATAGATTGCTGTCCTCAGATGTTTGCCAGCTTCAGCAAGAAGCCCTTGTGCGTTGTGTCAGGCAACACCATTCTTCTTCCAGAGGAATACAGGAGGAGGAGAAGCTGACAAGAGCCGAGGGCCAACTGGCAGCACAGAAGCTGCATCAGCAGGACAATGTCGCCCCTGTTTGTCTTGTGACACAACTTGGCCCTTGGGCAGGCTGCCGGGGGGAGGGGGGGGGGCTCCACTGAGGCCACAAGGGAGATGCAGGAGAGCAGGCGGGAGGAGGGCCCTTGCAGGTCGCTGCCTCTTGGCCGACTTTTACGGGGCGCTCAGGGGAAGGCCAGGCAGTGCGGCTGCCCCTGTGACAGCATTCCTGTGTGAGATTTGGCTCCATCTCCCCTCCTGGGTCCAAACAAATGCAAACCTATCCAGAGTTGGACTACCCACCTCTTAGTTAATCAGAATAGAGCTGGAAGGAACCTTGGAGGAACCTTATAGTTCAACCCCCAGCTCAAATATGAGATCCTACCTACACCATTTCAGATAGCTGGCTGTCCAGTCTTTTCTTTAAAACCTCCAAGGATGGAGCACCCAGACCTTCTGGAGGCAACTTCTGTTCCCCTGGTTAATTGTCCTCACTTAGGAAGTTTCTCCTTAATTCCAGGTTGCTTCTCTCCTTGATTAGCCTCCATGACCCTGACTTCTAGGGTGTTGGCTATTCCTGCCAGCTTAGTATCATCTGCAAATTTGATGAATCCTCCTTTTATTCCCTCATCCCTAAATCATTTATGAAGTTATTGAAGAGTACTGGGCCTAAGACGGAACCTTGTGGTACCCCTCTGCTTGCTTCCCTCCATGTAGATGTAAGTAAGGACTGTATTAAGGACATTAAGGACTACTCATTGAGTACAGATTGTCATCCAGTTACAAATTCATCTGATGGTTATCTATCCTACTTTTTCTAGGGTATGAATAGCCTTTAGGAGGCTTGTAGAGTTCTCCTGGGGGCTGCCCCCCAAAAAACGAGCAAAATGTTTTGCTCATTTCTGCCCTCTCCAGCCCCCAGGAAAGCACTATAAGCCTCCTAAAAGCTCTGCACGGCCATTTTTGTGAAGGGGGCGAGGTTTCAGGAGGCCAAAAATGCTGTATTCAGTGTATAAGATGCACCCAGATTGTCACCCTCCTTTTTGAGGGAAAAGGGTGCGTCTTATACTCCGAAAAACATGGTATATTATGTCCACAGCATTTTGCTAGTCTACTAATTTAGTCATTTTGTCAAAGAATGAAATAAGATTGGTTTGGCATGATCTGTTTTTAAGACACCTGTCCTGGCTACCAGTTATAACTATATTTAGTTTCTTAGATGTTCACAGATCTATTTTTTGATGAGTTTTTCCAGTATCTTCCCAGGTATTGATATTAGGCTGATTGGTCTGTAATTTCCTGGGTGTGGTTTTTTTCCCCTCCCCTTTTTGAAGATGGGGACCACATCAGCTCCTTTCCAATCCTCTGGAAACATGAATCCTGTTGTTCCAGGATTTTTGAAAGATATGGTACAATGGTTCTGAGATAACATCTGCCGGCTCCTTCAGAACTCTGGGATGTAATCCATCAGGTCCCGGTGATTTGTATTCATCAAGATCAGACAGGAGTTCTCTTACCATTTTTTTGCTTATTTTAATTTTTATTTCTACTCTGTCAACTAGACAAGATCTGTTATGTTTTTGGTACATTGGGCTACACTTTCTTTTTGCATAAAGACTGGTCTCTATTGCCTGTTACTTCCTTGCCATCTTCTCTCTTTAGTGGACTGACCTATTCCTTGACTTTTTTCTTGTTATTTATATGTTGAAAGAAATTTTATTATCTTTAACTTTTGTTGCAGGTCTTTGTTCATTCTGAGCCTTTGCTTTCCTGACTTCATCTTTGCAGATTCAGGCTATCTGCTGATATTATTCTGCCTTAGTTATGTGTCCCTATTTCCTTTTTTTGTACTTATTCTTTTTGTCTTTCAGTTCATCATAGAGATCTTTGTGCAACCATGCTGGTTTCTTCTTGGATTTCTTTTTTTTTCTTTTTCAGTGGTATTGTGTTAGACTGGGCTTCTATGAAATTTTTCAGTGTTTCCCACACTTCTTGAGTTGTTTTCTCCTTTAGGATTTTTATCTATGAAATTTTGCTTAGGCTCTCCCTGATTTTGTTAAAATCATCTCTTTTAAAGTCTAAGACTCTGGTAAGGATTATGTTCTATTGCTTGTGTTGCATTATATTTTGAATTCCAGTATGACGTCGTCATTCTCGCTCAAGGTTCTGTCAACTTCAACTCCCTCTATCACTTCTTCTCTGTTAGTAAGAATTAGGTCCAGTATAGCTTTTCCTCTAGTTCCCTTTTGGATGACAAAGTTGTCAGTAAAGTTGATTAGGAATCTGTTCGATCTCCCACTTGATATTGGGGTAGTTAAAGTCTCCCATTACTACTGTGGTATGGTTCCTACATACATTTGTTACTTGATTCACCGTGATAAACCAAGATCAACAAATCAGGCATCAGGCTGCAAGTCAAGCCTCCTTCTTTTTCTCTTCTTCCTCTTCTGGAAAGCACCAGGTTGGGCCAGCAGTTAGCAAAGAGGTGAGAAGGAAGTGCCTCTGGGCCTCTCCTCCGCTGCTAAGCATCTGGAAGGAGGACAAAGAGGAGTTGAGGACCTACCTATGTCTTCAACTGTTCAAAAGACAAGATCTGTTCCCAGGTTGACTGCAGCTGCTGCTTGTACCGAGTGTTCCATGCATAGAAAATGGGCAGCTCTGGCACCTTCCTCAGCCTGCAGCTCTTCAAATGTGCAGGCATTGCAGCTCAGTATTCCCTGCCACTGTGGCACCACAAGACATGCTTGTTTTAGTATGATTTATTTTTTAAAAATAAGGGAAGTTAAAAACTAATATAAAGTTAAGAAAAAGAAACAAAGAGAAAATTAAAAGTACAAGAAAGAACAAAAAAATAAAAGAAAAAAGATATGAAGAAGGAACTTCTGATCTTTTTAACAGTAATTATAAGTGCAATTATAAATGTATCTCTTTATCTTTTATTACAACACAACTCTCTTCTTTCTATAATCTGTCTGGTCTGGTTATCACAATCATAAATCATATGTTCATTTTTTCTGCTTTATGGAAAACTCATACAGGGTTTCCAATCAGCAATAAACATAGATACTGTCTTTTTTCTGAAAAAATAAGTCAATTCAGCCATCCCAAGAAGTTTCAGCATCTTCATCCTTTGTTCCTCCATTGTGGGTAATGCCGAATCTTTCCACCTTTGCACATACAATAATCTTGCTACAGTTATCAGGTCCAAAACAAATTTCCATAACCTTTTTCCAATTGTTTGCCCATCAATCCCTGAAGAAAAATCTCTAGTCTCAATTGCATATCAATCTTTAAAATCTTTTCTATCAATGTGTGCATTTGAATTCAACATTTTCTAGCTTTTTTACACTTAAACATGATAAAACGTTGCAAGATGGAATCTGGGTACAGGATGAGAGATTTACTCCTTTGAGATTTTGGACTCATGTTGGAGCCCATCTTCAAGTTTCAAGTTTATTTGATTTATAGACCGCCCCCTCTCCCCGAAGGGACTCGGGGCGGTGTACAGGAACCATATTAAAAAACCATATACATCTTCAGGGAACTTAGAAACCTTTACCCATCTGAATGCTCAGAAGACTCAAATCTCTGGTCCCAGAGACACACCCAGGTTTGATTTTGCAGCATTATCCTGGGACACATACATTTGCCTTCACTCATGATAAAATGTCTCTACTTGTTCATGCTTCCCACATAAATTTGAAGTGCCTTTATATATTCTAGACGATTTGTCTGATGATATACTGTATATCAACAGAACATATAAAAATTCTCCTTATGACATAAGATAAATTTCAAACCTTTCAACTGTATAATTCGCATTGTTCTATTCAATTTCAAATCGGGTAACTCAGTCCTTTCCTTTCCTTTGCATCTTGTAAGACCTTATATTTAAATTGTGGTTTATTTCCCTGCCACAAAAATTTAGATATATCCTTCTGCCTCTGTATAAAATGGTGCATCAGTTATTAAAACAGGTATTGTCTGAAACAAAAGCAATTTTTCCTCTTGTATCCTTAATTCTTTCATATCAAATGGCAGCCTGAAGTTACTGTCACCATCATGGTCCAGCTCATATTACCTTTATCTCTTGTATCAAAACAGTTACCCATTGTCTGTACTCTTTAATTAAACAAAAACATTGCCATCAAAGTTCCAATTCTTTTATCTATTTTAATTGCAATTCGTTCAAAAGCAATTTAGTAATCTTTCAAATTAACTATCCCCCTTATTCATTTTAAACTTTCTTACATCCGCTCCTTGTTAAACTTTTGTGAAAATTTTTAACATTTTAAAAACCTTTTCTTACTTTGTAATCCAGAAAGAATGTTGAATCACCAAGTGGAATTTCCCTAACCTGCCTCTCAGAAAATGTCTCTTTAGCTGTAAGCTTTTTACATCCAACCGTGTTTAAGAAATTCGGCTTATGGTATCGCATATATGCTGCATTATGGCTGTGACCTTGGTTTAAACCCCTTGACTCCTAGCCACTCAACTCGCAAGCCAGTCTCTCACAAGGAGCAATTGTCTGGAATGCAAGTGGGTGATCTCACAGTCTCTCCTTTATCCAGAGGGACTGCACCTGAATTCACTGTCTGGTCACTGATCTCTGCCACAAATGCCATCCCCGTGTCTTTGGGGATATGTAGTTCACCATGAATCTTCACCAGAAGCCCAACCACCTGAAGACATGAGATGGGGATGGCTGGCGTAACTTGAGGAGGTGAGGAAAACATTCTTGATGCCTATCTATGGGTTTGTGGTAGCAAGGATTAGAGTCCTTTAAAGACTTGACTCCTGGTTACTTCATGTCAAATCCTTGTAGAATATATTGTAGAAGGAATTTTCCTCTTGTTTTCCTGACTGCCCATTCTAGTCCCAGACTTGGGATTTCCTTGTTGACTAACCCTATTCATGAACAGATGCCACTTGAGGCTTTCACGTCTATATGATCACAAATGTTGCTCTGTTAACCCTACCAATTTCTAAAGTAGACTAGTATTCCCAAATTGCAGGCAGAACCTAAACAAAAAGTAAGAGGGACAGGCAAGCTGAGATTGAAGCCAAGTGTGCTGTCTTGATCAGCCCCTAGAGCCTGTTGCAGGTACAGTTTGTTTGGGAACTAGCTTAAAAGGATGCTTTGCCCAAGTTCCTTGGTTGCCAGCCCTCCTGTTGCAGAAATCCTTCAGCAGTTCAGCTGGCCCGAGGGCAGGGCGTGTCCCAAGGCAGCTGCAAGCAGTGGGTTCCTCTGGCAAGGCAGGCGGAACATCTGTTTACTCACCAGCTCCCTGGAGCTGCCACTCTGTCTGCCTGGCCTTCGTCACATTCTAAGTTGCAAACTGTTCACTGATTTGTGGTCTTTTGGGAAGAAGGAAACAAGAGCTGATGGACTGAAGGCAGAAGTAAAGATGGTTTATCTTCATTTAACTTTTTATTGCATTTCCTCTGAGTGTTTTTTTCTGAAAGTGCAAGATATAGGTTGTCCTCAACTTACGACCACAATTGAGCCCAAAATTTCTCTTGCTAACCAAGATAGTTAAGTGAATTTTGCCCCATGTTGCCCCCACTCTGCTACCGTCATAAATATGAGTCAGTTGCCAAGTGTCTGCATTTTGATCACATGACCACGGGGATGCTGCAATGGACGTAAATGTGAGAAACGGTGATAAGTAACTTCACTGGCTTTGTAACTTTGAACGGTCCCTGAACAAACGTTGTAAGTCGAGGACTACATGCAGCTTGTGTGCAAAGGGGAACTTTCCCCAAGAGGAGACTGCCTTCAGGGCTCTGTATTCCCAGGAGCAGCCCTGACTCACTCACAGCCCCTTTGTCTCAACCCCGGCAAGGGAGACCCAGCCCACCGGCCATGGAGAGGGGTCTAATAGGGCTTCCCAAAACATCCCCTCACCTGCCAATTGCCTTCAGCTGTGGATCATGGCAAAGGCCGCAGGTGTCCTTAGTCCACGTTTGGCTGCTTCTAGGGAAAGGCTGCAGCAGACTGGCCACAGCTTTGTGGGGAGCGGGGTGTCCACCCCCTGCCCAAGAGGGAAGCAACTTCTGGTCAAAGACTAAGGCCCCAACTAGAAGGAGATCTCAGGCCAGCTGTGAGCCAAGCAATGACCGGGAATTGCCTGGCCCATCCACCGAATTGGGTGGGATTTTCCCAGTTGCCTCTGTCTGAGGATCCTGAAGGTGAAGCATTAGCCATGTGTTGAGGCTGCTAACAGACCCAAGAAATGTGGTTTTCCCCTAGAAGCGTGGTGGGGGTAGGGGGGGGAGAAGCGTTTTTGGATCTAGACTGGAAGATGCTGAATGGAAGGAGGAAAATAAAATAAATCCTTGTTTTCTGAAAACTGGCAGAGGGCGAGAAAAAGAGGGTTTAGAGTAAATGGTACAGATTCTTCCTCTTCTATTGAAGCAGCAGGTGTCTGAAGGTGCAGCATGAAGTATTTTATTAGCATAATTGCAGCTCAATAGCAGGCTCATTTCAATGCCAGAGATTGCTACCAGAAGCGGGACAGCAGAAGGGGCTTCATGGAAATGCCTGATCCTGGGCCTGTCACCCCTTCATTACCATCAGGCCCTTAGCAAAAAGGCAGAACGCAATAGGTCCCAGCATCTGGACGGGCAGGGATGCCTTGCTGCAGATTCAGGATTTGTTGAGAGCCCCTTCACCTGACTCCTGGGCAAAGGGAGCAGATGCGCTCTGCGCCTTCCTTCTCTCCTGGTTGGCTCCCTGCTTGTTCTCGTGGAAGAGGAAGCCGAACTAAAGAGGGCCTCAGGCAGATTCCCTTCTGATCCCCCTCCCAATTCTACGTCTTATTCCAGGGGCTCTTCAGCAATGGGACATTCTCATCAGAAGGGGGGTCAAGGTGTACCTGTGCCAGGCCTGTGCAAATCTGGAGCTTTTGCTGAACCTGAGCTTTGTAGCAGGAATTCCTGGAGGGGTCTCAGTCTTGAGACATGGGGATGAATGAGACCCTGGGAATGGGAATGCCTCTCGGGAGACCTCCTTCAACAGAGTTGCCTTTTACACACACACACACACACACACACACACACACACACACACGAGAGAGAGAGAGAGAGAGAGAGAGAGAGAGAGAGAGAGAGAGAGAGAGAGAGAGAGAGAAGCTAGAGAATGGCTTCCATGCAGGCTGTTTACCTACAGTCTTTATCTCTGAAGCAGGGAAACAATCCCATATTTATAGGATGGATGTTAGAGACTATTTCCAGAAAGAAGGCTTGGGGCTAAAGTGAAGCAACCTTTTCCTTACCTTTACTCCGCTATTCCTGCCCTCAGTCAATCTTGTTCCCTCCTTTTTTCCCTTTTGTCAGGGCATCAGCCCCTCCCCATCTCCGTCCTTCTTCTTTTGGCTGGAGGGAGACTGGTTGCCGATCAGGGATTAGTTGGTTTTTTAAAAAGAGTGCCTGATTTTAGTGGCATTCAGTTACTAAACCCATTAATTTTTTCTCTTCCCCACGTCGGTTTTGGGAGCAAGGCTCCAAATCTACATACTGGGTATGTTTAGCTTAAGAGAAAGAAGGACTAGGGGAGACATGATAGCAGTGTTCCGATATCTCAGGGGCTCCAACAAAGAAGAGGGAGTCAAACTATTCTCCAAGGCCCCTGAGGGTGGAACAAGAAGCAATGGGTGGAAACTAATCAAGGAGAGAAGCAGCTTAGAACTGAGGAGAAACTTCCTGACAGTTAGAACAATGAATCAGTGGAACAGAAGTTGCCTCCGGAAGTTGTGAATGCCCCAACACTGGAAGTCTTTAAGAAGATGTTGGATAGCCATCTGTCTGGAACGGTATAGGGTTTCCTGCCTAGGCAGGGGGTTGGACTAGAAGACCTCCAAGGTCCCTTCCAACCCTGCTATTGTATTGTATTGTATATTGCATTGCTCCATCTGCGTCTTACCTATGCCCATGGCAGTGTTTTTCAACCTTAGCAACTTGTGTGGTGCAACTCTGCGCGCTTCCCACGTATGTTGGGGAATTTTAAGTTGGCAAAGGGGGGACCCAGGGCATTGCATATGGCCTGTGTTTATATGTAGTGATTATTTGGGGTGGGGTCATCTTAATTTCAGAGCCATCTTTCTTTTGATACATGTGTTGATGTCTGGAGTTCTACCATTTTAAACATCAAGTCTTGGGGAAAGTGGCTGGCGCTACTTACTTCCAGCTGCCAAACTGCATTAAGAGGAACCTAAAAATACCACCCGGATTCCTCCTCTTGATGCAGCATGTGAGCTGTTGCCTAGAGGAGCTGTCTGTTGCATAGCTATTTAGTTGGGGGGGGGGGGGCTGTGGGGTTGCAGCAAGGTATAGCAACAGTGGAACAGTCGAGGCATTTGGCAAGAAGGCCCACTCAGCCAAACATGAACTGGGCCTTAGTCTTTTCCACACCTAATAAAGAGATTGGGCCTCTGACTTGGGTCAAAACCTGAGAGCAACACGTGCAGCCCCCACCTTCCCATATGGATTCTCCCGTTCTCCTCTTTTGAGAAGCACCAAGTGCAGGTGGCAATTATGGCTTCAGGTGGTTTAATCAGTAAATCGGTCAGGTCAAACCTCTTTGGATGTTTGAGAAACAAATGTTATTGAATGGAGCTCTTGGAGTTAAAAAAACCCTCTGGCTTCCATGGGGACCTTATTTTGATTCTGGGTTTGCTTCTCTGCAGCAGGGGGGGGGGAGAGGAAAATGGGAGGAAGGCCTTTTCATCTAATAACATGCTTTCTTTTTTAAAGGAATTTTACGTCAACAACTCAAACAATATTGAAGTTTTAGCACTAAATAATATGCAGTTGACTGCCTGCCTCTTCAGGATTGGTGTGAATATTTTAATCAATTAGGGGCCTACTTAATTTCAAGTTGTACAATTTGTGCAAGAACTCACCAGAGTACAGTCTCTACACCTTATAGTGTATGTGATTTAGTGACTAGTGGTTTAGTCCTGGAATGACACTGTACTTCTGAGTATATAGAAAGCATTTTCCCAACACAAAGAAGCCACTTTTGCACTTGAACAACCGTTTATCAGCATTTCAGGCCCCATTTTGAGAAATACGTTTTGAAAAGGCTCCTTTCGGCACTGAATGAGAACAGAAGGCCTCCTTTGCAGGTGCACTTGGTTCATGTTGAATTATCCCTGGGGTTCTTTGCTTAGCCTAGATCATTATATTATGATAATAGCCTAGAGATTATCGATAAACTGTGAATGGAACAAGAGGGCCACTGACTTGTTCCCTTTTTCACGCATACCCTTTTTTTCTTAATTTGTCGCTAGGAGATACAGAGTTTGGCATGTTGATTTGCAAGTAAATATAGTTCAGCATCCCATCTGGCTGCTTAACAGCTCTCTCCGCATATCACAGACCGAAATACAGAACAAACCAAGGCTGACATGCTTGCCAGGGAGGATTCAGAAGGCTCCCAGCCACAGTTGGGAAAAGCCTGGTCCTCACTAGGGTCTTGGCGTGTCCTTGAAATGGTCCCAAAGGATTGATCTCTGTTTCTTTGCAAGGATGCTCATAACATCCTTCCATTCAGTTGGGGGAAAAGCCACAGGAGCTGAGACTGCAAAGCCAGGAGTGGTTCATCACGATCTGTGTCTTTTTCATCAGATTCACTTGGCCAGAGAATGTGCTTTTTGCTAAAAAGAACCCCAGAAAGTCATATTCTGTCTCTGATGCAGGAAGAGAACTTTCTGCTTTGCTGTTTCCACCATCTTCAACTGAAGATGTGCTTCTGCTCTGGACTGTCCAAAGTGAGGCTTTGCAAAATCATGGTGGAAATGAGAGTGGAAGGGATAAATCCCAGATTCCCTCCCATTTCACCTGCCATCTCCACCATCTGGATAGAAACTAGATCTCATCCTGCCTCCCAGATAAAAGCATATTTAAATAAAATCCCATGCCCTCCCATCCCCTTTGTCAGGAGACTTTCTTCATCAAGGAAACCTGATCCTGGGTTCAAATAAGCTGTACGGAGCTTATCGTACTTTGGGGCATTTTGTTGGTTTGCGTTGTGCTTCTTTTTCACTATTCTCTCTTCTGGCACCCTAGGGAACATCATGCATTGGCATTCATAACCACTTGGCAGGTTTCCCATGAAAGCCAATCACTTCAGCTCTTTCCTTACCCATTTTCTGTGGCTGCCTGGTTGAAGGTGGGAGAAGAATCTATGGAGGCATAAGACACTCTCTGGGAGTTGAGAAGAAAGCCAAGTTGTTTGGGCTTCTTCTTCAGCTTCTTTCCTCTGCCTGCTAGACTAGGCTGAAATAGCAAGAAAAGGTATCAAATGCAACTCCTCCCATGTTGAAGACCCCAATTCTATACAACAAGTTCAAATCTTGCAGGAGGAAATGGCAGGATGGAGTCCTTTTCTTTTGAAGGATACTTTGAGTAATGATATTGAAAGCTGCAAAGACTTTGAGAAGAACTTCCAGGGCTACTCTTCTCTCCATCTAGTTTTTGGCATAGGTCATTCATCAAGATAGCCAGATCATTGGCAATCCTGGCTGGAGGCCTAGTTGAAATGGGACCATGAGTTCATTTTCATTCTGGTTGGAAATCTACTGTAGGTAGAAGAACTGTTCTCCTGGCAGACTTAGGGGAATGTAATTGCTCTGAACCCTGTCAGTTCATTTTTAATTGGTTTAATACTAAGATATAAAACTTTGCAGACATTTTGGGAGTTCTCCTATTGATGTGCATCAGAATGTACGCTGTTAAGTAGGGGAAGTCAAACGATGTAGAGTTATTTTTTACCTCCTCTGGGAAGAAGCAGGTGGCTCTGGTGAAGGCTTGAAGGTTGTTTGTAATTATTCTGGAACATGGTCATTTTTTACTTGGAATTATTGAAATATGAACTCTGTTTCAAAAGGACAGTTGTATGAATCCTTTCTCCCCACCCCCCCACGTTAGGTATTTTAATAAGGGTTCTATGGCTTTAAACTAACTCTGTCCAGACAGTTAAGGATAATTTATGGAATTGGCATAGCCCACCAAGGAATTGTGGCACATTCCCTGTGGGTTGCTGCCCGGTTGGAGGGGATAGGAGTCGGAGGTACCGTTTTGCGGTGGTTTGGCTCCTACCTCTCCGACCGGAGGCAATGTGTGTTGACAGGGGGACAGAGGTCGACCCCGAGGCCACTCACTTGTGGAGTGCCACAGGGGTCGGTCCTCTCGCCTCTCCTGTTCAACACATATGTGAAGCCGCTGGGTGAGATCATCCGTGGTTTTGGGGTTGAGTATCACCTCTACACTGATGATACTCAGCTGTATATTTCAACTCCAAACCACCCCAACGAGGCTGTCGAAGTGATGTCCCGGTGTTTGGAAGCCGTCGGGGTCTGGATGGGGGACAACAGACTTAAACTCAACCCCTCCAAGACTGAGTGGCTGTGGCTACCGGCACCTCGGTTCAGCCAGCTGATCCCATCGCTGGCCATAGGGGGCGAACAATTGCCCCCTGTGGAACGGGCGCGCAATTTGGGCGTCCTCCTTGATGCCCGGCTGTCAATGGATGACCATGTGGCAGCCGTGGCAAGGGGGGTGTTCCACCAGGTTCGCCTGGTGCGCCAATTGCGCCCCCTACTGGACCGGGATGCCCTACACACGGTCACTCATGCGCTGGTGACGTCCCGCCTGGATTACTGCAACGCTCTCTTCATGGGGCTGCCCTTGGGACGCGCCCGGAGACTGCAGTTAGTTCAGAACGCAGCCGCGCGGGCTGTGATGGGGAGTACGAGGTACTCCCACGTAACACCTCTCCTGCGCGAGCTGCACTGGCTGCCTGTGGTTTTCCGGGTGCGTTTCAAGGTGCTGATTACCATCTTTAAAGCGCTCCATGGCACGGGACCTAGTTACTTGCGGGATCGCATCCTCCCACATACATCCCTGCGGCCAATACGCTCACACAGGGAGGGACTTCTCCTGGTGCCGTCCACTAGGCAATGCCAGCGGGCGACACCGAGGAGTAGGGCCTTCTCTGTGATGGGCCCAACCCTCTGGAATGACCTCCCCCCCGACATTAGAACCACTTCTGACCTCCGCTCCTTCCGGCAAAAACTGAAGACCCACCTGTTCCGATTAGCAGGCCTGGCATAATTCAACTGTCCCTCCTGGCAAATGTATTATATCTGGTTATTTTAGGGGCTTTTTAATTTACTGTATTTGTTTTTAGGGGTTTGAATTTATTTTATATCTGCTTTGTACAGTTCTTTTAACTACATTTTAACCTCCTCCATGTCAATTGTCAACTGTACATATTTAATTTAATTTTATTGTATCCTGTTATATTTTGTATGAACTGTACACCGCCCCGAGTCCCTTGCGGGAGAGGGGGCGGTCTAGAAGCATTAAATATTATTATTATTATTTCTGCTGAACATCTCCAGATGTTCAAGGCAATCGACACCTCTCCCTTCATCTTACACACACACACACACCCGCAAGAGAATGACAAACCCAGAGTGAGTTTCTGTGGCTGATTTTAAACCAGGCTGTCAGGCCCAAAACCAGAAGTGACCACATGGCCACATGTCGAGGGACCCACCTCCTTTGTTATGGTCTTAAGCCAGCATCTCATGCTCTATATCACCTGAGATTGTCAGAGTAATAGCATGACTTTGTGTGCACATATTCCCTACGAATTGTAGAATAGAGCTGCTGACAGTTGGCATGGGCAGAGCATCTTCCCCAGTTAGAACTTCAGGACCATCCAGGAATCAGGACATGCTAGGATTCCGTATTTCAGGGAAGGGAGATCTTCTCAGTTTCTCAAGGATACTTTCCACCAAGAGTTACTTTTCTTAAGACAGATGAGGGCTTGAGTAGAAATTTGTTTAACCCCCTAATTAACAGGCTCCATAGGATTTACCCCTACATCTTCTCTGGATTAGTTCCTAGGATAATGGCCAACCTCTCCAGCCTGGCTTAGAGTTAAGGTGGCTCTCTCTCAAACAGCATATCTCACAGGGTGGTCGTTGTAGGGAAAATCTGGACAATTCTTATTTCCAGATTCCTTCTGGAGGAAAAGGGGGGATATAAATCTAGCCAGTAATTGCAGTGTAACAACAAAGTGAAATTGTTCTTCCCAGAAGCTGTGTAAGTTGTACTTTTGGCCAGTGCCACGGGACTAAGGAGATGAGAATTGCTCCCTTGGACTAGGAGAACTGCTCTCTTTGCCTCCTTTATGAATTGGGATTTGCTGTCAGATATCCTGACATAGACTTTTGATTGTGTCCCATCAGGTTGCAAGCAGGAGTTGTTTCACTGGCTCTTGTAGCTATCTCTGCGCAGGCTTCCTGTTGTCATAGGGAGTGGGGAGGCCAGGGGCTTTGGGGCCCCTTGTCCTGCTACCGCTACAACTCATGGAAAACGCACCAAGCCTTGCTCTTCAGCCAGCTGGTGAGAGCTCAGTCCTGCAATGAAAGTGTCTTGGAATGAAACTTTCCTACCATACCTTAAAGGGTGTGGTATTAAAAAATATCCCAAACTCCTAGCTGCCAGACTTAAAATATTAGGCATCCCTTCAAGGGAAGGGGGTGGAATGGGAAACCTTTGACCGTCTTTTTGGATAGCAGCATATTGTGTCACTTAGAGGCGCTTGGAATTTTTCCAAAGCCAGTGAAGAAAAATGACTTTGAATACTGGCCAAATCCAAGCAAATGTTTCAGATTTTGGGAGGTGAAGGTACCTGACAAACCAATTGGTCCCAATCCTGTTAAATTCATATTGTTTTGGTTTCAGAGCAAACTGAAAAATTGAGGGGGGTTTTTTCCCTGAAGGAAAGAATGTGCTGGCACTCCTTTTGCTGGCATGTGACCTGGTGAAGAAATAGCAAAAGAATTCATGGCTGCAAACAACATATTGGTCTTTATTTGTGGGGGGAGGGGCACACATGGAATTCCTCAAATGTTTTCCTATAGGAAAACAGAGGGATGTTCAAACAGGTCCATGCAATTTGAACAGCCTGCATGGTGGCTGCTTCTGAAACCTTTGGGAGAGACTCTCACTGCAGCTGCACCCAACTTGCACAACTGCCGGTTGCTGGCCTGGGAGTCAAGCTTTGGGGGGGGGGGAGGTTGGAAAGTGTGCGCGAGGCAAAGGCAGGAGGGCTAGAGAGTGGGTGAAGATGGGAGCACCAGCTGTCCCCGGGAAAACCTTGGCCCTGCAGATGGCGGGCTTGGAGGTGCTAGGGTCTTTTACACCCAGGCTGCTCCCACCGGATAGTCTGGATGACCTCCAGTTGGCCAAATGACCCTTCATTCTGAATTGTCTCATTCTCCTGTTGCCAAGCTGCCTGCCTTGTAACAGAAATTGTCCCCTTGATACCACTGGAGTAACTCTGGCTGCAGTGCTCTCTGGGTTACATGGAGCCCCCTGTGATGTGGCAAGCTTGGGTCGCATGGAGGAGGGATCTGCAGGGGGGGTGGGGGCACTGCTATATGCTGGCTGCATTCAGACCTCAGCAGAATCTGCCACGGGGGCAGCAGCAGCTCATTGGGAACAAGACTGGGATGCTGGGAGAGGAGAGGAGCTGCTTCAGCTTTCCTGGAGAGGAATCTCTCACGCTCTGCCAAGTCTCCTCCTCCTGAAAGGCAGTTGGCAGATTATGCACCGGGTCACTGTTGACTCTTAGACGGATGGTTTTTCTCCAAGAGGGTCCCAACCTGGTTCTTCCTATGGGACACCCCCTGCCACTATAATTGAGTCCAGCTACCTTGTTGCCGGTTGTTCTCTTTCCTTCCATTTCCCCAGCACTGGCGCCTTCTCCAGAGTGCTGGGAGGATTTGAGACTGGGCATTGGTGCCTTGAGTGAGAAACCTGGGCTGATATTGCTTGATGAGCCCCTGGTTTTTTGCTTGGCTGTCCTCAGCATTATCGGGCATCTTCTCCAGCACATTGTTCAAAAGCCCCAGTGCTCTTTCTGTGCTCTTTCTTGGGGCTGGAAAGGCAGCTTATTAGCTGCTGATCTTCATCATTCGCAGGTGACCATTGACTGGGGAAGCTGGCAAGGCACAGATAAGTGTTCGTGCATGCAAGCAGTGCTTCTCATTGCTTTAGCCGTCAGTGGATGGGCTCTGGAAAGTGAGGCTCCAGGCAAGTGTCTGTGTCTGGCAGCTGTGGTACTACCAGCTTTGGGCACTGCATTTCATGCCGGCACATCCCAAATGTGGACTCTGCAGCATTTCCTCTCCACGGCCCTCCCCAAATTCACCTGTTTGTGGTCCTCTTTCACACCACTTTTCTTTCATCACTTTCTGCCTCCTGCTTTTCTAAACAAGACAGAGGGAAAGCTTGGGGCAGTTTCAATCTGACTGGGGGGGGGGGGCTATTGTGGTAGCCCAGATCCAGATCCAGATCCAGAGAAAGGCCCTTTGTGGGCTAAGGACTGAACTCTCCTTGTTGCCAGCCTGGCTGCCAAGTGGTTCTTCTGAGCCTCCTGCCAGAGGCGCCTTGCAAGGGAAGCCCTGAGCAAGAGGCACTCCAGACCCCCATGGAAACTTTTCCCTGGGTGGAACGCCTGCACAAGCACAAAAGCCCAGCACAGTTTTAAAAATAGGAGGTGGGGTGTGTGTGTGTGTGTGTGTGTGTAAAATGAGTCTTTGAGCTTCAGAAAACACAAAGGTAGATGTTTGTTTCTGTGTTCATTCATCAGGTGTATCGATGACTGGCCCCTCGGGGAGAAAGGCCATCCTTGGTGTGGAAACCTGCACTCTGCACAGGCTCTAAATCGCGGCTTTCCTTTTCTATTGGGCGGTTATAACGTCCATTTCAGCTGCCCCAGCTAAAGTCGAGCGTCGGGCGATTTCGGTGGATGCCCAAAGGGATGGCGGCCCCCTCCCGTCCCCCGCTCGGCTAAAGGCCGGAGAGCAGCGGGGAGTCGGCCCTGGGGACGGGCGGTGGGCGCGGCGGGGCTCGGTCTGGTTCCGGGGTTCCGCCGGCCGCTCCGGCCGCCCCTCGGCGCGTCTGCCGCCTTCCTCCCCTCGCCCACCGGCCTCCGCCTCCTCGCCCTTCCCGTCGGGGTTGGCGGCAGCGGGCGCCGCCTCGGCCGAGCTCCGCTGCTCTCGCCTCGCCGGCCTGGCATCCGCCCGCGAACTGAGCTTGCGAGGGCGGACCGACCGCTGCTCGGAGTCGCCCGGCAAGCCCGCCCCTGCGAGGGCGAGGAGGAGGAGGAGGCGGCGGCGGAGGCGGAGCGGTTGCCAGCCAGCCAGCCAGCCGCCGCCGCCGCCCCCTCCGCATCCATCCATCCGAACCGGCCTTGCCGCGCAGCCTTTTGTTCCCCCGGCCAGAAGTTTGGGCGCAGGGCGGGCCGCGACAGCTGCAGCCCCGCGGGGAAGGGCAGGCGGGCAGGGCGGGAGCCGCTTGACATGCCGCCCCCGGCCGAGCTCGGCACGGACCGCTGCCCGGGCACTGCGAGGCCGGCCCCGCCGCCAGCGCGCCGCACAAAAGGCTCCAACTAACTTCCTGGCGGGCGGAGAGCGGCGCGGCTTCCTTGCGCGGCCGGCCATGGCGGGGCTCGCGCGCATCCCGCCCGGCCCCCGGGCCCCGCGCCAGCCTCCCGCGCCCTCCCCTCGGCCTCTGCCAGCCCGTAGCGCCGGAGCCGGAGCCGGAGCCTGCCCGTGAAGAGGCGCGACCCTCCGGCGGCTGCGCAGCCGAGAAGCGCCCACCGCCCGCCCGTTTGCTCCGGCATGAAGAACTTGCCGCGACTGGACCGCCAGGCAGCTCCACCCCCGTCCAGCCCAGCGAGCCGAGCCGCGGCGGCGGGCCAGGCGCAGCACCGGCCGCTGCTTTGCCGTCGCCCGTGCGGAGCGGAGCCCTGCGGGCCGGGGCAGCGAAGCGCGGGAGAGGCCGGCCTTTGTTCCGCCAGGAGGCAGCGCTCGGCGGGCGCCGTCGGGGACGCGTCGGGCCCTCCTTGCCGGCGGGCGCTAACGGCCGGGGCCTCCGCGGGGGGCGGCGCTGGGGAGGAGGCCCGCCTGCCCAGGACCGTTGGCCCGCTCCGACCCCGCCTTGGCCAAGGCCCAGCTCGCCTCTCTCGCCCGGCTCGGAACCGCCGGCATCCCTGCAGAAGCGGCGGAATGCGTCTCCCTCGGCCTCGCTTCGGCGTTTCCCCGGGGAAGGGCCGCCTCTTTCGAACGCGGAATATGAATCGTGGCCTTCCCGTTCTCCGGGGATCTTAAGGACTCCAACTCTCCAAGGCCGCCCGTGGACTTCTCAAAGCAGAGCGGACGGCGGGGGTTGCAGCGTTCCTTTGTGCCGCTTCTGCTCCCGTCTCTGCTGAGATTTTGCCCTTTTAAAGTATGGGCAAGCCATTAAGCAGACCTGACTGTTTAAGGCAGAGCCCTGCGTGTTTGGGGAAAGGAGAGGAGGAAGACGGCTACATAGAGGACTGCTACGTTCCCCAGAGGTCCATCTACGACACCATGAGAATAAACGAGCAGATCGACCAGGGCTCCAAGCTGACTCAGCCTTCCAAGAGCAGCCTAGAGAAAGGAGACAGCAGCACCATTTCTAGCAACGGGACTTTAGGGGCTCCAGGTGCTCTGGAATCAAAAGTACCAGAGAGCAAAAAGTTAGACGAAAGGGTTATTTTTGATGCTTTGAAACTCAGCAGCGATGTCTCCAAGTCAGCCCCAGCACCTCCAAGGCGACGGCCCAACTTGGAGAAAAAGGAGAATATCAATAGACGCTCCTGGAAATCGTTTATGCCACCCAATTTCCCCGAGTTTGCTGAGAGAATTGAAGCCTCCTTGAGCGAAGTCTCCGAAACGGCTGCTTCCGACCCCTCCTTGCAAGAGAAGCCTGGGTCTCTCCCTGCGGCCGAAACCTGCAGCCCCCCAGACCCCAGGGAATCCCTGTCGGAGCCCTTGACCCTGGAGCATGTGCCCAGGCCCTCTGGGCTGCCAGACCTTCAGGAGGCGAGGCCACCAAGGGAAGCCTTGTGTGAGTTTTCTCAGGAAGAGTGCCAGCCCCTTCTGGAACCAGAAGACATGGTGGTCGATTTAACGGGGGGCAGGCGGAAGGGCCGTCGTCTTGTGAGTGCAACGTGGCCCAGGCTAGTGAAAAACCCTCTCAAGGCCCCAGGCCTCCGGGGGAACCAGGACACCTTGGAGGCAGATGATTCCGAGTGTGTGATAGAGACTGTGCCCCTGTCTCCCTGCCTGAGCGAAGAGCTCCTGGATCCAGGGATGGGTGTCCTTCTGAGCCCTGGTCTCCGTGAGAAGACAGAATCTGAGTTGAGATTTGAAGAAGATGAGCGATTGATCATGATGGAAGCTGAGGAGTGGGAGGAAGGCTCCCTGTCAGAAAAGGGGAGGGCGGCTGAGGAAACAAAGGGCTGTTTGACAGGTATCTCTGAAGAAAGGGGACAATTATGCCTTCCGTTCGTGACAGTCGAGGAGGAAGCCGTAGAGAAGGTTGCTGGAGTCCAAGGAACCTATAGCCACCCATTGCACCAGCAAGAACCCTCGGATGACTCAGAGCCTCAGGCTGCCGGCTCTGCTCTGGTTCCCCAGGAAACACGTCAAGACTTCAGCACTCTTCTTGGAGAGGGCGGTGGGGTTTGCGGTGCTGAAGCTGTAACAATCCGAGGGGAAGGGGCAGGATTTGCCTCTGGCTTGGAACTCTGCCTCGGTCCTCCTGCCCCAGAGCAGTTTTCCGACACGGACTCTGTGCAGATGTTCCTTGAACTAGAAGAGCTTTGCATGAACGAGGAGGAGAAAGACGGGGCAGCTCCAACTGAATTTGAGGTTCAGAATGGGACGTTTTCTTCGGGAGGGCTGGACCTACTGGAGAATTGGGACTTGCCCTCGGAGGCTGGGGCAGAACCTTCCAAACACTTGGCTCACCATGAAATCAGTGTGGCGGACTCAGCCATGGTGTCTGATCTAGAGGACTTTGATGCCACTTTTGGTTCTCAAGTAGCAAGTGCCACAGAGCCGACCCTGTCAGACTCTTTTTCTGAACAGGAGACTTCCGGGGACTCAGAGAAAGGGATGCTCCCCAATCCTGCAGTTGCAAAAGACCTTGAATCGCAATATTGTTGCAGTCATCCATCTCCTGTTACTCTGGGGGAAGAGGATAGAGCAGAAGTGGCAAAAGGTCACAAGGCCAAAGGCCAGTTGGGCTCGGGATGGGGAGAGTCTGTGGTTCCAGTTCATGTGCCTTGCTGCAGCGCACAAGCCCCCTGCATTCATGTCGCTGAGGAGGAAATGCCTCCTCTGCTCAGTGGGACAGAGAGGACCTCCCTGAGCCAGGATGAAGTTGCTACCCTTGCTGAGGACCTGAATTCTCAGCAAGAATTTGATCCGGTTGAAGGGGTGGAGAGCCCTGAGGAACAGGAGCTGTTTGCTTCTTACCAGCTGAATCCTTCAGAAAAGATGGCGGACTTTTCAAATTGGGACGTCCCTGAACTGGGCTCTGAGGATGAAGTTGTAGAGCTAGACAAAGAGAACATTCTGTTTGCCACCCACCCAGAGGAAACGGAAGGGATGGGGGATTTTTGGCCACCTTTACCAAGTGATTCTGAAATGATACAGGGCTCCGAGGAGTCCATAAGACACACAGGATCCTTAGACCACCGGAAGTCTATTGACACTAGCAATAGGTTCCAGCTTGAGCTTTTGGCCTGGCCAGTAAGCGCCACAGAAGAGGTAGTGAGCACTACTTTTCTTCAAGAGGAAGAGCCAAAAATAGCTGAGCAGGCAACAGTTGGTCCAGCTGTGGAGAGAGACTTTATGGATCCTGGGATCCTGGAGTTGCTTTTTGGGCAGAGTGGGAGTAGTGAGGTAACAGGGGAAGGGGAAAGGGATGCCAAGTTTGTAGATGCACACTCCTGCCTGTCAGCTCCTGTGGATTGCTCATGGGAGGCCCAAGGTAGTGTTGGAGATTTTGCAGGCAGGCTTGAAGAGGAAGCTACTTCTTTCAGTCCTTTGCCTAGGGATGAGGATAGCGATGTTCTTCCAGATACCGTAGAGGGCCTTGCCAGCACCATCATGGGTCCCTGCGCTATGAATGCAACATACTTCACATTGTCGTCCTTGTCAGGTTCACTGACTTCAATCTTAGCTCTGGATCTACCTGTTGAACATGCTACACGTTTAATTGGTGATGGAGATGACTCTGAAACAGCCAGGTGGGTGTGCAACAGCCAGGAGATGATACCAGCATTACAAACTGCACAAGAGATCTCCTCTCTCCCCATGCCACTCTGCCCCATTCACTGCCCCGTTTCAGACAAAGAGGAGCTGCCTATTCAGGAAGAGTGGACCATGATACCCAGTTCCTCAGAGGAATCTATGCAGGTGATCCAAGGGATGGATGAGAGTATTTTGCCGTTTAATGTAAGTCTGGAAGAGCATCCTTCGCAGTGGGAAAGTAGCCTTCTGATCCTGGCAGCATTTGAAGCCTCAAGGGATGTACCATCTAGCCCAGCTCAGTTGCCTGCCTCTGAAGCTGAAGAGAAGGAGACCCATGCTATGTCAGGCATGGAGGCCTTGTGTTCCTTCTCCACTGCTCCTGGAATCAGTGAATTGGTCCCAGATAATGAGGTATTTGTTTCCTAGTTACTCACTGTTCTATCTAATATGAAATTGTGTTATTTGGAGTTGAGGAGGAGTTAATCCGTAGTTAACTGACTGACTGATATCATTTATGAAGGACAAAAGAATGTCTATTTAAACTCCTCTATCCTATTACAGTATAGCTGAAGATCTCTTTCCTGTTGAATGGCAGTTGGGTTCTCTATTGAATGGCCTTGGCAGTTGAGTAGCTTGAGGCTTTCATAAAATACTTCTTTAAGGAAGGAATCCTGCATTTTCTGCAGAACACTTATGACTGAGCATGCATAACTGTAGGGGTAGTAACTGAAAAGAATGGGTTGCTAAGAGCAAAATGATGTAAGGCAAATTAAGCTTTGGCACAGAAGTCTACTTTAAATAACAAAGGCAGCTCCCTGTTCATGGAAGAGAAGAGAAGTAACTGGAAATGTTTCCTTAAATCTTTTAAAATCTCCCTCTCTCTATTATAACAATTAGGGATAGGAATGGTTTCTGTGTAAATTTGCATCAATATTTCTCCCATAAAATGGCTTTTTTTCCTCTGGATCCTGACTTTGACGGTTACCAACTAAGCTAAGCTAGTTTTGTAACCGTTGTGTGGTTTTTGTTTTTCCTTCTTTCTCACTTCAAACGGTTGTGCATTTCCAAAAACAAAAAAAGTAAAACCAGCCAGAAGTTTGAAATCTAAATGTGGATAACTGTCTCTCCGACTCTGGGCTGAGATGGACTGAGTTTGTGTCCGTTACAGCTTCTTGCAGCCAAAATGTTCAAATCAGCCTGCAATTAGGAAACAGGAGGAGCTTCAGGCCAGGCCAGGGTTGAATGTGAATTATTAGTCAGTTTCTCTTCCCTTCCCTCCTTCCAAAGGAGAAGGAGGAGATGGTGATTGGGCACAAAAGAAGCTTCGTCTCCCAGTGTCCCAAATTGAGAGATATCTTTGCACAAGAGGCAGACAGTTTGGAAGTTGGTGAAAAATGTTCTGTGTTGACGTGGCTGATCTGGTGTTTCTGCCAAGAGAGACAAGAAGCCCCCAGTCAGAGGAGGAAGCTATATGGAGAGGAACAGGTTTAATTCAAGGTGTCATTCTGGTTTCATTGTTCCCCTCCCCTTGTATTTCCAGACTTCCAAGGCACACAGAGCTTTCTTGTGGTTGCCACAGTCATCTCAATTATACTTAGAGAATAATTTGCCGGCTTCCAACTCACCTGAATAAGATTTGAATTTGGGTCCTGCACGTGAAAATGAAGCAAAGTGATCAGATTCTGCATTGCTTCAACATTGCCTGTGAAGTTTGGGGTCTGTGGGGACGCAAAGCCTCCTGTGAAAAGGAATGAGACCATGACCCCTCCACCACCTCCCCCAAACGGCTTAGTTCCCAGCCTCTGCCTTCTTCCATTTGTCTGTATCAAAGACAAGATTGGAAGTCCATTTCAAGCTGAAGGTGGTGACCCAACACTCTGGAATTTTCTGTGCATTCTCTATTTGAAGCACCAAGCTGGGATTCCAAGTATTTTCTGTTGAGGCGGTTGTTAAATTTGATTTGCATGTTTAAACTTCCCCGCTGAACCTGCCTGCTTTGGGGGTGTTGCCATCCATACCCTGCAGCTGTTCCTGGTTTCAACTGTGTGTGTGTGTGTGTGTGTGTGCTGCTTGCCCCAAGTGAAAAGTTTGCATTTCAGATTATCCCGGAGGGTGTAGGAAGAAGGACTCACAGTGTTTGGTTTACCAGTCTGGGGCTCTTGCAGGCAACCTGCCCATGTATACCAGACAGTCTTACGGCAGGAGTAGTAAGCTGTTTCCACAGAAGAGGCAGGGGAGCTGTGGGCTCTTGCATTGTCATCAACTCTACTTGCTGCAGAATAACTCCATGGCTCTGGACAGCATCTTCATTTAATATCTTGGCATGTTCCCATTTCTGGAGACAAATTGCTGAATGTGATAAGTCAAGGCTAATTCTTTTTTTTCCCCACGGAGAGCCCTGGAAGCTTCCAGTTGCTCCCTAAGTATGCAGCAAAACTTGGTCCTTTACCACTGACATCATATGTTTTCAAAGTAGCTGCTAAGTGTTTAGTTGACTGAAAGGCTTAAAGCTGCCCTCACTCTGATTCCTTATTTGCTTAGGGCTGTTTGGGAGCAGAGAAATCTCAGTTCTGCCTTTTGATCAGAAGCAGGACTGCAACTCAGCCACAGGCTGAGTCCTGGCTTCAGCCCCCAGCAGAGTCTAAAATTGTCCCAGAATCCCAGGGGAGTCCTCCAGCCTTGTTGACCTTGAAGGACTAGAGAAACCACTGGCCTTGTGGGGTTTCACACACTTCCTCCAGGGCAGTACTTCTCAATAAAGCAACTTCATGGTATGTGGTGAACTTCAACTCCTGGAATCCCCCAGCCAGCCATTTTGGCTGGAGAATTCTGGGACTTAGTCAATCAATCAGAACAGAGCTGGAAGGGACCTTGGGGGTTTTCTAGTCAAACCCCCTGCTCAAATAGGAGACCCCATACCATTTCCAGTGATGAAGCTCCCGCAACTTCAGATGGCAAGCTGTTTCACTGGCCTCACTGTTAGCAAGTTTCTCCTTAATTCCAGCTTGCTTCTCTCCTTGATTACTTTCCATCCACGGTTTCTGGTGCTTTGGAAAATAAAGTGACTTCCTCCTTTTGTGGCAGCCTCTCAAATGCTGGAACACGGCCATCAAGTCCCTCCCCCCCCATCGGATGCGCCTACAATTTTTAAATGCAACCCATTCCACTGATTAGTTGTTTTCTTTGTTAGGAAAGTTCTTCTTAGTTTTAGGTTGGATCTCCCTTTGATAAATTTCCATCCATTGTTTCTTGTTTTTCCCTCAGGTGCTTTGGAAAATAAGTTGACCCTCTCCTCTCTGTGACAGCCCCTCAAATAATTGGGAGACTGCTATCATGTCACCCCTAGACCTTCTTTTCATAAGACTAGACACACCCAATTCCTGCAAGCCTCTTCATATGTTTTAACCGCCAGTCCTTTAATTGTCTCTGTTGTTCTTTTCTGCACTCTTTTCCAGAGCCTCAGCATCTTTTTTTCAGTGACCAAAATTGGACACACTGTTCCGATGTGTGGTCTTATTAAGGCAGTATACAGCAGTACCAATCCTTCATCTTAGTACTTTTCCTCTATTGATGCAGCCTAGGACTGCATTGCCTTTTTTGGCAGCTGCAGCACACTGCTGGCTCATATTTAAGTTGTCCACTTGTGGTTGTCCCTGGATTCCTCTCATTGTTACTGTTCTTGAGCCAGGTGCCACCTATTCTATACCTGCACATTTATTTTTTCTTACCCAAGTGTAAGACCTTGCTTTTCTCGACACTAAACAACATTTTGTTGGATAGGGCTCAGTATTCAAGTTCATCTAGATCAGCGATGGCGAACCTTTTTTGGCTCGCGTGCCACAAGTGGGGGGAGCGCGGGGGGGGTCGTGTGCGGGCGTGCCGCACCCATAATGCAACGCGCCCCCAGTGCGCATGTGCACACAATGCGCCCATTTTTGCATGATTTTTTCGCCTTCCCCAGGCTCCAGAGGCTTTATAGGAGCCTGGGGAGGGCGAAAAGAGCCCCCCCGCCCCCCCGGAGGCTTCAGGGAACGTCCGGAGGCTTCCCTGAAGCCTTCGGAACACTTAAAACCTCCCCGCCACCCCCGGAGGCTTCAGGGAACGTCCGGAGGCTTCCCTGAAGCCTTCGGAACACTTAAAACCTCCCCGCCACCCCCGGAGGCTTCAGGGAACGTCCGGAGGCTTCCCTGAAGCCTTCGGAACACTTAAAACCTCCCCGCCACCCCCGGAGGCTTCAGGGAACGTCCCGAGGCTTCCCTGAAGCCTTCGGAACACTTAAAACCTCCCCGCCACCCCCGGAGGCTTCAGGGAACGTCCCGAGGCTTCCCTGAAGCCTTCGGAACACTTAAAACCTCCCCGCCACCCCCGGAGGCTTCAGGGAACGTCCCGAGGCTTCCCTGAAGCCTTCGGAACACTTAAAACCAACCTCCGAGCAACCCGGACTTCCGGGTTGCTCGGATGGTCGTTTTAAGCACTCTGAAGGCTTCAGGGAAGCCTCGGGACGGTCCCTGAACAGGCACGAGACGTGCGTCTCCATCGCCCGGGCCCGGATCGCCTCCACCGCGCGGCGCCTCAGGCTCGGCGTCCTTGCGCCCGGCCTTCACATCGCTGCCGCCACCGCCGCCACCGCTGCTAGGACGGGCCCGGCCAAAGGGAAGTCCGTCAGGCTTCAGCCGCGCCACCCTCCTCCTCCTCCTCTAGCCGCGCCATCGCAAGGATTAAGGCGAAAGGGGGCGGGGGCGGGGAAAGCGAAGGGGGCTTTGCATGATTTTTTCGCCTTCCCCAGGCTCCAGAGGGCGAAAAGAGCCTCCCCCGCCCCCCGGAGGCTTCACGGAACGCTCGAACGCGGCGCCGGGGCCCGGCAGGCAGCAAACGAGTCGGAGCCTGCCGACTGGAGGAAGAGGGTGAGAGGCGGGTCCTGTGAACAGCGGCAGCAGCGGCGACAATAGTCGCAACTCGGCTGCCTGCCGCCTTTCCCCTCCTTTGTCTCCCAGCCGGGGCGGCCCGCCGGCAAGTTACGACTATTGTCGCCGCTGCTGCCCCCGTTCACAGGACCCGCCTCTCACCCTCTTCCTCCAGTCGGCAGGCTCCGACTCGTTCGCTGCCTGCCGGGCCCCGGCGCCGCGTTCGAGCCGGTGGGGGAAAGGAGGAGGAGAAGGAGGACAACAAAGCCCCCTTCGCTTTCCCCGCCCCCGCCCCCTTTCGCCTTAATCCTTGCGATGGCGCGGCTAGAGGAGGAGGAGGAGGGGGCGAGGGCGGCGCTTTTCGCCCTCCCCAGGCTCCTATAAAGCCTCTGGAGCCTGGGGAAGGCGAAAAAATCATGCAAAGCCCCCTTCGCTTTCCCCGCCCCCGCCCCCTTTCGCCTTAATCCTTGCGATGGCGCGGCTAGAGGAGGAGGAGGAGGCGAGGGCGGCGCGGCTGAAGCCTGACGGACTTTCCTTCGGCCGAGCCCGTCCTAGCGGCGGTGGCGGCGGCGGCGGCAGCGATGTGAAGGCCGGGCGCAAGGACGCCGAGCCTGAGGCGCCGCGTAGTGGAGGCGATCCGGGCCCGGGCGATGGAGACGCACGTCTCGTGCCTGTTCAGGGACCGTCCCGAGGCTTCCCTGAAGCCTTCAGAGCGCTTAAAACGACCATCCGAGCAACCCGGAAGTCACTTCCGGGTTGCTCGGAGGTTGGTTTTAAGTGTTCCGAAGGCTTCAGGGAAGCCTCGGGACGGTCCCTGAAGCCTCCCGGGGGGGCGGGGAGCCTCTTTTCGCCCTCCCCAGGCTCCTATAAAGCCTCTGGAGCCTGGGGAAGGCGAAAAATAGCTTTTAAAAAGGTGAACTCAGCTGGCCAGCGCGCGCACGCGCGCTGGCCAGCTGACAGGGCAGCGCCTCGCGTGCCCTGACAAATGGCTCCGCGTGCCATTTGTGGCACGCGTGCCATAGGTTCGCCATCACGGATCTAGATCCTTCTGGATCTCGAGCCTGTCTTCTAAAATGTTTGCTATTCCTATTAGCTTGATGCTATCTACAATTTGATGACTTCCCCTATTTCTTTGTCTACATTGTTTATGAAGATGTTGAAGAGTATTGAGCCTCAAGTCAGAACCTTGGGGTACCCCACTGCATGCATACTGTGGAGTACCCCACAACTTGATGTAGTTCCATTGAGGACTGCACATTGAATGTGGCTGGTTAACCCAGTTACAAATCCATCTGATGGGGATGCTGTTGGTCACACATTTTTCTATCTTACCAACAAGTAGGTTGTGGTTAAATGCCTTACTGAAGTCATCCACAGCATTTTGCTAGTCCACTAATTTAGTTCCTTTGTCAAAAAATGCAATCAGATTAGCATGATCTGTTTTTGACAAAGCCATGTTGGCTTCTAGTAATAATCTATGAAAACTGTCAGTCATCCAGGTCATGGTTGCCCCAAAGGAGCTTTTCAAAAGGCAACTGGACTTTCTTCATTTTTTTCCCCTGAAGACGTTTCTCTTCTCAAAGAGAAAAGCTTATTGGACAAGAAGAGAAACGTCTTCAAGGAAATAACGAAGAAATCCAGCTGCCTTTTGAAAACCACCTTTGGGGCTTCTAGTAGTAGCTTTGCTTGTTTCTAGGAATTTGCAGTTCCAACTGTTTGATTATCTTTTCCAGGATTTTCCTGGTCCATTTTTCTTTTCTTTTCTTTTCTTTTGAAGATGGAAATCACATTCAGGGTCTATGGAGATTCTCAATCATTCAGGTCATTGTTGTTCCTAAGCTGCTTTTTCCAAAAGGCAACTGGACTTTCTTAGTTTTTTTCTTTGAAAAAAAACACTTCTTAACTTCTTCTCAAGCTGAAGAAGTTTCTGGGATGATACCCGAAATGGAACTGAAAAAGCTTCTTGGATAAGAAGTAACTTGTTTTTGAAGGGAAAAAACGGAGAAAGCCCAGTTACCTTTGGGACATGCGGTTCAGTGGTTCTGAGAACATGTCTGCCACTTCCTCCAGAACCTTGGGATGTAATCCATCTGATTTGAACTCGTCTAGAAAGGGCAGGTATTATCTTATCATTTTCTCACCTATTTTGACTTGTATTCTAGTAGAAGAAATGTCCTTCTGGGTTCAGTTCCAAGTGGGGAGAAAGACTGGAAACATGGAGGCTGTTTGGAAAGATGGTTTAATGGTGGACAGGACCACATGGTTTGAGCACATGGGTGAGAGAGAGAGAGAGGAGGGGATTTATACCCTCTCTTGGGCTTTGAACTTGCTTCCTGTTCCTGTGGCGAGGGCATGTATTCTGATTGGTTGTCAGGCTCCCATGGGGCCATGCAGAGATAACTTTGTAGGCTGTCTTGAGTCCCAGGCTTGGTTGAACCTCGCTGGGTGATGCAATCTTTCCAGGTGCCATGTGATGAAATGGGCTAATCCTATCCTGAGGGTGAAGGTCTTTTGTGTTGTAGATAAACTGGCCCAGCTTTTTATCCTGTAGAGGGGATGGGCTACCTATCTGGGGCTATTAAGAAAGGTGGGGGCTGCTTTCCAAGAGCATGTATCTCCTTTTCTCACCCAGAGAAATAGAATATTCTGCCTTTTTAATATTTCCTAGAGTATTTAATTCTTCTAGGAGATGGGTGGGTGCTAACTTCCTACGATTCCCAGTCTGTCTTTTACAGTTCTGCTTTTGGTAGTTTGGGATATTCTTTTCCTTTTCCATGAACCAGATACCAAGAATGGGTTCTTTCTGCTTCCACCTTCCTTCCTTACCATCATCTTCCTTCCATTGGGGGACCCGTTGTTTCCTCTTGACTTCCCTCTTGACTTCTACATGTTGAAAGAACCTTTTTTCATTATTTTTGATATTTTTGGCCTTTTTACATCTTAAAGTTCATCTAAAGAGAAACCCTGTTCGGGAGGGTCGTGAGCTCCTGCGAGGGCTGTGAGGCTTGCCCTGCCTCCCCATTTGCCCCCCACCCCACGACTTCTTCATCACAGCCTTGCAAGAGAGGAGGCTGCTGAAAGTGGGGGAGGGGGGTGTCGTTTGCTGAGCAGGATTGTCTCTCAGGAGCAAAGTGCCATCCTGTGACCAGCTTTTTATTGGTTCATTTTGCTAAATTTAGAGACTGCTCAGACCACTCTGTGCAGTTTACACTTTAAAAGGAAAAATATCATGCAAAACAGTGTTTGAAAATATAAATTGTAAAACCACATTTAAAAAATCATTTTCACTGAGGACAGCCCAGACTTTAATACGGCTGTGCTTATCATAGTGGCATGTGTTTTCGTAATCATCTTGAAAGGCCACATGGTTTTGTAGTGCGAAATGTACTAACCTGTTTTATTAAAAAAAAAAACAACAACAACCAGGCGCTTTCATGAATGGCATCTCCATTCACCCAGGCCATGGCTCCACAGACGCAGGATCTAAATTGGGCAGGGGAGATGTTTGTTGGGGGGGGGGCGGGAACCCAGAAGTCAAGATGGTGATGCAAATGCAGGTTGCACAGCACAAGCACCTTATCAGTAACAATTGTGACGTGTTAAAAACCTTTTGTGTTCATCTTCAGAGATAGTCCAGAATCTCTTGATGTGAGAAGTTCAGATATTCCACCCCCAATGATGCTGTTAAGATCTTGTTTTTCCAAAATGATTACTCTGCCACAAAGCATCACAGAATCCTCGACATCACTCTCTCCTTGTTTTGAGATGTCACTGTAAGACCTGTAGGTGGATAAAGTCCTGAAAATGCCGGCTGACAATGGACTATTTGTGGTGTCGTTTGCAGTGCAGATCACAGGGCTGCCTTATTACTGGGATCAAAGAAGCCCAGAGGCAGGTTTGCCAGCTGATGCTTCTCCTAATAGTGCCCCACGCAAGAGAAGGGCGAAAGCTTCCTGTTCCTCCAGAAATAAGATTTCAAAGGATGAATTTTGGAGTGGATCTGTGACTCCACCTGCATTTTCAGAGTACAAAGGAGACGGCAAGGCCAGGTGGGGGGGGGGCAGGGAAGGCAGCTCTGTGTAGGCATTTATTTCAGGTGCTTTTAGGCCACTTCAGTCAAAACCTCCAAACAGCAAAGAAAACATGGAATGCAGAAAGAGTGCTGGCTTTGGAGGGATGGCCATCGACTTGTGGGGACCTAGAGGAGAAAGGGTCATCCAAAGACCAAAGCAGCAAAGTCCCAAAGGTGCAGCCAAAATGACCCTTCAGGCGAGCTCCTGGACGTGCATCTCAACCTTATATCATTTCTGCTGCTGTTCTTTTTTTTAAATATTAGTATCACAAAATCAGTGTTAAGGTCAATGGCCGGTTTTTGCACTGGATGCAAGAGTGAGGTGGAAGTGATTGGAGGAGGGACGTAACCGGGTGGCAGCCGAATACATTGTGTTGCTACTGAAGGATCTGGCCAGGAAAGGAAATGGCAGGGTTTCGCCTCCATTGTGTAACATCCGAGGGCAAACAAAGGCTTATCAGCAACGCCATTTGATGATTCAGGGAGCCCTTTGCATGGGGGTGGGGGGATGGCTCTGGGCAGAGGTTTATCCTCTGGGCAGCCTTTGTCACTCCTGTCAGCCCCTCCCTGGCTTCCAGGCAGGGAGTCCCAGCAGGCGGTTGAGTCCCAGCATCCACTTGGCCCCTCTGCTGCTTGGGGCTGAGGGAGGGGAAGGTGTTCCTGGAATGGAGAAGGCAAGTGGCCTGGGTGCTTTTGAGGAAATATTATGATCAATATGTTGTACACTACCCAGAGTCCTTTGGGGTTTGGGCCATTATAAAGAAAGAAAGAAAGAATCTTCTGATGGAGAACTCCAGGTCTCCTTGCCACTTTTTTTTTTAGCAAACTGCTTCTGGTTCCCCTACCAGCTGGGTAAGATCTGAAGATGAGCAGCTCCTCTGAGTCTCTCTTGGAGAAGGCGCTTGCCTGGCCAGAAGGTCCTCCCTGACGACCGCTGGCTGATTTCCTGGCTTTGGGGAGAAGCCCTTCACCCTCCCTGCCCTCACAAGGTTCCTCCTCCCTTTCACCATTAGGGGCCCAGGTTGCTTTTCTACTGCATGAGTACAATACAATACAATACAATAGCAGAGTTGGAAGGGACCTTGGAGGCCTTCTAGTCCAACCCCCTGCCTAGGCAGGAAACCCTACACCGTTTCAGACAAATGGCTATCCAACATCTTCTTAAAGACTTAAAGAGTGTTTCCTTCAATTGTTGGTTTAATCTTAGAGGTTTCAGACTTTAAATTAAGAGCTGACTGGCTCACTAAAATGCCACCCGTTAAGCATAAATGTTTAAGAAATTATTTAACTTCTTTCTCAGCCACAAAAAGCCATGAGAATGAAAGGTGGGGAGGCCCTCAGGTAGCACCCAGGGCTTCCTCCAAAGCTTCTGATACCGTCAGCCCTTCAGGCTAGACCAGACTGGGAAGCCAAAGGACGGCAGGCTAATCCTCCTTGGAGATTATAATAACAGAATCTTGCGAGTCTAAACGTTGCCCCCCCCCCCCCCGCTCTCTCACACACACACACCCTTGATGAGAACTAGGGGGTGCTGAGACACTAACTCGGGTTACAGTTCAGCCACAGCAATGCCTTCCTTTGTCTCTGCAGTCTCTCTGGGATAATCAACTGCCTGTCTGAGTGGGCCCATGTGTGCTTGGGGCTGTGTTTTCCAGGAGTGCTTTGGGGCAGCCATTGCAAAACGGGCTTCTGCCGAAGATTATAGTACCTATAATGCCTCAAATCCTCAACGCATTCGCCCTCCTCAGTTGGAAAGGCTTCTTCGGAGTGGGGCTGGCTCCCTTGAGGGAACTGTCCAGGTGGGGGGTACTCCGTGTCTTGTGGAACAGCCTTCCCCCTCCTGGGGGTTCAACTCCCACCTGCTAGCTATGATATTGGGATAGAATATATGTCGGATTTCTTGCTGATTCCTCCCGGGCATTGCCTTTTGGGCAGAAATTGGATAACATTCACAATGCCCTCAGTTCAAAGGGTTTGGTTTCATTTCCCCCTGGTTAGCCTCACCTTGCCTCTTGGGGAAAGAGTTGCTCTTGCCAAGGGGAAAAAAAGGAACTCGGGAAACTATGGACTAATCAGCCTGACACCAGTACCTGTGAAAATCCTGGAAAAGATAATCAAGCAGCAAATTTTTGGACACCTAGAAATGAATAAGGCGATAACCTAGAAGCCGGCATTGTTAGAAATAAATCATGCCAGACAAATTGTATTGCCTTCTTTGAGAAAGTGACTAAATTAGTGGATCAGTAGACGTTATATACTTGGACTTGAAATACCCCTACTTCTTGGTAAGATAGAATAACGTGGGGTAGACAGCATCATCCCAGATGGATTTGCAGTTGGCTGACCAGCCACACTCAGTGTATAGTCCTCAATGGAGCTACTTCTACATAGAGGGAAGCATGCAGTGGGGTACCCCAAGGTTATGTCTTGGGCTCATGCTCTTCAGCACATCTTTACAAATAATTTAGACAAGGGACGGGAACTCATCAAATTCTTCAAACACCAAACCAGAGGGAATGGCCAACACTTTAGAAGATAGACTTCATATTCAGAAGGATCTTGACAGACTTGAACATTGGGCTCTATCCAACAAGATGTAGTTCACTGTTGAGAAAAGTAAGGTCCTGCACGTAGCCAGGAAAAAACAATTGCACAGCTATAGAAAAGGCCATCCCTGGCCCAACAGTAGTAACTATGAGAGAGATACAGATGTCCTCTTGGATGACCACTTAAGTCTGAGCCAGATGCCAAAATGCCAATATAGTTCTAGGATGCATCAGCAGAGGGACAGTATCAACATCATGTGAAGGGGTAGCTTTGCTTCACATTACACTTGTGAGACCATACTTGGAATAATGGGGCTAGTTCTGGTCATAATGACACAAAAAAGATGCTGGGATTCTAGAAAGAGGGAGAAGAGCAGTAAAGATGATGTGGAGGTTAAATTGTACAATGAACAGCTGAAGGAATTAAGTATGCCTAGTCTAACAAAGAAAAGGATTAGGAATGATATAGTAGCCTTCCAATATTTGACAGACTGCCACAAAGAGGGGGGGGGTGTCAATTTATTTTCCAAAGCACCTGAAGGCAGGACAAGAAGCAACGGAGGGAAGCTTATCAAGGAGAGAACCAGCCTGGAATCAAATGTCTTAACAGTGAGAACAATTAACCAGTGGAATGGCTTGCCTTCAGAAGTTGTGGTACTCCATCACTGCAGGTTTTTAAGAAGACACTGGACATCCCCTTGTCTGGAATGGACTCCTGCTTGAGCAGGAGGTTGTACTAGATGACCTCCAAAATCTCTTCCAACCCTGTTATTCTTTGTTCCATATCCTCACACAAGTGAGCCATTGCTCTGTTTTGTCATCCCACGTGCGATCTGTCAAGTGTTTGTGAAGAGAAGGTGGTTGTGGCTTCTAGGAGATCCAGAATTGTGGAGCTGAAACTTTGAGAGCCTTCTCCATTTCCTTTCTTCCCAAATTGTTTGGCTTTTTCACATGCGTTAAGAATTTTGGAGAACTCAATAATGCACTTTTAGCTTTTGACCAAGTGATACGTTTATAACATCTGGAAGAGTGGAAAGCAGGATGTGTGGAACTATGGTAAAGTGGGTGGGTATATCTGGATCTCTAGAGAGGTGGAGGGGTAGTAATTGTGTAGAGTAATAAAGTGGTGTAGAACAGAGAATTGACCTGTGCTTGGGGGGAAGGGGAATGCTTGTGCAGGAAGTACAGTTTGTGTCCTGGACTTTCCAGTGTGCTTTTGGCATTGAGACTAAATGGATAGAACCGGATTCCTGTTGATGTTACGTCACCGAGCTCCTTTCGGGTTTTACTACATTGAGTCTTTTCTCCATATGTGAAATCTGCCCCACAAGCCCCTTTAATTTCCAACATCAAATCTATTGGGTCAATTTCCAAAGTTTCCCTCATTAGTCCGTTGGGCCCTTTGATGCAGGATCTGTTGGTGTTTGTTTGCAGATTGCAGCTTTCTGGAGGGAGAAGATGTTGGCCAGCAGCTCCCACAGATGCTTATAGGTTGCATAGTTTGATGGCAGAATGTTGGCTTTAGACTCAGGAGATCTGGATTCAAACTCTTCTAGAGCTATGAAGTTCACTTGAGACAGAATCTCCCCCCTATTCTTTAAAAAAACCTCACAGACTGTTTAGGGATAAAATGAGCAGCCAGGGAAAGTGCATCTTACTCAGGTAAAGATTTTGCGAATATTTATAATGGGATTCATTTGCCTTTTTCCCTCTTCCCACCTTCTCAGCAATTCCAGAAGGAGCAAGTTGACCCCCTTCAGTTAAAGCTGCAGCAGGTCAATGGGCTTGGGCAAGGGCTTGTCCAGAGCGCAGGGAAGAACTGTGATGTCCAGGGCTTGGAGCATGACATGGAGGAGATCAACACCCGATGGAATACCCTCAACAAAAAGGTAAGCGCTGCGTGGGCACTTCCTGGCAAGCGTTCCCCAAAGGGAACAGAAGGGGATCCCAAGGTCTGGACTGACCTCCAAGTGCTGCTGAGTTCCCTGGTGGAAAGGGGCCGGGTTCGGTTGGGGAATAGCCTATGTCAGCGATGGCGAACCTTTTTTGGCTCGCGTGCCACAAGTGGGGGGAGCGCAGGGAGGTCGTGTGCGGGTGTGCCGCACCCATAATGCAATGCACGACCCCCCCCAGTGCGCATGCGCGCACAACGCGAGAACCCCCCCATTTTTACATGCTTTTTTCGCCCTCCCCAGGCTCCAGAGGCTTTATAGGAGCCTGGGGAGGGCGAAAAGAGCCTCCCCCGCCCCCCGGAGGCCCTCCAGAGGCTTCAGGGACCGTCCGGAGGTTTCCCTGAAGCCTTCGGAGCGCTTAAAACCACTTAAAGTGACTTCCGGGTTGCTCAGAGGGTCATTTTAAGCGTTCCGAAGGCTTCAGGGACCGTCCGGAGGCTTCCCTGACGCCTTCGGAGCGCTTAAAACCACCTCGTGTGCCCTGACAAATGGCTCCGCGTGCCACAAGTGGCACGCGTGCCATAGGTTCGCCATCACTGGCCTATGTCGATAGTCCACTGGGCTGTATGCAGAGCAGTACCTGACAAGAGTCCTTGTCTGTAAAAAGCTCTGGCCCCCTCTGTGCTACGAACTCCGTGTTTGAGGTGCCCATTTGCCAATAGAAGAGGTCCTCTGGGTTGGGAGCCCCTGGCTGTAAATGCTGATCAATCCAGAGCAAAAGCTGAGAACTGAGCCTACATTTCTCCGTTGAGAAACCCACCACCAATTGTAGTTTTTTTCTCTTGTTCCGTTTTTGCTTCATTTTTAATGTGCTTGTTCGCAATTCTAGTCAGTGACCATAATAAAAGTATCCATTCATCTCTCTGCTTGGCAGCATCCCTGTTCTAGCCACCGGCCATACTAGAAAACGGGGACCGGCACATGTGCCTACCCCCTCCCTCTCCTTCCAGCAGACCTCTGGGTGCAGTTCTCAGCTCTGTCTGGAGGAGGATGTAAAAAACAAGGTCTTCCTATCCCAAGGAGCCTTCAGTGTATCCATTGAATACATTGGGGAGGGGGTTGCCAAGCAAGAAAGAGAAAGGGGGAGAGGGGCACTTTAAAAAGGAAGACGTAAGCCACCGAAATCCCATTTAATTGGATGCCTTGCTTCCTGTTGGCAAAAGGAAGGATTTTCCTCTCCTACCTCACAGCTGCTTTGGGCTGAAAGAGGCCCTGGCTAGCAAGGGCAGCCACTCTAGTGACAGGGGGCCATGTTTTGTCAAAATGCAGGTGGCCCAGAGGGTTGCCCAACTGCAGGAAGCCCTGCTCCATTGTGGGAAGTTCCAGGACGCCTTGGAGCCTTTGCTCAGCTGGTTGACTGACACGGAGGAGCTCATCTCCAACCAGAAGCCGCCATCCGCGGAATACAGAGTGGTGAAGGCTCAAATCCAGGAGCAGAAGGTGAGCAGATCTAAAGCAGTGTAACTGTAGTCGCAGGAGGGGAAGGGGAGTTTAGCCATTGGCACTCGCATTTCCTGCAGCTGGGAGACTGACAAAAGGGGAATTCCTGAGAAAAATGGGGATAGGAGTGTAATGTTTATTCGGTCAATAATGAGCAGAATTTTAAAATATACAACATGTAAATCGGTAAAGTGGGTGAGATAAAATACCAACATGGCAAGGACTCTCTATAATAAAAGTATTACTGCTGTGATGGTAAGTTCATTAGTTGTGCAAGTGGAAGAAATTGGCAAATGCTCCTTCTCTTGACCTTATGCAAAGTTGCTGCAACGTCTCCTGGACGATCGGAAAGCTACTGTTGAGATGATCCAAGCGGAGGGTGGCAGAATCGCCCGCTCGGCTGAACCAGCAGACAGGGAGAAGATCGTCGGCCAGTTGAATAGCCTGGGAAGCCACTGGGCAAGCCTTCTCAGCAAAGCTTCAGCCAGGTAAGATTGGAAATGCGGGAGGCCATCAAGCGCTTCTCGTTCTGCCGTCATCCTGTGCAACATACATGGATTTTATTTTTCTCATGCTGTTTGGTTCCCGAAAGACCTTGGGGAATTTGCAAGGATGCTGTGAAAGGCATTCTTTTCATCCTAATGTTCTGCAGAATCTCCTTGGATTTTTTGGCCGCTCTTCTTCTTCTTCCCACACTGTGAAATGTTGCAGCTGCGTGTATCAAGTGAGACGGAAACCTGCTCTTTTATAACCGTTGTTCTGGTTTACTTCAGTGAGGCCGTGAGAAGAGCCCTGGGTGGATTTTGACCTGCGGGGGCATCTTTCATGCTACTCAGATTTTGCCATCTTGCTTTGCTTCTGTTTTGTTTGGCATTGAGGGCAGAAGTTTCCCCCCGAATAGGATGTTACCTCAAACATAAAGAAACTTTGCTTGTTATGTGAAACCAGGGCACAGGCCTAGGAAGCACGCTAGACAGAAGGAAGCCCATTCCGTTTAGAGAACTCCCACCGTTCTATTCTCCCTTCCTAGCAAGGGAGATGGAAAGCTCCCAGTGCAGCTCTGGTGTGTAAAAGACCTGTAAGATGCCGAGGATTTATCAAGGACTTCAGAGAGCCACTCTGGGCAATCGCTGCAGAAAGGGCCCTTCAGCTGAGTCGGCCAACTGTGTCCCCTCCTTGCATTTCCTAGCATGGTCTAAGCCGTGTGCAGTATAAAGCGTTAGGTGCGCCTGTCTGTTTAGTTGACTCAACAGGCTTGGCTTGACTTTTGCATAATATACCTGTGATTCTGTCACAAGCAGACAGCACGACACCAGGCACGTTGGTTACTAAAACAAGAGACGGGTGTAAATTGTTGCCTCCAGCCGAAAAGGACAATCTCTTTGCTTTACGTTGTGTGGAGGTGCAAGAAGCAGCACCTTCATTTTGCTACGTCTCGGTCACGCATTTCTCTGTAGTCACTGACTTCTTCTTTAGCTTTTCTACAATAATCCAGTTCATTCTTGGAAATATATACTTGCATTTTATTGCCTACCCACCCAGCCAAGAGGCCTGATAGTCCTGACCTATCAAGGAATCGTATGGGCTGGTGGAGACATAAAGGACAAAACCTTCCAGGAATTTGAAATTGTGATTCCTGAGAATCCTGCCCTGTGTCAGGTGCTGTGATGTGGCCATGAAGAAGCATAAGAGCAGGAAGTCTGAGCAACTCCGGAGCAGTTTAAGAATGGAAACAGTTGAGCTCATCCTAATAAGAATTACACTGTGGTGAGCAGGCAGGTGCTGGCCTAGAAATGGGGGTGTCTGTCTGTCTGTCAGAGGTGGTATTCAGCCAGTTCTGAGAGGTTCTGGAGAACCGGTAGTGGACATTTTGAGTAGTTTGGAGAATTGGCAAATAGGCTGGCCCACTTCCTCCCAGCCTCCCAGGTGATCTTCTTTTCAGGAGAACGGAGCTGGAAAGCAGGTTAGTGGGGTGGGGAGGGAATGGGGATTTTGCAGTAACCTTCCCCTGCCACGCCCACAAAGCCACACCCACAAAGCCATGCCACGCCCACAGAACCGGTAGTCAAACATTTTGAGTTCCACCACTGGTGGGTGTATCTAGTCCTGCCTTAGGCATGAAAGCCAACTGTGTGACTTTGGGACACTTGCGCTCTCTCAACCCTCCCCTATTCACAGTAAGGTCCTTACTGTGGGGAACCCAGGAGGAGGAAGGAGTGTTAGGAATGTTTGCCTTTAACTTTACTCTACTTTAATTGGATTTGTTAACCGCTCCCTCTCCCCTAGGGGACTCGGGGCGGTGTACAGACAGAATAAAAACATTATAAAAAACATTATATACAGCAAATTACAAAACCCCATAAAAACAAATTAAACATAAGTCTGTACAATAATGCCTAGATTAATTAATGATTAAAACCAAATTAAAATACCCCAATTTAAAATAACCAGTCAGGAAGATCAAGGGATTAGATCATGATTGCGATTGGGCCAGGCCAGCTAATTGGAACAGGTGGGTCTTGAGTTCCTTACGGAAGGAGTGGAGGTCAGTAATGATTCTAATGTCAGGGGGGAGGTCGTTCCAGAGGGTCGGGCCCGTCACAGAGAAGGCCCTACTCCTGGGCGTCGCCCGCTGGCATTGTTTGGCGGACGGCACCTGGAGGAGTCCCTCCCTGTGAGAGCGAATTGGTCGCAGGGATGTATGGGGTAGGATGCGATCCAGCAAATAACTAGGTCACCGTCTTGAGTTATTTATCCGTTTGTGCATTCGTAAGTGAAGTAACTTAGATTCCTGCTGATGTGAAGCTGTCTTGGGTAGCATTGTGGTTGGATATCCAGCAGACTGTTTAGTAACTTCTGCATGGATAATTTCATTGGTTGTTTCTTGAGGAAACGAATGGGCTTCTTCTGTCTGTTTGCCATAAGAGACTCTGCCTAAGGGATTTCAGAGGCCACGATGCCTCTGTGGAGTAGGCAGAGTCCAGAGGTTCTTCTTCCCTTGAACTGGCCAGGTTTAACTGCTGCCAATTGGGGGCCAGTCTGTTCCTTTCTCCAGGTGCTGAAGTCAAGGGTGCTGTAGCTTCAGGAACTCTTGGAGGAGGCAGGAGATCCAGAGTTGCTCCAGACTCTGACTTAGACCTGGCTGTAGGACTGAGTTGGTCTTAGATCACTCAGGTGGGGACCTGGGCACGGGGAGCAGAGAAATGAAATCCTGTTAATGCTCCCAGGTCTCTCCGCAGTTGGTGATTTCCTCCGAAACTCTTGGAGGAACTGGAAGTTGGTTTCAGTCCACCTTTTCCCTGGGTGGCCCCAGACTTTGTCTTGGATACTTGGTGATAATAATAATAATAATAATAATAATAATAATAATAATAATAATAATAATAATAATAATAATAATAATAATAATAATAATAATAAATAATAATAATATTTATTTCTTAGCCGCACCCTCTCCCGAAGGACTCGGGGCGGCGTACAACAAAACATAGGAAATAAATATATTGACATACATATAACAAAACATATACCAAGACATATATACGACATATACAAGGAGGAGGTGAACTGATAGATAAAAACAAGTAAAAACACAATGTTTAAAAACCCCTAAATAAATTGAATGCAATTAAAATACCCCAAATAAAAAACCCATCAGGAGCGATATAGTTGGATCAAAGTTGAGCCAGGCCAGCAACTTGAAAAAGGTGGGTCTTGAGCTTTACATGATGTATCTTGGGGTCCCACAACATTCCCCCCTTCCCCATTTACCATGCTGGGAAGGGGCACACATGGGTTTGGAAGCAATGGTTAGCAATGCACTGCTGATGATATGCAGCTGTCATTCTCTTTGCCTTCAAGCTCCTCGGAGAGGCTGCCCGTCTTTTGGCCACAAAGGATCAGACGGGCGAAGTGAGTGAAGCAACTGAGTCGGACCAGATAACGGTTCTGATCAGGTGGGGGCTTGGGACATGTGCCTGATCCAGAGAGGGAGGCATTCCCCTGGAGTCCTGGCTCATGCTTGGGTGGTCTCATGGCTCTGACAGTGAGGCTGGGCAGCGGTGATGGGGGCAGGTGGGCTTTTGCTGAAAGGCAAGGGAGGACAGAGCTTGATGGGGGTGGTCTCAAAACCTAAAGAAGCCCGGAGTGTGGCAGCAAGTGCCGTGTGATGCTTCCAGAGATGGGGCTCAAGTATTGCACCGGTCGTTGGCAGTTTCTGGCTCAGAGGCATTTGCCCCAGGAAGCCTCTGGGGGCTTCAGCTAAGCCCACCTCATCATCTTCACCTCCTTCACGTTTCCTTTCTGCCAACCTGCTTCGGAGCCATTTCTGCCTTTCCCAGAATGGGGCCTAGGCATCCTCCAGAATAACTGGCTGCTCGGTCTGAAGCTGCCCCTTTGCTCCTTTTTGCCAGGGATTTTAGAGATTTACAGCAAGCTCCACACTCAGCCATGTGTCCTCGAGCAAATTCAGCCTCCAAGTTCAGAAATCCAGGCGAGGGCTGCAAGGGAGGGGGGGCTGCCCATGCTTTGCTGGCAGAAACCCCTTAAGGAGAGCCGGGCAGGGCATCCCCAGCTGAGGGGGGCAGGGGAGTTTCCAGCAGGTCCAACAGTAACTGCTCTTTCTTTGCCGATCCTGAACCCACAGCTGATCAACTTCACTGGTTGGAGAGAAAGTCTGTCACGCCATGAATTCTTTCACTCCGCCCCCTTCCTCCTCCACAGGGCCCTTCATGTGCAATGGACTTTAAAAGGTTGCCCAGTTATCCTGCCCCTGGAAGTTGGGGGTTTGAATCCAGCCCTTCCGGAGGGTAGTAGATTGGGGACAGGGCTGCAGCCTCCCCCAGAGGGACAGATTCCCAGTCGCCTTGTTGCCCTGTGTGCCCTTCATGGTCGGTTTTCCAACTCTGCAGCACCAGTTTCTGGAAAGGCCAAGCAAACAGAGGTGGCATTTCATGCCACACAGCTACGTAAAGGTTACAACAATAGCAGCTTTAGTTTCACCAAGGTAGAGTTTGCTTCTCTCATAGCTCCCTGCAAACTCCAGTTTGCACTTACCCAACACAGAGCTAAGATTGCCAAGCTGGGGGCTTCTTGCTAATTTGGGTCCCAACTGTCTGCTGTATGTGGTTAAGATCTGCACCCCTGGGGGGGGGGGGGGGGGGGCTTAATTTGAACGGCTTCTGTTAACCCAGATATCTAGTTTGGAGCGGGGATTTCTTTGCAAATCTTTGGAGTTTTCGCATCCTAAATAATTTTGCTGTCCTCCTCCAACTCTGCGTTTTTACAGCTAACCAGATAATTCCTCACAGTGATCTACCCTCTTTCTGAGACGGGTTCAGCTTGCTTCCCTCTAATAGCAGTTCCCACGCTCCATTTCCTGCTCTGTAGCCATTTCCTGCCATTTATCCTACAATTTTATTTGTCCTTTGCATATTCATGTCTGTTCTCTTGGCTAGGTTGCATCACTGAAAGGACTCCCCCCTGTAGGTTCCTTCTGTTCTCTAAACTAACCAAACCCAGATCCTGCAACCGTTGTTCTTCATATGTTTTTGTCTCCAGGCCTTTAATCATCTTGCTCTTCTTTGCACTTTTTCCAAAGTCTCAACATCTTTTTTGTAATGTGGTGACCAAAACTGGATGCAGCATTCCAGGTGTGGCCTTACTAAGGCTTTATAAAGCAGTACAAATACTTCACGATTTTGATTCTACGCCTCTGTTTATACTATCAAGGATTGCATGAGCTTTTTTAGCTGCTGCCACACACTGCTGGCTCCTGTTTAAGGGATTGCCCACTAGGACTCCAAGACCCCTCTCACAGTGACTGCTTTTGAGCCAGGTTTCGCCTAATTTGTACTTACACCTTTGATTTTTTTTCTGCCTAAATGTAAAGTTTTGCTTTTCTCCACATTAAAATTCATTTTGTTGGAAAGAGCCCATTGGTCAAGTCTGTGAAGGTCATTTTGGATCCTGAGTTGGTCTTCTGGGGTGTTGGCTATTCCTGCCAGCTTCGTGTCATCTGCAAATTTGATGAGTTCCCCCTTTATTCCCTCATCTCAGTCATTTATGAAGATATTGAAGAGTCCTGGGCCTAAGATGGAGCCTTGTAAAAGGGCAGGCCTGGATTGGAAGGCCATTCACCTGCCCAGCAAACAGACAGTGGAGGCAGTGAGGAGGAACCTCTGCTCAGTGAGGGTTTTGTGACTCGATATGCAAAACCACAGTGCAGAATTATGTAAATAGGGAGGGCATCCACCCTCCCCGCCATCTTGTTAGAGCGATCCTAGGGCCTGTTGTTATGCTCATCAACTCCAAAAGTAGGATATCCCTGGCTTAATAGATCTATCTTTAATTATGCTTTCCAGATCCAGCCCTTCAAAGTAGGCCAGGTGGGGGATGAGACATCAAAGAACTGCTAGGCTCTTCATCATTATCACAGGATACAATAATAGAACCTTAAAAGGCTGTCAGGAGATCTTCCCATCCCTTCTTATACTGAACAGAATCAAGGCGGGGTTATCTTGAGTTTCCTTCTTACCCTTCTTTCCAGGAACTGAATTATTAACAGTTCAGGATTATCTCCATGGAGAGATGTTAGTCTAGTTGGCCTGTCATTTTCTAGCTCCTGCTAGCTTGGTTTTTCTTTTCCTATCACCTAATAAGGACACTGACTAGAATGATTTCAGCAATGTCACATTTGTATTATTTACAGCTTCCCAGTTGAATGCCATGAACATCTGGCAGGTGATGGTTTTTTTAATTGTTTCATCCATATGCAATTCCTAGTTCATCCTTTCTTTGAACAGTCGATAACCATGTTGATGTTTTTGGTCATCGGCATTTCCTTACTGAAGACCAGTGAAAAGTTTCATTCTATTTCTCTCTTCCTTAAGAATTTCTTTGTGTTCTTACCCTTCAACTTCTTCCATGGCTAATTTCTAAGGAAATGTCTGATTGTGCCTGATGCCTCTAATTAAAAGGGAATCACTGCTCAAACTGAAGTCAAGCTACATGTTATACAGGACAACTGGGACAGGCCAAGAATGGGAAAGGAAGAGACCCTGTAATCTACATTGGTACAGCTGGTTTTTCTAGGACTTTGGGGATTTTGCAGTTTCCATCTGCTTCAATGTTGCAAGAAATTGTGCCACCCATTTGCAGTATTCATGACCACATGATTCACAAGGACCACAAATGATGATTGAAGGACTTCATGCCCCTTCCGCTTTTGGGGACTGGAATTGGGAGGAGCCTGTAGTCTCTGCATTAATTTCTTGAACAAATTTGCTTCTCTAATGTTGATACTAGTTGCAACCTGCCTTTCCTTTTAAGATGGCCTTGTACGTTACTGTGGGTTTTGGAATGTGGAAATCCACACCTGTGGCTCAGATTGTGCACTTTCTCTGAGCAACCCAACAGTCACACCAAAAGTCAAGTAGAGGTTTAGGCTGCTCCTCCTTCCTCCAAAAAATTCAGAAGCCCCAACAACTTTGCTAGAGGAAAATTGCACCACTCCTTCCAGCTGTTTAGTGTCAGTGTATTTAAAATCATTTATTGTTATTTTCAATGAGGTTCACTGGTCTCCAATCTCTTTTAAAAATAATTCAACCTTTGGCCATGGTGAGAGGGAAAAACTGAGCACAATTTAATCTGTTCAAGTGTTGTGCTACACCAGAATACATCATGGCTTACTGTGCTTTCCTGGCCAGATTAGGGAGCTGTAATGGGGCATAAGAGAATCCGTGGAACAGCTGTAATTGTTCACGGCTCTCAATTAGCCTCACCGGGAATCTTCCGTTGTCTCACAGACGTTGATTTCTGCACGGTTTTGTTTCCTTTCCACAGGCAGAGTCAGCTGGAGGAGATCCTGGTTTTGGCCAGGCAGTTCCACGAGACATCAGAGCCCACCTCTGAGTGGTTGTCGGTGACTGAAAAGAAACTGGCCAATTCCGAGCCCATTGGGACTCAGACGGCCAAAATCCAGCAGCAGATTGCACGACACAAGGTGGGCGAGTGGTTGCCAAGGAGTTCAGAAAGGGGCAGGAGGGCACCAGGCACCCATTATCTTGCTGTGAAGAGAGATTTTGGAGTGAGACTCCTGGGGGGTTGTGAGAATAAAGGATGCAGGGGTCAAAGGCAAAATGCCACGGTGGCCCTTCGGTGTTTGGAGGCTCCCTCTGAAGTGTGAATCTGGGTGGCTCATCCCCTCATGGGGCCCAGTGGAGAGTCTCGTGGGCTAACAATGTCCAGGCGAGGTGGATTCTGGATGTCTGCTTAGAAGCATCAGAGGTTCCAGGGCAGCTTTTCTTCAAGCGTCTCCTGCAGAATCCGGCTGTTCCGTGGGCATTGGTAGAAATAACACAGTCACATTCTCTTCTCTCCTGCCATCATGTAATCTGAGCAAGATTTCACTGGAGTGCTTTGATATGTCTCTCTCAATGGTGGCTGGGGCTTCCCAGAGAAGTCACAGCGTCTTCCTTTGATCCATGCCATCGAGCAGTGGCCGTGGCTCCATTCGGTCAACGGATGCATGGTCAGGGAGGGGGCACCGAAGAGGGCAATCAAAGCCCTCGGGAGAACCATGGGGGATCAACGCAGTCATTCCCCTGGGTGGCGATTTCATTTTCCTGGCATGTGTGGCCCATTCACCAGACCCATCAGCCCTACTGTAACCCAGGCCCTGCCTTTCCCTCAGGCCCAACTGGGCTGGCACCTCTGTATCCAAGGGGCAGGGTCTGTGCTTGGGTCGGCACTTTGCCTTGGCTGCCCCCTTGACAGAGCTAGTGGAGCGCTGGGGCTGCTGCTCCGGGTGGTGCTTTTCCTCCTCTTGGCTTTGAAGGAAAGCCCTCAGGGGCCTCCCAGTCTCCCCTCTCAAGCCAGGTGTGGTGTCCTCTGGCCAGAGCCTCCGGAGCTCCACTTCTTTGCTTCTTTCCTAAGAAGGATCCCATAGATCCTATGCCTATTATTTCTTAGCATTAAAGACACACTGAGTTGTGATAACAAACCCTGGCTTAAAATGCTGAATTACTACCATTTGCAAAACAGGTTAGTAATCATCATGTTCGAGCACTTAAAACAAGTTGTAGTATATCTTAACATTGTCCCAATACTTATATGGATAAAGAAAATCCATCTTTTTTTTTAAATTTTTGTTGTTATAGTTCTTTATTTGAAAACTGTTATTTTAGTAAATGATAGTTTTGCATTTACACAATTTTCAGTCACATTCACCATTTTAGTTGTGTTTTAATTTTCCCACTTTGTGTTTTCCATTTTCAACCATGCATTTCTGTTTGCTTGTTTTTTGTTTCCTCTTTTGTTCCTTCCCTTAAACTCCTGGATTTCCAGGCGCTAGAGGAGGAGATAGGCAATCAGGCCACGGCGGTGACTCAGGTGGTCAGCATCGGCCATTCCCTGGCCTTGCTGAGCTGCCGTGCTGAGCAGGCCTCCCTGGCTGAGAAGCTCGACCTGCTTGAGTCCCGGTACGCTGAGGTTTCTGACCGATGCGGCCGGAAGGCTGTCCTCCTCGATCAGGCTTTGTCCAACGCCCGGCTCTTTGGGGAGGATGAAGTGGAGGTTCTCAACTGGTTGGCTGAGGTTGAGGACAAGCTCGGCTTGGTGTCCGTCAAGGATTACAGACGAGAGGTCCTGCAGCAGCAACATTCTGGCCAGCTGGTATTAATCCGTTTTCCCCCATCTTTCCTGATTGTGTTTATTTTGCTTCCCTGTTCCTGTTGATTTGAACCATTTCATTTTGATCTTCACCAAATCAAAGCTAGGGATGGAGCCTCCCTCCATGAAGACCAAAATGAAATGAGTCCCTGAGGGCACAGCTTCCAGGGTGTGGTGGCCATGTGCTCCCGCGGGCACAGTCTTCTTGCAAAGGAGGGCTACAGTTCAGTGCATCATCAAGTGTGTTTCATGGACGGTTTGGTTCGGGCATCTCCCTTTAAAGAAGAACAACGCAGCAGTATTATTTTTCTCCCTCTGGAGAACCTCTAACCTGACCCTTCTGAAGCTCCTTCCCCTCACAGTCCGGCCTCTTGGCTGAAGGACAGTTTGGGACCTGGTGCAGCCCTCCTCCTTTGCAGCCTGCAGTTTCTGCAGAGAAGTAAAAGGGAGGTCTGCAATGGGGGAGGGGGTGACATCTGACCCCAGTGACCGTTGCCTTGAGGGAGGACCAGGAAAGAAGCTGGAAGGTATGACAATCCACAGGGAACAACCTTCTGTGCATTACAAGTGGACAAGGTGTGCTGTGAGAATAGTGCCCTCGGGGGAATCCGGGTGGATTTGTTAGCTGGAACAGCAGGAAGCCAAGGACTGTGTTAGCAGGGTGGATAGAGGAAGAATTCAACGGGCTTGCTTTCTCAAGCTCTGGCCTTCGTTTCAGATTGACCAGGTGGTTGTAGCTTCACGGAGAGGTCCAAGAGTTCCCTTCCGCCCGAGGCAAGCCTTCAGTCTTGGGCTGCTCTCGGAAGACTCCCATGTTTGGCCTAGGAGGCGAGCAGCTTTCCTTGTTGCCTGTTCAAGGCATCTCTCTAACCCTGGCTGCACCTGCTGCTCAGAGCCCTCACACACCGACCCACATTTAGGCACTAGCCTCTTGGGCAGACTTCATCTACCACAATGTGTGCTGATTCAATTTGCTTGCTCCGATGGGAGTTGTTTTACTTTGTTTATGTACTAAAGAAACAAAAGATAACAGAACAGGGAAAAGCAGCATTTAAAAACCCCCAAATCACACAAAAGCCCAAGATCTTTTCTAGGGACCTTTCTGAGTGTGGCTTTTCCCCTCCCCCACCTAGGCTTTGAATGATGAGATTGTGAACCGCAAGAAGCACGTTGACCAGGCCATCAAGAACGGGCAGGCCCTCCTGAAACAAACCACAGGTAGGAGAGGAAAGGATGCCAGGCAATGGCTGCCCCTGCCTGCGCCAGTCCATACCTGCACCCACACGCTCTTTCAGCCAGAGATTCCACAACTGGGACTGTGTGGGACGCATGTGCCCGTGGAGAACTCTGCCAAAACAGAAACCAAGTCCAAAATTCTGCATGGGTGGGATGGTCAATGAGTCAGACCTTGTATGGGCAGCTTGAGGACACCCAACTATGCCCTGGATCCCCATTCGATGACGTTTTCAAGCCAAACCCTTGGTGATCCTCTGCAGGGGAAGAGGTGCTGCTCATCCAAGAGAAACTGGATGGCATCAAGACCCGCTACTCGGATATCACCGCTGCCAGCTCAAAGGCTCTCCGCACACTGGAGCAGGCACGGCAGCTGGCCACCAAGTTCCAGTCAACACATGAAGAGCTGACGGGCTGGATGGGTCAGGTGGAAGAGGAGCTGATCTCTGGCGGAGGACATTCCCCCACCGGCGAGCAGATCCCTCAGTTCCAGCAGAGGCAGAAGGTAAGGGGTTTCCAGGGAAGCCAGGGTCCAGGCCTGATCAGAGAAGGCCCTCTTCTCCCGGCCTTTGCTTCTCAATGAGAAGCTTCCCTCCTTCTCAGCAGGAAGAGTGGTCACAGCTCTCTCCATGCGTTTCGTCACTTGACAAAGCCACAATCCCAGAAAGTGGCCTTCTCTCCCCCTAGGAACTAAAGAAGGAGGTGATGGAACATCAGATTATCCTGGACACAGTGAACGAAGTCAGCCATGCCCTCCTTGAACTGGTCCCTTGGCGAGCCCGTGAAGGACTAGATAAGCTGGTCTCAGACACCAACGAGCGGTATAAAGCCACCAGTGACACCATCAACCAGCGGGTGGCAGAGATAGATGCTGCCATCCAAAGGTCTCAGCAGGTAGGCTGGCAGTTCCTTGTAAACCATTGCCAGTGCAGACACAGCTCTCGGGGAGGTTTGTCTAAGCATGAGACATGTGCAGGTTGTTTTGCCCCACCTCCTAAGCCAGTCCTTAGAAATCCTGCATGAATGCAGAATCCTAGCACCAGGGACTAAAAGACGTTTCCCCCATGTTTCCTGGGTACAAATGCAGAGCTTTTGAACTCCATCCTGGCTTCTGGTTTCTTGCGCCTGACAGGGGACCTCTTAGGGTAGGGGCATTCTTTGAGGGCCATGCAGTGTGTTGAGGACCTTGTTCCACACCTGAGCAGGATTTGTCCTTTGAGGGAGGTTTTTGTGGTTTGATAAATAAAATGCATGGAGCAAAACATTTGGGTCTCACTCAATCTGGGAACAGCAGAACAACTGCTGGGGAGAGGCAAGCAGCTTCCAGTCTCTCCCACGACGAAAGTTGAGTTTCTTATGGACAGATCATTCTGCAATTATGGACTGCCCCCTCCCCCCCTCCTGCTTTTTCTGCCGTCATAAAATTTGCCCCAGCTCCTTTCCTTGCATGCAGCACCAGGCTGGAATTCCCTTGCTCTTCTGCAGCACTGCCTTTGCTAGTCCCTGTGCTCCAGATGTCTGGCCCAGAATATTTAAGAGGTCCCAGGTGGGGAAGGTGTATGCAGAGAGAGGTAAACCCCCTCTACCCATCAGTGGTTCCTTAACAACTCCATGCCCTTTCCTGAGCTTGCAAGAAGCCAGGCACTTCCTCGAAATGCATGTTGGCATTCAGGAGGTGGTGAAGGGCCAGTCACCATTGCTGCCACCTGAACTCAAAGAGGTATTTTCCTGAGGCTTCTAGGGAGGCCTCCAGAGAGATGCCACTCTTTTAAGGAAAGGCTGGCAGGTAAAAGGAGGGTGCAGCACTCAACCTGAAGCACCTTTGCTTTCCCCAGTCCAGATCCTGTGTAATTTGTGTATGCAGCTTTGTTGATGCTGCACCATCTTCGCTTTTGCCAGCTAGTTTCCCCAGCTAACTTGGCTGTGCTCTCTTCTCTGACAGTACGAGCAGGCAGCCGACGCAGAACTCGCCTGGGTTGCTGAGACCAGACGGAAGCTGTTGGCGCTTGGTCCGGTTAGGCTGGAGCAGGACCAGACCACTGCCCAGCTGCAGGTGCAGAAGGTACGCAACGGGGCAAAGGTGGCAGAGACTTTGGAGCAGCCAGATTGGAAGATGGAGGAGAATTAGGCTGGCTGGATGGGGAAAGGGAGCTAGAGCCCATGTTAAGTTCAGGGGATGATTGGAGGAGATGGTCTGGATGGAGGAAAGGGGATGGCAGAGCTGGATGTTTCCCAGGCAGCGAAGAAGAATTGTTGGGATTTACCATCCTTGAGAGATGCATTGGGCCCCGTTGTGTGGAAAACCATGAAACCAACAATTAAATCAGTGAGGACTTGGACTGAGGAGGCAAAGCTAAAGCTACAGGCTTGCCTTGACTGCACTGACGGGAATGTTTTCGAAGATACCTCTGCAGACTTGGGTGAACTCACCGATACTGTAACATCATATGACAGTTTTTGTGAAACCAGAAAAGTGAGAATATGCAGTAACAATAAACCTTGGTTCACAGCTAAACCTAAGCAGCTACGTCATGCCAAAGAGGAAGCCTACAGAAAAGGCGATAGAATGAGGTACAATCAGGCCAGAAACGTATTAACAAGGGAGATCAGAGCAGCAAAGAGAAGCTACTCTGAAAAGCGAAGGAATCCATTCTGAACAAATGAACCAGCAACCGTGTGGAAAACTCTTAAAAACATCACTGGTTACGGGAAACCTTCTTCTTCCCAAGGCATAGGAAATCAACAACTGGCAGATCACCTGCATGTGTTTTACTACAGATTTGAGAGAAAACTATTGCCACCCATCTCCACAATGCCCATTCCAGACACACCAATTGGTAGCTTATTAGTAACCGTGACTATCATTAAGTGTTGTAACTTTTTATTCTTGATGAATGTATTTTTATTCTCTTTATGTCCACTGAGAGCAGCTGCACCAAAGACAAATTCCTTGTTTGTCCAATCACACTTGGCCTAGGAAGAATTCTGTTCTATTCTATGATGGACAGGGTCTCTTTAGCTAGTCAGGAGCACCCGGGAAGCAGTGCAGACGGAACGAGTGTGCAGGGTGGAGGGAGACCCAGGCGTGGCTTGTGTTTCATAGTTCAGCTCTGTTACCATCGTTTCCTTTCCTGTAGGCCTTCTCCATCGACATTATTCGTCACAAAGATTCTGTGGATGAACTGCTCAGCCAACGAACAGAGATTTTGGGAACTTGTGGAGAGGAGCAGAAAGTCGTACTGCAGGTAGACCTCGGGGCCTAGGAAACGGTGAGGGAGGTCCCCAGGGTACTTTGGAAATCCACGCTTTGGAGGATGGAGGCCAATTGGCCGCCCCAAACTCTGCCCTTCTTCCACAGGAGAAGACGGAGTCTCTTCGGAAGCAGTACGATGCGACCAGCCACCTCCATTCGGAGCGCTACGCTCGCCTGGAACGGGCCCAGGTCCTGGTCAACCAATTCTGGGAGACCTATGAAGAGCTGAGTCCTTGGCTTGAGGAGACCCAAGCACTGATTGGGCAGCTTCCCCCTCCAGCAATTGACCACCAGCACCTCAAGCAGCAGCAGGAAGATATGAGGGCAAGTGGGCATAGGGGGCCTCCGTGCGTCTGCATGCTGAGTTGACGCTGCAGGGCTTAGAAAGGGATCCCTAAGTTGCATTCGTTGGAGTGGGACTGTGAGCAGGGAAAGCAGCTGCCGCTCCTGGCCTTGGAGCGGTTCTGCTGGGTTTGAAGTGATACCAGGACTTGCTGGAAAAAGGGCGGCTGGCAAATCAGCCTGTGGGGGGATTGAAAGCAGTCACCTGGAGGAACAGGAGGTTCCCTGGCCAAATGGTGCCAGCTGCGGGGGAGAGAGGGGAGGAGGGCTCCCTCGGCTGATCTCAGCCTTGCTAAGAAGACAGATTTGTTCCTCATTGGGCTCACTGGCTGGGCCTGCTGTAGGGTAGCTGCCTGGGGCCTCGGATCAGCTGGGCAAACGTTGGTCTGCACCGACTGAGCCAAACCCTGGCAGATTCAGCCAACTGAGACGAAAACAAAGAATGACTAGCGCAGGGCACAAAGATGGATGTTGTGCTTAGAGAGAGAGAGAGAGAGAGAGAAGGTGGAGGTCCAATTTCTTTGCTTGGTGTTCACAATAAACCCGCTTGATGGGTTTTCCACTCTCAACTGAGGTTGCTAAAGTTTTTGAAACTCAAAGGAAATAATTGACTATGTCTAGCAAGGCTTTATTTTCCAGAGCCAGTCGATGTTTTGGGCTTTAAATGCCACCACTTCCTTTGATCTCGTGCTCTTGGGGTCATTGCTTGGTTTTTCTATACTTGACTTTTTTTCCCCCTTTATAGCAACTGAGGGAATCCATTGCTGAACACAAGCCCCACATTGACAAGCTGCTGAAAATTGGCCCTCAACTGACGGAACTGAACCCCGAGGAAGGGGCCATGGTGCAGGGGAGGTACTCTGCCGCAGAAGCCACCTACTCCCGCATCAAGGAAGAGGTCCGCCAGCGGGCTCAGGCCCTTGACGAGGCCATCTCCCAGTCAACGCAGGTTTGGGAAGACATCACTGGCTTTGCAGAGGGGCAAGATAGGATGGGAAGAGGGGAGCTCAGAAGAGGAGAGGTGGAATCAGGGGGGCCTCTTTGGGGGAGCCGCACCCTTTGCAATAGGGCTACACTTGTTGAAGATGCTGCTTGCTGTCAGATGAAGCGGCGGGGGGGGGGGGGCTGGGTCTTGGCCTTCGGTCGATGGGCCAGGGGGCAGCCCTTCCCCCACCTTCTGCTGCCAGAGTAGGTGCCCAGGGCTGGGGGCACCATTTTGTCCCCCTGTGCCGGGCAGCTCCTGCAGCCAAACCGCCCACCGTGCCAAGAAAACCAATCAGTGGTTTGGAAGGCCAATGGGCAGAGAAGGGAGCCGGACCAGAAGGAGGCCAGGGAAGCTGCAGGCCATCTGGTTCCAGCAGGAATCTCCTGCCCCAGAAGCACATCAGGGCTTGGTAAGGGAGTCCTGGCTTCCTCCTTGAGAGTAGGAGCAGCTGGGTATGGAAGCGCCTTCTTAGGGGACTACAGAAACTCTCTCCGCAGAAGGTGGGATTGGAGGGCTGGAAGGGACCTTCACGGAGGTTTTGGTGGAGACAAATGGAAGTTTGACAAAGAAATTCTATTCTGAAGAGAAACAGAGATGGGGTTGGTGTAGATTTTTAAAAATCAGGTTCACTTAATTTCCTTTTTGGCACCACAGCGTTTTGGATATATGCAAAGAATCACATTTGTTGTCCCTTCATGTCAACTTGTTTTGTTGGTTGATAATGCTGTTATGTTGGATTTTGTTCTGTGTCACATCTTTGAAAGTCGTTCTAGGATATGTATTTTCATATTATTTTAGTCATTTCTGCTCCCTTTAGTTTACCCCCACATTAATGCTGAGTTTTTCCTCCTCCACCCCGTCTCATCACCCTCCCACTGTGGAATGTCTCCCCTGTTGTCTGTTTCGGTGCCCATTTACCGCCTTCCCTGCGTGCTCGCCACCATTCATTGTTGTGTTGACTCCACCATGACAGATTGCAGAGGTAAGGATCCCCCTCATCACATGACCAACTTCCTGCCCTCTGAATTAGCTAAGCCAATGTTCATTAGAAGACCTCGTCCTCCTCCTCCAGAATTCCACCCCGCCCGCTTGAGGGCAGCAGAAGTCCTGTCGCCTCCAGGAATAGTCAACCTTCCAGGGCGAATGCTGAGCTAGACTGTGGGAAACTCCCCAGTTGCCTAATTAGCAGCGTCTTCTTCCTCTTCTGCTGCTGCTGCTGCACCTAGTTTGGGGAGAACAGAATCACCTTACTTGTCAGCCCCTCCTCAAAGAGACCATGCGTGTGAGTCCTGGAGAAAGCAACGGTGGCAGGGGACAAGTGCTGGCCTATCTCACTTTCTCTGCCTTGAACCCTCCCCCCACTCCCTAGAGAAGCCAGAGGGTGTCCCCCCTCCTGTCCCCCCCCCCATTGCCAGGATTCTGCCCAGCAACAGATTTGGCTTAAGGGGGGTTACTGTGCGCAGTTCCTGGAGGGAAAGGAAAGTCCAAGTATTTGGTTCCCCTCAGATATGGTACCTCACTGGTTGGCTTCCACAACTCCATAGCTGCTCCTTGATGCAGGGTGGGGAGCCTTGCCATTCAGGCAGGTGGCAGGAACCATTTGTAATGTGGCTGCAGAAGGGCAGATGCCCCTTCGGCCATGAGCTTGGATGCCAGTTGATGCTCCTCACAGAAAGGAAATGGATTTTATTAGGAAAAGACCCGAACAGAGCACACACTTCACATCCAAAGCTTAAGGATTTGGAAGTTGGTGATATAGTCTGTCTTGGCTGGGCCTTAGTTCTCATTTTGATTCCCTAACTCGAATCCACAATACATTTAGGCCTTCAAGAGGAGCACAGCGGGTTTACCTTTCCCTTCACAAATTCCTAGCAGATCATAAAGTGTGAGTTTGTGTGTAACAGAAAGAGTGGACAATAGACTACTCTTGGCATAACTAATGCCACGAAATATTTGACTTCAGGATTTGCTCTTAGTCACACAACCAGTTTTGCAAAAAGTTGGTGTCTTGGAATTAATCAAAAATCTGACATTCCAAAAGAATTTGCAAAGGTTGCACATAGAGAAGAGCATGTTGACTAAGAAGAATCAGTCAAAGCAGCAAAGATGTAAATGTGCCATTTGCACACTGGAACCTCACTATGGCCATTCCTTCCCTTCAGTTCCATGACAAGATAGAGCCGATGCTGGAGACGCTAGAGACGCTCTCCTCCCGCCTGCGCATGCCTCCCTTGATCCCAGCCGAAGTGGAGAAGATCCGCGAGTGCATTGGTGACAATAAAAATGCCACGCTGGAGCTGGAGAAGCTGCAGCCGTCCTTTGAAGGACTGAAGCGCCGGGGAGAGGAGCTGATCGGACGATCGCAGGGGGCAGACAGGGACCTGGCAGCCAAAAGTAAGGCATTAGAACCGCTGGAAACCCAGGACAGGCACACGGCTTCCTTGGTGTGGCCTGAGATGCAGAGAGCCACTGGCTTCCTAGCACAGAACGTGGGTTTAATCCTCCTTGTTCTGTTTCAGACATCCAGGATAAATTAGATCAGATGGTCTTTTTCTGGGAAGACATCAAAGCTCGGGCTGAGGAACGCGAGATCAAGTTTCTTGATGTCCTGGAGCTGGCGGAAAAGTTCTGGTATGACATGGCTGCCCTCCTAACCACCATCCGGGATACCCAAGACATTGTCCATGACCTGGAAAGTCCTGGGATTGATCCATCCATCATCAAACAGCAGATTGAAGCAGCTGAGGTAGGAAGACAGAAACATTTCGTCCTTTCCCACAAATTGGACATAACGTGAGTCCTTCAAGCTAGCTGTGATGGCCAGGAAGGGAAATGGAGCCTTGGCAGAAGGTTTAGCAGGGGAGGCCTCTTCGTTCTAGTTTCTTATTCAGAGCAATCCCTGGAACCGCAATTGGTGGGTTCTGTTGGAAAGAAAGACCTCTTTTCTAAGAATACACTTTAGAATGTTTCTTCAATAGAATAGCTTTAAAATAACGATCCACAGAGTGAAAATGACGGCGAAAAACCTGAAAATATCCCATTCTTTTGATGTACTTACACATTTGTGTGCTACCTTGTATTTTTTTTTCTATAACAAAGGTATATATTACTCTACAAGTATCACCCTCCAGAATAAACTCTGATTGCAGACACAATTTCAGAAACACAGTTGCTGTTATGTGTGAGTTGTTCCGATAGGCAAATTGTGGTCATCTGTTTCTTGATCCTCTCCTGTAGACTATCAAGGAAGAGACAGACGGTTTGCATGAAGAACTGGAATTCATTCGAATCCTGGGGGCCGATCTGATTTTCGCCTGTGGGGAGACAGAGAAACCAGAAGTTAAGAAAAGCATTGATGAGGTAGGTAATAGTCATCTCAGATTTGGACCGAAGGGCGTTGATGGGACGTTGGGAGGAGGGACAGGGAGGCCAAACAGACACCTGCGTATGACTCCTCCTAATCTCCTTGGCAAGAAATCTATGCCACTGGCAGCCTAGCCAGGTGGAAGGGCCTGGCAGACAGCGGGCCAGAGATGCTTGGTCTGGGCTGCTCCCTCTCCACTGACCTGGGCACCTCTGCCAAATGCCCCCCTGCCACAGTGCCCTGTCACCAGCTCCAACCCTGGCAAATTGTGCCAGAGCTGTGCATTTCTTCCTGTCCTTGCAGATGAACAGTGCCTGGGAGCATCTGAACAGAACTTGGAAGGAGAGGCTGGAGAAGCTGGAGGAGGCCATGCAGAATGCAGTGCAGTATCAGGATAATCTGCAGGTGAGGCCAGAGGGCCTGAAAGGAGCAGGGGGAGGGCATCTTTCTGTGCAGGAGGGCTTCCCAGAAAGCTCCCCCATTGGAACTCTTGGCCTTAGGAGGTTTCCTGGCAATGTCACTGGAGGGGGGGGGGGAGGATTTGGAGGGCTAAGGTAGGAAACAGATGCAGAGACCTGGATTACTGAAGGCTACACCTCCTAGGTCATTCTCACACCAAGAACCAGACCAGTGAAATGGAGTGATGGCTGCTGGAGTGGAGTGGAGCACTTTATGCGCATTTTCTGGGCTTAGAGGGGCTAAAGGGTGTTACGAAGGTCCTTAGCATACCCATTTTAGTTTCGTGCGTCAGGACGAGCCCAACAATTCTGCAGTTGAAATCCAGCCATTTTGCTGCTGAGTTTCAGGCGCATGAAATTTGACTGCTTTTGAGGTGGTGGAGGATGAGTAAATTTCATGGACTGAAGATTGCCCACCCCTTTCCACCTAATGGGAAGCCAAAGGATGGGAGGGTTGGGGGCAGAGGTGAATTTCCTCTCTGGGATTGAGTGCAGCCTGTAATGGTCTTGTGCTGCGCTGAAGCACTGGTGTCCTGGCCAATGCAAGGAGTAGTATCATTAGACTGGAAGGAGACAGAGTCTTAAGAAGATGGGAACGCTGGGAGCCAATTAAGCCTTGGGGCCTCTGTGCAGAGACCCAGGAGGAGTGTGTCTCAGAACAGCCAGAGTTGGGAAAGAGCAGAGTACACCGTTTGGTAGGATGGAAGTTAACTAGGTTCTCCTTTATTTGTGTCCATGTTCTACTTTCAGGCTATGTTTGACTGGCTAGATAACACAGTGATTAAACTGTGCAACATGTCCCCAGTGGGCACAGACCTCAACACTGTCAAAGAGCAACTGAATGAGATGAAGGTGTGTGCCAAGCAAGACATTTCTCCAAATCTTGAGGTCTCTTTGGTGATAGCAGTAGCATAGAACATCATCCTCATTTTGTACTCTCTGCAGGAGTTCAAAACAGAAGTATACCAGCAGCAAATAGAGATGGAGAAGCTGAATCACCAGGGAGAACTTTTGCTCAAAAAAGCCACAGATGAAACAGACCGAGACATCATCAGAGAGCCACTAACAGAACTGAAACATCTTTGGGAGAATCTGAGCGAAAAAATAGCCCATCGACAGGTATGGCAAAGCCCCAGGCACAGCATTGGTTGCTTGGTTGGTTGGATGATGGTTGGATGGTTGGTTGGTTGGATGGTTGGATGGTTGGATGATGGTTGGATGGTTGGATGGTTGGATGGATGGATGGATGGATGGATGGATGGATGGATGGATGCTTTCTGAGTTAAGATGATAGCTCCCACCTTTTCTTTAAGAAAGAGCTCCTCCCAGGTGGATCCTAATCCTCACCTGACTGCATCTGAAGAGGCTTTGGCTGGTTTGCACCTGATGGAAATTACCAGGAAGACTTTCTGTCTGGAGCAAACTTTTTCAACCTTGGCCACTTTCAGATATGTGGACTTCAATTCCCAGAATACCCCAGCCAGCAGAATTCAGAGAGCTGAAATCCACACATCTTAATGACACTAAAGTTGAGAGGCACTGGTCTGGAGACTGCATGAAATATTTTTAAAATATTTTAAAATGTTTATAATTTTCTTTTTCTCAGCAGTAACATTGTTTTTTATAGTCAATTAGCCAGTCTTTGGTTTTCCTTCTATTTGATTTTTCAGTCTGAGTTTTGCATTTTTGTATGCGCTATTCTTAACTTTACAAGTTTGTTAGTTTTGTGGTTGTATTGTTAAAAAATCATAGTGAATCTTCTTGAGTAACACTTGGAGTGGAAAGGCGTGATAAAATGCCCTTTTAAAAAAAGCCCTTTTTCTTTTCCTTAAACAGCACAAGCTGGAAGGGTCCTTGTTGGCCCTCGGCCAGTTCCAGCATGCCCTGGCTGAGCTAATGGCCTGGCTGACACACACCGAAGAGCTGCTGGATTCCCAGAGGCCCATCAACGGGGACCCCAAAGTCATTGAAGTGGAGTTGGCCAAGCACCATGTGAGTGCAAGGGGTGTGTGTGTGCATGGAGTCCTCTGGCAAGTGATGCTATCCCAGAAAAGAATCCTGCTTTGATTTACATTATTTTTCAGGGTCTGGAGGGTCAGATCCCTGCACTAGCTTGATGACAGAAGCCATTCCGCTCCTTTTCCCCCTAGAGTCTCTGTGGTCTTTATTTTAACATCTTATCAACCTGCTGCTGTAAAGTGGTCAGGAAAATAGTGAGGCTACAGATTTAGTGGTCAGGATCCTTTAGCCATGAGTGATTAAATAGCCTGCAACCCTCAAACTGCACCCTCTCCACAGGAAACCCCACTTTCCGAGGCCATTGCAGATCAGTGGAGCTGCCTTTTGAGACGGGGAACGGGGGCTGGTAGTCCACAGGGGTCAGAGCAGAGCACAAAAGGGCGTAGGAGAACTAATCGCTCCCCTCCAGGTAGCATATTCTCCTCTGCTTCTGGAGGCAAATTAAGGGGCAAGAAGGGGCCGCCTCGAAAGTGCTCCTTGCTGTTTTCAGTTTGAGTTGCCTTCTACAAAGGCAAAGCTTTAAGCTGAGCTCTTTTTAATAAGAACCCATATTTTCCCAACTCCATCCTAGGTACTGAAAAACGATGTGTTGGCCCACCAAGCCACAGTGGAGACCGTGAACAAGGCTGGCAATGAACTCCTGGAATCCAGTGCAACGGATGATGCCAGCAGTCTCCGGAACCGGCTGGAGACCATGAACTCCTGCTGGGAGTCAGTCCTGCAGAAGACGGAAGTGCGGGAGCAGCAGCTGCAGGCAACACTTCAGCAGGTAGGCGGGGGGGGGGGGTGTCTGCCAGTCTAGTGAGCTGTCAAGGTGGAGACGATGCAAGGGAAGAGCATTTGCCTCCTCTGACCCTCTTGTGAACAGCCCAACCAAGGAATCTCTAAGACCGCCCCTGCCCAGAGTATAAAATGACAGCAAACAGCATTCCTTAATAGCACTGGTGATGTTACCTAGTTAGGTGATGAAATGTCTGCAAGAAAACAAGCAAGCTCAAGAGAGCGCCAGGGGCCCCTCTGAGTCTCTTGCCCTACCCTGGTTCTGTGTCAGAGAGCGGCGTTCCTCTTGCGTTGTTGACTGGGTCAAGCTGCCCAGGGGTTTAATGGTGTGATTTTCAGGGCTTTTAAGAATATATTATTGCAAACCTTACATTGTATACTTACAAAATATCATTTTGTAAGTTGGGATTTACTGGGAAATACGGCACCTGCTGATCTTGCACTTCAACCCATCAATGCCCCACCTTGTTCTCTGTGTGTCTCAGGCCCAGGGCTTCCATGGTGAAATTGAAGACTTCCTTTTGTGGCTCACCAGGATGGAAAATCAGCTGTCAGCCTCCAAACCAACAGGGGGGCTGCCAGAAACTGCTCGGGAACAACTGAACACCCACATGGTGAGTCATGGCAGCTGCAGGCTGACTCCTTCAGTGATTGGGGGGGGGGGGGGGCTTTGCAATAGTATAAGTAAGTGCCCCAAAGGCAAATAGAAACCTTCCAAGAACAATTGGGGGGGGGGGCTTGATTAGCTTCATTCTACCTTTCGTAATCTAGTCACAAAGTCCTGATGAAAGGTTTGTGGTTTAGCCAAGGACCCCCAAGTCTGGCGCACACAATCAGGTGTGAAAATAGTATGCATCCACTTGAGGACATCTAAACACAACAGGAAGCTAAAGACATCAGGAGACTGGATGCTAAACCATCCGATGAACGATTGAGGGAACTTGGTATGTGTAGTCTAGCAAAGAGAAAAACGAGAGGTGACATGATAGCAGTCTTCCAGTATTTGAGAGGCTGCCACAAAGAAGAGGGAGTCAATCTATTCTCCAGAGCACCTGAAGGCAGGACAAGAAACGATGGATGGAAACTAATCAAGGAGAGAAGCAATCTGGAATTAAGGAGAAACTTCCTAACAGTGAGGACACTCAACCACTAGAACCGCTTGTCTCCCAGAATTGTGGGTGCTCCATCACTGAAGGTTTTTAAGAAAACATTAGACAGCCATTTTTCTGGAATAATATAGCCACTCCTGTTTGAGCAGGAGGTTGGAGTAGATGACCTCTAAGGTCCCTTCCAACTCCGTTGCTTTGTGTTCTGTCATAATCCAAACGTTCCCTGAGCCAAAAAGTGGTGGCAAAGCGGTGTATCTTGAGGAGAAACCCTGCAAAATGTCTCTTCTCAAATGCTTCTTTGTGTTCTAGGAACTCTATGCCCAGCTGAAGGCAAATGAGGAAATCTACAGCCAGCTCCTGGCGAAGGGGAGGCTGATGCTTCTGAGCCATGAAGACTCTGGATCTGGATCGAAGATGGAGCAAAGTGTGGCTCTCTTGGAACAGAAGTGGGTCCTGGTCAGCACAAGGATGGAAGAGCGGAAGGTAAGGAGCGGGGCTGATGGGGGACTTGGTTACACCACACGCCTGCTTTCCCCACTCAGGTGGTCCTGAGGCAGACACACACTGGGAGAAGAGGTCGGCCCTTCTCTGGCAGCAGATCAGCTCTTTGATTGACAGCCCCTGTTTCCAGCTTTATCTAAGTAAACAGGATTCTCTGCATGACGGAGTCGTAGAGTCCACAGAGGAACTGTTGAACTTGAGTGGAACAGAAAAAGCCAGGAAATGGGGCCGGGAGGGAGAAGCAGGAATCTGAGATGGCGGAAGGAGACATCATCAATATAAGTTCTGCCTTGGGAAGCAGTGAGACTTTTCCTGGGACTCAGAAAGTTGGCGAGGTTGAGAATCCTTTGGAAAGTGCAGCCTTGCAGTTCCCTTGTCCCTGCACAGAGGCCTGGCTGCCCCTGGGCCAGAGATCGAGCGGTGGGGACTGAAGACAGGCAGCAGGATTGAGTCTGGTCCAGCGGGGTATAAAGGTGGAATGCAGTGACTTCTCCAAGCTCCTAAATGGCCTCTCATCTTTCAGGAAGCTGCAAAGAGCTGCAGTGGTTTTCTGCCATAGAAAAGTTCCTGTTAGCTATTTTGATTCTCTCGGGCATTCTTCACTGGGGGCCACTGAGAACATGAATGAAATTCTGGTTTTTCTCTTGGAGCAGGTGCAGGCAAAATCCATGCTCTTGGCCTGGAAGGTCAGCCCCTGTGAGATTTGTCAGGTACCCCTTTTCTTCTGCCTCACTCCTCTACCTTGTCCCATGTTTAGTCCAAGCTGGAAGAGGCCCTCAACTTGGCAACCGAATTCCAGAATTCCCTGCAGGACTTCATCAACTGGCTGACCCTTGGGGAGCAGAGTCTGAACGTTGCTTCTCCTCCCAGCCTCATCCTTAACACTGTGCTCTCCCAAGTAGAAGAGCACAAGGTAAGGGCATCCCCAAACCCCTCCCTGTAACAATGGCCCCCTCCCACACCTTCATCTTGGCAAAAGGCTGGCAGGTGCCCGGAGGGTCTCAGGGTGGGATTTCAGCCTTGCCTGCAGTTCAGCCAAAGGAAGGAGGTTTGACCGCTCCCTGTAATGCCAGGATTCCAAAGAGATGTTCATGCGGGGGGTTCTCTTCTGCTTCCTCCCACCCACCCACCCACCCCTGGCAGGGTTTTGCTAATGAAGTCAACGCTCACCGGCATCAGATCATTACTCTGGACCAAAGTGGAAACCAGCTGAAGTTTCTGAGCCAGAAGCAGGATGTGGTCCTGATCAAGAACCTCCTCGTCAGCGTGCAGTCTCGCTGGGAGAAAGTTGTCCAGCGGTCAGTTGAAAGGGGGCGGGCTCTAGATGATGCCAGGAAGCGGGCAAAACAGGTGAGTGTCCTGGAGGGCGGGGCGCTTTGGGAGCTGCTCATTGGGAGCCAACTGTGGGCTTACAAAAAAAGCTTAGATACTTGCAAAGCAGCAGCATTGTCTCAGATGCTGCGTTTGCTGCCGTAACCCAGAAGGACCACTGTTCAAATGCATTAAGATCTGTGGGCTGAGTGGTGAGGGAGGGCGAAGGGAGGGGATTCTGCTGGCCATGGGGGGTGGGGGCAACAATGGGAGGAGAGAGAGGAGGGCTTGGCTTGTTTGCTCATAAGGAGAGGGAGGTTGTGGCAAGATGGCACAAGAGAAGCCTAGGGAAGGTGTGAGCGTGCGCAGGGCAATGGGAGGACCCAACATGAACATGGAAAACAAGCTTGGTAAGGAAGATGGAGAGGAGCCAAGTGGAGAGTTAGAAGGTTGGTAGCCACATAGAAAGGGCTGGAAGAGTGGGGAAGCCAGGAGTTGGCAGGGGAGCCAAGCAGAGGCCTCTAGAGATGAGCGGTGGGGGCAAGGGCCTCTCCAGGAGATGCAATGGGCTGGGGGAAGAACCTTGGGAGACAGGAGGAAGAGCCACAGCCCGGACGGCACTCTAATAAGACGCATGGGAGTCCAAAAGAGGGAGGGGTGAGAAAGTATCTCAGAAGGGACCCTCTCTAGTTCTCTGGAATGTAAAGATGGGGGAGGAGAAAAGGCTTTCAGAGTTGCAAGGTTTCTGTTGCTGTAACCTCACAATGGAAGTGGGCTTCATGCTTTCGGTTTGGGTCTCCTGACCTGAAGGCATCTTGGGAAAGAGAGCTCCAATTGCACGCAGTGGGACTCTTCCTATGAAACTCCCGATTCAGAGTCGGTGCCTGGAAACTTTGCCAGAGATTTCCCTGATGGTCCACCAGAGGGAAATGATGTCCTGAAAGTTGACTCAGGTTTTGCAGGGAAAAACAAGGGACCGGATATATATATAACACTCACTCTTGGTGGTATTTGGTTTTTCCACTCTAGTTCCATGAAGCTTGGAAAAAGTTGGTGGATTGGTTGGACGATGCTGAAAATCATCTCAATTCTGAGCTGGAAATTTCCAACGATCCAGACAAAATCAAATTGCAGCTTTCCAAGCACAAGGTTGGAGTCCAGTTACAGTCTATTTATATATTCAACTTTGAAACTGCTCATCTCGCTCGGTGTACCATCACCGACATAAAAAACCCACATAAATATTGCAACCCACTAGGAGGGAGAATAATTAAAATTAAGGGGGAGAAGCCTTAAGGTCACAGGCTCTTTGGGAGCCCCAAGCAAGTAGGGCTTCGGACCCTTCCGAAGGGCCAGGGGGGTGAGGGAACCTCTTGGGGGAGGATATTGCAAAGGGCAGAGGAGGCTCTTTCTCTGGATCCCGCCAGTTGGAATTCTTTGGCTGATGGGATCCTGCCTGCCTGGAATGGGAATGAGCTTCCACAGGCAGCCTGGCCCATGCAGGGGGCTTCAAAGGTCACCCCCAGCACCTTGAATTAGACCCAGAAGCCAGTCGGCATCCAATGCAGCTCCCCAGGAAAGGCCTTACCCCTGTCTCCTTGGGGCATCCAAAATGGCTTGCACAGCCACATTTTCTAACAGCTGAAGCTTCCGGCTACTTTTCCTCACAGAGGAGGATTGCAGTAGTCCGGATGGGAGATCACCAGGGTGCGAGTGATGGAGAGAAGGGCCTCCCAATCCAACAAGGGTCAACATCGGCACACAACACCAAGTGCCAAGGAGGCTCAAGGACCGGGAAGGCCCAGCTCAACCAACAGCCTGGCTGGCTGAGAATGCAGTGATTTGCGTCACCTTCCCTAATTTTTTAAAACAATTTCTGTCAAAAACTCAGGAGTTCCAGAAAACCCTGGGGGGCAAACAGCCGGTTTATGACACCACCATCCGCACCGGAAGAGCCCTGAAAGAGAAAGCCCACTTCCCCGATGACACCCAAAACCTGGATCACCTCCTGGGGGAAGTCCGGGATAAATGGGACACCGTCTGTGGCAAATCTGTGGAGCGGTGAGTGAGAGCGGGGTTAGGGCAGCAAGCGCCCCCGGAGGTGACTTCAGCCTGTTTGGCTGCTGGGGGCAGCAGGGAGGTTTGGGATGGGGGGGGGGGGCAATTGCAAGCCTAGGCAGAGATGTGCCTGGGTGGGGGGACTCCTGCTCAGCAGGTGCATTTGGCAAGAGTCTCCATCTGGGCTCCCAGGAGAACGCCTGCCACCCTCCCCCTGCGTCTCTTTGCAGGCAGCACAAACTGGAAGAGGCGCTTCTCTTCTCTGGGCAGTTCATGGATGCCCTGCAGGCCTTGGTGGACTGGCTCTACAAAGTGGAGCCCCAGTTGGCCGAAGACCAGCCTGTCCACGGGGATCTGGACCTGGTGATGAATTTAATGGACGCTCACAAGGTAACTGCTGAGGTGCAGCACGAGGGATGTGGAAGAGAAGCAGGCAGCCATCTAGTTCTGTCCCCTGTCTCCCTTGCAGTCTGGCAGGCTTCCTCCCTCTAAAAAGACCCCTTGCAAAACGAGCCTCCAGCTTCCTTTCTAGAACAGCTGGGTCCAACCTGCAGCCCCCCCTCCCCCCCAGGCTGCCTGTGGCCCTGGACAGTTAATGATGCAGCCTCACAACTTGATATTCTTACATGCTGGGTCATGAAAAATCTGCAAGGAAACAAGCAAGCTCAGAGAGCACCAAGGACCCCTCATTTATATGCATTGACTACATTATATATATTTTATATGCATCACTCAGTGCAGCCCAAGCAATCCCGAGGTTTGAAGCTTATTAAGGAAAAAATAAACCACTTCTGACCTTGACAAGAAAACTATATTTAGTCACCCCGAGTGAAACTTGGCTCAAGGGTGTTTTTTCATTTCCTCCTTAGGTTTTCCAGAAAGAGCTTGGCAAACGGACGGGTACCGTCCAGGTTCTCAAGCGTTCAGGTCGTGAACTGATTGAGAACAGCCGAGACGACACCACCTGGGTGAAAGTGCAGCTCCAAGAGCTGAGCAACCGTTGGGACACCGTCTGCAAGATGTCCGTCCTGAAGCAGACGCGGCTGGAGCAGGCCTTAAAGCAGGTGGGGGCAGATGAGGAAGGCCCTCCTGGCACCCACTCTTCTTCTTCCCTCCCCTTGCTGGTCTTGGACACATGCATGTCACATCTGGGCGGAGGGAGGGCTTTCAACAGCCGTGTGTAGAAGAGTCGTCAGAATGCAGCCCAAAGTTCAGAGCACCAAGTGTGGTTTGTTGCAAATCCAAGGTCAGAGTTTTATGCACAAGATTCACAGACGCAACATACCAAAGATGGTTGTTTTCAGCAGAAGGATAGGAGGCAGGGCTACCTTTTCAACCAGTCTTTCATCAGGAGGGTTACTTCCCTGCTTGGCAAGGAGCCTGGCTGAGTGTCCCTCTCCTGCCCGAGTCTGAAGGGCTTGGAGGCCACGTCCTCATCTGGCTGCTTCAGTTGCGTTGAGGAGGCCTGTGCTGGGTCCAATGACTCCTGGCCTGGGGTCTCCTGAGGCTGACATTCCAGGGGATCGGCTGGAGAAACCCCTTCAGCGTCATGAGTCCTGGGCGTGACTCTTCACGGCATGGCTGGCTGAGTGCAGCTGGCTCCTTTGGCCCATCCCGAGGGGCCAGTTGCAGAGGTGGAGGGCTGACGTGGGGGGCTTCTGCTTTCCAGGCCGAGGAGTTCCGGGCAGCCATCCACCAGCTGCTGGAGTGGCTCTCGGAGGCCGAGCAGACCCTCCGCTTCCGAGGAGCTTTGCCCGACGACGCGGAAGCTCTGCAGTCACTCATCGATGTACATAAGGTGGGCCGTCACCCCAGGGCTGCAGGAGGGGCCAGGGCAGGGCAGGGGGGCCGTGGCTAACCGTGCCCGTGGGTTGCCCTCCTTGTGCAGGAGTTCATGAAGAAGGTGGAGGAGAAAAGGCTGGACGTGAACTCAGCGGTGGGGATGGGGGAGGCCATCCTGTCCGTGTGCCACCCAGACTGTGTCACCACCATCAAACACTGGATCACCATCATCCGGGCTCGGTTCGAAGAGGTGAGTTGCGGTGGGGACTTTGGCTTCTTGCCCACTGAGTTGGGCCTGTGGTGGCAGACGAAGGGGCCTCTTGGGTTCATTGTGGGGTGTTCTGCACCCATGGAATAATCGGCTCCAGGCGCCTCTCAGCCCTCCCTGCCTCCCAGCCTTTGCTCTTGGCCTCTTTCTCTGCAGGTTCTCACCTGGGCAAAGCAGCACCAGCAGCGGCTTGACGTGGCACTCCTGGAACTCGTGGCCAATGCGGAGCTCCTGGAAGAACTGCTGGCGTGGATCCAGTGGGCGGAGGCCATGCTGATCCAGCGGGACCAGGAGCCCCAGAATATCGAGCAGGTCAAGGCCCTCATTGCAGAGCACCAGGTAACAGCCGTCCCTGTGTCCCCCTGGCCCCTCCCTCGAGGAGAGCAGCGTCCGTCCTTCCGAGCGGATGCATTGGTCACCGCGAGTGGCGCAAATGCTCAGACCTTGCCAGCAGTGGGGCTGCAACCGCTGCCTCTCGAGGTTTTCAGCCTTCATGTTCCAAAAGGGAGGCTGGGAAAAGAGGTAGCTGGACTTTGGCGAACTGTTGCATCTTCTCTCCTGCCAGTCCTTCATGGAAGAGATGACCCGGAAGCAGCCAGATGTAGACCGTGTCACCAAAACCTACAAGAGGAAAGCGACTGAGCCAACCCACGGCCCTTTCATGGAAAAATCCCGCAGCAACAGTAAGTTCTTATAGCCAGGGGTGAGGTGGACGCCTGCCGAGAGCCCTGCTGGGGCTCCTTCCCTGGCACTGGCAGTTGCTGAGCAATCCAGTGTATTCCTTGCAGGCTCAACCTCTGACTATCTACAGGTTGGTCCTACCTGTCAGAACCCAGATCTCAACAAAGTCATCTCACCCATCCTCTGTTGGGGGGGGGGGGAGGGGAAATGTTTCCCTTTTTCTTCTCTGCTCCTTTCCTTCCCCCTTTTCCTTGCTCTGGCTTGGCTTTTTTCAGCTCCTCTGCTTTTTATTCCAGGAAAGCCCTTGAACCAGGCAGCCCCTCCGCCCCTGCCCATCCTCTCGCAGTCCGAAGCCAAGAACCCGCGCATCAACCAGCTCTCCGCACGCTGGCAGCAGGTGTGGCTCCTGGCCCTGGAGCGGCAGCGCAAGCTCAACGATGCCCTGGACAGGCTAGAAGAGGTGACCACCCTCTTCCGCACATGGGCAGGGCAGCCTCGGACAAGTGGGGGTGGGTGGTGGGTGCAGGATTTGAAGGCTGGGGCTGATCTTGGCTTCCAGTTCAATAGGGCAAGGCTGGTGCCCGTCCCTCTCCTCCCCTGTCAGCTGCCACCTTGTCCTTCTGCCTTCCCAGCCCGTTCTCCCTCCGCTTCCTCATCTAGGCTGGAAGCCATTTAAACGCTGACACCTCCTAGATCTCTTGGCCATTCCGTGGGGTTTATGCTTAAGCCCCCTTGGGGGTCTCTAACTGTAGGAATGTGCCAGGAAATAAGTGTCAACCTCTGTCACACACAAGAGTTCCTGGTCAGTTCCAGCAATAAGAGCAGGCCAATCAATACATTTCTTCTGTTGTCACCTCACAAAGAGAAAGATGCAACTCCCACCATTGGGACTGGGTGCAGATGAAGTTCCCACCCTACCCTCTCACACATAGACACAACTCCAAAGAGCCTTCCTCACCCTACGTATGCCCAGTTATGGGAATTTGGAGACCTTTCTTCAAGCACTGGTGCTTATGTCCCTGGGCAGGTGCAGGGAAGGATAGGTCTGCTCTGGATCTTGGAAGAAAAGGTTGAGAGCTGCTCCCCAAAGCTTTTCAAGGTGGCCCATTTGGGGCTGTTTTGTGACTGAGTTTACAGAATATGTTTAAGTGGATACGAAAATCAACTCTATTAGCTGCAAAAGGTATCCTGAACACAGCCTGGGTTGACTCAACAGAGTAAGCTTCAGAAGACCCCTATCCAAGGTTCAATCTAGCAAAATAAGTCCAAGTTGGGCCAAGGGAGCTGATGTGTCTTTAACTGACCAACTAAGTATCTTGTGTGAACAGAGCACTTAATTTTTCCCCTTCTATTTCCAAGTTGAAAGAATTTGCAAACTTTGACTTTGATGTGTGGCGGAAGAAATATATGCGCTGGATGAACCACAAGAAATCCCGTGTGATGGACTTCTTCCGGCGGATCGACAAAGACCAGGACGGGAAGATCACCCGGCAGGAGTTCATTGATGGGATCCTGGCCTCTAGTGAGTGCCTACTTGTTCCACGTCTTCCTTCGATCCCTGTGACTGACAGGGGCAGCTGAGTAGCAAGAAGGGTGGCTCCCTGGCTCAGAAGTCTCTCTCTCTCTCTCTCTCTCTGCCCACCCCAAGGCCCTGGGCTTGATTGGCACAGAGGCAGAGAGCCATCCTCACATGGCAGCCAGGCCGAGCTGCAGGCTCAAGCGCTGGGAAGCTGGCAGGTGGAATAGCCACAGCCTCACAGAGCTTCACAGTCCTCTCTAAGTGGTTTGCAGAGTCAGCCTATTGCTCCCAATAATCTGGGTCCTCACTTTATCGACCTCGGAAGGATGAAGGGCTGAGTCAACCTTGAGCCAGTCAGGATCGAACTGCTGGCAGTCGGTAGAATTAGCCCTCAATTGTAACCACTGTGCCAGCATGGAAAGTAGAATGGCTGGGTCTTCCTGTCTGATGCAGCTGTTTGTGCAGGGATTTCTGGATATCCCACAGTGGTTCCCCCGATCACTTAAAGTGACACTATTGGGCTATGAACTGTGTAACTTAACGGGTCAGGCTGCAGCTTCACGGCAGGGTGGGAGGGGGGGTGAGGATAGAGAGAAAGAAGCATGCGGGAGGGACCCCAGCCCCTCTCCTTGCTTCCCCCTCCCTCTATCCCCGGAAACTTTACTGCAAGAGGAAGTCTTCCGTTCTCCTTCCTTCCATTTACTTCCTTCTGACCTACTTGGTTCTCTTTACATTTGCGGGGCTGATCCTCCCAAGATCCCGTAGGGGATCCCGAATGGTGCGCATGGCCAAGGAGCCATTTTGCACAGCTGTCGGAGGTGGGGTGGGGTTGGTGGGAATCTGGATCGTTTGGCCCCCTTTTGCAAGGGCTGCATGCAGAGACCTTCCCTGCCCAGTGAAAGGCAGCTTGGGACTGTCTGAATTCTCCAGGCATTTCGATAAGCCTTTCTGCAGTGACTCCCTGAGGCTTGTTGGGATGGTCAGCTCATCAGGGCTCTTCCACTTTCCCAGGCTTTGAGCTTGGCTGACCTTACTTGCTCGCTTCACTTTTTGTGCAGGGTTACAACCTTCTGCCACAGATCAGAAGGCTGTTTTGAGGTGGAAGACGGGCAGCCGTTCCGTCTGCTCATCCATTTAAGTGAGGCTGCTCTGCAGCAAACTCAGTCAGCCAAGGCTGGGGCTTTGGCCATCACTTCCTTATTTCTGCTTCTATCAGTCTTAGGAAAAAATCCAAAACCACATTTCTGCCCACTTTGCACAACACACCACGTGCCCAAGGAAGGGTGTGAAAAACGAGAGGAAATCCCTTGGAGCGAGCTGGGTCTGGCAGGGCTACTTACGCCCCCATCTCTGGGTCTCTCAAGCAAAATCCCCCTGGCTCGGACCTGACAGTAGCTGGAACCCGACAGTAAAGTTTCCCCTTTGCCTCATGTTGCTCCATCTCTTGCCCTGGAGTCTGCTTGTCTTATTTCCCAGAAACAAAGGCTGTGCCCACGTGTGCCCTTTTGGGGAAGGGAGGAGGCTGTGCCAGGGGCTGGCAAGGGCCCCTCATTGGACAGCTTCTCTGAAGGGACTCGGTGTCCATCTCTTCTCTTTCTCTTCCCCAGAATTCCCCACGACAAAGTTAGAAATGACAGCTGTCGCTGATATCTTTGACCGGGATGGGGATGGCTATATTGACTACTATGAGTTTGTAGCTGCTCTACACCCTAACAAAGATGCTTACCGACCCACAACAGATGCGGACAAAATCGAGGATGAGGTATGGGCTTGGTTGGGGAGTCGGGAGGAGAAGAGACAGTAAACGGGGCTCTGCAGGCAACGAGGAGCTCACTGTCGCCACTGATCGAGATGGCGTGTCGTCACTTATCTCCCCAACTTCTTCTCCTGCTAAACGCCTGAGAGGTTTCATGAGAAAGAAGTAGCGTTCCTCCCACTTACTGCTCCTTATGGCCCCCTTTTCCCTTTGCATCTCAGAGTCTGGGATCCCTTCTCTTGTGGGAGGCTTGTGCAGGGGGATTAGTCAAAATCATTGGAATAGATTAGACTGGATTCACCAGGGAGACATCCCTTCTTCCTCTGCCCCCCTCGCTTGGCAGCCTTCCAGCTTTCCCACTCCTCCCAGGTATTTCTCCTGGCCTTCATTTCCCCCTCCGTTTTGCTATGGCTACTGGAATGTTTAACCATAGAACATAAGGGACCTTAGAGGTCATCTAGTCCACCTGCCAGGACAGTCCAATCAAGGCACATTCTTTTACTGGCCGTTCATCTTAATCAATAGGCACTAATTATGTGTAGAGATTTATTTTGAGTCTGCATCCTGCTGTTTTGGGGGCATGCAAATGCCGCTAGAGTGGGTCCCCTGCCCACCGTAACCGGGACTGGTTTCCTGCATCCGGTGCCCCAGCTTTACCAGGAGAAGCCAGGACTTCCATGCCCACTCTTCATCACTCCTTTTGGGGGGGCTTCTGACATTCGGGATCACCCTCCTTTGGGGCAAACATAGACTTGGCCTCTACCGTCCATTACAGATGACGGGACTTGAGCAGCCTTGCCCAGCCAGCGCTGGTCAGTGGGTGGTGGCCCAGCAGTCCAGGATCTCGGGTCCAGATCATCACATAGCAGCCAAGGCTGCCCCAGTGGGGAGCCATCCCCTCTCAGCCTGCTTGGAGCTTGAGCAGAAGGGGCGCCAGAAGCCCAGGGGGTTTTTTTGTCAGCTTTCAGCACCGACCCTGCAGAAGATGCACCTTTTCCTCCTGCTTCCTCTTCCTTCACAGGTGACAAGGCAGGTGGCTCAGTGCAAATGTGCCAAGCGATTCCAGGTGGAGCAGATTGGAGAGAACAAGTACCGGGTAAGGAGAGGGAGCCAGGATGGGGCCTGTCTGTGATCTGGGGCCCTCAGCAGGCTGACCTTGGCCCTTGTTGTGTGAAGGAGACACACCCCACCTGTCAGGAAGCAGGCCTGTCCCCCTGGTGCAGCTCCAGAGGCGGGGGCGGGGCAGGGGGCATGGAGAAAGCTGCCCCCGTGAGCCGCCCCTCTCGTCTGTGCCTGGGAAGCCCCTGTGTTGGGGGAGGGGGTCTGCCTCAGAGTATAATCCTTTCTCAGGCTTGAAGAGTTTCCTTCTGGATGCTCCCATGAAAATGGGTTCAGAAATGGAGCTTCACCCTCTTTTTGATTTTTGCTTGAAGCTTCTGGAATTTGCCCTCCGTCTGAGCTTCTCCGTGTCCTTTAACCTGACTGGATTTTAGCCAAGGAGGCAGAAAAGCATCTCTGGAGGCTCTCAGCCATCCATCTCAGGGCTTCCTCCAAGAGGCAACTGGGCTTCATTTGTCCTTCAGCAGCTTCTTCCTTTGAGGAAAGACCCTTTGGGCCCAGGCACAGAGCACTTGTGGGACTGCTCTGGTTGCCACTCTTACAGGGAGGGCTGGGGGGAGGTGGGTGGAAGCTGTGGCCCCCCGCCACTTGGGACACCCCCCACCGCCCTTTCTGCTGGCCTTCCTTCCCTTCTTTTAGTACGTAAAGGGAGGGGCAGCAGTTTAGCCGTCCAGGAAGCACAGAAAAGAGTGTCAGCATTGTTGCCCTGTGTGATGTAACCCTGTGTGATGTGTTCTCTCTTCTCCCTTTCTCTTCCCGTTTGCACCTCCTCCTCCTCCTCCTCCTCTCTAGTTCTTCCTCGGCAACCAGGTACAGTGAGCCTTGCAGTGCTGCCTCTGCGTTTTCCTGTAGCTAATTCTCCTTCCAATATGTGCATGTATAATTTGCGTGTCTGTTTCCACACCGGCCTTTTCCTAACTACGGCTGCAGTGCTGGTGGATGTATTAACTTGACAGGGTTGCTGGTATATTCAGAAATACAGTGACCACCAATTGTAAACACAAACACAGAATCACACACGGGCCCATCTGCACCCAGCGTAGACTTCAGACCTTTGGGAGAACTGAAAACCTGCTTTAAGGGAACATCTGAAACAGCCGTTGGGCTGTCCTGGCAATGAGCCGGGCCAAAATTCTCAGTCTCAGAAATTCCAGGCAGAGTTGAAAGGATGGAAGAGAGCAGCAGCTGGGCAGAGCTCCCTCCGCATCCATCTGGGGCTGTCCTGGGTACACAAAAGGGACTGATGGTAGGAAGCAGAGTTCAGGGCTTGGGCCATGGACTGTTGGCCAACCACCAGCCGTTGAGGAGACCTTCGGCTGAACTTCCCAACATATCTTGGGAAGCCCAGGGACCTCCACATCTGCCCTGACCAAGGAGCCCTCCGGCAGCTTCCGTCCTGCCTGGGGAGAGCTGGGGGTGGCTCAGCCGGGGACTTCGGCCCAGAGTTTTGTGGTCACTGCACAGAACTGCTAGTTTGACCAAGGGTTCTGTATATCGGCCTCTTTCCATGGGTTCCTGTTCATTTCCCATCGCTTTGGCAATGCAAGTCCCCAATTCCTCTGGAAAACTCCCTCCCACAAGTAGCCCTTTCAACAAGGGAGGCCTCTGTGCGGCCTCTGGCGTTCTGGCTGAGAGAAATTACAGCTGCTGCAGAGAAATTCCTGCTCTCATTTCTGCCTCTCCACTGATTTCAGGGTCGCATCCTGTTGCCTCTTTGGGGAGCAGGTGGCAGTGAATGTCGGCAGCCGGCCTTTTCCGACACAGCAAATGGAATTTCGATTTCCTAGATCAGCTGAAGGGTGGAAAAGTTAATAGCTTCCTTGTTCAGCCACCAGAATTGTGGAGAGATGGAAATGATGGTTCCATCCATATGTCCATGGCCCCCGAGATGTGACCGCCCTGTTTTCCATCTGAAATATTTGGGGGAAAGAGGGGGCAGTCTATGGGTCTAAAAAGCGCCCCCCCCCCGGGTGAAGGCTGATGGGAACTCCAGGTGCTGCTGTAGGTGAAGCAGGTGGCTGGGGGTCTGGGACGTCCTTGATCAATCAGCAAAAGGCCATCTCTGCCTCTGATCCTGGCAGTTAAGCAGTTCATCAATACTCGGAGGTTGCTGCTCCTGCTGCCAATCACGCTTTTGCTGGGGGTGGGGGGAGAGGATGCCAGGCTGGAAAGCTTTTCGGTGGAGGGTTTTGCTCTCCTTCCAGATGAGAGGCAACCCCAGGGGGTCTCTTGGGAGGGGGCTCGGTCAGCAGCTTCCAAAAGACACAAATCTCTTGAGGAGAAGGGCTGAATTCGGGTTTCCAGGCAGCCCAAATTGGCCCAAAGGGAAGCGGCCCATTTGGGGTGCAGCAGGCGAGAGGCCTGGCCAGGAGCCCTGGAGCTGACCCCCAGCATCCTGCCCCACCTCCCCCAGCATCTTTGGCATCCTTCTCCTGCAGCCTTTTGGGGCTGGCTGGGATTCCTTGGTGACCGAGGAGTCCAGCAAAATGGGCTTCTTGCCACCCAGGGAACATTGGACCATTCTACTTTTTTAATCCTTAAAAAAATTAAGAAATTAATGATTAAGAAATATGGTGATTAATTGATTTAATAAGAATAATACACTTAATCAAACGTGTGATCCTTTCATAAAGTAATTGCCTCTGTCACTTTCAACGGGATATGGGGGTTGGGGGGTGACCCAGAGACAGACCTCTCCTGCTTGGGGAAGAACATGCGTGACGTGGCAATGAAACCGGCGCTCTCTTTGCATCTTTGCAACAGTTTGGGGACTCCCAGCAGCTGCGGCTGGTCCGTATCCTGCGCAGTACCGTCATGGTTCGTGTCGGCGGAGGATGGATGGCCCTGGACGAGTTCTTAGTGAAAAACGATCCTTGTCGAGGTAGGAGCTGCGCTGCTTCTTCAGGAAGGGTTTTCTCAGAGAAAGCTCCAATACAGGCGACCGCCGACTGGGGAGTAGCAAGGGCAGCTGCTCTGGAGGGTCCCCGGGAGCCCCGGAAGATCAGCCCAGGGAGCATTGCTCAACATCGGGCCCCTGAGAAAAAAGGTTCTCGGCCTTGAGCACCCAGGGGCCACAGCCAGACAGGTCCCGGAGCCCTTTGCCCCGGGAGTCAGTCTCTCTCTCCTCCCTCGGCCACTGACCACGGCCCCCCTGCATGCCGCACAAAGGAGCTCCCTTCCTTCCCTGCTGCTCCCTCCTGTTGCCGCACCTGTTTCTTTTCTCTGTTCTAGTTCATCACCCTGGGAGTAAAATCAAACGCTCTGACTCCAGCTCTTCGATTGCCAGTCAGTCTCCGATAGGTTGGAGGTTTTTCTTCCCTTTCTCTGAGTGCCCCGTTGGGAATGGCTTTGCTACTCTAACCTGCCTCTGTTGGTCCCGAATGCTGGAGGCTGCGCTGTGCTTGGCCAAGGAAGGAAGGGGGTGCCGAGCTCTTATTGGCCAACTGGCTGGAGCCCTCCCCCCCCCCAGAGGTCCCCTCCTTCTCCCCACCGGGTCCTTGGGCTCAGCTTTACTCTCCTGGGTGGCCCTGAGTGGGGAGGGGGAGTGAGACCCTGTGTAGATGCCATGCCCTTACTTGCACGCTTCCTTCTCTGCTTTTCTTCTCCGGGAAGCACTTGATTGGACGGACAGAACAAAACACAAATAAAATGGAATTCAAGAAGTTAGAAAAACAGATGGAAAGTAACAATAGCTGTAACAAAACAACAGAGTCACATTTGCTGATTTTCTAAATGCAGGGAAGCCGCCTCAGACGGTGCTTCATGCGGCTTCTGACTTTAAACAGATTCCTCTCGGGAGTCCTGCCCTTAGGAGGCCTGGCCGAAGCGGTTTGGGTGGCCAGGGTTGAGGGCACTCTTAACCACTGTTCCCTCTAAGGTGCGCGGCTGCATGGCCACGCACGTGGCAAGAAAACACCGCGCAGCAGTTTCCAACTGCCGCACAGTGATTTCTACTGTCACAGGCGCCGGAGGTCCTTTGCAGACGGCTAGAACTGGCCGCCCGCAAAGGACCTCCCCGGACTTGTTTTGATGAGGGGGGGGGGGACTGAGTTCAGCAAAGCAAGCCCGGGGAGGTCCTTTGTTGGCGGCCAATCCTAGCTGCTTGAGCCCGGCGCTGCAGCTAAAGTAAACCTCCAAAGCCCCTGCCCCTACCGGAATATCTGCTGCCTCCTCCTCTAACAGCACCACCACATTTGCTGCCCGACGCTGCAGCCGAGGTGAAAGCCGCCAAAGCTCCCGCCAGCACCCCCGCCCGTGGCAGCGGCGCCTCCCCCTCCGTTTGGAGCACCTGAGCTGGCCCCCGCGTTACCCCTGCCCCCTCCTCCTCTGCTGTGCTTTTGAGGAGCCATGAGGCCGCGGGAGCCAGTAGGAAGGCAGCGGAGGGGGGCGGGAGCAGGGGGGAAAAGGCCTCATGGCTTCTCAAAAGCACGGTGGAGGAGGAGAAGGCAGCAGGGGTAACGCAGGGCCCAGCTCAGGTGCTCCGAGTGGAGGGGGGACGCGCCGCTGCCACGGGCGGTGGGCGCCAGCGGGAGCTTTGCAGGCTTCACCTCAGCCACAGCGCCGGGCAGCAAATGTGGTGGTGCTGTTGGAGGAGGAGGAGGAGGTGGCAGTTGTTATTCTGGTGGCGGCGGGGGCTCGTCGGCATCTTCAGCTGCAGCCCTGCCCCCTGTGAAAAAACCCGAAGATGGAGCAGATCCACGCAGATGACGTCGCCGCAACATGACTGGAGGAGGAATTCTGGGAGTTGAAGTCCACAAGTCTTCAAGCTGTCAGGTTTGAAGACCCCTTGGGGTTTTTTTCCCTAAAGGGTTAGGGATGCAAGGATCTTGTAACTTGACAGCTTTAAGACTTACGTGTCTAGATGCTACCTTTTTTCATGTATGGTGGACTTGTAACAAGGTGAAAGCTTTTTGGATAAAAATATGGTGGGTTATGCAGAATGTATTTAAGAAAAGAATACAATTCACTCCGCAAATGTTTTTATTGGGTATAGCTAAGGATTTTACCAAAGGGGAAACAAAATTGGCCTTGTATATGGTCACAGCAGCTAGGTTGTTGATTGCGCAACATTGGAAAAAAGATTTTTTGCCGACAATTGATCAATGGATTCAGAAGGTGGCGGGGTTCGCCGAAATGGCAAAAATTTCAGCTTTCTTAAAAGCTCAGAAACAGGAGGATTACACACAGGAATGGGCAAAATGGATTGATTATATACAGAATAAATACCAGACTAGGAGTTATTATCTAGCCTTTAGGTAAGAATGTTTAGACCGATAGATGATCAGAGTAAATAGTATATGGGATGTTTGGAATTGTTAGAGTGGTATACAGCGGAAGTCAGGGGGGTGGGTTTGTGTGGGAGGTGGGGGAGGGTTAGGGTGGAGGGTGGGGCAATATATATGTATGAATAAATTAGAAGATGGGACTAATGAAACATTGTTAGGCTAGGAGAAATTTATATTAAGAGTTATAGATGTTAAATTAGCTTAGAAAATGATCAATGTGTTATTATTAATTTAAGAGTAATTTATATAGTGTTTGTTGGGAGGAGAGGGGTTACGAGTAATCTATTTTAAGATGGGGGGAGGGGAGGGGGTAAAGTGTTTGGTATAATATTTGAATGTGAATTTTTGCGGGGGGGGTGGGGGGGTACAGCATTTGTATGAGATTTATATTGTGTGGAGGGGGGGGTGAAAAGGGGGGAAATTTGTTTGTACAAAACTCTTTTAATTAAAAAGTACTATCTGATTCGCAAATGGAAAAAAAAAAAAAAGACTTACGTGCTTCAATGCCAGAGTTTCTGACCCAACATTTTGGTTGCTAAGCAGGAGCGTTGTTAAGTGATACTAGATAACACTTTGAATTAAGCGGGTACCTTGAAGAAACATAACTTTGAGTTTCAAATAATATTGATTTTGTTGTTGTCTTAGGTGACACCTGTGAAAAAAATTCAGGTGCTGCTCAGGCATGAAAATGTGCCGCTCAAACTCTATACTTTTCTGCTCACACTGAAAATAAATTAGAGGGAACATTGCTCTTAACGGTGCCCCATAAGCCCTGAGCCAGCAGTGCACTTTCCAGGGTCTCTACCTTGCACCAAGTAGTAACCTAGGGTGTATTGTAACCCTGGTCCCAATTCCTGGATACTTGCCAAACTTTGACCGGCCTCCCGGCAGCCCCAGGCAGCAGAGGTACTCCGAAGACTTTTGAAGTCCACCCACTCCCGCCCCGTTCCCTTCCTCTGGGGGTGCAGAGGAGAGATGCTTTCATCCTTTAGTGTCACTTCCTCTCTTGGGGTCGGAATTGCAGCAGGCGCTGATTGGGGTGCCTGTAACCCCCCAAGTAGCCTGTCAGCAGCCATTAAACATCCTTTCCTCGGTCTTTGGAGTTGTGATGTTTCTGGCAGGTTCCTACTTGCCTTTCCTCCCACCGTTTCTGGCTGGATGCTCCCGGTTGGAAAACCTCCACCTTTTCCTCTCACCTGGCGCCTCCAGGTATTTGGCTGAGAGTCCTGGATGTTGAAGGCAAACTTACGGGAAAACCAAGGGAAGGCCTTGGATGGGAGGGCCCTGGGCTTCCAAACCCTTCTGGCTTTGGGACTACCACACTCCTGTTGCTGTGCTGTGACCAGTTGTTGCTTAGCTCCCCGTAATTCCAGAAGAAGAGCCAGCTGCTCTGGTGTGTGCCTTGGGTAGGCTGCACTGATCCTACACGGCTTTTGCACGGTGTGGCTTACTTAACCAAACTACCAATATGTGTGCTTCCGTTGGCCGGGTTTATTTTCCACAGAGGGCAGATTCTATCAACCCGTTTGCTCGTAAGCTGGGGGTGGGGGGGTGTTCCAATTTCTTGATCCCACCAGTTAATTTTATTCCAGGCTTTGGGGAGCCAGAAGAACTTTCCAAGTGGGAGTATTGCTCAGGGATTGTCCCGACAAGCTCCCTTTTTTTGGATCTTGGTGTTCCAGAAGATCCATAAGTCCTTTTACAGCCAATGTGAGCAATCTAATCCCAGTGAAGAGCAGATTCTGAGAGGCCAAGCATTGTAGCCTCTGCATCTCACCCACGCACCCCACCACCCCGCCCATTTCGACCCTTCCTTTTTGTGACTGATGCTGCTCCCCTTGGCCTTGTTGGGGGCACCGGGCCTGCCTCCCCCTCTCCAACAGCCCCGTAGCCTCCACTGGCTCACTCCAGTTTTAACTTCAGGGCTTCTTCGCTGGGCTGACCCTGGGAGAAGAATCTTTGGAGGGGAGCCCCCTTCGGCATGTGGGACAGAGGAGGGGCTTTCAGAAGGATGCCTGCTCTCAGCTTCAAGGCCACGCATCTTCTCCTAGCCCTGATGTGGAGGGGGGGGGACAAGGGTCAGCTGAGTGGTTGGGGCTTTGCATGATGTGTGGCTTGCATTGGGGGGGGGGCTTTTCCTGCCGCATTCAGTACTGCAAATGTAAATGGCTGAAGAGGCCCTTTTGTCCGGCTGGAAGAAAGGGAGAGAAAGAGGCCGTGCTTCCAGCAGACTCCAAACCTGGACCATCAGTTGGCTCTTCCATTGAGGTACCTTCACCTTCGTCATCCGTATTTTGTGTTCTTCTTCTTTTCTTACAGCTCGAGGCAGGACTAACCTTGAACTTCGAGAAAAATTCATTCTACCAGAGGGCGCATCTCAGGGAATGGCACCATTCCGGTCTCGTGGCCGGAGGTCCAAGCCTTCCTCTCGGGCCGCCTCGCCCACACGGTCCAGTTCGAGCGCCAGCCAGAGCAATCACAGCTGCCCCTCAGTGCCATCCTCCCCTGCCACACCTGCCAGTGGGACCAAGGTGAGAAGCCGGCTCTTTCTTCGCCTTGGCCACGGGGCCTTTTCCCTCGGCCTTGAAACCACGAAGGGCTTCTGGAAGTCTCCCTTGAGTCGTGGATCAGGTGGCTGGGGAAGCCCCCTCCCCTCCCCAAGTCTGCCCCAGAAGCACCACAGGTGGGGCCTGTGATCATCTCCTTGGGCAGAGGCTGCTTCCAGGGAGCCTTTCCACGGCCTCTCTCTCCCTCAGAGCCTCCCGCTTGTGCCTCCCCACACTCAGGAAGGCAGCTTCTTTGTTCTTCCCCACAACGTGGAATATGGTTTTTCTTCCCCTTTTTACCAATAAAAGGTGTGCCCTTTGTCAGCCGAGGTTTGTGCTCATCAGCAGCTTCATTCTTATGATATAATTTATTCATTAAACATGCAACTCAGTCAACTGAACATTCAAAAATGCATCACAAGCGCCATCATCATTATTATTATTATTATTTATTTATTTATTTTAGGATTTATATTCTTTTCTGTTTTGTTTTCTTCTGACCTGGCCACTCCCCCCCCTCCCCCCCTCATTTGTTTGCTCCCCCCACCCTCCCCCCTTCAAACTCTCTTTGGATTTTCCATTTCACAGACTCCGCATCACTTCACCCGTTGTTATGACAAACCCTGGTTGGTAAACAGCAAGGCAGGTTCCCCCCTGAGGGGCTGCGATAATGCCGACCTCCACCTGTCTGCTTCTGAGGTAGAGTATGGCTCCGGTGGGCTGAAGTCAGCCTCCTCTCTCTCCTGCTTGCTCCCCTTGGCCAAAGCGCCCGCGCTCCCCAGGCTCTCTGAGCAGAGGCTGGCTTGTGTCGTTATTTGGCCCGTGGCATGTCGGATGTGGACTAGCAATATAAATTAACATTTCAACTAGATCAGTAGAGCCCAATAAAATATAAATGTTAGAAGGATCAATGCTCATATACCAATCTCTAGGCCAGCGATGGCGAACCTTTTTTGGCTCACGTGCCATAAGTGGGGGGAGCGCAGGGGGGGGTCGTGTGCGGGCGTGCCGCACCCATAATGCAATGCGCGACCCCCAGTGTGCATGAGTGCACTACAGGCGCTTTCCCGCCCCCATTTTTACATGCTTTTTTCGCCCTCCCCAGGCTCCAGAGTGACTTCCGGTTTGCTCGGAGGGCCATTTTAAGCGCTCCGAAGGCTTCAGGGAAGCCTCCGGACGGTTCCTGAAGCCTTCGGAGTGCTCAAAACGACCCTCCGAGCAAACATCATTGTTTATATTGAAAAAAACCAGACACTGGACTGGTAGATGCCCTCCGCTTACAATTTGAGCTGTTACCCCGCAGTCCCGCCAAGAGGAGGGTGTTAGGCCCCATTGATACAGAGGGTCCCGGCAGGCGCCATGGGAGGTGCGGGTCCTATTCAGGATTGCCCATTGCCGAGTTCAAGTCCCGCACCATTTTTTGTGGTGTCATTTATATGTCTCCCTGTGCCTGGGCATTCTGGTCCAGTTTGAGGCTGATCATCTTGAATTAAGAACATCTTCCAAGAACTAAGAGGAAAAAGCTGTCCGAGCTTAATAAAAAAATATAATAAATACCGGGGCCTTTTTCAGAAATAAAGGTTGGGAGAACAAAAGTTCATGCTTGAATAATTGGTCTCTCTTAATTTGTTTAATTATTAATTTCTTCTAAGTGTTTTTTAACTTCCCAGCAACTTGAAGGGTGAGCTTCAACTCCCAAATTCTCCAGCCTGTCGGATCTAAAAGTCTGGGATCTATAGCCTGTGTGGGCCCTTCTTTGTTTTCATTCCCATAACAGTTTCTGCCTCCCTGAAAGAGCCCAGAAATCAATCAATCAATCAATCAACTTTTATTTATAACCCGCAGCCTTTCCTAAGCAGGACTCAGGGCGGTGAGAAAGAGGGCCCAGCCATTTGTGGCACCTTGGCAGTTGAGTGCCACCCTCCTGCAGATCCTCAACATCCTCTTGTGGCTTATAAGTTATAATAAATAGAATCTGAAGATTCCATAATACTTCAGAGGTGGTACATGTTCAGACTACAGTCCAAGCACTGGACTTTATTTCAGATTTATTGTATGTGGAAGACTTCTTCTGGACCCTGAAACATGCTCCCTTCCAAGGAAGGCTGTTAGGAGCCTGGCCTTGTACTTCCACGGGGTGGGTGGGTGGGTGTGCTCCTCATAGGGATGCACAGGCAGTGCTTCTTCCTTGTTCTAAGCAGGCGTTTGGAAGCCGTCTAAATCTCCAAACGGCCGTTCCCCAAGTCCAGGGCCAGTTCATGGCTCCTCTTCCTTTTCCCCAGTTAGGACAGCAGTTTGATGAAGCACCTCATGTTTTCTGGTCTCCTTCCCGCTTTCCTCCCTGGCCTCTGGAAAATCACGACAGTGATGACGCTGGGAGGATGGCCTTCAGTTTGCGCATGGCGTATAATCATCTGCTTGGCTTGAATTCACACAACACGCTTGGCCAAGCCTCCCCAAGGCCATGTGTGAAGCCTGCCTCCTCTTTGCCTTTAAGGGGTTGGCAGCTGCTGCTGCTTCAGCAGAGGGCTCTTCCTGGGGCTCTGTAACAGAACCCACTTGCCTCCTTAGATTGCTCCGTCCTCGGGCAGCAAGTTGAAACGGCCCACTTTCCACTCCAGCCGGACGTCTCTCGCTGGGGACACCAGTAACAGTTCCTCACCAGCTTCTTCCGGTGCCAAAACCAGTCGAGCCGGTAAGTTCCGAGCTAGATTTGGAAGCATCAGAGGCGGATGCTTTGGGTTGGGGAGCCCAGCATGGCCTCCCAACCTGTGGGTAGACCACGCGTGGCCCTCTGTGGCTGCCCAGGAGGAGCCAAGCAGAATTCTTTTTATGCGGGGGGGGGGGGAGCTTATTTCTTTGGAGGGAGGGTCGAACGCAAGTCCTGTTAAATTCCTTCAAGGTTTCCTTGGGATATAAACATTTGTCTTTGACTTTCAGATCCTAAGAAAACGGCCAGCCGCCCCACTAGCCGTGCAGGCAGCCACGCAGGGAGCCGAACCAGCAGCCGGCGAGGCAGCGACGCCTCTGACTTTGATCTGCTGGAGACGCAGTCGGCCTGTTCAGACACTTCGGAGAGCAGCGCAACAGGGGGACAGGGGGGCTCCCGGCGGGGCCTGGCCAAGCCCTCCAAGATCCCCACCATGTCCAAGAAAACAAGCACTGCCAAATCTCCTGGCCCCAAGAGATAATAGGGCATCCACACGATGCCCAGCTTTGCACAGACAACGGAAACCTGTGTCCAGTTTTTAACCCTGCTTCACACATTGGATGTATATTTATTCTACATGGGAGAAATTATATTGTTAAAAGTGTAAAAGAAAATTGTGTTATGAAGCTGCCTTATTTGGTTCTCTCTTTTTTTTTTATAGGTTCCTTTTCCATGTGAATATTTATGTAGATAAAACTTGCCTTCTTTGCAATGGGGGCCCAGGGGGAAATCTGACACACGGGAGAGAAGCAAAGGGTCAAGATGTGAAAATGTAAAAACAAACAAATGATATAAATAGGATTTCTGTGCAATGCAGGAGATGTTCCTGCATTATCTTTTAGGATTGTTTCCTAAACGCATCTTTATAAAAATTTAACGTGCTGTTTCAGCAAGAAAAATTATATTTAAGAGCAACATCTGAAGATCCAACATAAGAAAGGAACTTTCTTTTCTCTCTCTCTCCTTGTCAATCACAGATACCTCAATAAGAGAGAAATGCACGGTGAGGGGGCTTGTTTCCAATTTTAAAATAAATTCCTATGGTTTTACCTGAAGATAGCTTGAAAACGGACCTTTGCACATGCTTCATTTGAATAAAGAACTTCACTACAATGCTGTACTTTGCAAAATGAAAACCCCGTTAAGCTTTCAAAGAATAATATTTTGGGGGGAATTGTAGGGAGGTAAAATCGTGTCGTTTTAGCAGTGAGGGGTTGGGAGGATCTTAAATTTGCTTCTGTTTAGCCACAGGATAACACATTTCCAAAAGGCGAACCACGAGTGAAAGAGCCGACTTTAGGTTTTAGTTCACTGACTGCAATTCAATGGCTTTCTTAGGCTGGTCTGGGCCTGTCTGGCTAGCAGGAGCCCGGAGAGCCTCTGCTCTGGAGCGGCCAGCTGCCTTCGAGACCGCCACCGTCACCGTCACCACCACATGCTCTTGGGGAGGTGGAGAAGCATCACCAGCAGACCCCCTGGCTCTGGACGCCCCCACTCTCCTTTGTGGAGGAAGAGAGAGACCCCCGTGCAAAAGGGGTTGGGGGCCCCCTGGTCTTCCTGTATTTCTTCACTTGTACTCTTCTTCTCCCTCCTCAGACTGACCACTTTGCTGTGTGATTCTCTCAGTTGGTTTCATTGAGCCAGAACCGGAAGCTCTACCAATGAATTGTTTAAAAACAAACACATGTTTTGTATTAAAATTGCTTGCAGTAATAAAAGTGAAACAAGGTGTCTCTTATTTTATGCTGCCCAGAAAGTCGGAGTCCTCCTTGCCCTAAGGCTGATGCCTGCAGCACCCACTGAAGTGGGGCGATGGGGTTGCCCAGGCTGACGCCAAGACCAAGCTTTGACCCGCCCCTCGGATTCATCTGCTGGCACCTGATCAGCACCTTCGAAGAGCTGAAGGCAGCAGACCCACAAGTATCCCTGCTCCCCTAGACGTAAGGTGGTCAGCTTGGGATCCAGCCAATTCCGGTGAAGGCCAATAGCAGGGGCAGCTTGTAGCCACGCAGGGCATTTCGGGGGAGGCTCTCCCCAAAATCCATGAGCATCATCCTCCATTACCATGGTCTGTGTGTGCTGCAAGTATCTGCAGGCACCAAGACCAAGAAGGCAATTTCCAAAAGGGGTGCGGACTGGCACCATAAGCCAAAGAGGCCTGGAAGCTGCAGTGGCTCAGCCTGGAGCTGATGCGGATTCCCTCTTCACTCCGGTAGGAAACGAAGGTTTCAGAATTGGACGCCTTCCCTTAAGATGCGGATGTGACATTATGTCATGCCTTCTGCGAGGTTTTATCTGCCCGTGGTTTTTTCCCCCTTTCAGGTAGTCCTTGATGTATGACTACAATTTAGCCTGAAAATTCTGTTGCTAAGAGAGACATTTGTTAAAAGTCAGTTTTGTCGCGTTTTGCAAACTTGCTTGCTGTGATTGTTGCTTGGTTGTGGTTGAATCACTGCAGTTAGTACAGATATCACATGAATCTGAGTTCCCCGCTTATCAGAACGTCACAAAACATGATCTCATAACCCCAGGATACTGCAACGGTCATAAATGAGGCGGTCGCCAAACGTCTGAATTTTGATCACGTGACCATGCATCATGTGAGGATGCTACAACAGCCATAAGTGTGGAAAATGGTCATAAGTCACGTTTGAACTGTTGTAAATCAAAGACTAACTGAATATCCTGCATGGTGTTTTCAGTTAACAATGGCCACCAGGTGTCGCCACACAAAAATGGGGGGAGTCATTACACACAGGAATGGGTAAAATGGATTGATTACATACAGAATAAATATCAGACTAGGAAGTACTATGTAGCCTTTAGTTAAGAATGTTTAGATTGATAGATGATCAGAGTAAATAATACATGGGATGCTTGGAATTGTTAGAGTGGTGTATAGCGGAAGTCAGGGGGGTGGGTTTGATTGGGAGATGGGGGAGGGTTAGGGTGGAGGGTGGGGCAATATATATGCATAACTAATCTAGAAGATGGGATTAATGAAATATTGCTACTTTAAGAGAAACCTATATTAGGATTTATATATGTTTAGGTACAATATTTGAATGAGAAATTTATTTTAAGATGGGGGGAGGGGAGGGGTACAGTATTTGTGATTTACATTATATGGTGGGGGGGTAAAAAGGGGGAAAATTTGTTTGTGTAAAACTTTTTCAATAAAAAAAATGGGGGGAGTCGCGTCTGTAGTGTGCGCATGCACACTGGGGGGGTCGTGCATTGCATTATGGGTGCGGCACGCCTGCACACGACCCCCCTGCGCTCCCCCCATTTATGGCACGCGAGCCTAAAAAGGTTCGCCATAGCTGAGCTAAGCCCACTTCCTTTCTTGCCTGGCTTAAGGTTTAACAATGTGGAAAGTCCCAAGTAGGACAGGAATTGCTTGTGTGGTGTTTCCTAGCTCTTCCTCTTTCTCCCTCCCGTCTGCCTCCTCTGCTTCCTGACTAAAATAAAGCAACCCACTACCACCAAATCCCCCATCTGCTCCGAGCATGCATGCACCTGATGGCCCTCTCCCTTCTGTCTGGGCTCTTCCGATGGGAGGACCCCACTCTGAGCCCCTGGTTTGGTCTCGGACTCCAGGATTTTTTCCCTGGTGCTGACTTGGGGCCAAGGCCAATCCGTTACTCCTTCTCCTGCACTCTGCAAATTAGTTTCCAGGTTCCTTTCAGGGATGGGGAAAGTGCTGCTATACAACTGCAGCCATCTTTCCTCGTGGTTAAAGCAGCTAAAATTCCTTTCTGGCTGCTCGGCTCAGAAAAGCTTGGTCTTCGTCAGCTCTTCCAAACACGGAGGACCAAACCTGCTCTGGAATGCAGCCGAAGGCTCCCGGTGGAGTTGGCCAGCTTATTACCAGGCAATGTCTCCACCAGTTTCCCTTGAACAGATGCCCCACTTGTGGCCATTCAAAAATGGTCTTTATTTATCGCCTCCATCTGCCACCTTCCTACTCAGTGGGCAGCCGAGAAATGCTAACTAACCCCGGATGGTTTCCATTAGCCAACTCCTTTCCACATCGGGAATTAATACTGTTAGTTGCAGCAATGACTCCCCTGCGTTTGGAAGCTAACAGAGCATCTTGTCTAAGTGGGTGGTCAGTGAGGTGTCTTCCAGGCTCTCCTGCCTCCCCAGCATTTCGTTGGGGGCTCGGTGGGAGCAGCCTCAGCCAGTCCAGGCACCTCCCCATCAACCTGGGTACTGGAGCCAGTTACTTCTTTCAGTGCTCCAAGCAGAATATGCAAGCAGATCGGCACAAATGTCAGCCTGGTTCATAGAAGCAGCTCAGCCAATGCTTACTGTAGATTCCCACAACAGCTAGATGACCTTCCCTGGTTCCTCCTCCTCCTCCTCCTCCTCCTCCTCCTCCTCCTCCTCCTCCTCCTCCTCCTCCTCCTCCTCCTCCTCCTCCTCCTCCTCCTCACTGAGAGCTCCAGGGCACTTCTAGGGAAGCAGGATCCATTCAGGTGGGCTTCTGTCAAGTCAGGGTCGGATGATAGGAAGCCCAGAGATAAAGATTTTCTCCAGGCGGTTCCCTTCCCCACCTTGCTCCTCTAACGGTGCTCTCATTGCCACCTCTGCTGCTGGCCTTTCCTTCCACTTTCCCAGCATTGGAGCCTTCCTTCTGCAGACAGCGGACGTAATTGAGCCAAAGTAGAATCATTTAAAGCTGCTCATTGGTACCTCCAGGGAGAACTCTGGACTGATTTGTTTGACTTGCTCTGTTTTCTTGGCTGTCCACAGAAAGGAATAGAAATGTACTTCAATCATTGACCAATATAAATGTATTCAGTAAAACAAAGGAAAATTATCCTCTGACATCAATGAGCTGGGCAACCATTTATGGGCAAACCTTGTACATAATGTAGCAGAATTTTGCTACTTTTCAGGGAAAGTTATTCTGATTCCCTAATAAGTAATGCAAATAAAAATTGACACCTATCTTCCTAGCCTGCTCTTTCAAAATCCAAAGGGGGTCAGGCTCAGGCAGGAGGAGGAGAAGGAGCATCAGCACAATCAGATTTGAAACATTCGGTTATTGCAGCCAAGCTCAATAAAAGTAGATTTTAGTTTTCTGGGAAGTTGATTTTCGGCTCTGGGCGGCCCACGGAGGATAAGACCTACAAGCGCTGCTCAGAGTCCTGAACCTCCGCAGGGGATTTGGCCTCTTGCTCCTCGACCCCCTCGCTCAAACGGCTCCTTTGGATTGGGAGACGCCGGAACGACTTCGAGTACCAGGAAGCCGGGAACGTGTCCGGTCACTCGGCGGACGGAGCCTCGATGGGCCAGAGGCGGAAGGCGGGATCGGAGGGCGAGCCTCAACCGGCATCCCGACTCCGGCAGAGGGCAGCTCCGGGGCTGGGCTCCAGCAGGCAGAGGAGTCCCGGCTGCCTCTTGGGGACGGGAACTCCCCGCCCTTCGCCGGGGCCGTCGGAGGTGCAGCGGCGGCCGGAGCTGGAGGACGAGGTTGGACGGCGGAGGCCGAGCGGGTAGGGGCCGCGACGTGGCAGTGACAACCACCGGCCAGGCTGCCCCGCCGCCTGCCTTTCCTTGCCCGTGGGCCCCCAGCGTATCCGCCGAGGCGAAGCGCGTGCCTCCCCGCTCCGCTCTCGCCTGCCGCTTAAAGGGACGCCCGACGGCCGCGGCACTCGGAGCCCCCTGCGCTGCGCGGGCGCCATGCGGCTCTCGTCGGGCCCGGTGGCGGCCGCGCTGCTCCTCATCGCCGCGCTTCTGCCGGCGTCCCACCCCCGCGAGGCCCTCGCCCGCCGCCCGCTGCCCGCCGCCCCGCGACGGCTGAGCGGCCGCGAGCTGCAGCGCGAGGTGCTGGCGCTCCTGGGCCTCCCCGGCGGACCCCGCCGCCCGCCGCCCGCGCCCCGCAAGACGCGCCCGCGCCGGCCCGGCCCGCCGCCCGCCGCCGCGCCGCTCTTCATGCTGGGCCTGTACCGCGCCTTGGCCCGCCAGGACGACGCCGAGGACAGCCCCGCGCTCAGCGCAGCCGCCGACGGCGCGGACACCGTCATGAGCTTCGTCAATCTGGGTGAGTCCCGTCGGGCCGGGCGGGCGGCGGGTTGGGGGGCGACGCGGGACGGCCGCTGCCCTCGGAGGGATGGCCGACTCCGGAGCGCTTTGGACGGGAGCGCGAAGCCTCCGCGCGGCTTGCTTTCCCGGAGCCTCGGCCTGAGCAGGCAAGGGGGCCGAGGGAAGCGCTGTGAGGCTCGGCCTGCCCCCCCACCCCCGGCCCAGGAGGCGTCCCGACAGGTGCGGCCTCCGGAGCGTCCCTGGGGGTCGCCGATCCCCGCCTCGCAGCCTCCCGGGAGGAGGGCCGGGCCGGGCGGCTCCTGGGACTCCGGGCTCAGCCCCCCCCCCCTGGCTATGCGGAGGCCTTGGTCGCGCGTGGCTCGTGGGGCGAGCAGCCCCCCCCCGGGTTCCCCATTGGGCGGAAGCGGCCCCCACGCGGCGATGCTCCGCTCTTCTGCGGGGTCTCCGAGCCGTCTGGAGCCAGCTGGAGGGGGGGGCAGAAAAGCCGGAGGCTCTCAAGGGGGCCCCGCCTGCCTGGGGGGCGCAGAGGCGGCGGAGCCTTCGGGGGTCCCTCCTGGAAGGGCTCCGGCTGAGCCGACTTGGGCCACGTGCAAAGGCGCCTCTTTCCCGCGTCGCCCGAGCGGCTGCAGCGGCCACTGGGAGCAAGGTGGGGAGGGCGAGGATCGGGCGCGGAGGGGCTCCGCTTGCGCCTTCGGAGGACCTGGGGAAGCGGCTCAGCCCGTCGGCCGGCTCCGCGCGCTGCCCCCGTCCGGCCCCTCCCCCGGGCGCCTCTGCCTGCAGCTGGCGGCGGCTTCCCCGAAGGCAGGAGGCGGGGCGCTCGCTATGCCCCGCGGGGCCTCCAGCGCTCAGCCGGGGCGGCACGAGGGGTCGTCAGATGAGAGCAGCAGGTGCCCCCCAGCCTCCGCAGGGGGAGGCAGCCGCCTTGGGTGACTCTGGCCAACCGCGGAGGAGGCTGCAAGGGAAGAGGGAGCGGCGCCTGGTCGAGCCTGTTCCTGCCCTGCCGAAGTGCTGACTTACTGAAACTCCGCGGGGCAATCCGGGAAGAGCAGCTGCTCCCCTGCCAGCCTCCCTTCTTGCGCTGGGTTGATCCTCTCCCTGCCCCTCCTCCCTGGAACCGGGTTCAGCCGGATGGGGAGGTCAGAGGCTGGGATGCGGAGGGTAGGGGGCTGCTGATGGGGGGGAGCAGAGCCGGTCTCTTGCAGGGCCCTGCTGAGAAGGAGCCTCTGCAGGAGGTGTGGGGTGTGTGTGTGCTGTGGGGGGTGACTCTCAGTTGCCCTGGCAATGGGAACTGCTGTCTCCAGAAGCAGGACTGGGGAGGGGGCCGCAATGGGTTCTTGCCTGAGTGGGGCTCCTGCCTGGCCCTGCGGAAGGGGGAGCAGCCCCCTGACCTGTCCCAACAGCTGACCTGACTTCTTCAGCTTAGGCAGCTCCAGGCTCAGAAGTCCTGGGGTGACTGCACTTTGGGGGGTGGGGGAGTTGTGCATTTGCTGGGTTTGGGGAAGGGGAGTCTGGGAGCAAGCAAGCCTCTTGCCGAGCCCTGGGGCTTCGGGGCTGCTTGGCCCCCAGCCCAAGGAGTGGGTCACAAAGCCACCACCCGGCAAGGGGGCCTTTGCCCATCCCTGGGGAGGAAGGACTCACTCGACAGGCGATGAAGACAAAGGCCTGATCCTTCATTGGCTCACAACTAGACCATGCTGGATAAAAATGGTTGAAACATCACTGACTCAGTAAAAGTATTTCTGGGAGGGGGAGGTTCTGAGCAAACCAAATTTCTCCTAAGGCCAGTTTCCTCCCCGACTTGGCATCTGATCTTTAAAAAGCGAACCACCTTCATCCTTGCATCCAGTCTGTGATGTAAAAAAGACATGTCCCATTCGTTTACAGTTAATTAACAATTGATTACTTTGTGATTAAACAATCAGTAGAATGGGCTGCCTTCAGAAGTTGTGGTACTCCGTCACTGGAGATATTTAAGGAGAGACTGGACTTTGTCTGGAATGATCTTGGGTCCCTTACTTGTGCAAGGAGCTGGACTAGAAGATCCCCAACCACGGAGGCACTGGCCACTGCTGGGGCGTGGCCCTCTTGGAACTGAGCTGCACAAGCAGCGGAGAGGATTCTGCATGCATGACTCCTCTTCATATCTGCCTCTCCCTTTGAACTGCTAAGACAGAAAGGTTCCCCCAACTGGCCAGCCGTCTCCAGGGGCCCTTCTCAGAATTGCTGTGTGGCTCTTAAACAAAAATATTTATCGGGGCGGGGGCGGGGGGGCAAAATAAAGCAACCCTTCCAACAATAGCAAGAAAAGAGATTGCTTCCAGATTCACTGCCAACACAAACTGATCTTCTGAATTAAACTTTTTGCTAAAGTCCCCCCTGCATCCCTGCATTGTCCTGGGCTCCGGTGTATCGATTTATTTCTTTTAGAATTATTTGTGACTATTACTTATTTCATTCATTTATATGCTGCCACCTCCTAGTTAGTAAGGCTGTCCCTTTTAATGATGTAGAAGTTATAATTCATCATTGGCTTCAATGGAGTATTAGGGAAGATGTATGCTTTAGTATTTCATGAAATTATGAAAGTGACATTTGCAAAAATAAAAATCTTACTAATTTTGCATTAATTAAAAAAATAAGACTCCCCTCCATTTACGATTTTGTTCTTTTTGGAGCAAACCCAAAAAGTGAAACCAACCAACTAACTCCCACCCCAAGTAGATTCTGGTGTATTTCTCCATCTGCAGCTCAGTGGGCACATCAAAGCAACCACAGAGCAGGCTTGTCTGTGGTGACATCCCAAGAGGGAAACATTGTTCTTGCGTCAGAAAAACAGCCAACAGCATCTTAAACTTAGGATGCCCGTCAGCGGCCTGGATTCTTAACGGAAATGGCGGCCGTATGGTGCTGCCCATCTCAGCCACAAGAACTGCAGAAACCTAATGCCAAGAGGAAACCGAGGTTGTCTTTTGGGAGCAGCTTTCTGTCCACCGAAGATATTTTTGGGAAATGAGGAATGTTGGGGAGCCACCCAGTTTAATAGTTTGCTTATGTCCACGGAATGCTGAGCTGGGCCTTCCAGGAACAAGCTGGCTTGACCTGTGGCCACCTCACTGTCTTCAATGGAAGGTCCTCTGGAGAAGGTGTTCCGGTGCTCAACAGAGGCAGTTGCAAAACACACACACACACACACTTTGCAAAATCATCAGATCTCTGCCAGGGGCCTCCTGCCTGGCTCAGCTGGGCTGCCCAGTTCCCAATGATTAGTGCTCTTGCTAGAGATACAAAGGTTTTCCTGCCCCCAGGAAGCTGCAATAGAGCTCCTACCTGAGAGCCAGTAACCAACTCCCGTCCCCTCCCATCCTCCACAGCATATCTCCTTCACACAGCCCCCCCCCTAGAGCCCACTGGAGATTCATCTGTTCTGACTGCCACATTAAACCATGTGGGAAGGGAAGGTTCATTCAGATCCTCCAGTGATTTGCCCCCAATATCCAGTTTGAAGAGGGCTGCATTTAGATTAGACCTTGGGCAGGGGCTGGACTAGAAGACCCCCAAACTCCCTTCTAGCCCTATGATTTCCTCCTCGTTTTTCTTTTAGCTTTTGGGGGTGCTCTCTTTCTCCCTCTGCTATTAGAGCCCCTTCCCTCGAAATGAGGGAGGTCTCTGAAAGTGTCCCTCCCCCCTCCTCCTCCTCTGCTCTTGCTGCAAGGCCCCCTTCCTGGGGCAGGCCTTCAGATCACACGTTCCTTCCCTCCAGCACTTCACAGGGCTGCTTGGAAGGCATCTGGCAGCGGAGCAGATTCAATCAGAACAGAGCCGAAAGGGACCTTGGAGGTCTTCTAGCCCAACCTCCGGCTCAAGCGGGAGACCTGTAACCATTTCAGACAAATGGCTCTCTAGTTCCTTCTTAAAAATCTCCAGTGATGGAACACCTACAACTTCTGGTGGAGGGAAGCATCCCACATTGCCCTCCCTGTCAGGAGGTTTCCCCTTATAGTTTCAGGCTGCTGGTTGCCTTGGAGTAGTTTCCATCTGTTGCTTCTTGTCCTGCCTTCTTATGCTTTGTAGAATAGGATGAGCCCCTCTTCTTCGTGGCAACCCCTCAAATACTGGAAGACTGCTGGCATGTCCCCCCCCCTAGGGTCTTCGTTTTTCTGGACTAGCCAAACCCAAACCCTGCAGCCGTTCTTCATATATTTTAGCCTCCGGGCCTTTAATCATCTTAGTTTCCTTTTCTTTGCACTTTTTCCAGAGTCTCAATATCTTTTTTGTAATGTAACCAAAACTGGATGCAGTATTTCAGGTGTGGCTTTACTAAAGCTTTATAAAACTGTACTAATACTTCACATGATTTTCATGCTATGCCTCTGTTTATATTACCAAGGATTGTATTGGCTTTTTTGGCTGCTGCCACCCACAGCTGGCTTAAAGGATCATCTACAAGGACTCCAAAGTCTCTCTCACAGTTACTGTTTTTGAGCCAGGTTTCACTAATATCTCTACTTGTACTTTTGGTTTTTTCTGTCCAGGAGTAAAACCTTGCTTTTCTCCACATTAAATTACATTTTGTTGGATAGGGTCCATTTTTCAAGTCTGCGATGATTTTTTGGAGAGTCGAGCTGAAGTTCTCCAGCTGAACAGACATGGGGGATGTGAGGGTTTTTTTGGGGGGATCCTGAGCTTGTCTTTTGGGGTGTTGGCTATTCCTGCCAGCTTAGAGTCACCTGCAAATTTCATGAGTTCCCCTTCTATTCATTTTGAAGAGTCCTGGGCCTAAGATGGAACCTTGTGGTACCCCAATGCTTCCTTTCCTCCATCTGGATGTAGTACCATTGAGGATGACTCATTGAGTACAGTTTGTCTGCCAGTTACAAATCCATCTGGTGGTGATGGTGTCTATCCCACATTATTCTAGCTTACCAAGAAGTAGGTTGTGGTCTATTTTATCAAATGCTTTGCTGAAGTCTAAATATTCTATGTCCATAGCATTTGTTGCTTTACCAGTTTAATCACTTTGTCAAAGAATGAAGTGAGTTTGGTTTGGCATGATCTGGCTGCTAATTATAACTTTATTTGAATTAAATCTGTTCACAGATTTATTTTTTGATTATTTTTCCAGTATCTTCCCAGGTATTGATGTGAGACTGATTGGTCTGTAGTTTCCTGTGTCTGGTTCCCCCCCCCCTTTTTTTTTTAAGATGGGGAACCACATCAGTTCTTTTCCAATCCTCTGTAGTTCACTGTTGTTCGAGGATTTTTGGAAGATATGGTACTGTTGGAAGAAATGTCCTTCTGGGTTCGGCTCCAAGTGGGGAAAAAGACACTGGAGACATGGAGGCTGCTTGGAAAGATGGTTTTAATGGTGGACAGGACCACATGGCTTGAGCCCTGAACAGAAAAGTGATCACATGCTTCAATGTTGGTGGAGAAGAAGCGAAGGGAAGAGAAGGACTGAAGAAGGGCTTGCAGGGCTTTTTATAATCTGTTCGGCCCCACCTATCTGTTTCCTGTTCCTGTGTAAGAAATGTATTCTGATTGGTTGCCAGACTCACATGGGCCCGTGCAGGGGCAACCCTCTAGGCTGTTTTGAATCCAGGTTTGATTGAGTTTAGATGCCATGTGGTCAGTTGAGTAAAAGGCAATATTATCCTGCCTTCATTGCCATCCCCCCTGGAGCTGAAGAGGAGAACTCTTTATTATGTAAAGTGGACTAGCTTGGCCTTCTTAATGGCCCATTGACAAAGTGGGGATGGGCAGGAAGCTGTAGGAATTTACTTTGTTTAAAATGTGTTTCTCCCTTTTTCACATCCAGGAAAATATAATATTCTGCCTTATCAATATTTCCTAGGTTATTTCATTTTTCTGGGAGAGGGCTAGGTGATAACTTCCTACAATCCCTCCTTTTTTTTTCAAAACATGTGAGTGGAACGCACATGTTTTTGACAAAAGATAAAATTGGTCAGATCAGGGAAACTTAATTTTTCTGATGGAAAGGCATTGAAAGAGACAGCAGAAGGATCCCTTCAGTTGGCTCCCAGAGAGCTTTCAACCATGAAGGTCTTAACAACCAGGGCACAATTTCTGGAAGGAAATTTACAATATCCAATTTACCATGCCAATTATTTTCAGATGGTTGATATCACTTTCTGTGAGCTTCCAGACAGGGTACAAGCAACCACAAATCCCAAAAATCCTTCACAGCCATGGTTCTGCCTTTTAAAGAAGTACAGGCTACCCATTTTCAGGGGATGGTTCTTTAATCTGCCCTAGCTCCTATTTTAGTGAGGCCAAATTGAGTTTAGCTAGTGTGCAATACAAGCTATTTAGTATTTTTTTAAAAAAATTAAAATTAAAAATTACACACAATGAGCCCAGGGACTCCTATCAGAGACCACCAGTGCAACATGTCCTGCTTTACTGGGCAGTGTGGTTTTTTTCTTGTGAGAGCTTGGTGTTTTTTTTTAGATCCTCTCTGCTAGCTCTTCAAGTGGGGGGATTGCCTGAGGGGAACTTCCCTTCCCCCATGGGATTAAAAGGGAGATATCACTGTTTAGGCTTTTGTGCAAAGGCAAAAATCAACGTAGGAAAAGCTTTGTGGAGTTGGGTCAAGGAGATAGTTTCAATCTAATTCTGAATGGGGCCTCTCTCTCTCCCTCTCTCTCTCTTTTGTGTGTGTGTGTGTGTGTGTGTGTGTGTGTGTGTGTGCTTCAAAATACAGAAAATACAGATATTTTGGATAAATTTCCCTCCCACCAGCCAGAAATCTAAGGTGTTCAGATCTTGCTGTGCCAGCCACTCTCAAATACAATTCTTACATGAGTACATTAAACTGATTACAATATAAATGAGGCAAGGAAGAAAGCATAATAAATTTCTGTGAATGAAACAGAGAAAGAAAACTTTATCAAATTCCACCCTCCCCATAATCTTTTCAGCTGTCTTCTGGGAATTGAAAAGAGTCTTTTGGTCTTTACTTCTTCATCTCCTTCAGGGTTCTTTCATGTCTGCTAGGGTGGCATGCTTGGTTTGGTGGTAAGGCTGGTAAGAGTGGTCAGTCAGTCTTGGCAGTCTGTCCCAGGCTTGGCTAAGTTTTTTTTTCCTCATGTCAGGTTTTATCAGGAGGCAATCACAAGCAGCAAATTGGAGAGTTATGGTTTGAGCTAGCAGTCCTTTGTTTCTGAGGTTAAAAAAAAAGAGGAGAGGCCAAGAATACAGTTCTTTACAGACATATCTTTAGTCTCATGTTGTGGAATCTCACCCATTCTGTCCAAGTGTGGAAATCCAAACATTATTTCAGGAGGCAGACGATGTAAATTTCATGGAACATGACATTCCCACTGCCTGTATGATTGAAACACTTTTGCAGTAAGATGAGTAAATTTCCAAGAGGGACAACAACTTGTGTTGCAAACAAACAAACAAACAAATAAAATATCATAGGGTAGAGCACCTTGACTCATAAACATTTAAAAATGCACAGGTGTAAAAGAGGGAGGGAAGAAGAACAGCTTTTAAAAATTGCAATTTAAAAAAAAAAAGGTACTTTGAGTCAACACTCCAAAATATCAAATTCCATTCAGATGGAAGCAAATTCTCATTAAGTATGTTAAAACATTTACAAATGTAAGCAAAATATCTCAAAATCATTCCTTTTTATAGGTTTAATTAAGCATTTTAAACCTCAAAAATTTCAAGAAAAAAAATCAAAATTGTATTCAGAGCAAAGAAATGTAACTGCATAATTTTTATATGCAGATAAAAGATCACAATAGTGAAAGGTAAGCGGGAGCAGATCACCCATTTACTCCAAATTTCTCAGAAGAGAGGGGGAAAAAAAGTGGTTAAAGTGAGGAGAAAAATTTCAGCCTTTAATGACCCAAAAGGAAGGAGGGAAAGAAGGAGGGGGGGGAATGCCCAGAGGCATTCACAGGTATCACTGGGGCGTTTCATACACACACTCATGGTAAAAATGAGCAGACACTCATTCTCCCCGCTTTTTCCTGCTTCCCTCCAAAGAATGACCCAGAAGGAAGAGTGGGGGGGGGGGGGAATTCACACAGGCAATCACGTGGATCTCTGGATCCATTCACTTATCACTCCCTGGGGCATGGGGGACATATACTCACATTCATACTGCAATCAGACCTTCATGCTTGCTCATGCCAAACAATCATAGGTATTTCAGGAAGCTTTTTGTTCCCCACAAGCCACCAAGCTTCATTTTCTTAGAGGATTTTATTAGAGGATCTCACCCTCCCTTCAGGTTTGGAAATGATAACACACATGCATACACACACATACCATTAAACAACCTTGTAACTGACTGCTTCTTTATATGAAAGGGAATCAAACTACATTCAAACTACATTCATACCAACTTTTACCATCAACATGCTCACATTTGCACTCCAATCATTAATTACACATACAAAAATCCCATTTCATTCTTTCTTCATGCAAGGCAGTTATTACAATTATTTCAGGGAGCTGTACATAAGCCAATGAGCTCCATTTTCTATTATTAAAGGATCTCAACTTCCCTCCAGGTCTGGAAATGATCACACACACACACAGAATTTCTTAACAGACATTACATCAAATTAATCAAGTCCAATTACCTAGGTCTTCCATTCAGACAGGCTTTACCTTATTACCTGCTAAATTTCTTAGTTTTGCTTGAAGTGACCCCGTTGTCCTATCTCCTTAAGCACTAGATTGTTAATACCTGTCTCTGCCCTGGGGTGTTCGTTTCTCATTTGGACCTGCCAGCGGATGCTGGCTAATTTTTAAAGATCCAAATTCTATCTTGATATCCCAGCACGCGCTGGCATTTTTAAATATCAAGATGTATAGAAACAATGTACAGAGATGTTTGTCCACACATTGTTTGCATTCAGCCAGGGTTCTAGGTTGGCGCTCCCAGCACATGCTGGCATATTTTTAAAGATCCAAGATGTATGGAGACTTTCATTAACACATCATTTGCATCTGGGTGGGGCCCTTGATTCATCTGATGGTGGCCAGAAAATCAGCAAATTTGTTGACAAAATCTAAATCAAAACTGCCTTCTGGAGGCCAGGTTTTTACTTTAGGACTAATAGAGTAGGTTGGTCAGAAAAATGTGCAGAGGGTTTTTACTCAGGTTGAAGGCAAACCTTTAGTAGGAATTTCCTTCATTTCATACATGCACACACAAGGCAACACTCTCCTCCTCCCCCCAAAGGGGAAAAAAAATCTATACTCACCTGAAGAGTACAATCTTCTAGGGCTGAAAGACATGAGAACAAGGTTCCCTCCCCCACAGAAAAGGCATTGTTGGAGGATTAGAGGTAAGGGAGGGGCGTGGGGGGGGTAGATAGCTTGCAGGCAGAGTTTGAAAAAATAAAACCATTAGTTACTAAGCAGATAAACAGATAAACATTATGGGGATATCACAGATGAGAAATGGAGTCTGGATTCACATGCTTCAGGAAAGAAATGGACAGGTAAAATCATTTAGACACACAATAACTGCATGGATGAAACTTTTCTTGCAAACATTTCCTGGGTTGTTACTTTAAGGTATAGGCAAGGAAGGAAGGAAAAAAAATATCTTTACTCTGTCTCTGCTGGCCAAAACAGATGCAAAGCAAAGATTCCCTCCACCTTCACTCAGTTTTGTGGGCCCAACAAACTGAGCGAAGGCAATTTCTGCCAGCTTACTCTTTTCTTTCTTTGAACACTTTAAAATTCTTGTCTTTTGGATTGGAGACATCTTAGTTACAATTACCTTGAGGGTGCACAAAGACTTAGACATACACACAGAGAGACAAAGGGGGCATAACAAAACTCATGAATTTCACAAACAAAATCATTCCCACCCTGAATCTCAGTTAAATTGGGGAAGGCACAAATCTCAACAAACAAAAACCACGTGGTTGCATAGAAGACAGAGAAAGAGACAGACAAGAGAAAAAAAGAAACATTTCAACATTTCCCTTTTCTTTTAAGTACCTTTATGTAGCCAAATTAGTTTTCCTGTGTCATCTTTCAGCAAAGCCCATTTCTCACACAATTTCCTTGCTCTCAGCCAAAATCTTGGCATCTAAGGAAATCTCCGAGGGCACTTCTGGCCACCCACGAGCTAACGCTTCCCATGACCCTTTACATGCAGGGCTCACTTTGGCCTAGCCGGGTGCCACCCACCGTAAGTTTTCAGAAAAAAAAAGATTCTGGGAAGGACTTTGATTCCCCACGAAGTATTCGGCCCCTTCTCTCAGGGAATCACCTGGGTTTTGAGGATCAAAAAAGTAATCCTTGAGGACCTCTGCCCCTCTCTCTGCAGTTAGTACCAGGCACCTCTACTCTTTTACACCATGGGCCTTTGCTTTTTTTCTTTTTTTTTTGCTTTCACAGGACAAAAGCAACAACAACAAAAAATATTCATTCACTTTTCCATCCATTTTCACACACACTCTCCTTTCCCTAACAGAAGGTCCTGCTCTGGCCTGACCCTAATACTTTCCAGGCTCTCTTGGTAAAACACACAGAGGAACCAGGATCCAGCTGTGATTGGGAGAAAGATTTCATCACTCACACACATGCAGGCATACACACATTTCCACGCTTTGCCATGCTTTAACATTAAATTTTAGAGAATTAAAATTTAGAGGTACTCACCTTCTTTCCAGGCAGCCTTTGAGCTCAAACTCAAAACCCCTTTAAAACCTAGATCCAAATGGCTAAGGCCAAGATAAAGTCCACCCACAGACTCAATGGGGTCTGTGCCGGCATGGGAGGCTTACCTGGGCCATATCCATTTGTTAGGCTAGCTTGGAGTCCCATCTGGGGGGTGCCAATTGTTGGAAGAAATGTCCTTCTGGGTTCGGCTCCAAGTGGGGAAAAAGACACTGGAGACATGGAGGCTGCTTGGAAAGATGGTTTTAATGGTGGACAGGACCACATGGCTTGAGCCCTGAACAGAAAAGTGATCACATGCTTCAATGTTGGTGGAGAAGAGAAGAGAAGGGAAGAGAAGGGCAGAGCGAGAAAAAGGGCTTGCAGGGCTTTTTATAATCTGTTCGGCCCCACCTATCTGTTTCCTGTTCCTGTGTAAGAAATGTATTCTGATTGGTTGCCAGACTCACATGGGCCCATGCAGGGGCAACCCTCTAGGCTGCTGAGTTTTGAATCCAGGTTTGATTGAGTTTAGATGCCATGTGGTCAGTTGAGTAAAAGGCAATATTATCCTGCCTTCATTGCCATCCCCCCTGGAGCTGAAGAGGAGAACTCTTTATTATGTAAAGTGGACTAGCTTGGCCTTCTTAATGGCCCATTGACAAAGTGGGGATGGGCAGGAAGCTGTAGGAATTTACTTTGTTTAAAATGTGTTTCTCCCTTTTTCACATCCAGGAAAATATAATATTCTGCCTTATCAATATTTCCTAGGATATTTCATTTTTCTGGGAGAGGGCTAGGTGATAACTTCCTACAGTACAATGGTTCTGAGATAACATCTGCCGGCTCCTTCAGAACTCTGGGATGTAATCCATCAGGTCCCAGTGATTTGTATTCATCCAGCTCAGACAGGAGTTCTCTTACCATTTTCTTACTCATTTTAATTTTTATTTCTAGTCTGTCTCTTACGGTTATGTTTTTGGTAGGTTGGGCTATAGTTTCTTTTTCCATGAAGCCTGATGCAAAGAATGAATTGCCGTCTTCTCTCTTTAGTGGACCGACTGTTTCCTTGACTTTTGCTCTTGTTATTTATATGTTGAAAGAAACTTTTTTTTATTATCTTTGACTTTTGTTGCGAGTCTTTGTCTGAAGCCATTTCAGACGTGCAGATCTTCTCCCCACCACACACACAATCGCCTTGCCCTCATTCATTGGGAGGTGGGCAGCAATCCAAAATTGTCTGCTGCTGGATGAGATTGCCGCGGGGCAGGGGGGGGCACCACCTTTATATCCTTAAGATTTACTTCTAGGATGGAGAAGTAGTGAAAGTAATGGAAGGGGGGAGATTTTGCAGACTGAAGGCCTCCCTGACCCTCCTCTCCCTTCCAGGCCAAAGTTGTGTTAGAATCCGTCTTGGTTTTGTTTCTGCGAGATAGAATTCCTTCCGCACCTCATTCCAATTATTTTAAGGCTCCAAATTCTTTATGTGGTTCAGCTTACCAGCACTTCCTTTTAATTTAGCATCTCAAAAAGGCACGTGGGGCTCTCCAGGGCAGCTGGGACTAGTCTAATTGCAGTAGAGGTGTAATTTACAGAATAAAATAACACACACACAGAGACACACGTCGAGCACATGGCTAAAAATACAATGAAACTGACAGAGACATAAAATGCATCTTGTGTGGATCTGCAGAGATTTTTTTCCAGTAAGCACTTTAGAAAGCTTGTAGAGAAGTAGAACAAGCAAAAATAAAGCTCTACGCTGTTAACTACACAATGATGTGTAAGATCATAAGATTCCTGGATCCACGAGTTTGGTTTCTTTTAAAATCTATTTGCCATTTCTGGGGCAACCCACTGACCTGGGACTCTGGATGGTGTGCAAGGATTAAAAGAAAAACCGATACATTTAAAGCCCCAATGAAAGAGCGTACACGGAGTAAATTTGCTGGCAAACTGCCAGCGAAGGGAAGCATGATTTCTTGGTGATAAGTAAGCAAAATAAAAGGGGTTGTGCAATCCACAGGACAGACTTAATACAGCTAAATCAAAAGCCTCCTCGATCCTCCAACATCTGCAATCACTGTCAGCCCTGAAGTTGAGAAAGGTCTCTGAGCAGCTGCCTCCTTTGCTACCTTTCCCTCCGCTCATGTTTCGCTTTTTCTATCGGATTTGGAGTTGTCCAGTTGGAATATTGAATTGCTCAAGCAAAGTCTGGGCTGCTTGAGAAAGCAGCGTCTCCTCCTCCCCCCCCTGCCGGGGGATGACTCCATATGACCTCCTTTCTGCCTTCCAGGCAAGAGAGGCTTTGCCCAAGTGAGCCCAGTCTAAGCCCTTGACCTTAACAGAGGAGCTGCTGAGCATCTTTGCAGTAATATCTTTGCCATCAGTTTAGCCTTCTCACTTTTTATTTATTTATTTCATTTATTCATTCAATTCCTGTAGCTGCTGGACTCAACCCAGTGACTCTGGGCGGCTTACAATTCTAAAAGCTTTTTATATTTTTAAATTAAACCTTGGCAAGGGCCAATTTCCACAAGATGTGCCAGAATTGGGCTTCCTACTTTGAGGTTTGGGCACGAAATTGGGCAGAAGGTGAATGTGTTTGACCTGCGGAGGAGCAAAGAGGGACTCTGGCCACATGCTGGATCAAAGTGGCCTCTTTTAAGATTAGGGAAGTGCACAAGAACTAAACAAAGGGCCAATACATTAGAAGCCCCAGTGAAAGAGGGCCCTTCCAGGAGAAAAACACAAAGTAAATTTGCTGGGGTTCAAGTATCACCAAATTTTACAGAAGGTGGAATGGATGGTGCTGTTGTTCTCTAGGAGCATCGTGGCTCTAATTAGACTTAGGTGTACTTTAATCTGAACATTTAATTGGTTTGTAATTGTATCAGTTATTATAGAATACGTGGAAACTCACTAGAGGAAGAGAGCTCCAGCCCATTTGTTCTCTCGCTTTCTCCTCCCTGTTCCAAAATGTGCGAAGAGGGCATGAATGAAAAGCCTGTCTCAGGAACAGCCCCATGTTTTCCAGAGGGAAAGCATTAATTCCAAGAGTTTAGATTTAAATTTCATCTGAAAAACAAACATTGACCCTTTCATCCTCGTCCAGGAAGGGACCCTTGAGCCAGCCTTTGCTTTCTAATTAGATTTCTCTTTTTAAGGCTTCAGAAACACTTTGTGCATCATGAAGGCATTTAACAAATGTTTATTTTTTCAGAACACCATAGAAAATGCCGCCTGGAGAAGAAGGTGGAAGTTATGGTGCCAAAAGGGATCATATCTCTTAAATATCAACTATGAAAGATTCCTTTCTTGGACGCTCCTGGCTCCGAGGGTGCCCTGCTCTGTACAGAACCAAAGATGTGGGCTCTCAAGTAGAAGGAGGTGGTGCCCACTGCCACCCTTGCCCCAGTGCAGCGGCTCTACTGATCTTCCTCAGGGAAGAATTGGGGTCCCAGCAGATCCCACTTCCTCCAAGGCGACCTAGAAAGGTTTCCTGGGGATTCGTCCAGCCAACGCATTTCCATTCCCCTTCCAAATAACTTTGGTGCCCCAAAGCAGCACCTCCCGTGCCCGCCTCTGCTCGGCATGGAAGGCTCCAAAGTGAGGCAGCAAAAGCAAAGGAGTCTCTCTGTCTGTGTGTGTCGGTTCTTTAGGGTCCAGAGAAAAGGATGACCACCAACACCACCCCCTTGCTGAGGGTGAAACTCTTCAGGCCCACCACATCTTTCCTTTCTGGAAGGAAGGAATCCAGCCTTGTGAGGCCTTCTCAGCAGGAGACCCCAGCCCTGTCCCCAGTTGCAGCTCCATCATGTTCTCACCATCCTCCTTGTCCTCCTCAGCAACACAATGTGGTCCTTAAATTGTCATTTTGTGAACTGCAATAAAATAGTTGTTTCCCCCTTAAGGAAACCACCTGTATAAAATCTGTCCTGGTGTCAGACCTGCCCCAATCCCTTAGAAAAGAAAAGCCTCCGATTCCATTTGGTTGAAGCAAAGTGTTATTTTACTAAGAGTGCTGGTAGCAGTAAAGTCACACCAGCTCCGAAATCACATTTGCTGGATGCAAAATAAAGTGCAGGTTTGCCCCACCCCACCCCACCCTCCCTCCCTCCTCCACCCTCCCGTGACCTCTCAGTTTCCAGCCAACTGGAGGGGAAGTCAAGTGATCTGTTCGGGGTGTTTGGGGAGGACTGGGCATTGCCCTCCTCTAATCCCAGCTCTCTTCTGATGTCTTCCATCAGCACGTCCTGTCTTTCTTACTTACTTTAGATTAGACTAAATAACAGAGTTGGAGGGGAACCTATAGGTCATCTAGTCCAAACAGGGGACCCTACACCATTTCTGACAAATGGCAGTCCAATCTCTTCTTGAAAGCCTCCAATGATGAAGCATTTATTTATTTATTTATTTACTTATTTACTTCTTTATATACATACATATATACATACACACACACACACACACACACCGCCCATTGCACTATCCAAAGCAACTCTGGGTGGGGGCTGCCTTCTCTCATGATCTGTTCTGGGAAGCAGTTTCTCCAGGTGTTTCCCACCAAGGGGGAGGGAGGCATACTCCACCACCTTCCATCATGGCGTTGAGGGATCTTCACTCCTCTTTGCTGGGGAAAAGAATGAGGGATGTCCCATTCCCTGTGTGTGTGTGTGGGGGGGTTCCTTGGTTCTTTCCTTGGTCTCAACCTGTTCAGGTGAATAAAAGAGTGATGGGGGCTTGGGTCCTAAAGCTTGTCACCTTGCAGAAAGATCCAACAGCCAGAAAACCCTGAGTCCTAAGCAAGCATGGTCCTCTCCAGGAGGAAGGGGAGCCAAGCAAGGGGATCGTTCTGGAGGTCCTTCCCACTCAGGGAGGATATTCTCATCTTGTCCTGGAGAATCGTGTAGGGAGACAGATGGGGATCTCTCTGTGATCAATTAGGGTGAGCCATTTCATAGAAAAGTGCATCCTGCTCCTTTCACTACCGAATGCCTCAAAGTGATCCTGCAAGCAGGTTGAGGAAGAAGAGGTGCAGGTGGGCTGATCTGGGAGTTCCTCCCTTTCTGGGTGCTGTAAATGAGCTTCCTGGACACACCCACCCACTCCCCCAGTGGAGAAAATGCTGCTCCTCCTCGGTCCCCCCACTGCTTCTGTCCTACGGTCAGTCTGTGCCGAGGCAGCTCATTTGGAGTGATGAGTGCAGTGGAGCAACTTTGAAGTACCTGCCCTGAAACAATGGGTGGAGTCAGATGGCGAGAAACCAGCCACCCGTCTCTTTCCCCGAACATGGGTTGGGGCTGTGGAGGAAGCAAGTTCTGACTTGTGCGAAACCAACACAAGCTTTGCGTTCTTCGGAAGAGAGTCTGGGATGTGGTGCGTTAAAGCCCTGAAAAACTGACCACAAGCTCCCTATCCACACAACATCAGCCCTCCTACTTTGCTTGTGGATCAACCAAGCAACCACTGGACATCTGCACTTGTGTTGCAGAAAGTTCTCCCCTGATTTTTCTACCCATTCTTAATTCAAATTGGTTGAAAATACTTTGGTTTTGACGTTTTATCCAAAGGAAAAGAGAATTTAGATAAGTGTTCCTGAATGGAGCGAGGTCTGTCTCTCACAGTGCAATCGCTCTAACTATAACATCGTCTGGGGTGTTGGCTGCTCTTGCCAGCTTTATGTCATCTGCAAGTTTGATGAGTTCCATTTTCCATTTTTCTAAATTACTAAGAAGAAATTGTGGTCTACTTTCTCAAATGCCTTACTGGGGTCCTTAGGAAAGAAAAACCCTTGTCTCCATTGATGAAATGAAAGGTTCACTTTTACTAAGTTCAAGCACTTACAGCATAAGCAAAGCTGGGTCTGAATATTCCCACACAAGCTTGTGATTTTCCCATCTCTCTGGTCCTCCCCACTTGGTCAGTCCATTAGTGTCCAACAGTGTTCATTTTTGATGTTTTGAGAATCGGTGCCTCTTTGGTGGAGTTTCACATTCTGTTCTCATGGCTCCTTCCTTGAGCAGCTGGTTCTTTCTGCATTGACACCTATGGTTCCTGTCACCCTGTCATTCTCCTTCCTTCCCATGCCCGTTCCCTACTTCCCCATTCCCTCTGCTGCGTTTTATGGCAAAATGAGCTATGCTGAAGATGGCAGATCTGTCATTGTGTCTACAGCATTTTGCTAGTTCACTAATTTAGTCATTTTATCAGCGAATGAAATAAGATTTTTTTGGTATGATCTGTTTTTGACAGACCGATGTTGGCTTCTGGTTATAACTTTGATTGCTTCTAGGTGTTCACAGATCTTTACTTGATTATCTTTTACAAGATCTTCCCAGGTATTGATGATGATACCTGGCTGGACATGCTGGTTGGGGAATTCTGGGAAAACTTGAAGTCCACACATCTTAAAGTAGCCAAGGTTGAGAAACACTGTTGTAAATCCTCCTTTCCAGGTAAAGCCTTTTCTTCCAGGTGTCAGCCAGAAGACTTTGCTTGGGAGGGGGCATCACATTTTGGATGCAATCCCTGAATTGAGGTTAGATCTCCCTCTACCCCAGGGGTGGGGTGGGGGGGATGCACTGGTGGTTTCCATGAAAAGCCATTGTCTCCCTCCTTCCCTCAAAGACACCTTGACATGCTGGAATAAGAATACAGTTGAATCTGGAATATGGAGGTGGGAATTTTCTTGCAGGATTTCATTTGAATGAAAATAAATAGGTGGAAATCTATTTACTTGTTTTTTATATATATATATATATATATATATACGTGGTTACGTTTGCGGCTGACCACTAGGAGGCATTATACAGCTTGCTTTGTCCTTGGATGGGGCTCATCACCCCACCTCTCCCCCTTACACAGCATTTGGGTTGGATCCTTTAGCAGGATTTGAAGCTTCTTGCCCTTGAGGACTGTGTTGCACTGCATTTAATCTTACTGTCAGTAGATAGATAGAGGGGTCTACAGATGTTCTGGAGGTACACCTTCCATTGTGTTGCTGCTGCTAAATTACACTCATAGATAAAGGAGGTTATTGTTGGTTATTTTTTATTTATAAACTTTGGTTCCTCTAAAGCAGGACTCTCCCATGGACTGGTACCAGTCTGTGGCCTGTTGGGAAATGGTCCTTCCAAGTAGCGGGCAAAGTTTCATTTGTGCAAGTGGCAGATGTGTGCTCCCACTGCCACCACCGAACTCATTCTTGACCGCATAATAGGCAGTGTGCGGGACATTAACTTTCAGAGGAGGTTACTTGCCAAATCTGACCTCACTCTGCAAATTGCCTTGGACGAAGCCAGGGCATCAGAATCGGCCGTTAAGTCTGTAGAAACCCTAGAAATTGTGCCAGGGCAGTTCGCAGGATGTGTGGAAGAGCGCACGCTCACATCGCAAGGCTGCAGAAGCCGAGAGCTCAGAAGGCGAAGAAGATGACAGCTGTTGCATGCACAGTAGCCGCACCAAGCCGGCACGCAAATTCAAACCGTGTCTCCCGCCTTGCGCTAGCTGCGGAGGAGACCATGCCAGATCATTTTGCTGTTTCCGCGACACTATCTGCCAGCGCTGCGAGCTAAAGGGGCACATCGCCAAGATGTGCAGAAGCGAGCACCCCACGACAACCTGGCAGCCAAGAAGCTGAGCAAATTGCCAGCAGAGGCCGAACCAAGGGGCATGGCAGAGCCACCACGGCGCTCAGAGGGTGACACCAGAGTCACCTGCCACACCTCAATCGCCAAGTCTGCACTAGGCGGTCAAAGAAGCTGACTCACAGTCCGCATCGAGGGCTCTCCATGCAAGATGGAGATCGACACAGGGTCATCATTAACCATCATTCCGTGGTCTACGGCAGGCTATCCCTAGCCTGAAGAAACAACATTTACGCAACCCTGACATCCACCTTCGCGATTACCAGGAGAACCGAGTCCCCATCATGGGCCAGGGCACCTTCCGGGTGAAATTCAACAACTTCAGCGGCCAGCTCCTGGTGACAGTGGTCAGTGGAAACATGCAGAGCCTCCTGGGACTTGACTGGTTCGAAGCCCTGAGGATAGAAGTGAACGGTATCAACGAGAGTGCCGATGAACTACTCGCAAACCCCACCACCGAGACGCCAGTCTTTCACATTGACTGTTTAGAGACTGGTTCCATCTCGTTTAGTGACATTGCCCACCTCTCTGCCAGAGACTCCATGATCAATCAGGTTTTGAACTGGGTGTGGAGGGGGTGGCCCAAGGGGCCTTTTGGGTCTGATTTCAAAATGTACTTTTGCAAGCGTGATGAATTATCTGTTGTAAATGGCTGTTTGCTGTAGGGGGACAGGGTCATTGTTCCATCCAAATTGTGCATTGCAGTATTAGAGGCTTTACATGTAGGGCATCCTGGAATTGTCAGGATGAAGTCTTTGGCCAGGAGTTATGTGTGGTGGTCCAACATGGACAGGGAGATCGAAGAATGGGTGGCCACCTGCACACCGTGTGAGGAGTCCAGACCAGCTCCCCCAGAGGCGCCCACTAAAGAGTGGGAGCGACCTCAAGCACCGTAGTCTAGGGTGCACATTGATTTTGCTGGCCCAGTTCATGGCCAGACATTCCTCGTAATTGTGGACGCCTACTCGAAATGGCTAGAGGTAGTCTTGATGACCTCCACTACGGCAGAAGCGGTCATCAAGGTACTACGGAGACTTTTCTCCACGCACAGCCTGCACGACGTCTTGGTCTCTAAAAAACGGGCCCCAATTCAGGGCCATGCAATTTGAGACCTTCCTAGCAGCTCAGGGAATCAGGCATGCCCTGGTCGCACCATTCCATCCGGCCTCCAATGGCCAGACAGAGAGAATGGTGAGATCTGCAAAAGAGGTCCTCTCTAGGATGGGCCCGGGAGATTGGCAAACACGGGTCAACCACTATTTGCTAATTTAGCACATCACACCCAGTGCCACTACAGGGAGAAGCCCGAGCTTCTTATGGGTCGCCGGCTAAGGTCCCACTTAGACTGGCTACACCCAAACTATTCTGCCTCATCGCCCCCTGACTCCACAAGCAAGATTTGGAATTTTAGCGTAGGGGACTCGGTATACGCCTATAACTACATCGGAGGAATTCTGGCTTTCTGCCACAGCGATAGGCATCACCGGGCCTCACTCTTATCTTGTAGAGCTGGAGGACGGTCAGAATTGGAGAAAGCACGTTGACCAACTCCGTGGCCACCTCTCCAACTCCACTCTTAGATAACCAGAGGTAACTCCTGCACGAGTTAGCCAAAGCCCTACCCAAACAGAGCAAACACTCACTCCTTCCACAGGCGGCTCAAGCCCGAGGAAACTTATCTGGTTATGTTGCAGGCCCGCAGTGAGCTCCGAGCGAACCGGCTCTAGAAGCTCCAGCCGCGGCCTATGAAGTGTTCCAGGAGCTTCCACCAAGCGGAGCTGCCGAGCAAACAGGTCCGTCTGACCTGCTCAAAGAACACCCTCCGACTGAACTGCGCAGGTCAGGCAGAGCTACCCAAAAACCCGCCTACCTGCGTGACTACGTGAGCAGTAGGATTGTTCCATCTAAGAAGGGAGGGGTGTTACATACTAGCTTCAACTACAGTGGTTTCCACCAAGGTCCTCTGTTCCAGCAGGAACAGAGGTTTAATCTCATTGGTCAAAGGGTCTGACAGCTCCCTATAAAAGGGCTGCTGTCAGACTCAACCTTCACGGGATTGTACATAGTTGCTACTGAGTTAATAAAAAGCTGTTGTTACCGTTAGCCTGTGTGTGCCTTTCCATTACCCAATCTAACAGCTATTGGTTTCAAGAAGAATTTAATTGTCCACACAGCCTGACATTGTGGGTTGAGAGAGAAGGACTGGCTTTCACCTTTCATCCTGCTGTTGCAGGATTAGGATTCACAGTGCCCTGGTTTCTAGTCTGGTGACTTCACCATTTTTTCCACCCAAGTTGTAATATGTACTAGCATCCTAATTTTGGAAACTTTAAATTCAGTGGATTATAATTGTATTTGCCTTTTGTGCAACTACATCACATGGAACTCATATTTGCAATCAACTGCTCTTGCAAAATCATTTTTACAAGTATAGTTACCAAGATAGATATCATTATTTTAGTTTGTTTGTGACACCTGTTGATTAAACATCATTTGTCCGATTCACTGTACTTTGTTTAGCCATCCAAATGTATTTTAGACTGCTGCATTGCTTTTAATTAACCATTATTATTAATTGAATTTGGATTTTACTTCTAAAGTAATTTGTAAGTCTGTACTTTGAGACCTTATTTGAAGCAGAGAATGTAAGTAACGGAAGCCTAAATAAATGCCTTTGCTTTTTTGATGTGTGCAACTCTGTTCAGTTGAGCTGGACAGAGGTATTTTCCAGAAGCAGCCTTACTGGAAAGAATTCAGGTTCGACTTAACTCAGATCCCAACGGGGGAGACTGTTATGGCGGCCGAATTCCGAATTTACAAGATGAAAAGTTACACCTGCCATGTTAATCAGACCCTTCACATCAGCGTTTACGAGGTCATCCAGGAGCACCCAAGCAGGTACAAAGAGACCCAAACGTTTGATTCCAGGCCTTAGCTGACTGGTTGGTGGCTCCAGCCCCCGTTTCTCTGATTAAACATGTCAGTTGCATGGGAACGAAAAAGCTACCAGGAAGAATTCTTCTTCTTGCCAGCAAATGACGAGGAGATGCTCTGCTTTGTTAATTTTGCTTCTCCTCTCTCACTAAAGGGGCTGTAGCAAAACACCCCTTGACTCCAAAGGGATAATCATTTGAAAACTGCAGACAAGACTGATGTTTGTACATCTGTTAATAAATATCAGACAATGTAAAAATAAAAGCAGCAGAGGTCAAAGATTTGCAATTAAAGCATGGAGGAATCCTCTTATCTTTAGACATGCATTTAAGACCATGCTTGGGACTAGAATTTAATGTTAAGTGAGTTGTTCCCAATTTAACAAACTTTTTGCCACAGTTGTTAAGTGATTCTAACTTCTCCCATTGCTGGTCAAAAACTGGCTGGAATGGTTGCAAATGGTGATTACCTAACCCTGGGATGCCGCAATCGTCATAAATGCATGCCAGTTGCCAGGCACTCAAATTTAGAACATGTGACTATGTGGATGCTGCAACAGTTGTAAACTTGAGAACTCGTCATAACTCACCTTTTTTCTGGTGATGCTGTAACTTTGAATGAGTGTTAAAGGAGTGAGGGTAAATTGGGGACCAGTCTTGGTGTTCCCAACTTTTCCTGTTCAACCAGGGGTGAGCACTGTGTGTGTCCGAAGAGCCATCGCCCGGATCACCCGCTGGTTTATTTGGGCCCCTGAAGATTGATGTGCTATGTACCAGTCCTGTAGCTGTACCAATCCTGCCCGGAGTCTTCCCGTGTCAAGCAAGCCTTCTTGGCCTGCTTTCCTTTCTCAGAATTTAGGAATGTGGGAAGATGAGGAGGGCGATTCTTGCCACTGGAAAGCCAAGAGCAGATATCTCAGTCTGGAAGGCTCTGCTCAAGAGCCAGGGATGGGTGGGTGGGTGGGTGGGATTTACTTAGTAATTCCTTTTTTAAACCACTCAAGAGTTAAAGCTCTCTGATAGTTTGTGATAACATCTGGCACATTCACTGCTTTCATTTTAACCTGAAAGGCTCCGATATATTTTCTGCTCCTCCAGGGAATCCGAGCTCATGTTCTTAGTTCTTCAGGAATGTCTGGCTGGCATGGATGGATGGCTGACCTTCGATGTCACAGCTGCTAGTAACCACTGGTTGTTGAACCGTAAATACAATTTGGGGCTGAGACTTTATGTGGAGACAGAGGATGGTAAGGCTAATGTGTTGTTTTGTCCATTCCTGTTTGAAGGGAGGAGATACTCACAGGTAATAGGGAGAAGATACCAGTCTCCCATGGACTGTTAGCAGTCTGTGGCCTGTTGGGAAATGGTCCTTCCAAGTAGCGGGCAAAGATTCATTTGTGCAAGTGGCAGATGTGTGCTCCACTTGCCACCACCGCTGCTGCCCATCCATGGAGCTGGAAAGGTTGGGGACCATTGAGCTAAAGGAATGGACAATTATGTTGCTATGTGAAGATATCAAAAGCTGCTGCTTCCCTAATGCGCCTTAATTTTGCTGAGGTTTTCTGCAATCAGCTAGGAATTGAATTAAACAGACGTTCTCCAAGGCAGTTAAAACAGTCCTATTTCATCCACATGTCTGCCCCCATTTCCTTCTACAATGTTTATTCAGAAATAACTGTTATCCTTGCAATTTACCCTTGCAACATTAATTAGAAGTTTCTGTCTCCTGCTCTTTGTCAATCATGTTTTCAGGGAACACAACGTATTCCTGCTGAAGTTCTATCCAATTAGTTTAAACAGACAGATTAAACAGATTAACAGAGGTGGAAGGGACTTTGTAGGTCATCTAGTCCAACCCCCTGCCCAAACAGGACACCCTACACCAGTGATGGCGAACCTATGGCACGCATGCCACAGGTGGCACATGGAGCCATTTGTCAGGGCACGTGAGGCGCTGCCCTGTCAGCTGGCCAGCACGCATGTGTGCGCTGGCCATCTGAGTTCACCGTTTTTAAAAGCCATTTTTTTCACCCTCCCCAGGCTCCAGAGGCTTTATAGGAGCCTGGGGAGGGTGAAAAAAGCCTCCCCCAGAGACCCTCCGGAGGCTTCAGGGACTGTCCGGAGGCTTCCCTGAAGCCTTCGGAGTGCTTAAAACAACCCTCCGAGCAAACCAGAAATGACTTCCGGTTTGCTCAGAGGGTTGTTTTGAGCACTCCGAAGGCGTCAGAGAAGCCTCCGGACAGTCCCTGAAGCCTTCGGAACGCTTAAAATGACCCTCCGAGCAAATCAGAAGTGACTTCCGGTTTGCTCGGAGGGTCGTTTTAAACGCTCCGAAGGCGTCAGGGAAGCCTCCGGACCGTCCCTGAAGCCTTCGGAACACTTAAAACGACCCTCCGAGCAAACCGGAAGTGACTTCTGGTTTGCTCGGAGGGTCATTTTAAGCGTTCCGAAGGCTTCAGGGAAGCCTCCAGATGGTCCCTGAAGCCTCCGGAGGGTTCCAGGGGGGCGGGGGAGGCTCTTTTCGCCCTCCCCAGGCTCCTATAAAGCCTCTGGAGGGTGAAAAAAGCATGTAAAAATGGGGGGGTCGCGCCTGTTGTGCGCGCATGCACACTGGGGGGGTCGCGCATTGCATTATGGGTACGGCACGCCTGCACACAACCCCCCTGTGCTCCCCCCACTTGTGGCACACGAGCCAAAAAAGGTTCGCCATCGCTGCCCTACACCATTTCTGACAGATGGCAGTCCCAACTCTTCTTGAAAGCCTCCAGTGATGAAGCTCCCACAACTTCCAAAGGGTTGATTGCTCTCACTCTCAGAAAAGTTCTCCTTATTTCTAGGGAGTATTTTATATCAAGTTTTTTATTTTATATTTTTTATACAGATCACTGGGTGAGTGGTGTGATACCTGAGTATCATACATTTCAATACAAACAAACATACCACATTTCATTTTCATTATTTCTTATTATTTATCCATATCTTTTATTATCACCCTTCAGTTCTAAGCCTTCCTCTTCCTCTTTCATATAATATATTGATATACATATACAATATTTCCCCTTTTTAACTCCCCCTCCTATCACTATTGTTTTCAAAGACATGGTAATAACATTTCTTTTTTGTTTCTCATCTCCCATCTGTTTTGTTATTCATATTTCCATTATTTAGCTCTTCACATCTATCTATAGTGAAGTCCCGTCCTTTCCTTCTTTCATTATTCAATATCTCAATATACACTTCTGGTACCAATAACAATCATTTAAAGCATTTAAAATATATTTATTTCATTTTTTTCCTAATATCATCATTCCAACTTTAATTTTCAATTAAAACTTAATTCTCATTCATACATGTTCTGTCCAATCCTTTACTCCATATAATTCTATTAATACACATGTTTACATTAAAATATATTCATTCATCTAATCACCTTTTGTTTAATTCTTTTCATTACTAATCATATTCTTATATAACTAATATTATTACACATTATTAAAATACTTTTATAAACTATTTTTTACTTTACTTTCCCTTTCTTTTTCCTTTATCCAACGTCTTTTACCCCCATCCAAATTTTTCACCTTCTTCTTTTTTGGGAGGGGTTGCCTCCAGGGGTGGGATTCAAATAATTTGGCAACCGGTTCTCGGCCCTCATGATTTCTTCCAACAACCAGTTCACCCAACGGCTCAGGAAGTTCACAACCGGTTCTCCCAAAGTGGTGCAAATGGGCTGAATCCCATCACTGGTTGCCTCCCCAGCTCTTCTTTGGGGTTTTTTAAGCCTTTTCTTTCACCTGCCTTTAAATCTGTATTTTGACTATACATTCTAGGTTTCTCTTCCCCCTCTACCTTTGCCCACTGCCTATAACTCTATTTGTTCTAACCCCTGTCTCTTTTCCCCAGCTATCTTGCTGTTTCTCCCATTCCCTTTTCAAAACTTTTAAAATGTTTTTCTCTTGTTTTAATTCCCTATTCACTGTTAATTTTAATAATATCTCCTCGTTGTCTTCTTCTTGTTGATTTCTCGGTTCAGCTATCTTCTCCGCTTCATCTAGTAGCTCCATTCATTCTGCATTATCTTGATCTTTATTCTTTGTTCCTTGTATTATATTTTCCAATTTTTGGTCTATACGATCAAATATATGCATCATCTCCTTGTGTTGTTCCTTTATAAAATCCTTAATGCTTTGATACATCAGCTCCATTCCATTGTCTCCACTTAACTCCGCCTTGTATTAAGGTCTTTGTTTAACAAATCTCCTTTTGAGTCAATTGTCCAGAAATTAATAGAATCACAATTTTAAATGTCCAATCAACAAACAGTCAATCCAATTTAAAAAGAATACCAAGATCCAATCACTTTTATTTGTTCAATAATATTCCGGGGTCACCTGGCTAAAGTTCTTATTTGATGTATAAATATCCAGTGTTTTTAAAATTACTTATGATCCAGCAATATAAATGATTATTCCAAGAGTTGCACAGTTCTCCTTTAAGCAGCAGATGGAGCTCTATAGACTTGGTACAGTCTCTCTGTATTATTATTGTTGACAATTCCAATTTTAGTTATTTTAAATTATAAATCCAATAAATCCGTTAAGTGGGCAGAATTAATATATATAAAAAAGAAAAGCTCAGGATCTAATTCCAGCATTAACAATGCCTTTTCAATACCACGTCTTTAACTTTAAGAGTTCAATTTTCTTTTTCTTGTTATTTTTTTAAAAATCTTAATTCCTCTGGTATTTTTTTAACATGCTTATACGCCGCTGGCAAATAGTTCTAACTATGCTTCCCCCTTGGATTCCTTGGGGTCATTTTTCAATATAAAGTATTCTCTCACCCAGTTCACACACTACTCACTTTCTCTGCTCCAGCACACTTAGGTGATCAGGTTGTCCCTGGCTTCATGGCAGCCATGTTTGCTGCCTGCTCCTTGTCTTTGGATGAGGGGGATTTCCTAGTCAGGGAGGAGAGGTGCGGCTCTCCTCAACCTGCCAGGCAGTCTTCCTTTACTTCACCACCCCTCCAGAGAGGCTATGGATCAATTTGACCCCTCCGACGTGGAGAGAGCGGATTGAGGTCACAGAGCTTGCGATCCTCGCTTCCAAAGGCACTGGAAGTCCTCCGTATTTCTAGGTTGAATCCAGGGGTGGGCTTCTACCGGTTCAGACTGGTTCGTGTGAACCGGTAACTCCAACGATCAGCTGGGAGCAAACCAGTTTGCTCCGATGATGAGCTGGTCCTGCCCACCCATCATTTTTCAGCAAAGCTCACTAAACTGGTTGTTAAACCGGCAGCATCCCACCACTGGTAGAATCTCTCCTTGGTCAGTTTCCATCCATTATTCTTTGTTTGGCCTTCAGGTACTTTGGAAAATAGTTTGACACCTCCCCTCCCCTTCCTCTCTGTGTCAGCCCCTCAAATATTGGAACACTGCTACCATGTCTCCCCTGGTCCTTCTCTTCACTAGACTAGCCATGCCCAGTTCCTGTAACCATTTGTCATATATATTTAGTCTCCAGTCCCCTCGTCATCCTGGTTGCTCTTCTCTGCACTTTTTCTAGAGTTTCAACATCTTTATTTATAGTTTGGTGACCAAAACTGGATGCAGGATTCTAGGTGTGGTCTTATACTTTATAGAGTGGTATTAGTACCTCACTTGATCTTGATTGTATCCCTCTTTTAATGCAATTTAGGATTGCATTGGCTTTTTTGGCTGCTGCTGCACACTGCTGGCTCCTATTAGCCGGCTGTCCACCAGCAGAAACTCTGTTTTCCCCCTTCTTCTTTTGTGCTAGAGACAGATGCTTTGAGGGAAAGACCCTTCCCCTCCATGACCCTGCAGCCCTCCGCCTTGTGCTTCAGAGGGGCATCTCTGAAGCCTCTACCTGCAAATGGGTGCTTGTCCCCCCCCCACTCCCGTTTCTGTGTGGGAGTCCCCCTGGGACGAGTGCGAGTCTCATCACAATAAGGAGCTCCCTTGTTATTCCAGCTGACAGCCTTATCAGGGTTTGTTCTTTGGCTTTTGAAGGAGAGAGTGTGGACCCAGGACTGGCCGGCCTCCTGGGTCGCCATGGACCACGTTCCAAGCAGCCCTTCGTGGTGACCTTTTTCCAGGAGAGTGAAAACCAGGTCAGACTCCCCCGAGCGGCCAAGCAGGCAAAACGACGACTGCAGCACAGGAAGAGCTACAGCTTCCCGCACTCCAACAGGCTCCCAGGGGTTTTTGGTAAGAAGCAGAAAGACCAAGCTACCCAGGGGTAATCACAGGGTCTGGCCCAAAAAGTCAAAATGGCAATTCCACAGTCAAAGCTCCAGCTCTTTTTGTGCACAGCACCTTTAGAAACAGGTTGGGCCTCAATCACACCACTGTGCTGCCCTCTTGATGTTTCCGCCCTCACTCTGGATGCGCTGGAGCTGCGTCTGCCCACCAAGGGGCAGCTGAGGGTTTGAGAAGCAGCTGGAAGCCTCACAGTCTCCTTCATGCTGATCAAGTCTGAATGGAGATACAGAATGAGCCTCTCCAGCCTGCAGCTTCGTAGCCCTCCTTGGCTGTGCTGCCTAATGGAAATTCAGCCGCACACCTGCCAGGCTTCAGCAGAATTTGCTTGGCTCTCAAATATACCCCAAACACCTGGAAGAGACGCGTTTTGCACCTGTCAACTTCCCCAACCTTGAAGAAAGTCGAGAGCAGCCGTTTTCTGGCATGCAGTTGGGCCAGGCTACGGCTGCTAGCAGTTTTCACCTGACTGCCTGTAGCCGGCAGAGGCTCTTTGGCTGGTGGGCAGAGGGAAGGAGGGCTGGGCTGGGCTCAAAGTCCCAGAATTGCCAGCCCAGCCCCCACCCAGCCCTCTTGGCCCACCTGGGAGTCTGAAAGGTTAACAAAATCCACTTGCAGAACCGATCCCTGCATCCAGAGGCGTCTTTGAATCTGCTCCTTCTCTGGACAGACCTGGAGGCCAGAGGGCCTCAGCCTGGGAGACCTGGCTGACAGTGGGGAGGGATGGAGCCACACTTGGCACCAAGCCTTTGCCTGCCTTTACCTCCCAGAGTTGCGGCTAAGAACTGGCAGGGAAAGGCTGTGGGCGCCTCCCCTGTGAGGCAGGACAGCTGGAAGCTGCCTTCCCCCTCCCAGTATCAAAAGGCTGGAGATCCCACCATGGAGCTCCATAATAGAAACACCCATCTCTTTTTTTCCTTCCTTAGAGGATGTCTATGTTTCTGAACACAGCCAGGTCTGCAGAAGGCATGAACTGAACGTCAAGTTTCAAGATTTTGATTGGCTGGTAACCATTTTTAACTCTCTTCTTCATGACTCCCCAGAAAAAAAGGGACTGTGGGTTCAGGTACCTCTGCCCATCCTCCCCCCCCCTCTTTTGCCCCTGTAGCCCAGGGGGCTCTGGTCTGGCTCATGCCAAGCAAGGGTGCTGAGGCCATAAAGGGCTTCAGAGAAAGAAATCCAGGCTCCTGTTCCGCAGTCAAGGAGGAAAGTCCCTCTTGCAACTCTGCTTGATCTGCTCAGCTTGGCCTTTTGAAGTGAAAGCCATGTATTAACTTCACCCCCCTCCCCCCAAGTGTAGAACATAGAGCATAGAATAAAGTTGGAAGGGACCTTGGAGGTCTTCTAGTCCAGCCCTTGCTCGAGGAGGAGACCCTGTACTGTTCCAGACAAATAGCTGTCCAATCTCTTCTTGAAAACCACCCACAACTTCTAGCTGTGGTATTTGTGGTATCAGATGATTCAGGAAATTGCCAAACTACCCTGGCCTGGCCCACCCACCAGTTTCCCGTGAGCTGCCAGTGGGAGTGGAGGGACTTACCTTTGTCCTTGTCCTCCCCCAGGACTGGGTGATTGCCCCCCAGAGTTACCCCGCATTCTACTGTGATGGAGAGTGTGTGTTTCCCCTGAATTCCTCCATGAACGCCACCAACCATGCCATCGTCCAGTCGCTGGTCAGTATCTCTTGCGGGAGACAGCAGGAGGGTAGATGGGCAGCAATTTATTGTACTGTTTTATTTTTTTTGTTGGATTTATCTCTCCTCTAGGAGCTCTAAGGGGCACACAAGGCCCTCCCTTCCCCCGTTTCCCCCTCTCTTCTGGAGTACACTGAGCTGGGAAGGAGTGCCTGGCCCCAAATACCCCTGGGGAGCTCCAGCACCTTCTCCCCTCGACTGCGCTGGCTCTTCCCCAGGGAACGGCAGGGCTGAAGGAGGGAGGGCCAGATTCCTGGTGTCCCCCCCCCCCAAGCCCTTATTGGTGGAAGAGCAGCAGCAACCCTCCTCTCCTTCACTAAGGTCACCTGGCAACTGAGGCTTGCTGGAAAAAGTTCAGTTGCTCTTCTTTGGGATCAGGTTAGGGTTAGGGTTAGGGTTAGGGCCCCTCCCTGTGGAGAAGGAGGGGTTTTTGCCCCTTCCTGGGTCTCCCCAAGACAGAAAGGGGGCTCTCCAATAGTCTAGGTGAATAACTTTTCCCCCAGACCCCAAGGAAAAAAGCTCCCTGGCCAAGGTTGGTCTCGACTGCGCTGGCATGAAGTTGGGAGAGCCTCGCCTGCTAAGAACAAAGTGGCCTTTCTCCAGCAGAGCTCAGCAAAGGAGCAAGTCACGTGTCAGAGCTGATCTCCTTCTGCACTTGAGCTCAGTAAGAAAAGGCTAGAAGCAATCCTCCTCTTCCTCTCCTCCTCCCCTCCTCCTCCTCCCCTCCTCCTCCTCTCCTCCTCCTCTCCTCAACTTCCTCTCCTCCACCTCTCCTCCTCCTCTCCTCCTCCTCTCCACCTCCACCTCTCCTCCTCCTCCTCCTCCTCTCCTCCACCTCCTCTCCTCCTCCTCCTCTCCTCCACCTCCGCCTCCCACCCCCAAAGCCCCCAGCAGTTGGACTGTCATATGCAGGATGAGGAAGAAGGGACAGTAACTGCAGCTCCACACCCTGCACGTAGGTTATTATTTTAGGTGGAACCCCTTGGTTTACTCTGAGTCTCTCCTGGGGCCCACTGGCTCTTAGCTGCTGATCCTGGGGGAAGGGGGTGTTGGTCGAGAAGGCTGCCACAGCTGAATCATCCCCACTTTTTAAGAGGATTGTGGACACAACATATGGCAACATCTTCTGATTGCCTCCATCTCAATGAGGGCTGGCAAGGGGGAAGTTGCAGATGGTAACCTGGTTGCTTTCTTGTCTGGGTGCATGCACACAGCCTACCCAGTTTTAGCAAGAGCTGTGCTCCTGTGCCCTCAGGTGGTCCACCCAGTGCCATTGGCCACGTGGGGAGGTCCTCCTCCTCCTCCTGCCATGGATGAGATCAGGAAGCAGCAGCTGTACCTTCTAACATAAATTGCAGCCTCAATGTTTGGGGAATAAATATTTTTGCTAGTGCTGACAAACGGCCTACTCATGGAAACCACTGCATTTCCTCCTGGGAACCAGTGTTTCTTTAAAGCATTTCCACTTCCTTGTGGAGAGTGGCCAGGGGGAGTGGATGCCCGGCGGGTTTGTCTTGGCGAGGGCTGCAGGCCAGATGCTCAGCCCTGCAGAAGGAGGCTTTGCCTGCTCTGGTAACCGTCTTCCTTCCCTTGTAGGTCCACCTGATGAAGCCTGAAGCTGTCCCCAGGGCCTGCTGTGCCCCCACGAAGCTCAGTGCCATTTTTGTTCTCTTTTATGACAGCAACAACAACGTTATCCTCAGGAAAAAGCGGAATATGGTGGTGAAGTCCTGTGGCTGCCACTAATGCTGTGCCTGATCCTTTCTGGGGAAGCAGGCCCTTGACACGGATGGGGGCGCACGGTTACTACCTGCTTCTAAGCGGAAGACCCTTTGATGGACAGGGAAAGAGCATCCGCCTGCCCCATGGACTGGGACGAAGGAGGGCCAGCCTCAGACCTGAGGACAACAGGGCCCTGCCATGGACTCCCACTGCCAGGAGAGGTTCTGCTTCTTAACCACACAAACAGAGAAACAGCTTTTCCAAGGAAATGGAAAGACAGATGAACAGACTGCAAACATCGCTTTAGCTTGCATTTTGGAGTGACCTCTTCCACCCCCTCCCTGATCCTGCGCCACAAATTACATTACACCAAACGCATCAAATAGATTTATTTTGTGCAAATGCAGGCTGCAGTTTATCAAATAGCCCTAAATCTGCAACAAGCAAGAGGAGTGGTTGCTTGCAGGAATCCCCCGATGTGGGCAGCTCTCTGCAGCTGGCAAGCCTTTCTGGTCTCAAAAGCATCATTTCCAGGGCCCGAGCAGAACTGTAGCCAGGCGCTTCCTTGGCAACCCCTTCCCAACTTTGCTCTGTTCTCACATGGCTGCGATCCAGAGACAGCCCTGCCACAGGTGCCCAGAGACTTTAGCATAAACCAAGATTGGCATATTGTGGCATTCCTCCTGAAGTAACTGCTTCCAGAGGCTCCATTGTCAATTCTGTCAAGTGGAGAGACCCCTGGGGCAAGTTGTTCAGAAGCCGCCCCCCCCCCCCCGCCTTCCAGTTCAGCCTTGATCAACTGGGGAGGAGAGAGCAGCTGAGAGACTGGGGCCAGGGGGAAAAACAGTTTAACCTGATTATAAATGCAAAGTTACCTAATTTCTCATTTTGCAATCATACCCAAACGGAAGCACATTGATCATTAGAAATTTATACCTCTCCGAATTTTGCCTTGTAATGGTAAAAGGACATCTCTATAATAAATGCATAGAAGTTGGGTATGTAATGTATTAGCTAAGAAGAATTGCTTATAGATGGGGCTTCCAGTTAGACATCACGGTGAAGTCAGCATAGGGAAGTGTTACTCTGTATCCTCCATGCCAAATTCTCTTTGTCCCCCACTCCCAGGGGAATAAAGTCACTGTAGGAGTGACATGCAAAGGAGATACTCCCTGTAGACTGCAGAAAGTGACGGCTCTCTTGCTTGACATAGGGTTTCCTCTTTACCGAAGACGAGGCAGCCAAAATGGCTACATGAAGCTGGAGCAACCGAAGAAACAAAGATTGTGCAGGAGCCGGGAGAATGGACAGTGAGTGGAACTGGGTGGGGTGATTTTTAAACTTTTAACGATGTTTTGACCCTAAAATAAAATTAATCCGGAAGAAGGGACTCTCTGGAATGTTTGAAAGCGGCGACCAAAGAGTGTTAGAGTAAAATTATATCCGAATAGGAAGAATTACAAAATACAGGAAGATTGGATATATATATTTTATTAGCATGACATTAAATAGGCATTTTAAAATGCTGGATATTTGACTGTTTATTGAACAACTGGAATTTTTTTTTGAATTAATCTGGAAATAATTAACTGGAAGAAGAGACTTAAAGTTGCATTTTAAATGGATGGCGCCATCTACTGGTGAATACTTACTCCTACAAAAACAATATAACCCTGAAAAATTCTGATAAGAATGTACATTTGGAGGTATTATTTATTGCTATATATTTTTCTAATGTATGGCATTAGAGGATTAACCTTGGAAACCTGGAGGATATCTAAGGGAATTACTTTTGAATATTGGAATTAAGTGTTAATTTAAAGAGTGGACTTAAGGAATTACTTAGAAACCCACCGTGGTTTTCCCAAGTATTGTATAATAGAACCAACTGATTAATTGTGGGATTAATTGTGGGATTAATTGTGGGATATGTGTGTGTGTGTGTGTGTGTTTGTGTTTTCGTAGATTTTCACGGGTGTAAGTATGCTGGTCTTGTTGTGTTCGGGTCTTTTGTCTTTGGGGTTTGGGACAAATCCAAACAACTAGCCCTCTGGAGAGCTGAAACAGAAACCTCCTACAAGACAGGCAAACACAACAACAAACTCCACAGACTAGAAAAACAACAGAAGCCCAACCTCCCTCCACAGCAACTCGTGAAACAAACAGTACACAACATATCAGACAGAACACTCACCACAGCTGAAACCAATGTTCTTTCCAGAGGATTCAACTTTGCAGTCGCCCCTAAACGCATCACCACTGAAGACATCATATGCAAAGTTGAAGCTACACTCACCAAAATCAACCCAGATGAAGCCAATAAAATCAGACTTGCAGTCACCAACATCCTTTGCTCCAGTAATCTACCCAGAAGCAACTTACAACAACAAGAAGAAAAAGCACTCACCAACCTGAGGAAAGACAACAAAATAATCATTCTCCCAGCAGACAAAGGTAACGCCATAGTGGTGATGAACACGGCTGACTACCAAGCCAAACTATCCAACCTACTCCAAGACCCCACTTACAAACCTCTAAACACAGGCCCCACCACCTACCTGGAAAAAACCACCAAATCCAAAATAAAAGCCTCTGCCATCAGTGAAGAGATCCAGCAAAGAATCATCCCCAGAGAGAAATCTTCCAGATGCCCCAAACTCTATGGCCTCCCCAAGATACACAAAGAAGGAACACCACTCAGACCCATAGTCAGCTCCATAGGCTCACCTCTACAGAATCTTGCCAAATTCCTCACCAAACAACTCCAACCCTATGCAGAATCTATCACCTCACACATACAAAACTCATTCCACTTCATAGAAACAATAAAGAAACAAAACCTACAACCCAGCGACCCATCTCCCCATGATGTCATCCCGTTTGGTTGATGCCACACTCTCCTCTATGTTATACTGCGACAGAACTTTATTCCCTCCACGAACTCCCCCCTTCCCGGGGATGGCCTTCTGGCCTATCAAGACGCTTCCTTAATGACAGTTCTAGGGATCCCGAGAGGTGGCATGCGAAGAAGAGATTTCTTAGGTTTTTTTTACAGGGGCTTTTAAACCAAATTTTAAGGGGGGGAGGGAGGGTTGATTCGGATGGCTCAGACAGGCTTGGGTGGGGGAGTCTGCGAGGTTACAGGCCAGAGCTAACTAATGGGCACAGGTTGGGAGGGCTGGGAAAGGTTGGGATTCCGGGGGAGACATTAAGCCATTCCATTGGAGGGTTCACCATCTCTACTGTTTGTGGGAGAGGCAGATATGGTGGGGGCCAAGGGCCAAATGATGTTCGGAGGACGCGGGTTTGCTGTTTAAGAGTGATCGCGCATTCCAACCCTTATCGCCCTTCTCGCACCCGCAGGTGCTCGGGATTACAGGACCCTGGTCTCCGGCTGGTGTTGCTTAATGCCAGATCCGTAACACATAAGGCTCCCCTCATTTACGACCTCATACAAGAGGGTAGAGCGGACCTGGCGTGCATTACGGAGACCTGGTTGGGCCATGAGAGGGGTGTTCCCCTTAGCGAACTATGCCCAGCCGCCCTGTTTAGGGTGACCCGCTCCTTACTTAACCAAGGAACTGGGGAAGGCCCCTTGCAGGGTAGGGCTGAAGAATTTGTTCAGTATCTGCAGGATAAAATCGCTCAGATCCGGACAGGCTTGGACTCTGACTGGGTAGATTCGGGCGAGCCGACGGGGATGAATCTTGTGGTGACAATCTGGGATGAGTTTGACCCTGTGACCCCCGAAGGCATGGATAGGATTATGGGGAGACTCAGTGCTGCCACTTGTGTGCTGGACCCGTGTCGCTCTTGGTTAGTTTCGGCTTCCCGCAAGGTGACACGAGGCTGGCTCCAGGCAATTACCAACGCTTCATTGAGAGAGGGGTTCTTTCCCACTGCTTTGAAGGAGGCGGTGGTGAGGCCCCTCCTTAAGAAGCCTTCCCTGGACCCAGCTTCTTTAGCCAACTATCATCCAGTCTCCAACCTTCGCTTTGTAACAAAGGTTGTCGAGAGTGTGGTAACACGTCAGCTTCCCCAGTACCTGGATGAAGCTGTCTACCTGGATCCATTTCAGTCAGTTTCAGGCCCGGATACAGCACAGAGATGGCATTGGTCGCATTGGTCGATGATCTCTGGCAAGCCCGGGACAGGGGCTGCTCCTCTGTCCTGGTCCTATTAGACCTCTCAGCGGCTTTCGATATCATCGACCATGGTATCCTACTGCGACGACTCGGGGGGTTGGGAGTGGGGGGCACCGTTTTACGGTGGTTCTCCTCCTACCTGTCGGATCGGTCACAGTTCGTGTTGACTGGAGGGCAGGGATTGACCCCCAGGCGCATCACTTGTGGGGTGCCCCAGGGATCAGTTCTCTCACCCCTCCTGTTCAACATATATATGAAACCACTGGGCAAGATCATCCATGGTTTTGGGGTACGGTATCATCAATATGCTGATGATACCCAACTTTCATCTCTACCCCAAACCACCCAAACGATGCCCTCGACGTGATATCCTGATGCCTGGAGGCTGTGCGGATCTGGATGGGGAGGAACAGTCTCAAGTTCAATCCCTCCAAGACTGAGTGGCTGTGGTTTCCGTCATCCCGATTTGTGCATCTTTGATAATAATAATAATAATAATAATAATAATAATAATAATAATAATAATAATAATAATAATAATAAATATTTATTTCTTAGCCGCACCCTCTCCCGAAGGACTCGGGGCAGCGTACAACAAAACATAGGAAATAAATATATCGACATACATATAACAAAACATATACCAAGACATATATACGACATATACAAGGAGGAGGTGAAATGATAGATAAAAACAAGTAAAAACACAATGTTTAAAAACCCCTAAATAAATTGAATGCAATTAAAATACCCCAAATAAAAAACCCGTCAGGAGCGATATAGTTGGATCAACGTTGAGCCAGGCCAGCAACTTGAAAAAGGTGGGTCTTGAGCTTTACACGAAAGGAGCGGAGGTCAGAGGTATTCCTAATATCCGGGGGGGAGGTCATTCCACAGGGCTGGGCCCGCCACAGAGAAGGCTCTACTCCTAGGCGCCGCCCCTCGACACTGTCTGGTGGACGGCACCTGGAGGAGGCCCTCTCTGTGCGAGCGGATTGGTCGCAGGGATGTATGGGGCAGAATACGATCCCGCAAGTAACTAGGTCCTAAGCCATGGAGCGCTTTAAAGATTGTTATCAAAACCTTGAAACGCACCCGATAGACCACAGGAAGCCAGTGCAGCTCGCGCAGGAATGGTGTCACATGGGAGTACCTAGTACTCCCCATAATTACCCGCGCGGCTGCGTTCTGGACCAACTGTAGCCTCCGGGTGCATTTCAAGGGAAGCCCCATGTAGAGAGCGTTACAGTAGTCCAAGCGAGATGTCACCAGCGCATGAGTGACTGTGCGTAAGGCGTCCCGGTCCAGTAGGGGGCGCAATTGGCGCACCAGGCGAACCTGGTGGAACGCCCCCCTTGCCACGGCTGTCACATGGTCATCCATGGACAGCCGGGCATCCAGGAGGACGCCCAAATTGCGCGCCCGCTCCACGGGGGCAAGTTGAATGCCCCCGATGGCCAATGATGGAATTAATTGGCTGAACCGGGGAGCCGGTACCCACAGCCACTCCGTCTTGGAGGGGTTGAGTTTGAGTCGGTTGTCATCCATCCAGATCCGTACGGCTTCCACACACCGGGACATCACTTCGATGGCCTCGTTGGGGTGGTTCGGGGTGGAAAAGTACAGCTGAGTATCATCAGCGTACAGATGGTATCCCACCCCGAAACCACGGATGATCTCACCCAGCGGCTTCATATATGTGTTGAACAGGAGTGGCGATAGGGGGAGAAATTTTAGCCCCCTCAGAGAAGGCCCGGAATCTGGGAGTCCTCCTGGATACACGGCTTAGTTTAGAAGAACACCTGACGGCCGTGACCAGGGGGGGCTTTTACCAGGTTCGCCTGGTACGTCTGTTGCACCCCTTCCTGGATCGGGATGCTCTGTGCACAGTCACTCATGCCCTCGTCCTTTCTCACCTGGACTACTGCAACGCTCTCTACATGGGTCTGCCCTTGAAGAGCACCCGGAGGCTTCAGCTGGTCCAGAATGCAGCCGCATGAGTTATCTGGGGGTACCTAGGTACTCCCATGTTACACCCCTTTTAGGCGGCCTGCACTGGTTGCCGGTTGTTTTCCGGGTGCGATTCAAGGTATTAATTATGACCTTTAAAGCGCTCCATGGCTTAGGCCCAGGGTACCTGCGAGACCACCTACTGCCACCAGTAGCCTCCCACTGTCCAGTACGATCCCACAGAGTTGGCCTCCTCAGGGTGCCGTCGGCCAGCCAGTGTCGGGGGAGAGGGGGAGAGCCTTATCTGTGGGAACCATTTCCCTCTAGAATGAGCTGCCCCCGGAGCTTCACATAATCCCTAACCTCCGGTCCTTCCGACATGCCCTAAAAAGTTGGCTTTTCCAGCAAGCCGGCCTGGCCTGTTAATTTTATCTCATTTTTAAAATGTTATTGTCCTATTAATTGGGTTTGTTTTTTGGATATGTATCTAATTTCTTTGTAACTTTCGTGATATGTGTTTTTTAATGTTGTACGCTGCTCTGAGTCCTTTGGGAGAAGGGCGGCATATAAATCCAATCAAACAAACAAACAAACTACTCATGAGCTTCGATGTCATATCCCTCTTCCCCCAAGTGCCTATAAAAGAAGCCTTGACAGCTATCCAGAACAAACACAATCCCCCTAAACACATCCTGGACCTGACCAACCACTGTCTAACCAACACATACTTCATCCATAATGGACAAAGATACAAACAGATAGAATGAGCACCCATGGGATCACCCCTCTCACCCATCATCAAAAACTTATACATGGAACATTTTGAAACTAACACCTTAGATAAATCTGAACACAAACCCAAACTGTGGCTTAGATATGTTGATGACACTTTCGTGATTTGGCCACATGGGAAAGAAAAACTGGACAACTTCCTCACACATCTCAACAGCCTACACCCCACAATACAATTCACTATGGAAATAGAAGCAAACAGCCAACTTCCTTTTCTGGACGTCCTAATCTACAGGACATGAAATTAATTTTGAAGGAACCAGGTTAATCTCCAAAACTGAACACTTCAACAAGAGAATAATTATGGAAGCTATCGAAATAGAGAAACACCCCCACAACATGAATAAATGTGACGATACCTCCCACCTACCAGACATCTGGAAACCAGCCCTAGTCAACAAACAAACAAGCCCCACCCACCACCCAGGTTGTTACAACACGAAACAACAATGGACACACAGCCAGCATCAATCAGCCAATCTACCAATCATGATACAACCACACAGCCAATCATTCCACTTACTGAAACAAAGCCAGCACTCCACACACACACACACACACCAAGATTTATAGAAAGAGGGGAGCTCTGACCATGCTTTAAGCCCAAAATTCAGCCTGAAGATGGCGAGTGAGACTTCACCGAAACGTTGCCAAGACAATCTCAATCTTACATGGGAAAAGACCCAAATACAAGAAAACCAGCATATATATATATTGTATTTGTACTGATAAATAAATAAAGGGAGACTAGTATAGATCTATTTCGAGCTAATTAGCTCTCATCAGCTAGCCATACCCTTACTGGGATTCGAACCTGGGCTGTATATATCTTAGGCAGGAGTCTTATATGTGTGTGTGTGTGTGTGTGTGTGTGTGTGTATGTATGTATGTATGTATGTATGTATGTATGTATGTATGTATATCTGGCCTGCCAGGCTGCCCTGGAAACAGTGAAGGACCATTTTTGCTAGCACAGGGTTGTGAGGCCATTGCAGGCAAAAACAGAGCCCATTTCCACTGGCATAGCTCTCAGGCCACTACAGGCACCCCCAACACAAGTGTCATTGAGCTGGCTGTGCCCATCCTGGCCAAACCCACCCCAGGCCCCCACCCCCGAGATCAAACACAACCCTGATGTGGCCCTCAATGAAATTGAGTTTAAGACTTCCAGTTTTCACCAAAGCTGAAAATCTGTGGATATCTGAAGAGATCCATGGTAATCAGCTGTTTTCTGCCACCCATGAGGCTTGCTGAAGCCAAATGTCACCTCGAAGGGGTGACTAAGCTGGAAAGGCGCCCATTGATTGCAAGGGATGGCGGTCCGCTTAGCTAGATCTGGAGATACTTTCTGGACAGGCAGGGAAGAAGCCAGCCATTAATGGCTGAACCGAAGCTCCAGCAATCAGAAAAACGTGTTGAATTAGCGGAAAAGTGACAGTGTACTAGATCAGGGTAAGGACGATACAATTTCTACCCAGATGTAAATGAAACATACTAAATTACCTTTGCTGAAAGTGGGAGGCTCCGGAAAGAGAGAGAGAGGCAATAACTTTCTATCTCCCTCCAGAGGTCAGTTGAAAGTGTTTTACAGCCAGAGAAAGCTAACTCATCACAAAAGGAGGTATTAACATTATTACAGGCATTACAAGAATCTATGATCCAAAGTCATAATGAGATAAGGAAAGATATAGGAGAAGTGAGAAACGATACAGGAGAGTTGAAAGAAAAAATAGAGAATATGAATGAAAAACTTGAGAATTTCCAACAAAGGATATTAGAAAATGAACAAAATATTCATAAAATGGAAGAGAAAACAAAATATATGGGAAAGAAAGTAAATGATTTAAATCAGCAACTGACTCAGGCAAATAAAGAATTTGTTAGAGACAGAAAATAAAATTATTTAAGGTTTCAAAACATAGAAGGAGAAGGGAGAAGACTTACCAGAAATAAAGAAAGAACTGTTAGCAAAGGCATTAGGCATAGACAAACAGAAAATGGATATGGAGGTGGATCAAACATACAGGATCTATACAAACTATGCAAAAATGTGCAATCTTCCTAGGGAGATACATGTGAGACTAGTGAAAAGATTGTTAAGGGATGAGATACTTTATAAACCGAGAGATGAACCATTAGAAAATAAAGGTAAACAGTTGGTGGTTTTGAAACAAATCCTGAGGAGAATGAGGGATTTAAGGAAACTATCACAATGTAAGTTTCAGGTGGCTGATTCCTGAAGGAATTTTAGTCAACTGGCAGGAGAATGGGTACTGATTAGACTCATTGGATAAGGTGACAGATTTTTATGAAAATTACTTTACTGTAGATAAGGGAACAAGAAACAAGAGAGCTAGCATATAAAAGCCAAGAAGTACTAATAACAGGAGGAAGATACTCAAAAGAAGCACAGGCTGAAAAGGAGGGGGAAAAAACATCTAGAATGAAAAGGAATAATAGCGAAAGAACCCAGAGAAGTAAGAGCAACTAGGACTATAAAGCCTAGATATAAATAATTTAATGCAAGAAGAAATAAAGGTGTTATCAGTCAGTCAATAGTAATGGGCTGAATTCACCAATAAAAAGGAAGAAGACTTTTTCTAAACTATTGAAACTAAAATGGGACATAATAGCACTCCAAGACATGCACATTAAGAGACAACAATATAAATTATTGGAATTTTCTAAATAGGAAAAACTATTCTACTCATTACCACAGCAAAAAAAAAAGGGGGGGGTGGCACTTTATGTGAAAGAAACAATAAATGCCAAACAAGTTTTTAATACGAAGAAGGGAGAATTTTGATGTTGGAGGTGACTTTGAATCATAAATGGACTTATATCATGGTTAGTTACACACCAAATGAGAAGTTTTATAAGAAACTTCATAAAAAGATTCTAGAAATAAAACATGAAAATATCTGTATCTTGGGAGACTTCAACATAATTGTCAATAATGAACTGGACTACAGTAGTAGTAAAATTAATAAGAAAACTAGATGGTCTCTACCAGGAACCCTTATTAAAATGATAGAAGAATTATCTATTCTGGATACATGGGGAGAAATGAATCCTGAAAAAAAATACATTTTTAATTTTTTTTTTATTTTCAAAACAAACACAACACATAAGATCTTCCTTTTTTATATACTGTAGAAAGTGTATCAGTTGATTACAAAAGGCTTTCGTGCATCTCTTCCACAGTCATCAAGCATAATTCATATTAACTCAAGTATTTTAACTCAGATATTTATATATGTTACCATCATCATACCTCCATTTGCATTTGACTATAATTGTTTAAACGTCCTTCATCATAAAATATACCAAGATTTAATACATAACCACATACTAGCATTTCATTTACTATTTCTAAAATCCTCCAATAACACTAAATCTTTATGTCCTAGCTAAACATCCATAATATTCAATAACAAAATTTTCTAATCCTTCTTTCCAAATCATTATTTGCAATTTACATCCAGTTTCCTTATGTTGTACCCATGTCTATATATACCTTATTATCATTATCCCTCCTTTATTTAACTATGTCCTGTATCATAACATTTCCCCCCTAATATTCAAAACTTAACTATATCTGACTTAGTTCTTTTATTTTTTTATTAATCTTTGTATATAATCCAAGAGGGTTTCTAATCTTCCTTTCATGGGTACCATTCAATATTCATATCCCATTATTGCTTATCATGACACTACACATAGTATACATTATTATCATTAACAATTATTTGTTTAACTCTATCTATTATCACTAAATTTCACTAGGTTTAGCTAGTTTTAAGTTATACTCTTCCATCTATCAACCTGTATCTTTCCAGTAACAAAACAGTCTCATATCTTCTGCTGTTTGTGGTATCAGTCCTCTTATCTTCTCTTTAATCAACTTTGTATGGACTCCTCTTAGCAACTCTTTGCTTATAGAATCTCTCGTGTAATTTTGATGCCCTTCTTCTATTTCCTTAATCCACTTATCTTTAATTGTTGGTGGTGTTATCAAAACTATTGTTAATAAAATTTCTCTCTTTAGATCCATAAATTCTTTTATTTTTTCTTCTTCTGTATCTTGCCATTTGGGGTAAGTTTCCCCTCCATTTAATTCCTCTTTCAATGTTCCACTCTTTCCATTTTCAAAGACAAACCAATCACCATAAATATCAGCAGTTTTATTTCTTTATATTCATTTTCCTCTTTGGTTTTTTGAATTTTAACTGTGACTTTATCCATTTGATGAACATCTTCAACTTCTCCATCATATTTTGCTGTTAAATGCACTAAATCATCCAACTTCTTCTCAATCCTCTCACGTGTATTTGATAATTTTTGCATTTCTGAGAATATCTTTTGCAGACTTAAAGCCTCTTTCTCCTGCTGGAATTGTGCCATTGTTTCCAACTAATAAACACTGCTATTCTAGCTTAGAGGTTTTTAACAAAGATTAGACTTCAATTCACAATAAACATTTCATCTTCACCTCTCTCTGGTTAGAAATACCTCAAAGGAACATCTGTGTGCTTTTCTTCTTATCACTCTCTGTAAACCAGCAGTAAGACCTTGAAGTGCCAAGCCAAGATAGTCAGTGAGAGAAAGTAAAGTGTTTTGTTTCCAATACACAAAGCTCTAGCTTCTGAAGTAGCAGTGTTTTCTAATGTTACAATTTTTAGTGTCTTTTTTGTGTTTCAAGTTGGAAAGAAAGTCCAATTCTTAAATGAGTTAGAAAAACACCCCACAGTAATGAAAGCGGAGAATTTTAGACCATAGGTTATGGAGAATAATGAAAAAAAAAAAGAAAAGAAAAATAGAAGGCTTAATCCGTTCATTTTAAAGGTCTTACATAAATTCCGTCCGTGAAGATAGCATTCAAAAACAAAGATAACCCCCTGTCAAAAACCATTCCAAGTTTAATTCCGCTGCTTATTTCTTCTGTTCTCCAATTTAAATTTATTCTAAGTTTTTTATAGGCAGTCACTTTTAAAACGATAAAATTTCCTCACCAGCTGGAAACACTTTCTCTTTCCATATCCTTCTGTTTTGGAGCCGCCCCGACTTCATCAGCCAAATGGCTGGATTTTTTGTCACCAGCTTGAAGACTTTCTCTTGGATTGATCAGGGACTTTGCAATGTCTTCCTGTTCACCGTCTCTGCAGGACGGTTTAGGTTTATTTGGACCACCCAGTGGCAAAAGTGTCGACTGCGATCTCAGAGCATTGAGATCGCACATCGTATCGTCGCATCTTCGGCTCCTCCCCTCAAAAAATACATTCTAATATGCATAAATCCTGGTCCAGAATAGATATGATTTGAATGAATTTGGAATTAAGTGGCAATGTACAAGAGATTGAAATTGAACCAAATTTATGGACAGACCACAACCCAATAAAAATTAGTTGGAAGGGACAAAGGACTTTAAACCAATCAATAATAAAAGATGATGGAAAAAGAAATTTGATTTTTTTCAAAGAAAGTAGAAAGGATGAAACCATATTACAGATCATGTGGGATACTGCCAAAGCAGTCATAAGAAGATTAGTTATTTTATATGGCACAGAAAAATAAGAAAAGAAAAAGAAACAAAATCAGAAGGCCCTGGAAGAAGAATATAAAGAACTTGAAATAAAATCACAAAAAGAACCACAAAGAATAGACTTAAGAAATAGAATGGAGCTGATTGAACACAAATTAAATCTTACAGGAAAGGCTGAATTGGCACAACAAATAAAAAACAAAGCAAAATTTATTTGAAAATGCTAATAAATTGGGAAGGTGGCTAGCTTATAGATTGAAGAAAGATATATATAGAGATATATAGTTCATGATTTTCATGAGAGATTATACGAATCTGACAAAATTAAAGAGGAAAGATTAATACAGTATTTGGAGAAAGCCAATTTATTGTTTGTTTGTTTGTTTGTTTATTTGGATTTATATGCGGCCCTTCTCCAAAAGGACTCAGGGCGGCGTACAACATTATAAAAAACACACATCCCAAAAGTTAAAAAAAATTAAATACGTATCCAAAAAAACAAACCGAATTTAAAAGACAATATATTTAAAATAAGTTAAAATTAACAGGCCAGGCCGGCTTGCTGGAAAAGCCAACATTTTAGGGCGCGTCGGAAGGACCGGAGGTCAGGGATTATGCGAAGCTCCGGGGGTAGCTCATTCCAGAGGGAAGGCGCTCTCACAGAGAAGGCTCTCCCCCTGGGCGTCACCAGCCGACACTGTCTGGCTGACGGCACCCTGAGGAGGCCAACTCTGTGGGATCGTACTGGACCGTGGGAGGCTACTGGTGGCAGTAGGTGGTCTCGCAGGTACCCTGGGCCTAAGCCATGGAGCGCTTTAAAGGTCAGAGAGCATTGCAGTAGTCCAGGTGAGAAAGGACGAGGGCATGAGTGACTGTGCACAGAGCATCCCGATCCAGGAAGGGGCGCAACTGACGTACCAGGCTAACCTGGTAAAAGGCCCCCCTGGTCACGGCCGTCAAGTGTTCTTCTAAACTAAGCCGCGTATCCAGGAGGACTCCCAGATTGCGAGCCTTCTCTGAGGGGGCTAAAATTTCTCCCCCTATCGTCAAAGATGGGACAAGATGTACAAATCAGGATGACGGAAACCACAGCCACTCAGTCTTGGAGGGATTGATCTTAAGCCTGTTCCTCCCCATCCAGATCCGCACAGCCTCCAGGCATCGGGACATCACGTTGAGGGCATCGTTTGGGTGGTTTGGGGTAGAGATGAAAAGTTGGGTATCATCAGCATATTGATGATAACGTACCCCAAAACCATGGATGATCTTACCCAGTGGTTTCATATATATGTTGAACAGGAGGGGTGAGAGAACCGATCCATGGGGCACCCCACAAGTGACATGCCTGGGGGTCAATCCCTGCCCTCCAGTCAACATGAACTGCGACCGATCCGACAGGTAGGAGGAGAACCACCGTAAAACGGTGTCCCCCCACTCCCAACCCCCCGAGTCATCGCAGTAGGATACCATGGTCGATGGTATCGAAAGCCGCTGAGAGGTCTAATAGGACCAGGACAGAGGAGCAGCCCCTGTCCCGGGCTTGCCAGAGATCATCGACCAATGCGACCAATGCCATCTCCGTGCTGTACCCGGGCCTGAAACTGACTGAAATGGATCCAGGTAGACAGCTTCATCCAGGTACTGGGGAAGCTGATGTGCTACCACACTCTTGACAACCTTTGCTACAAAGCGAAGGTTGGAGACTGGACGATAGTTGGCTAAAGAAGCTGGGTCCAGGAAAGGCTTCTTAAGGAGGGGCCTCACCACCGCCTCCTTCAAGGTGGTGGGAAAGAACCCCTCTCTCAATGAAGCGTTGGTAATTGCCTGGAGCCAGCCTCGTGTCACCTTGCGGGAAGCCGAAACTAACCAAGAGCGACACGGGTCCAGCACACAAGTGGCAGCACTGAATCTCCCCATAATCCTGTCCATGCCTTCGGGGGTCACAGGGTCAAACTCATCCCAGATTGTCTCCACAAGATTCATCCCCGTCGGCTCGCCCGAATCTACCCAGTCAGAGTCCAAGCCTGTCTGGATCTGAGCAATTTTATCCTGCAGATACTGAACAAATTCTTCAGCCCTACCCTGCAAGGGGTCTTCCCCAGTTCCTTGGTTAAGTAAGGAGCAGGTCACCCTAAACAGGGCGGCTGGGCAGTTATCTGCGGAAGCGATAAGAGCGGAAAAATATTGCCGTTTTGCCGCTTCTATCGCCACTAAGTAGGATTTAATATGAATTCTTACTAGTGTTCGATCAGATTCGGACCAGCTAGCCCTCCAGCCACTCTCTAGGCATCTTTTCCGGCGTTTCATCTCCCGGAGCTCCTCGGTAAACCAGGAACCATCTGGGATCGACACCGGGTCAGAGGCCGCAAAGGCACAATGCGATCCAAGGCCCCAGCGTCAGTCCTATCCCAGGCTTCCACTAGGGCTTCGGTCGAGTTGTGAACAAGGGATTCAGGAAAAGTCCCAAGCTCCATCAGGAACCTTTCGGGGTCCATCAGGTGCCTGGGGTGGAACCATCTAGTCGGTTCCGCTTCCCTGCGGTGAGGGGTAGCGGTATGGAAGTCAAGCCTGATGAGGAAATGATCAGACCATGACAAGGGTTGAATAGAAATATCCCCTAAATCTAGATCATTCATCCACTGCCCAGAGACAAAAATCAGGTCGAGCGTGTGTCCCCCATTATGGGTGGGGTCTTGAATTAACTGAGTTAGGTCCATAGTTGTAATGGAAGCCATGAACTCTCGAGCTGACTCGGATGTCTCACCAATGGAAGGCAGATTGAAATCCCCCAGCCATGAGCCTGGGGAAATCAACTGCCAATCCAGCTAATATATCCAGCAGCTCCAGCAGTGCTGATGAAATGTAGCAGGGAGACAGGTACGTAACAAAAAGGCCCACCTGAGCTCCAAGACCCCACTTCACAAAGAGGGACTCACAGCCACCTATCTGAGGCACAGTGACCTCCTGAGGTCTGAGACTTTCCCTAATAACCATCGCCACCACCCCCGCCCCTGCCCTGGGCTCTTGGCTGGTGAAACGCCCAGAAGTCTGGTGGGCATAGTTTGCTAAGGGGCACACACCCCTCATGGTCCAACCAGGTCTCCGTAATGCACGCCAGGTCCGCTCTACCCTCTTGTATGAGGTCGTAAATGAGGGGAGCCTTATGTACCACGGACCTGGCGTTAAGCGATACCAGCCAATCAGGGTCCTGTAATCCCGAGCACCCGGGGGTGCAAGAAGGGCGATGAGGGTCGGAACGCGCGATCGCTCTTAAACAGCAAACCCGCATCCTCCGAACATCATTTGGCCCTCGGCCCCCACCATATCTGCCTCTCCCACAAACAGTAGAGATGGTGAACCTCCCAATGGAATGGCTTAGCCCAGAAATGGTAAAGGATAGGCTGGAGGAAAGAATAACAATTTATTTATTTATTTATTTCTTAGATTTTTAAACCAGAGCTAATGAACGGAATTAAAAAGCAAACAAACAAACAAACAAAAAACAATAAACCTCCTGGACCAGATGGTCTACCAGTAGAAATATATAAAAAATTAGAAGACACCTAGAGTGTGTCAGTGCTAGAAGTATACAATGAAGTGTATGCAGCTGAACACATGGAAAGAGGCCTATATTACTCTGATCCCAAAAGAAGATTTGGACATAACCCAAATAAAAAATTCTAGACCAATTTCGTTACTAAATACAGACTATAAAATTTTTCCATCAATAATTGCTGAAAGATTAAAAAGCTTTTTAAATGAATTCATCCATCCAGATCAAAACGGGTTTTTACCTAAGAGACAAATTAGAAATAATGTCAGAATGATTATGGGCGTACTAGAATACTATGAAATATATAATGAAAAACAACTAGTGTTAATATTCCTGGACATGCAGAAACTATTCAATAATATAAATTGGCAATTTATGTGGCAACAATTACATTTTATCGAATTTGGTGGGAAATTTAGGAATATGATTAAAGCAATTTATACTCAACAGAATGCAAAAGTATTGGTTAATTGAGATGTGACAGAAAGCTTTAGTATATAAAAAGGAACAAGGCAAGGTTGTCCCCTCTCCTTGTTACTATTTATTTTAACATTAGAAGTATTAACCAGGAATATAAGACAAGACACAGAGATAAAATAATGGAAATTAGAAATGAAAAGTATAAGCTCCAAGCTTTCACTGATGATTTAATATTTATACTAGCCTTAAATTGATAAAAGAATATAGGAATATAGAGAAGTAGCAGGGATGAAAATAAATAAAGATAAAACCAAGGTATTAGTCAAAAATCTCACCAACAAACAGAAAAAGGAATTGACAGAGAAAATTGATCTACAGATAGAAAAAAAAGGTTAAATACTGTTCTGTCCCGTGATTCTAATTAATATGCAGACACAGGCTTGGTTGTCTGCCACGACTAATTACAGAGATAAAACCACCCCTTGGCTAGGAGCCTAGAATGCTATCTTCAAGAAACCAAGATTAGACTTATGGAATGCTTTCTCAATGGCTAGTAAAATGGACTGTTGTTTCCTGCAAAGATTCCCCTCCTGTTGCTCCACCTATAAACTCTTTGGGAGGGGCCACAACCTTAGCCAGCTGTCCCTACTTCCTTCTATGACGTCTTCTCCACAGCTGCTCCCTTTTCCTCTCAGCTCTACGCACATGCACATCAGGGACAGCCTCCCTATGTTCCTCCTCACTGCTCCCTGACTCAGATGCCACCTGGTGGCCAACAGGCCTCTCTAGTTCCTGCTCTGACTCCAAACACCCTCCAGAGTCTTCCTCATCCTCCAGAGCAGTCCCATAACGGTCTGAGCTGTCAGAGTCCACCAACACCTCAGCCGGCCACTGCTGTGCCACAACACTATCCCTCACCGCAGGGCCCTTCCCCCGGGTCTGACGCTCAGGGTGTGGTTAGCTGGGAATTGTTCATGGAAGGCCTGCACCAAAGCAGGTGCATGCACAGAGGTTGTATCCTCCCAGGTAACATCCTCTGGCTCTCGTCCTTTCCATTCCACCAGGTATTGGAACCGTCCTTTCAGCCATCGGAAATCCTGAATCCTGGCAACTTCGTACTCAGGCGGTGCCTCATCGGCGGAGGAGGAGCTTCCGGCGATGGCGGTCGCCTCCTGAGCTCCAGAGAACGCCATGGAGCTCCCGACGGGGTAAGGGATTGCTGCCGGCCCTCATGTCATCGGAGGGCCGAGAGTTTGACAGCTCGACCACCCTGGCTTGTTTTGGGCTCGTTTTGGCCCGCCAGGGTGGTCGGGGGAGATCGGAGGGGAAGGAGGAAAGGAAGGCTGTAAGCGGCCGGGGAGAAAGCTGGGAAGCAATGGCGGCGGCGCGCAGCACGGCACAGCATGAGGATTGCGCTGGCGGCGAAAAGACACCGGTGAGAAGAATGAGGCACCGGGGGAGGAGAACAAGGCTGGGAGGCAGTCGGGAGAGGCAGATGGAGACGGCTGCGGCGGCGGGATGAGTGGAAAGAGTGACGCCGCTGCCAGGGACTCCTCTGTGGTTTTCTGCCGTATCCTGGCTGCTCCCATGCCCTCGGGCCCTGCCGGCGCCAGCAGAGGACGCCGAATGTTTATTATGAACTTTGGAGAATTTTGGAGAACTTTATCCTAAACCTTGGAGAACTTTGGAGCGCCGGGTGGGGGCCAAGGTGGAGTGTGCCCACCGGGTGTTCTGGATGGGAGCCAGGAGTGAGGGCGAAGGTACAAGACAACGGTTGGGGGTGGCCTGGAACATCGGAGGCCCTGTTTCAGGGCCATGGATAGGCCTGAACGGTTACCTAGGCCAAGAACAACTGGGCCAAGAACGCCCCCCCCACCCATTAAGGAACCCACACTCATCTGGAACCACCTTGGACCGTCTCCCACCTTTTGGTCATTTCTGCCATTTTTCACCACTTGGGATATTTGATCATTCCCCCCCCCCCCATCCAAGTACTAACTGGACATTAAAGCCTCCTACTTCCTATTGAGCCTCTAACCCACCGTCGACTAACTTTCCATCACCAGCACCCTAACCCCACTGGGTTTTTAACAATCTACTCGAGGTCAGACCTGCTCCGCCTGTGGGAGGCCCCTCTCTTGCAGGCATGGCCCTTGGCTCTCTCAAGGGCCTGCCTTGATGACGGGTTTGTGAACCCCGAGAGGTGGAAGAAATGGAAGCTGAGGGGATTTTTATCTAAATGTTTTGTATTGTTGTTAGGGGGTTCCAGGGAGGGGGGGGGTGGGTCAACCAGGCCGGGAGGGGAGCCAGTGCCAGACGAACAGGTGAGTCCAGGAGGGAAGTGAGCGGGGTGGGGGGGAGAGGGAACAAGTTATTCCAACAGAGGGTTGTTTTATTACAACGGTCGCGGGGAGGGGGGGATGCGAGGACAAGAGAAGATCACAAGGTCGGTTGGGAGACCGTGGCTGCTGGCTACGCCCGGTCATTTGTACCAACCCCAGCAGTCTAGGTGGCCAGGAACTACAGAGCCAGGGCCTGCGGCTGATGCTTTGCAATGCAAGGTCCGTCACCAATAAGGCCCCCCTCATTAATGAGTTGATCTCTGAGGGGGAGCTGGACCTTGCAGGGATAACGGAGACCTGGTTGGGCCACGAGGGTGGTTTACCCCTCGTGGAAATGTGCCCACCGGGTTTCCGCGCATTCCATCAGCCTCGGGCCCTGGGTAAGGGTGGTGGGGTGGCGGTAGTTATACGGGATTGTCTAGAGCCGAGGGAGTTCACTGTCCCTCAGATACCCGGGTGTTTGTCCCTAGGTGTGAAATGGGGCCCAGGGAGGCAGTGGGGTCTGCTGATTGTATACTTGGCTCCTCGCTATACATCAGCGGCCCTGCCCGAGCTCCTCGAGCTGATCTCAGAGACGGCGGTTGAGATCCCCAAGCTTTTGGTCATGGGGGATTTCAACCTGCCGTCGACGGGAGCAGCATCTGAGGTGGCTCGGGAGTTCATGGCTTCCATGACAGCCATGGACCTGACCCAATTAATTCAGGGCCCCACACACGAAGGCGGCCACACACTGGACCTTGTTTTTGTATCTGAGCAGTGGACGAGTGATCTGGGAATAGGGGATTTAGTTGTTACTCCCCTGTCATGGTCAGATCACTCATGTCTCCGGCTGGACTTCCCTGGCGCTACCCCCCACCGCGAGGAGGCAGAGCCAGACTGTCCAAGCTGGTACCGCCCCAAGCACCTGATGGAACCGGATAGGTTCCAGACGGAGCTTGGGCCACTACCTGTAGCCCTGACCCGCGCTCGGTCGGAGGACCTAGTGGCCACCTGGAATAGGGCAGCGGCTGGGGCCTTGGACCAGGTCGCGCCTTTGCGACCTCTCCTACGGCAGCGACCCACCCGAGCTCCTTGGTATACCGAGGAGTTGAGGGTGATGAAGCGCCATAGGAGACGTCTAGAGAGCAGGTGGAGGTCCTCACGCTCCGAATCTGATCGAACACAGGTAAGAGCCTATTTACGGACCTACCTTGTGGCATTGAGAGCGGCCAAACGTAGACACTGTGCCGCTTTTATTGCGTCCGCTGATAACCGCCCTGCCGCCCTGTTTAGGGTGACCCGCTCCCTCTTATCGCAGAGGACGCGGGGGGCACCCTTGCAGGGGAGAGCAGAGGAGTTTGGGGAATATCTGCAGGACAAAGTCGCTCAGATCCGGAGCGGATGGGCCCCCTCCAGTGGACCGGACGAGCCGTCAACAGTGAGTCTTGTGAGACCATTCTGGGAGGAGTTTGACTCTGTTGCCCCTGAGGATTTGGACAGGTTGCATGGACGGCTGCGACCCACCACATGTTCAATGGACCCGTGTCCCTCCTGGCTGGTACTGGCAACCTGGGAGGTGACACGAGGCTGGCTTCTGGGCCTGGTGAATGCCTCATTGGGCGAGGGATCCTTACCAACTGCCTTGAAAGAGGCGGTGGTGAGGCCCTTACTCAAGAGGCCTTCACTGGACCCAATGGAGCTGGCTAATTATCGTCCAGTCTCCAACCTTCCCTTTTTAGCGAAGGTTGTTGAGAATGTGGTGGCACAGCAATTTCCGCGTCACCTTGACGAATCCGAATATCTAGACCCACGCCAGTCCGGCTTCCGACCCGGGCACAGCACGGAGACAGCCTTGGTCACGTTGGTTGATGATCTCTGGAGGGCCAGAGATAGAGGTTGTTCCTCTATCCTGGTCCTATTAGACCTCTCAGCGGCTTTTGATACCATCGACCATGGTATCCTATTGCGCCGGCTGGAGGGGATGGGAGTCGGAGGCACCGTTTTGTGGTGGTTCGGCTCCTACCTCTCCGACCGGACGCAATGTGTGTTGACAGGGGGGCAGAGGTCGACCCTGAGGCCACTCACTTGTGGGGTGCCACAGGGGTCGGTCCTCTCGCCTCTCCTGTTCAACGCATATGTGAAGCCACTGGGGGAGATCATCCGTGGTTTTGGGGTTGAGTATCATCTGTACGCTGATGATACCCAGCTGTACATTTCAACCCCAAGCCACCCCAACGAGGCTGTCGAAGTGATGTCCCGATGTTTGGAAGCCGTCAGGGTCTGGATGGGGGACAACAGACTCAAACTCAACCCCTCCAAGACTGAGTGGCTGTGGCTACCGGCACCTCGGTTCATCCAGCTGACTCCATCGCTGGCCATAGGGGGCGAACAATTGCCCCCTGTGGAACGGGCGCGCAATTTGGGCATCCTCCTAGATGCCCGGCTGTCAATGGACGACCATGTGGCAGCCGTGGCAAGGGGGGCGTTCCACCAGGTTCGCCTGGTGTGCCAATTGCGCCCCCTACTGGACCGGGGTGCCCTACGCACGGTCACTCATGCACTGGTGACGTCTCGCCTGGACTACTGCAATGCTCTCTACATGGGGCTTCCCTTGGGACGCGCCCGAAGACTGCAGCTAGTCCAGAACGCAGCCCCGCGGGCTATCATGGGGAGTACTAGGTACTCCCACGTAACACCTCTCCTGCGCGAGCTGCACTGGCTGCCTGTGGTTTTTCGGGTGCGTTTCAAGGTTTTGATTACCATCTTTAAAGCGCTCCATGGCACAGGACCTAGTTACTTGCGGGATCGCATCCTCCCACACACATCCCTGCGGCCAATTCGCTCTCACAGGGAGGGCCTTCTCCTGGTGCCGTCCACTAGGCAATGCCAACGGGTGGCGCCAAGGAGTAGGGCCTTCTCTGTGATGGGCCTAACCCTCTGGAATGACCTCCCCCCCGACATTAGAACCACCACCGACTTCCGCTCCTTCCGACAAAAATTGAAGACTCACCTGTTCCGATTAGCTGGCCTGGCACAATCATAACTGTTACCTCCTGGCAGACATATTTTTTAACTGGTATTTTAGGGGAATTGCTTTTAAATTTAATTTATGGGTTATTTTTTAGGGGTTTTTAAAACTATATTTATATACTTTACTCAGCTGTACAGTTCTTTTTAACCTTCTTTTAACCTCCTCCATATCTATCTACCTATTTAATAATTTTAACTGTTCAACTATTTAATTATTTATATGATGTATTTCTTGTATGGACTGTACACCGCCCCGAGTCCCTTTTGGGAGAGGGGGCGGTTTATAAGCGCAAATAAAAGTAAAAGTAAAGTAAAGTTCTGGCTGGGGATGATCGGGTTGGTGAAGAAGACAAGCCAGCCATTCAGGAACAAGAAGAGATCGATGAAAGACCGGATTAACTTGCATCGAACGTGGTAAAGTCAGGCGGTAGGCGACCGGATTGATGACTGCTTCAACAGGAAACGGGTCACGGATAGACATGGCATGGATGAATGGGGAAATTGGGGCAGAAGTACATAAAATTGAAATACTACCAAACACTTGGGCAGACCATAATCCCATTAAAATAATCTGGAAAGGGGGGGGGGGGGGAAACTAGACTAAGATGGACATTAAATCTGCAAATATTAAAAGAAAAAGAATTTATCCAAAAATGTAAGAATGAGTTGGAACTATTTCTTAAAGAAAATACAAAAGAACAGACATCAATACAAAACTTATGGGATACTATGAAAGCCTTATACACGGGGAATCATTATAGCTTATTCAGCAAAAAGAAATAAAGAAAAATGGGCACAACAGAAGGTATTAGAGAAGGAAATAGAGAACCTAGAAAGAGAACTGCAAAACAAACCACAAAGTGACAAAATTAGAAAGGATTGGATGCTAGCGAAACACAAATTAAACATACTAGTCCAGGAAGAAATAGTAAAAGACTTAAAATTAACGAAGCAAAAAATTTTTGAGCAAGCAAATAAACCAAGGAGTTGGCTATCTTATAAACTGAGAAAAGAAAGAAAAAAGATTAATATATCAACTCCAAGAGGAAACGGGTGAATTACAACACACAATGGAAAGAAAGAAAAAGATCGTACACAAATATTTTGAGAAGCTATATAAGGGGGAACAAATAGACGACAAACAAATACAAGAATATTTAAACGGAGAAGAAACCCCAGTAATACCGGAAGAGATGAAAGAAATGTTAACAAAACAAATAACAAAAATTGAACTGAAACAGGCAATTCAGAAACAGAAAAATAATAAAACACCAGGCCCAAATGGATTCCCAGCAGAATGGTACAAAATAATAGACGACCTGAATGAATCAATAGAACCCCTGATGCTGGAGATGTATAATGAGACATTGATGAAAGCAAAAATACCGAACTCATGGAGGGAAGCATACATCACGTTAATATCTAAAGAAGGTACAGATCAAAACCAAATTCAAAACTAGAGGCCAATCTCGTTGTTGAATGCTGACTATAAAATATTTGCAACAATAATAGCAGAGAGACTAAAAAGACTCCTAAATGACTACATACATCCAGATCAAAATGGGTTTCTCCCAACAAGACAAATTAGAAATAATACCAGAATAATAGCTAATATCTTGGAGTATTATGAGGTGCATCCAGAGAAACAAGTGGCACTTGTATTCCTGGATGCACAGAAGGCATTCGATAATCTAAATTGGCAATATATGAAACAACAAATTAAGAATATGAATTTAGGAAACAAATTTGAAAGATTAATAGAAACAATATACTCCACCCAAAAGGCAAACATACTATTAAATGGGGAAAATACAGAGTTCTTTGAAAGGAGTGAGACAGGGCTGCCCACTATCACCTCTGCTTTTTATTCTGACGCTAGAAAGCCTTCTGATACAAATTAGACAAAACTAGGAAATAAGAGGAACCAAAATTAAAAACGAAGAATATAAAATACAGGCCTTTGCAGATGACTTGGTATTTATTATAGAAGATCCATTAGAAACAGGGAACAGGTTAATGCAAGAACTAGGAAAATATGAAGATGTGGCAGGATTAAAAATTAATAGAGAAAAGACCAAAATAATAACCAAAAATCTGAAGGAAGAACAGAATAAAGAATTAGAAAAAACAATAGGACTCCAGGTAGTAAAGAAAGTCAAATATCTGGGAATATAGCTAACTGCAAAGTGCTCAACCATAAAAGAAAATAATTACACAAAATTAGTGCAACAAATAAAAAAAGATTTAGAACTATGGGGGAAATTACAACTATCTTTATTAGGGAAAATAGCAACTATAAAAATGAATATACTACCAAGAGTCCCATATCTATTTCAAACTATCCCCATAAAATTAGAGAAAAAATTCTTTACCGAACTGAATAAAATCATATTAAAATTTATCTGGCAAGGGAAAAAAGCTAGGATAAAACTGAAAGCATTACAGGACGATAGAAGCAGAGGCAGTATGGGGCTACCTGACTGGGAACTCTATTATAATGCAGCAGCACTAATTTGGATCAAAGACTGGAAAATTTAAAAAACAGAAGAATATTAGCAATAGAAGGCCATGACCTGCAAACAGGATGGCACTTTTTCTTATGGGAAGAGAGTAAAAAGAAACAAAAATGCTTCCATTCACATTATATCAGAGAAGCATTAATACAGGTCTGGAACAAAATTAAAGCAAAACACTACATGAAAATACCGAGATGGCTCTCCACAATGGAAGCTATGACATATCCCAATACGCTAAATCTATCAAAAATGGTTAGGTACAGTGAAATTTTAGATAACCAGGGGAATCTGAAAACAAATCAAGAACTAAAAGAGAATAATATAAATATAGATTGATGGCCATATCTCCAATTACAATCAAGATAGAAAAAAGATGTAAAAGAATATGGAATACATACAGAACTGCAACAAATAGATAAAATCCTAATAGGCCCAGAAAACAAATTTATAATGAAAATGTATAAATATTTGCTAGAAATAAACTTAGAAGAAGAAATAGTTAAAGGTTGTATGATAGCATTATAATTTTGGTTATAATATAGATCTAGCCGATTGGGAAAGAATTTGGAATATAAATTATAAATTAACAAGATCAGCAACATTGAAAGAAAATATATACAAAATGTTTTATTGTTGGCACCTACCACCAACAAGATTGGCAAAAATGTATCCAACCCTGAAACCGACCTGTTGGAAATGTAAAAAAGAACAAAGGACCTTCTATCATATGTGGTGGACCTGCCCGGAATCACAAAAATATTGGGGAAAAAAATGGAAGTGGGCGCAAGAAATCATGGGGGAACAAATAAAATATAAACCCGAAACCTTCTTACTGGGAATAATCAAAAGGAATTACACAAAAAAAATTAAATATCTACTAACACATATACTAACCACAGCTAGAATAGCTTTTGCCCAATGCTGGAAGCAAAATAATACACCGCCGGATGAATTAGTGATAAAAAAACCCTTGGATTGTGCAGAGATGGACAAATTAACTCTAAAATTAAAGGACAAAGAAGAATCGGAATACTACAAAATTTGGAATAATTGGTATGAATGGTTGGAAAATAAGGAAAATAAGTAAGCCGAAAACAATATACATAAATAAACATAGAACTGTATATAAAAGTAGGTAAATATGTAAAATATCATAAAAATGTATAGATAAGATGACATAATGACTGTAATATATGGTAAAGAGAGAAAAACATCTATAGATAAGATGATGTAACAATGTGCAAACTGTTGATATAACGGTTGTAATATATGGTGAAAAGAGAAAAACAATAGAAATTATTTTTTTTTAAAAAGAAGACAAGCCAGCCATTCAGGAACAAGAAGAGATTGATGAAAGACCGGATGAATTTCCATCGAACGTGGTAAAGTCAGGCGATAGGGAACCAGATTGATGACTGCTTCAACAGGAAACGGGCCAAGGTAACAGTGGTCTAACTTCTTGACCGGCTAGTTTGACGGAAGGTGTCTAGTGGACAGCCACACTCAATTGCCTACAATCAATGCCGGCGTCGCACGCTGAGAGCTGTCTGCAACTCTTTTATAGTCCTCCTTGGCTTTATCCAGATATTGCCGCACCACTTGATGGACCACCTGTAGTTCTGACAGGAAGTCCTTAACTGCGATGACCAGTGAGTCGATGGGTGTGAGGGGAAAGAACCGAGGATGATACCCCACATTGGCCAAGAAGGGTGTCGTCTGCGTGGATGTGTGCTGTGAGTTATTGAATGCAAACTCTGCTATTGCCAGGTAGTCCGCCCAATCATTTTGCTGCTGGTTCATAAAACAGCACAGATACTGCTCCAATATCCTGATCACTTTCTCTGTCCCTCCGTCGGTTTCGGGATGGTGCGGTGAGGAGAAGCAGATCTTGACATCCAAGGCCGTCATCAGCCCTTTCCAAAACTGGGCTGTCCGATATGAGCCTGTCAGGTAGGCCGTGCAGTCTGAAAACATGTTGGATAAACATGCGGGCGGTGACACGAGCAGTTGGTAATCTCCGACACGGGATAAAATGCGCCATCTTCATCAGCATGTCTACCACCACAAACACCGTGGTAAATCCAGAAAATGGAGGCAAGTCTGTCAGGAAGTCCATAGAAATGGCCGTTGTAGGACCAGGCGTAGGTGCTGCTGATGGCTCTCCTGGGAGGACGAGCAAATCAAGATGTCATCGAGATAAATGACGACAAACTGGTCCAAAAGGTCCCAGAAGATGTTGTTCATAAAATGTTGGAAGACGGCAGGGGCATTGGTCAGCCCAAAAGACATGACTGTGTACTCAAAATGCCCATACCTGGTCCATTCATCCCCGGGTTGGATCCGGACAAGATTGTAGGCTCCACGGAGATCCAATTTGGTGAACACCTTAGCTTCTCTGAGCCGCTCCAACAGTTCAGAAATAAGGGGCAGAGGATATTGATTGCGCACTGTGATAGCATTGAGCCTACGATAGTCACAACAGAGTCTCAAATTTCCGGTCTTCTTTTTGACGAACAAGACCAGGGCAGACAATGGTGAGCTAGGTTTTTGTCCAAAAAGTCCTGCAATGCGGCCAACTCTGGGTCTGACATCGAATACAAACGACCCACAGGGAGCGGTGCATCCGGAATCAAATCAATGGGACAATCATATGGCCGGTGCAGTGGCGGTTGGTCTGCTTCTTGTTCACTGAACACGTCTGCAAAATCTGCTATTTTGGAAGGCAATGACACCCTGGGTGGACTCAGCAGCTGGCCTGCACAGACACGACGGATATGGTCCATACATTGCAAGGCTGGAAAAGTGACAAGGTTCTGGGACCAGTAGATGTGTGGGTCGTGCGCCTGAAGCCAAGCCAAGCCCAAGACCATGGGGAAATGCAGGCCAGAGGTAAAGTAGAACTGGATGACTTCCTCACGAGCCCCAATGACCAGGCGTAAGGGTTGCGTGGTGGCCTTGATAGGCCCAGACAGAAGCACCTGGCCATCAATGGTCACCACAAGCATAGGAGGATCTACTGGACACAGAGGGACCGCAGACTTGGTCGCAAACGCCTTATCCATGAAGTTCGTGGTAGCCCCGGAGTCGATGAGAGCATGCACCAGAATCCCCTGCAGCCTACTGGACAGGACTATTTGGGATGCCAGGATCAGGTGTCGGGGAGGCGCGCAAATCACTGTCTCTGAACATGGCTCTGAAATGATGCGCGCCCGAGTCAAGGTCTCCCTTAGATCTTTCCTGACAAATTGTTCTGGGTCTGGGGTATAGGTCCCATAACTGATGCCCCTTGTCTCTTCTTGGGGCAAAAGGCTGCCATGTGCCCAGGGAGATGGGGCCCAGGGAGTCAGTTGGGCCTGCTGATTGCATACTTGGCTCCTCGCTATGCATCAGCGGCCTTGCCAGAGCTCCTCGAGGTGATTGCGGAGGTGGCGGTTGAGACCCCCAGACTATTAGTTATGGGGGACTTCAACCTGCCATCGACGGGTGAATCATCCGAGGTAGCTCGGGAGTTCATGGCTTCCATGACAGCCTTGGACCTGACCCAAATAATTCAGGGCCCCACACACGAGGGAGGCCACATGCTGGACCTTGTTTTTATCTCTGGTCGATGGAAGAGTGATCTGGGAATAGGGGATCTGGTTATTACTCCCCTGTCATGGTCAGATCACTCGTTTGTCATGGTCAGATCAGTTGCTCCTCCGACTCGACTTCCCTGACGCTACCCCCCATCGCTACCCCCCCCATCGCGGGGAGGCGGAACCAAAAGATCTTAGATGGTTCCGCCCCAGGCGACTGATGGAACCTGACAGGTTCCAGACGGAGCTTGGGCCACTTCCTGTAGCCCTGACCCACTCCCGGATGGAGGACCTGGTGGCCGCATGGAATAGTGCAGCGGCCGGGGCCTTGGACCGGGTGGCGCCCTTGCAGCCTCTCCAGTGGCAGCGAACCACCCTGGCCCCTTGGTTCACCGAGGAGCTGAGGGTGATGAAGCGCCACAAGAGACGCCTAGAGAGCAGATGGAGATCCTCTTGCGCCGAATCTGACCGAACACAGGTAAGAGCCCATTTACGGACCTACCTTGTGGCACTAAGGGTGGCTAAACGCCGATATTACACCACCCTTATTGCGTCCGCAGAAAACCGCCCTGCCGCCCTGTTTCGGGTGACCCGCTCCCTCCTTTCACAGAGGCCGCGGGAAGCCCCTTTGCAGGGTAGGGCAGAGGAATTTGGGGAATATCTGCAGGACAAAATCGCTCAGATCCGGAGTGAATGGGTCCCCTTCAGTGATCCTGGGGAGACACCGGAGGCGAGTCTTGAGGTACCACTCTGGGAGGAGTTTGACTCTGTTGCCGCCGAGGATATGGACAGGCTACGCGGGCAACTGCGGGCCACCACATGTTTATTGGACCCGTGTCCCTCCTGGCTTGTACTGGCAGCCTGGGAGGTCACACAAGACTGGCTCCTGGGACTGGTGAACGCCTCGCTGAGGGAGGGGTTCCTTCCAGCCACCTTGAAAGAGGCGGTGGTGAGGCCCCTACTTAAGAGGCCTTCTCTGGACCCAGTAGAGTTAGCCAATTATCGTCCTGTCTCCAACCTTCCTTCTTAGCGAAGGTTGTTGAGAGTGTGGTGGCGCAACAGTTCCCTCGACACCTGGAGGAAATTGTTTATCTAGACCCGCGCCAGTCCGGTTTTCGGCCCGGCCACAGCACTGAGATGGCTTTGGTGTCCCGGTGTCTGGAAGCTGTCCGGGTCTGGATGGGTGACAACAGACTCAAGCTCAACCCTTCCAAGATGGAATGGCTGTGGCTACCGGCGCCCTGCTTTAGCCAGTGTGTTCCATCTCTGGCCATCGGGGGGGAACAACTGCCCCCGGTGGATAGGGCACGCAATTTGGGCTTCCTCCTAGATTCCCGGCTGGCGCTAGATGATCATGTGACAGCCGTGGCTAGGGGGGCGTTCCACCAGGTTCGCCTGGTGCGCCAATTGCGCCCCCTACTAGAGCGGGACGCCCTTTGCACAGTCACTCAGGCCCTGGTGACTTCCCGTCTTGATTACTGCAATGCTCTCTACATGGGGCTCCCCTTGAGATGCACCTGAAGGGTCCAGCTGGTTCAGAATGCAGCCGCGCGAGCTATTATGGGGAGTACTAGGTACTCCCATGTAACACCGTTCCTGCGCGAGCTGCACTGGCTGCCTGTGGCTTTTCGGGTGTGTTTCAAGGTGCTGACTGTCATCTTTAAAGCACTCCATGGCTCGGGACCTAGTTACCTGCGGGATCGCATTCTACCCCACACATCCCTGCGACCAATCCGCTCTCACAGAGAGGGACTCCTCCGGGTACCTTCCGCTAAGCAGTTTGGGCGGGCGGTGCCTAGGAGTAGGGCCTTCTCTGTGATGGGCCCAACCCTCTGGAACGACCTCCCCCCCGATATTAGAACTACCTTGGACCTCCGCTCCTTCCGTAAGAAACTCAAGACCCACCTGTTTCGACTAGCCGTCCTGGCCCAATTGTAATTACAAGTAACACTCACTACTGACCTTCCTGGATGGCTTTTTAAATTTTAAATTTTGGGGTTTTAAATTGGTTTTAGAATTGTTTTAATTATTTAATTAGTTTGTGTTAAATATACAGACTGTATGTTTGTGTTGTTCTGTCTGGTGTTTTATGTCATGTTTTGTTGTTTTTATATATGAACGGTCTGTACACCACCCTGAGTCCCTGCGGGGAGAGGGGGCGGTCTATAAATTTAATAAAACCTAAAACCTAAACCTAAACCCCACAATGAAAATAAAAAACCCCTAAGCGCCGTCTGTCTTTCTCCGTTATTGACTAGTGGGGTTTGGCTGCATCTAATTCCATGGGCTCCTCCCGTGGAGTTGGAGTCTCCTGCATGGCCGGAACCACCCTGTTCTCCTGGGACATGCGGTGAATTCCCCGCCTCTGCAACCGAGCATCAATCCGGAGTCACAGATGGACCAGTGTGTTGAAATTCGGTGGCCTATCCACACGCACTAGCTCATCCTGCAATTCTTCCAACAACCCATCCTCAAATGTGTGCATGAGGGCTGCCTCATTCCAAGCCAAATCCTGGCTTAGTAGCCTAAATTCACTGATGTAGTCCTGCAAGGAACGCCGGCCCTGCTTCAGAGTCTTCAGATGTCGGGTAGCCGTCTCTGTCTTAATGGGGTCCTCATACATTAACCGGAGGTGGTCACAGAACCCCCTGAAGTCATCCAGCAAAGGGCTAGCCTGGACCAGCAATGGCGTCACCCAACGAGCTGCGGAGCCGGAGAATAAACTAATCATAAACCCCACTTTATCTTGGTCAGTGGGAAAATCCTCTGCTCTCAAGCTGATAAATAGCTGGCATTGTCCCAAGAAAGCTGGAAACATGTCTTGGTTGCCATCGAATTTATCAGTCACTGCAACCGGACATTTCCTCCGAGGTGGGGGTGGAGCAGGGTGAGCTTGGAGCTATGCCACCTGGGCAGCCAACATAGCCTCCTGTTGCGAAAGTTGTGCATTCTCGGCACGTAGCTGCTCCATGGTGATGATTTTTACAGCTTTTGTTTTAAGGCAGGAAACAAACTGTTCTGTCCCATGACTCTAATGAATATGCAGACACAGGCTTGGTTGTCTGCCATGACTAATTACAGAGATAAAACCCCTTGGCTAGGAGCCTAGAACGCTATCTTCAAGAAACCAAGATTAGACTTATGGAATGCTTTCTCAACGGCTAGTAAAATGGACTGTTGTTTCCTCCACAGCTGCTCCCTTCTCCTCTCAGCTCTATGCACATGCACATCAGGGACAACCTCCCACTGTTCCTCTCTAGTTCCTGCTCTGACTCCAAACACCCTCCAGAGTCTTCCTCATCCTCCAGAGCAGACCCATAATGGTATGAGCTGTCAGAGTCCACCAACAACTCAACCGGCCGCTGCTGGGCCACAACAAATACCTTTCAACCGCAAGGCGTGGGATAATCAAGGCTCTTTTTCTTTTCTTTTTCTTTGGTTGTATTACTGTTATAGTTATTAGCTTGTATGTTAAGATTTATTGTTTATGTATTTGTAATTATTATCCTGACATGGCACTGTCTTTTCAATAAAAATAAATTAAAAATGAAATTGAGCTTGACATCCCTGCATTAGTGGACGGGTCACAGTCCAGCTCATCAGAGGAGGCCAGATTGGGACAGGTTGGTTCACATGAAACCTCCAAGAAGTCCTCTGGAGTTCAGTCTCCGAGTCTGCTAATGACTTTGACTTATGACTTCATTAATGACTTAATGAAGTTTGAATTCCTACAGTCCACATGGTGTCCTGCCACCAGTGCAAGATGAGCTGTGAGTCAAGAAGCAATTTTAGTCCAAACTCCGGAAGGAAAGGAGCAATTTTAGTCCAAACTCCGGAAAGGAACTGGAGCTCCATCATCAAGTTTTGATCCTGGAATTTTTGACAACGACTGATAGCAACTGAAGTGTCCAGCCTGCCCGAGTTTGCTCTCAGGAAAGGAAGACTTGTGACTCCATTCAGTCAAAGGAAAGGACTTGTTCCTGTGCAAAATGCAAAGCTATTCTTTCCAATTCTCAATCCCTCCCCTCATGACCAATCCCACCCCCCGGCCAGCCAATCAGATGCCAGTATGCCATACCGAGGTGTCAAACTGGTAACATTCCATTCTCAGGGCAAACGGCCTTGAAAATCCTGGTACTAGCTGGTTTGGTGATCCAATCTTCTATCTTCCATTGTCACTTCCCCTCCCCCATTTCCCATCATTAGATACACAGGTGTGGATTGCCCCAAATGCCTCCCCCCTCCCCTCCCTTTGATGGCAGGAACCCAGCAAGGAGTCAGGCTGACGATGGAAATTTATTTATTTATTTATTAATTTGACTTCTTAGTCGCCCCCTCTCCCCCAAGGGACTCGGGGCGACGTACACTAGCAACGGTCACAACAATACAATATGGAGGAGGTGGAACAATAAATAAATAAATTTCAATACTTTAAAACAATTAAAACCCCAATGATAGTTAAAATTTAAAAATTAAAATTAACAATTAAAAATGCCCAAGAGGTGGAGAAGCTCTAAATTAAGCCAGGCCGGCTAGTCGGAACAGGTAGGTCTTAAGTTTCATACGGAAGGAGCGGGAGTCAGTTGTTGTCCTAATGTCTGGGGGGAGGTCATTCCAAAGGGTAGGGCCCATCACAGAGAAGGCCCTACTCCTGGGCGCTGCCCTCTGACACTCTCTGGAGGATGGCACCCGGAGAAGTCCCTCTCTGTGAGAGCGAATAGGTCGCAGGGATGTGTGGGGCAGAACGCGATCCCGCAGGTAACTAGGCCCTGTGCCATGGAGCGCTTTAAAGATGGTGACTAACACCTTGAAGCGCACCCGGTAGGCCACAGGAAGCCAGTGCAGCTCGCGCAGGAGAGGTGTTGTATGGGAGAACCTCGTTCTCCCCATAATTGCCCACGCGGCTGCATTCTGGACCAACTGCAATCTCCGGGCGCACCTCAAGGGGAGCCCCATGTAGAGAGCATTGCAGTAGTCCAGGCGGGACGTCACCAGTGCGTGAGTGACTGTGCGCAGGGCATCCCAGTCCAAAAGGGGTCGCAATTGGCGCACCAGGCGAACCTGGTGGAACGCCCCCCTCGCCACGGCTGCCACATGGTCATCCATAGCCAGCCGGGCATCTAGGAGGACGCCCAAATTGCGCGCCTGTTCCACCGGGGCTAATTGCTCGTCCCCGATGGCCAGAGATGGGATGTACTGGTTGAACCGGGAAGCCGGAAGCCACAGCCACTCTGTCTTGGAGGGGTTGAGCTTGAGCCTGTTGTCCCCCATCCAGACCCGCACGGCTTCCAGACACCAGGACATCACTTCGACGGCCTCGTTGGGGTGGTTTGGGGTGGAAATGTACAGCTGCGTGTCGTCAGCGTACAGGTGGTATCCACCCCAAAACCACGGATGATCTCGCCCAGCGGCTTCATATATGTGTTGAATAGGAGAGGCGAGAGGACCGACCCCTGCGGGACCCCACAAGTAAGGGGCCTCGGGGTCGACCTCTGCTCCCCTGCCAACATGCATTGCGTCCGGCCAGAGAGGTAGGAGCGGAACCACCGCAACACGGTGCCTCCTACCCCCAACCCCTCCAGACGGGGCAATAGGATACCATGGTCGATGGTATCGAAAGCCGCCGAGAGGTCTAATAGGACAAGGACAAAGGAGCAACCCCTATCCTTTGCCCTCCAGAGATCATCCACCAACGCGACCAAGGCCGTCTCCGTGCTGTGTCCGGGTCGGAAGCCGGACTGGCGCGGGTCTAGATAATCAGATTCCTCCAGGTGACGCGGGAACTGCTGAGCCACCACACTCTCAACAACCTTCGCTAAGAAAGGAAGGTTGGAGACAGGACGATAATTTGCTAGCTCCATTGGGTCCAGAGAAGGCTTCTTGAGCAGGGGCCTCACCACCGCCTCTTTCAAGGTGGCTGGTAGAAGGCCCTCACTCAATGAAGCGTTCACCAGTCCCAGTAGCCAGTCTCGTGAGCCCTCCCAGGATGCCAGTACAAGCCAGGAGGGACACGGGTCCAGTAAACATGTGGTGGCTCGCAGTCGCCCGCGCAAAATATGCCGCGAAATTCTGGCATAAAGCCCCAAAAGATCTTGAGAATAAAAGATTGCCTTAGTATGTTGTGTGGACCCAATCATTTTGATTCTTAAAGCTGGGATTTTAATCCATGCAGTTTCATCAGAGAAGTGCAGATCCACTGCTGCTTTTGGGAACTCCCTCGGCCACTGAGAGCAGAGCAATGCAAAATGTTCGGAAGGCAGAGGGCGAGGCAGGGAGTGGAGTTCCCCATGAAACTTAATAATTCTCCTTCAGTGGCAATGACTCAATCCTGCCAGCATTGCTAGATCCCCCCAGTGGATCACTGCTTCCCTCCAGATGGGCACCTAAGAGCAGAGCTCTGGAGGATCAGGCTGAACACGGCCCAATATGTTTCATTTCCCATAATTACATGTTCTGTCAAGAAAAAAAAAATCCTTCCACTCATTTGTCTGAGACGTTTTGCCACCAAACTTCTCCAGATGTTATTATTGCGTCCTTCCATCAAGATCGCTTTCCAAAATGATGACTGCAGCTGTTCTGCTTATGCCAATGCCAACCTTGCAAGACTTTGTCAGCGAAAGGGAGGGAAACCATCTTGTGACCATTTGTCTGGGAGTTTGTTCTATATCACAGAGATCCCAACCACGCTAGGAACTTTACGTCTCGTAATTAAAAGGTGCTCCAGGTCACACCTAATGCAAAGCTGTAAGCAGATTGGTGGCTTTGGGTGTGACATGAAATAGGCAAAGAGCCTCTGTTATTTAAGCCTTCGTGCACCCAGGATCCTAAAGTCTGTTGAAGCAGAGCCTCATTTCGGAAATATAATCTTTAGTGAGGAAACACACAGCTCCTGTTCTTTTTTTTAATATCCCAAAGTTTTTTTTAAACAAACATAGACAAACAAAACATGTAGCATAAAACCATCTTCCATTACATACAGTGTGTCAATTGGTTACAAGGTTTTTCTGCATTCTTTCCATAGTCATCACTTACACTTTGTATAAAGTCACATATTATCAATCGAATATGTTTATATACATTATTATTATTGTACCTCAATTGTTTGACTATCACTGTTATTTCTTCATTTTAAATGAGATATGTAAATATGGGTTCATTTATATTATGACAATTCATTACATCATCTTAGGTGTTTCCAATAATAAAGTATTTTTATTTTTATTCTGTATCATTCTATTATTCTAGTATTGATAGCATTCTCTAATAATTTTCATTTCCATGTTTTTTTTCTCTAATCACTGATAAAATAAATCCCATATCCTATAAAATTGTATATCTTCTTGTTCTCTAATTTCAAATGTCAATTTACTCATTTCAGCACATTCCATTATTTTGTGAATAACTTCCTCCTGCGTTGGTATTTTCTCATTTTTCCAATTTTTTGCAAATACAATTCTAGCTGCTGTTAACACATTTACAATCAAATATTTCAGTTCTCTATTATATGCTTCCGGTATAATTCCCAATAAAAAGATCTCTGGTTTAAAGTCTACATGTTTTTGTATCATTTTTTTCCAAACAAGTGTGGATTTCAGTCCAATATCTCTTAGCTTCTATGCAAGTTCACCACATATGGTAACATGAACCCGGTATCTGATGACATTTCCAACACTTTTCCGATTTGTTCTTGAACATTCTTGCTATTCTTGTCGGGGATAGATGCCACCTATAAAACATCTTATACAAGTTTTCTTTATATGCTGTTGACATTGTCATTTTATAATTTTGAGACTACAATTTCTACCAATTCTCTAATTCAATCCCATGTCCAAAATTTCCCCCCCAAGCAATCATAGATTCTTTAACTTGTTCTTCCTCTAGCTTAACCTCTAATAAATATCCATATAGTTTTTTAATTACCATTTCATCAGTACCTGTCAAAATTTTATCTAACTCAGTCATTTTATCATGGAAACCTTCCATTTTAAGATCTTTATCATATCTAGAATGTATTTGCACATATGAAAACCAGTTCATCTTTATACCTTGCTGTTCTAATTCTTGCATAGATTTAAGTTCACCCTTTGCATTCAATATTTCACCATATCTAACTGTTTGTTCCTGTTTGTATGTTATTGGATATGAAAATGCTTCAATAGTTGATAACCAGACTGGAATTTTTAAATAAGGTTGCCTTTTAGTCTTCTCCCAATTTAATAGCAAAGCCTCACATATATAATGTCTTCTAAAATACCACTGCGTTTTAGTTCCCTTGTACCATAAGAAAGCATGCCATCCCAACAACAAATCATGTCCTTCTACAGTCAGTAATCTAGAATTTCTTTTTTAAAAAAAGAATTTTATTGGTTTTAAACATTTATGGGAAAGGGTAAAGGGGTACATAGAAAATTTTGGCAGCTCCCACGCTAGTGGTAGAAATCCCTCCAAATCTCACAATTTTTACAATATTAAAAACAACATATAAAGGATAAGCAAAAAACAGAATCTTATTCTATGTTGTATCAACCATGTGTTCAATCATTTTTCCTTTGTCACTTTCTAGTATATCAACAATTACAAATATTTCAAATACTTTTATTTTTGTGACCTGAGCCTTTTTGATATTGCTCCTTCCTCCCTGTCCCCAGGTGGAGCCACAGCCCCCCCCTCCTTCATGTCTTGTACCTTGATACCCTTTTCACTACCTTCCCTGTGTTCGTCCTCTAGAAGAGAGAAATGTTTTTTAATGAAGGCTTCAGCCTCCTGCACTGTATTAATTCTAATTCTATTTCCCTCCCAAAAGATCAACATTCCCTCTGGTAGTAACCATCTAAACCAAACTCCTTTATTATATAATTTCTTTGATAAGGAGGAATACTTCCTCCTTCTTTCTCGTATCTTTTTCGGAATTTGCTTAAGAATGGTGATTTCTTCATCTTTATATTTTAGTGGTCCCGCCCTTTGGGCCCCAAGCACCTCATCCCTTGTGGTCCTCCTGAGGAATTTAACATGTACCTCCCTTGGAACATTATGGCTTCTAGCATATGCTGAATTAATCCTGTAAACCAGATCCATATCCCACCACAGCTGTTCTTTGTCTCTCTTAATGTATTCTGCTAAAATTGTACTCATAATATCCTTAAGGTCTTCATTTTCTGTCTCTGGTAGATTCTGGAATCTGAGAAAAAAGGACATTCTTTCAAATTCTATTTTTGCCATAAAGTTTTCCAGGTCTACATTTCCCTTCCAGATTGCCTTAACCTCCTCCCCCAGCCCAGCCGCTCCCTCCTCCAACACCACAATTCTCTGTTTGTTTTCTGAAATATGATGTTTAACATCTCTGAGTTCATCTTTGAGATCTGTCACCTCTTTTTTCAACTCATTTTGACCACTCATAATTTCTTGAAACATTTGGGAAACAGACCCTTCTTGTTGTAACAATGAAGTAATTTTCGTTTGCTGCATGCTTGGACTGGAGGTGGCAGACGCAGGAGCCAAAAATGACTTGCCTCTTGGTGGTTTCTTAGGCCCCATTTGTCTAAGTTCAGAGATGTGTATAAGTCTTTTACAAAGAAAATGGCGTCAGCGGATTGCGCAGCTGTGCCGGTCCAGGAAGGCAAGCAAATCCGAAAGCGAAGAGTTAATTCTCCTTCACAGTTCCAAGGCACCGAGGCATACCAGAAAGGGGAAGGTCAGATAATCAAAGTCCTGGAAGACCACATAACAGGAGAGGTCCCGGTCTCCCTCAGAGGGGGTAATAAAACAATACCAGAGGGGTTTTTTTTCGATGGTAGTTTCAAAAGGCAGACTTCATTTGTAAGTGCAAAAACAAAGATGGAAGGGAGCTATCTTGGCTCCTCCTTTCACAGGGAGAAGGACGGAGATCTCCATAGAGTTTTTTTAAGAAAAAGACAGCTCAGCAATCATCTCTTGCAATTGTGATAGCGATCTTTCTCACATAGTTAGTTCAAGTGACGAGTCAGCCTTTGTTCTCTCTCCATTCCAATAGAGAGACAGTTCAAATGCCGCTTAATCCGAGGGGGGGGGTGTAAAAAGAAACACCCCCCTCTAATCTTCAGTTTCAAATAAGTTGAACACGAACTTACAGTAGTCTGCTGCTTATCCTTTAATGAAGTTTAAGGAGATCAGGATGGCTCCCCCACCACCAGCATTCAGCCGCTTCTCTTTGGATAAACTCCTTCCTCCCGGAGCCCATTTGGTGAAAAGGTGGACAGCCCGAAGCTGTCCCAAGCCCCCCCTCCGCTCCCCGGCTCCTAGGCGAGGCTGAAAACACCCCCGCCGGCTGCCGCCAATTGCAGGGGGTTTCAGCGAGCCGCCCTTTGGCAGAAGACCCCTCCAAGGCCCCCTGTGCTCCTTACGGAGCCAACCTCTAGTAATCTAGAATTTCTTAATGTTATCCACTCCTTAACCCACATCAAGCTTGTTGCCTGATAATATAACTCCCAGTTCAGTAGCTCAAATCCTCCTCTTATTCTAGCATTTTGTAACAATTTTAATTTTATTCTTGCTTTCTTTCCTTGCCAAATATAATTCAGCACTATTTTATTCAAATCATCAAAATCATCTTTCCCTAATCTAACTGGAATTGTCTGGAACAAATATAAAATCCTGGGTAATATATTCATCTTGATTGTAGATATTCCCCCTATTAGTGATAATTGTAGATTTTCCCATTTTGCCAAATCTGTCGCGATCTGCTGTTTAAGTTTATGGTAATTGTTCTCTTTAAGTGTACAACATCTTGCTGTCAAATATATCCCCAAGTACTTGACCTTATCCGTGACTTGGATCTTCAAAGTTTCTGCCAATTCTTTCTTTTGTCTTAATAGCATATTCTTTGTCAGGATCTTCGTTTTGTCTTTATTTTCAAACCTGCTACTTTTCCATATTCCTCTATTTTTTTCTATCAATTTAGGTGCAGTTTCTAGTGGATCCTCTAAAATGAAGCCCGTCATCTGCAAATGCTTACAATTTATATTCTTCCTTTTTAATTTTCATTCCTTTTATGTCTTTTCCTTCTCTAATGTTTCTATTTAAAACTTCTAGTGTTAAGCTCCTGTTTTGACCACTTAATTCAGTTCAACCAGCACGATGTCACTCATCGAGGTCCTGTTTTCTGCCCAACAGCCTCCTGCAGTCCTCTGCCAGAGAAAACGAAGCCCGGGAAGGCTGCGTGCAGCCTGCCAGGGCTCTTTTCAGCTGCGACAGCCTCCTCAGGCTCCATTTTCACTGGCAGAGGTCTGCAGAGGGCCACACGCGGCCCTCCCAAGCGCCATTTTCACTGGCAGAGGTCTGCAGAGGGCCACACGCGGCCCTCCCAAGCGCCATTTTCACTGGCAGAGGTCTGCAGAGGGCCACACGCGGCCCTCCCAAGCGCCGTTTTCACTGGCAGAAAGCAGCATGGGTCACTCCTTCACTGTTTCCAGGGAGGCCCCATGGGCCAGATCTAAACACCCCACAGGCCTTGAGTTTGACACCTCTGTGTTAGAGGAACCCCAACAAGAAGTTGAAATGCCTTTCCCAAGGGGAAGATATATAAGCCCAAACTTGGGCTGCAGAAACCTGGATGAGCAGCAGATGGCAGCAGAAGCGTTTCAGTTGCTGCTATCCTGCAGCTGTTCAGCATTTACTGCAACAGGCCCAGCCTTGGACGAGGTTGAACCATCTCCACCCAGCAAGCCCGCCTATGAAACGAGTCAAGATGGCTCTCATCACTGTGTGATCCAGGTTCTGCCTCCAATGTGCCATATTTGCAACACTTATAAAAGGGGAGGGGCCCACCTGGACATTGGGACTATTTTGATGGGCACCCCCACCCAGCTCCCTATCCTTGGAACTCATCAAACCCATCAGTGATCCCTGGCTGCCTGCCTAGTCCTCCCAGAAATAAATTGACTAGCCGCAGGGGCTAAAGGGGCCCCTGGCCCTTTTGGCTCTCTTTATCAATCCCTGCAGCCAGCAGCAGCTCCAAAGGGAGGGAAGACCAGGAGCCCAACACCAAGCACCTCCGTCCATCCAAAAGAACACACCCAAAGGCCGCTTTTCTGCTGTGCCTTCTTTGGGGCTGGGCTGCTTCTATGCCAGGCTTTGGATATCCGTGTGTGCGTGCTTGTCTGCTCCACCTTGAGCCCAGCTGTATGTCGCAGCTGCTGGGTCGCTTCAAGTATCTTGCCAGTTTCCCTTCTGCCATGGAATGACCTATTTCCCCACTAGAAAATGTGGCCCACCTAGGGGTGGGGTGGGGTAGAGTGGGAGTCTTTTCAGGGTACCTTCTGCTGCTCTTCTGCTGCCTGCAGCCACCAAGCTTATTGGGCCTGGGGGAGGGGAGGGTTGGAGAGGCAGCTGAAGAAGCGGAGGCCTTGCCAAAGGGTGGGTCTTCTTGTCCAGCCATTTGGTACTTCTGACCCTTAACTGCACTGCTGCTGAAATTGCTGTTAATTTCATTGTCAATGGTACAATTTCAGTAGAAGACATTATTGGAATCTTCCTGCCATGGATATTATTTAATTCATCTACATTTAAGTAACACCAAAAACTGGAAGAAGCTTCAGACCGAGGGCTTTCCTCCTCCCCCCCCCTCAAGAGCAGCTACCCGAAATTGGGCCCTTTTTGTTCTAATGTCACTTTCTTGTTGTGCCAACCAGCTGCTGTGGTTCCAGTTGATGCCAGAAGACAAATGGCACCATGAGCCTCAGCTGCAGCTGCATCTTTCGTGATGAAAAGAAAAAAAAGAAAGCTGGTTTTCCTGAAACAGGAAGTGCAGCCCATGGTTTCTTGCCAGGTGCAAACACACCCATCTCACCTGGAAAATATGGATGCGTCGACCTTCGTCATGGAAGGAAATGGAAAACTCAGATTGAAAAAGGTTGTACCTCATTGCTAAAGGAATAAGAAATTCAAAGTAAACCTTTAACAGGTAATTATGGGAAATTAAAAGGCGGATCTGTTGTAAAAAATGCATGAATTTTATAGAAAGAAAAATTCTGTACAAGAGTTTTACAGATCTGGACATATAATAGACTCGGACTGAATGGTTAGAAAAGTATCCTGGTTTTCATCCAGAGCAAAGCGATGCTGGGCTTGGGCTCCTCCTGTTATCCGGTATTCTCACCCGGCGTCTGCTTGCGGCCACATTCAGATGAATTCACCACAATCAGAGATGATGACTTTCTGCTTTGGTTTCCCATCTTTGCTGCCTTGAGCCTTCGGAGGAAGAGAGACATGAGATGTGGAAAGGAGAGAGGCAAAGCCAGGTGCCATTCACCCACCAAAGGCTCACCCTCACCTCAATCTGCCGCATCACATCCATTCCTTCGGTAACCTCTCCGAAGACCACATGTTTCCCGTCCAGCCAGTCGGTCTTGTCGCAAGTGATAAAAAACTGGGAGCCATTGGTGTTGGGACCAGAGTTGGCCATGGAGAGCAAACCTAGAGAGACACATGGACATTGTGTCCCCGACCACTTTGCAACGCCTCCCGGAGGCAGGGCTGCTGAGCACTTGAGCCATGCAGAAGTGAAGGATGAAAGGAAGAGGACTTGGTGTCCTTGGCACGCTGGGATAACAGACTTGGACTGGGGTGCCAAGCACCTGGATGACCCACTTTTTCAGCTGCCCTGCCATACTCTACCTGGCGCTGTGTGCTTCAGGATGAAGTTTTCATCATCAAACTTCTTCCCGTAGATAGACTTCCCACCGGTACCGTTGTGGTTGGTGAAATCTCCAGCCTGGCACATGAACTGGGGGATAATTCGGTGAAAGCTGCTTCCCTTAAATCCGAAGCCTTTCTCGTGCGTGCAAAGACAGCGGAAATTCTCTGCAAATTAGAGGCAAAGTTGGTCAATGAAGCAACAGACACGGCAAAGGGGAAGAGTGGTGCTTTGACAGATGTGCTTGTTAGAATATCATCCCACTTAAAAATGGGGTCAGGGCAACAGTTAAAAATCAGTTACAATTGGTTTCACTCTCCGTTATTACTGTTACTCTCTTGAATTCCAATTGTTTCAACTGCTGCCATGGGATCCAGAGTGGAGCACCACATCTCAACTCTAGCCTTCGCCTGCTTCAATGCAATGTATCTTTCTGCCTCAGTCTTTAGCTCTATCTTCTAAGGGCTTGGTCCAGTAAAAGAGTTGTGAACATTCAGGTGATAAATTACAATTTGTGGCATTTAATGAAATAATTCTAATTGAAAATCATACATTTTTGCAGCAGTAATTCTACAAAATGACTATACACTATACACTTAAAGCTCAAAGCTACTGCACTCGTAAGTATTTAAAAAACCCTCAAGCATCCAGCATGTACAGAAATGGAGAAAAGTGTGCTGAACAATCACTTCAACACAAATCCTGTAAATTTAGAAAAGAAGCAAGGAAAGCCACATCCTTTGGTCTTTATCAAGGTGCAAAAAATATTGCTACAAGTCTGGGACAGATCAGAACTCTTAGAATAGAAACAATTTTGAGGTTTTCACCGCAAGACTAGACTTAGGAAATGTTGTGATGAAAAACAAAACCCTTAAAAGTGAAAACTGTGCTTGTAAGTGGGCTCACTTGTGGCACAGAAACAGAGGAACTGGCATGCATTTGATGACTCAATCCTATTTCTTGATTTGCTGTCTTTGCCCTCTCCAGGAATGATGTGGCTTCCATTACACCATTATGACCAACACATCTGCCCAGCACAAAGAACAATATTCTCCAACCTGGCATCACCCAGACTACAACTCTTGAGCCAAGAGAACCTCCAGGTACTTTGGTCATACCAAAGCCAGTCCTGGAGAGGTCTGGGGTGAGGAAGGCTGTCACTGGAGAAAAGAGGTCTGAATTTTTCTGTCTCTTAACAATAGGACAGCCCGCCAAATTCTGGATAGTGACTTAGCACTGCAAGTTCCAATAACACAAGAGCAACTTGAAAAAGGTTCCCATCGAGCACAATGGATCCCTTCGCTGCTTACCAGTGGTCATAGGGACAATATCTGACCGCAAGAGAATATGCAATCGACCTGCAGGTTTATTTCCAATCTTGATGTCCATGTAAACCTGGGGGTTGGTCCTGGATTTTTTCACTGGAGGTTCCCCCTAAAAGAAGAGAAACAGAACATCTTCCATGATTCTAGAAGATGGCTATCTATGAGCCGTCCTCCTCTTTCATCTGCTTGAAAGAAGGCATCTGAGAAGGGGATGAGATGAGAACCAGTGATGCAATGGCTACACAGCTAAATAACGGATTGGAAAGATCCAAATTCAATTCCAGTTGTTAAATCAGTGGGCGACTCTGGAGAGGTCACTCTCCTTGGCTCCCCCCTCGCTCCAGAGTCACTGGCTGGAAAATATATGCCATCTTTGCATCTGGAGAAAATGCAGAATAACGATAAATGCTGCAACCACATGCTCATGTACAACCATGGAGGCTTTGCAGACGAAATTTGTGCCCAGCTCACAGAAGCCCACATTTATGCAAACTTATAATGAGTAGCTCCCGAAAAGGTCTTGGGAGGAGATGAGCATCTTGGGAGACCGACACTACTCAGGCCCACGTGGCCTCTGGCCTCTGGCCTCTGTACCTCCTGAACCTCTGACCGGGCTGCCACTGCTCCCGCTTCTTCCAAATTCTCCTCAAGTGTCTTTCCCGAAAATTTCTTCAGCCAATCATCATCTGACCAGACTGTCATGGAAAAACAGAAAAGGTTCAGGGAGTTTCAGATCTGAGCACCAAATCCACTTATAAGCTGGAGGACTTCCCTCAAAAGGTCTAAGGGCCGGAGATTCTTTATGACCTTGAATTCTGCTGCTCACCTGGACGGGAGGAGCCTTCTTTGATCCTCATTGGCTTGGCTAGGTTGACACGGATAGTCCTCCCAAAGAGCTCAGATTCATTCTAAATGGAGAAGGGAAGCAGGAGGGACGCCATTACTTTCCTCTAATGAGCTTAACCATTTGGGAAGAAAGAAAGAAAATGCTGAAAAATGAAATAAAGATTTAAAGATAATCCTACCATGTTGTCAATAGCAGCTGCAGCATCCTAAAAAAAAAGAAGCGGAATCATTTAAGGCAGAATGTTCCCTTACATCACTCTTCCTCCTTTGGTGTGGTCATGACAACAAGTACTGCACTGAGAGAAATAATCTGGCCAAGAGATGGAGGAAGCCTGCAAATGGTCCTAGAAAACTTGCTAGGTCTACGGAAACCTTTTACCAAGCAAGCTTTCAATCCTCGCTGGTGCACTGCTTGAAATTTTGGTAGCAAAGAAACACGCTCAAGTTTGAAGAAGGCCAAAGGTGGAAGTGGTTGGAAACATTAATTTCCAGGTTGGAAGCACCTTCTCAAACTAGATCCTATTGGGAAAACTGGGCAAAATTGGCTTTCAGACGTATCCATGCTCTGATAATTGAACAATGCCATTTCCAGAGATGTCACCTGCCCAAAAAGATTACATGCAATCCCTCCAAGAGTTCATCCTCCCCACCTGACCCCAAACAGGAGGAGAAAGGATGGAGAAACTTTGAAAATGCCCTTCCTGTCTCACCTCAGCCAGCTCAAATTCAATGAAAGCGAAGCCTCGATGTTTTTCTGCAGACACAAGAGAAACATCAAATGTCAGCATTTGAGGAAACAGGCCTCAACATTCATCTCGATATGGAGGTCAACTGAAACTTTTTGGACTTTTCACAAAGAAAGATGGGTGTCTGAAGTGGGAAAAGTTGAGACAGCAGCTGTGCCATTTTGACATTCCCACCTAGCTGTCCCCATCTCCTTGTCACCCCACCTGTTACAAGGGCACAAAAGCAGTGCTGTGCTCCAACTAGTTTCTATCCTGGAGCAAACACAGAGCCCAACCTGACTTTTACTCAGCCCAATCCAAGTTTCTACAATCTCTTTTCCAACCTCAATCAGCTGGAAGGGACCTTTGGGGACTTCTAGTCCAAACCCCTGCTCAAACAGGACTCACTCAAGTGACTATCTAATCTCTACTTAAAATCCTCCAGTAATGAAGCACCCAGAGTTTCTGAAGGCAAACTGTTCTACTGGTTAATTGTCCTCACTGTTAGGAAGTTTCTCCTTAATTCCAGGTTGCTTCTCTCCTTAGTTAGTCCCCTCAAATCCTGGCATACTGCTATCATGTCCCCCCCCCTAGTCCTTCTTTTCTCTAGCTAGCCAAACCCAAATCCTGCAACCATTGTTCTTCATGTTTTTGTCTCCAAATCTATAATCATCTTAGTTGCTCTTCTTTGTACTTTTTCCAGAAGTCTCAACATTTGTTTTTGTAATGTGGTGACCAAAACAGTTGTGTCCTTACTAAGGCTTTATAAAGCAGTTCTAATACTTCACGTGATTTTCTAAGACACTGCTTATACAGCCAAGGATTGCATTAGCTTTTTTGGCTATTGCCATACACTGTTGGCTCCTGTTTAAGTGATTGTCCACTAGGACTCCAAGGCCCCCCTCACAGTGACTGTTTTTGAGTCAGTTTTCGCCTAATCCAGGGGTCAGCAAACTGCGGCTCTGGAGCCGCATTGTGGCTCTTTCCTCCCTCTGGTGCGGCTCCATCATCAGTTGGCGCCACAATTTTGAGAGGAGCTTCCGGGGGGGAGGGGGAGAAGCACAGTGCGCCAGGAGAAGACTCTATGGCAAGGGGAGGGTTTTCCAGTTGTCTCCACAATTGATAGGGCTTTCTGTTATGACAGGTAGGGGGGAAAAGTACGCCGCGCTAGGAGGAGACTCTATGGTGGGGGAACTGAACTTCCGGTCAGCTCCAGAATTGAACAGGGGGCTTCCGGTTAGGACCTTTGGGGCTCCCGGTGTTTTCTTTTCTGTGGGAAACGGGTCTAAATGGCTCTTTGAGTGTTTAAATTTGCCGACCCCTGGCCTATCCTGTACTTGTACTTTTGGTTTTTCCTGCCTAAGTGTAAAACCTGGGCCTAGACCAATTTTTATTATGATGGTTTAAATAGAAGCCTCCCAACACAATTGAAAGAGCAGCTCCAAGAAAATTTGCAAGTTTTTAAAGGACAACCCTAACCCTAACCCTTATGGATATTAACAAGGTTGAGGCATGCTTGAGAAAAAGAGAAGCTTATAACTACTAGACAAACATTCCAGAGAAGAAAAATATTTTATTCCATGAAGACAAGCTGGAAGGAGTGACATAACCTTCAGTCAATTGGAATTAAGATGGATTTTCATCAGTTTCATATTTGTAATTGAAAGTTTTAATCTAAAATTTGAAAATGTATTTTTTCCTTTATATACAATGCTTAAGTAATGCCTAAAGTTTGTAAAATATTAATGAAAATGTATTTCAACATATCTATGTTAACAGGAAGTTAAAGAAAAACATGTATCAGCTTAAAAGGAAAAAGGAGGACCAGGGAGACATGATAGCAGTCTTCTAATATCTCAGGGGTTGCCACAAAGAAGAGGGAGTCAAGCTATTCTCCGAGGCACCTGAGGGTAGAACAAGAAGCAATGGGTGGAAACTAATCAAGGAGAGAAGCAACTTAGAACTGAGGAGAAATTTCCTGACAGTGAGGACAACCAACCAGTGGAACAGCTTGCCACCACATGTTGTGCGTGCTCCATCATTGGAAATTTTTAAGAAGAAGAGCCTGGACAGCCACCTGTGTGAGACGGCGAAGGCTGCGGGGGGTTGGACTAGAAGACCTCCAAGGTCCCCTCCAAACTTCTTCTTCTGTATTCTTCCCAGCGGGGCAACGCCGAGGTCAGCCGGCTCTTAGCCCGGGGCGAGGCCTTTCTTTCTTCTGCCGTAGGGTGGAGGTTGGGGATGTCAGCGATCGAGCCCGCCCCCCGCCCCTCACCGGTCTCGTAGTCCAGCGGGATCTGGATGTCGGTGAGGTCTCCGAAGGGGATGAAGGCCGCGTGCAGCATCCGCTCGTCCACCTCCTCGGCCAGCCCACCTGCAAGAAGCCCCGCCAAGCCGGTCAGGCCGCGCGCCCCACCCCGCCCCACCCCCGGCAGCCCCCCCACCCCGCCCGCCGCCGCCGCCGCTCACCTACGTACAGCACCCGCTTGCTGGAAGCCATCGCCGCAGCGCATCCCTCCCCAGGCGCCACTTCCGGGCGGCCGGGCCGCAACAGCGCCCCCAGAGGCGGGAGGAACCGGCGCCGGAGCAGCAGCCCACACATCTCCCCCCCCTCCCCCCAGGCCCTCTGAGGCGGTGAGATCCGCCGAGCCAGCCAAGCCGCCGCTTTGCGCCCTTCGGCCTCCTGGCTTCTGGGAGAGCTCCAGAGCGCAGGGTCGCCGCCCGTGGATCCCCCAGGCGGAGGCCGAAAGCGATTCCGGTCACCGTCTTCGGGCGGGGGAATTCTGGGAGTTGGAGTCCATGAAGTCTTAAAAGTCGCCCCTTCGGAGCCCGCTCAGGTGGCCTTCGTCCGGCCCCAGGGCAGCTCCATCGCCTCCTCAGGCGGTGCAGACGTGCCCCTCCTCCGCCTTGTGGGCACCAGTCCCCAGCTCTGCCCCGGGGATCCGTTTGAATAGCGGCTGCAGATGAAGCTGTGTAGTTTGCCTGGGTAGATGTGGGAGCGGCCCTTTCAGAGGCGGCGCCCCGCGTGGCTCAGCCGTTCTTCGGGCTCTTGAATGCGATTCCACGGCCTTCTGGAGGAGTGGAAAGCCCAAAGAATGTAAACACCGAATCACAAGCCCCAGGGTGCTTTCCCATCTCAGTGAGGCGAGAGGGAAATAAATGGCTCAGAATCCACCAATCCCTCTCTTTAACAGGCTTCATTTTTATCTGAACAGGAAAGCACCATTTGGCTGCCTCTGTCTGTGACAGGATGGGCGCTATTACTAGGCCCAAATTTGTCTTTCTTGCTTAGAATTGCAGTTTGGGAACCATATACGATAGGTTGCATGCACGCCCAATGAATGTTACATCATTTTCTGCAGATTTCACAAGTGACACAGAGCATTTTAACCCAGATCATGAGGAGAAGCGTCCAGAGGTGGCACACAGCACCCACTCTGTAGGCACGCGAGTCATTGCCTCAGTTCAGCTCTGTCCCATGTGGGCGCTTGCCTCTGCCGGCCAGCTGGTCTTTGGGTCTCCGCCATGCATGCGCGTGAGGTGGGGCCCGTGGGGGGGCATGTGCCAAGGGACCATGTGCGCGTTGCATTTGGGGGGTTCAGGCATGCGTGTGCACATTCACACACTGCTTTGAGCACTCAGTCTGGAAAAGGTTAGCCATCACTGGCCTTGAACCTTCCTTTCTCATTTAGAAGCCAACAAAAAAAGGGGGAAATTAGGAGTAAAAGTATCCCATACAGTTCAAATTTGAATTGGCATTTGCTGCCACCGGATGTGACCCCTATCAAAGCAGCTGTGGAGGATTAGGTGCTCCCAGAGAGAGAGAGGAGAGGCCTCTCAGCCTTTGCCGCTGCTAGTCAGCCACGGGAGGAAAGAGCTACGCTTTCCAGCAGCAACAGCTTGAACCCCAACAGCAAATAAGATGCAAGAGGATTTAGGCCTTTCATCTGACCTAACATACATTTTTTTCTTTACTTAATTTAAATCTTCAATAAAGAGATTTACAAATCTTTTTTGTCAGATGACTGCACAGCAAGTGAGAAAAAAAGTTGAGAAATTACTAAATCAAAACATTATTATATATATTTGTCACTCAGTTGTTATTTTCTTCAGATTTTGTTTGTACCCAAGATCTTGGATATAGTCAAAGGATTTGTATGCCAATTAGTATTTTCCTGAAGTGTAGGGCAAATAACACTGGAGTATTTTTACACTTTTCTCACAAACTTGTTAAGGTGGCTTGAGGTGATCAGAAAGCTTTTGGTAGAAAATAACTATTTGATTCTCAAGAGAGTTGTGCAGATTACAGAGATTACAACTCCCATATAAAGCTACTTGACATTGTAACTGGACCTCTTAGTTCAGTTCCAATGTCCCAACAAGAAGAGCCCTTGAAAAGTTTCAATTCAGTTCAATGGAGCTACATCAGAATCCCTCAAGGACTGCACATAGACAGGCAGCAATTTCATAAAATACTTCTATTTATTGACTTTGCAAATTGGGATTGTCTGATTAAAACTAAGTCCAAAAATGTCATCATCCCACATGGAAAAATAAGATGTCCATCCCTTGGCCAGGAGAATAAATCATTGCATATGAAATTTGAATTTTAAAAATATTTTTAAATAAGGCATATTAAGAGCTTTACACACTGAAAATTGTTGAGATATGTTGCATTATGTTGAAATATGAAGAATGAAATGATTTCTTCAGAGACCGTACAAGACCTAGGAAGAGAAAGAACACTTTAGATGCTGGAGCAACTACCTTGGAACTCCCCAGTTGCTTGCTGGAGACAGAGGGCATTCTGCTTTCTAGAGTTCCAGGAAGAATCAGTGAGTTTTGGGATGACTATTCAATTCTATGTATCTATCCTGGGTAATGAATTTGAATAGAGGAAAATTCTAAATTTTGAATAATTTATTTAAGTCATTGGAGATTCATTGTGTCATTTTCTTAAATGGCAGATTAATCTGGCTGATGAATAATGTATTTGGAGGAACATTTTCATGAGCAGAAAGTGTAGGAAAGTATTCAGAAATCAAACCGTATTTGCTATCTTGCGGCTTTTTCCACACAAAAGAGATCACTGACAGGTCAAGAAAGCAATACGGCTGCTCAGCAAAGTCATGGATCAGGACTTACCAGCATCCTTGGTTTATGAGGTAGCAGTGACGATGCCCACCTTTTGAGCAGCTTCCTTCTTTGCTTGGTGAGCCTGTAATACTGCCACAGCCTCCTCCACCTGTGACGGGGAAATTGCATTTATGGAATCCAGCTACCTTACCCCTTGTATGTGTACCCAGTATGCAAATGTGGCTGAATAATTCAACAAAGTAGGAACAGTGCTTCAGATCTGGTGCGCGTATACTACTGTTCCTGTCAGTGGCTCCCTGAAGAAGCTACACGTGGGATCTGAAGGGCTCTGTGGCCCTCCCTCCAACAAGCCAGCAGAAATGGAAAGCAGCCAATGTTTTTGGCCCAGGATTTGTGACCACTAGTGCTCACCTTGGAACGGAGGGATTCTGGAGACTCCAGCATGTGTAGCAGCTCCGAGTTGTCAATCTCCAGCAGCATCCCAGTGATCTTCCCAGCCAGGCTGAGGTGCATTGCCTGGATCAATGGAAAGAGACGTTCTCCTGAAGAAGCAAAAATAAGAAAAAGTTGATGATTATTTTATTTAGCACATGGCATCCCGAGGTCTTCTCATAGTGGTGTGTTCTAAGCCAGGAGATCACAAGAATTGTCTGCTGCCACTGGGGAAGAATTAGCCAGCTCTTTGTCGTTACCCAGAGGATGCCCGAGGTTAGGATTCCTACACTTTTCAGGGAGACTTCTTCCTTGCCCACCCAACCATAACCATTTTGCACATATTGCTAGAGCGGAAGAGCCATGAAAACCCCCTCGATGCATGGCACAGGTATTGAAAATCCCCAAGGGAGGGACGACAGGGGGACTGGCTCACCCAGCATTTGCTTTTGCTCCTGAGGAGGTGCAGCAGCCAGCATGGATGCCGTCAAAGGCTCTTGTCCCTGCACGTGAACAGCAGGTTGTGGGGCCTGTGAGGAAACCAGGGGTTTTGCCATTAGCACAGCCCACAAAGAGGTCCTGGAAGCAGTTCTAGCAAATTTAGAAGACACATGAAAAATAAAGTGCTCAAGAGGAGGACATCATTTCCTTCCTCACCAAAGTAAAAAAAAGCCTTCTCTTTTAGCTGAGAAAATAGCTCATTAAAAGTGAAAGAGCAACTTCAAGGATTAAAACATACTAAATGATTTGAGATTTCCCCCCAAAATGTAATCTGAAAGGGCAACATCTCCTACCAATCAGTTTATTTGAAAACCCCCAGGGATGACTTACAGCTGTGTTTCTCAACTTCAGCGCCTTCAAGACGGTGGACTTCAACTCCCAGGATTCCCCAGCCAGCAATGCTTGAAGTCCACCTGTCTTAAAGGCGCTGAGATTGAGAAACCCTGACCCAGAGGCAAAACTGCTCCTCTCCTGGGCATGTTATGCCAGAGGTAACACAACACCAACAAGCATGAAATAATTCTTTGGATTACTAGGTGCAAGGCTGAGCAGTTTACATCTATCAGGAGAGGCCGATGTGCATAGCAGCACAAGAGTCACAAGTCTTTGCAAGAAATAGAACGACGGCTTTGTACATCAGAAAGTAATTTGCTGCTCAAATGTAGCAAACCTGCTTAGTTAAAGCCACATTTTCCCAGTGGAGGAAAGAACCTGCTTTCTTTGCCAGCATGTGGAACGTCTCAACTGGGAAGAAAGAAACATCAAACCCAAAGACTCAGCCAGGGCTGCTGGGAGTCGGAATCAAGCACCAGGCCTGCCAGGTCCCTCCAGGGCTCTGCCTTACCTGTAAAGGCTGGACTGCCGGGTGGGGGCTGTGGATGCCTGCAGTGTATCTGTATGGTGGAACAGCCCTGGGAGCCTGTGTGGCCACAGGTGGCCGAGGAGCAACCCCTGTTTACGCAGAGAGATGATGGAGGATCAGAAGCATCCATCTTCTTTCAGGCAAATGTTTTATTTTACATAAGCATCTGTTAAACCGATACTAGCAACAGTCTCTAGGCAGTTTATTTGAATTCCAATCTAGTATTTCCTTTACTGATATATTGATTGAATCAAAAAGCTTCTGCTACAATATGACAACCTTCTTTAATACCTTCCCTAAATACTTCATTAAATACCCCCCACCCCCACCCCATACATACACAACTCCAGCTCCCAACCACCATATTAGCCGAGTTGGCTGGAAACTCTGGAAGTTGCAATTCCAGCCCCTCCAGAGATTCTGGCTTAGTCAACTGTATTTTCATTCATTCATTTAAAAGATTTGTAGCAAATGCTATATTTACTACCAGAAGGATCTGCCCCACAGCAACTGGATTACTATATCAGACCCAGCAGTTGGTCAATGTTAACTGATGCTTCTGCAGCAGCAGGGACGGCAAGCCTGTCTAAACCTAGCAAATCATAAATTTAGATTTGTTTCATAAATAAATGAAAAGATCCCATAGGAACATCTCTGGCCCAAGTGCTTACCAATCCTCTGGGGAGCACCAGGCAAACCACGCGATGCTTGAGCAGCATTTGTGGGAGCCAAATGCCGTAGTGTTGGCCGCGGCCCAGACTGGCGCATACTGTTGGGCATACCTTGGAAGCCTAGTTTGGTTTTCAAGAAATGGGGTGGGAGGAGAGAAGGGAACGGCAAGTTACTGGCCCGTTATATTAGAGAGTTAAAACTGGAGGGAGGGTCATCCCTGGAGCCAGGCCTGTGTGAGACCCCACTTCCCTAGAAAACACCCTTAGTTGCCCTTTAGGGTAACATGGCCCTCTTCCACGGCTCTTGAGAGAGAGGAGTCAGGGCTTCCAAGGGCAAACTGCTCTTCCACACATACCTTGAGGCCTCCCACCTGGCTGCCAGCGTGGACTGGGTCTCATCTGAGTCATCTGGTTAGGTGCATAGTATGTGGGTCTGTTTTGAGCCTGGAAAGAAAAAGGGGCTGCAACAGAATCAGTCCTCCAACATGTTTTCATTGCCCTCTTACAACACTACTGTCTTAATGCCAGGGGGAAAAAAGAGAAAAGTGCTAGATTGTATATCATCTCAAACCCTAGCTTCAGTTTTTTAAATATGCTAAACTACCAAGACTGCTATTTCAAATATTGTTTAAAATATGTTCACAACAAACCTAAGCTTTTGCACGCTAGACTGGAAGCAACACATTGTGGAAGAAGGCAAAGCCCTTTTCCAGAGCACAAGTCCATGAAGCCCCAGGAACTGAATCCAATTCGAAGGAGGCGAATTCAGCTTATTAAGTTATTCAATGGTGGCATATTTTGACTTTCAAGCAGGTCTTTAAAATCATTCTGGAAGTGGGTTTGGGCACAGAATGGTTGTTTCAATTTCAAGTTATCATTTCAAGGACATCCCTACTCATAAATACACCAAATCTTTATTTCCTACAAGCTAAATTTTAGCTTTCTTCTTTTACCATTTTCTCCTTTAGGATTTTCTGACAGGCAATAAGGAATTTAAATAGTTAAGATAATACCCCAAAGTACCAGCACTATACTTTTTTGGAGGGGTGACGACCGGGAGACATATTAAGATATTTAAAATTTAATAGCTGGAGCAATGAAAATTCCAACAATGAGTAAGGACACCCAGCTGTGGCTAACAGGTTAGAGAGAGCTGGCCACTGCATGATGGAATCTGAGCTGTGATTGGCTGCTGTGAGTGTAAAGAGGGGGGGGGGTGTTCCTTCTTTCCCGACTTTTTTCTCTGCGATTTACCTGACTTGTGTTCCTGCCATGTTGATTTACCTGATGCTGCTTATTTACTATAAATATATTTATTTATATAAAACGATGGTTCTTGACAGTGTCTCTAACTCCATTTGGACACTGGATGTGTCATTCCCTGACAGAACAATATCATTTAAACCTCTCTACAACTGACATTGTAAGAATCCACTCCCTGGTCCAATGAAAGGGATTCAAATGGATTCCAGCAGCAGATCTATCTTGCGAAAAAGAAAAGAAAGCTGTAAGAGCCCATGAATCTTAACTCTTGTGGGAAACAGAAACCACCTGCTTTGGTAGGGGCACCTCTGAGACACCCCCCCTCCAAGGACAATTGCGTGGAGGACTCACCTGGGGCACAGCCGGCATGAAATAGCCTCCGGAAGTCGGCTGGAACTGGCTAACAATGGTGTTCGCCGGCAGAGCTCTCATGCCAGCAATGCGCTGCAGGTATTGGTTGGTGAGGTGGGCCTTGCGCTCCTCCTTCCTCTGGGCCAAGGCCACATACAGTGGCTTAGATCCCACAATGCGGCCATTCATCTCAGTTACGGCTTTGGTGGCTTCTTCTGGAGAGGAGAAGCAGACGAAGCCGAAGCCTTTGCTTCGACCATCTTCCAGCATCACCTAATGAAAGGCAGGGACTGAGAAAAGGGCTGGCAGCTCTCAGTCCTTGATGCTGATGTTGCTTGCCTCCCCCGGGGAAATACTGCAGGAAGAGAAACACCCCAATATGGACTTCCCGGAGATGGCCCTTCTTGCACAATGTCCAAGAGCAGCTTTTGCATTCCTCAGACCCACCGCTCTTCCTTGGCTAGACACGGGAACGGCATTGGCCCTGATCAGCCCCAGCCTCTTTAGCACAGGGTGGGCCCTGGGAGACCGGGTGGCTTCCCCTTTCCCAAGCGCCTAGTTCACTGCCCAGGAGGCTCCCTGCAATGCTGATTCTTAATTGGCAAGACTTCCCCCCAATACATTTTAGAAATTTTGCATTGAAGATCTTTCAACAATTAGGAATGAATACATTTCCCATGTTCTCTTTTAAAAATTGGCACTATTTTGGTCACAGTGATATATATATTTAATTTAAAAACCAGAAATTTAAGAGTTATTTTAAAGATACAGGTTGTCTTCTTTTTATGACCAGTTGCTCAGTGACCGTTTGAAGTTACAACGGACCTACCTGAGGCCTACTTACGACCCTGCTGGGAAATTATGATGGTCAGCAACTGGGCTGCCCGGACAGCTTTGCTGAAAACTAGCATTTACGATACTTTTGATTTTTGGCAAAACAGTGAATGTTAGTTCATATGGGCAAAAACACTGGTTCACTATCGGGGTTTGGTTAGTGACGCCTGCAAAAAGGCCATAAAGTTGGATTAGTCACATGACCAGTGGTGGGTTCCTGCTGGATCGCACCGGATCGCGCGCGCTCCCTTTCAGCGCTCCACCTGGCTCTCGCGCTCCCTTCCGCGCTGAAACCGGAAGTACAGTCTTGCCCCACCCCTGGCGAAGCAACGACGCCTGTCTGCGCTCCACCAGCTCGGCTGGGAACGGAGATGTTTCCTCAGCGGAGCGGAGGCGCTCCGCTCCGCTGAGGAAACATCTCCGTTCCCAGCCGAGCTGGTGGAGCGCAGACAGGCGTTGTTGCTTCGCCAGGGCCGGGCAAAACTGTACTTCCGGTTTCAGCGCCGGAAGGGAGCGCGAGAGCCAGGTGGAGCGCTGAAAGGGAGCGCGCAAGCCAGGTGGAGCGCTGAAAGGGAGCGCGCAAGCCAGGTGGAGCGCTGAAAGGGAGCGCGCAAGCCAGGTGGAGCGCTGAAAGGGAGCGCGCAAGCCAGGTGGAGCGCTGAAAGGGAGCGCGCGCGATCCGGTGCGATCCGGGAGGAACCCACCACTGCACATGACCCAACCAAACTCATTTTAGAACCATCACAATTTACAACCATCATGAGAAGGCTCCATTACAGGAATAAGTTGAGGACTACCTTTTGCTGAACCAGCATATCTGTTCAAATTCTTAATTTCTTGTCTCTGGGGCCCAGCTGTTTTATTCACTACAGTGGCAGAACTAAATTCCCTCATATGTTTTTTAACATCTAATTTCTGTGTACATGCTTTATTTCTACAAAAGATTCCAATTTTCCACTTAGATTCATCCATTCATTGTCACAATAGTTCTAAAGCCTTATTCGGGCAAATTGCTTAAAAGTGAGTCCCACACAGTCTTAAGAGCAATTCAGGCAATACTTGGTTCAACTGGCGGGAGTCCTAGCTGTGAGACCCTCACTCACTATCTGCTTAATTCCTTGCTTAATTTACCTTAGCACTTGTGATGGACCCAAATGGAGAGAACTCCTTTCTCAGCTTCTCATCATCGATTGTGTCATCCAGGTTCTTGATATAGAGATTAACTCCCTGAAAAGGGGACAGAGATATTAGCATAAGATGGCATCAGTGCAAAATTTGATGTTTCAATTGATTATGAACAAAGCAGGATTTTCTTTTCTATCAACAAGCACCTCCACACATGCCATTAATTGCAGTCATTTGGAGTTGGTCAGCCTAGACATCTGATAAATAAAAAATTGCAGGATCCAATCTGGGTCAGTCACTGGGACCGCAGGTTAAGTCTTCCAAGCTTTCGGTCTCATGCTGTAGCCCATCCTCAGGGAACTTTTCTCTAGCAGAATGTGGATTCTCTCCCAGATCAGATCTGCGACATTACCCTGGGACGCATATATTTGTCTTCATTCGTAATAAAAAAAAATAGGAACATCATGTCCTTTGTAGAAAGAAACTCTAAATGTTGCAAAGCTGTAGAGACAAGTTTCTTTATAAGAGAATTTGCCTGGATTTGCTGTGCATTTCTGTAGCACCATTTGTCCCCAGGCCTGCACTGCAGAGTCAGGATCAGGAAAGATTCAGGTGCCTCTCTCACTAGGCCATTCTTTGGCCCTGCTTCTACTCCCCCCTCCCCCATTGAGGGAGTTCAGGGAGTCCTAACGAAACTCAAAATTCACAGGACTGCTAATCCAGCAGCTTCAAGCTTCAGCAGAGCGAATTCATGACCTAGCTTGTCCCAACAACGGTCCTTCAAATGCACACACTCTTTGTAACTTGGGAGTCCTTTCCTTCCTCCAGAGGCAAAATACCTGGTAGCGACTGATCCTCTCTTGCTTCAGCTGCTCAAACCTGCGTTTCAGCTCTGCCTGCCGTTCCACCTTCTTCTGTGCACGACCCACAAACATAATTTTCCCATTGAAATCTTTTCCATTCATTTCTTCTACTGCCTGTAAAAGAATTCAAAGCAGCAAATCCCTTGCAGACATGGAGTCTTCCTCAGACACATGATAATAATAATAATAATAATAATAATAATAATAATAATAATAATAATAATAATAATAATAATAATAATAATAATAATAATAATAATAATAATAATAATATTGTATCACAGCGGCCAGTTGTTTTGCCGGATTTGGCATTGATTACTAGTTGGGCCCTACCCAGGGGCCTAGGACGTCGTAACATATTTTTGTAATATACGTGCAGTTCCAAGCAGTGCAGCTTTTTGCATTTGACTGATGGTGATTTTGTCAAGTTTTAACTGTTTTAAATGTAATGGCACAAACCAGCAGTGGTAATTCCAGTGGTAATCGGCACACTGGGTGCTATTCCAAAAGCACTGGAATTACCACTGCTGGTTTGTGCCATTATTATTATTATTATTATTATTATTATTATTATTATTATTATTATTATTATTATTATTATTATTATGTTAATCTTTGGTGAGATTCGCAGCCTTTGGGGCTGGTTGGTAGCTCAACAGCTCGAGTCCTAACCAAGGACCTAGGAACTGTTAAGGTGACGTTAAGGTGACTGTTAAGGTGACGTCGGAGGATATAAGCTGTTCCAAGTAGGGTGGTTTTTTTGTAGTCAGAATGTTCAAGTCAGGTAAATTTAGAATTTTCAAATAGCAAGGTAGCTCTTTAGGTATTTCTCCAAGGGCTTGGTTCCTGTACCGGGAGTCGAACCCGGGCTGCCTGGGTGAAAACCAGGAATATTATTATTATTATTATTATTATTATTATTATTATTATTATTATTATTATTATTATTATTATTATTATTATTATTATTATTATTATTATTATTATTATTATTATTATTTTCCAATGTTAATTTGGGATTAATAACCTCTGCAATCAGAGGTGAAAAACTGAAGCAAGTTCAAAGTGTTGACACAACCTTGGATAAATCTGGGACTTTCAGTTCTTCTCTGAATCCCAGGATCTTCTAGTGCTTTTAACTGAACAGCATTCACCGTTCTCCCATTGAAAGGCAAGGCTAAGGCCTTTCCCAGACTGTCAGCTGGAATACTCAGAGACTCCTGGTTTGTTCAGCAGCTGCCTTTTGATAATAAAATGGGGAATATCACGGCCCACAGACTTGCCCTTTGCTTTATGGCAACAGCCACCTGACAGAAAACCCAAAATAAAGGGATTTGCTTTCATGTTATTTCTGCAAAATTCACCAGAGCTCCATTTCTCAGTTCAAAAACCAATCATGCCACACTGACTACCTACACAAGAGCCTCATCGTTTATACCTTGCTGGCCTCTTCATGCTTTTCAAAATTCACGAAGCCAAAACCTTTGGATTTCCCAGCCGGATCAGTCATCACTTTAACACTGAGGGTCTTACCTGTTGTTGAAAGAATAAGGTTAGCAAATATTACCTGGAGCAAAATTAAAGGAGAGCTTTTCAGAAGAAAACTATAACTGAATAGATTATTATATTACTGAACTAGCCCACCTGCCCGTTGTCTGGAATACTAGATGCACTGCACTGACTCTTTTTCCCTTAGTTACTTCCAAGCTGAACAGAATGAAATACTCTCTTAATGTTGCCAAATTCTGTTTAAAAGCTGGCAGAATTCATTAAAATCTTGCCAGAAAGTTTGACATAATTTTCTCTTTATTTGCCTTTAATCTATTTTATTTTGTTAATCGTATTTTAGTAGTGTTCTTCTGCTCTTGTCCCAAAGACGCTTTTTCAGGAGACAACTGGATTTCCTTATTTTTTTTCTTTTGAAGACATTTGGCACCAAGTGAGAAATTGAATAGGTTCCTGACCAATCTAGCTGACAACTTTGTTGTCCAAAAGGTACTGGACTTAATTCTTACAAACAGCAAAGAAGTGATAAGAGGGGATTGAAACCGCAGGAACCTTGGGTGAAAGTGACCATGCCATACTAGAATTCAACATAGAACACAATGATACTGGAATCCTAGGTTTGAAAAGAGCTGATTTTTAACAAACTCAGAGAGAACTTGGAAAAGATTCCTTGGATGAAAATCCTAAAGAGGAAAACAACTCAAGAAGCTTGGTAAACTCTGAAAAATATGACCATAAAAGCCCAGTCCAGCACAATACCACTGAAAAAGAAAAACAAGAAATCCAAGAAGAAACCAGCATGGGTGTACAAAGATCTCTCTGACAAATTGAAAATACAAAAAGTAGAAAGAAGTACACATACTGTAACTATGGCAGAATATCAGCAAATAGCCAGAATCTGCAAAAATGAAGTCAGGAAAGCAAAGGCTTAGAATGAACAAAGAATTGCAACAAAAGTGAAAGATAATAAAAAAAAGTTTCTTCCAACATATAAATAACAAGAAAAAAATCAAGGAAACAGTTGGTCCACTAAAGAGAGAAGATGGCAAAGAGGTAGCAGGCAGCAGAGAGAAAACAGAGCTGCTTAACTCATTCTTTGCATCGGTCTTCACACGAAAAGCCTCAATGATTCTCTAAAACAGTGGTTCCAAACCTTCCCAATGCCACGACCCCTTAATAGAGTTCCTCATGTTGTGGTGACCCCCAACCATTAAAATTATTTTCATTGCTACTTCATAACTGTAATTTTGCGATTGTTATGAATTGTTAAGCCTGATTCACTTAACAACTGGGTTACTAACTTAACTTGCAGTGATTCACTTGACAGATGTGACAAGAAAAATGGTAAAACGGGGCAAAACCCTCAACAAACTTCTCACTTAGCAACATAAATGTTGGGCTCAAGTGTGGGCTGGTAAGTCGAGGACTACCTGTATGTTAGGCTTGAACAAAAACAGGCCAAGAGGCGAAGGGCCTCTATTTGTCCCTATTACAGCAGGGCAATGTTTGCTTCTTAAGGATGTCAGAGAGATTCCCGCTGGATCTCTCACCAGCGGGGCAGCTCAATCGGGTCTGCTGACTGTCACACTTTCAAGGGCGCCAGAGGGCAGCGCCCAACGCCAGACTTCCTTCGCTGCTCCCAGGAAGCTGTGGGCTGGGCCATAAGGGCAAGGCCTCCGCGGGGTCATCGGAGAGCAGAGCCGGCTGTCACTCAATGCGCTGCCTGGCTCATTTGCCCGCCTGGCTTTCCCACCTCCTTACCAGGCCCAGGAAAGTGGTGCAAAGAGCAACTGAAATGCACTTCAGTGCTCGCCGGGAAGCCACCACCGCCGGCTTTCCCGCGCCAAGGCTGCCACCTGCCCAGCTTCTTCGCCTGTTGCCATCGCCCACCTTTACGACCTGCTGAAGGGCAAGCGGCGCCGAGCTTCCAGGCGGTGACTCTCCGGTGGCCGCATCCTCCCCAGCGGCATCCCCAAGTGCTCCCGCTTCTTCTCGCACTCCCTCTTCTTCCAACCGGGCAAAGCGGACCTGCTTCTTTGCGCCCCCCACTGCCATATGTCTACTACAACCGAGGGCCGCCGCTACAGAGCCGGGCAGGCGGCATGTGACCGACTAATCCCAGAGCCGCCAGCATCTTGGCAAACGAAAGGAGCGCCTTAAGACCACACTTCCCAGAAAGCACAGGAAACCAACTGTTTACGGTGTGGATGCTGTTGCTGCAAAACGCCTCCCTTTCCACACCGAGGTTGGCAAATGCTTCCATTGGCTAACATCAGGTGAATTAATTCCCCTCTCGAGTTATTGACTCTAGGCCTTTAGGCGACCCCTGTGAAAAGGTCGTTTGACCCCCAAAGGGGTCGCCACCCACAGGTTGAGAACCGTTGCTCTAAAAGAATGCAAATGACCAGCTGCCTGCAAGGAATATAAATCCTTCCATTCCGCACCATCCAGTCAGAGCTGAAGAAGCTTCTTGGATGAAAAGTGAAATGTCTTCAAAGAAAAAACAAGAAAGTCCAAAAAGCATGACCTGGATTGATGAGAATCTCCATAGACTGTTATTCTGCTCTGTTACCCCAGTCTGATCAATGGTGAAATAAAATATGGATGTCCTCAGTTAACGGCCCTAATTGGAACTGGCAACTTCACTGCTAAGCAAAGTCGTCACTAACTGGGAGATCTTATGACTGTGACTGTGCTTTTCAGCTGGAAAGAGACAAGACGACTCAGTTTTATACCTTCCGTTTTAGTTTGCCTCCTAACCTCTCCCCCCCTCCCCCCCTTTGGAACGCTCAGCTTCCTGCCTATTATCATGCACACATTGAAAGCAATGTGATGGCTCTGGCAGCAGCAGATGATCAAGCAAAGAAATTGCCTACAGAAACTGCTTGCTATTTTTCTTTGCTCTCCCTCCTCCCTCTCTCCCTCCCTCCCTCCCTCCCAGAGCTACGATTGGAAAGAAAAAAATATCACCGTACCTCTTGAATAAGACACTCATGGCTCCCAGCCTTGGGCAGCCCAGCACAACTGCATTGTTTTTAATGCATGCAAAAGGAAAAAGGTTACTCTCTTGCAATAATCCCTTTCTCTCCAATCTTTCTACTTTGCGGGGATAGGGAGGAGGGGGGGAAAATCAAAGATTTTCTTGACCCAGGCTCAAGCCCTTCTTATGACCTTGCTTCTTCCTCCTGTCCTTCAAGGTGATTCCTTATGTTCAAATCTTAAAATATCAAATCAGCCATCATTTACAAAGTCTTCAGTTAAACGTGAACATAAAAGATCACTTTCTGGAAAACCCACCGTAGTTGCTGAAGAGATCCTTCAGCCTCTCGTCATCCATCTCATCCCCAAAGTTTTTAATATAGACGTTGGTAAACTCTTTGGCTTTGGCTCCCAACTCTGCCTCACGTTCTTTATGGGATTTAAATCGGCCAACAAACCTGGGTAGCAAAACAATGACAAGCCCTGGTAAATGCTCTGCTCCTGCCCCTGGGAGAAAGGCAAGGCAAGGCTTCAGGGAAGAAAGGCAAAAGCAAGCAGCCGGGGTGCGGGGGACAGGGAGGGATTGCAAAGAAGGACAAGCTGAAGAAACAACCCCCCCGCCCCACGTCCTGAAGCAGAGAGGCAGCAGGCCAAGGGCAGCCACTCACTGCTAGGCAGGATAAAGTCTCAGGGAGTCAACCCAGCCCACAGCAGGGAGGCATCAAGTGAAGCCAGACCCCCATGGCAGGGGGTGTTGGCTGTGGCTCGGGCAGGGAAACTCACCAGCCCTGGAGGAGACAGGCAGCAGGCCAAAGCTTGGGCCAGGAGAACCAGCAGCCTGGTGGGGTTATACTGAGATGCATCATGTCTCAGCTTCTGGCTGAGACACTCACACTTTGCGGTCGTTCAGCAGCATGCCGTTCATCTTCTCGATGGCGCGGTCCGCAGCATCTTGTGTCTCAAAGTGCACAAAAGCATAGCCCTTGGAGCCATTCTCATCACACACCACCTGTAAACGACTGGGGTTGATTAGCCAGCATTGACAGATTAGTTTACTTCCTGTTAAGTGTTCCCCAAGGACAAATGGAAGATGCAAAGTTCGCATCGCGCTGGCCATATCCACCACTCCAGCCCCCAACTACTTTGCAGATTTCCACGTTTTAGAAGTGCCCAGGGTGTCACTGAAACATTTTGCAAAGCAGGGATTAGCTCCAAGAAACTCTACAAAGGCGGCAGTTTAATTCTGATTTAAAGCAAAGATTAATGAGATGATTTAACAAGTTGCCTTCCCCCCGCCCCTCACAAGTGCAAAACCCACCAAGCGTTTATATGAAATGTTGGATAGAATCTCAAAAAAAATATATGAGAGAAAATCCATTTTGCTTGTCTCTCTTACACAAACACCTCTTTGTGCTTGATGCCACAATCCCGATCTTATTTGACATACATGGAGATTAAGACCCAGCCAATTCTGAAGGCCAGTTCCATGCAGAAACGGAACTGGCCTAGGACTCACCTTGCAAGAAAGAATATTCCCAAAAGCAGAGAACGTGTCATAAAGTGCTTTGTTGTCTATGGATTTATCCAGGTTCTTAATGAAGACATTCCCTACGCCCGATTTCCTCAAAGAGGGGTCCCGCTGAGACCACATGATGCGGATGGGCTTGCCTTTGATTACATCAAAGTTCATGGTGTCCAGGGCTCGCTCAGCTGCAGCACAAAGAGCAAGAAAGAAAGAGAAGGGGAATTTTATCTTGAGAAAAGCAAATGAGACTCCCATTGGGAGTTCCCCTCTCAACACTTACTCCTTATTCACCTTGCAGATTTAGGGAGCATTTCCTCAGGACAACCTTGAGCCTGAGAGTTATATGACATATGTATATGTAGGCACATGCATATACAGACATGCACAATGATTATCAGTGCGTTATGAACTTATAGCCCTGGGGAACTGATGCTAACAAGTTGCCTTACAACATCTAATAGATGCATGAAAAAGAAATAACCTATTCCAGAGAAGATTCTGCCCTTTCTGGATGAGGCAGGCAAGCACTAGAGCAGTGATGGCAAACCTATGGCACGCGTGCCACAGGTGGCACACAGAGCCATTTGTCAGGCCACACGAGGCGCTGCCCTATCAGCTGGCCAGCACGCATACGCGCACTGGCCAGCTGAGTTCACCCTTTTTTAAAGCCATTTTTCGCCCTCCCCAGACTCCAGAGGCTTTATAGGAGCCTGGGGAGGGTGAAAAGAGCCCCTCCCCCCTGCCCTCCCGGAGGCCCTCCGGAGGCTTCATGAGATTCCCTGAAGCCTCCAGAGCGCAAAAAAACAGCCCTACGGGCAAACTGGATGTTCGGGAACGCACGGATGGTCATTTTAAGCGCTCCGAAGGCTTTAGGGAAGCCTCTTGAAGGTCCCTGAAGCTTTCGAAGCGCTTAAAATGACCCTCTGACCAAACCGGAAGTGCTTCCCGGGGGGGTGGGGGAGGCTGTTTTCACCCTCCCCATGTCCTATAAAGCCTCTGGAGCGTGGGGAGGGCGAAAAAAGCATGCAAAAATGGGGGGGTGGGTCACGCATTGCATTATGGGTGCGGCACGCCAGCACACAACCCCCCTGCGCTCCCCCCACTTATGACACGCGAGCCAAAAAAGGTTCGCCATCGCTGCACTAGAGAAACTGCATCTTGGCCTTGGCTCCACGGGATTTGGATCATTTTTATCATATCTCCAACCTTCCCTTCTTGGTTACTGAGAAGATTACATCTTACAGCTCCAAAGGGTCCTGGAAAAAGTGGATTATCTGGACCCCTTCTGGTCAGGTTGAAACCAGGATACAGAAAGCTTTGGTCGTGCTTGTTGACATCCTGTGCGGCAGGCGTATTGCACCCATCCTGGCAGTTCTTGATTCTCAGTCACCTTCTCTACCACTGACAATGGCATCCTTCTGGATCACTTTGGGGGTTGGGAATGAGGGGTGGTGCTCCCCTTCCCCCAGGGCCAATTCCAGTTGGTAACAGAGGGTGAGGAATCTAGTGTTACGTCGCTGGCTCAAGTCTGGGAGTTGGGGAAGAAGATATTTTGGCTAAACCATACCAAGACTGAGTAGCTGTAGGTTTGGGGCTCCAACAGTGTGTGAGAGATTTTAGCTTTGACTTGTATGGGGTTATTCACTATTCCATTCAGATAAAGTGTATAAATTGGGGGTCCTCCTGGACTCAAAGCTCCTGCTTAAAAGATGACAGCTGTGATCAGGCGGGCCTTCACCCAACTTTCTTTTGTGCGCCAATTGTCTCTCTTCCTGGATCAGAGGGAAGGAATGTTGGTTCTTACCTGAACATTAATTTTCAGTGTGATGCGGGAGGGGCTACACATGGGATATCAACACAGTGTTAGGCCTGCAGTCGGTTCCTTTTAGGATCTTTGGACTCTCTATTCTCTATTATTTTACTATGCTTTTTCATTAGTGGGGAATTGGGAGGGGGAATAGTAAGGAGTAGAATGTTGGAATGCTGACAGACAGCCTGATTGGTCCAGAGACTGAGGGAAATTCTTCGCCACACCTTCTCCTTCCCTTGGCTCCCCAGTTTCCTTAAGGTCGTGGAAAGCAGTCCACCTGAAAGGCGTAAGAAAACCAGGCCACCCCCAGCCCTCCACCTGACTAACTACGTCTGACCAGGGAGGGATGTAGCCCTCCCACATCACACTGAAAATTAAAGTTCAGGCAAGAACCAATCTTCCTTTTCCAGTGTGTAATGCAGGAGGGGCTACGCGTGGGACGTACCCAAGCTAGCGTCTCTAGGGAGGGAAAATATCTAAGACATGGAAGCTGGGGTGGCCACCACTTGTTGAAGAACCCTGCGACCAAAGGACGCCTCAGTCAATGTAAAGGCATCTAGACGGTAGTTGCGAATGAAGGGCGACGGAGTAGACCATCTAGCCACCCTGCAAATATCTTCAAACGGAGCCCTGGTCAACCATGCTGCCATGGTTGCTGAACTCTGCGTGGAGTGAACTGTAATCTCCAGGGGAGAAATGAGACAAACAATGCCTCAGATCTGCAGGACGGGGCCGTGCACCGGATATAAATACGGAGGGCCCGCCATACATCCAACCTATGTCAAAAGTGCTCCCTATTGACTTCCGGGTTGTTCCTTGGCGCCGACGGCAGGCTTTTTTTTGAGCTTGTCAGATCAATAGGCAGTAGAGGTGTTTTTTTACGATCTTTAACACCTTGGACACTCTTAAATTCTTGGAATTTATGAGGGAGAGATTCAGCTGTCGGGTTGAGCCTCTCGTGTAACCCTCCAGAAGGATTTATAGCCTCTGGAGTGCGACGAGGTGTGCCCCCCCTTGCAGTTGTTGCATTCTCCTGTCTTTTTGATAACCTCTGCTAACGAGCAGAGCCAGTCGCCGGGAACAGCCTTAACTTCTAACAACATCTCAACATCTCAACATCTCAAGAAGGAAGGAAGGAAGGAAGGAAGACTTTTGCAAGTATTTTAAGTCTTAACTGGGGGGAAAAAAATCCTTTTAAAAAAGAACGCTATTGCTGAGTTCGAGAGGCGTGGGCTTAGAACAAAGGATTCAAAATGGCATTGATTTATAGCTGAAAACCTACAGAAAACGAAAGCTAATTACTTGCTGATAGCCGGGGCAGTAAAGGCGGAACGGCTGAAACAACCCTAACTATTAACAATCTCTAAGCCAGTTTACATAACCTGACTTACTTAAATGTCAACGTTTTAACTCCGAGCAACTTAGAAAGAAACATTTGCAAGTATTAATTTATAGCCGAATACCTAAGGAAAACGAAAGTTAACTGAATGGTGACAGCTAGAGGCGGCTGAAAGAATTATTAACAACTTTAAAGTTAGTTTATACAATTTGATCTATTTGGAGGAGTATTTTGTGAGAAAGTGGTGGTTTTTTTTGTTAAACATGGCAACGGAACATAAGCTGGCTTCCCTAGGAGCTACAATAAATTACCAGGATTTGAAGGACTTTATAAGAGAAGAAAATCTTTTTTAGGCAAAGAAATTAAGGAGGTTAAAGAAATGGTTCAGGATACCATTAAAAAACATGATCAGCTTGATAAAAACCTACACACTATAGCCGCAGGTTTGTCAGAAATTGTTCTTAAGGTGGACAGTAAAGTTGAACATCTGGCTTTGGATTTGGAAACTAAAACGAAGGAAACGGATTTGAAATTTGTTGAAATGGAGGGGAATATGCAAAGGATGGATAAGGAGATTATTATGATGCAATTCAGATCTATGGAGTATGCTGTCAGACTGAGGGGTATCAGAGAAAACCCTAGAGAGGATTTAAGAAAAGCTTGTGCTGATGCTTTGGCCACGTTATTAAAAATCGAGGATTCTTCTGAGATTGCTGCTAGGATTGATAAAATTTACAGAGTAAATTCACGTATAGTATCACAAAGGCAACTACCAAGGGATGTTGTGATGGTTTTCTTGGATGCAGAGAAGGCCTTCGATCGAGTGAATTGGAACTTTCTAACCAAGACTTTGGAAAAGATGGATATGGGACCACAATTTCGGCAGGCGATTGGAGCAATTTATCAGCAACAAAATGCACAACTTATTATTAATGGAAATTTGTCAACAACTTTCGAGATACAAAAAGGCGCAAGACAAGGTTGCCCATTATCCCCATTGTTATTTATTTTAACTTTGGAAGTCTTGTTGAACGCAATTCGGGACTCAAAATCCTTAGATGGCATAGCTATCAGGCAAAAGGAATACAGAACTAGAGCATTCGCCGATGATCTGGTTGTTACCCTTTCACATCCTTTGAAATCAATAATCCAGATGAAAAATATCATAGTAGAATTTGGCATGGTGTCTGGGTTTAGACTAAATCAAAACAAAACGAAAATGATGGTTAAAAACATGACAGAGACTCAAAGAAAGAGACTTGTAAGTTTAGCAGGTTTTGAAATAGTTTCTAAAGTCAAATATTTAGGAATACAAATTTCAGAATCAAATACAAAACTTTTCTTAAATAACTATGAAGTGTTGTGGCAAAAGATACAGAAAGATCTTGAAGCGTGGAAAAAGTTACAATTGTCTTTGCTTGGAAGGATCTCAGCAATTAAAATGAACATTCTACCTAGATTTATCTTTCTATTTCAGATGATTCCGGTGCTTAAATCAGATAAAACCTTGTTAAATTGGCAAACAACATTAAATAAATTTGTTTGGAAGGAGAAAAAACCGAGAGTAAAGATGAAGATTATGCAAGATACTCGTGAAAGAGGTGGCCTCAGACTCCCAAACCTTCGATTGTATTATGAAGCTGCGGTACTAACGCATATAGCAGATTGGTTTGGGAAAACAAAAATGGAATTGCTGAATATAGAAGGCCATGATCTTGTTCTGGGATGGCATGCATATCTTTTTTATGAAGATAGGGTGGATAAAGTGTTTAACAACCATGTTCTCCGAAGTGCCTTGATGAGAATATGGAAGAAGCACGGGCCCAATTGGGATTATAAAATACCGCTTTGGTTGGATCTTGCAGACACCATGGGGATTATGAATATTAAGTCACTCGGGGGTTGTTTATATAAAGATGTGCTTATTGCTGATGGGGACGAATGGAAGTTAAAAACTTTGGAACAGCTGTTGGAAGAAGGAATTACTTTAAATTGGTTACATTACATACAGCTACAGAAGAGATGGGAAGAAGATCGCAGGGTCGGTTTTATGGATAAAGAAGTGGAACTGATTAAGCAGATAAAAGAGACTGGCCCAAAACAAGTTAAAAGAATATATAATGTACTGTTAGAAAGAGACTCAGAAAGTGAATTGGTTAAGGATTGTATGATTAAATGGGCTCAGAATTTTGGTGAAGTGGTTATGTTGGAAACGTGGGGAAAAACATGGGTTCAGAATGTTAAATTTACACAGTCACAGAATTTAAGGGAGAACTTTTATAAAATGTTTTACAGATGGTATTTAGATCCTAAAAAATTATCATGCATGTACCCAAATGTTCAACCAAAATGTTGGAGATGCGGGTGTCTAGATGCTACCTTTTTTCATGTATGGTGGACTTGTAACAAGGTTAAAGCTTTTTGGATAAAAATATGGTGGGTTATGCAGAATGTATTTAAGAAAAGAATACAATTCACTCCGCAAATGTTTTTATTGGGTATAGCTAAGGATTTCACCAAAGGGGAAACAAAATTGGCCTTGCATATGGTCACAGCAGCTAGGTTGTTGATTGTGCAACATTGGAAAAAAGATTTTTTACCAACAATTGATCAATGGATTCAAAAAGTGGCGGGGTTCGCCGAAATGGCAAAAATTTGGAGGAGGAGCTTCCGAGGCAGATGGCGGCTGCCGTGTGAGCTCCGCAAATTTGCGGAGGGGTTTTTTATCTGGGAGAGGTGCTGCCGGCCCCTAATGCCACTCTGAGGGTCGTGCTTTGTCGACAACCACCACCCCGACCACCCCCCTGACTCTGCCCTGGCCAGGAGGGGTCGGGCAGGGCGTTTGGGGCGGTTGGGGCGGTCAGCTGGCTAGCGGGAAGCTGGAAACACCGAGCTGGAAACACCGAGGACGCTGAATGCGGAGAATGGAGCAGAGAAGGAGCTGTGGAATGTCTGTCTGGTTGTGGCTTCCCATCTGGCTAGTGAGAGCGCCAGATGTGGAGCGTGAAGCGTGGAGCTGAGCTGACCGTGGAGCTCGGGCGCTGAGTAGAGAATCGAGGCTAGGAGAGGCGACAAGAGAAGAACGGAGGCATGAAATGGGTGCTCGTTTGTCTGTGGGTGCCCGTCTGGCTGGTGAGAGCGTCAGACGTGGAGCGAGCCCGTCTGGCTGGTGAGAGCGCCAGACGTGGAGCGTGGAGCGGATCATCAAGCACTGAACAGAGAAATGAGTGTGAGAGGCGTGAGAGGCGAGAGGCGAGAGGCACGGAGAGGTTGGAGAGACAGAAAGATGACAAGAAAGATTGCAAGTATGTTGGTTTGTTGGCGTGTTGGCGTGCTGGTGTGCTAGCCGGGGCGTTGGTCAGAAACCTGGAGGACTGCCTCGTTGTGTGAGAAGTGAGAAGTGGGAAGATCTGAACGAAGCAGCTAGAGGAGGGGTGAGCAGGGGTGAGCCGGGCAAAGCATCTCAGAGCAGAGATAATTGAATGGCAAACCTGGAAACTTGGTTTGAACTTTTGATGCTACCATCGCGTCTTTTGACTTTGACTTTGTCATTTGCTTTTAAACATCTTTTGAACATCTGCTTTGCCGGCTCCTACACCATTTTGAAACCCTCCTGAGTGAAACCCGGTTAGGTGACTAGCCCACTAACTCACCCTTTCATCTTGGGTAAGGAAAACTTCCTCGACAAACAATGATTTTATGATACATCTACATCTCCAGCACCTGTTACCAATTAATTTTACCCCCATGATTCCATTTTTATGTACACGAAGCCGGAATTACTGCGGCTGCGGGAATCCCCTTTCTCGCAGGTTTGGCCTCCAGCCCTCTCAAGGGCCCACCTTGAGGACGGGTTTATTAACCCTGAGAGGTGGAGGAAGCGTAAATTAAGGGGTTTTTTAGTAAAATATTTTTTAAGAATTTGTAGGGATTCTGGGGTTGGGGGGTGGGAGGAGGTCAGGAGCGATGACAGAGCCAGGTCACTAGGTGTGGTCGCGAGCGGAAGGAGTGGAAGGGAGGAGGAGGGGGAGGATATCGTTCCTATACAGGGCTCTTTGATTCCAACGGTCGTAGGGAGGGGCAGATGCGAGGACAGAAGAACTCGTAGTCGGTTGGGAGACCGTGGGTGCTGGTTACACCCGGTCGCTTGTACCAACCCCCGCGTTCTAGGTGGTCAGGAGTTGCAGACCCAGGGCCTGAGGCTGTTGTTATGCAATGCGAGGTCCGTTGTTAATAAGGCCCCCCTCATTCATGACCTAATTGCGGAGGGGGAGCCGGACCTAATTGCGGAGGGGGAGACCTGGTTGGGCCACGAGGGAGGTTTACCCCTCGTGGAAATGTGCCCACCAGGCTACCGAGCATTTCACCAGCCTAGGGCCCAGGGAAGGGGCGGTGTGGTGGCAGCAATTATTCGGGAGGATTTAGAGCCGAGGGAGTCTACTGTGCCACAGACGTCCGGATGTGAATCCCTTGTTGTGAAATGGGGCCCTGGGAGACAGCTGGGCCTGTTGATAGTATACCTGGCTCCTCGCTATACATCAGCGGCCCTGCCTGAACTCCTCGAGCTGATCGCGGCGGTTGAGACCCCCAAACTTTTAGTGATGGGGGATTTTAACCTACCATCGATGGGAGAAGCATCAGAGGGGGTTCGGGAGTTCATGGCTTCCATGACAGCCATGGACCTGACCCAATTGATTCAGGGCCCGACACACGAGGGAGGTCACACCCTGGACCTTGTTTTTGTCTCTGGCCAGTGGTTGAGTGATCTGGGAGGAGGGGAGTTAACCATCACTCCCCTGTCATGGTCAGATCACTCACTCCTTCGTCTTGACTTCCCTGGTGCTACCTCCCGCTGCGGGGAGGCGGAACTGGAAAGCATTAGATGGTTCCGCCCCAGGCGCCTGATGGAACCGGATAGGTTCCAGACGGAGCTTGGGCCACCACCTGTAACCCTGACCCGCCCCCGGGTAGAGGACCTGGTGGTCGCGTGGAATAATGCGACTACCGGGGCCTTGAACCGGGTGGCGCCTTTGCGGCCTCTCCGGCGGCAACGATCCACCCTGGCCCCTTGGTTTACCGAGGAGATAAGGGTGATGAAATGCCGCAAGAGACGCCTAGAGAGTCGTTGGAGATCCTCCCGTTCCGAATTTGATCGAACACAGGCACGAGCCCATTTAAGGACGTACCTTGTGGCATTGAGAGTGGCCAAACGCCAATATTGTGCCACTCTCATTGCATCCGCAGAGAACCGCCCTGCCGCCCTGTTTCAGGTGTCCCACTCCCTCTTGTTTCAGAGGCCGCGGGAGGCCCCTTTACAGGGCAGAGCAGAGGAATTTGGGAAATATCTGCAGGATAAAATCGCTCAAATCCGGAAGGATTGGGTCCCTGTCAGTGGTTCAATGGAGACATCCGTGGCGAGTCTTGAGGAATCGACCTGGGAGGAGTTTGACTTGGTTGCCATCGAGGATTTGGACAGAATGCGTGGACAACTGCGACCCACCACATGTTTATTGGACCCGTGCCCCTCCTGGCTTGTACTGGCATCCTGGGAGGTTACACGAGACTGGCTCCTGGGCCTAGTGAACGCTTCGTTGACCGAGGGGTCTCTCCCGGTCGCCTTGAAAGAGGCGGTGGTGAGACCCTTGCTCAAGAAGCCTTCCCTGGACCCTCTGGAGCTGGCCAATTATCGTCCTGTCTCCAACCTTCCCTTTTTGGCGAAGGTTGTAGAGAGTGTGGTGGCTTACCAGTTTCCACGACATCTGGAGGAAAATGATTATCTAGACCCGCACCAGTCCGGCTTCCGCCCCGGTCACAGCACGGAGACGGCCTTGGTCGCATTGGTGGATGATCTCTGGAGGGCCAGAGATAGAGGTTGCTCCTCTATTCTGGTCCTATTAGACCTCTCGGCGGCTTTTGATACCATCGACCATGGTATCCTGCTGCGCCGGCTGGAAGGGTTGGGGGTCCGGGGCACCGTTTTGCGGTGGTTCGGCTCCTACCTTTCTGGCCGGACGCAGCGTGTGTTGGCAGGGGAGGAGAGGTCGACCCTACGCCCTCTTACTTGTGGGGTGCCACAGGGGTCGGTCCTCTCACCACTCCTGTTCAACACATATATGAAGCCGCTGGGTGAGATCATCCGTGGTTTCGGGGTGGGATATCATCTGTACGCTGATGATACTCAGCTGTACTTTTCCACCCCGAACCACCCCAACGAGGCCGTAGAAGTGATGTCCCGGTGTGTGGAAGCCGTACGGGTCTGGGTGGATGGCAACCGACTCAAACTCAACCCCTCCAAGACGGAGTGGCTGTGGGTACCAGCTCCCCGGTTCAGCCAATTAATTCCATCATTGGCCATCGGGGGCATCCAACTCGCCCCTGTGGAGCGGGCGCGCAATTTGGGCGTCCTCCTGGATGCCCAGCTGTCCATGGATGACCATGTGACAGCCGTGGCAAGGGGGGCGTTCCACCAGGTTCGCTTGGTGCGCCAATTGCGCCCCCTACTGGACCGGGACGCCTTACGCACGGTCACTCATGCGCTGGTGACGTCTCGCTTGGATTACTGTAACGCTCTCTACATGGGGCTTCCCTTGAAATGCATCCGGAGGCTACAGTTGGTCCAGAATGCAGCCGCGCGGGTAATTATGGGGAGTACTAGGTACTCCCATGTGACACCGTTCCTGCGCGAGCTGTACTGGCTTCCTGTGGTCTATCGGGTGCGTTTCAAGGTTTTGATAATGATCTTCAAAGCACTCCATGGCTCAGGACCTAGTTACTTGCGGGATCGTATTCTGCCCCATACATCCCTGCGACCAATCCGCTCGCACAGAGAGGGTCTCCTCCAGGTGCCGTCCACCAGGCAGTGCCAGGGGGCGGCGCCTAGGAGTAGAGCCTTCTCTGTGGCGGGCCCAGCCCTGTGGAATGACCTCCCCCCGGATATTAGGAATACCTCTGACCTCCGCTCCTTTCGTGTAAAGCTCAAGACCCACCTATTTCAAGTAGCTGGCCTGGCTCAACTTTGATCCAACTATATCGCTCCTGACAGGTTTTTTATTTGGGGTATTTTAATTGTATTAAATTATTTAGGGGTTTTTAAACATTGTGTTTTTTATTGTTTTTTATTCATCAGCTCACCTCCTCCTTGTATATGTATATGTCTTGGTATACGTTTTTGTTATATGTATGTTTGTTTATATATTTATTTCCTATGTTTTATTGTACGCCGCCCCGAATCCTTCGGGAGAGGGTGCGGCTAAGAAATAAATATTTATTATTTATTTATTTATTTCTTAAAAGCTCAGAAACAGGAGGATTATACACAGGAATGGGCAAAATGGATTGATTATATACAGAATAAATACCAGACTAGGAGTTATTATGTAGCCTTTAGGTAAGAATGTTTAGATTGATAGATGATCAGAGTAAATAATATATGGGATGTTTGGAATTGTTAGAGTGGTATACAGCGGAAATCAGGGGGGTGGGTTTGTGTGGGAGGTGGGGGAGGGTTAGGGTGGAGGGCGGGGTAATATATATGTATGAATAAATTAGAAGATGGGATTAACGAAACATTGTTATTTTAGGAGAAATTTATATTAAGCGTTATAGATGTTAAATTAGCTTAGAAAATGGGATCAATGTGCTATTATTATACAATACGAGTAATTTACTTTAAGACGGGGGGAGGGGAGGGGGCAAAGTATTTGGTATAATATTTGAATGTGAATTTTTGCGGGGAGTTGGGGGGGTATAGCATTTGTATGAGATTTACATTGTATGGCGGGGGGGTGAAAAGGGGGAAAATCTGTTTTTACAAAACTCTTTTAATAAAAAAAAAAGTGCTCCCTATTATTGGAGGGCACCGGACCAAAGTTCGGGAGAACAATCTCCTGCGTCCTATGGAAAGGTGTGTTCACCTTTGGTATAAAGGCCGGGACCGATCTGAGGACCACCCTGTCCTGATGGAAAACACAGAGATCCCCTCAGGTAGATAGCGCCCCCAGCTCCGAGATACGCCTGGCCAATGTTATTGCTATCAGGAACGCAAACTTTAAGGTTAGGAGCCAGGGGTGAACTATTCTCAAGGGCTCGAAGGGCAAACGTGTCAGGGCTCTGAGTACCAACGGGAGATCCTAAGTGGGGAACCTGTGGATCATGGGGGGTCGGAGGTTCACCCCCCCGAAGAAACCGTTTGACAGTTGGAAGCTGAGAAAGAGGGATGCGGCCTTCTCCGGCGAGCACCGTGGACAGTGCTGCCGCCTGGCGACGGAGAGTGCTATGGGACAACCCCTTGTCCAACCCATCCTGCAAGAAATCCAGGACCTGAGGGGTGGAAACCGAGGCAGATGCAACATTAGAGGAGGAACACCATTTAATGAACGCCACCCACGTGGAATCATAGATTCTAGTGGTCGCCGGACGTCTCAACACCTCGATAGTCGCAATGACTTTCAAAGAAAGGTTGGCGGTCCTCAGGAGGCTCCGCTCAAGTGCCAGGCGGTAAACTGGAGCCACTGGGAGTCCAGATGGACCAGAACCCCCTGGCACAAAGAGATCTCCCCCGAGGAATCCTCCATGGGGGTGAGACTGACATTTGGACCAAGTCCGCGAACCATGGCCATCTGGGCCAGTGCGGAGTCAGAAGAATAATTTCCGCCCTCTCTGCCTCTACTTTCCTCAGGGTCCCTGGAATCAGAGGGAGGGGAGGAAATGCATAAAGTAGTCCACTCGGCCAACTGCTCCGCAGGGCGTCCATCCCTCCACGCTCCTTGTTGGAAACCTTGAGAAGAAGCGTGGGAACTGTGCGTTTGCCAGTGTTGCAAAGAGGTCCACCAGGGGGGTGCCGAATCACTGACAAATCCTTTGGAACAGATCAGAGTGGAGCTGCCACTCCCTGTGGTCCACGGTTGCACAGCTGATCCAGTCGGCCTGGTGGTTGGTCATGCCCGAGATGTGTTCTGCCACTATCGATGACAAGTGTCTCTCTGCCCATGACCCGAGCTTCAGGGCTTCGAGCCATAGGCTCCTCGAGTGCGTGCCCCCTGACAGTTCACGTGAGCCTTTGTGGCAACATTGTCCATCAAAAGGAGAACATGCTGGTTGGTCAGAAGGTCCCAGAAATGTAGGAGCGTCAGACGAGCTGTCTTCAGTTCCAGCCAGTTTATATTGTGAAGCAAGTCGGACACCATCCACTGACTTTGCACCAGCTGGGAAGCCATCAGCGCCCCCCAGCCGAATAGGCTCGCATCCATAGTGACCGTGATGTGGGCATGTTCCCGGAACTTGGATCCCCGATGCAGCACTGGGGAAAGCCACCACCTGAGTGAGAACCTTACATCTGCTGGCAGATTGATGAGAACCGAGGAGTTGCTGAGAAGTCACCTTTGATATGGAATGAACTCCCACTGAAGGGGCCTGGCGTGCATATGCGCCCACAGCACGATCCCGATGCAAGATAGCATCTTGCCCAGGAGATGGGACAGGTCAAAGATGGAAATGGACTGACTTGCGCATACTTGTCGAATCAAGGTTCGTAGGCTGGATTGGTGGTCTGGGGAGAGCAACACCAGTCCTGCCGCCAAATTTATGATTGCTCCGAGATGAAGAATCTGTCGAGGGAGAGAGATGACTCTTTGAGAAGTTCACTGAGAATCCCAACATCTGGAGCATCCGGATTGTGAGGCGTAGATCGTGCAGCGCCTGAGAGGGGTACTGGGCCTGAACTAATATCTCATTGAGGTAGCATTAGAGTCTCACCAGGATAGACTGCAGGTGAGCCGCCAATGCCCCCAAGATTTTCGTGAAAGTCCACGGAGCAGAAGCCAGCCAAAATGGAAGGGCCCTGTACCGATAATGGGACCCCGACTGTGAGAACCTGAGATACCTGCAGTGTCATGGAAGGATTTGGATGTGTAAGTAGGCCTCTGTGAGATCCACCAACGCCAAGTGTTCCCTTTTCCTGATCCCTTGCAAGATTGACTTTGGGGAGGCCATCTTGAAGCGCCTGTAAACCAGGTAGGCATTCAGACACTTGAGGTCAAAAATCGCCCTCCACAAGTTCCGGTTCCGGCGGCAGCGGCGACGGGCAGCTCTTTGCCCGCTCCGGCTCTCCGGTGGGCTTCCCCACTCCTTGGGGGGCACAGGACACCCCTCAGAGGGGTCCTGCCGGAGGGGCGGAATCGCGGGGAGCTCCTGCAGCGGCGGCGGCCGGCGGGAGGTCTCTCGCGCGCCCAAGGCACCGGGGAGCTAGATCGGAGGGCGCCTCGCGTTTCTGCGCCTCGCGCCTCGCTAAAGCCGTCTGGAGAATGAAGCAATTGAAGGAAGCAGCTGCGGTGCGGTGAGGTTGCTTCTCTCTTCATGCCCTATCTTGCACGAAGAATTAGTCAGCTTTCCTTAAAATAACTTTCGGAGTATTCTGGAGGCGCGGCTGGAGGGAGGGGGGTTTCCCCCCCCTTGGACAAGCGGCGAGGAATAATTTTGCTCTCAGCCCCCGGGGAAGGAGGAGGGGGGAGAGCCAACGAATGAAGCCTCACCCAGGTTGAGATGATTTTCTTTTTAACTTAATTTCACTTTCTACTGTGATTTGAGGACTTTTGGAACTTTTAAAAACTTTGTTATGCCTCTGTGCCCAAAACTGGCAGGGCAAGATGGCACACTTCCGTTGTCTTTATGAATTGTGAAACCTGACTCCACCTTTAAAATTCAGGCTTCTGGTCTTTGTCTCCGTGTCTCCCAGAGGAATCTCTTGTGGATTGGTATTTTTTGAACTTTCTAGGGGAAACCTTTCATCCATTGCCAGACTTATTAGAGAGATTCTCTTCTGCCTGGTTCTTCTGCTCCCGGACCTCACCTGGCTACCCTTCTTTTCTAACTGTTTATCTTATATATGGACTGAACTTCTAATGTTATAAAGGATGGCATCCAAAAGACCACCTCCTGGGAAACCTGGCTTTGCCACGTCTGCTCCAACATCTGTAACATCCAGTCCAGCCACACAGTCAAAGATAACAGAACTGATGCAACCTAAGACTATAGAGATGGACTTTCAACAAATGCTTCAACAAATTTTACAGGGCCAGGAGGAAATCAAGAAGCAGCTAAGGGAAATGAAAGATGAAATTAAAGAAAATCAAGCCCAAATTTATAAGAACTCACAGAGACTGGATCTTGTGGAAGGGGGGGTGGAGGAGGTGAGGGGGGGGGTGGAAGCTGTGCAGAAAGGGAACAAAGATCTTGACATCCAACAGATGAAATTAGAATTTGAGAGAATGTCCTATTATCTTAGATTTCAAAATGTTATAGAAGAAGATGGGGAAAATATAAGGGACATCATGACAAACATTTTGGCTGACTACACACACAAAGAAAAACAACAGATGGGGTGGGATATAGACCTGGTTTATAGAGTGAACTCAGCTTATGCTAGAACACACAATGTCCCCAGGGAGGTTCACATTAAATTCCTTAGAAAAAGCACAAGAGATGAAATTCTGGGTGTACAAAGGGGGCAAGCATTGACATATCATGATATGGAGATAACCATTCTGAAGCAGATCCCTAAGAAGATTAGAGAAAAAAGAAAAAATTATTCGCAATTAGCGAATACATTATACCAGAAAGGGGTGTGGTTTAGATGGTTGATGCCTGAAGGTATGTTGATATTCTGGGAGGAGACAAGAATCAGAATTAATTCACCCATAGAGGCGCAGGCCTTTATGGAAAAAAATAAAACGCTCCTAGAGAAAACACCAGACATTACAACGGACACGCAGGACACGGGAGGGGCCAGAGCTCTGCCAGTGGAGGGAGATGGGGCAATAGCAAGAAGACTCAGATCACAAAAATAAACAAGAAAATCACATTATTATAAATTGACCGAAAGTGAAAATGGAATTATATTTGGATTTTATACTGTAATGTTTAATTTGATTGAATTTAATAATAGAACTAATATGCTGATTGTAATCAATTATATACTAATGCATTATATATAAATGTATACTATGGGTATGGAGGGAGGGGGGCCTCACACATTTTGCAACTGCCAAAATTTGTATACCTGTCCATTTACCCTTTTCCCTATAAATCTTGAAAAACCAATAAAATTTTATTACAAAAAAAATCGCCCTCCACCCCACCAAACATTTTGGAACAACAAAGAGGTTGGAGTAGAACCCCAACCCCCGTTCCGTCAATGGAACCGGTTCTAACGCCTGGATCTCCAAGTGGTGACAAATAGCCAGATCCATCAGGCAGCGCCGTTCCAGGTTCCTCGATGGAGGAAACGTCCTGAAAAAGTTTGGGGGAGAGGAAAGGAACTCCAGCCTCAGACCATCTGTCACTGTGGGAAACACCCAGGCATCCATGGTGATCTGGGCCCATTGACCCACTAAGAGCACCAGGCGGCCGCCTATGGGAAGACTCAGATTCGAGACACTTTCCTCTGCGGAAAGGGGCCACTTGGTCTGACTCTGAAACCTGTTCCTGTCCTGATAATAAGGGCGAGGGTTCTGCCTGTCTGACCTAGATGAAAAATACCTCTGGCCCTGGTAGTCTGGCTCGGGTGCCCTATAAGAGGGTCGGCGGGAGTATGGATCCGGGCCCGTCTCCATCCGTTTGGTATTGGTCGGGAAGACCTTCTTCTTGCCCTTATTTTCAATCAAAATCGGGTCCAGGGCTTCCCCGAACAAGGAGTCGCCCGAGTAAGGGGCGGTTCCACTTGGACTTATTGTCCACCTGCCAATTGTACAGCCAAAGGTGGCATCTGATCTACAGGTGGACAGAGCCTGGGACGCATACTTGATAGAGTCGAGCGTGGAGTCCGTGGAAAACTGAGTGGCGGATATCATTTTGGTAATATCCTGCAATAGCCGTTCCTCAGAAGCCGGGATATGGCCCTGCAGCTGGTGTAACCATAAGACCGTGGTGCTGTTAAAGTAAGAGGCCACAGCCACTGACTTAATGGCCCAGGCATAAGCTTTGAAGTTCTTACGTAACGTTTTGAAATGCAATGGAATAAACAGCCCCGGAAAAGCCGGGGCGGGGGGGTCGGGAGGAAGAGCTTCCTCATCCTCAGAAAACTCTGCCTCACATCGCGTCTCCTCCCCTATGATGGAACCTTCACTGATCAAGGGGAACGTGGCCTGGAAGCCTCCTGGGAAGAAGCCCAATCACTAGGCAGCTTGGCCTGAGACCTCTCACAAGATTGCCTGTGGCCCTCAGAATAAGTCCCCTTGCTGGCTCAAGCCTGTGGCGATGACCTTAGAGATGGCAGAGGCAATAAGCCTTCTGATGCTATCTGGAAGAAAATCCAGATCCTCCAAATCCAGATCCTCTTCAGTGGGCCTCTGTGGCTCAGCACCATTAGGGGCCGAAACAGGGGGAGGGAGATAGTCCCGAGAGGTGCCCTCCAGAGGATCCCCCATAACATCCCTAACTGCCCTGGAAGATGGAGGAGGGGATGCCTAGAGTGCCTGGAAGGCCTGGCAGGGGACCCCTGAGAAGGGCTGAAGCCTCTGACTGGTGACCTGGATCTGTGCAATGGGCTAGGCTTGCTGGCCCAAGCCTCCTGTCGCCTGTCTGTGGGCTCTCTAACCGCAGCCCTAGAAGGGCACTGGGTGGCCAGGAACCTGGAAGTGGCTGTCCTGGTCTGGGGCCTGGGATCGCTCTCCTCCGCCCCCGAGTCCTGGTCTCCCCTGGGGAGCCTGGCCCCTCCTCAGCCCTGGCGGCTGCCATCTACTCACGATCTAGAGGCGCTGCAAATGCCGCTGAAAAGCCCTCAGGTGTTGCGGCTGCAGGAGATTCCTCAGCTGCTTCCGGCTCCAGCAAGTTGCCCCGGCCTCGATAAGAAGCTGCGATGCTGGGGAAGTAGTCGGCAATTGGTGCCACTCCGAAGATGGCCACAGCCTCGTGGCATGCTTCGTGGCCACCCAAGATGGCCACCGCTGCCCGGATCACCACTACGCGATCATAATGTGCCTCCTCGTTGCATGGAGTACCAAACAGCCAGAGCAGACCTCCCGAAGAGCTGTGAATTGCCGCCTGCCACCCCCGAATTCACAGGGACCGGGCAGCGCTCTGCCTGGCAATCGGGTGGGAGAAACAATGCCGATCTGGTTCTCCACCCTCTCCCGATGACAAGGGGAAAACGGCCCCTTTTTAAGGCAGCGCTCAGCGATTTAGAATTTAGACTAGTCCAATTGTTCAAATTGTAACACCATTAAATTTAAGTTTAAGTTTAATTTCCTCAAGCAGGAGCCAAAACACAGTCTGCTTGGACCAAAGACTGAAGGAAACTGGAGCCAAGAGAAGGAGGAGGTGTGGCAAAGAATTTCCCTCAGTCTCTGGACCAATCAGGGTGATTTGATATCCCACGCGTAGCCCCTCCCGCATCACACACTGGAAAACTGTCTTTAGCCACTCACACCTTACCCAACTCTCAAGTGGGTTACTGCAATGCACTCTATCCTCCCATCTCAGTGAGTGGGTCTGGCCTGCTCCAAAAGAGAGGATACATTCTGAATCTCCTTTCTGAGATCCTGCCAGGAAGCCTGCCTTTGGGGTACCAGCCCCTGCCCTTTGGAACTATCTTTCCCCCGAAAGCCCAATAAAGATTGGGTCTGCAGGCCTCTCAAAGGGCCATTGAGCCCTGTGTACTTGGATCAGGATGAGTACTAGCAGTTGGTTATATAGCCTATTTTAGTCCTGAGCAATTTTTAATTTATGTTATCTCAGTGGTATATGTTGGGTTTCTTTTATTTAGGTAAATGATTTTATACAGAATCATAGCATTTGACTTGGGCAATGACAAATATGTTATAAATACATGTTCAAGGCTCATCATTTTCTTTGCAAGCAGACTATGCTAAGTAACTTCCTAGCAAGTCAACTTCAGGCAAGTGTGTCACTTTCTAGACCTTCTGCAACTGAGACACTCAGATATGCCACATCCTTCAGGATTCTATTTTTATACTGAGCAGCACATACGGTGACATATGCATACCAGACCCTGCGCATAGAACTCCGAGCCTTAGGAGTCACGCCAAGAAGTACCTTTAATTGTGAAAGAAGGGGATTCAGAGGGTGAGGAGGGAATGCCTGCTGCCAACACAGGACTTCCATTCATTGCTCAGGTCAGCCTGGACAGTTCAGAAAAACTAACAAGGGTGGTGGCAGTCTGGTTAAGGCACCAAAGTAGAAATCCAGAGACCATGAGTTTGAGTCCCTCCTTAGTCATGAAAGCCAATTGGGTGACCTTGGGCCAGTCTCTCTCTCTCTCTCTCTCTCTCTCAGCCCAGCCCACAGGGTTGTTGTCGTGGAGAAAATAAGAGGATGGTGCACTAGATATGTTCACTGCCTTATTTGTAAAAATAACAGGATACAATTAAATTAAATTAATTACATTAGTGACAATGAAAGACAGCTTGAGTAATAAGTTGCAGATGAGGAGACAAAATACAGGCCTGGGTGGGATTTCTAAAGATTAGGATGCCACTGATGCCAAAAAAGCCAATGCAATCCTAGGCTACATCAACAGAGGGATATAATCAAGATAATGTGAAGTACCACTTTATAATGCCTTGGTAAGATCACATTTGGAGCACTGCATCCAGTTCTGGTTGCCACAATATAAAAAAGATGTTGAGATGCTGGATAGAATGCAGAGAAGAGCAACAAGGATGATTACAGGGCTGGAGGCTAAAATATATGAAGAATGGTTGCAAGAATTGGGTATGTCTATAGTGAAAAGGAGAACCAACAGGATACCAGTGTTCCAATATTTCAGGGGCTGCCACGAAGAGGGTGTCAATCTATTCTCCAAAACACCTGAAGACAGAACTAGAAGCAAGGAACGTAAATTAATCAAGGTGAGAACCAATTGAGAACTAAGAAGAAACATCCTTAACAATAAGAACAATTAACTAGTGGAATGGCTTCAGAGGCTGTTGGTGCTCGGTCACTGGAGGCCTTTAAAGAGACTGGATAGCCATTTGTCCAGAGGGCTGTGATGGTGAGCCTATGGCATGTGTGTCGGACGTGGCACACAGAGCCATCTCTCCGGGCACGCCAGCCGTCGCCCGTTGTTCTTCCGGGTTCAGTCCAGCTGGTCTCCACGTGGGCAGGAGTGCTGGAAACCAGAAGGACAGCTCTGCACAGGGAAGCTGAGCTTTCAGTTTCTGGCACACACGTGCATGCCGGCCAGCTGGTTTTTGCATGCACATGCGTGACAGAAACCGGAAGCTCAGCTTCTCCATGCGTGCATGCGTGCTGGGAACTGCTTTCTGGTTTCCGGCGCTCCCCCGCACACACACACTCCTGTATAGGGTCTCCTGTTTAAGCTGGGGCTGGATAGAACAGGGCTGTCAAACTCCCGGCCTCAGGGCTGGATGTGTCATGCGCTGCCCATGCCCACACCCGGTTTAGCAAAGGGGGGAAAAGTCCCGATAGGTCATGTGATGCCACTGTGACGACGTGAGTTTGACAGCCCTGGACTAGAAGACCTCCAAGGCTCAGTTGTCTTTCTTTATCCAAAGTAGCCTCCATTTAAATGGTTAAATTGGGCAACATTTATTTATAGTAGGAAGGAGTGTTCCAGAGTTGCCGGTAACTCCAGCATTATCTCTTTGCAACTGAAAGGAAAAGGCAATTTGAAACAGAAGCAAGTAATACAGAAAAACTTGAGAATTGGGGGGATCTTTACCTGCAGACATTTCTCCAACACCCATAGCTACCTGCTAATAATAAACTACTAAAATAAAGATGGTTTTGGTTTTGAGCATTGGCACAGTTACGGTAGAGGTTATTCAGCACTGCGTAATGTTCTACCTTTCTGAAACACCATCGGAAATCAGGTTTGCTGATAACGGATGCATTTATAAAATTTCTATCCCATCTTCTGAAACTCAAGAAAGTTTCCTCACAGGTATATTATAATATCAGTCTTGACTCCCTACCTCGACGACATCTATGATGGTTTCCAAGTAATTTACTGCCACCTTTCAGCAGTCTACAGTTTCCTCAAGTCATATTACTATGGTGGAACAAGAAATAATATATTGATCCATTCATGTCACTGATGGGTCACATGGCTAATGAAAGACCATTTCAAGGCTGAATAGAATTACCCAGGACAAAATCTTTTGAATTTCCACAGAACACAACTTATGTTTCTGATTATACGGGAAAGACCAAAATGGAACGTAAGCTATAAACCACACTGGCAGAGTTCACACAAAATGCTAGGCTGGAAGGAAAAAACCTCCCACATTGCGATGTGTGACCTAATTCCTGATAGCGGATGGAGTCCAACCCTGAATCTCAGCTTGTTTGGAGGTTGAGCTTGGAAATGTTCCAAAATAACATTATCCATTTGCGTTCAGCCTAGAGACATCCTTTTCATGATACTGTGTGAGCACCCTTTTTAGAATCGGGATCAATCTTTAATCTAAAACTCACAATTGGGCACAAACTTCAAATTTATATACCCACCCAAAAACATTTCTCTAGAAAGCAGCCGTTAGCTACATGTTCCTTCTCCAGTGCTCAAAGCAATCAGAGGAGGCTCTTCATTAAGAAGCTGAATAGAGACTCCTCTGCCTGCCTCAAGGAGTGAGCAGCTCACAAGAGGAAACCCTCCACATTCCAATAAATCATTGGACTCTCTTGGGGGGTTCCTACTGCAGCGTCAATGAAAGGCCTTTTCTAAACCTGCCCTTTAGATCACACCCTAAAAACTACTAAAATAAAGATGCTTTTGGTTTGAGAGAGCACAGAACAGCCCCCTGTTCAGTACAGGGTCCCTGGGTGACCACCCTCCAGGCCTCTTGAGGGACAGGAGCATGAATGGGCCATGACCAGAAGCAGAACTTGGAGAGACCAGCAGGAATCTCGGTGCGGCCAACGGACTGGCTAGGAAGACCCCAGAAGGTGGCACTGGGAAGCCGCATCCCCTTTGCTGCCAAGGAGCCCACCTGGAGGCCCTGCCGGGCCAGCAGACCAGACAGGTGTAAAAAGCCTGTCCCAGAACGGAGGGAGGGAGGAAAGAAGGGTTGCTAAATCTGGGCCTGGAGCTCCTTCAGTGCTTTCACTCCCACCTCATGAGGAAAGGATTTAGGGGTGGGAGGGGGGCTCCCCTCAGAAGGGAGGCCTCGGGGGCGGGGGGGGGTTGGGGGTCCGCTGCCCCTCACCGTCTCCGGGCTGCTGGAAGTTGACGTAGGCGTAGCCGAGCGAGCGCCGGGTGATCATGTCCCTGCAGACGCGGATGGAGAGGACGGGCCCGGCGGGGCTGAACTTCTCGTAGAGCAGCGCCTCCGTCACCTCGGGGTGCAGGTCCCCCACGTACAGCGACGCCATCGGGTAGCTGCTCCCGGCGGCGGCGGCGGCGGCGTTGTTCATCTGGGCGGGCGGCTGTTGCGGGGCGGCGGACAGGCGGGGCAGGGCCTCGGGGAGCCTCTCCGCACGCCGCCAAGGCCTCCGGGCGAGGATCCGGGCCTCTTCCGCCCAGGGGCTCCTCCCCTCCCTCCCTCCTCCCCCCACCCGCCAAGCTGCGGCCGAGAGCGCCCCGCGGAGCCCTTCACGGGCCGCGCCGAGGCCTCCCAGCCGCCGCCGCCGGGCCTGCACGGGCCCCCGCAGCAGCAGCAGCCGCAGCAGGAGGGGGCGGGGCGGGGAGGGGCGGCGGGGCAGCGCCCCTGCCGGCGGAGGCCGGGAGGTGCCGCGCGGGGCGCAAGGTTTGGGGTCCCGGTCCCGCCTTCAGGTCTCGCTTTGGTTTCGGGCTTATATTGCAAGCTATGTTGTATAAAGCTGATGCAGGCAGTCCTCGACTTATGACCACAATTGAGCCCAGATGTTCTGTTGCTAAGTGAAATTTCTTTCTGAGTTTTGCCCCATTTTTCCACCTTTCTTGCCACTTCTTCCTTCTTGTTCTGCCTTCAGGTGCCTTGGAGAATAGTTTGACTCCCTCTTCTTTGTGGCAACCCCTGAGATACTGGAAGGCTGCTATCATGTCTCCCCTAGTCCTTCTTTCTCTTAAGCTAAACATGCCCAGTTCCTGCAACCTTTCTTCATATGTTTTAGTCTCCAGTCCCCTAATCCTCTTTGTTGCTCTTCTCTGCACTCTTTCTAGAGTCTCCACATATTTTTTTACATTGTGGAGGCCAAAACTGGATCCCGTATTCCAAGTGTGGCCTTACCAAGGCATTATAAAGTGACATTAACCCTTCACGTGATCTTGATTCTCTGCCTCTGTTGATGCAGCCTAGAACTGTGTTGGCTTTTTGGCAGCTGCTGCCCACGGCTGGCTCCTATTTAAATGGTTGTCCACTAGGACTCCAAGATCCCTCTCACAGTTACTACTGTTGAAAAAGGTACCACCTATACTGTAGCTGTGCATTTCGTTTTTCTTGCCTAAATGTAGAACTTTTTTCACCATTGAATTTCATTTTGTTAGATAGTGCCCAATGTTCAAGTCTGTCAAGATCCTTCTGTATCTTTAGCCTGTCTTCTGGAGTGTTGGCTACACCTGTCAGCTTGATGTCATCTGCAAATTTGATGAGTTCCCCATTTATCCCCTCGTCCAATAGATGTGGTACCATTCCAAGCAAGGCGGTGAACAATTTCTGAGACTTCTACTCACGTGCATGCACTGGTTCCTGATACAAAGTTTACTATGCTGGGAGTTTTGAGTATCTCATCTTTCCTAAAGAATTGCTAGCTACCCAGTACAACTTTGACACTTGGCCAATTGTGGAGAAAAAAATGAAAGCAGAAGCAGAAAAATAGAAAAAAGCAGTTCTATTCTTGACAGTCAGCAATAGGACACTGGGAGGCCGTCATTCAGTTACCATCAGTTGACAAATTGTGTAGAGAAAATTTATCCCCGGCTTCCTATGCAGGGATAAGTCAACCGCAATTGCCATGGCCCACTGCTAACTCTGTCACATTTGATTCAACGCTGCTCATAGAAATCTCTGTATAACTTGCTGTGCCTCACCATCGGAGTGATCTCTCTTCCCATCAATAGCTAGAGGGAGAGTGGTGTAACCAGAATGAGATGAGGGTGACGGGCGCAAGTCTCCAGTTGCTTTGTGACCCAAGAAGAGGCCTTAACTTTGGGTGTGTGGAAGTAGAGCCTCTCCCTTTCTAATCCCAAGAACTCAAAAGCCCTGGATGGACCCAAGTGGCATTGGAGGCTTCTGTAGAGGCTTCTGTAGGCTTGAGGGGAAAGGGGGCCTACTTCCAGGAGTGACTCACCCTCCCCCAGAGTAGCCTAGGGCAGGATTACAAAAACAATGGGAAGTTGTTTGTTTGTTTGTTTGTTGTATTTATGTTGCTGCCTATTCGCCCATGGTGATTCAAGGCAGTTTACATAATTTAAAACCACATTAAAAAACAATAAAACTAATGAAAGAATCAAATAAATTAATATAATAAAATCACCTGCTGCCCCCCCCCCCGAGACAGCAGATCACATGAGCCATTTAATGGGCTCCATCCTGCTCTGGGTTCCCCAGGCCCCTGGCAGAACCAGGTCTTCAACGCCTTCTGGAAGAGAATTAGAGAGGGGGGCGTTCTAATCTCTGGAGGGCTGATGTTTCACAGAGAGAAGGAGCCATCCTGGAGAAGACCCTCCTTCTGGGTCCCACCAGGTGTATCTCCCTCAGGGATGGGACCCACGACATTCCCTGCCTCCCCACTGGGATGGGTCGGGTAGATGTGACCGGCAAGAGACGGTCCCTCCGATCACCTGGTCCCTCGTCCCATGAAGGGCTGACAGCCAGCACCTTGAATTGCACCCGGAAGCAAACAGGCAACCAATGCAGCTCCCGCAGGAGATGCGATACATGCGCACACCAGAGTCTGCACAAAGCCATGCGGCCGCTGAGTTTTGCACCAACTGGAGCTTCCGGATGCTCTTCAAGGGCATGTAGAGCACGTTGCAATAGTCAAGACGGGAAGTGACTAGGGCATGAGTGACTGAGCAGGGGCTGTTGGTCCAGGAAAGGCCGTAATTGGCGCACAACCTGCAGTTGCACAAAGGCCCTCCTGGCCAAGACTGCAACCTGCTCTTTGAGCAGGAGTCGTGAGTCCAGGAGAACCCCCAGATTACGCACAGGGACTGTTTAGGCTAGTGCCACTCCATCCAAGATCAAAGGTGGCAATTGTCCATGGGCCAAAGAACCCCAAACCCAGAGCCACTCAGTCTTCAAGGGTTTCGTTTCAACCCGTTGCCTCTAACAATCCAGCCCCTAAGAGCCTCCAGGCACTGCGAGAGGAAGGACACGGCATCGCTTAGCTCACCACAGTTGAGATATACAGCTGAGTTGTATAGCATATTGGAGAAACCTCTGTCCATGTGACGGATGATCTCACCTAACGGCTTCATACACATGTTGAATAGGAGCGAAGAGAGTACTGAGCCCTGCAGGACCCCACAAAGCATTGGGCACAGGCTGGATCTCTCTCCTCCTATCAACGCTAACTGAGAGCGGCCACAGAGGAAGGAAGTGAACCAGGATAGCACAAGGCCTCCACTCCCATCCCCTGAAGCCGCCCCAGGATAATACCATGGTTGTGTGCGGCCCTCCCGAGCTGTTTTCACTGGCAGAGTGTTGCAGGATGCCGTGGCAGCTGACAATGGAGCTAGGGAGCCTGTCTTCGCTGGCAGAAGCACCACAGGCCAGTCCTCTGCTGTTTCCAGGGCGGCCCTGGATGACCCAGGGCGGATCTAAGTACCCTGCGAGCCGAATCTGGGCCCTGGGTCTTGAGTTTGACACCCCTGTCCTATACCATTTCAGACAAGTGACTGTCCAGTCTCTTCTTAAAAACTTCCAGTGCTGAAGCACCCACAACATTTTTTTTTAAACCAAGTTTTATTGGTTTTCAAATATATAGGGAAGGGTAAATAGGTATACAAAATTTTTTGGCAGCTTTCATACTGCTGGTGGAGATCCCAGCACGGTGCTCATTTATATAACATTGTACAACAAATTTATAGAAGAAAACAGTAAACCAAACCTTACTCTGTATTGTTAGTCTTGTGTTCCTACATGTTTCTCTGTCGTTTTCTAATATATCACTAACTGCTATTGTTCCAAATAATTTTATTTTTGAGATCTGAGCCTTTTCGATATTGCTTCTTCCCCCCTGTCGCCAGAGAGAGCCTCAGTGCCCCCCTCCTTCCCGTCTTGGATCTTACTGTCTTGTGTTTTACTGTCTCCTTCACTACTCCCACTCTGTTCCTCCTCTGAGAGTGGAACATTCTTTTTAATGAAGGCCTCCACCTCCTGAACTGTATTGATTCTGATCCTGTTTCCCTCCCAGAAGATTAACATCCCCTCCGGAATCAGCCATTTAAACCAGATCCCTTTTTCATATAAATTTTTTGCTAGAGAGGAAAATTTCCTCCTTCTATCGCTTATTTTTTTCGGGATCTGTTTGAGAATGGTGATCTCTTCACCCTTATATTTCAATGGTCCCTCCCTTTGGGTCGCAAGTACCTCGTCCCTTGTGGATCTCCTGACAAACTTAACATGTATCTCCCTCGGAACATTGTGTCTTCTAGCATATGCTGAATTTATCCTATAAGCTAAATCCATATCCCACCATATTTGTTTTTTATCTCTCTTGAGATAATCTGCTAAAATTGTACTCATAATATCTTTAAGGTTTTCATTCTCTGTTTCTGGTAAGTTCTGGAATCTAAGAAAAAAGGACATTCTTTCAAATTCTACTTTTGTCTGAAAGTTTTCCATATCTATGTTTCCCTTATGCATTGCTTTCACTTCTTCCCCCAGCCCCGCCATTCCGTCCTCTAACACCAAAATTCGTTGTGTATTTCCAGCTATATGTTCTTTAACCACTCTGAGTTCTTCTTTGATCTCAGCCCTCAATTCTGTCCCTTCATAAGTTCTTTAAACATTTCCGTAACAGATAATTCCTTAGGATCCTCCCCAGCCACTGCTTTCTGCAACATTGACGATATCTTAGACTGTTGCATCGTGGGACTTGGGGCAGCCGATGAGGGGGCTGAGTGCGCTTTGCCGGTAGGGGGTTTCCTTGCCGCCGTTTGTTTAAGTTCAGAGATGCCAAGGGAAGTGGTGTCAGAGGGTTTCACAGCTACGCTGGTCTCCAAAGGAAAACAATCACAACGGCACCCAATTTGCAGTTCCAAGAGTAAAATACACCAAGATGAATGGAGAGAAAAGTCAGCCAAAGATCAGAAGATCCTACACAGGAGGAGGTCCCAGTTTCCCTTTGGGAGAGTAAACAAACAATCCACTTTTCTTTGTTCTCTCTTTGGGAGTAACTTCAGAGGACAGACTTCATTTGCATAAAGACAAAGAAAGAGGGGCGAGCGCCATCTTGGCCCTCCCCTTCGCAGGGAAAGAAGTCGCCAAAGGTTTTTTGTTTTAAAACAACAGTTCAGAGTCGTTTCCAGCAATTGTGAAAGTCATTTTCAATTAAAAGTCAAATAAATCAGTCTTTTAACCCTCTCTCTTCCCGAGGGTCCATTTTCAAAGCCGCTTAGTCCGAGGGGGGGGGAATGGTAAACCCCCCTCTCTAATCTCTCTTCAAGGACAGAAACACAAAAGACTCACAAAGTGATTGTTGCTTTTCTCCTAAATCCTCCAAGAGCATCGGTCAGGATCCCCACCTTCAGTCTCCAGCTGCACTTCTCCAACTTTTCTTTTAGCCTCCGGAGCCATCCGACGAGAGGGCGGGCAGCGCGAAGCTGTCTCTCGCCCCCCCTCCGCTCCCCAGCTCCTAGGCGAAGCTGAAAAGCACCCCAGCTGGCTGCCGCCACATGCGGGGTGCCTCGGCCAGCTGCCCTTCGGCAGGACCCCCCTACAAGGGCTCCTGTGTCCCCTAAGGGACCCACCGGGGAGACGAGCGGCGGACAAACGTGTCCGTCATTGTCCGATCCCGGAAGTCGGTCAGCACCCACAACATTTGATGGCAAGCTCTTGCACTGGTTAATTGTCCTCACTGTTAGGAAGTTTCTCCTTAATTCCAGATTGCTTCTCTCTTGATTAGTTTCCATCCATAGTTTCTTTTTCTGGCCTCTGGTGCTTTGGAAAATAAGTTGACCCCCTCCTCTTCACAGCAGCTCCTCAAATACTGGAATACTGTTATCATGTACTGCTAATACTTCTTTTCTCTAGATTAGCCAAACCCAAATCCTGCAACCGTTCTTCATATGTTTTTGTCCCCAGGCCTTTAATCATCTTAGTTGCTCTTCTTTGCAACTTTTTCCAAATGTCAACATTTTTTTTGTAATGTAATAAACAAAACTGGATGCAGTATTTCAGGTGTGGTCTTACCAAGGCTTTATAAAGTGGTACTAATACTTCATGTGATTTTGGTTCTATGCCTCTGTTTATACAACCTAGTTTGATATTAGTTTTGGCTGCTGCCACCACTACTGGCTCATGCTTAAGCGATCATCCACTAGGACTTCAGGGTCCCTCTCATAGTTACTGTTTTTGAACCAGGTTTCACCTAATCCAGTGTTAGCTAACCTTTTTGTCTTCATGCGCCAAAAGCCTCCACGCACACACAACAGCGGGCGTGCCTGCGGCCACACCCATAATACAATGCATGCGCAACACACACACACAATGTGCACCCCTCCCCTTGTGCATGCACGACCGACCCCCCTGCATCCCGTTTTGGGCCTAGCAGACCTCCCAGAAGTCACCTGGAACCAAAAACAGGGGGCATTGCCCTCCCGCGCTCCCCCCACCCCATGCATGCCTACGCTGTTAAGGTGTTAGGTCTGCCTTGTATGCAGCTTTACTGCTCTCTAGCATTCATCTCCATTGTTCAGTGATGCATTTCCTGCCTCTCTAGGATTTACCTCTACCTGCTCCTGTGAGGCAGGTCTTGTTCCTGTTGGATGTATATAGTTATATTCTCAATGGCTTGTATAGTCTTTTAACTTCATTTTGATTATACAGCACGTGCTGCAGAGACCTGGAAATGCAGAGCTGCCAGCAGGAGGTGCACATGCATGCGCGGTGGAGCTCAGCTGGGTCAACGGCTCGCATGCCAGCAGAGAGGCCTCCATGTGCCACCTGTGCCATGCGTGCCATAGGTTCACTGTCACGGACCTAATTTGTACTTGTACCTTTGTTTTTCCTGCCTAGGTGTCAAAGCTTGCTTCTCTGCACATTAAATTTCATTTTTTTTGGCTAGGGCCCATGGTTCAAGTCTGTCAAGATCTCTCTGGATTCTGAGCTTGTCTTCTGGGGTGTTGGCTATTCCTGCCAGCTTAGTGTCATCTGCAATTCTATTCCCTCATCTAAGTCATTTATGAAGATATGGAAGAGTCCTGGGCCTGAAACAAAACCTTGTGGTACCCCACTGCCTACTTCCCTCCATGTGGATGTTAATACCATTAAGGACTACTTGCTGAATACAGTCTGTCAGTCAGTTACAAATCCATCTGATTTTGATGTTCTCTATCCCCCTTTTTTCTAACTTACCAAGAAGTAGGTTGTGGTCTGCTTTGTCGAATGTCTTGCTGAAGTCTAAGTATACTTTGTCCACAGCATTTTGGTGGTCTACTAATTTAGTCACTTTGTCAAATAATGAAATAAGATTGGTTTGGCATCATTTGTTTTTAACAAACACTTGCTAGCTTTTACATAGTTATAACTCCATTTGTTTCTAGGCATTCACAGATCTGTTTTTTATTATTTTTGCCAGTATCTTCACAGGTATTGATGTCAGGTTCTTGGTCTGTAGTTTCCTGGGTCTGTTGTTTTTCCTTTTTTGAAAATGGGAATCACATCAGTTCTTTTCCAAACCTCAGTAGTTCCCTGGTGCTTCAGGATTTTTGAAAGATATGGTACAGTGGTTCTGAGACAAAATTTGCCAGTTCCTTCAGAATTCTAGGATTTAATCCGTCAGGTCCCGGTGATTGATATTCATCAGGATCAGATAGATATTCTCTAACCATTGTCTTGCTTATTAATTTCTATTTCTATTCTGTCTTTTATGGTTATATTTCTGGTCGATTAGGCTATAGGTTTTTTTTGCATGAAGACCGATAGAAAGTATGTGTTAAGCAGTTCTGCTTTCTCTCTGTTGCCTGTTACTTCCTTGCCATCTTCTCTTTTAAGTGAACCTATTGTTTCCTTGACTTTTTTTCTTGTTATTTACATGTTGAAATAAACTTTTTAAATTATCTATTATTTTTGTTGCAAGTCTTTATTAATTCTGAGTTTTGTTTTCCTGTCTTCATCTTTACAAATTTGGGCTATCTGCTGATATTATTCTACCTTAGTTATGTGTCCTCTTTCCATTTTTTGTACTTTTGTACTTTTTGTCTTTCAGTTTATCATAGAGATCTTTGTGCAACCATGCTGGTTTCTTCTTGGATTTCTTTTTTTTTTTCTTTTTCAGTGGTATTGTGTTAGACTGGGCTTCTATGATCATATTTTTCAGTGTTTCCCACACTTCTTGAGTTGTTTTCCCCTTTAGGATTTTTATCTATGAAATTTTGCTTAGGCTCTCCCTGATTTTGTTAAAATCATCTCTTTTAAAGTCTAAGACTCTGGTAAGGATTATGTTCTATTGCTTGTGTTGCATTATATTTTGAATTCCAGTATGACATCGTCATTCTCGCTCAAGGTTCTGTCAACTTCAACTCCCTCTATCACTTCTTCTCTATTAGAAAGAATTAGGTCCAGTATAGCTTTTCCTCTAGTTCCCTTTTGGATGACAAAGTTGTCAGCTAATTTGATTAGGAATCTGTTCGATCTCCCACTTGATATTGGGGTAGTTAAAGTCTCCCATTACTACTGTGGTATGGTTCCTACATACATTGGTTAATTGTTTAGCAAAAAGTTCATCTATTTCTTCTGCTTGGTGGGTGGGCCTACGCTTATAACAGGGATGTCAAACTGGTGGCCCATGGGCCAGATACGTCCCGCGCAGGCCACATCCACCCCAGCTCTGCGAAGGGGAAAACGTCATGAAACGTCTCGTGATGGCAACATGGCGCTGCGAGTTTGACACCTGTGGCCTATAGCAACTTCATTCTTTTTTCCTTTTATATTGGCCCCTATGGATTCTAGGTTTTCATCCTTGGTTTTGTGGGTTTCAGTACAGATGTCATGATCTTTTATGTATAATGGAACTCCACCTCCCCTTTCCTTAGGTCTGTTTCTTTTGAATAGTTTGCATCCTTCCATCCATACATTCAGTCATGGCTTTCCTCCCATTGTGTTTCAATAATGGCAGCTATGATGCCATGTCTGCCTTCATGTACTCGTACTTCAAGTTCCCCCCGTTTCTTTCCTAAACTTTGAGCGTTTGTGTCTAGGCATTTGAGTCCTTTGTGTTTCTTTTATCTCCTATTTTGTAACTGGGTTTTCCATCCTTCCCATCACCCTTCATTGTGTTTTTCTGTTTTGCTTCTTTCTCTTTGCTCCCTACCTCCTTATAGGATTGGCTGCCTAGTGGTTTTTGCTTGGAATAAGGTCCTAAAGGTCTTGAAAACTGCCCTCCCCTCCCCGCTCTCAATGTAAGTTTAAAGCCCTCCTGATAGGATGAGCCAGTTGTTTTCCGAATATATTCTTTCCAGTTCTTGTGAGGTGCATTCCAACCCTTGCCAGGAGCCCTTCATATCATCGTGAGGGTGAAGCTATGCCACAGATCCCTCTCTGTGGGCACCATCACCGGCCAGCTGGTTTTCAGGTCTCTGCTGCACAAGCGTGGGGGGAGGGGTGCATGCGGGAGACACATGTGCACATGCGCAGGGGGCAGGGCACATGTGAGGGAGCACACATGCATGTGTGGGAAGGGCGGGGGAGCACAGGGGTCATGGCACATTGCATTATTTCTGTTGCAAAGCAAGACAGTTGTTAAGTGAGTTTTGACCCATTTTACAACCCTTCTTGTCACATGTTGTTAAGTGAATTGCTACAGTTGTTAAACTAGTCACACGGTTGTTAAGTGAGCAAAGTCAGTGGGTTTCCCCACTGACGTTGCAGGTCAGAAGGTCACAAAAGGAGACCATATGACCCCGGGACACTGCGACCGTCATTAATATGAGGCAGTTGTCAAGCGTCCCAATTTTGATCGCATGACCGTAAGTCGTTTTCTTCAGTGTTGTTGTAATGACACTGAAGAACGGCCACTAAACAGATGCTTCTAAGTAGGGGAGAACCTGTGTTTTTTCTGTTACGCATGTCCAGAGCCCCGGAACAGAATTGAGGAAGAAATGACATTTCTTTTTGCGGCTTTGCAAAAACAGCTCCCGGCCTGTTAACTGCCCCTTCCTGTTTCCTCCCCGCCCCTTTTGCACCCCTCCCCCTCAATTGGGCCCTCTATAAATAGAGGCCTCCTCCGGGAAGGCATGACAAGCAGGCAAGCTGTGGCTGGAGCCAAGCCTATTCTTAGCGCTTTGGCAGAGAGAGCTCCGTAGCCACCCTCTCCTCCCCTTCCCTTTGCCTCTTCTCCTTTGGGGCGCTGGGACAGCCCCCTAATCCAGCCCAAAGGCCCCCTTGAGAAGATTTCCATGGACACAGAAGACTGAAAGCCAGCAGCGGGGAGTCCTGGGCATCTGGAGCATTGGCCGCCCATGAAAGAGCTGTGCGTTTGGGTGCCCTTTCCAAGGCACCTGGCTCTCCCCCAGGGATGGGGAAGCCCAGCCCCGCTGTCTCCTGCTGCTCGGTCGGGCTGCCTCCCTGGCAGAGATCATCCTGCAAACCTGCTGCAGGCGAGCCAGGATCAGGACGCTAGCAAAGCAGGGCCCGGGGGGGGGGGGGGGGGGCTGAGCCCCAGGACGGCTAAACCCAGCGGGGCAAAGAACGAGCGGCTGGGAGGTGTTCAGAGGAAGCTATTGAGGCACTGCTGAGGAGCCCAAGGGTGTGGGGGTCCCTCAGTTTCAGCCAGAGGGAGAACCCAGGCTGGAGAAGAGGAGGACGGGGCCCTGGGCACCCCGCTGGCCCCGGAATCAAAGCCAAATGTTGCCTGCAGACGGCACTCAAAGGGACGGGGCCCTGGTGACCCCTTTACAGCGATCGTTTTGATCCTCCTCTGGAGCTCCAGCTATAGGCAGTCCTTGACCTGCAACCGTCCATTCTGTAACCCTTCAAAGTTACAATGGCGGTGCACAGATGGTGGTTATGACTCGTCCTCAGAGTTCTGGCCATCCCAGCAGTCCTGCTTTCTTGTTATCAGGGTGCTTGGTAACTAGTACACATTTACGACCATCTGCAGCCCCTTGCAATGGGGAAGCTAGCAGGGAAGGTAACCCCAGCCCCTCTGCACTCACACCACACCAGGCACATGGTCACTCCCATGCATCCTGCCCCACACGCTGTGCCTCTTCCCTGACCTACACTCACCTCTTGCTCTCCCCCTGATCCCCCCCACCCTGGCCACACCTCTCGCACATTCCCCATGCACCCTCCACGACCCTTGCTGTGCCTCTCCTCGGCAGCCCCTCCCTCCCTTCCCCACCTGGCAGCAACCATTTACCTGGCTTGGTTTTTGCAAGTATCTGCCAGTTTCCCCACTGACTTTGGTTGTGGAAAGCTGGCAGGAAGTGGCCTAATCTAGTGACCATGGGATCCAGTTAACGACAGCAATCTGGACTGCAAGGTTGCTTTCCGACTGCATAACTTAGCCACGGAAATGCCACTTCCAATTGCTGCCATAAATGAAAGACCGCCTATTGGCTCAGGTAAAAGCTGCAGCAAAATCCCCCTCCTTACACCATGCAATAGGCCTTCATAGGGTGTTTGGCTTGCTGCAGCTGGGGTCCCTATGATACACAGAATCACATTTCAGCTAACTGGCCTGGGTCTGCGGCACACCCAAAGACATAAGCAAAGGACCGGGGGCCGGGGGCTGCGTGGATGCAGACAGAGGACCTACACCAACCCGTTTTGAGGAAAGATTGGTGGTTGAGGTCTTGGTGCAAGATTGCGGAAGGACAGCCCGTTCCCAAGATGCCCTGAGAAGTGGAGAATCACCATGAGGGGCTCATTGGCTGCCTTGAACGGAGCGGACCCCCGGCCGGAGCTTGGCCTTTGACCACAATAGTTGTACCTGGGAGAGACGTTTCTTGGCAGAATAGCTCAGGTTTTATCTGCTGGGGAGGCAATATCCGCCCGCCCGTTCTACATGCTCCTAGACCTTATGTTTTAAAGATGCATTGGCAGGTGACCCAGGATAGTGAATAAGATACAAGGGAAGGTGTGGTAACAGAAGGTTTACTACGGACCCTTCCATCGAGTCAGGCAGATGTGACGGTGTTTCACTTACAATCATGAAGATGAAGAAGCAGAACACTGGCAGAAAAATTCTTTCTGCAAAAAGAAAGAATGCAGTCCTGGGGCAGTGAGTTCCATGGGGAAATTGTTTCTTGGATCTTTTCCCAAGAGTAATGTGCAGTCATACTGAAAGTGGAAGAAACTTCACTGAGGACACCTGCTTTGGGCAAGGGGGGGGGGGGGTTTGGACTAGAAGACGTCCCAGGTCTCTTCTAACCCTAGGATCCTTTGATTCCATTCTGGTCTGATGTTGTGGATGAAAAGCTCCCGGAAGCCCTCGGGGGGAGGCGATGGCTTCCACTGTTTAAATTTAATATATTTAGAGTGAGCCAGACTACCTTCTGAGTTTCCACATTGAGCCGGGATTTGAGCCGTGGCCGTCTGCTTCTGGCCTCAGCTGCAGCCTCAAAGCTTGTAAAGGAAAAGGACAAAAGGCTTTGTGTGCTTCTCTCCTTCCCCCAAAGGGTGCTCAGCGTTGTAAAGGGAGCCCTCTCCCCCTTCTTGCTTGTGGAACGCTGTGTGACTCTCGCATGGAGCCGGACATTTACACAAGGCCCATTTTTGCATTCAAGCTCAGAGCCAAAGCCCACTTTCCCCCCTTTCGCTCCTGCCTGGCTCACAGGAAAGACTGCATCCCCAATGACACGTGAAGTCCCTCCCTGTGCTTGGCACAACAAGGCAGCTTCTGTGGCTGTGAATATGCTTAGGGGCACCTCAGAACTCCTTTCCTGGCAGTGGCACTTTGGAGGGGAGGACAATGAACGGCCCCCTCTCCCTGTGGCCAGAAGAGACGGGAGGCAGAAGGATTTCTCTCAACTGATGACCCTCTGCTGGCTCATCACAGGGACTTCCCTCTTCCCAAGCAGCCCCCCCCCCCCCCCCGTCTGAAAGCTTCAAGCTGGTCTCTGCCATGTAGCCAGCAACAAATGGCCTTTTTGCAAACAAGAGAAGGTTGCAAGCAGGTCTTTTGACAAGGCTCCCATGGGCCTCGTCAGCAATTCCTGCAAGCTGCACTTGTGAGAGTGTGATGGATGTAAGTTCACCTAGCATGGGTCACAAGAAAATGTCCCCAGATGCAAAACGCCCCCATTTTGGAGGAAGAGAAGGCCTGTTCTATCTTGAAGCACTCTTGATTGCAGGAGGGACACCAAAAAGGCCCTGCAAATGCTCCAAGGGCCCTGCGGGAGTTGTGGGGCACAGCTATTGTGCTGGTGGGGAAGAGCGTAAAGTGCAACATGCACAGGCAGCAGCAGATCCTTCATGGACCATCCCAACACCTTTGGTTCTAGTCATCCTACAGGTTGGCACTCACCAACCGAGACTTCCTTCTCGACCAAGCGCTGAGCCAGGCCAGGCCATCCCTGGGCACTACTTGCCGTCCTGAGCTGCCTTTCTTTGTCCTGAGAGCTTGTACTTCTGGGCAACCCCATAAGGAACATGGGCGGCGACAGTGCCCATTTCCTTTGCTCCCTCCACATGAAACATCTGGTCATCGAAGAAGATATGTGGTCGGATCTTCTCCAGCAAGGGGCCTTTGGGTGCGCCGGCCAAGAAGAGGGCCTCGTCCGTTTCTAGTCCCCAGCTCCGGAGAGTCTTTAGGGCTCGGGCCCCGGAACTGGCAGCACTTCGAGCCGTGACCAGGTAGGTGCGGATGGGGCATTCCAGGCGGAGGCCTTTGGTGTAGAACTTCTTCTGAAGCTTCCCCAGCACTTCCAGGAAGCTCTTCAGTGGCCCCTGGACAGAGGAACACACAGCATCAGCCCCGGCATGTGGCCCACTCCCCAGGTAGTCAGGAAATGGGGACCAGCTCAGGCACAGCACCCTCCGGGAGGCCCCGGGGCCAGAAGCTTCCCTGCCCTCACCCCAGCCATGCCCAGATGCCCTCCTGTTCTTTGAATTTGCCAATCCTTCTTTGGGTCTAATAGAAGCTGTTACACTGAAATGGTGTTGCTGTCTTGCTTTGTTTGCATTTAGAATGTTTTTTCTCCCTTTGTTCTATCTAATGTGTTTATTAGCAGGGCAGACATAAAAATAATCCTCTCGCTCTTGGCAAAAACAATAATGAAAAAGTTGATTTGGTCACAATGCCACCAGTCCCCGAGTCGCACCTGAGCGAGAGGCTTGTTCTCGTAAGTCTTCTCGTGCTCAAAGAACTTGTCTAGGCCGTGAGCCTTCACGATCTGCTCCGACTCATCTGAAAACAGCACAGCATCTCCATCAAAGGCAACACGGAGCTGCTTCTCTGAGACTTGCATATCTTTCTTGGGGGTGAAAATAGTGGCAGCTGCAATCCCTGGGAAGGGAGGGAGGAAAACAGCCTTCAATTCCTGTTGCCCGATGCTCTCCAGTTGGAGCAAAAAGTTCACAGACTTCAGTGAGGTCTATTTAAGGCTTACCTGGGGATAACTATAGAGTTTGGGAAACAGTAAAAGGACCTTCCAAATCTCATTTATAATGGCAAAATCTCTGAATGATGTGTGAGATCAGCTGTCTCACTTTCTGTATCTTCTCCTTCCATCCCTCTGCCATCCTCCCCACCACTTCTCACATCTGGCAGGAGGATTCCCTAAAAGTCTCTTTCCTGTTCAAAGTGTCCCCTAGATGTGTAAGCTTCAGACTCTTTGGGACTCAGCAGCTGGCCAATGCCTTTGATCAGTCTTGTGCCACTGAGCCAACAAGATCCTCACATTCTGCCGACTGGCAGAAATCTCAACCTGGAAGGATTTTTCTAAGCAACCTGATTCTGATAAAGCAACCAAACCTCAGTTAAAGGTTACTTTGCCCCATGAAGGCCTCTCTTACATGCTAAGAGATTGCAACAGATGCTTCACTGCTGTTTCTGCCAGGACATGGAAAGCTAACAAGCACATGATGTCTTGGGGGGCTGGGGGGGGACACACACCAGTAAATCTTTTTCTAACGTTCTGGTTCTTGGAGACTGCCTAGACAAGTCCCTGCAGTTTTCATGGCAATTCAGAAATTGGTTTGCCATTGCAAACCACTCGGCTGGCTTTGTGCCTAAAGCAGGACTAGAACTCACAGTCTCTTGCTTTCTGGCCTGATGCTCTAAGTGCCAAAATGACTCTTTATAAACCTAAACAAACGCAACTAAATGGCTCACAAGACTGTATGAGTAAAATTGCAACGGTCATGATTCCTGGAGCAACAAGTGGTAAAGTTGGCTTTGCTTTGGATTTTAGAAAACGTGTGTCCCCACAGGTACCTACAGACTCAAATGTGTCTTATCTCCCCCACTCCTTCAGTCCAAAAGGCCCCACAAACTTCTGCTATGCTTTCGCCCAAAAGCATCACTCACCCTCTTCTATGGCCTCACTCACTTTCTCACAGTCCGAGGATAAGTAGAGGTTGGTGTGGTAGGCCTTCAAGTAGCAAATAGGGCTAGTCCCACCAGTCATACAAAACCTCTCAATGAAGAGATCTGGGAGGAAAAGAAGAAATGCTTCATCGGTAAACAGGATCCAGCCATCCCCAGGCTTCTTTGTGGATCAGAATCCCTGGCCACCATGTCTGGAGGACCCCATGGTAGGAAGGGGGAAGGATCCTGGAAGTGCCTGAAGAGTTGCCAAAACTGGCCGTGTTTAATGTAACAGCATAAGCACTGAAGGAGACATGGAGAGTTAAACTGGGCAGAAATTTGGCAGTGCAGTTCCAAAAGAAGAATGCCATCCAGTGGTACCTTGGTACTCGGCTGCTTTGAAACTCATCAAATTTGGTTCTTGGTGCATTTTGATGTGAAATTTGTGTCCCAATACTCATCATTTGTTTGGTACTCAACACAAAAGCTAGAACCTGTCAGTGTTGGCTGCCTTGTGACTCATCACATTTTTCCTTGTGGGGAAAATTTGTTTGGTACTCAACATTTTTGGTATTCATCATGCCTCCCGGAATTAATTATCAGTGAGTACCATGGTATCACTGTATATTAAAAAACCCCGAGAGGCTGTGTGCTAAAAGCCAGGCTCCTAAGTAGTTGCTCCTGAAAAGAGCTGCTCCTTGGTGTCCAAGACACTGTTTCCTGTTGAGCCAGCAGAGTTGTGACACATAATGTGGAATGAATATAAGGCAGCCCATTTCCAGGTAATAAAGCTCCCTAAGGGAGTGAAGAGGTAGAGCTTCCTCCTGGCTCGGTGGATGAGCTGATGAGGGATTCAGGGCTGTACAAGTGGACAAGCCTTCCAAGCACTGAGCCCACTGCCCATTGGGTGGACGTCGGTGAAGGGATTAGCGGCTGGGCGGATGTTGGCGAGGGGTCTTGCCTTCCGGTCACTTACTGTAATGGTTAATGCTGTTGATCAAGCGAACGCCCACTTGCGCATGGTTGTTGGTCACAAGGACAATGTCAAAAAGCTCCTCACTGTCTGGGAACAGTTCCCGCAGATGGATGTTGACCGATTCCAGAGCCTGGGAATCCAGGGAGAGAAAATGGTTGGACCAGGGAGGTAACATGTTCACTTAAGGGATCGTCAGATAAGAAGGGCTCAAACTGTCCATGGCTTACTGACGTGGGCCCAACTAACAATCATCTCCAGCAAGGATGGGAGTCCTGCTCTCCAAGGCCCAGAGAAGGCCTGCAGATGGGCGGAAGAGAGAGGGGGGGGGGAAAGCCCCAGACCTTGCCTCTGAGGAAATAGCCAGGAGTGCTGACTTCTCCCCCACCCCCCACCTCCACTGTGGACCAGCATTTGCAATGTTGGCATGTGTGAACGTGAGCCAAAGAGACCACACCTTGACAAAAGCGAAAGCCGCTCCAGGCAGGAAGGGCTCCTCCTCGTGCTCCAGCTGATACTTCACGTAGGCCTCCACGCCCTGCTCGGTGTAAATCTTCTGCTCTTCTTCCATGCGGAAGAGGGCTCGGGAGGACACAGCAATGGTGATGGCATGTTGCGGCTTTGGCTGCAAGAGAAGAGTGGTGGTTGCATCCCCCATAAGAGAGGGCAACTGTCTTTGGTGACTGGGCCAAAGGGACCGAGGGGTTCCTCCTCGCCCTTGAAGGCCAGGGGGTCAGCCAGGCCAGCTTCTCTCAATGACTCATTTTCACAATTAGCTACATTTCCGTTTGTGCCGCTTCCATATTAGTTTGATTGCTTTGTAAGGTTCTGGTGACCCCTGGAACCTTACACCACTGGCTAGAGGGAGAGAGCCATCCTTGCCAACTTCACATAACTTCAAACATTCTCTTGCTGTGAAAGGCCCCAGACTTCCTTCCCCCCCCCCCCCCCCCCCGAGAGCCGTGCAACACCCAGTCAAGGTCAGCCTTGCAGCCTCCTGAGCATAGAAGGGCCATGAAGTCACGGTGCTTCGTTTTGATAGAAATCTTGGGGTTGTGTTGTTTGTGGGGAACGTCTGCATGGAATCTGGCATCGGGTACAGCTGAGAAACTGGCTGCCTGCAGGGTCTCTCTGCTGTCGTTATTAAGGAGTTCCCGGCAGCTTGTAAGAGATTTGGATATTATCTTGCTTGGTGTGTATGCTTTGATGTTATGCATTTCTATCTATTTTGGGGGCTAATAATAAAGCTTCAAATCCCTTTAGTTACTGGAGTGATCATGGTTTCTGGATCCAAAAGAACCAATTGCCTGGGCACCTAATTACTGCCCTGAAACTTGCCAAAACTCTGTGTGTGTGTGTGTGTGTGTGTGTGTGTGTGTGTGTGTGTGTGTGTGTGCAAGCTTCTGCTTGTGAAGCCACGTAATCCACAGTGGACTCATTGCACATAACTATCAGGATGGGGCCTTTGTCTGGCAGACCACAAAATCAAATCAGACTTTCTTGCAAGACTACACAACTCTGGAGGAGACACACAATGCCCATTTCCTAGATGTGAACTGCCAGGGCAGTTTAAAAGTCCCAAGCAGTCCTAACATATTCTCCCAGTTCCCCAAAATCAAACTTTGAAACATTATTCTGCCATTAAACATTCCAGTTGGATAGTTATTAAGTGCAGCTGCTCACAGATGCCCAGTTCGTTTGACAACTGAAATGACAACTTGGGAGTTACAAAGTGCTAAGTAGCAAAACAAATGTTTTTGTGGTTCTTATGAGGATGCTGGGTGATTAATTTATGAGCATTAAGCAAGGCTTTCTATTTGCCCCTGGCAGAATTGGCTGGATGAGGAGTCCCAGGGCCAGCTGCTCAGGCAGGCCACCCCCTGCTCAGCGTCACTTGCTCCTTGGCTTAAAACCTTTGCTCTCAAGAGACCCCGTGAGCTTGGCATTTGTTTCTTATGTAGGTATCTTGAGTTCATTGCACCTATCTGTTTTATTAATGTTTTTAAGCTGCCTTTGGGCTCTTGCATTTTCAAAAGGAATAATTTCTTCAGAAATAGATTTGCTTACCCTTATAGTTTATTAATTAATAATAATGAAAAATAAGTGTGTGTGTGTGTGTGTGTGTGTGTGCTGGTGTTAACATCTACATCCCTTCCTTCATTGCTGAGACAGTCAGGCCCGCCTGGCATGGAGGCCTCGGTTCATCCCCTTCCCCTTGCAGCAGCTTCTCACTCCCAACAAGGCCAGAAGAACTGGAGGGAAGCGAAGGCCATTGTTCCTGCCAACCTTCAGCAATTTCACACCAGGGAGCTGCCAGGTGGAAATGCCACACATGGCTGCCACTTGGGGACTCCATGAACTGCGTGTCCAGCCTGCCTACGGTGAGTTGGGCAAGCAGAGAATGCCGCTGATTAATGCCAAGAAGTGTTGCCCTTCAAAGGAAGAGCTTGTTGTGGACAAGGCTGCCTATGGCATCTCTCCCATCTGAAGAGCCAAAGTCCCTCTAAGACCGGCAAAGGCGACCGCCTGGAGGAAGAGATTCCCAGCCCAAAACTCTCAGAAAGGTGCACAATTGAGAGTCAAAGGCCGAGACCTCGTTTATACCATGCATTTTGTGGCCTTTTATTTTGGCTTTACTGAACAGTCGTCTTACTCAGCTGCCATAGGTTGGTAAAGAATAATTTCTAGTTTAGTGCACTGCATGAATCCAGCCATGACTTAAACAAACCTAGGCTTAGTGGAGTGTGTGAAACCAACCAATGGCTTCACTCATGCATTGTACAAAATCTTCAGGTTGGATTTGACCTATTGGCCGTGAGCCAGAAAATATCCTCCTTTGGGTCAAAGACAGGGTTTGCATGCCATGCAAACAACACAACCTAGCTAATGTAGGGCTGGTGACTTTTAACCATAACAATGCCAGGATTGTTTGGGATTAAATGGTTCTCTTGGACAAGCAATGTTGTGCGAACATTAATATTCAATAGATGATGAGGCAATTTCCGAACTCTACTCACTGCTTGCTCCAGAAAAATAAAGCAGGATCCAAGTGGGTGTGAACATCCCAGCTTCTTTGCTCTGACACCAGCTGCTGCCAAGGCAGCTCCTTCCAAATGCTGGCTGACTGCGGCACTTACGGATTGCCTCCTGGACAGACTGGCAAAGCTTCTTGCCCAGGACGCAATCCGCAAGTGCCACAGGGGCAGAAGGGGGAACCTCACCAAGACCCTGGCTTGAAGGCATGGTGCATGAGAACGCTTGTTGGGCAGGTATGGGGTAGGGATGTGGGGGGATGTCAGTCCTAGGTTTAATGGCAGAAATTGGCAGATAATGGTTCCTGCCAGACAGAGACAAGCCACCCCACCCCCCAGCCTGCAGCGTTTAAAGGGCTGCAGAAAAAAGAGGGCAACTCAGTTCTCAGGTATGACTTGCAGGCCATATTCCAGGCCTGCCTCCACTTTGGCTGAGTGATTCATTCAGTCGCGATTTGTTGACTGTGTCTGCATTCACATGGCATGTTAAGTCATACGTTCCGCTTTATGGCTGGTCTCATGTTACAGTACATGCTAAACCACAGCAAGCATCCTCCATTTCTAGTGTGGGTGGTGTCTGAACCTGGCAGTCCGTATCGATCTGCTTTGTCTTTTTCTCCTGGCCAGGACTGCAGTTCCGAGGTTTCTGCTGCTCCGTTTCTGGCCAGAAGGTGCCCAACACCCTTCTAAAGAAGCTTTGGAGAACTCCCCGCTGTCCACCAGCATTGCTGGGGAAGCTTCCTGGGCCCCTCCAGTAGCTCATTCCCAAATGACAGTGGCTGGGTTTGGGCGGGTGAGGAAGCCTCTGAAAGGGTTCCCACTAGCAAGACTCCGCTTCCACCGTCGCTATCACACACTGGACGTTATTGTATGCTTAGACTGACCTGGTGCTTGGTGTGAATAAAACTATCGTGGTTAGCAAAACATGTTTTAGGGTTTAGTAGGTTGTGGAAACCCAGTTAAACATGGTTCATTCAGTCTACTGAGTGACTAGGATGGGAAAGCTGGCTTCACCTCTTGGAGCCAAGGTAACCTCCTGGTTTTTCAGCTGACTTGCTGACTAAGGACTCCCATCATTCAGGCAGACCCTCTTCTGCAAAGAGTACCTTGCTGCCTTCAAGGTCACCTAAAATGCCCCCTTGCTGCTTGGACATCCCAAACCACTTTCTCCCCATAGAGATCGGATGTTCTCCCTAAGGCTGACGTGGCGAAGGCTGAGGTTGAGCATAGAAGCCGAATGAGCCTGTTCACAGTGCTACGGTTCAGCCATGGGGAGATTCGTGCATGGTCTGGGGCCGGGCTCTCCACCCTTGGCAACTTTAGGATTTGTCAACTTCAACTCCCAGAATTTTGTTTTGCTGGCTGGGGAATTTTGGGAGTTGAAGTCCACAAATCCTAAAATTGCCAAGTTTGGAGACCCCTGGTGTGGGGGAAGCAAGTCATGGATATCCCAGATTCCCGAGAAGTTCCAGATCAAGGGGCTACCCAGAAGAGGCTCCCTTGCAGAATGGGGATGGACAGCCCTTCAACCAAAGCCAGTTTGTTGGACATTGCAAACATCTGTGAGAGGGAAGGGCTGGGCAGTGAGAGGGAAGGGCTCCTCAGCAAGCATTGCCTATTGGAAAAGAGGTCGCCCGGGTTGCTTGATCGAGTGGGGCAAATAAGGAGGGACGCAGGGCTGACTCCGGGCAGACCCTCACAGCAAAATACAGCATGAAATCCCGGCCAAATCGTCATACAAGAGAACCTTTTACCGTGGCCGAAGGGACTCTGGGGCGCAGTCTTTCTTTCTGGCTAGGGAGGGTCCTTTCCACATGTTGCTGGGAATATTGAATGTGGAAGGTGCTGCTCAGGAAGAGCAATATTAATATTGTCATTAAAGAATAAAGCCAGAATTTTCACTAACGTTTCCTGCAAGGGAAGCCTCTAAATTCCATTTGAGGAGGGTGAGGGTGGCCTGCAGCCCCCTCCTTCTCAAACGGGGCCCTACCCTTGCCAGGGAACACAAAACGATAGCCACAGAAATGAGCAGCCCACAAGGAAGGCTCCTCCTCCTTTCTATCTGGGGCTCCTGCGGGAGGAGCAATCTTGCAAGCAGACCAGGGCCATCTATTCGGGAAGCGTCTCTGAGCCTCAAAAGCGGCCACCTCTCTTCACAGGGCTAAATGCCCCCTTTAGAGCCAAGCCGCCAGGCAGCAGAGTCTTCCACTTGCCCCGGCATTTCACGCTGCCTCTCGCCAGACCAGCATCCCAAGGGCCCTGCATGCAAACAATGAAGCCTTCCCCCACCCACCCCAGCAGGAGAAACATCTTTCTTACCGATTTGGGCTTCTTTTGGGGGGAGAGGTTTTCATAAAAGGCCTCGGCATCCTCCAAACCGCCTTGTTGTGGCTGCCCTCTGCTTTCCGGGCATCCGGGTCCAGTGGGCTCCATGGCGCATTCCCTCTCCCCGTCCAGGAGCAGATTGCTTTCCTTCTGCCCAAGACCCCAGCTCAGCTGCAAAAAGAGCCAGCCGCCGCCTCTGCCGGCTGCAAAGGCAGGTTGAATCCGGCGGGAGCGGCAGTGGCAGCGGTCGGTGTGCTGGAGACGAGGCAGACGAGCCTCTGAGTGAGTGAGTGTGTGTGTGTCTGAGTATCGCTCAGAGCACGCTCTTTTTAAGGGATCCCGTGAACCTCCTGGGCACTCTTGCTCAGCTGCCCAAGTCCTCCCCCCCTTCCTGGCTTCCTTTCCTCAGACCCACACAATCTGTGGGCAGCCCCACAGGATGGGGACGGAGAGGCGGGACCCCCAGAGCGTGCTGCCCCAGAAGGAGGGGGTCCTCCGTCTTGGCCAAAAAGAGCCTGGACTTAAACAGCCTGGGAGAGGAGACCTATCTGGGCAGAATGCCCACACTCCAGGACTACATAAAATGGCACGCCGTGTGCTGAAAGGAGACCCTCTCGGATCCAGCAGGGGCTCCCAGGGATCGGTGGCCACCCATAGGGGCCAAGATTTGCACCCATTCCTGGAAGGTCTTGCATTACCTCCTGATTTTAGAGATCCTTTATTGTTGTCAAAAACGAATGTTCTTTTGGGGCGGAGTGGGGGAGGGGACAGAGATGTGGTTAACACAAACAGTGGAGCAAATGGGCTTATTGCGTAACTAAAAAGAGGTTTTTAAAGGTTCACGTTTTCAAATTATCTGCATTCTTCTGCTGTTACTCTCCCCCCCCCATTATTCCTGAGAGGAGAGGCATTCACACACACACACACACACACACACACACACACACACCCTCTTCTCTTGCTGGAATCTTCCTGGGACAGAGTGCTCATCCCTGCCATCCCTTGATTGACTGATGCCCACTTGCCACAGGCTAGCCAAGAGTCCTGACTTCAAGGGCGTTCGGGAGGAAGGATGCTCAGCTCCATGTGCTCCACCTCTTCCTTTTCCAAAAGCATGTGGTCAATCACGCATTAAAAAGTGAACCTGATGGGGTTTTGGTCTAATCCAGTTGAAAGATCTGAGCCTAAATGTGACCACGGTTGCTTAATAAGCCATTAAGAGAAATTAATTGTATGTGCTGAAAAACGGACCCAAGGGGCAATTGCCTGGAGAAAAGCAGCACTTCAGTTACAGCAGTCCAAAACCCAGCTGCTTAGGAGGATAAGGATTCTCCTTTTCATCCGAGGGAGGCTTCCCCAAGCGTCCATTTAACTCTCTGGCTCAGTGGCTCCTGCCATGACTTCGGCTGGCTCCCTTTGTCCCACACCCTTGCCTTGCCCAGGGGGCCAGGATGGTGGAGCACTCAGTGCTTTCCTCTCGCTCATTCTGCATTTATATCCCACTTTATCCAAGGTGACGCTGACTGGGGTCCACAAGCAACAGCTACATCTGGTGCAATCCTGCACACAGCTTCCTCCCTGGGGAATTCTAGGTGACATCATCTGGGGAGGGCACCCTTTGCTGCCCTTTGGTAGTTTTAGCTGGAGCCCTGTGGGCAGCTCCGTGGCTTCCCTTCTGGGCATCCCCCCACAGTTGCCTGCAAGGCAGACTCAGCCGAGGGTCTCCCAGGCAGAAATGGCCAAGCTTCTCCTGAAGATGGGAAGAAAGGTCTCACAGCAAGGATTCAGGGGAAAGCAGGACCTCAAGCTGTTTTGTCCCTTCCCCCTGATGTGTGTGGTACTACCACCAATCCACAGCATGCATGTGTACACACACACACACACACACACAGAGCTGCTTCTTTCCTTTGACAGAAAGCTTTAGAGAGAGGTCGATGGTTCTCTACAGATCCCAGGCACCTTCTCCATGGAAATCATGTGGACATTACATGCACAAGACATAAATTTCAATGGATCTTCAGAGAAAAACCCGAGTCTATCTGCACTGCAGCCAATACGTGGAATATTCTACATATTATGCAAACCCAGAAAGAGTCTGTTCTGTTATTTGTGTTTTGTGAACCTACCTACTTCTGAAGTGTCTGTCAATAGCATGAATTAATTCTTTCTTATTGTGTCCCAGCAAACCATATCTGAGCCTCAATCTGTCCTTGCATGTATCTGTGGCATCCATAGATTTGCAATGTTGAGTTTGCCCCACAATCCACCCCAACTGGTTTCCTTCAATCTGCTGCTAAGCCAAACACAAAGCTTGTGCAGTATGTGGATCTTCTACTCTACTTTGGGTATTTGCACCTTGTGTCTATTAAGACAATTTTGGGGGCAGGAGGCAATAAAACCAAAAAGAGCTGGTGTTTTGGGTAAAGATCCAGAATGCTTGAGCCTCTGCAAGCTGTTTGCACCATCCTACACATGAAAGGTGAATGCAGAAGCAGAATTTAACTCTGAAAACAAACACCTCCCTCCAAGCAGACCTGGAAAAAAAGCCCCCTTCCCAGTCTACAGTGGAGGCATCTGCTCTTCTCTCATCATGTTTTCAGCTCAGTGGTTCCCAGGGCCCTCTAGAGGCTTCAGTGAGCCTGTACAGCAGTCCCTGGCCAAAGGGCCACTCAGGAGCAGCAAGGCTACTCTGACTCAGGTGGAGGGCAGTTTGTGTGTTAGTTTGAAATTGCTGCTTCTGTCCATTTTCATCCACTCATTCCCAAAACTAGCTTTGCCATTTGGCTGCAGCATCAAGTCACCCGCAGACACGAGGCTTCTGCTCCCTTAACAGGAGGGATGCAGTGAGCAGGCCTTTCTCTTACTTTAACAGCTTTTTAATACTTGTCAAAGAAAGTGACTGCACAAAAGACATGACTTTAGTTCAACCTGAGGAGGGGGATCATTTTTGTGAACCTCAAGAATTTAAGGTGTCCTCGTCTCAGAATTTTAACCAATCGGATGATGGTTCCCAGACTTTATTTAGTTCCTGAGTTGATCCATTTCTTGGCTTCGTGTTATGCCTTGAAACAAAAGCCTGAAAGCCCTTGGTTTACAGAGGCCCAGCGTGGATGCTGAAGAGGCCTGGCAGATGAAGCTCTTGGCCCCAGGACTGCCCTCCCTCTCTTGGGACTGGAAGGACCAGAAGGGAAAAAGCCACAAGTGCCCATCCATTCACCTCTCTCCCTGCCCAACAGTTGCCCAGGAGCTCTCTCCCTGGACTTGGGACTGCAATTGACCCCACCATTTCTGTTGCTAAGTGAAACATTTGTTAAATGAATTTTCCCGCATTTTATGACCTTCCTTGCCACACTTGTTAAGTGAATCACCAAAATTGTTAAGTTGGTAACAGGGTTGTGAAGGGAATCTGGCTTCCACGTTGACTTTGCTTGTCCCAAAAGGAAACCACGTAACCTTGGACACTGCAACCGTCAACAAGGAGTCACTTGCCAAGCGGCCACCCGGTGGCTGGCTGCACCCGGAGTTCCATCATGGGACCCTGGGACTCTGGCAAGCGTTGTCAATGGGAAAAACAGTCAGAAGTCACTTTTGCTGTTGCAGTTTTGAACGGTCACTAAGTGAATGGTTATAAATCGAGGATTACCTACAGATAAGACCATTGGAGAGGTGCTAAGGCTGGAATAGGCCCTCGGTCCATCTTGTTGGCATCCAGCAGTCAAGCCTGCTCCGCAGCCGCCCCGTGAAGCTGCCTGCCTGGGAGACGGGGGGGAGGAGAGACAAGGGGCAGGCTCTGAGGCCCAGACCCTCCGGAAACCCCTCTTGCCTTTTTGGAAAATCACCCAAATTGGTTGCCAACATCAGAGGCTCAATGGACTGTGATTTTTAATAGGGCAGAAAAGTATAAATATGCCAACTGCTTTTAATTGATTTGCATTATTCTGACGTAGATAAAACTTTGCTTTTGCTCGGGCTCCAAATCCTTGCTGGAGCTCAGCCTGTGTGTGTGTGTGTGTGTGTGTGTGTGTGTGAGTGATGTGGCTCTCAGCCCAAAGGAGCTGCGCCACTGTAGTGGGAACGCCTGGGGTGCCTCAGGTGGGCAGGCCTGGGGCAGGTCCTCCGTGCTTTCTCCGTGAAAACACAGGGCGCCTCCTTCCAAGCTCCCAGATGCTGAGGGCTTTCACCTGCAATCCCCCTTTCCTGGAGTTTCTTCATCTGTTTCCTCACTGCAAACCATTTGGGAAAGCCGCAAAGGCAGGCAAGCCACACATGAGGTGAGACCCTCAAGGGTTCCCCTCCCTTCCCGGTATGCAGAGACAGAGCAGGCCCATTGATCATCCTTTTATTCAGAGACCAAATTGAAAACTCCCATCGGGAGAAGGATACCTTTGAACACTTAAATAAAAATAGATTTACGTGTGTGCACACATACACACTCTCCTACCTACCTCACAGTTCCTAAACAAGTACAATACTCACAACCACAATAAGCAATAGGACAACCTCCAAAAGCAATGTTCAGTGCAGGATGGGGCATGGAAGGGCGGGGCACGGCAGCCGAAGGGATTGCCTTGGCACAGACGGTGGCTGCCTTGTGGTGGCATGAAACCTTCCTGGGATTCTAAGCCAAGCCCAGCTCATTTCTTCTGCCCCACTCAAAGGGCTGCCAAGAAGAGACCGAAGACGTCCATTTCAAATTCATCCCTACCACAGAAAGTGCAATTAACTGGAATTCTGCTTGGACAAAGTCCATTTCATTCAACCTGGCTTGTTTCCTCCCACGCACGAACTCCGGGCCTTTGATTCACAAAGCAAGCCACAGCTAACTTCCCATCCCACAAAACCTGCCGGGGAGCAAATGACCCACAGCTGCCTGTAACAGCTGCCTCTGTCTGGGTTTTTGTTTTTTGCCCAGTCCGTCCACTGCTTTGCGAGGGAGGGACCATTCTTCCCTCCTAAGAGTGCCTGAAATTCTCATCAGGCTTCTTCTTGGGGCTTCTGCCCTTTTTCCTCTTAGCCATCCTAAGCAGACACTTCAGTGCAGGGGGGTTACTATCATCTTAGCCTTCTGGAGTCGCCAATTCACCCTTTGCCCTAAATTTCACAGGGCTTCAATCAGCGGGCACTTCTGCTCAGCTGCAAACCTTAAATGCTATGGGGGGAGGGGAGAGAGAAGGGATGGAGAGTTGAAGGGCATCAGAGTTGCCAGAATCACTGGAGAGCTACGGCAGGTGCTCCTTGCCGCATGGGGAATACATGTGCACGCATGCAGCTGTGCAAGCACAAACCTCCCTTTCCTCTTCACCTTAGGAGCACAGCTAGTTCCCAGGTGGCAAGTTGGAAGGAACAAAAAGCAGCTTATTTATGTCTGTCCCACAACGGAGCATTTCTCCACAGAATTCCCAGCCTCTGGCAAGGCTCATCGAGAGTCCTCTCTGGTGCCCTTTACTTGCCCCACCATTTCACTTTCAACACACTGCCCAGCCAAGAACAATCTTTCTGGGGACCTCAGATTGAGGACCCTGCAATGTCCACCAACTGGGGGTTAAGGGCACCGTTTCGGCTCTTTGGAAGGGCCAGCGCCTCTTCCTCCCCCCTCTATTAGAGCCCATGAATTATTACAAGGAACTATTAGCAGAAGCAAAAACGAAAACAACCTGTACTTTTCCATATGGTAAGATTAGTGCAGAAATATACTTTTTAACAAGAGCTGTAACGGTAAACTGAGGAGGGGGGTGGCATCCCTCTGCTTCCAAAGATGGAGAGCCCTCGGCCAACCCTCCCCAAACAAACTCTACAGAGAGATGGGAATGCAGCTCCCCCATCCCCAGTCAGGACCTTTTGGCTGGCTGGAGGTGGGAATTATTAGAGATCCAGAGGGTAGATTTGTGCTGGGAACAAAGGTCTAAAGCTGGAGCTTTCCGAACTCTGTGGACTTCAACTCCCAGAAATCCCCAGCCAGCCAAAGCCTCAGCCAACTCTTCAATTCTGAGAGTCAAAGTCCACCAGTTTTAAAGTTGCAGAGTTTGGAGACCCTTGATCTAAAGTGGGGGGGAAAAAGAATTATAGCTTTTTTTAAATTTCCAAAAAGAAAGCACAGGCTCCCCCCGGTCAAAAACGGTTGCATCTGCTATTGGCTCTTCAGGGTAGTGAAGAAGTGATTTTGGGGGGGAGGAATAGAGGAAAGAAACATCTCCTCTTTTTGGACTGGGGGGATCCTCAGAACACTGAGTGGAAAACGCAGCCCTAGACCTGCCATCAAACAGGGTAAAGATTTGTGGTTATGGGGGACACAATGGGGGGAGGGGTAATTTTTTTTCTACCCTAAGAGCTAGTAATTTAAGAGAATGGACCTCGTAGCTGTAGCCATCTGGGTCTTGGATTTAGGCAGCCCATCAGAAGTTAAATTTGCTGCCAGAGTGTTGGGAAAACTTCCTGTCCAGGGAGAAAAGCAGAGGCCAGAGACTCCAGCCAGAGCGGAGCCACTGGACAGAGGGGACGTCTTCTGGCTGAAAGAGGGCCATCGCCTGGACCTCCGTGCTGGCTGTGCCAAGAAGGGCAGGTGGCGCAAGTGCTGGGAAAGGCACTTGCAGACTCATGTGGGCAAAGGCAGCAGGCCTCCCTCCCTCCTCAAGGGGGGGCATGCAGCCCTGAAGAGAAAAGAAAGACAGCACACAGCTGGGCAGGCTGACCGGAGCCCCAAGCCTTCTACTTCTGCATGTCACACTGCAGCAGGAGGACAATGGAGGGATCGCTCTTGGCTGCCTCCTTGAACTCTTCCAGGCTGATCTGGTCATCTTTATCCTTGTCCATCTTGGTGAATATCTTGTCAACCCGCTGCTGGGGTGTCAGCCCATCTTGATCCATCCGCATCATAATGACAGTACCCACCATCTTGTAGATAGCCTGAAAGACAGATGGGGAAAATGAGGCTCTTCCAGTGATGATCACAAGGCCTCATACCTATATTGCCGCCCCCTCCCCCACCTGCCATGAGCAGCCGTAGGATAGACTTCTGGATGCCTGAAGGTAGCACCACCAGCATGGGATCAGCCCAAGGGAGATACGGAACCACTGCATTGATCTGATCTTCACTTTGGGGGGATTGGGAATCCCAAGGATTCCCTGATTTTCTTAATTTGGTCGGCCTGTTTTAGGGGATTCCCAAGGGGGGGAACTTTATAAAGCTGTAGCAAATTGTGTCTCCTTTGAGTGATGATCTGCTGTGACTTCAGCAACATGATTTCAGCTTGGCCACCCCTGCGCTGGCCCAATTCTGAACACCAAGCAAGCCTGAACTCCACCCGAGGGAATGTCTGCTACCTCGATGATCTCTAGCATCTCTAAGCGTGTGATCTTCCCGTCGCCATCCAAGTCATACATCTCAAAGGCCCAATTCAGCTTTTGCTCAAAGCTGCCCCTGGAAGTGACGGACAGAGCGCAAATGAACTCCCGGAAGTCAATGGTCCCATCTCCGTTCTTGTCAAATGTGCGGAAAGCATGTTGAGCGAACTTGGATGCGTCACCATAGGGGAAAAACTGCAAGAGGAAAAATGGGAGAGGCATCGTCACAAGGGCTTCTGTCAGCAACAGGACACCCTCAGGTGGTGAATCACCTATAGGTCCCTCAGCAGCAGCAGTCTCCCATCCCTCCAGAACCTCACCCAATCAATGCTGCACAGAAACACCACTTCTACTCTGTTGCTTTTCTTAAGGTTCATTCCAAAAAATCACCAATGGTTTGAAGAGGGCATCCCATCCCTTGCAAAGCCAGTTGAGTGACATGGCTAATCTGTTGGATTAGGAGGGATGAAACTCAGATTTATTTATTCATGGTCTATTAAGTCTTGGGCTCAAGTTCTCTTGTAAACCAGATGCCACCCCTGTAGTTATGTTCTTTTTAGGATCTTTGGCCTGCCACACTTTCTTATAATTTTCTATGCTGTTTCATTAGTGTAGTAGTTGGGAGGGGGGAATAGAAAGGAGTAGGATTGTGGAATGTTTTGCTGTCATTCTTTTATAGAAGCCAAGGTCATCTTTTGTCTCCGCACCTCGACACCTGACCGGAAGCAGAGGGGTGTAGATGCCAGCGTGGAAGATGATGATTGGAACATGTGATGGATTTGTGGGTGTGGGGATAGATCATGAACTTTCAACTGGGTGGAATTCCAGGATGCAAATCAGAGTTGGAATTCCATAGAGGTGCTAACTTGCCTGTAGAATAAATTGGACCTTTAAGGATGTTTTTGCCTTGGACAATGATTTAATTCTGCATGGTATTTGGAACCCTAACACCAGAAGCTTGCTAGGTAACCCTGAGCCAGTTGCTCTTTCCTGCCTCACAGGACTGGTGTTACTGCACATAATACAGGACGTAAGAGCTGTGGTGGAGCAGTGGTTAGAATGCAGAACTGCAGGGCCAGGAGTTCGATTCTAAATGGTTCAAGGTTGACTCAGCCTCCCATCCTTCCGAGGTTGGTAAAATGAGAACCCAGATTGTTCTGGCTCTGTAAACCACTTAAGAGTGGGCTGTAAAGTGCTGTAAAGCAGCATATAAGTCTACGTGCTATGGCTATAATGATCACCTTGAGCTCCAGATGGGAGGCTTCACTAATAAGCCAACATTATCCAAGTGAGCTTCATCGGATCTATAGTACTCGGAAAGTAGAACAGACTAGAACATTCTATATTGGCCAAGTGTGCTTGGACACACAAGAAATTTGTCTCCAGTGGGTAAGCGCTCAGTATACACACGAGCAACAAAGTGATCAACCATACATTATAAGATACAACCAACATGCTTTTTAAAATGGGCAGCCAAGCTTCCCAGCCTTTATGGCCCCTCTGAGAGCTCTGATGATCAAGAGCGCGCCTGGTTGAAACAAGCTGCTGCCCCAACTCAGCTGCCCTCCCTCCCCCCTGCACACCATTACCTTGATGTAGAGTTGCCGGAATTCCTCCAAGTTGAGGATGCCTGTGGGGCAATCTTTCAGGAAGCCCTTGTACCACTGTTTCAGCTCCTGCTCATTAAATTCGGTGCTCCTCACCAGGTCATCCAACATCTCTGGAGCCAACTTGCTGTTGTGCTTCCCCATTGTGACTTCTGGAAAGAGAAATGGGTTAGCCATGCCACTGCCCTGGCACAGTTTTCAGGTGCCTCTGTCTCCCTCACTCTGCCACGTGCCCACTCTGGGACATAAAGCTGCATGGGGTGGAATGTCCCCACTTTTCTTCTGATGGTGCTGCATATTTCATAACAAAAAGGGAGCCAAACGGTGATTCACTAACACCAGGAGAAAAACACGAAGAAGGGCTGCCTACACCAAGCAAGCGGTCCACATTGTTCTAGGATGAAGCAGTATTAACTTTGACATCTGAACAATGACACACAGAAAAGCAACGCTGATCTTCAGCATTTGGGCAGCAAATAGTTGTTTGAGGTTGAACTGCAGCATTGCCAACTTCAAGGTAGCAGCTCACATGACAACCAATCAAACTATGAGGCAAAGGAAGGGGGACTCGGATATAAAAGATGACTCAGAGGAAGCAAATGCAGGCTCAGTCATAAAAGGCTCAGGTGCCTCTATACCACGGGTATCAAACTGGCGCCCTGTTCTGACCTAGACTTCCTGATAGAGTAAAAAGCACACGCTTGGTCCCTAAAACCCTCTTTTTATTTTAAAGGCTGTGAATTGGGTTCATTCACAGCCTGTAATGAGTCCCAAAAAGCCTACAGTAGGCTGCCAAAGTCTTTTGGGATAAGGCTGATAAGCACCCACCTTTATCTTCTTTGAAAACGCCGCCAAAGACTTAATTGGCAATTAGCTTGGCAAGGCCACACGGAGCAGAGTCCGAACGGAGCTTCAGAAGGTAAACTGACCAGCATGAACCAAGTTGCTTCCTGCAAAGGCTCACGTGCCTTTGCTCCTCTTTTACGTCCTATGGGAGGGAGGGGCCAATCACCTACAAGCCTTACTCCCGAGTCGTCCCTTCTATCTTACTGTTCTTGCCTTCTGACAGTTCTGTCCATGTGCGCACCGGGAACAGGCCCCCTCTGTTCCTTTGCCCCACTGCTGTCCGACTCTAGAGGCTCTGCAGGCAGCACATAACTCCCAGATGGCCCCGGCCCCCTCTCTGCCTCCGACACAGAGCCCTCGTCCGAGCTTTCCCCAGACTCCAGGACTGGCCCATCTTCCTCCCCAACCTCCTCACTCTCCGACTCTGCTGCCAGCTTCACAGGCCGCTGGCAGACCACAACGCAGCCCGCGGGCGAGATGCGTCTCACACAGGCCACGCCCATCCCAACTTCGCGAAGGGAAAAAACATCATGGAATGTCCCGTGACGGCAATGTGATCGCGTGAGTTTGACACCCGTGCTCTAGACGAAGGCTCCAAGTATGAGGAACTAACAGGGAGAACTTGAGGGCAATACAATATTGTTGGCATTACTTGGCAGACTGGTGGGATGAAAGTTGACTGGAGTGAATGTACTCTAGTCTAGAAGGATATAAACTGTTCAAAACAAGCAGACCTGACAAAAGAGGAGGTGAAGTTGCATTATACGTAAGAAATCACGACACTTTTACACAATACCAACTGTGAAGGCCTTCTTGAATGCATTTGGATTAATACACAAGGAAAAAGGAATGACGTGGCCATGGGTGTGTACTACAGGCCACCCAACCGAGCAGAGCAAATAAATGAACATTTTCTTACTCATTTACAAAGTAACAGAGCTTGCAGCTCTTCAGGTCCAACCCACTGCACAAGCAGCAGAACCTCCATCCGTGACGGTGAACCATTTCAGCACCAAGTGCCCAAAAGAGAATGCATGCGCGTGTATGCGTGCGCCCCAGAGTGCTAGAAACCCGAAGACCAGGTGGCCGGTGTGCATGCACACACCAGAAACCACAATAGCAGCTGGAGACGGTGCATGCCCAAGGGAGGGAGGGCTCTGCATGCCATCTCTGCCACGTGTGCCATAGGTTCACCATCACGTCCGTATACAATTTCAGACCGCTGGCTGCCCAGTCTCTGCTTAAAAGCCTGCAGTGATGGTGCACCCACTGCTTCTGAAGGCAAGCTGTTCCACTGATTGTCCTCGCTGTTGGGAAGTTTCTCCTTAGTCCCAGGTTCCTTCTCTCCTTGATTAGTTTCCATCCGTTGTTTCTTGTTTTGCTATCTGGTAATAGGTTGACCCCTCTTATGTGTGGCAGCCCCTCAAAATATTGGAATGCTCCTATTACCCCACTCCTTCTTCTCGAGACTAGACCAGGGGTGTCAAACTCAATTTCATTGAGGGCCGCATCAGGGTTGTGTTTAACCTCGGGGGCCGGGGAGGACTTGACGTCACTCGTGTCGGAGGCACCTTTGGTGGCCTGAACGGTCTGCCAGCAGAGAGGAAATAGATGGAACTCTTTGCTAATCAGGTAGCTGAGATGTGCAGGAAACACACGGCTGTAGAAATGGGGGGGGGGGCAGAGGGTGCTGCATGGACACTGAACTGCACACCACAAGAATTTTCTTCCCTTCAGCTAGGAAGGGCTCCCCCTGCCTTTCTTCCAAACGCTGGCTCATCTCTGGCCCTGCCAGTTAAGACGGGAGACATGGAGCCTTCCTGTGTTTTGGCTTGTGAGGCACACGGTTGTTGTGAGAAACGGCACAGGAAAGAGAAGCTAGAGTTTACACACCACCAGACACTCTTGCACAGCCCGGGGGCAGGAACTTTCTAGGCAAGCGTGGTGGAGAAAAGGCTTTGAGGATGCCACCCTCTGCCGGGCTCTCTCGCCCACCGATTTCTCACTTCTGGAAACTGCAGGAACCCTGAATGACCTGCTTCCTTTCTCTGGGAAAGCAGATCCATGGGCCCTTCGGGGGCTGCCCCTTGGGAAAAGAGGGAGCCTCTGAAGCCCCGAACGCTGGGCCAGTGGAAAGTCTGCTGCCTCCCTGCTCTGGGTCCCATCTTAGGCAGAATTGAGCAGACCTTGCTCTGGAGGAGGAGAGAGACTTTTCAGCTTGCAGCAATGCAGAGGCAGGACTTTTGAGAACATTCTCAGTGCATTGACTCATCCAATGCAAACTCTCCCAGAAAGTGCAAACTCTGGATGCATTTGAACTCCCAGGGAAATAAGTTTCTAAGAAAGCAAATACAAAGTTCGGGACCTGGGCTCCCAACCTGGCCAGCAGTTGGCAACAGTGAGGGCCCAGAGGTGCTCCTGCCTTCCCCTGCAAGAACCTTTCAAAGCTGAATGAAGGGATCACCCTGCCACATTTTCTGTGCCCCCCACCTCTCACATTTCAAAGCCGCCCTGCCAGCCCCATAAGCTTCCTCAGGCAAGAAGGTGGTTGTCACTTTGAGGCTGTGCCTTCTGTTCAGTGGGGCTCATTCACTGATGATTGGCATGAATGAGGGGAAAGGAGGCCCGAAGACTCTGCCAAACCAGCCCTCAGCCGAGGTGGAGAACACAGGGACCAGTGGTGGGTTTCAAATTTTTTTGGAACCTACTCTGTGGGTGTGGCCTCCTTTGTGGGAGTGGCTTGCCGGCCATGTGACCTGGTGGGAGTAGCTTGGCAGTCATGTGACCGGGTGGGAGTAGCTTGGCAGTCATGTGACCAGGTGGGCATGGCTAACTTGGAAAATGTGGTGAAACTCACTTAACGCCGCTCTTGCTTAGCAACCAAAATTTTGGGCTCAGTTGTGGTCATAAGTTCTCTTTCTTTTTCTTTCTTTCTTTCATCTCTCTCTCCCACTTTCTTTCTTTTTTTCTTTTTCTTTCTTTCTCTCTCTCTCTCTCTCTGGCTCTTTGTCTCTCTCTCCCTCCCTCCCTGTCTCCCTCTGTCATTTTCTCTGGGTGTCTCTCTCTCTGTCTCTCTCTCTGTATCTCTGTCTCTCTCTCCTCCCTCCCCCATCTGTCACTCTGTGTGTGTGTGTGTGTGTCTGTCTCTGTCTCTCTCTCTGTCTCTCTCCCCTCCCTTCCTTTCTCTCTGTCATTCTGTGTATGTGGGTGTGTCTGTCTCTCACTCATTCACTTAATCACTCACTGTGTGTGTGTGTGTCTCTCTCTTTCTCTCCCTCCCTCCCTCTGTGTGTGTGTGTGTGTGTGTGTGTGTGTCTGTCTCTCTCTCTGTCTCTCTCCCCTCCCTTCCTTTCTCTCTGCCACTCTGTGTATGTGGGTGTGTCTGTCTCTCACTCATTCACTTAATCACTCACTGTGTGTGTGTGTCTCTCTCTCTTTCTCTCCCTCCCTCCCTCTGTGTGTGTGTGTGTGTGTCTGTCAGTCTCTCTCTGATTCCCTCCCTCACTCCCTCTCTCTGTTCCTCTCTCTGTCTGTCTGTCTGTCTCACTCACTCACACACACACACACACACACACAGTGGTCACCTTGTTGAGTGTTCCAATCTGTCTCACTCACACACACACACACACACACACACACACACACACACACACACACTGTGGTCACCTTGTTGAGTGTTCCAATCTGTCTGTCTCTCACTCATTCACTTAATCACTCACTGTGTGTGTGTGTCTCTCTCTCTTTCTCTCCCTCCCTCCCTCTGTGTGTGTGTGTGTGTGTGTCTGTCAGTCTCTCTCTGATTCCCTCCCTCACTCCCTCTCTCTGTTCCTCTCTCTGTCTGTCTGTCTGTCTCACTCACACACACACACACACACACACACTGTGGTCACCTTGTTGAGTGTTCCAATCACATTTGAAACACTCAACAACTGGCCTGCATTTATGGTATTTTGCAGCATTCTGCAGTCATAGGACCAAAATATATGGTTAAAAGTACCTGGCAGCGGCGTTTTTCCTTGGGGGGCTCCTCAGAACATCCCAAGACTTCGAAGGGAAGCTTACAGCCCGGAGCAGGAGCAAAGCCCCTTTTCCAACTGGCCTTTCCTCGCTTGGAGGGCTTCGGAGGGAAGCTTCTGCAGAAGCCCGGGCGAGTGACAACAAGTTCCCGCCGTTACGAAGTCTCGGAGGCTGTAATTTTCTGAGCTGTGCCCGGGCGCCTGTTTTCCAAGGCGTGGAGCAGCAGCGAGGCTCTGCGCGGCCAGCGATGATTCCGGAGGCCATCAACGGTCCCCCCTCGCGTTCCTCGTCTTCCCGGATGGCCTCCGGAGTCATTGCCGGCCACACAGAACCTCGCCGCTGCTCCACGCCGTGGAAAACAGGCGCGCATGCATAGCTCAGAAAATTACAGCCTCCGAGACTTCGTAACGGCGGGAACTTGTTGTCACTCGCCCGGGCTTCTGCAGAAGCTTCCCTCCGAAGCCCTCCAAGTGAGGAAAGGCCAGTTGGAAAAGGGGCTTTGCTCCTGCTCCGGGCTGTAATTGTGCCTATGTTTTCCACGGAGTGGGGCCGCGGCCAGAAGACAAGGAACATAAGGTAGCGCAGCAGTGGCGACGGGGAGTCAGCCCCGATGCAAAAAATGCCAAGGGGGCGGGGCAGGAAATTACTTCCGGGTTCATTGACCAACCGGATCACGCGATCCGGCAGAAACCCACCACTGACAGGGACCCACGACTCCCTTTGTGCCACCCCTTTCTCTGGAGGAAGATGGGGCCACAGATTAACCCAGTGAGACGCCTCCACTGCAGCGGGTGCTTTGCATGGTCCAGGAACCCGGCTCTTCTCCACTGCCCCCGAACAGAGCGCAGTTCCTCAGCTGCAGCTGTCCAAGGAGAACCAAGGACCCTGAGAGCCTGCACCGCTGGAGGGCCCAACAGGAGCCCCAGGAGATGGCCCTGGGAAGGGCAGCCCGTTTTGCCCTGGAGGCAAAAGGGCCTAAAGTGCACAGAAGCCCAACATTTGGGGGACCCCGCAGCCTTCTCCCCACTGGCCAGGGGGCCTGCTTGGAATGCTGTCGACAGCAACACCTGGAGGATTGCAGGCTTCCTCCTGGCATCTCCCACTCCCCAGTAAAGCAGCCCCTGGAGGGAATAATGGGGGCGTCTCTAGGCAAGGGAGCTCCCTGGGAGAAAGGTCCAGCAGCCCCCTGCAAGCCGAGCGTTTGGGGGATCGAGAGGAGGCTTTGGCACAGAGGGCAAGTGCCACCTGCTATGGGAAGGGCTCTGCCCTGTCCCCTTTGCAAAAGCGGCTGCTAGACTGCTGTTTCCACTTCCCAGTTCAGTTTCTCTTCCACGCTCTCCTTTCAGTGCCTAGGAACTGACAACACAACACTTACTTTGTTTGCCCTTCTCTCTTGGGAGGCAGAGATTTTTCTGACCTTCAGGGAAGTTAAGGGCCAGGAGAGGAGATCTTGTTTTTCTTGTCAGGTCTTTGTTCCTGAAAGTGCCCGGGAGCTGCTGTGCCAAGTGGCACTGAGAATCACAATTCCTTCTTCGCCAGCCACCATGGATGATAATAGCTCATTTTATGCACATTTCCCCAACCCAGCCACCGGCAAGCGATGCAGATGGGCGTAGAGAGGAATTTCGTCTGCAGACCAAAGACTGACCCAAGAAACGCCATTTCTTGGCACCGGCAGCAAAATATGATGCAAACAGCTTTCTCCTTGCGGTGGTTCTGCAGCAAGTGAGGGCAGAAGATATACTGCCCCTGAACTTGGATGTTTCATCACCATGCCTAATAGCAATTGTGACTTTACTAAGGCGACCACCCTGGTTTTGTGAGGACAAATTTTGTGATTTGCTGTCTGACATTCTGGGCAACACAGGTAATTTTACAGACTAAGCTACAACCGTTCACTTTTTCCAGACCTGCAGTCACACCTTGAACAGGCCAGTCTCCATAAAACTCTTGGCTGCTGCTATGCATTTCATGCGCCTCTTCCTTCTACTGCACTTTACCCAGAACCTCTTCATCTGAGGGGGGGGCTTCGTTTATCCCACCTTTTCCCCCAGGTGATAGACACCACCCTCTCTTCTCCAATTATTCCCAGTCAGCAACTCTGCAAAGAGGCAGTGATGAAGAGGCACCAAGTGGCTAAAATCAGGGGGGGGCATTTAGAGCTCCCTTTCCCCACTCCTTAGCCAGCACATCAGAGGGCTCTCTTGGACCAATTGCGTTGGAACCATTGTCTGCTATGGCAAAGTCTAAGGAGATGGAAACAGGAGCTGCTCCCTGAGGCTCAGCTACAGGATGGCTGCTTTGCACCCTTAGCTGCCTCCTCCTCCTCCTCCTCCTCTCTCCCAGGCTGGATACCTGGTGGATGATCTTTGGAGGGCAGAAAAGAAAGAGCAGCCATTTCACAGTCCCCTTCCTCCGTTGCGCATGGCAACAGATGCGGTGGCTGTCATGGCAACTGCTGCATTGTCGTGAGATTGACAGCAGCAGCAAGCATCTTCCCTGCCTGAAGCAACTGCCCGACTGGCCCTTTCTTCTGTGCACCTCTTCTTTGTTGTCCCTGCTACTTGTTTATGACCAAGCCAAAACCACCACAGAGACCCCCTTCTGATGGTCACTGCAGCTCCAGGCAAGAGATTGCTGACATTTTGAAAGCCTTCCTGATCCTAACTTGCAAGGCCCGTTTTCAGCGGAGCCGAAGATGGTGCAGCCAATTTTTCGGGCAAGGGGCGGCTCTCCTTCACTGGGTGCAGTTAAGCAGAAGCTGCACCAGCATCTGTCAGGTCTGCTTCAACAGGGACTTCCTCACTGAACAGCAAGTTAGTCTTGATGGCCACAATGACTCTTCTCATTGCCATTATGTCTGTACCCAACACTCTTCAGGCCAATTATAGCAAGCATTGACTTGATCGGTAACATAAAGCAACACATGGTGAACTCACAGGAGCTTAAGCTTCACTTGCAAATCACCTGAGATTGTGCTCGACATCTGAAACAGAGGAGGCGATCTCCCAAAAACCTTACAGGTGGCCTTGTGGGACTTCCCAGAAAAGGTCTGCCAGTTAAACAGCTGACTAACTGAATGTGGAGGTTCTCAACTGGGCCACGGAAGGAAGCAAAGAGGAAGGAGGCCTAAGTCCTGAGCAGAAGACAAGCAGAGCTTCTTTCAGAATGGGAGGCTGACCTGAGTTGCAACAGAGCTTCCTGCTGAATGACTTGAATGAGAAATGTTTCGTTGTCAAGAAGACATCTGTGTGTACATGGGGAGGGGGGGGGTTGCCCTTTTCCAAGGAACTCCCACAGCTTCTACCCCCCAGGCAAACAGATATGCAGCATAGACCAGTCGGCTGTCCCAACCACCACGCCAAGCAGGCTCTCCTTTCTGTCTGACTGGGCCACGGCTTCAGATGCCAATCCTGTCCTCGCTCTCTCCATACCGTCAGCAGCAAAGGTACCTGGGAGTCAACGGCTCCACCTGATGGACCATCATGCCCACATCTCTGGGCTGCCTTCCGGCTCCCTATCAGCATCTGAGATCCCTCTGCTATTTAACATGCTTCTGTTACCTAACGGCTGCCGGGCTCCACGCCATTCTGCCCATTGTGCTTCTTGGCACAGGTGTACCTGTCCACCCTCGGAAGGCAAGCACAGCCACCGCTGGAGTGCAGCTATGCCAATCGCTCCCCTTTCTACTTTGACCCGGGCCCTATGCTGGTCCAGACAGCAGGCTGGACCGATTCTCTTGCTTTTTGCTTCAGGAACTGTAACAGGTTGCAAAGGAGTGACCATTTGCATAATTCCGCATAAGAGATAGAAAAATGGTCTGCTAAGGATGGAGTTTTGTCTTCCCTTCAAACTCCTGGGTCTCTCTGACTTACAGCTAGACATGGTGCTTTTAAAACCAAAACGCAAAGACCACTTTGCTTGAGGTGTCATTTTGCCACAAGTGGTCAGCTTCTTCCCGGTGGCAGTTTATACAGACCCCTAGAAGAGGCCTGGGAAGAGGCAGCAGCTGCCTTCAGGGCACCCCCCATCCTAATGCTGAGCCCTCCCCTTTAGCCACAGACTGCCTTTCTTGGACCTCTCTGCATATTGGCTGTTTTCTCCATCATCATGCTGGACAAATACTGAGCAAAAATAGGCAAGAAGGGTTAAAAAAAATAACTCTTCCGGGAACAGAATCTCCAGCAGACACAGGGATGTCTCGTCTGGGGCTGACCCTCTTGCCTTGGGTGAGAGAGACCCTAATCCAAAGAGAAAGGAAGCCAGTGCCTCTCAGAGCAAGAGGCAAGTTCTCCAAATGACAAGGTCAGCCTCTTCCAATTCACTATCCTGGGTGCCAACACACCCAACCCTCATCCAGCATGTCCAAAGACTGGCAAGGACAGGAGCCACTGTGGTGGCCCAAGAACAGGAGGGTCTGGGCACAAGGAGGTGCAGCTGAAACCTTTTTTAAATAGTCAGCTAGTGGGAAAAGCTGCTGATCTGCTTCTTCTTAGCTTCCCTCTGAGTTTTCGTGTTGGATGCGTGATCTCAGAATCAAACTGAGAAGGGCCCTTTGAGGTCAGGCCAGCGCCCCTGACCGATGGCCGTCCAGCCTCTCGTTGGACCCAATCCAGGAAGGTCTCCTTGGGAAACTGGCTCAGCTCTCAACCTGTCCTCCCAGTTGGGAATCTTTTCCATTCGGTTGGCACCTGCCTTCCTGTGGCCTGGTACAGCGTGTTGTTCCGAGTCCAGCGCTGTGGCGCTCCAGACGTGGGCCACGCCCATCCTCTTGGGGTGCTCTTTTGAGAAGCTGGATGCTTTTTAGTAGGAAAGAGCTGGGCCTCAACACCCCTAGGACAGCCATGCATTCACAGCAGGAGCCAAGAAACACTCCGCCCCCTTCGCTTTGCCACAGGAGGAAACGCTGATCTCATCCGGCTTACAAGATGTTCTGAACATGAGAAAGTGCTCCAAAAGGACCCCCTATTCTGGCTGCTGCTTGGCATTTTCTGGGCAACAGAGATCCCTGTTCAGACCTCCAGGAATTCATCCTCTAAACTCCAGGAGGGAGAGTTTCAGCGGGTGGACCTCTCTCCCCTTTCCCTCTGACTTGCCCTCACTCAGAGGTCTGCAGACTTTTTTCTTGCTCTGTTTTCCAGCCTGGCGCCCAGAGGCATCAAGAGTGACTGCAAAAGGGCTTGTGATGCTTGTGATCCAAATGATTGGATGACCAATAAAGACTTTAATTTAAGATACATTAGTGTTCTTATGCTGGTGATTCTCTGGGTTCACATAAACCATTCAATCAGAAGCTAAATCCATTGGTGTGGGCTCACTTACTGAGCCCCCTCCGAAACAATACCAAGGTAGCTCTCTTGTGTTAATGCAGCTGGCTGGGGTTTGTAACTGATCCATCTAAATGTGCTTATAAAGACCATCTTGTCCAGACATTCTGCCCATTCTCAGCCCACACCAAGGGCCTCTGCTGAACCTTTGGCTTCTTCCCTAGCAGACGACCCTGCCCACTTTTACCCCCTCGCCCTCAGATCACCATCCTGCTGGATAACATGGATAACTGGCTCTTAAAGACAGCCCAGAGGAGAGCAGGCCCACAACTGCTGCCCTTCCAGGGAAGGGTCTGACTGGCTCTTCCAGTTCCTGACCCAAAGACAGCCGGGAGGGGAGGGGGGGGAGCAATTACACCCAGACCGGCTCACGGTTGGCCAATCAGGTCACTGAAGAGGACCCAGAGTGGCAGTCAGTCAGCTTCCCTTTCATAAAGATGTTCACGCCACGGGTATTTCTCCTACATCAGCAAAGGAGGAACCTGTTCTGTCCCCTCTTTGGACTCAGAGGCACAGTTGGACCTCCAGAAGACGCTTTGCAGGTGCTGTCCTTGAAAATGCTGGCATGAGGGTTTCAGACCAAAGACCCCCTCGCCTGCTTCCCCCAGGAGCCTCCTGCTGCAAGGGGCACAGACATGTGTGTGAGACACAACAACGGTTTGCTCACCAACCCCAGCTGCAGGCTTTTTGGGACACAGCAAGTCTTTTCATTAATCCCTCTGCCCAGCCAATGGTTGCGCAGACCCTGATAGATAAGGGAAGCCCTTGGAGGGACGACCCCTATGTGCCCTTTTGGGTGCAGAGAAGCAGGTTACAGTCAAAGGTCAGCACTTCCTTCTGTAGGCCATTGTAAAAACGCCTGAAAAGCTGGAAAATAGGGAAATGCCTCTCCCCCCCCCCCCCCAAATTCAGAGAAGAGGCTCATCATTTCCCTCCCTGGCTTGCTGAGAAGAGGCAACATCGCAGCTCCTTTGCCTCCCCTCCTCCCGGTTTGCAAAGGCAAGAGCCTCACCCTGCAGCCCCCACCCGCGCCCGGCGGAGAGTCCCTTGCGGCAGAGGGGGAGGGGGCGGAGGGGGCGGGGGAGGGGGCCGCTCCGCCTCTGCCCCTTCCCTCCCTCGGGCCGGAGGGCAGCGCCCGCTTCGCCTCCCAGCGCTCGGCTCCAGAGCGGCCGAGGAAGCCTGAAGGCGCGAGGCGCGCTTCTGCCCGGCACCCACCTGCGCGCCCCTTGGCCGGAGGAGTCCTGCGAAGCCCTCGGGCAGGAACCCACCGCAGCCCCGCCAGGCAGAGGCTCCGCGGCCGCCCTGCCAGGGAGGGGGCCCCCTGCCGCCCCTCATCCCGGGGGCGGCGGAATTGCGCCAAGCGGCCCCTCCCGAAGCGCCGGCGCCCTCCCCGCCCTTCTCTCGGCGCCGCCGCAGCTCACCTGGCGGGCGCGGGCCGGCCGGCTTCCTTGCTCGCCTGCCTCTCTCGCAGGCGCGCCCGGTGTGGAACGGGAGCCGCGAGCGCTCCACCGGGAAGTAGAGGAGGAGCTCCGCCGCGCTCAGCCCCACCTGCGCCGCCGCCGCCGCCTTCGGTACCTTCCTTCCCCGCCTCCCCTGGAGCAGAACGTGGCTCGCCCGCCGCCTTCGCGCGGAGCCTCATTGGCTGCGCCGAGTGGTACTCACGCCTCTTTCGCTCCCGGAGGGGCCCGGAGCCCCCGGGGAGGAAGCGGCCGTGCGCACAGCCCGGGCAGGAGCGGCCCGACCTTCGGGGCGCTTGGGAGTTGGCGGGGCCGGCGGCAGCGGCTACTCGCTGCGGAAGCGCCGCTCCTGCCGGGGCCGCCGAGGGCCGTCGAGCCTGCTTGGAGAAGCGGCTCGGTGCCCTCGGGGGGCTGCGGGCGCTGCGGCGGGAAGGGCTGCCTGTCCACAAGATGGCTGCCGGGGGGGGGTGGAGTAGGGAAGGCGGCCCAGAGTCCCCTGAAGGCCCCCCCTGCCCTCCCCCTCCCCCCTTCTGCCCCTTTTCTGAAAATGTGGGGGGCCATTGGCAGTAAAGAGGCTGCAGGGGCTCGCTCGCCGTTTCCCTCGGGGCTTCGAATGCTTGAAACCGTTTCCCAATAGGAAGAGAAGAGAAGCGAAGCCTTTATCGGCCAAGAGGGCTTGGAGCCACGAGGCATAAAAAGCCCAGAGACCTTCGCCAAGGATCCTAAGGAGCAGCGCTGGATGAGAGTCCCAGGGCGCAAATAAGCAATCCGGAAACAATATAAATCCTAAGGGTCCAAGCAACAAAGTTACAGTCCTGCAGTCAGAAGTGGGAGGAGATGGGTGAAAGGAACGATGAGAAGACTAATAGTAACAGTAATGCAGCCTTGTGAATGGTTTGACAGTGGTGAGAGAATTATTTGTTTAGCAGAGTGATGGCATTCGGGGGAAAAACTGTCCTTGTGTCTAGTTGCTCTGGGGTGCAGTGCTCCATAGCGTCGTTTTGAGGGTAGGAGTTGAAACAATTTATGTCCAGGATGTGAGGGGTCTGTAGATATTTTCCCAGCCCTCTTTTTGACTCGTACAGTATACAGGTCATCAATGGAGGGCAGGTTAGTAGCCATTGCTTTTTCTGTGCCCTCTGAAGTCTCCGTCTGTCTTGTTGGGTTGCAGAGCCAAAACAGACAGTCATGGAGGTGCAGATGAGAGACTCAATGATTCCTCTGTAGAACAGAATCAGCAGCTCCTTGGGCAGTTTGAGCTTCCCGAGTTGGCACAGAAACAACATTCTTTGTTATGCTTTTTTGATGACGCTTTTGATGTTAGGTGTCCATTTTAGGTCTTTTTTTTTCAATCAAATTTTTATTTTTTATATTCTTTATACATATCACTGCATGAATAGTGTGATAACTGGGTAACATACATTTCAGTACAAATAAACATAGTCTTAAATATTATATTTTATTTCCATTGTTTCATATTATACATGTCTTTTATTATCATCGTTCCTTCCTGAACTGTCTTTCTATCCTTTTGTATATCTTAATATCTTAATATATAATTATTATTTTTCCCAACTATTTTCTAGCCCTATTTCAACTCCCCCCCCTTTCATATCGCTATAATATTCAAAGATGTATTTTCCACCTATTTTGTTCATATTTCCTTAGTTAAATCAAAGTTCCATCCTTCATTCTCCCATTTTTTAATATCTCCTTATACAGGTTTTAGTATCAATCACAATCATTTATACATTTAGGGTATTTCTATTCATATTCTTTCCAGTTATTCAATACATATACTTCTACTATTAATACACATGTTTTAGGTCTTGAGATATGATAGAACCTAGAAATTTGAAGGTCTCTACTGTTGATCTTGGGTTGTCTAGTATTGTAAGAGGTGCTAGTATGGGAGGGTTTCTCCTAAAGTCTACCACCATTTCTACGGCTTTAGGCGTGTTCAGTTTCCAGATTGTTCCAGTTGCACCACGAGGCTAGTTGTTCAACAGCTAGTATATAAATAGTAGCTGTCTCTAGTAACCTTTAGGTGGAGGAGCCCAGCAGGGGCAGAGATGGATTGCAGGTGCATTGGCCCCCCAGCTGTAAAGCCTGTCTTATCAATCACATTGCCAAGAACACCCCCCTTGCTCTATCATGCCTTTGGTTTGCCTTGGGATATGTGTATCCTCCTATCTCTGTCCTCTTTGGGGAGACTGCCCCCCCCCCCCCGCTCAAAGCAAGGAGCTCAGCCCTTCATGGCCTTCTCTCCATGAATCCTGTCCTTCCTGTTGACAGGCAGGGCCATCCTGCTGCTCTTTCTAGGATAAGTGGTTGCACCTTGTAAGTTCATTGGAGCAGAAACTGCTACCTACAGAGATCAGTAGTGATTGTGTTGCCATCAAGCCAGGGTCCACAACCGTATCAATAGATTTTTTCCCCAGAGTGATCTGTTCCTAACCTGATCCTTCCCTGCTGTGTGCTTTGCAGCTGGTCACCTCTGGCAAAGTGGTCTTTGCATGATGAGTGGGTTGATTTTGTTTTCCTGCCTGTCTGTGGCATTCTCAGTAGTCCTCTCCAACATCAACGTTCAGAAGCACCGGTGCTTACCTATCTTGCTGCTTCCTCAAAGTCCAGTTTTATATTTTATGGTCTGGTGCTGGATATAAATAGCAGCCAAATGGGACCAGAGGGGTGACTGATCTTTCTCCATGAATTATGGAGGTTGCTTTGTGCTTTCGTAGCATAAGCCCGCTCCAGACAGAAGCCCAGTTCTTCCTCCAGGTCTGGGGCCTCACTGCTCAGTGCCTGCCTGGGTTGGATCATCCTCTACCCATCACTTTCCAGAATGGAAGATGCAGCTCCTGTTAGCGAATTTTGCAAAGAGAAAGTGTTTCTATGACAACCAGGCAAGATCTCTGTCCTGACATCCTCTGCACCCTTTGTGGCAGCAATCTAGATTGGTGGCAGTTTGGGATTTTCGGGTCTCCTTTTGGATAACAGTGGAGGGGGGCGCGGGGTGGCTTTTGTGCTGCTGCTGCCCCCGTTCCCTGGGTGATCCTCTTCCAGATCCCATCTGTGTCTTGGGCCCAGGTGTCCTTGCAAGGTTGAGGCTGGTGTCTGAGCAGGGTCCTCGCCCCCCACGGACACTCTCCGCTGCTGCCGTTCCCAGCTCAAAGGAGGAGGGAAGGGGAACAGCCCTTCTCCAGGACAGAGGCCTTCCGCCCTCTGAGGACCAGCAACCTGATACAGCAACATTTAAGCCCAGCGGGAGCAGCTCGGCTCAATAGCACCTTGCAGAAAAGCCACCAAGTGGGTAAGTCCTAGGGCATGTGTGACCCACTGGCATCCCAAGATCACATCGCTCAATTTTTGGGAGATTATGGACATGAACAGTAATAGTATCTTCCTAGAGGCCTCCTCCTCCCATCCTGAAACTGCCTCTATAATGAACCCCCAAATGAATCTGTGTCATTAGATGGCCTGAAGAGATTCAGCTGCAGCCCTGCCTTGTTCAGATGTTGCCTATAAGGCCTGCCTGGACCTCTGCCCATTGGTCAGAAAAGGTACACTTGTCGGAGTCATCCTACTTGAATGGGGGGAAAGTTACCTGCTAAGTGCGCCTGTTTTTTGTCCTGGTTCCCGAGGCTGTTCCTTCAGGCTTATTTCTAGAGTCCCTGGTCAACTCGCTAAACTTCTTAAGGCTCGTGATTGAACAGGAAGTGCTCTAGGAATTTAGAGATAATGATAAACTAAGAAAACGAGAGGCGCATTGAGAGAATTGTTGGTTCTGAGGGATTCTGTATGGGGTGAAAAAATAATGTCCTAAGCAGTTGCTGAATGCTTTGGTCACCAGTGGTTGCCTGCTGTGGATGATTGAATGATGGCTTCCTATTGAGCAAGCAGAGGCTGGTGCGGCAGGGCAGCCAGCTTTCAGAGTTAAGCTGAAACCCAGAAAAGAAAAACGGAGAAATAAATCTTTCTATTGGTGGAAGCAGATAAGAAGACCAATACAGACAACTTTGCAGTTGTAACCTGCAGTGCTTGTGGCATGTCTGTGTTCCAGCCTGAAAACAAGCATGCGTTTGCAGCAAACGCACGAAGGAAACGAGGAGCAGCAACTTGCCATCTTTCAGTTCATGATGAGAAATGAAGATTTATTAGCTCAAGCAAAGCTGGCACTATAACAAGTGCAGACAGAGGAAAGAAATCTCCAGAAGGAATGGTGCTAAACAAAAGAATAAGGGCAGTGGATGAAAATGACAAGCAGATATTCACTAGTTTCCACAGGAACGGCTGTGAGGTGAACGAAGGAAGTTTTGAGCTTGAAGGGAGAAAAAAAAAACAGAGACCTCTAATCAAAGAGAGAAGAATGGATGCCTGAAGAGTGGGATGATCTCACAGTGTCTGGCAAGAAGACTAAAATGTCCCTGGGAGCTTTGATTAATTGCCATGAGGTTCAGAAAGAAATGGATGCTAGGGATTGGGTTCGTGGAAGATGCTTCTGTGATGCCCAGCCATGCCTTTCAACTGCTCTGAATAGCCAACTCTTTTGCTTGGAAACCTGACAGGATGGGATTTGGAGGTAAAGGTTTCCCCTGTCCAGCCGTGACTGACTCTGGGGGTGGGGGTGGGGGTGGGGAGGCTGGTGCTCTCCTCCATTTCTTAGCTGAGGGAGCCAGGATTGTCTGAAGACATTGCTGTGGTCATATGGCCAGCATGGCTATACTTGGAGGTGCACAGAAGAAGTGATCTCTGTTAGATACCAGAAACAATGATAATGGTTTTCACCAAGGTCCTCTGTTCCAGGAGGAACAGAGATTCAATCTGATTGGTCAAAGGGTCTGACAGCTCCCTATAAAAGGGCAGCTGTCAGACTGAACCTTCGCTGGATTGTACATAGTTGACTTGTACTAATAAAGAGCTGTTTGTTACTCTGAAGCCTGAGTGTGCCTTCAATCACCCAATCTAACGCAACGAGGATGGGATTGGAAGGCAATTAGGCAGACAGAAAGAGCACGACAATCTAGCAAGTAAATCCAGCCCGGCATCGAGCAGCCATCTTTGAGTGGCAAATTCAAACGCGCTCAGGAATACAAGATGATAATACACGCCCCACCGACTCCGTACAACCCAGCCACCGAACACCGGGAATCCTACATGATGAGGTTCAATTGCTTCCTCGAAGCCAACGACCTCATGGGCCTTTCTGAAGGCCGGAAAACGAATATGTTCCTGAGCTACTGCGGACCTGAGGTGTTCGAGACGTCGAAGGATTTGTCCAAGCCAACGCCACTCCAATCGGTCACTTGGTTGGTTCTGCAACAGACACTGAGGGCACACTACGCTCCCAGACTGTCTAAATATGTCCGGAGGCACGAATTCAATGTCCGTAACCAAAAAGAAGGGGAATCCATCAACGAAAAAGTTGCGGTGCTCAGAAAGGCCACAGCATACTGTGAATTTAGAGACCTTGATTAACTATTACTTGACCGCATCATATACGGTGTTAGGGACATTGGCCTGCAGAGGAGGTTATTAGCAAAGTCTGATCTCACGCTCCAAATCGCCCAAGACGAAGCCAGGGCTACGGATTCTTCAATTAAATCTACAGAAACCCTGCAGCGCCAAAATAGTCCAAAGAGCACGTGGAAGAGCGCAGGCAGGCATCACGAGGCCACAGAGCCTGAAGGCTTGGAGAACGAAGATGACAGCTACCGCATGCGCAGTGACCGCACCAAGCCAGCGCAAAATTTTGAACCGTGTTTCCCGCCTTGCACCGGCTGCAGATGAAACCACCTCAGAACACATTGCTGTTTCCACGATGCCATCTGTCAATGCTGCGAACGCAAGGGGCACATCGCCAATGTCTACAGAAACGATTGCCCCGCTACAACCTGGAAGCCCAGAAGCATACCTAACCACCAGCAGGTGGCCCAACCAAGGGGCATGGCAGCCGCCACCACGGTGAACAGAAGATGACACCAGAGTCACCTACCACACCTCCATAGGCCAAGTCCGCACGAAGCGGCCAAAAAAGCTGAAAGTCACAGTCCTCATTGAGGACTCTCCATGCAATATGAAGATTGACATGGGGTCATCTTTGACCATAATGTCTTGGGCAGCACTCAAACAGGCTATCCCTAGCCTTAAAAAGCATCAACTGCGGGTTCCAGACATCCGCCTTCGCAACTACCAAGGGAACCGAGTCCCCATCGTAGGTCAGGGGACTTTCCAGGTGAGGTTCAAGACCTTCTGTGGCCAGCTACCAGTGACAGTAGTCAACGAAGACCTACAGAGCCTCCTGGGGCTTGACTGGTTCGAAGCCCTGGGCCTAGAAGTGACCGCAATCAACGCCATACGAGACAAAAGCACTGAGGAATTCCTTAAGGCATTCGAGGACATCTTTGGCACCAGTCTAGGTAAGTATGAGGGGACTCCAATATCTTTTAACTTGGACCCCAATGCGGACAGACCCATCAGGCTAAAACCCAGAAGAGTATCATTCGCTCTCCGCCCTAAAATTGATTTGGAACTAGACAAATTGATTGGCCAGGGAATCCTAGAGCTGGTATATCACGCACCCTGGGAGACCCCTATAGTGACCCCTGTCAAGCCTGACGGGTCTGTCCGCATCTGTGCGGATTACAAGTGCACAATAAACAAAGTTTTGCAGCAAAGCGCTTATCCTGTACCCATTGTACAGCATTTACTACACTCATTAGGCCCCGGAAAAGTTTTCGCAAAATTAAATATGGCGCAGGCATACCAGCAGTTGCCTGTAGATGGCACCACGGTGGAGGCCCAAACCATTGTGATGCACAGGGGTGCATTCAAATGCACGCGCCTTCAATTCGGAGTTAGTATCGCCCCTGGTCTGTTCCAAAGTGTCATGAAAGAGCTTTTGCAGAGGATTCCAGGAGTCGTCCCCTATTTTGACGACATACTGGTATCGGCTGCAAATAAGGCGCAATTATTTAAAAGATTGGGAACTGTTCTGGCCAGAATCAGAGACAAAGGCCTCCGCCTCAAAAAAGAAAAATGCCAAATTAACGTGCCAAGGGTTGAATTCCTAGGGTACCTCATCGACGGCTCTGGGATTCACCCGACCAACAAAAAAAAATAAGGCAATCCAGGATGCCCCTACACCTCGCAATCAGACCGAACTGCAGGCATTCCTCGGGCTCTGTCACGATGTTAAAAAGTTTGCTAGGCATGAACTGACATTCAAGAGTTAAACTAAGAAAGAGTTATTGCGCAGGTCATAAAAGTTCTTATCTGAAAGTGATTTATTGCGCATGCGTCACACATTCCAGAATTCCTTTCTTCTTTGTTCGGCTGCCAACTTGGCAACCGAAGCTTTCATTATCAAAATGTAACAATTAGTTATTTTCTGTTTCATTTACTTTTTTTATTTTATTATTAAAGTTTGTTTATTAATTAGAATACTTCTTAAAGACTTTTATTTTTCTTAATATCTCAAAAGATATGCGGAAGGGAATCAGCCCGATCCATTGATCTCAGATCTAAGGCGTTTTTTTTTCCCCTGACAGGCTCCTTAACTTCTACAGTGTTTTTCTAAAGCAGAAAGCCACAGTTGTAGAACCTTTGCATCGGCTTCTGAACAAACATGCCAAGTGGTCCTGGGGCAGAGCTGAAGCAGCCGCATTTGCCACGGTGAAGAAACTACTGTCAGCGGACACGTTTTTGGTCCAATATAACCAGACCCTGCCACTTATCCTAACATACAACGCTTCCCCGTTTGGCATTGGAGCCGTCCTCAGCCACCGCATGCCAAATGGAACTGAGGTGCCCATTGCCTTACTACTCATGAACATTGTCTGCTGCCAAGCGGAACTACAGCCAACTGGACCGTGAGGCTCTGGCTGCAGTCAGGGTTAAACGGTTTCACAAGTACATCTATGGCCGTGACTTTGAACTTATCACGAATCGCAAACAATTGCTGTGGACCGGCCTACCCCTGCTTCTTTGTTGCCGTGAATGACCAGATGGACAATCTTTCTCGTGGCCTACAGTTATCGCCTTGTCCATCGACCAGGCTCTTCCTTGGGGCATGCCGACACCTTGAGTTGATGCCCACTGCCTGAACTGCTTGCAGACCCTACCCCCGAGATGCCAGTCCTCCTCATTGACTGTCTTGAGGCTGGTCCTGTCTCGTCTTGTGACGTTGCCTGCTACTCAGCAAAAGACTCTACATTCCGACAGGTTTTGAACTGGGTGTGGGGCCAAGGGGCCTGTGGTGTCTGAATTTAAAATGTTTTACTGCAAACGTGATGAACTGTTAGTAATAAAAGATTGTCTACTGTGGGGGACCGGGTCATTGTTCCACTCAAACTGCATTGGAGTATTAGAGGCGTTGCACGTAAGGCATCCTGAAATTGTCAGGATGAAATCTTTGGCCAGGAGTTATGTGTGGTGGCCTAACATGGACAGGGAGATAGAGGAATGGGTGGCTACCTGCACACTGTGCCAGGAGTCCAGATCGGCTTCTCCAGAGGCGCCTGTGGGAGTGACCTCAAGCACCATGGTCTAGGGCCGTGATGCCGAACCTATGGCACGCGGCGCCATTTGTCAGGGCACGCGAGGCGCTGCCCTGTCAGCTGGCCAGCGAGCATGCGCGCGCTGGCCAGCTGAGTTCACCTTTTTAAAAGCTATTTTTCGCCTTCCCCAGGCTCCAAAGGCTTTATAGGAGCCTGGGGAGGGCGAAAAGAGCCTCCCCCCCCCGGAGGCTTCAGGGACCGTCCCTGAAGCCTTCGGAACACTTAAAACCACCCTCCGAGCAAACCGGAAGTGACTTCCGGGTTGCTCGGAGGGTCGTTTTAAGCGTTCTGAAGGCTTCAGGGAAGCCTCTGGACAGTCCCTGAAAGCTCCGGAGGGCCTCCGGGGGGTCGGGGGAGGCTCTTTTCGCCCTCCCCAGGCTCCTATAAAGCCCCTGGAGCCTGGGGAGGGCAAAAAAACATGTAAAAATGGGGGGGTCGTGCGTTGTGCGCGCATACGCACTGGGGGGGGGTCGCACATTGCATTATGGGTGCGGCACGCCTGCACTCGACCCCCCTGCGCTCCCCCCACTTGTGGCACACGAGCCAAAAAAGGTTCGCCATCACTGGTCTAGGGTGCATAGATTTTGCTGACCCTGTTCATGGCCAGACCTTTATGGTAGTTGTGGACGCCTACTCGAAATGGCTAGAAGTAGTCTTCATGACCTCTACCACAGCAGAAGCGGTCATCAAGGCACTATGGAGACTTCTCTTCACTCACGGCCTGCCTGATGTCTTGGTCTCTGACAACGGGCCCCAATTTATGGCCATGCAATTCGAGACCTATTTAGCAGCACAGGGAATCAGACATGCCCTGGTCGCTCCATTCTATCCAGCTTCCAATGGTCAGGCGGAGAGAATGGTGAGATCTGCAAAACAAGCCCTATCCAGGATGGGCCCGGGAGATTGGCAAACACAGGTTGATCAATTCCTCTTCATACAGCACATCACACCAAGTGCTACCACTGGTAGAAGCCCTTCCGAGCTTCTAATGGGTCGCCGGCTAAGGTCCCACTTCGACCGGTTATGCCCACATTACTCTGCCACGTCGCCCCCAGATTCAACCGGCAAAATAAGAAACTTTAGCGTAGGGGATCAAGTTTACGTCCACAACTACACTGGGGGAACTCTGTGGATTCCTGCCTCTGTAATAGGCATCATTAGACCTCGCTCTTACTTATTAGAGCTCGAGGACGGTTGAAATTGGAGATGGCACATTGACCAACTCCGTGGCCTCATCTCCAACTCCAGTGTTAGGAAACCAGAGGTAACTCCTGCACAGCCAAATCCCTACACAAAAGGAGCCCGAATTCACTCCTTCCAGAGATAACTCAACCCCGAAGGTACTGGGGCACTTGTCTGAAATTGTTGCAGGCCCGCAGCAAGTTCCGAGCGAGCCAGCTCCAGAAACTCCAGGTGCGGCTTGTGCAAAGTTCCAGGAACTTCCACCAGGCAAAGCCGCGGAGACAACAGGTCCATCCTACCTGACTGAAGAACATCCACCAACTCAATTGTGCAGGTCTGGGTGAGCCTCCAGAAAGCCTACCTGCGTGACGTCACAAGTCGGTTGAACCCATCTAAGAGTGGAGGGGTGTTAGATACCAGAAACAATGATAATGGTTTTCACCAATGTCCTCTGTTCCAGCGGGAACAGAGGTTCAATCTGATTGGTCGAAGAGTCTGACAGCTCCCTATAAAAGGGCTGCTGTCAGACTGAACCTTCTCTGGATTGTACATAGTTGACTTGTACTAATAAAGAGCTGTTTGTTACTCTGAAGCCTGAGTGTGCCTTCAATCACCTGATCTAACAATATCTATTTACCTACTCGCCTTTGCATGCTTTTGAACTGCTAGGTTGGCAAGAGCTGACCCGTCACACAGTGCTTGGATCTCAAACCTCCAAACTTCTGGTTGACAAGCCCAGCATCTTAACTGCTAGGCCACTGCGTCCCCTACGGGTGGGATTTAGGCACTGTGTAAAGTTGACAGAATTTTGGTGTTCACCTGTTGTTGACCAGGAGAAATGAGTTTAATTCAGAATTAGCTCAGTGGTCATTTTGAGCTAATGATACTCCAGCATGGATGAGATTTGGGAGTTTCCTGATCACAATTTATGTTGTCCCCAGAATTCAGCGACAGGGACCTTGGAGAGATCACTTCTAGCTGCTCAGCTTTTGAATTTGGGATCTTTTCCATCTTGCTTTATGCACTGACAATAAAAATACGTTTACTGAGAGTTATGGTTTTCTCAGTTGTTCCATGGGTGTGGACCATCTAGAGAAAAATCAGTACCTTTGAATTGTGCTGAAAATGCTGAAATAGTTTGGACATAATTGGCAAAGACTCTGACACTTTGTTAAATAGAAGGCGCTTGATAAGGAGGCAAAGAGAAGACATGGAGACTAGCTGCCATCCAATATCACAAACAGATGCTTGCAAGCACTTTAAAGCAGCTGCTCCTGGCAGACAGTCTGGTGAAATAATTTCTGCTCGTTAGGACAGTTAGAAGGACCTTTTCCCCTCAATAATGGCAGTGTTTGTTTAAGAAACCTAAAAGAAGTCAAAGGCAAGTATGATTTATGGAGGTGTGTTGTGTTAGCCCAGATTACTTTATGAGGGTTGTTATGCAAATGCAGAAAATTACTGTTTTGCTGTTGAAGACTTTCATTTGAGAAAATTACGGTATGCTCGTGTGCATTTGAGACTCACTCAATAAACAGCAATAGCACTTAAACTTCACAGAGCTTTACAGCCCTCTCCAAGTGGAGCTTTACAGCCTCAGCCTCACTCATTTTACCAACCTTGGAAGAATGGAAGTTTGAGTCAACCCTGAGTTGGTCAGGATCAAACTCAAGGCTGTGGGAAGAGTTTAGCTTGCAATGCTGCTGTCAGACCTGCCCCAAAACAATCATTTAGGAAAACAGACTCTCAACTCCCAATTAATTGAAGTGGAAAGAACTTTTACTAAAGATATCAGTTGCAGGAAGGTTAGGTGGAATCTGAAGTTCCCACTCAACAATACAAAGAGCCAAACCCATCATTCTCCATACCTCCCCCCAACATCTGGTCCATTGCCACCCAATCCAGGATTGCCGCGAAGTTGTGGGAACTTTAGGCTGCTGGAATTTCACATCCAGGGCAAACGGTCTTGAAGATACCTGGTGTAACCAGTACACACGGCTCTAGTCTTCTTCATATGTCAGCGCCCCCTCCCCATTTCCCACCATTAGATATACAGGTGTGGATTGCCCCAAATGCCATACCCCCCTCCCTTCCCCTTTGATGGCAAGGCGCTAGGCTAATGATGGAGTATCTGACAACCGCATTCTAACCACTGCGCCACCACAGCTCCTATAAATAAGAACGTTTGCAAATGGATCTGATTGGTGTGCTAGCTAAGTGTAGAGGGAATACACACACCCCTGCCTGCTATTTACTCCTTGGATTCTCCAAAGGCATGAAGGATTTATGACTTGGCTACTTCCCCAGTGCAAGACAGAAGTGTTCCTGCTTAAGATGCTGTTTGATTAGGCAGTTGTTGGTCTGGCTGGCCGTTAACTTGGTTATTTTTACAGCATGTGATGCAGACAGCATGAAATAATTTATTAGAAGGAATTAGGATTAGGAGAATAGGAAGGAAGCTGCACGCAGGGTCAGAGGTGGGTGAGTGGTTGAATAGATGAAGGGAAAAAATGGGAAAGGAGTTTGATCAGTAGGACCTGAATTTGGTCCTGGATAAAGAAAGCAACTGGACAGGGAGAAAGAGAGTGTCATCATCTTCCATCAGGCAGTTGCAGAGGTGTGAGGCATAGAAGAATTGGCTGGAACGGAGAGGAAGTGACCAATGTCCATGGGGCCATCAAGGCTTGGAAATTCACAGCTGTATAAATAAAAGGTTTTTTGGGACCAAGATTGTGATTTATGCTTTATTGGGAAGCCTAGGTCAGAACAGGAGAATTCTGGGAGTTGAAGTCCACAAGGCTTAAAGTTGCCAAGTTTGGAGACCCTTGTACTAGCTCAAGGAAATGTGAAGATCAGCAGCATTGAAAGTACTGAATTTATCCTACAAGGACAAGGAACACATTCCATTTTGGTGCTAAACCCAACCCAAGGTAGGTGGGAAGGCAATCTGTCCTCCACACTCTGAAACCCTAAGGTACCAATTTCTTTGATCTGGTACTGCTTGACACATTAAACCAGGGCATTTTTTCCAGTCTGAGTCAAATTGGAATAAAGTCTTGAATTTAGTCTGCTTTATACCAGGGTCCTCGACTCCCAGTCTGCAGCAAGCTGGGCCATGCAAACAAGTGAAGCCCCATCCATGGGAAATCACACCTCCTCCAGTCTGGAAAAACTTCTCTCCATGGAAACAGTCCCTGGTGCCCAAAAGGTTTGGGGGCCACTGCTTTATACAGATAACTTAGCAACAGAGCTAAGGTGATCCCAGCTCCAAGGACATCCCTGTGACCATGACGTGGTTTAATCTTGAAGGTGTAAGTTATTCATCTCCATAGTTCTGTTTTTTATGTTATCATCATTCATTGTTCCTTGTTATTTACTCTAAATATTTATACATAAAGCTTCAAGATGTTTGAAGGAGGATCCTAGGGCAATTTATAAAAGCAATGAAAACATCTTGAAAACTACTCTATGCAGTAATTTCCAAAATTGCCCTTTGCCAGTTTAATTGTGTTTAATTTGTTAAACTTTCTTTAAGGGATTGTGGCAATGAGCTAGACTTAATATATCTTGATCTCCACAAAGCATTTTACAGGTTTGGTGGCCAGCAAGGTCTGGTGAAAAAAAAAATGTCCAGATGGTGTGATTGAAGTGTGACTCATTTTTTAATGTCAGTTACATTAAACAAAAGTCAGAGGTTGAATCCTATTGTTGGCAGCTGCCATCTTGACTTTTTTGCCTGTACCCTGCAGGACAAATGAAAAGGCATTGGGGTTAGCAAGCTGGTCAAGTGGGGGCTCCAGAATCACAGAATGCTCATCGATGATCCCACATCCAACTGGAGTCAAGGATCCAAGGATTGGGGTTGGATCCATCCTTTACAATTGTTTTAATGGCCTGAACAGGATGGCTGCAGAATCCAGGGGGGTTGCCCCAAAAGACCACAGTAGCGTCATGCTGCATGCTGCACATTCTGCCCCGTTTGTGGGTATCTGCAATGTCAACACAAACATACAAGAGGGGAGAGAGTGTGTCATGACTTCACAACTCTCATTTCATCCTCTGCCCTCCCTGACCCCAGGGGAGGGGGCTCTGCAGGACAAAAGCTCAGGTGGCAACCATATCCATGAGAGCAAACCAGCCCCACTGTGCTCAAACAACAGGCAGAGCTCTGACTGCCCCCCCTCCCCCCAGGACCATTCTGCCCAGGCTTTGCAGACACCCTGCTTAGCACAACCATGCGGTCCAGAAGATAGCAGGCAAACCTCTCTGGCTGAAGCAAATTGTGCCCAGCCCCTCTGGGCAAGAGGGCAGCCTTGGCCCTTGCTGCTGGAGGAGCAGGAGGCAATGCCTGACCTGCCTCCTGCAGCACTACAAGTCCCATCCCCCTGGCTGCAATTGCTGGGGCTCAGGGCTTAGAGTCCAGCACTGTTGAGGGTGCAGGCAAGAACGTGAGTGTGGGTGCTGGGGCTCCTGGCCTGAGAGAACTGCCCCCCATCCCTGGGGCCTTGTTGAGCATGCCAGTGGGACCCTGCTGCCTCCCCCCCCCAAGGAAAGGCCCTTGGCTCAACTCATCTGTGCTGGGGGTTTTTCACCAAGAGTCTCTGCCAGGCAGTCTGCAAAGCCACAGTACCCAGAGATTGGTTGCTGTCCACATTGAGGTTTCCAAGATCTGACTAAAACCACAGCACCAAAAGCAATGAGCCCCCCCCCCAAAAAAAGCTGGATTGCGTGGACAGGCGCTGCCTGTCCCCCCCCCCCATGCCATTTATCCTTCCTGCAAAAGAGACAGAAGCAGCAGCAGCAGCCCTTCTATGGGGAAGCGGAGGGGTTTTTTTCCCCACTGTGGCTGCTCCTGCCCCTCAGGGGCTTCTGGGCACTGGAGGGCAGAAGAAGGAAAGATTCATGGGGGAAGGAAACCTGGGGCCGTCCAACCTCAGCTCCCATCAGCCAGCCCCCTTGCAAGTGCCCTCGGGTTATGGGAATGGCAGGCCGACCTGCCAGGGACTCCAGCCTGCCTCCTTCGCCTCTCCTTTTGCCCCCAGGCAGCACATCTCTCATCCAGGGGATTCAGACCTCTGCTCTGGAAGAGGATAAACGGCCTCTTCTCACAGATCCTATTCCACATAGAGCATTATATATAGCAATTGTATTCAGGCAGTCCTCCACTTACAACCTTTTGTTTAGTGACAGTTCAAAGTTACAACAGTGCTGAAAAAAGCGACATGACTGTTTTTCACACTTTCAACCATTGCAGGATCCCCATGGCCACTGTATCACTTTACCTGGTGGCTGATTCATACTTACAACAGTGGCAATGTCCCGGGGTCACACAATCCCCTTTTGCGACGCTCCGAGAAGCAAACTCCGTGGGGAAAGCCAGAGTCACTTAATAGGGGTGTCACTAAATTAAGAGTTGCTGTTGAATACCGAGGAGCCTGGCCAGCAGAGGGCGTTTGAAGGAAGCCCTCTGATTGGCCAAGGCGCGCGCTCCAGCCGGCGGGAGAATTCAAGGGTTCTTATTGGTTTACCGGCTGACAGCTGTAAGTATAAATAGCTGTCAGCCGGCTCGCGTTTTGTTCGTGCCTGTCAGCCTGTTCGGTTAATAAACCTGTTGAACTGACAGCTGCCTCAGTCTCCTCACTACCGATTTAACACTGGCGACGAGGACGGGCGACACGAACCCCTTCGTAGTGCCGCCAATGGCTACTAACGCCGCATTTTCGCCGTTCAGGCCAGAGGCTGAGGCTTGGGAAGCGTTTCTCGAAAGATTCGATTGCTTCCTCGTAGCCCATGACCTCGTCAGTCTCTCTCAGGAGAGAAAACGCGGCATCTTTCTCAATTATTGTGGCGCAGAGATGTTCGCCACTGCTCGGGCTCTTGCTGCCCCAGAACCTGCAAATTCGCTCCCGTGGGACGACCTGATGACTCGCCTCAAACACCACTACGAGCCCGCGCCATCCCGTTTTGCCCGGCGACAGTACTTCCGTCGGTGCATACAGAAAGAGGGCCAAACCATTGCCCAATACGTTGCTGCGCTCCGTGCTGAGGCGAGCCTTTGCGAATTCAGCGACCTGGAAGAGGCGCTGCTGGAGCAATTCATTTACGGGCTTCGTGACGTCAAATTACATCGGCGCATCCTCGCTCGACCAGAACTGACTTTAAAAATCGCGGTCGATGACGCCAGAGCCTACGAAATGGCTGACCAATCCACCCCGGATTTCAGCCACCTCAGCCAGCACACTCATGCTGCCTATGTGCCGCCTTCTCCCTACGCGGCTTCCACCGCTTCATACGCGCATTCTACAGCCTCTTCATTCCGTACTGAAGTCGATCAGGCCGTCGACCGCCTCCAGTCACTCTCCACTGGAGACGGCCGTCAATGCCTGAGTTGTGGCGGCCGCCACCAACGCTCTCAATGCCGTTTCCGTCAAGCCCTCTGCCACAATTGCGGCAGAAAGGGCCACCTGGCCGCTGTGTGCCGTTCCGCGCCTCCTGACAGACGACCAGCACAGCAACCTCCTCACCATTCCCGTACTCCAACCCATTTACCTGGCCGTCACCAAAATTCCCTCACCGTTGGCAATCTGGCCGCTGCTTTCCCTGAGTGGCTGGTGGACTCGGCCTCTTCCTCTGCGGAGGGCCGAGGTAAGCTGCATCTCCCAATATGTATAGAGGGAGTGCCAACCTCCATGGAGGTGGACACGGGATCGGCAAGATCCATCATGTCATGGGACACCTTCCACTCCTTGCTGCCAAAGGTCCGGCGTACTGCCCTAGCTTCCCCAGACTGTCGCCTCCGGGACTATCAGGGGAACCCCATTGACTTGCTAGGATGTGGCACTTTTACCATCACCTATGGTTCCCGCCATGCTAGGCTACCTCTCCTCATTGTAAAAAAACCCTCTATCTTCTTTGCTAGGACTAGATTGGTTCAGGGCACTAGGGCTCTCAATAGCCGGGGTGCACTCCCTACTTCCCTCTCCTCTTCCCTCCTCTACTTCTCTCTCTTCCCTCCTCACTGAGTTTGCTGACGTTTTCAGCCCCTCCCTGGGCTGCTATACTGGTTCCCCCATTTCTCTAAACCTCGACCCATCCGTAGCCCCCATACGTTTAAAGGCTCGCCGCCTGCCGCTGGCTCTTAAGGCCAAGGTAGACGCGGAGCTAGATAAGCTCCTCAGCCAGGGCATACTTGAACCCGTGGATTTCTCCCCATGGGAAACGCCAATAGTTGTGCCCCTTAAGTCCGACGGATCCGTGAGGATCTGCGCGGACTTTAAATCGACTTTAAATAAAGCCCTGCAAGCGCACCCCTACCCTGTGCCCGTAGTGCAGCATGTTCTGCACTCCCTTGGCAATGGGCGCATTTTCGCCAAACTAGACCTCGCGCAGGCGTATCAGCAGCTGCCCGTGGACGAGCCCACCGCGCTTGCGCAGACGATAGTTACCCACCGCGGGGCATTCAAATGCCGCCGACTTCAATTCGGCGTCAGTGTGGCCCCGGGAATTTTTCAAGGATTGATGGAGCACCTGCTCCATGCCATTCCCGGGGTCACACCATACTTCGACGACGTCCTGATCGCAGCCCCCGACGCGGCAGGGCTCGTTCGGACGTTGCGAGTTGTCCTACAGCGCTTCCGCGCTGCTGGACTCCACTTGAAGGCCGAAAAATGCCAACTGGGTGTTTCTGCAGTAACCTTCCTCGGTTACCGCATTGATGCCGCGGGCATCCACCCAGACCCAGCTAAACTGGACGCCATTCTAGCTGCCCCCCCACCCCAATCTAAAGCGGAGCTGCAAGCCTTCCTGGGGCTTCTTAATTTTTATGCCTCATTCATTCCCCATAAAGCCTCCCTGGCCGAACCCCTTCACCGTCTCCTGGACTCCAAGGCCCCATGGAGCTGGACCAGCCGCGAGGCGCAGGCGCTCGCGGCTGTCAAACAATCCCTCACCGCTCCTCCAGTCCTCGCCCAGTACGACGAGTCCTTGCCGCTAACCTTAGTTTGTGACGCCTCTCCTTTTGGGGTGGGCGCCGTCCTGAGCCATTCTTTCCCAGATGGCTCTGAACGTCCTATAGCGTTTTACTCCCGCACCTTATCAAGCCCTGAGCCAGCTTGATAAGGAGGCGCTGGCCACCGTTGCGGGGGTTAAACACTTCCACCATTACCTCTACGGCCGTCCCTTCTCTCTCGTTACGGACCATAAGCCGCTCCTCGGCATCATTGCCGGGGATCGCCCCACCCCTCCCATCCTGTCCCCTCGTATGCTACGATGGGTTGAATTTCTTTCTGCCTATTCCTACACCCTCGCTTATCGACCAGGCGGCCACATAGCCCACGCTGACGCTTTAAGCCGGTGTCCCTTACCAGCCCCTATTGCTGACCCGGCCCCTACTCATAAGGTCTTCCTCATAGATGACCTTTCCCTACCTATGTCCGTCTCGGACATAGCGAGGGCATCTGGCGCCGATCCTGTGGTCCTCCGCGCTATGGCCGCCGTAACTCGTGGATGGACCGCTTACTCTAAGGATCCCCTCCTCCTGCCTTTCTTCCGCCGCCGTTGTGAGCTCTCAGTCATGCAGGATTGCCTCCTTTGGGGCTCCCGCGTCGTTATTCCCTCTTCCCTACGCGACGCTGTGCTGTAGCGCCTCCATGACGGCCACCCAGGCATCGTCCGAATGAAGGCCCTTGGCCGCGGCTATGTCTGGTGGCCGTCTATGGATGCGGACATTACCTCCTATGTTCAAGGGTGTTCCGCCTGCCAGCGGGTGCAGGCTGCCCCCCCCACCGCTCCACCCCGCGATTGGGAGCAACCTATGGCCCCTTGGAGTCGGTTGCATATTGATTTCATGGGCCCCCTCGATGGCCACTCCTTCCTAGTCGTGGTAGATGCGTGGTCAAAATGGGTTGAGCTCTTCCCCATGACCACCACCACCTCCGCGGCCACAATCCGCGTTCTCAACTCCCTTTTCACAACACATGGGCTGCCCGATGTTATCGTTTCCGATAACGGGCCCCAATTCACCTCGTCAGAATTCCTTTCTTTCCTGACATCCCTGGGCATCCGCCATGCACCCATTTCGCCCTACCACCCGGCCAGCAATGGCCTGGCGGAACGCGCCGTACGATCTGCAAAGGATGCCTTTGCCCATATGGCAGCCCTTCCCTGGCCCGAACGCATCCACACCTACCTCCGTACCCAACACACCACCCCTTGTTCCTCCACGGGCAAAGCTCCCTCTGAGCTGTTGATGGGTCGCCGCCTCAGGTCTACTTTGGACCGCCTGCATCCCCTCTTTTCTCCCCCTCCCTTTCATCCCTCCACCGCCGCGAGGACCTTTCTAGTGGGGGAGGAAGTTTTTGCCCGGAATTTCGCAGGGGAGCCAAAATGGGTACCCGGAAAGATCTCAGATGTAACAGGGCCCTGCTCTTACAGGGTCCTCCTCAACGATGGGAGATCTTGGAGGCGCCATCTAGACCTGTTGCGGCGACGACCGGCAGAAGTTCCAGCAATTGCAACCAGCGGACAGAAACAACCAGGCCCTATCAACGCCGCCTGCCAGCCCAACCGTACACAAAATCCTAGCTCCGAGTCTGCGCAGATTGTTCCCGGTGCGCTTGGTTCCTTACCTGTTCTGTTGCATCCACCTCCAAGGGTTGGGCCTGTCGCGGCCGCTCCTCCGGCGCCTCGTCACAAGGGCGGAGCCGACACTCCTTCCACCTCGGACACCATACCAACTATGCCGAGGCGTTCCCAGTGCGTGCGCAGACGACCAAGCTATTTGAACGATTACGCATGCGCAATCCGGGGGAAAGGGGTGTTGAATACCGAGGAGCCTGGCCAGCAGAGGGCGTTTGAAGGAAGCCCTCTGATTGGCCAAGGCGCGCGCTCCAGCCGGCGGGAGAATTCAAGGGTTCTTATTGGTTTACCGGCTGACAGCTGTAAGTATAAATAGCTGTCAGCCGGCTCGCGTTTTGTTCGTGCCTGTCAGCCTGTTCGGTTAATAAACCTGTTGAACTGACAGCTGCCTCAGTCTCCTCACTACCGATTTAACAGTTGCAGTGGTTCACTTAGCAACTGTGGCAAGGAAAGTCATAAAATGGGTCAAAACTCACTTAACAGTGATATCATTCAGCCACACGTGTTGGGCTCAATTGCCATCATAAGTTGAGGATTCCCTGAATGTTCAAGCTTAATTTCTGGAGACCTTCAGGCGCCCCCTGGTGGCCCAGGAAGGGGAGCTGAAAGACAAGCAATTCTGGTAGATGAAACGTCTCTCTCTGTGCACACAACCAGCCCTGGACCAGCAGCCCTTCAGCGCTCGTGAAAGCAACGGGCACTGCCAGCCAGTCGCACAAGATCTGCCATCCCCACCTGGGAAGGACGGAAGGCTGAGTCCGGCTTCAGCTGGTGAGAATCAAACTGCCCAACTGCTGGCAGCTGATTTACCGGTAGTCTTTGGCGTATGACCACAATGGAGCCCAAAATCTCCACTGCTACGCAAGACAGATCTTGAGTGAGTTTTGCCCGTTTTATGACCTTTCCAGTTGTTAAGTGAATCATTGCCATAGTTAATTAAACGAAGTGGCTGTTAATTAATTAAGTAACGTGGCTTCCCCATTGACTGGAGGGCGCAAAGGGGAATCCCGTGATCCTGGGACACTGCAATTGTCATAACTGTCATCCAGTTGCCAAGCATCCAAATTTTGGCCACATGATGATGGGTATTCTGCAACAGTGGTCAGAAAAATTGTCACAAGTCACTTTTTTCAGCACCGTGGTAACTTCAAACAGTCACTAAATGAATGGTTGTACGTTGAGGACTACCCTTTTGCCAGAATTTTCCCCCTTGGATCTAATTTTGCTCTCCTCTCCATCTCCCCTTGGCCCGACACCCAACTGCACTTTTCCCTTGTCTCTGGGCAGGGCCTGGATTGAGCCTGGTTTGCTGGATTTTCAGGTGGGAAGAGCAGCCGGTGGTCACCTTAGATGGATGAGACGATGAAAGAGCAGTGTTCAAGGCAGGCCCCAGGAGCAACCAGGGGGTTCCTCTGCTTGGGGAGGGGTGCTTGGAAAACCCCCCCCTTTCACCTTCCTCCCCCCCCCCCAGGACTTCCTAAGACGTTTCCAGCCATTGGTGTAATCTCCTTGTGTAGCTTGGGTATTCTGGCTTTGTTCATTGAGTTTCAGGTGGGCTACAGTTGCTTCTGGACCCTTTACTTTTTCTTCTAGTAATATATATTAATTTACATTTGATACAGATATAGTTTGGGTCTTCTGTGCACATAAGCTTGGTATATTTTGCAAGTCACTATAATGTCAGTCTCCATTTCCATGATTTTTTTTGTTAAAAAATTAAAAATGTTTAAAAATTAATATTTTCCCTATTGCAAAGTGTTACCGTATTTTTTGCTCCATAAGATGCACCTGACCATAAGACACATTCCTGTTTTCAGCCTCCCTGTGCCCCGTTTTCGGCCTCCACACCTCGTTTTCGGCCTTCTTTGCAGATAGGCGGTATTCCTGGAGGCCAATCCAACCGCCAATCAGCTGCTCATGCTAAATCAGGTTGTGCTGAAGCTGATCAGGCTGTTTGCTGCAAGGAGGCAAAGTGCTGGGAGGCAGAAGCCGAAGGGTGGAGGACAAAAACGTGTGTCTTATGGAGTAAAAACAGTAATTTACAATCCTTTACAAAAGTTCCTGGCCCTTTATTCTCTGTCTTGAAAAATTCATCGCTATCTTCCCTGTTTTAAGTCTCTGTCTCTTTTTCTGTGATTTTTAAAATTTATTTCCTCTTAGATCATTAAGAATTTAAAATTTTCTAAATATTTTTTAAAAGTAGACTGTTTTTAATTGTTTAATTGAAAAAAGAAAAATATATAGAAAAAAATTAAAAATTGAAAAAAGAATTTTATTTTGTATCTGTTATTTTGAATCTGTTGAATCTGTTTGAATCTGTTGAATCTGTTTGAATCTGTTGAATCTGTTATTTTTTATTTTCCTCTTAGATGGTAAAGTATTTAAAAATTTCTAAAAAATTTAAATAAGTACTGCTTTTTCAATTGTTTAATTGAAAAAGTATTAAAAATTGAAAAAATAAAATTGAAAAAAGAATTTGAAAATTGAAAAGAAATTTGAAAATTTGAAAAAGAATTTTAAAAAAAATCTTCAGAAATTTTTTAAAAATAAGAATTTATAAAAGTTCTTGGCCCTTTATGAAGTGTTATGCACTTTTTTTGTTGGAAATTTCAAGGGTTTTTAGTAGGAGAGGCTTAGCTCTTAATTCTCCTTGAAATTCTAACCCTTTTCTCCCTGCCTACATAGGGATGTATGCCTTGTGCTTATCCTTTTCCTCCCGGTTTTCATTTCATTTCATTTTCATTTCCAACATCATTTGTTGCAGGCTGCTAGGAGGGATGTCTAGCATTGAAGGGAAGTCTCTCTGCACATGCTCAGACATGGGAGGGCTTAATTGCCCACACACCCCAAGCTGATAATAGAGGATAACAGAATAACAGAGTGGAAAGGGACTTTGGAGGTCTTCTAGGCCAGCCCCCTGTTCAGGTAGGAGACCCAAGACTATTTCAGATAAATGATTGATTGTCCACTCTTTTTAAAAACCTCCAGGGATGGAAAACCCACAACTTCTGGAGGGAAGCCATCCATTGTTTTCTGTCTTGCCTTCAGGGGCTTTGGAGAATAGGTTGACACCCCCTTTTTTGTGGTAGACTCCAAGATCCCTCCGGCAGTTGCTGCTCTTGAGTCAGATTCCACCTACTCTCTGCCGGTACATTTGGGTTTTCTTTTTCAGTGGCTGAAGGCAGCCTCACACCAATACAGCGACTCTGCTGGCTTCCACTGGACACGAGCAGAGAATGCGTCTCGGCTGCAAAGTGGATGAGACTAGATGACCTTTGGGAACACCGGCGTCTCTCTGAATTCCTCCCTACTTGGGCTCTGGGCGGCTGGCCCGGCAGGCAAGGAAGGGTTAATCTGCCCCGGCTCCCTCGCACCGCAGACGTCAGCAGGGCTGGAGCAAGGGGAGGGGGCGCGTGGGGGTCTGGAGGGGGCTTGTGATACGCCGAGCCCGCGGGAAGCAGCTGCACCGGCACCGGCACCGGCACCGGCACCCTTCCAGCGCCCAGCCCGCCGCCGCGCTCTCCGCCGGCCCAGCTGGGAGCGAGGAGCAGCAAGGGCGGCAGCAGGACCCCCGCCGTCCGACCTGCGCTTTGGCCTCGTCCACGACCTCCGTGCAAAGGTGGGCTCCTCGCCCCTCGGCCGGCGATGGGGAGGCGGGCAGGGCGGCGGCAGCCTGGATTCCGGGGGCGTCCCGGAGCTGCGGGCTCGGTCGGGGACCGAGCTGTTTCTGCAGAGCGGCGAGGCGGGAGGATTCCTTGGGCGCCCCTTGCTCAGCTGCGGTCGAGCCCCGGCTCCTTTCTTTCCTCCCTCCTTCCCCGTTGCCGAAGGTCTCAGCCCGCCCCTTTGGGGACCAAGCCTTGCCGGGGATTCTCCTTCGTGGTCGCCTCTGTGAAATGGGCCGCTGCGGATCCCCCCTCCCCGCTCCGCCTGCAGAGGCAGGAAGTAAGAAGCCCCCCATCCTCTCCCCTCGAAGAAGCCCCAGCCTTTGCCTGCTGGGGAAGTTGGCGGAGGGGGAGGCGCAGGCAAGAGAGCGGCGCCTCTCCTGCCAGCATCCCCAGGCGCAGGGGGCGCAGGATGAGGGGCTCCTAAGCCCTCTGCTTTCTAAAGGGGCCGGGAAGTGGGCAACCGCCAGCAGGGCTCCTCCCTCCCCTCACCTTGGAGATGGTCCACTTGAGAGCGCAACCTTCAGTGCCCCCCCCAACCTCTGGGGTGCTTGGAGGGACCATCATCCCCAAAGTCTGCTGCAGGAATGAAGGGAGGTTTCTTTGCTGGGATGGGGGTTGAGGCTGGTGAAAAGGCGGAGTTAGGGCTGAGCAGTCTGCAGGCGGGATACTGGAGTAGCTGGTCCTGGTCTGAGCCAGCCAGGTGTTCCTTGGCAGGCAGGTGAGGAGGACCTTGCCAGTGGAGGATAGGGGCACCCCGGGCCAAGACAGAAATGATCTTAGCCGATGGGGTGAATCCGGGGCTGCTGGAGAGGGTTCTGTCTGGCAAAATCCTTGGAGGTCCTGCAGGGGAAACAGCCCTGTGGAGAGCTCATTAAGAGAAAAGAGACAATCTCCCTAGAGGCCACAGGCTCAGGCCTGGCTTAACTGCTCACTGATGGAATTTGAATGGGGGGGGGGCAGAGCTTTGCATTTCTTTAAGCGCCTTCTTGCGGGGGAGGGGGGAGGAAAGTGGATCTCTCCTCTCCACAGTCCACACCCCTGTCTGGTGGCCCAGCTTCCCTTGCGAGAGTGCAGAGCATTCAGGCTGTGATGCTGCTGGCATCTGGCTCTGCCCTGTGCCTGCAACCTCTGGGTGCACCAGACTGGCACAGAGACTGGCCCCTCTCCTGCTGGGTAGCAGACTGTCCTGAAGAGGAGGGAAGTGGGGAAGGCTGGGCAGGAAGGGCAAAAGGAGCAAGCATCCCCTGTGTGGCCTCAACTCCTGCCAAAGGGAGCAGCCACACAGAGGGTGGGCCAGCCTCGGCCGAACCCACCCAGGGGAGGGACCATACGGCTCAAGCTCTCTTCCTGCTAGGAGCTTTTTCGAAATTCGATTGAGGTTGTATTTATTTGCCTATGGATGCTGTTGAATCATAAAGGCCTGGGGCAGCTAACGATTTCATCCTAAAATAAAAACATCCACAAAAAAGTAGGAAAAAAAGAAAATCCATCTTAAATTCACCAAAAGTACACACAAGCAGGAGTGGTTAGGAAGTCAAGATGGCAGCCGGAATGGCACAATTGGTGCTCTGTCCATTTTTCGTGCATGCAGGCAGAAATTGGGGGGAGCTTCACTTGTGCTGCCATGATTACCCTCTTTTTTTTAAAAAAAAACCTTTTTTTAACCACACCCTTTAAACACAAATGAGAATCAAAATAAAAAGCAGAAATACCAAAGTCACACTCTTGGGAAGCTCCTCTTCAATCAGCATTACCTCCTCCTGAACTGGATGGAAAAGATGGGGCCTGCCCATCGTCTCAGAGGGTGGAGCTGGCTGAAGGGCAGGTGGGGGCCTAGGTGGGGGCCTAGGTGGGGAAAGGCTGCTTCCAGGCCGCACCAGAGAATACCTGCAGGAAGACAGGAGCTGGAGGGGACCCTCCCTGCTCAGTCTGGTCAGACAGGTGGAGGAACATGGGAGAAGGCATTCCCTGGCCTAGGTGACTGGTCCTCCTCCCCCTAAGTGGTGTCCTGGGCTCTGGAGGAGAGATGCCCGTCTTCTGGGTGAGATTCTCTTGGCTATTTGAGGAGGGCTTTCATTAGAACCTCAAGGTTGTCGCTCTCCCCCCACGGCTGAAACTGTCCAGGGTCTTCACTGCCTCCAAATTCTCAATCATCTGAGCTGCCGTTTCCAGAAAGTATCCCAACCATTCTGTCTATTAAGTTGACAGCAGTCTTGCAATGTTATTTGATAAAAAAAGAAATACAATCAGTCTGGCAGGTTTTATTTTTAATCAATGCATGCTCACTTTTTTTGTAATTAGTGTGTTGCTTACACAGTGATTTCTTTAGTTGTAGCCCTTTCTTTAGCACTGCTGACCTGTTGGCTGTTTTTGTCGTTCCCTGCCGTTCCTCTTCCTTTCTTTGAAGACCAGGGGAGCATCCTCTTTCTTCCAATTCTCTTCTTTCTGGAAAGTTGCTTCTTGCATCAATCTTATAATATTTCTTTTCTCCAGAAAATCTTCATTGTCTCATATAACTGAAAGGTGGTCACTCCCTGGGCCATGTCCTTGTTGCATTGAGTCAACCAAGTGTCACAACTCTTTGCCTTCCTGCAGGGTGCAGCTGCATCCACTCTGCTGCTCTTCGAGGGTCTCCCCTTTTGCCCCCTGCTCAACGTGGCCTCTTTTTCCTCTCTTGAAAGCTCAGGAATGATGATTGTTTCTGCAAGAGGCCCAGAACTGTTTCAGTTACAGCAGTGGAGAATATCATCTGCACTCTCGTTTTTTAGGGGTCATTCTTATGAACTCAGGAGCCCCTTTGCTTAAGTCTCTTCATTTTGAAAACTTCTCTACTCCTTGTATTTTGCTTGGCATAATAAATCTTCGTCCTCCCTTGTCCATTGATGGGGCCACCGGCTCTTCTGTGCTTCTTCTTCCAGCACAGCTAGAAGTTTAATTTCAGGCAGGAACCCAGATATGCCTGACAAACATAGTTCATGATTATATTATATAATTATATAGTTATATTCGTTCATCTTCATTTCTGCTTCTTAAGGTAACTGCAATAGACTTATTTTTGTTTAGTTTGTTTTGTTAAGATTCCCTCCACCTGGTATCCACTCTTAATAGAGGAAATTGTGACAGCTTCCCTGCCCCATTTCTATTAGCTCAGTCGGTTGCTCAAAAACCGGCTGACCTATATTTTGCCTTTCCCCTGCTGCAGCCTCTGTTGGCTCAGTAGGGAGCAGCCATTCAGTCAACCCCAATGAGCAATTGGTGGTAACCCCCCCACCCCCCACCCCCATGATCAGCAATTCAGGAAGCAGCCCTTTTTTTTCTCCACCCATCTGCACTGCAGGATGCACAGATCTTGGTCTGTGCTCCCTTCGTTCTGTGGCTGATGAATTCCTCTTAGGGATTTAAAAGCTGTCTAGATTCTTTTTATTCAAGTATTTTATTTCCCAAACTTCATCAAATGGTATTGAAAATCACACTTCTTCTGTTATTGGATAATTTCCCAATTATTGGATTCCTAGGAAGATATTATGAGAGGGCAAAATGCACTTTTCCCCTAAGTCAGTAGTTCTCAACCTTGACATGCTGAAGATGTCTGGACTTCAATTCCCAGAATTCCTCAGCCAGCATCTTCAACTTGCCAAGGTTGAGAACTTCTGCCCTAAGTGACAGAAAGAAACGAATATTGTCCTGTGCTTACATGATGGCCCTCGGGCCTCTTTAAAAACTATAGGACAATTAATGCAATAGTAGGTTTACTATTAAAATTAAATGATCAAATACCCACAGAATCTGAACTAAAATCTGTTAAAACAGATCCCTTTCGAAGAAGGAAATACTTCCCTTGGAGAGACTCTCTTGAATAAAGCTACTTTTATTCCTGAAATGCCTTTTTCCCCATTTTTGCTTTCTTTCCTCTGCATTTTGCTATCAGTTACCAATGCCCTAAGTGTGAACAATATCACTTTTATCTGGCATTCTTGCCAGTACAATCAATTCTTGACGCATAGATCTCAAGTAAGTTTAACAAGTTTCAGGTGGGTTTTTTTTTTTTTTGAGAATTGTTATGTACACCCTGTGGTGAATTTGCTGGGTCATGGGGGGGGGGGGGTGTTCAGTGTTAAAGACCATGAAGTAGAAGATGTTTTTGTTGTGTGTTTTTCACCAGATTCGCTATGATGCCCTTTTACTCAGATGTCCCTGTCAGATGCTTCATCAAATCCCTTCCCCATTTTTCTCATTGGCTCTGAAGTGTAAGCTTTAAAAGATTCACCCAGAGATCCTTCCACTTTTGCTTGACATTTGTACTGTTCTGTCCCTCATTTCCTTCTCTGAGCACCTCCTACAAAACTGCAGCAGCAATTGTTTCTTTCATCCATGCAAAGCAACAACATTCAATCAGAACAGAGCTTGAAGGGACCTTGGAGATCTTCTAGTCCAACCCCCCCCCCGCCTCTGCGTGCAAGCAGGAGACCCTATATCATTTCAGTTAAGTGGCTGTCTGGTCCCAAGCCATGTCCAAGACGGCTTCCCGGCCTGACACTCTTCTTAAAAACTTCTGTTCCACTGGTTAATTGTCCTCACGATTAGGAAGTTTTTCCTTAATTCCAGGTTGCTTCTCTCTTTGGTTAGTTTCCATCCATTGTTTCTTGTCCTGGTGCTTTGGAGAATAATTTGACCCCCTCTTTTTTGTGGCAACCCCTTAAATACTGAAATACTGCTGCCCTTAATTCTTATTTTCTTTAGACAAGCCAAACCCAAAATCTATAGCCGTTCTTCATATATTTTAGTCTCCAGGCCTTTAGTCACCTTAGTTGCCTTTTCTTTGCACTTTTCCCAAAATCTCAACATCTTTTTTGTAATGTAATGAACAAAACTGGATGTAGTTTTCCAGGTGTGGCCTTACTAAGGTTTTATGAAGCGGTTCTAATACTTCATGTGATTTGGATTCTATGCCTTTGTTTGTGCAACCAAGGATTGTAGTCACTTTTTTGGCTTCTGCCGGCTGGTTCATGTTGACGTGACCGTCCAGTAGGAGGTCCTCTCTCATAGTTACTGTTTTTGCACCATGTCTTCCAGGCTGTTCTTGTAGAACTCATTTCTTGGGGCCTGTTGATTTTTAGCCTCTTGCGCCCCATCCATAGGAAACCTTCTTCCCATAACTCCCCTCTCCTCAGTCCAAATATACAACAGGCTTTGTATCACCTCCTCCTCTGCCCTGTGAACTTTCCCTGCTCCTCTCCAGCCACGAAAGGCTGCACTGGGGATGAAGAAGCAAAGATGTGTCCGCGGGTGCTGGGTTCCCTTGGGGCAGCCCCTCCCAGGCCCTGCCAGAGGACCCATGGTTGCAGGGCAGCAGACTCTGTGATGCTAAGACACCAAGGGATGGCAGCGGCTCAGCCTGGCCACGAGTGGGGCTGAGAGGGGCCACTAGTCCAGAGCATCCACTGAAAAGTCTTAAGAAAGGAGAACCTGTCAAGGAAACTTTCACACTGTTTATTAATGCAGTGTTTTCACAGCCATGTGCCTCATTGTCCCTTTTAGCCTAACATCATTCAGTTTTGCATACAAGAATACGTTCCACAGGCATTCCGTAAACATGCTGAGCGTCAGGGAGACATCCTTGGCTTGCATTTGGTCAGTGCTGAATCATTCCTTAAAATTCTTTCTGCGTACTTTCAAGTATGCTTTGTTTCCATCACAAACCACTCCTGTGTCATTTATCACCGTACCTTCAGCCCTACAGAATTTTCTACAAGTCAAACCTCTTTCCTTAATCATTTCTTTCCCTAAACATTTTGCTCATTCTCTTTCTCACACCTTTCAGTCTGAATGCTGCTAAACCCAGGCAAGCATAGATATGTCCACCAGGAAGTTTAAAAAAAGAATCCCAATGGCAGCCCCACCCTGTGGACCTTCCTGCTGCAAGTGGCTGCCCTTAGCAAATGAAATCCCTCTCTAGTTTGGGCTCAGGATTCAAAAGGAATAAATGATAAAGAACCTGAATTAACAAAAAAAAGAAAGAAAGAAAAGAGAAAGAAAGAGAAGAAGGAGAAGAGGTGGAAAAAAGGAAGAGAAAGGGAAGGAAGGGAAAAAAGGAAAGAGAAAAAAAGAAAAAGAAAGAAAGAAAGAAAGAAAGAAAGAAAGAGAAAGAAGAAAGAAAGTAAACCTCAGAGGAAAAAAAGGATTCATAGAACTTAAGTAATGGGTTCTAAACTTGTAGAATAGAGTCAATAAATATATTCAGGGAAGTAAAAACACAGGTTCATTGTGAATGAAAGGGCTAAAATACAGGTCAAAAAATGTCTCCTACTGTCATCTCAATTGTTGTGTGTGCATATGAAAGTAGGAAATCATATTTATTAATAGTGTGTGTTGTGAGGGGTAATTATGATAGAACTGGATATGAGTTTTGAGAAAAAACAAGGTATCCCTTAATGAATGCAGTCCAGGAGAAAATTGTTCAGCTGCTGCTGCTGCTGTGTGTGTTTGTGTGTGTGGTGAATGGGATGGGAGGGAATGAGCGTTGGAAAAAGTGTCCTGACCAGGCTATTCAGAAGGAGAATTGAGTACCTGCTTAGAAAAAAGCCTTTTGTGTCAGAGGGGTGATGAAAGCACGTAGCAAAGAAAGGAATTTCAGTTTAAAAGCATAGGTCACTGTTAAATAAAAAGTTACACACATAATCAACAGATTTAAAATGCAATGCTTAAGAAATGTGTATTCTCTTTTATTTGGGGGGGGGGAAGCTGTAGCACCTGCCTTCACTTGCGTAGATTTGGTGACAGCTGATTGACCTGACCTCATTCACTTTAGGACATCTTGAGCACGGAAGGGCTGGCAGCCTGGCTTAATGCAGCTGAAGTCCATGCTCTCAGCAAAACCTTGGGTGTTCCTGGGCACCATTGACAGACGCCTGGTTTTTCTCCTAGCTAAGCAAACCTTTGATTTATCTTCTTCATGAGATCCTTTGGAAGACAATAGTTCAAAAGCATTCACTTCTGGAACTTGCTCTAGGTGGCTCAGAGCACTTCCACCCGATTGTCTGAAAGGTAATGGTATTATTTTAAAATCTCCCCCAACTAGACTGAAAGTGCTTAAATATTGGTCAAAGGTGGTAGATTTTTAAGGAATGCTAAACATCCAGGCAGATCCTGTCGGAGGTTGAGAAGAACCTGCAGCTGCCTGTGCCCAATGCTTTCAAATTGCCATTGTTCTGGTAGGCTTCTCCTACAAATTGGTAACAAAGCCCAAACCATTACTTAGATTTGGGGTGCACTACATAATCATGCATTTTGAAAGCAAGCTTGAAATCTTCTTGAGCAATATTTGGCTTTATTTTTCAATATACAAAGAGTTTTTCAGTTTTTTTCTGTTGTTCTAAGCAAAGGGGGAAAATTAGGATTAGTACTAAGACAATAACAGCTTATTTGCAGCATCAATATTTCATTAACCCATCAGCAGTAGACTTTGATATATCCAGGTTTAAGCAGGGGCAAATGGCTTTGTGCCATGGGAAGGTACCACCTTATCTGGCAGGGAGAAAGAAAACGGTGAAGCCAATAAAGGTCCCAATGGGTTGCTTGGATCTTCTCTGAGACAAGGCAATGCCAACAGTGAGGCTGCCATGCTTTGGAAAGTTGGGTGAGGCTGTTCAGCAGTGCAAATCAATGTTCTCTGCAAGCATAAAGAAATGGGTGCCCATATAAATTGCTTAGATAATTGAGGGCCTTCCTTGGCTTGAGGATGGCGAGCATTGGACTCCCAAAGTTTTAGATAAACTTTGATGAAACAAACAAAATAATAAAAACCAGTAGGGCTTCAACTATACAGTTGTAGAAATCACCTTAATCTTTTTTTTTTTTAAAAACCCAGCAGTTTTACATGAACTAAATTGGGGTGTCTGACTTTGGCCACTTTAAGACTTGTGGACTTCAATTCCCCATCCAGCCATGGGAGTCGAAGTCTACAAGTGTTACAGTTGCCACGGTGGAATACCCTTGGACTAGATCAAATCACATATTTCACAAGTATTAACCACCCATCTCCCTTAGACAGAAGAAGGGATGTGAAATTATCTTTCTTTGCAAGCACATTTCTATACGGCCTTACTTCCTAAGACTCAAGGTACATTGAAGAAGTTAAAATCACAGTAACATCTAAATGTAACCTCATAGGAGTTAAAACTGGAGGTGCCTCACTATATGACCCAATACCCTGTTGGAACAGGATAGTTTTAACTGCTTTGTGAAATATATGCATACCCAGGAATCTCAAATGAACTGCCTTCCTCTGCCTCGGTTAGCCTCATGTGAGAATGGAACCCAGGTCAGCTTCTCTCAGGAGGAAGTACACAGGTAGAAATTTCCTGGCCAGGACTCTGCAAACCACGGGGTGCCAGGTTGGGTAGGACTTTGAAGAGTAAACCCAAAATTTTGCATTCGGATGAAAAGCCTACTAGTGCCTTGTTTCGCCCCCCAAAAAGATCTATTCTGAAAATAAGGCCTAACATGTTTTCTGCGAGTGTGCCCAATATAAGCTCTACCCCCAAAATAATCCCTACTTAAGTGCCTGCACAGCTGGCCGCCTGCCCATTCCATGTGGTTGCTTGCAGTGCCAACGACACAAGGTAAGGTGAGGCGAGCGGGTGGATGGAGCTATCCCACATGTACACTGGTTTACCTCAGGGCTCCTGCAGCCAGGCCATCCACACCCTGACACCTGCCTTGCCTCATGGCAATGGCCCACTTCGTCTTCTGGCACCGGCGCATCACTTGGCCTCCTGCTCCAGTGCTAGAAGAAGGAGTGGGCTGGTGCCACGAGGCAAAGTAGGTCTTGGGGCATGGAAGGCCTGGCTGTGGGGGCCCTGACGCAAGCCGGTGCGGGGTACATGGGGCAGCTCCACCCTTCCCAGCCTTGGGGCAGCAGAACTCAAAAGAAATAAGACATCCCCAAAAATAATCCCTAGTGCTTATTTCGGAGCCCAAAAGAAAATAAACCAACTCTTATTTTCTGGAAAACACAGGTATTCTTAGTAACCAAAAATATTGCAAGGGAAGAGGTCAAAACAGCCAAGATGGTGGCTGGCGATGGACATTTGGTTAAAGCCCTGCTCTTTTTATTTGGGTCACGGTCACAGAAAGGGTAAAGTTTCAGTTAAAACACCACAACCATCATTTTGAGGTTTTTTAGGCTTTCCCAGTGGACCCCTCCCACCTGTTGGTTCATAAATCATAAATCAGAAGCATCAGTCTCCTTTCATTCTTCCTCAAGACGCAGTGCCTAGCCTTCACAGCCACACATTTCATCTTGTAAGATATGTTTTTGATATATGTTGCCATGGAAGTAGTATATTTTACAATCCTTTACAGTACAAACTCTTCGGTGCTTCACAGCATAAAAACAAAAACATATATACAAAAGGCATATAAGAACAGCAATTATTACCAGATGGTGGGAATAGTCAACAGGACAAAAGTTGTACACCAGAAGAGGTTCCAACCACACTTGGTCCCACACCTGGAAGAGGAATCAGGTCTTTGAGGCCCTCTGGAATCATCTGAGTGGAAGCAGGTGCCACAACAGAGAAGTGACACTATTCTGGGGTGCCGATAGAGGGCACTGTTTGATGAAAGGAAGTGTCATCCCTGGGCAGAAACCATAGTAGGCACTCCTCCAAGTAACCAGGCCCTGCGCTCTGTAGGCTTTATGGGTTATAACCAGGATCTGGCCACCAGCACAGCTCATGAAGCAGGAGTGGTCAGCTGGGCATTGCACCCTGCTTGGCGGAGGAAGTGTTGCCCCATCCAAGGTTAAAATGAATATCCCCAGATTTAGGAGGTGCTAATATCCACAGCCACTCAGTAGAATTGAATCGTGAGGGTTCCTCCTTGTCCAAACCTCCACATCTTCCAGGCACCAGAAAGAGACCTTGAGAGCCTCTCTTGGCTGGCTTGGAGTCCAAAGAGATAGTTGTGTATCATCAATGTACTGATCATAGCAAAGCTCAAACTTCCCAAGGGCCTCACCCAGCAGTTTCATGTGGAGGTTGAAAAAGAAGAGAATTGAGCTCTGTGGCACCTTTCCTCCTCAACCAACACCGAGTGAAACCTGCCCAGAGGAAGGGAGAGCACCACCCTAGAACAGCGCCCCCGCCCCCCATCTCCAACCTCCACAGCTGATCCCGATGCTATGGTTGATACCAAAAGCTACGGAGAGATCAAAGAGCACACAAATGAATGCAACCCCACCCACCCACCCCCATTTTGCCTTCAGCCTTCCAAAATGCCGCAAAGGCTGTTTCGGTACCAAATCCTGGCCTAAAACCCAGCTGAACTGGATTGAAACAATCTTTTTACTGCAGAGCTCTCATCAACTGCAGACCGGCCCCCTTCTCAACAATGACCTTTGGAAGAGGGGGTGCAACACTCTTTCCTTTAAGGCAGTAATTGCCACCCCACTTTCAAAGAAGCTGACACCAATACATGGACCCAACCCCAAGCCATCTCCTCACTTTTCCAGCACATTTCTTCTTCATTCTTGAGCCAGGAAATCAAAATTAGCCTTGACCTTCTTTTCTTGCCATCAGCTGTCAATTACTAGGTGCCTGGTAGACATTTCATTTGTCTTCTTAACATTTAACTTTTCCTCTTTCAAACATTAATAAGTTAATTCTTAATAAGTTCTTGAAAGCCTTCTTTACTTTCTGTCATCTGCGTATCCTAAATGGTAGGATGTTTAATGCTTAATTAATTCCAGCCATGTCTTCTTCAGGTCTTTCTGTTCCTCTAATATAGCCACGATATTAGGTGAAATTGGGATGAAGGAAATATTTCTTTTGGGAAATAACGATTCTTCTCCCATTCAGTTCCCTTAATAGGTTCTTGTATCTTGTTAAAGTTCTTCAAATCAAACTTTCCATTGTGATGGAAACGTAGAGCTCAGGGTTTAACTATTGCATGCTGTGCTCAGTGAAATGTCTCCTAAATCACTCAGACAAATGGTTACCATTGAAGGTTTGAAGACCTTCTGTGAAAGTGAATCTATCCCACCGGTTGACAGCTTTTATAACAGTAATTCCTCCTAATATCTAACCTGTCTTTGCTTCCCTGTGGTTTCAAACCCTTGGCTCTACTGCTGCCTTTGGGTGACAGAGAACATCCATTCCATCTTCTGTCTTCCAACTCTTTAGATACTTGAAGACTAATATCTGTCCCAAGTCATTTTTTTCTGTAAGCTAAACATTTCTTCCCAGATGCTTTTCTTCATAGAACTTGGTTTCCACACCTTTCATCATCTTGGTATCCCTCCTCTGAATATGCTCTAACCTGTCATGGTTGCAATGCCCAGAATTGGACACAAGACTCTCAAAAGGAACAGCCCAGGGCAAAGTACAGGCCAACAATTATGTCCTCTAATCTGGATTCTATACTCCTGAATATGTCCCCAAATAGCATCTGTTCTTTTAGCAATGGCAACATAACTCATATTCCACTTGTGATCTACTAGAAGGCACAGATATTGTTGACACATATTACAACCAAGCCAGATCTCCATCTTATATTTATAGGTTCCGTTTTTTTGGTCCCCAGCTGCCCCAGACTGGACATTTCTTATTGTTAAATTTCATCCTTGTTAAATTTGGCTTATTGAGTCTGCCTATCAAAGTCATTTTTAATACTTCCTTTCTGGATGTTAGCTATCCTTCCTAGTTTTGTGTCATTTGCATATTTAATAGATGCTCTCCTCAGCCTCAGGTTATTAATTAACACGTTCACTAGGACAGACCAAGAGAGAGCCCTGTAGCCCTCTGCCTGATACTACTCTTCCACCTGATGTAGAACCATCTGTGAGCATCCTCTGGGGTGTTGATTCCACTATGCTCACCACTTGTGCAATTGAGTTCAGGGGTCCCCCATCCCTGATCCGCACTGGTTAGGAACCGGGCTATGCAGCTGGAGTGAGCTGAAGGTGCATCTTCCACCTCCAGGCGTGTGGTGAGTCTGAGAGGTTGGGGCTTGGACGGGGGTGGGAAAGCAGCAGGGCAGAAGCCATCTTGCCCCGTGCAAAGGTTCCCCTCTGGCAGTGCTTGCATCCGGCTTGCCCTTCCTGGGCGCCATGTCCTTCCTCTTCCTGGCCCTGCTTCCTCTTGTTCCTGCTACCTCTTCTTTCTCCTCCTCTTCTTCTTCATTTTCTTGCTCTCCCCCTCCTGGCACCCCAACTGGGCTCACGCTCCCTTTGCGCAGCTCTCCAGGTTGGCCATGGAGGGCTCTCCCAAAGCCTCATTGTAGGGGCAGGAAACAACCCCCCCCCCTGTAGTGTGTATGTAGGGAGGGTGTCTTTTCCTCGGAGTGCAAATAGGGGCCGGGAGAAGCTACTTTCCCCCTTAAGTGCTGGTCTCCAAGTCTGAACCTTTTCCAAGACCGCTGGGCTCTGTTGCGCTTCAACTTGTGCTTTCCCTTTTGTTTTGATGCTCAAGGATGCCTCGTGTGTTTTGGCCACATTGTGCCGGCTTCTTGCAGTCAGGTTTGGTGTGTGCTTGTCTCTGTATTTCTGGATATGTTTAAAAAGCTTTCACTGCTTGGCAACCAAGCCTTTGCACGTGTCCTTCGGGTTTCTTTGCAAAAAGACATTGCTCTATGCAGAGTTGGTTTGGTCTCTTTCTCTTTCTCTCTTTCTCTCTTTCTCTCTTTCTCTCTCTCTCTCCCCCCCTCTCCCTCTGGTGGTTTTCTCAATGTGCTGGGTCTTTGCCTTGTTTTGCTGGAAGGCTGAGTTAAGCTTGCTTCTTCCACCTTCCTTCCCTCTTTCTTAGAAACAGAAAGTTTTCAAACAGGAAATAATATTTAACAGAATAACTGGGTTGGAAGGGACCTTGGAGGTCTTCTAGTCCAACCCCCTGCTCAGGCAGGAAACCCTTCACCACTTCAGACAAATTGTTGTCCATGTCCATTCTCCCACTGATTAATTGTTCCCATTGTCAGGAAACGTATTTAGTTTCCCTCCATTGTTCTTGTCCTGCCTTCAGGTGTTTTGTAGCAGTCTTATAGCTTGACTCCCTCTTCTTTCTGGCAAGCCCTAAGATATCGGAAGACTGGTATCATGTCCCCCCCTAGTCCTTCTTTTCATTCAACTAGACATACCCGGTTCCAGCAACCGTTCTTCATATGTTTTAGCCTCTAGTCCAATGATCATCTTTGTTGTTCGTTTCTGTGCTCTTTTTAGAGTTTTAACATCTTTTTTTATCGTGGTATTCAAAGCTGGACATAGTATTCCAAAAGTGATCTTACCAAAGCAGTATAAAGTGATACTAACACTTCACCTGATCTCAATTCTGTCCCTCTGTTGATGCAGCCTAGGGTTGCATTGGCTTTTTTGGCTGCTGCCTCCCACTGCTGGCTCATATTTGCCGTGATTGTCCACTAGGACTCCAAGATCCCTCTCACAGTTGCTGCTGTTGAGCAAGGTACCACCTACCGGTGCATTTTGTTTTTCTTTCCTAAATGTAGAACCTTCCTTTTTTTCACCATTGAATTTCTTTGTTAGATAAGAGCCCAATTTTCAAGTCTGTCAAGATCCTTCCGTATCTTGAGCCTGTCTTCTGGAGTGTTGGCTATTCCTGCCAGTTTGGTGTCATCTGCAAATTTGCTGAGTTCCCCATCTATCCCCTCATCCAAGTCATTGATGAAGATGTTGAAGAGTCCTGGGCCTAAAACAGAACCTGTTGTTTTATCCCACTGGTAAAGTCACTGGTGTACTCTGGAAGGGGAACACCGTGCTGAGCTATTGAAAAATGCAGGTGGAGGTCATCACATCTCATTCTGCTTCCCTGGGGTCTTTGATTGGGGGTTTTCTCTGGAGCAGAAGCAGAGAGCCTCTTCCAGTGAAGGTTTCTCCATGTCTTCTGATTTTCCTCCAGAGCAGAAGCAGAAAGCCTCTTCCCACCAAGGCTTTTCCATGTCTTTATGCTGATTTTCGTCTGGAGCAAAATCATCTGGTGGAAGCCTTAGGTCAGATTCCCTCAGGCTTTTCAGTCCGTGCACGGCCTGCCCATCATTTTATTTACCACTTGCACCTGGGCCTCTTTCCCATACTGAGCACTTGCCTAAGTCATAGTTTGGGTATTTCCAACATCCTATCTTTGAGGAGCAGGGTTTTCTGCAGTGACAGCAACCAAAACAAAATACAGGGTAGACTGGACATAAACAACACACTGTGAGTGTCACTATCTCTCATCACCCCCAGAAGGGACTGTCTAGTTGCAGGAAAACAAGCTCAGGACTCCCACTGATTCTGTATTATGATGATCCCTATAATTAGTTTGTTATATATTGCACTGTAATAATAATAGAAATAAAGTGCACAGTTTATTTATTTAGAAAATTTACAATAAATGTAATGCGCTTGAATCATCCTGATACCATTCCCCACCCCCACCCCCTGGTCTCTTCCATGAAACTGGTCCCTGGTGCCAAAGAGGTTGGAGACAACTGATTTAGTTCCTATTGTATTCTTTTATGAAGGAGAACATGATGAGAATCTTTGTCAAGTGCTTTGCTGAGGTCAAGCTACAGGAGTTCCCAGAAATTTCAGTTGGAGATTCGGCTAGTTCCTCTGTCGTCTAGGCCTCAGGGCGTCATTTATCCAGCCTTGGAGAACTGAAGTCAATTAATTGAGCAAGTGGTTCTTTTACTATATTTGTCTGCCTGAGCAACAGTTCCCTCCTTTCATTAGTGGCTCAATGCAGTCCTTGGCATGTGTCACACGGCAGCATGAACTACCCGATCCAAAGGCTTCGATGTAGTCAGGGAGACAGAGGTAAAACTCCTCTTGTTCTTTCTTTTAGTTGGCCATCTCACACTCACTGTCTCATCTCCTTCGGTCTGTTTTGCAATCTGCCTGTTCATCCGAGTTAATCTATTTGTCTTTGTAAGATCTTAAGCAAACCTTTAATTACATGCATTCAATTATTGCACACGTTGATCATTTGTACATTCTACAATCTTTGGAATACAATTATACACATTAGTCTTTTTCAGTCTCCCGTCCGCACACTCCGGTTGTGTATTTGCTGAGCCAGAACTGTTAGCTTTTTAATTGCCTCTTCCGCCAATTAAAAAAGTTCACTGGGGTCCCATCTGCACCCGACAGTGGGTTGGCAGCTTTTGTTCTAACAATTGCATTACAGCAATTCAATCTGTATCAGAGGCATCACTGTATGATAATGCAAAGATTTTCCAACTTTCCTCCCCAAAGGGCACAATTATTATCTGCTCAAGGTGAACAGACTCCACCAGTTTGCCCTACTTGCTTCAAAAATAGTTAATTTCCACTCTCCGCCATGTGACTTTGATAGACATTGATTGGGGTCAAAACTAAGGAAATCATTTGTAACTGCATGAGAGACAGGAAGGAGGAGGAGATGAATGTCGGGGGTTGCTTCTAAACATTTGGCCTATTCATTCGGATGAGGACACTCGTCCAGCTCTCTTCTGAACATCCCCATTTTCAGAAGACTTCCAGAACTTCATCCTCTATAACTTTCTTGATCATCTGCACTAAGAATTGGTGTAAAATAGTGTAAAATAATAATCAGAATAGAGCTGAAGGGGACCTTAGAGATCTTCTAGCCCAACCCCCTGCTCAAGTAGGAGATCCCATACCATTTCAGACAAGTGACTGTTTAATCTCTTCTTAAAAAAACCCCAATGATGAAGCACCCACGACGTCTGGTGGCAAGAGGTTCCACTGGTTAATTGTCCTCACTGTTGGGAAGTTTCTCCTGAATCCCAGGTTGCTTCCCTCCTTGATTAGCTTCCATCCATTGTTTCTTGCCTTGCCTTCAGATGCTTTGTAGAATAATTTGACCCCCTCTTTTTTGTGGCAGCCCCTCAAATACTGTAATGCTGATATCATAAATATTGTGAGGTTGCCCATCATCTTCTCCTAAGACTATGGTTTCTTTTCCTTAAAACAGTGCCCAACATTGTCCAAAACTGCTTTTTCAAAAGGCAACTGGACTTTCTTGTTTTTTACCTTAAAGAGGTTTTGCTTCTCATCCAAGAAGCTTCTTCAATTCTGATTTCAGAACTGAAGAAGCGTCTTGAATGATAAGCGAAAGGAAAAAAACTGACTTTTGAAAAAGCCCCTTTGGGACACCATGACCCGGGTGATTGAGATCTTCCACATAGTACCCAACATTGCTTTACACATCGATTTTTGACCCCAAAGTTGTCTTCAATATTCAGCTGATGACAAATTCTTCCTGATGAAGTAAGAATGTCATGAACATGGTATAATTAGGGACGGGGAGAGTGCCCCCACCCCCATTGCTACCAGTTGTGTCTCCTCTCCCAACCTTGGAAGATTTTTCTGTTTTGACATCTCAGTTGCTGCCATGCATTGAGATGGTGGCTTTAATGTGTTTCTGAGGCATTTATTTTTCTCTTGTCTTGTTCAGTCTCTTAATACTTTTGCAATCCATCAAAGGATTCTTGCTGTTGGTGGGAGAAATAGAAATCAGAACCAATTTATAAGCATGGTTGCTTTCGGCAGCTGAATCCTTTGGCCCCCTTCTGTGTGGAACAATGGATGAAGTTTCTCTTTCTGACCTCAGGTGTCCATTTCCGTATCCTCAGTTTACACCAAGGACGTTGCTCTCCCGCTCAGACACCCGAAAGGAACTGCTGAGCTGGCCAGGAGGGTCTGGAGCTGGAAGCTTCACACACACACACACACACACACACACACACACACACACACACCATTTCTCTCCCCCTTCCTTGCTGCAGGATCCCCCCAGCTGATGAAGTGTGTCACGATCCCCACAGGACTCCAGGACTCCTTGCTGTAGACATTGCCCAAGGACCATAAACAGAGGTAAAAGGGCCACTCCTGCACTGCACGAGCCCCCCCCCCGGCCCCCGTTCCACCCCACTAACGCTCATCTCAGAGCCAGACTTGGGGCGGGGGGTGGGGTTGCAAAGGAGGACGTTCCTACTGTCCAGGTTGTGGCTGCTTGCAAGAAGCCAAAGGGGCTCCTTGGGGGATGCTTGTCCAGCTGTTCTTAGTGCAAAGGTGCATTAAAGCAAGGAAGGGCCCAGCCTGCAGTCTGCTGCCCAGTGCTGGCTCTAGGCCCAGGTGAGTAGGTCCTGACCTTGGGGCGCCAAAAGCGAAGACTTCTGAAAAACAGAGAAAGCGAAAGACAGAAGCGCCTCACTCCGAGAGCCATCTTGGCTCAAGGGTTAAATGTCATTTTGCAATGTAAATGTCTGAGGGGAAAAAAATTGGTCTGAGGCTGAATCCCTCACCAGATGGAAAGAGGACCCCAACTGCAGGGGGCGCCAGAGGGCCAGAGCAGGGCGCAGGCTCCAGCCCCTGAAAGCACAGAGGACCCTCAGCTACCCCTCAGCCCCCCCCCCCCCCCGATGAACACTGCAAAGTGGGGCCAATCATGAAGCAGGATTTGCCAGCTGGTCTTTTGAGGGCGAAGAGGGCTGGGGGGGGGGGCTCATCCCGCCTGGGCCTCCCCTGGGCCTTCCCACCCTCCTCACTTTCTCCTGCTTTAGGTCTGCCGCCATGGGCAACCTGATCAAAGTCCTGGGCAAAGATTTAGAAAACTGTCCTCATTTCTTCCTGGATTTTGAAAGTAAGTCAAAAACAAAGGGGGAGTCGGGGGGCCCTATAAATCCTGGCAGGGGAGTCACTGTTCTCCACCAGTTTGGGGGGGGGGCTTGGGCGATGGCCTCCTTGGCCTCTGCATCAGCCGCAGAGGAGGCAGGATTGCCCACCTACAATAAAGCCGCAGAGGGTGGCTGCCAGGCAGTCTTGCAAATTCTCTGTCAGGGAGGGGCTGTTTTAGAACAGGTGCTCAGGGGTCCCTCCAGGTTCAGGCGCAGAGTTTCCCCCTCAAGGCCATTGGGCATCGTTAAATCCCTGCCACTTTTTATTGGCGTATGTGTTTCAGTTGGCACCCCCACGTGCCACCCTGGGATGCTCAGAACAGACGGCAGATTGGAAAACCACGAGTAAAAAGCAAAACCACATAAAGCATTTACAACCCAGCTAAGGGTCTTCCAGTTGCAGGCAAGGTTGCATCTGTCGGTGCAGGTGAAAAGGGGGGGCTTGTAGGCTAGGAGTCTTCCCCCCCCCCCGCAAGTCTGAAGCAGAGGCAAGCCCCTCCCTGCCCCCTTCCCCATACAAGAAAGAGAATTTTGCTGGCACAAAGACGGAGGCAAAAGGCTTCTGCGTTGCTTTCTTGTAATTGAAAAGCTTTACCTTTGGGATAAAATTAACAGGAGGTTTGTTGATTATGGTCACCTGAGCTGCCAGGGCTGGATTGGTTAAGAGCATCAGACATACATTGGTCCCAACAGGCGCTCGTTGCTCAAGTGGGTGTCTCTTGCCCTCACTGCTTCCACCTGCAAAATGGGAGCAGTGATGCCGGCAGCCTTTGCAAAAGGCATTCTAGGAGTTAGTAGTGGGAGAAGCTCTGGGCTCTTGGAAATGCCCCATGAAGGCTTCCATCCATTTCACTTTTATTCAAAACCTTCCTGGGAATGCGTCCGTCAGGCAAGCAGGTGGTTTTCAATATTGCAACAGGGGGATGCTGAGCTGCTTCGCTCCAGCCCCGATGGACCACCCCATGCCAGAGAGAACAGTGGCTCTCCTCTTCCTTATCCTTGGCCTTCCTCGCCATCAGTCGATGCTCTCCTCCATTCGGGGCAGGAAGAAGCAGGAGGCCAGAGCAGCCCCAATGCATGCCTGGGTTTTCCTGCCTTTGGCTCTGCGTTCAATTTGGTCTGACCGGTTTCCAGGATCTGCTGGTGACTCTTCCTGCCCCAGAGGAGGAGCCATTCCCGCCCCTACCCCACCCCATGACCCATCATGCTTTTCTCCCTCTTGTCTCTTCTCTTGCAGGTGTGTCAAATGGGGGACCTTCTTAAAGTGTTGACTTATAATGAGCATGACCAAGGCCCTAATTTTCCCCTTGACTTTGAACGTGAGAAGGGTTTTTAAAATTATTTTTGTCTTTGTTTTAATTTCACAAGTTCTTTCATTAATTTTTGCCTTATTCACATTGATTTTCTTTCATTTGGTGTTATTTTGCTGGGCGATAGCTAAGCAGGCTGATGGAGCTGGGAACCAGGAGAGCAAGAGAGAAGGGGGCACCATCCAGGCAGATAAATGGCAATTGCAGAGGAAGGGGGGCAGGCCCATTAAAGAGGGGGGGGGTGTCAGGAAGGGCTTCCAAGAGGAAAGTGGGATCTCCAGAAGAGCATCTTCATTAGCAGCATCGCTTGGAGAGGGACCCCCAGTGACCAGTCAAAGGGGCCACACAACTTGATCAGTGAGCCCCCCCCCCACAAGCCCCCACGAGCTCTTTAAGGACAGGGACCTCTTTAGGGAGCAACCTGGGTCTCCTTGCCTGAGAGTGGAATTCCTGGCTGGGGAGCTCTGGGAGCTGAAGTCCGTTTTCCTCGCTGGGGAAAACTGTTGAAGGAAGAACCCACCTTGGGGGAGAAGTTACAGGAGGAAGGGGGATGCTGACCCATCAGATGGTCCCTGGGGGGGGGGGTGAGAGGGAGCCCTGTTTAGCAGCATCCAGGTAGAGCTGACTTGGGTTGCCATAGCTTAAAGCTCTATTTCTGTTCTGTTTGGTTCTCCTGTATGTTTTTCTGTATATTTATTTTCTACAATTTCTCCTGCCCTGCTCAGGGCCAAAAAGGTCTTGGCTTGACAGAGCAAAGCAACTCATGAGCCACGGCTTTCGGGGAAGCCCCAAGATATTTCCCCTCCCTCCTAGATATCCCCTCTCCCTCTCATCCTTGGTGAGGGGGCAAAGGATCTGGGGACAGAAGCTCATGGATCCCATGGGGCTACTCACTGGCTCCCTTGAAGATCCTGCTGCTCCAGGCACCAGCTAGGATGGACTAGCCAGCTTGGGGAGGTGGCTTATGGACTTCCAAGAGTGCCCTGGCTCCTTCCCATCCCTGGCCAGCCTACCATCCTCCTCCCTTCCACGTGCTCCCCTCAATGGCAGCCCCTGTGCCCCCTAGCTTCTGAACTTTGCCTCCCTTCCTTCCTGGGTGGGGTGTGCTGCAGATGCTCAGCCCACAGAAGCCGAGACGGCCATCTGGAACCAGGTGAATGCCGTCCTGGAGGAGGCCCAGACCATCCTGGCAGAACTGCAGTCCTACACAGGCGCGGGCCAAGAGATCCGGGAGGTAGGAGCCGAGCCGAGCTTGCAGCCACCCCAGGCTGGGCCAGCCCCGTGGCTGTGGTGGGCCAAGAGGTCTTCCTGCCCCAGGGATTCTGCTGGGGAGGATCTGGTCGCTCAACGTTTTTGTCTTGCTGGCCTTGGCTGGTCAGAGCCCATCCTCCAGATAGGCTGTTCCCAAGTCTCGGGGCTCCAGCTGTCCCGCAGCTGACCCCCCAGGAGAACAGGCTCTCTCTGGAAATGAGAGCGTAGCAATGGAGGGTGTGAGGAGGAGACACGTCCAGCATTGCTCTCTTCCTTCTTCAGGCCATCCAGAACCCCAGCCAGCTGCAACTTCAGGAAAAGGCCTGGAACGCCGTCTGTCCCCTTGTGGCGAAGCTGAAACGGTTTTACGAGTTTTCTCTCAGGCTCGGTACGTGTCGACCTGCTTGGTGTGCGAAGGGAGGGGTGAGAGGGGCGAGTCGTCTCTCTCTCACACACACACAGACCATTCGCCTTGTGCAGCCTGTCTTTCAGGGTGCATCTTCATAGGCAGGGACCGTCACCTCTTTCTTGGTCTATTGATTATACTTACATTATTATTGCACCGTCCTTACATTACATTTTACCGGGACCCTGACCACCTAAGAAAAGTCAGTGTTGTGCCCCCGTGTCCTCCGGCGCCAAGGGGACAAAGGGTCTGATGGAGGGAGGGGCTTTTCTGGACACGGTGGTCCTGGGGTTCTCGTTTTCCCTTTTGAAGCAGTTCTTCTTCCTCATTCCTTTGCGAGGGAGGACAGGCCCCCCACTTCCTCTGCCTCTTTCCTGCGGCTTTTTCTTCTTGGCGGCTGGGGCTCCTTCTCCTGCAGTGCTGGGCACAAAGAGCCTGGCCAGGCTGTGCGCACCTTCCTCCCCTGACCTGGGGGGAGGTGATGGGCTTCTCCACGGGCCTCCTTTGCCCCCCTTGTAGCATTGGGCCAGCCCCCCAAGTGGCACACAGGGACTGACCTGCCCTTTGTTTGCCCCCCCCCAGAGAACGCCTTGCGGAGCTTGCTGGAGGCCCTGACCAGCCCCCCCCACCCCCCCACCCAGCACTTGGAGAGAGAGCAGGCCTTGGCCAAGCAGTTTGCAGAAATCCTGCACTTCACCCTCAGCTTCGATGAGCTCAAGGTACCTTGGCGGGGGTGGGGGAATGGGGGGCAGGAGAATGAAGTAAAGGGGTTCCTGGGGAGGTTGTGGCTTCAGGTTCACAACTGGTCCTAAGTTAACCATGTTTAATCATGACTCTGTGGGGACAACCAAAATGTGCCAAGCCTGCCCAGGCACCGAGGCACCTGGGTCTCCCATCTTTTATCTGCCTCTGTCTGAATGCTCTCTCTCCTCTGCCCCATTCATTTCCCTTTTTACTCTGGTCGTCCATGTTCTCTGAGTAAATCACATACTGAGTAAACATATCCAGTAAGATCCCATAAGAAGATTGTAGTAATATCAGGTAAGAGTAAGTCACTGCAGAAAAACACACAATTCCTCATAAAATGTGGTATTTGTAAACATTCTCACTGCTGTTTCCTTTATGTCATTGCAAACCTTCCTTGTTCTTTCTAAAGGACAACACTTGGGTCTCGCCCAGCCCAGCAGGCAGGCAGGCAGGCAGCTTCCACCTCTCTTTAAATATCCAAGTGGGGTTTCCCCTCCTTTTCCTCCACAAATCTTGCCATGGGGATGATTTGTGATGTCTCCTTGTGTGGCTGAGGCTGGGATCCAACCTGCCATTGACCTGTTTCCCTGCCTCACCCCATTTGCAGGAGAATCCAGTTTCTTCAATGTGGGTTCCCCCCTCCCCACGTGGGAGCGGCATCCCTTCCCATGAGTGCTACCTTGAAAGACCGGAGTCTGGTCCCCAGACTCAGAGCAGGGTCAAGGCTGTGTCCCCAGTTCCACAGGATCGTAAACCAGGGAACAAGCCTTCCCTTCTCTTTTCCTTGCCAATTCCCCCCACACGGCCAGCTGATCCCAAGGCTTCCCTATCCAGGCACTTGGCAAGAGCAGGGCAGGAGCCCAGCCCTTTGCTGCCAGGTCCCTCCTCCCGGGATCAGAGTCTTGACAGGGGCAAAGAGGCTCCCACCCTTAGCCATTGTCTGGCGGCCCAAGGGAGCCTCCTCCACCCCATGGCCTGCCCAGAGGGCATGCCAGGCTGCTCTAAAGCAAAACTCCTTCCAAAGAGCACCAAACATGTCTTTAAAAATTCCCCACAAAACATTTAAAAATCAAGAGGTCGTAACATAAAGGGACACCTTGCAACCACTCTTCCTAATCTCAGATATTTTATTCTGAAAGAGTATTAAGATCATTTGCCCTGGAGAAAATCTATGTACTTTCTAAGAGTCAACGCTAACTTTCTCCCCCCTCCTCCTCTTCCTCATCATCAAGTGCACACTTCAGAGTAGCCAGAAAGCATCTCATAGTTGCTGCAGGAAGCAGCTCAATGGGGATTTTTCCCTGCCCTGCCAGTGTCTGCTAGGGGACCCGAGTGTGTTGGGGATGATGAGTTTTACCACTCTGGGGATCAGCTGTAGGCCCGGAGCCCCCTCCCCAGGGGCCAGGGGGAAGCCCTTTCCAGGTTTCCCCTTTGTCTCCCTCAGATGACCAATCCTGCCATTCAGAACGATTTTAGCTACTACAGAAGAACCATCAGCCGAAATCGAATCAACAATTTGCAAGTAAGGAAATGCTTCTCTGCTTTTGGACACATAAAAATCTGGTATGCATAAAGTGGAAAAAAACAAAAGATCGATGAAGAGCAATGTGGTAATTAATTAAAATCTATTATTTGCTTATGAGATAGTGACCAGTTTTACCGTAACCCTTTAGTCAGTTGTGAAAAATGCCAAGGAACCAATCAGGAGGACCAATGTGCCCCCTCAGCCAGGTGGGCTTTTGAAATTGGGGAAAGCAGACCCTGCTTTGCTTTTCTCCTTGAAGGGTTGAGTTTGCAAGCAAAGCCGCCTCTTCCCCAGAGAAATTCCACCCCCACTGTGGTCCAGCAGTCGTCCCCTCTTAGGTCACTGTCCTTGCCTTGCTCTGTGCCCACGCCTGCAGTTGGATGTGGAGAGTGAGGTCAACAATGAGATGGCCAACCGGATGTCCCTCTTTTACGCCGAGGCCACCCCGATGCTGAAAACTCTGAGCAGTGCCACCACCAAGTTTGTCTCGGAGGTGAGCCACGAGATCTCCTGGGGACACTTTTGCAAGTCCCAAGAGGAGAGGATTCAGGCTGATGACGAGTGAAAGGCCCCAGGGCTGCAGAGGCTCTGGGGAGGGAGGGAGGGAGGGAGGGAGGGAGGGAAGGGTCTGAGCCCCCTCCTTGGGCCCGAACGTGCTTCCTCCCCCTGATGAAGAGATCTCTCGACCCACGGAGCCCCTTGTTCTCTTTCTTTCAGAACAAAACTCTCCCAATAGAAGACACGACGGACTGCCTGAGTACCATGGCCTCTGTCTGCCGAGTGATGCTGGAAACTCCGTGAGTCTTAGCTGGCTCTTCCATGGACCGAACGAACGGGGGCTCGCGCTGCGGAAGCTGCTGGGCTGCTTACACGACAGGCACCTTGCCACTCAGGCCCCAGGAATGCTGGCCGGAAGGAGGGCGGCAGGCCCCTGCCCAGGAGGGTTGGTGGCTCTGCCCATGGTTAAGTGCAGAAGGACCAGCGGTGAATGCAGCAGGAAAAGGCTGCTGTCTCGCTGGCAAAGAGGCTCAGATCAGGACTGACGGCTTTTGGTATTTTTCCAGGAAGGGAAACTGAGCCAGTTCTTTCCGCGTTTCTCTTCGGCTTTCCCACAGGGAATATCGCAGCAGATTCACGAACACTGAGACTCTCCTCTTCTGCATGCGGGTAATGGTGGGAGTCATCATCCTCTACGATCATGTCCACCCCGTGGGGGCATTCGCTAAGACCTCCAAGATAGACGTGAGTAACATTTTTAGGCAACCCCCCACTCCCCCCACCCAGTGCAGCCCCCGGGCTCAGCTTAGTTTCTGTGAGGTCCCTGCCTCACTCGCAAGAGGGATTTTCAGTTGGAGACTCACTCACCCCCGTTTTCTCACCCCTTTTGGCTTCGTACGCTTCCTACCAGAGAATATCCCTTAAGGGCAAAGGATGTGAGAGCTCTCTCTGCTCCTGCGGAAGGACACGCATGAGACCCCTTACAGCCCCTTCATCCTCCCAAGAGGAGGGCTGCCCTTCCTTTGGAGGTGAGGGGCAAAGGGGAGAGAGTTTTCAAAGGAAAGCAATAGAAAGTTTTGCAGAAATCTCCCTGGCAAGGAAAGGATTTGCATTCCAGCTTAAACTTGCTGTTACCCATCTTGCTGCGTATGCCCTTCATTCATAGTCAGAGGTCTAAAAGGACCCCTTAGGGACAGGAGGAGCCTCTTTTGGTCTCTGGTGAAAGTTCTCGAGCTGAAGCCAGCAGATCTGGTTGCACCTCTCCAGCCCTTCCTCCTCTCTGCAAAAAGAAAGCCCTTCCTTCCTCTTTCCCTCTAGATGAAAGGATGCATCAAGGTTTTGAAGGAGCAGCCCTCCAACAGCACAGAAGGCCTTCTCAATGCTCTGAGGTATGTCAGCTCCAAAGGTGCCCCTGCACCCACCAGAGGCCCAGGGCGGCTCCTGGCCAGGCACTCTGGGTGATGGAGCTACAGAGGGTCAGCCATTGCCCTTCTGGGAAGCTCCACGGGAATCACAGCGGAGAACTTTCACAGGATGAAGTTGGGAAGAAGACACAGGCAGAGACAGCTGGCCGGGAGGTCTTAACTGTACTGTAGTTATTGATTATGTCGGTAACTATTCTTGTTTTGCCCAAATACAAATAAATATTCCCATTTTTCAGACCAGGAAATGGAGCTTTCTCAGGGTAAGAGTTGTCCTCAGTTTGCAGTTCAACAGGACTTTGTTGGCATTTAAAGGCCATTTGTTTCTCCTCACTTCTATCACTTTGCTTGTTTGTACAGGTAGTCTTCAACTTACGACCACCAGTGAGCCCAAAATTTCTGTTGTTAAGCAAAACATTTTTCAAGTAAATTTTGCCCCATTTTGTGACCTTCCTTGCTGCAGTTGTGAAGTGAACACTGCAATTGTTAAACTGCTAATATGGTTACCAATTCTGGCTTCCCCGTTGACTTCACTTGTCAGAAGGTTGCAAAGGGGGATCCCATGGCCGTGGGACACTGCAACCATCATGAAAAGGAGTCAGTCGTCAAGGAACAGAATTTTAGTCACCTGATCATGGGGGCACTACAAAGGTCGTAAGTGTAAAAGACAGTCATAAGTCATTTTTTTCAGTGCCATAGTAACTTCAAATGGTCACTAAATGAAGTGACTTAAGTTGAGGACTACCTATACAGTCCATCAGAAAATCTTACGTTCGCACAGCATCCTTAACTGGGTGACCGAAATGCTTCTTTTCCTCAGTTTGCACAAAGCTCTGAACCAGAAGCAAACTAAAGAGGTCAGCGAGGGGTGTGAATGCCACCCGTGTTGTGGGTCTACCTGCAAGGTGAGAGGTTGGTGGTGGGTCTGCCAGGTGCAGGACAGGCAGGAAGGGCAAGAGGGAGGAGATGCGGTTGTGTGTCGTTGTGTTGATGGACTTTGCCAGGAAGAAATCAGGGTCCAGTGATCAGGAGGTGGGTACATGGGGATTTTCTGCGTTCATCACACACAGCCACTGCCTGTCCAGTTTTGCACTCAGGGAATGTGGCCTTAAGGGACCCTTCTCTTCCACCCTGGTCCTGTTCTGGAGCTCTTTTTCCCCTGGCTGTCTCTCTCCATCACACAAACACACACTTACACACACTTACTTCTGCTAGCTTATTCCCCGATTCCCCTTCTTCCGGGCTTTCCTGTTGATGTGCGAAGGGCCGTCTACCCACCCTCTGCCCACTGGGGGCCAAGAGGCTCTGGAGCGTCATAGGCGTCCCTCCCTCTTTCCCACCTCCGGAAGGAAGGCTGCGCTTATCCTCCCCTGCCTTCTTCCTCCTAGGTACACCACCCGGCACCTCAATGACGACACCACTTCGAAGCAGATCCGGGCTTTGCTGCAATGAAGCTTCCTGGGACAGCCGTTCACCAGACAGACGCAAGAAACTCCGGCAGAAATTTTAATCTTGACATGTTGCTATAAATAGTCGTCATATCCCTTCATTTTGTAAAAAAAAAAAAAAAGTTAAAGAAGAGCAGTGAGATTGTCAATGAATATATATTATAGAGAGAGAGACAGAACTGCAATTGATATTCCAGCTCCAAGACGACCCCCCTTCAATGCCGGCCAAAGCGCAGGGACTAGTCTCTTGTCTCAAGTGGCCGCGCGTGCTGATTCCAGCCCCCTCCATGCTGGGGTGACCAGGCCCCCTGCAGGTCACGTCTTTGGAGCGTGGAGGAAGATTTCTTCTGAGCCTTTCTGGGATCATAACATGGATCTGCAAGGAAGCCCAGATGCCAGGGAAGTGAGAAGGAAGGATGGCTGGTCTCTTACCCGAAAAGCTTGATTGAATGAATGAAGGCATGGGCAGCATCATTAAGCCTTCAATTCTGATCCCATTCTTAGTGGCTCAGTCACACCTTTTAGATTTTTAATATGAACAACTGCAACCATCCAACTATTATTTTGAACATTTTTGTGTCAAAATAAAAAGAAAAGTTAATGTGTGAGAGATTACAGCATGGTTTTCTGCTTTGCTTTCATCTGTGATGTCTGTGCTTGTCAACATTGGTTGTGACTGTTGCCCCGAATATGGCCTCCACCATTAAGCTGATTTCTTGTACATACCAGAGCCTGCCCCAGTTAGGGTCCATTTTTACATCCCGTTGGCACCAGCCTTTGCTCCTTGTAAGGCTGAGGAAGGGAGCTCCGGGTCAAAGAGAGAGCAAGGAGGGATTTTAGCCAAGACCTTACATTCCACTCTGGGAAAACCAGGCACCTTTCCATTGGGCTACACAGCTTGACAAGTGAAAGGATTCTAGGAATATCACTCAAATCTCCACAGCAATTTTCATGGAAGTAAGTATTCATAGATAGAATGAAGCATTTGGAGAGGACAGAAGTAAACCAGAAAGGGAAAAAAAAAAAAAAAAGCAGAATCAGTATTTGCCCAGCTTAAGGTAGTGGGATGTAAAGTCTTGGCTGAAATACCTCCTTGTTCCTTTTTCTACAACATTCAGCCAAACGTTGCCCTTTTTTCATATAATTCCTCTGGCTTCCCCATTTCTGGAACAGAGAAACATATTTTGCCTTCTCTGAAATATTGTTTCAGGTACTTTAAAGCTTCTCTCATACAGGAGGGGGGGAGGGAGGGGGGAGTTCTTAGGCTAAATGTTCTTGGCTCAATCCTTCAGTCCCTCTTCAAAGATCTTTGGCCACTTCTCATCAGTACAGAAGGGTGGAATTGATCCAAGATTGGCACCACCGTTGCGTGTCCTTATTGTGCTGAAGGTTCTGGCAGTTTTCACCCCTTAATAATTCCTCTGCTCCAGAAGAATCACCGTGAAGCTTTGCAGCATTTTCCCCGACACTGCAAGGTGCAGCGCTTACACTGGTAGCTTCTGGGTTTGGAGTTTGGGTTATTCTTAGCATTGTTTGCTAACTCAGCTTGCTCTGAGCTTGTACTCTCGGGATCCCACACCTACCAGTCCAGGCTCCCCTTCGGTACTCCTTGTCCCTCTTTCCACCTTCTTTGTGTCTTTCACAAGCTCTCTGTGCAGCCACGTTGCCTTCCAATTTTCCTCTTCCCTGGAATTGTGTAATTTTGCTTTTAGGATCTCCTTTAGGATCTCCCACTCACCTTGAGCTCCAATTCTGATTAGCATCTCCTACCACAAAGCATACTTAACCTTTCCCTAAGTTCATTAAAATATACTTTTCTGAAATTAAACTAGCAATTTCCCTCAGGTTTAATTCTCCTTAAAATAAACAATCTCATCATTACACACTCACATTCCCAAATATTACTGGCTTTTAAACTCATCCTTTACCATGACACAAGAAATCCCAGAAACAACTATCTTCTCCTCTTCCTCGTGTTTTTTATGTAGTTGCTTTCATTTCACTGCTGACCCATATCTAAGATTCCTTAAATTCAGCCTTTTTATTAATTTCACTAATCATGGCAAGGTGGCTTACAACCAGATAAAAACAACACAATAAAACATAATGATATTGACATTAAAATTGACTTTAAAATTAATAAAGATTGCAAAGAAGGAAGTAAGATGCACACAGGGAGGAGGGGCACTTTGCCCATTAACCTCCTCCAGAACAATTTGCCCCCATTGGAGCCCCAGGCCACTGGGCAGAGTCAGGTCTTTGGGCCCTTCCGGAAGGCCAGGAGGGTGGGAGTAGAGCTCCCCTTGAGAGGCAGAAGCCAGAGTAGAAAAGGCTCTTCTCCTGCCAGGTGACCAACGGGCATGCCCTTTGCCCAGTGCAGACCAATCCAATTGGGTTGATATGGTTCCTCAGGAAGTCTGGGCCCATGCTTTTCAGGCTTAGTGTTTTTCTCCTTTAAATCGCCCATAAGCTATCCGCTGATGTACTTCACTGAGCATTTGAACAGTCTTGCAGCGTTGCAGTCAGTTTGGACATGTAGGGGTGGAATTGCACCCATTGGCCTTCAGCAAAGATTGGCATGCTCCTCCTTCCCCTGGTTCCTTCTTTGGCCAGCTGAGAAGGTGGTTCCTTCAAATGGACTTTCCCCCCTGTAGCTGTCTGATCTTTTGCACTGATCCAGAGGCCAGCGAGACAGCCGACCAGTGGTGGCTGACAAGTGGGAGAAGAAAGTCCTCTATGCCTGTCAGCTGCTGTCTGGATGGCTTTTGCACTTCCAAGAACATCGCCATGTTCAGAAGCAGCCCAAGCAAATGAAGGCAGCTGATGGCTGCGATGGGGAGCAAGACTCCAGGATAAAAAGACAGCTAGCTCCTCCGATTTCCACCACGCCCGTCAGCATGGTTTGGGTTGCCAGGTATCTGGAGGGATCAGGATCAGAGGAATGCCATGCGAAGGGCTACTCTCTGTCTTCAGCCAGAAAAGCTGGACCTCAGGCTGGGAGAGGGGACCGTTGGCGTGGGGGAGAGAAGGGTTATCTGACAGTTGGTTAAACCTGCAGATCTCGGTTTCTGCCAAAGCCATATCCCCAATCGAAAGAGCACCTGGCACCTGGACAGCTCTTCTTTCCTGCTGGTGACATTTGGAAGGGGGGGGGCAGATACCCCTGCGTGGGAAATGTGGGAAACCAGAATGGCATGTGTGTGTGTGTGTGTGTGTGTCTGTCTGCAAGGGGAACGGCAAACTGTTGCTGGTTCCAGACAAGTGGAGGGCACTTTAGCTGAGCCAATTGTCCTCCTCAGCCTCTCTCCTGAGGAGGAAATTGTTAGGGTGACACACAAGGGTCCCCTGTTAGGACCATGATTGGTGTAGTCAGGCTCCCAACAAAGGTTAGGGTGCTTAAAGTGCTCCACTCTTTTGAATTGATGTGCAACTTCTTCCACCTCTTGGCTGCCTCTTTGGTGTCAGCCTTAACAGCATTGCTTCTTTTATCCCTTCTTCCTGTTTCCTTAAAAAAGCTCAGACGCAGCCAGCACCACCACCGGACTCCTTCCCTCGGACTCTCTGAATCCCTCTCCTTCATTTGGTTGCTGAGTGGTTCCCAGTGTTCTTGCAGTGGGCTGGTCCTTGTGCTTATTTGGGTCGCCAACCCACTCAGCCCCCCCCCCCCCGAAAGCCCCCTTGATTGATCTCACCCCATGGACGCTCTTTTCACAGCCTCTGGCAGAACGGACTGCAGCGCATGGACCGCTGCCTGTTGCCACTCCTGGCTGCTAGATGGCTCTGGAGGTCCACAAATGCTCTCCTAAAGGCTCCCGCTAGAGCTTGCGAGGGACAGCAGAAGAACTCAGGGCATCTCCACCGAGGACAATTTCAAAGGAAACCACATCGACTCCACTGGATTACTGAAGCTTAGCTTGGTGCTTTCTAAAACTCAAGGACTCCCTCGGGACTCATTCACCTTTATGTGTTCTTCTACGTTTTATTTTGCAGATGTTGATTATATCCTGGTAGACGGTTCTTGGTGGTCTCATGCTGCAGACAATCCATAACTTCAGGTTAGTGTCAAAACCACCAAAATGATCACGGAACAACCTCAAGGCCACTTCCTTGGATAACAGCAATGCTGTGTGGCCTTTGGATGCCGAAAATAATCGTTCTGGAACAAATCTAGCACCCGTACCCCAGTAGGCTATTAGCACAGGTTTAACCAGTAAACCAGGTTTCATCACATATGTGTGAAAAGCCCCTAAGGGCACCCTCTTGATTCAGACTATAATCTACTTTTGAACCTCTGTGTTATGTCACACACTTTATTAACTTACTTTACTTTACTTTACTTTATTTGCGCTTATAGACCGCCCCCTCTCCCAGAAGGGACTCGGGGCGGTGTACAGTCAATACATAGCAAATACAAAACATAGTTAAATAATTAAATAGTTAAATAGTTATGGAGGAGGTTAAAAGAAAAACTGTACATCTAAGTAAAGTATCTAAAATATAGTTTTTAAAAACCCCTTAAAAGTACCCCATAAGTTAAATTTAAAAATAATTCCCCTAAAATACCAGTTAAAATATATCTGCTGGGGGATAAAAGTTATGAATGTGCCAGTCCAGCTAATCGGAACAGGTGAGTCTTCAGTTTTTGTCGGAAGGAGCGGAAGTTGGTGGTGGTTCTAATGTCGGGGGGGGAGGTCATTCCAGAGGGTTGGGCCCATCACAGAGAAGGCCCTACTCCTAGGCGTCGCCCGTTGGCATTGCCTGGTGGACGGCACCAGGAGAAGCCCCTCCCTGTGAGAGCGGATTGGTCACAGGGATGTGTGTGGCAGGATGCGATCCCGCAGGTAGCTAGGTCCTATGCCATGGAGCGCTTTGAAGATAATCAAAACCTTGAAACGCACCCGAAAAACCACAGGCAGCCAGTGCAGCTCGCGCAGGAGAGGTGTTATGTGGGAGTACCTAGTACTCCCCATGACAGCCCGCGTGGCCGCGTTCTCAACTAGCTGTAGTCTCCGGGCGCGTCCCAAAGGAAGCCCCATGTAGAGAGCATTGCAGTAGTCCAGGCGAGACGTCACCAGCGCGTGAGAGACCGTGCGTAGGGCATCCCGGTCCAGTAGGGGGCGCAATTGGCGCACCAGGCGAACCTGGTGGAACGCCCCCCTTGCCACGGCTGCCACATGGTCATCCATTGACAGCCGGGCATCTAGGAGGACGCCCAAATTGCGCACCCGTTCCACAGGGGGCAATTGTTCGCCCCCTATGGCCAGTGATGGAATCAACTGGCTGAACCAAGGTGCCGGTAACCACAGCCACTCAGTCTTGGAGGGGTTGAGTTTGAGTCTGTTGTCCCCCATCCAGACCCCGACGGCTTCCAAGCACCGGGACATCACTTCGACAGCCTCGTTGGGGTGGTTTGGGGTTGAAATGTACAGCTGGGTATCATCAGCGTACAGATGATACTCAACCCCTAAACCACGGATGATCTCCCCCAGTGGCTTCACATATGCGTTGAACAGAAGGGGCGAGAGGACCAACCCCTGTGGCACCCAAGTGAGTGGCCTCAGGGTCGACCTCTGCCCTCCTGCCAACACACATTGCATCTGGTCGGAGAGGTAGGAGCCGAACCACCGCAAAACGGTGCCTCCGACTCCCATCCCCTCCAGCCGGCGCAATAGGATACCATGGTCGATGGTATCAAAAGCCGCTGAGAGATCTAATAGGACCAGGATAGAGGAACAGCCTCTATCTCTGGCCCTCCAGAGATCATCAACCAACGCGACCAAGGCCGTCTCCGTGCTGTGCCCGGGTCGGAAGCCGGACTGGCGTGGGTCTAGATATTCGGATTCGTCAAGGTGTCGCGGAAATTGCTGTGCCACCACATTCTCTACAACCTTCGCTAGAAAGGGAAGGTTGGAGACTGGACGGTAATTAGCTAGCTCCATCGGGTCAAGTGAAGGCCTCTTGAGTAAGGGCCTCACCACCGCCTCTTTCAAGGCGGTTGGTAAGGACCCCTCGCCCAACGAGGCGTTCACCAGGCCCAGTAGCCAGCCTCGTGTCACCTCCCAGGCTGCCAGTACCAGCCAGGAGGGACACGGGTCCATGGAACATGTGGCGGGTCGCAGCCGTCCATGTAACCTGTCCAAATCCTCGGGGGCAACAGAGTCAAACTCCTCCCAGAATGGTCTCACAAGACTCACTGTTGACGGCTCCCCCATTGTATTGTACCTGCCTTGAATGTGAACAGCAACTGCCTTAATAAAGTGTGTGACATAACACAGAGGTTCAAAAGTAGATTATAGTCTGAATATAGGTGTCAGATATAGGTGTCAGCACAAATGGCCCTCTGGAAGAGATTCCCATCGCGGTTCCAACCGGAGCTCCCATCCTCTCTCTCTCTTAAAGCCACTCCTGGGGGAGCCATCCAAAAGACGTCTGGCCCCACCATCTGAGAATGCGATTACCACAGCCGGTCCTGCTCCTCATCTGAACTAAGGCGAAGGTCCTCTACAGCCTTTGAGACCAATCCCAGGGTCATCAGAAGGGCCCCTGGAAGGGCTTAGGCTCTTCAGGAGGAGCCCCTAAATATGGCTTTGGAAGCCGCAGATCTAACCTTAGAGCCACATGGATTCTGGTGTCTCTTTAGTGATTCCAAGGGAGCAGAAGGGCTGCCATTGCGCCTGGACCCCCCTTCTCAAAGCTCGTTGAAGGCTCTCCTTCCCTCTGCGCCCCATGCTGACTCAGCACTCTCTCCCCCCAGGTTAGCCCTGGCAGATGTTTCTCTGACATCGCTTTTCAGGCCAAAGTCCACATTCCCCGAGGTCTCTTCCCAGGGTGTGCAAACAAAGACCTTTGCCGCCAAAACTCCAAGGCTTTCCCGCACTGGAGACTCACCTGGCCTGAACTCTCCCTTTGGCTTCCCTTGGAGCTGCACCACTGGCGCGAAACGCCTGAGCAAAAACGTAGAAGGATCAGGGAAGGCCTTTGTGTGGCACCCGATCTGAATGGGAGAGCAGCTCTTAAGTCTGAACTTCAAACGTCCCGAAGGTGCTTGTTTCAAGAGGCAACTGGACTTTGTTTTTTCTTTGAAGACATTTTGCTTCTAATCCAAGAAGCTTTTTTCAGCTCTGACTGGTGTTGGGAAGGGTTTATATTCCATGCACACAGCTGGTCATTTGCATCCTTTGAGAGAATCGTTGAGGCCACCTGGGGGGGGGCTTGTCTGTGTCCTCAGGGTCACCTGAGTGGTGCAAATGGGTGTGGCGTCTTCTTGGAACTGCTGAAAGGACCGTGTTGTGGACCTGTGCTTTTTGCAGGATGTTTTCTGCCTTGTGTCCCTTCCCTGTTGAAGACAGACGCAGGCTGTGGGGATGAGTCTGTGTTGTCTGCATCTCAAACTGAAGCACAAATGGTTCCCATGGTCTGCAATGCTCCCGCACCATTTGAAGGGTGTCATCCCAAAGGGCATAGCAAAGTGTCTGGTGAGATTCTCAGCCATCCAAGCCATGGAGTGGAGTCTCTTTCTCTGAGGACACAGCCATATGGGGAGCATTACCCCTTTTATCTTCTCTCCTCATTTATTCAGATACTGAGGGAGCCTGGATTAGAAAAAGGGGGAGCATGGTTTAAAGCTACTCACTGGATTGGGACTGGGAACTCTGCAAAGAAGAAATGCAGCCATAAAGCACAAAAGCTGGGAGTGAAGGTTGCAATTTCGTCTCTCTCTCTCGGTCCCTCCCTCCCTATCATCTCTCTCTCTCATCTATCTACATCTACATGCATCTATCTTGTATGCCCCTTATCTCACCAGAGGCAATTCTAGGCAGCTTACAGATATTGAAATAAAATGTAGTATTAAACGTCAAAAGAATAAGAGGGAGGGAGCGAGGTGCACAAACGGCAATAACTGCTATTACAAGGAATGGTCATAAGTCCCCCCATTTGGTGCTGTTGTAATTTTGAAGTTGCTGAACACGTGGTCACTGAATGAGGGCTTACCTATATAAGGCATGCTCTGCTGGTAACACTAATAGCTGAAACTGCAAAGGATCTGCAAGCTCCAGTAATAAAAGTTAAGGAACAAAATAAAAATAAAAATCAGGACAGTAGGCCAAACTAACGGCAACATCTGGAATAACCTGGAACTTAGAACTGGCAGTGAAGATACTGAAGTGGTGAAGATCTTCGGCCTTTTAGGATCAGCCACCATCAGTAAAGGAGCAGGCGACCAAACAATACCGCACAGGCCAGGTCTGGTTAGGCCAGCCATCAAAGCCTTGGAAGAGAGATGTCAATGCTGTTAGGTGTCTATCCCTACAAAGATAGGCAGCAGTCTGGGCCTGGTCTAGGATAAGGAGGTGAGGGACAGGTGCCCCTGCCACTCCTTTGAGCAGGTGGCCAAGCATCCATTGCCCAAAACCTCTCTCCTTAAAGCCATCGGTGCACCAAGCCTGGCCTGGGAGAAGCAGCTGCCGTTCAGTGCTGGGCTTACAGCTGACACTTCACGTTTGCCAAGGGGAGAGCTTCAGCCCTTCCAAGGCCCCCCAGCCAGGAGGGTCTGAGGCCTCCTACAAAAGTTCAGGAGGTTGCTGCAGGGCATTGGGGGAAGCCCAAACAGAGCAGCCCTCACCCTCCCTGCTTCCTCCGTCCCTGGATTTCAACCTATTTCAAGGGCAACCTTTTCCTCCCTCACCTTCCGGCAGGGATGGGCAGCTATGTCTGGCTCAGGAATTCTGGGAGTTGGAAGTCCACAGGTTGTAAAAGGGCCCCAGTTGCCCACCCCTGCCTCGGGGTCTCCGTGAGGACCAGGCCAGGGCATCGTAGGCTGTCTGGGGCCAGGGAAAGTGGGAGCCTTTGACATACTCTTGAGACCAGATACATCAAGAATCGCTGCAGACTGGGAGGCTCTCCACCAACTGCCACCCCCCCCTACACACACACACACACACACACACACACACACACACACACCAAAACAGGCTTTTGAAATTCAGTGGCAAACTGTTGAACAAAACATAGTGCAATTTCCTGCCCATCTTGGTGGGAAACCAAAACCAAAATGCCAAAAATGGCACAGAAGCAATTAGAGAAGTTGAAAAGGTTCAAATGGCTTCCAGTACTTGAAGTGCCTTTAAAGGCCTACATGGCTCAGGACTTCAGTATCTACGCAGTGCGTCTCTACCTCAACAATGTTATGAGAGTAACAAGAGTTGGCACCTTGGAGGTCTTCTAGTCTGACCCCTTGCTCAAATGGGAGACAAACGGTTGTCCAATCTCTTCTTAAAAACTTTTAGATAGATGGGCTGGGAATTCTGGGAGTTGAGTCCACACATCTCAACACTGGGCAGTCCAGAGGACCACCTGCTCCCAGTGATTTTCGGGGGCCCAGAAGGTTGGGAAGGGCCTCTGCTCTTAGGAATGCCACCTCCAGAGGCCCCAGAGTTACGCTTGCTCAGTCGCAGCCTCTGCTCTCTGAACTTCCAGGCTCAGACAAACTCCCCCCCTCCCCCCCCGTGGAGATTCCAGAAAGGAGTTCAAGTCTGGCTTTTAAAGTCAGCCCTGAAAGTGAAGGGAGCCTGAGCAGCAGGAACCTTTGGAGGGTGAAGGCTAGGAAAAGTTCTTTCAAAAACCGAGGCTGAATGTTGACTGAGTCTGTTCCTTGGATGCTGGAGCTGTATGGTTATTTTGTTCTACTGGTTTACTTTCCTGCTGAACACCTGATCCATCCTCCCAGACTTCAGCTCTTCTTCCTCAGGTCAGTTTTCTCATCCCCACCCCACACCCTCCGGGCTAGCTAGAGACCAGCCGCCTTCTGGCACACGCAGAGCATTGCCTCCACTCACTTCCCAGGTCCCCCAGGATCTCTGCCCTTCTTCCCACCAGGCCACTGGGGGCTGGGGGTGGGGTGGGGATGAGGAGGATGGAATTGAAGATTCACTCCTGTTCCGGCTTTGCACAACACTGGTGTCGGCAATCAAGGCAGCTGCAGAGTTTTGCAATCCATCCCTGGAGGGGCTGCTCCAGGCCCCCCCCCCATGCATATGGCAGCTGGGGGGGGGGGTCACTTCTTCAGGAATCAACCAGAGGAACCGCAGCCCATCATCCAAGCTCCTCTTCCCCTGCAGGTCCCCATCCAGCCCCTCCCCCACCTCTCCTGCCTTCCATCTGCAGAGTTCCCTTGTTCTTTTCCTCTGAAGAGGCCCCTCCCCAGCTCCTTCCTCTCTGCAGATATTGCAACACCAGCATCCTCCCTTTTCTTCCCTTATAACAAGTCTTCCCTCCCTCCTCTTAATGTTTGGAATGAAACCACTGGAAAAAGAAAAGAAAGGAAGGAAGGAAGGAAGGAAGGAAGGAAGGAAGGAAGGAAGGAAGGAAGGAAGGAAGGAGGGAGGAAGTTCTACGCCCACCCATCAGAGTGCAGGATGGGAAAGCTTCCTCTCGCAGGTTCTCAGGACCAAAGCTCCTGAGTTGTCCTTGAGGGCCTCTGCTCCTTTCCTACCCAGGGAAGAGCTGCTCCTTTACTCCCAACTAATGACTCTTATCGGATTCATGGAGAATTCTATGATCCTGTGATTTTCTCTAAGGTCTTTTATGGCAACCACTTGCCTGAAGGGTCGTTTCCTGCTTGAGCAGTGGGTTGGACTAGAAGACCTCCAAAGTTCTTTCCAACCCTGATATTGTTATTTGTTACCCGCCTGAGTCAAAAGCAGGGGGGTCCATGACTGTGCAATTGAAACCCCCCCCCAATTAACTATTTTGCAATCCCTACCAAAAGCACCCGGTTTTAGATGCGTACTTACAACTCCCGTCTTGCCTTTTTGAGCACTCTGCAAGCCACCCTGCGCAGGGAATCCCCCCCTGGGGAGTAATGGATGCAACCCACTTTGAAAGCAGCAGCAGACGCTCCTCCTAGGTCGAGGTCCACCCTGCTAAGGAGGCCACCCCACCTGAGCCTCAGGGGCCCCTCAAAGAGCCTCCTCCTCCTCCTTTAGAAGCAGCCCGGCTCGCCTTAGGACCATCACCTCCCAAGCAGCTTCTGAGGGAGCTTCCAGCCCCAGGTGAGCAGGCCCACTTTCACCTGTCCCCAGGTGTTTTTGCCCCCCACCCCAACAGGGACAGAGCTGAAGGACTGGGAGGTGCTGGGCCTAATTTTGGCTCAGGCTACTTAGCAGGATGGGCTGGGCCACTGGGAAAGCACCAGGGGCCACCAGACCTTCTCTGCAGTTCAGCCGAGGATGGATGGAACTAATTGGCATGCCGTCCCTCCACGTAGGCAGATAATGACAGCCCCAAACAGAGAGTGAAGAGCCGAGTCGGGGAAAGGATTCTGCTGATGGTTTTTGTGTAGTTCAAGAACCTTCCAGGCCAGAATTTGGGCTCCGTCCTGCATTTTGAGGGCATTTTAACATGGGCTACATGGACTCTCCAGCTCCCTTTTGCCTGCCTGGAGATGACAGGGGGAGCTTCTCATCCTGGTAATGAAGAAAAAGGCACCAGCACCCACAGTCTCCAAATATAAAAACCTTGCCTTCATTTAGGGAAAAGAGCACAGTAGACTTTAGAGGGGCCCCGCAGACAGTTTGCCACTAGAGGATGAGCGCCTTCCACTTGGCAGACTGGGGTTCAGGGGGAATGGCACAAAAGCTCTTCCTCTCGGTCCGTTGTGCGCAAAGGCAATGGGCTCCGTCTCCCTCCATCCCCCAGTCTCAGATGCAGAAGTGAGCCGAGGCTTCACTGGCCTCCGTCCCTCCGTCCGTCCGTCTTCTCTGCAGGAGATTCTGAGTTGCTGCTGCAGCCCTTTTCAGCCGGGGAGGCCAAGGCTGAGCGCTGGGACTTCTTTAGGAGGGAGAGGTGGGAGCGGGATTTCAGGTGAGCTGCCAACGAGAGAGTCATTCAGAATATCGCTCCAGAAACGACCTTGTTTCTCTAAATAAAACAACTCTTTTAGCGCAGGAGGAAGGGCTTAACTCGGCATAACACAGGTAACACTCAAATTACTACACTTCATTTAGTGACCGTTTTAAGTTAAAAAAAACCAGTTGCAGTTCTTGCTTTGCCTACACCGTGATGGTGAACCTATGGCACACAGGCCACAGGTGGCACGCAAAGCCCTCTCTGTGGGCACGCCAGCCGTCACCCCAGCCCAGCTCCATCACGCATGTGCAGATGCCTCCCGCCGGCCAGCTGGTCTTCGGGTCTCTGCTGCGCATATGTGGAGGAGATTGCTGCATGCAGGGGGGGGGGGGGCACTTGCATTGCATTTTTTGGCATTATGCGGCATCTCTGTGCCGTTTTGGCTTCCAGGTTGGTGCGGGAGGTCTTCCAGGCCCAAAACGGGGAATGGGGTGCCACATGACCCCCCAAAATGCAATGCGAGCACCCCCCCCATGTATGCCCCCCGCTCCCCCCTTCATGCACGTGTGCATCCCCTGCATGCCCCCCGCCCTCCACGCATGTGCGGCAGAGACCCGAAGACCAGCTGGCTGACATGAGGCGTCCGCGCATGTGCAATGGAGCTGGACTGGCGTGATGGCTGCCATGCCTGCAGAGGGGGCTTTGCGCGCCACCTGTGGTGTGCCATAGGTTCGCCATCACGGGTGCAGGTAAAACAAGAACTGTGACTGTTTTTTTTAAATGTTTTAAAATAGTAATTAATAGTAATGTTATAAAAGTTATAACTACAAAGATAAAAAATAAGAACTAAAAAAAATAAAAATAGAAGGCCAAAAAAGTAGAAAGAAAAAATATTATGTAGAGAAAAAGAAAAGAAATATATAAAGAAATGACTCCCCCCCCCCCCGTACCAGTGGTGGGCTCCTACCGGTTCGGACCGCTTTGGCTGAACCGCTAGTGGTTTGGTGGGCTGGGTTGCTGGAACTGGCAGGGACCCAGGCCTGGCACCCCCCCCCCCCCAAACCGGTTCTCCTGGTGGCGGCACCTTGTTTTTTGCTTCTGCGCAGAACCATTTTTATTGCACTGCGCACTGAGCACGCAGCGCACATCAGGAACAGCCATGAGCGAACCGGCAGCAGTGACTGCTGGAACCCACCCCTGCCCTGTCCCCCCAAATATAAACAATATTAGTTAACTTTTCACCTTTTTCAAATATAATAACTAATCTCTTCTTCCCATAACCCATCTCTTGTCTCTAAGAAAATCCTTAAAACTCTGGTCATTTCAGTCCTGATCAGCAAACGTCTATTAAGGCTTACCAAAGATAACAACAGTTCTATGTTAGCCATGATCAAACAAATCAACTTTATATAACTTCTTTTTATTTTTAACAATCTAGATAGATCTTTAGTCCCTTTCTTTCAAGCAGAGGAGTCCCTGTGGACTTTACTCCGCTAGTGGTTGCTGGCTAGAAGGGGCGCTGCTCATCTCCGTTTAAAGGCCACGGAGTCAGCGTTATCCAAAGAGATTCCCACGCTCATGTGGCCAGCATGATGTCGTTCAGCACCGTTACCTTCCCACTGACGTGGTTCCTTTTTATCCACTCGTATTTGCCTGCTTCCAAGCTGCTAGGTTGGCAGGAGCTGGGGCGAGGATGGGCGCTGATCCCATCAGATGGCACTTGGGTCTTGAACTTGGGCTGCTGGCTTTCCAGTCTTCACCGCTAAGTCACATCGTCCCAGTCCCTTCAAGCCATGTCCTAAAACCCCCAGCAAGACTTACCTCTCCATTCTCTGTCCCCGATGATGACTCGGCTGCACAGCTCACACAACCGGCAACTCTGCTTGTCCTTTGCTGGCACCGGCTCCAGCCTGAGGGGCTCCATCGGAGGCTTCTGGCCCTGGGGGTTAAAGCCTCGGCCGGTCACTGGATGCCAGGGAGGATGCTCCCATCGTGCCAGCTTTCTCCGAGATCAGCAATGCCCTAGATGACAGCTCTTTTAACGCTGTCATCCACACTCTCCCCTTCGGGTAGGAGAGCCTGTCTTCTCTTTCAAAGGAGCGTGTCGGAGGCCCCAATCTAGCGACTGGCAAGACTGTTATTAAGATCACCCAAGTGGCAAAGAAAGGCACGGAATGCTCAACCCCCCTCCGAACTCTTCATCAAGCCTGCTGGGGCTAAAAGCTGGGCAGAGGACGAAAGCAGAAGAGTCCAGGGTCCAACAGGATAACAGGGATGGAAGGGACCTTGGAGGTCTTCTATTCCAATCTTCGGCTCACACAGGAAGCCCTGCACCGTTTCAGGTAGCACCAATTGTACACCAATTGTGCATTTGTTTTTTCTTGCCTAAGTGTAAAGCCTTACTTTTCTCTACACTGAATTTCCTTCTCTTAGACAGGGCCCTGTGTTCAAGTCTGTCAAGAGCCTTCTGGATCTTCTGGGGTGTTGACTATACCTGCCAGTTTAGAGTTATCTGCACGTTTGATGAGTTGGATCTCAAGAAGAAATGTTTGAAACCAGTGGAGGCTGTTTTAGGGCAAGGAAACCATTTGTCTGCTGACCCAGAAAGCCTGAAAGGTCCTTCTTCCACTTATCGCCTGGGAAGGAGGGGAGAAATTCTCACTACTCCTGCCCCATCTTTCTCTTTTGCAGGGATAGGGCAAGATCTTGTCTAGGGCAGGTATGGCAAAAACCTCCGCTGGGTCCTTCTGCTGACCCAGAGGTGCCCACTCCCCGTCTCCTAGGGCTCCTCCACTGAATTGGGCTTTCAGGGACACGCCCAGTGGGCACAAGGGTCTCTCTGGTCCAGAACGAGGGTCTCAGGGGACCAGGCTGCAGAGCCAAGAGGGCAACAGCCAGTCACAACAGCAGTCATCAGCAGACTCAAAGTGAGCCAGAGAAAACCTCCTCCAGGGCAATCTGGGGGTTACCTTCAAGAAGCTCCCCACAATCTGAACGGCTGGTTCCAACACACTTTTGTCCCACTGAGAGAGATCGGAGACGTCCAAGGCGTAAACGGGGGGCACGTTTGATCCAGGACCTGGAGGGACCCATAAAAAAAGAGCATCAGGGGCTTTGTGACCGGAGGCTCCTCTCCCAGGAAAAGGAGCAGGGAGGCCAGGAAGGCCTAATGTTTGGGAAGGGGGGGGGGGGCGGGATACACTGGAATGTTCTGCTGTGAATATTAGGGAGAACTTGCAGAAGCTGCCAATTCCTTGGAGGGCACAGCTGCCGCTGGGCAGTCCTCCAACGAACTCCGTCTGCCCCAGAGGAGAATCCCTGCCCTCCTCCTCCCCCATCACCTGGCTTCTCTCTGCTCTTCATGCCGATGGGTCTCTCACTCACTCAGAGGGCAAGTGGGCGTGTTTCTAAGAGGACTGGACCCTCATCCTGGGGCCTCTTTATCCTGGGTATCTCTTTCTATCTTAGTGATGCATCATTTTACTCTTTTAATCTGCTATATCGCTCTGGCTATACTGTTTCTGATGCCCAGTGGGGAGAAAAAGTCCCCCATCATCCATCCCTGGGGCTGTGTGTGTGTGTGTGGGGGGGGGGACTGATCAGAGAAGAGTTCCTAGAAGGGCTACAGTGAACTGTGACATCTCAAGAGGTAACTTCCTGCTTAAAACAAGAGGCCAAGTGGAGAGGAGCCAAACCCCCCCCACAGGCCAAGTGTGCCTCTCCAGAGGAGCCATCGCAGGAGAGGGCGGCCTCCCTCCAGACGGGACCCCGTGTATGCCAGGGCAGGCCGAGTTGAGCAGCAGCAGGACAATAGGCCTCCCAGGGCCAAAATCTGAGCAGGTGATGCCATTGATTGCCCTGACCACAAAGCCCGGCTCCTGCCACACCTGTCGGCTGCCTGGCAGAGAAGCCAGCACGGGCTGCTCAACACCTGGCCAGGAGAAGGCCCTGCCCAGAGTCTCCCTCCTCTCCGTGGCCTTCTCCTGAATCCACCAGCAGCCTTCCCACCACAGCCCCCACCCCCGGCCCGAGGCAAGGTGGGACAGGCCAGTGGTGGTGGTGGGGGCAGCAAAACAGTCTCATGCCCCCTCCCCACCAGCTGGATCACGGAGGACAGCTATGAGTTGGGGCCTCTCCCTCCATCTTGCCCAAGAGGGAAAAAGACAGGAGAGCAGGAGGCCCCCTTCCGGCTACTTCTGGCTTCCCCACCCTTCATGGGTCCCTTCGGGGGCTACAAAAGGGCAGCCCCTCAGGCACAGCTGGTCTCAAAGTGCTCTTCTCCAGAATAAAGCCTCCTCTAGGGGAACACACTCTGCACATGCTTAAAAGAAGCCTTTACAATGGTTGTCCCTTTCCCCTCACACTTGAGCTTTGTCCAGAGGAGGGTGCCCAGCATGCCACAGATGCCAAGAGGAAAAGTGGCGCCGTCTCTCTCCTGGCCAGCCGGGCAAAGGAGGAGCAGGGAGGAAGGACTTACGTCGCAGGAAGCGGCTCTGCACCCACTTGTTCTGCTTCCGGGCGTACCTCTTGGTCACCATCCTGAAGGCCTGAAGGCCTGAAAGAGTTCAGGGTGAGGAACGGCACAGACAGGAGAGGCCAATACAAACCGGTCTCATGGTAGTGGGAGGAATGCACCACAAATTCTTTGTTTATGGCCTCTGGACCACGGCATTTTTGTGTGCCAGAAAATGTGTTCCATCTCCCAGAACATGGAACCAGCCGTTAGACCAAAGCTCACCTAATCCTCTGGCTGGCCAGTCAAGCGAACCCCAGCCTGCTCTCCAGAAGGGCTCCCCCACCCCCCCATCCCAAGCAGATCCTCACCTTGGTCCAGCAACTGGTGCCTGACCTGCTCTGGACTCTTGTCCTCGCAAATCAAGAACTGGTGGAATTCCTTGAAGCCGATAGACTGGAAAATGCCCTGCTGATAATCCTGGCTGGGGAAGGGATGAGAGGCAGTTGGCCAACATTGCCGGCATGTTGGCTGTCGATCACCCAGATGGACTCTGGCCTCCTGAGACAGCTCAGCCCTTCACATCCCCCGGCCCCCTGCCAGCGTCCACCTGCAAACAGGGCAGGGGCCTCACCTGTTCTCAGCCACTTTCTCCTGGTTGTATCGCCTGTGGAAGTTCTGCAGCTCCTCCAGCAGCCCGGCCTCCATCATTTCGTCCACCCGCTGGTCCAGTCGCATCTCCAGAACTGAGGGAAACCCAGCAGACAAACAAGCCCGGCTACAACCCACAAAAGGTCTGGGAGGTGACGGGGCACCAGCTCCAAAGTCCCTTCCCCCCAGGGGATGGCTGCCAACCCACCACATGCCTGGAGGTTAAAACTGGGGCACGTTTCCCAAAGGAGCTGCCAACGCCAGAAAGCACCTCAGCTCCCCTCGGCCTGAGAGAGGAAGGCTGGCCCTGGTGGTCAGGCCCTCCCTGTTCTTTACCTGCCTGTTCTGCATGAAGCCAGAAGATGCAAGAATTGGGGTACTTCAGGGGACCCCCCAGGGGTCCTCCCCCTTTTTCCTCATGCTGCCGTTGCAGGAGCTCACTGTGGGGGATGCCCGTTTGTTCAAACAGCTGCAAGCTCCTACGGGGGGGGGGGGAGAGTTTTAGGGAGGGTTGGCTTGGAGGGGGCTTGGCTGCAGCCCCCGAGCGAAGGATGGCACCGGGCCAGCACACACGAGGACAGAAGCGTCCGAGTAAAGCGTGCTTGCAGAGGCAGCCGGGCCAGAAGGACAGGGAACCCCTCCAAAGCACCTGGGGCAAGCAGGGGAGCAGGAACCCCAGCAAGGAGGGCTTTCACAGAGCCCGGCAGGAGCTCCAAAGAGGCGGCCACCATCCCTGCAACTGGGGGGGGGGGGATGATCAGAGGGGATCAATCCACGTTAGAAATGGGACCCAGGCCGGAGGCTCTCCAGAATGACCTTCACGGCTGTCATGCCACAAAAGCAACGTCCTTTTAGCTGGGCCTGGTCAGGTGTTCAGCTCCCCCCACCCTCTCCAAACCATGCAGCGTTCCCTGGCCCTGTGGGGCATCTAAAGGGAGTTCCTCATTCCAGCCCAGGAACCTGCCTGGAACTGCCTGCTCAGCTAGAGAGGCAGATGGCTCTTTCTCGGGCTGCCCTGGCACAGCTGCCCAGTCTTCTGACCCGGTGCCTCCAGAATCTCAGCAGAAATTAAGGGACCTTACAAGGTGGCATAAAAATTAAACAAATTAAGAGAGCTCTGCCACAAGGCACCTGCAGGATGCCCACAGGAGAGGCCAGAGCAGAGGCTGGCTACAGCGCCAACCTCCCAAGAGGCTTCTTCAGGCTGCTCTGTGCCAGTTCTGACCCCCATCACCCCCAGAGCAAATGCAAACAAAACCCCAGGACTTCTGGGGAAGGCCTGGCCTCGGCCCCACTCTAAGTCAGCAAGGTGGGGGCGCCTCCTCCCTCTCCTGGGGAGGGCAGGGTTGGGAACTTTGAGCAGAAGGGCAAGCCAGGGCCAGCTTCTCCACACGGCTGTAAAGCTGCTTGTCTGGTAGGGCAACTCTAGTTTGCACAACTGGTGCAAATCCCGGAGCAGCCCGGCCTAAGACGGGCCTTTCAGACAGCTGCGCATGACGGAGCTGCTGCCCCCGGGGCAAGGGCTGCTGCTTTTCTGCTGGTCCGAGAGTGGGCTCCCTAGAGATCTCCCGACTGTGGGAACAATGAATCAGTGGGACAGCTGGACCTCGGAGGTTGTGGAGACTTTTAAGAAGAGACTGGAGAGCCATTTGTCTGGAATGGGTCAGGGTCTCCTGCTCGAGCAGGAGGTTGGACTAGAAGACCCCCAAGGTCAGCTCTGACCCCGCTGCTTCATGGCCGCGTGGGAGCTTCCTCAGGGAACATGTCCAAAAATCAAGATGGCGGCTGTGATCACCTAATGCTGGCTCAGGAATTCTGGGAGTTGAAGTCCACAGGCCATAAAGGGGCCACAGTTGCCCATCCCTGACCCAATTGAAACCCTGTCCCATCAGTACACTCTCATCACAGTTGCAATCTGGACTTTCTTGTGGGGGATCCCTTGCAATCACAACTGCTGAGCATTATTGGCCCAGGTGGGAAGCCCCTGGCAGAGTTCAACAACACTTGGGCAGGGGTGTCTGCAGGCTGTGGGCCAGGGGAAAACAAAGCTCCACCCGTTTCTTATGCGGCTGCCACCGTGACTTTGTGGACCCCGTCCTGCAGACCTTCCCTGCGTGGTCAGTGGCTTGGGTGACTTTACAACAGGCACTTTGTTTATTGTGGGGCTCATGCTGGCTGAGGAATTCTGGGAGTTGAAGTCCACAAGGCTTAAGCTGCCAAGGTTTGAAAAACCCTGGTTTATTGGAAGGGGGGGGGGGGCATCTTTTCAGCAGCCAGCACTCATGGGGTGTTTGCCAGTCACGTTGCCCCAGGGGAGGCGCAGGGTTGACTTTCTTCTCTCCTTTTCATTTTTAACAGAAGCTGAAGGGCTTTGCTTGCCTGCAAGAGATAAAAACCACAACTTCCCGTTTTCTCAAGGAAACTGCTTTGCTGTTGCTCGCCATCTGTCACCAAGTATCAGAGGGCAACTGAGGTGGACTTAATAAAGCTGTAAATTAAATAGCTGGCAGGACCACACAGCCAACAGGTGCCCTCCTGGCCCAGAAAGTGTGAAGGAAGAGGCGAGAGTGGGACTATCTCCACCCAGCCCCTGGGCGCAGTGGGCATCTGGGAAACAAAATGCTCCTCCAGAGGAACCTGTAGGTAAAAGCCTCTCATTTTCAGGGGCGTGTTGTATTTGGAGAGCAGGGGCTGTCTCTGTTGCAGCCTCCAGAAGGATGAGTGGGAACCTGCCCCTCTCTGCTTCCAGCTATTTGACTGACCTGATTATTTTGCGCTTATTATGAGGGTGCAACCTGGTTGCCATGTTAGGGTCCACCAGACTCAGCCGACGGTGTAGCTCCTGACTCTCCAGATTCTCCAGCCCAGCTTTCCATTCTTCTGCTGCCACTGCTGGACCCTGGGCCTTCCCCCGAAAAGACAGAGACGATTACACACAAGACGGATTCCCCGAAGTATGACACAACTGCTGAGACCACCTGCGCCTAAGCTCGCAAATCCTCTTTTTCTGATCTTAGCAAGGGTCCAAGAAGGACATTGAGCTCAAAATGGAGTTCTTGCACCCACCCACCAGAGCACTGCTCATCTCTCAGGGGGACATCCTGCTTGCAGGCAGAACACCAGATGTCAGACTCAGGCGGGGAGGAGGAAAAGCTGAGAAAACCATTGCCACCAACAAGTAACACATCAAGCAGCATAAGGAAAATCTCAGACCATTAGGCAGGGTGGGGAGAAATATTATACTATAAACATGGAACATTTTGTAACCAAAGGTTTTGCAGGCATTCAGAAAGGGCAGGATTCTGCAACTGATTGGGGAAGGGAGGGAGAAAGAGAGAGGGGGAGGGAGGGAGGGAGGGAGGGAGGGAGAGGGAGGGAGGAAGACTTGCAGAAATTAGGTATAATTTACAACTCACACAAATCAACCAAGCAACAGGAAGGCAAAGAACCAACACGATCTTCATGAAGCTCCTTCTCCCGCACCTGTCAGTCAAAATCCCTCCTGCCAAAGGATTAATTTCCACTGGTTCCAAAGAGAGGCTTACCTTGGTGTCAAACAAAATCTTCCAGAGCAAAGATTCAATGTAATAATTTGTTCCACCAACCACAATTGGGATCTTCTGGGAGGCAAGAATCTCATCAATGTGAATAGTTGAGGAACATATTAAAAAATTTGAAGCTGAGCTGAGCTTCATTAAAAAAAACACCTTAATAATATACTATATATATATTGAACCTGACAACTTTAAAATAATACATTTTGGAAGTCATCTTTTTCTTCTGTATTTCCCCTTTTTCCCAATTAGCATTAAGTTTATTCTTGAAACGTTGATGCACTGCCAGCATCAGAAACGGTTGGTTCTCCAGGACACAACTTGCATATGTTGTTTGCCTGCATCACAAACACATTTTTTCCTAATTTTCTTTTTTTTATTATTAAAAGAGTTTTGAACAAACAGATTTTCCCCCTTTTCACCCCCCCGCCATACAATGTAAATCTCATACAAATGCTATACCCCCCCACCCACCCCCGCAAAAATTCACATTCAAATATTATACCAAATACTTTGCCCCCTCCCCTCCCCCCATCTTAAAATAGATTACTCGTAACCCCTCTCCTCCCAACAAACACAATATAAATTTCTCTTAGATTAATAACAACACATTGATCCCATTTTCTAAGCTAATTTCACATATATAACTCTTAGTATAAATTTCTCCTAAAATAACATTGTTTCATTAATTCCATCTTCTAATTTATTCATACATATATATTACCCCGCCCTCCACCCTAACCCTCCCCCACCTCCCACACAAGCCCACCCCCCTGACTTCCGCTGTATACCACTCTAACAATTCCAAACATCCCGTATATTATTTACTCTGATCATCTATCAATCTAAGCATTCTTACCTAAAGGCTAGATAATAACTCCTAGTCTGGTATTTGTTCTGTATATAATCAATCCATTTTGCCCATTCCTGTGTGTAATCCTCCTGTTTCTGAGCTTTTAAGAAAGCTGAAATTTTTGCCATTTCAGCAAACCCCGCCACCTTCTGAATCCATTGATCAATTGTCGGTAAAAAATCTTTTTTCCAATGTTGCGCAATCAACAACCTAGCTGCTGTGACCATATGCAAGGCCAATTTTGTTTCCCCTTTGGTGAAATCCTTAGCTATACCCAATAAAAACATTTTTTCCTAATTTTCCATCCGCCCTCCCCTCCCCAACATGCTTTCTCAGATTTGGATATAATGTGGTTTATAGGCCCTTAGTTGTGGTTCTCTCCCACAGCACTGAACGGTCCAGCCATGTCTCAAGAGGGTCTCTGGCAAAGGATATGATGGCGCTGGCCTTCTTCTGGAAGTCCAGCACTGTGTAATTGGTGACCAAGGGATCCACAAAGCTGATCATGTGGTGCTTGCACAGCTTCTGCTCCTGGGCAGAAACTTTGTTGGTGATGATGTCCAGGCCCTGATAGATCTGAGTCGGGGAAAGACAAACAGACGAAGCATTACATTCAGCCAGTGCTAGTCTCCTTGCTGGGGGCCAGCCAGTATCTCAGGTGGCTCCCCACGTCAAGCCACCGGAGGCCTCGGGGCAAGCACAGGGTCAGCCTTAAGGGAGGAGGATGTCACCCCCGCCCTGAGAAAGGACATGCTGGTTCAGGACTGCTTGAGTGGGGCACTGTGCAAAGAATGGCTGCCTGCCTGCATCAACACGCCCTGATGACCGAGTGCACCAATGAAACAGTTCACTCGGCTTCCCAAAGACGTCTCCAGCACCCTCTTCCTCAGCAGCGGGGTGCTTCCCTCCCCGTGGGACAGGGAGGAGCTGCATTCCTTCCCTTGCTGGGAAAAGGGGAGTCTGCGGAGGCTGAAGCTAGAAGCCAGCTCACCCATCCAGTAGTTCAGAGCCACCTCTGGAGACTCGCTGTGCGTTTTGGCACCCCCACCCAGGACCTGCTCCTTTTCTCCAGAGGACGGTTCAGCCTCAGAGGTAGCTACGGAAGACTTGAAAGAACACCAAGACAGGGACACTAAGCATGTATCGATCGCTTGCACTGAGGAGCCACAACTGAATTGCACACATCTGACACCGAGCAGACAGGTTGCGGTCCATCATCTGCTCAACCCATCCTTCTGGGCAGCCGGTCAGGAGACCTCAAGGACCAGGGGAGCCAACTTTCCTTTTAGGATTACTCTATATACTCTTTGTTACATAACGCTGCATCACGGAAGGATCTGAACCTTCAAATATGCAAAGTAATTCTCCCTTATCACCACCTTCCTATCTCCCGTTCAAATCTGGGATTGGGTGCTGAGTGCCAGGAGACGGAGCCAGCACAGGCGGCTCCGGGTTTTGCACGATCCTGTTTCTAATTGGCAGCTTCTATGTTCAGAAATCCCAGCTGGCAGAGCAGCCAGACAGCCTCACCCTGGATGCAGCCTCAGCAGAAGGACGCTCGCAAGCGAGAGTCCCCGTCTTCGGCTGGAGGCGCCAAGGTGCCTCAGCCTCCGCAGCATCTTTCCTGCCCCCAAGGGAGGAGGCAAGGGGGCAAGAGCTGAGGAGGGGAGGGCTGTGATAGAGAAGCACCGCTCCTCCAGCCGGCTCACATATAAGGGTTAAAACGAGAGGAGAAAAAGCAAACAAAACCCCCAGTGGTATCCAAAGGCAGAGTGGGAAAAAGAACAAAGCAAAACAAGACACAATCATACAATCAATCTCCACATGGAGAGCGGTGCCAGCCTTTTCCATGGCCCTCTGCAAGATTCGTGCAGGGCCTGTGCGGCCCCATCCATTTCTAGGAGAAGGCTGCTTCAGAGAGGATGGAAAAGGTCGGTCTCCTTACTATATTCAAGAGCACAGTATCAGAAGTGGAATCCTTCAAGGGTTTGGGATCTAAAATCTCCCAGGACTTGAAATGGACACTTAACATTAGAACCATCATTAACAAAGCACGGCAGAGAACGCTCTCCCTGCATCAACTCAGGTAGCTCAGTCTGCCCCAGGAGCTGTTGACACAGTTCTGCGCAGGAATTATTGAGTCTGTCATCTGTACTTCAATAACTGTCTGCTTTGTTACAGCAACCAAATAGGACGGGTGCAGCTCCAACGGATAGTTAAGACCACAGAAAGAACAACTACAACCAGCCTCCCTTCTGTAGAGGACCTGTACATTTCATGGGGTCAGTAGGAGGGGCTGAGAAAATAATCCCACCCATCCTGGACATCAACGGTTTCGCCTCCCCTTGGGATGGTGCTACAAGGGCACTGTAGGCCAAAGCAACTAGACACAGGGGTAGTTCTTTCCCTCGTGCCATCCGTCTGCTGAACACTTAATTCTCACATGCTGTCTAAGGTATATTATACAAGTTGCATGTCTATAGCATTATTATTATCCTTATCTTCTTAATGACTAAATGAGTAGTCCAGCAAAATGCTGTGGACATAGAATATTTAGACTTCAGCAAGGCATTTGACAAAGTAGACCACAACCTACTTCTTGGTAAGCTAGAATAATGTGGGATAGACACCATCACCACCAGATGGATTTGTAACTGGCTGACAAACCATACTCAACAAGTAGTCCTTACTTGTTCCTACATATCCCTACATTTGCACAGAAGTAAGTAAGCAGTGAGGTACCACAGGGTTTTGATTTAGGCCCAGGACTCTTCAATATCTTCATAAATGACTGAGATGAGGGAACAGAACTTGTCAAATTTGCAGATGACACTAAGCTGGCAGGAATAGTCCACCCCCCACCCCCCAAGACAAGCTCAGGATCCAAAAAGATCTTGATAGACTTGAACAATGGGCCCTATCCAACAAAATGAAATTTAATGTGGAGAAAAGCAAGGTTTTACACTTGGGCAGGAAAAACCAAAGGTACAAATACAGGTTAGGCGAAACCTGGCTCAAAAGCAGTCACTGTGAGAGAGGCCTTGGAGTCCTAGTGGACGATCCCTTAAACAGGAGCCAGCAGTGTGCAGCAGCAGCAGCCAAAACTAATATCATCCTTGGTTGTATAAACAGAGGCACAGAAACAAAATCACATGAAGTATTAGTACCACTTTATAAAGCCTTGGTAAGACCACATCTGGAATACGGCATGCAGGTTTGGTCACCACATTACAAAAAAGATGTTGAGACTTTGGAAAAAGTGTAAAGAAGAGGAGCAACTAAGATGATTAAAGGCCTGGAGGCTAAAACATATGAAGAACGGTTGGAGGATTTGAGAAAAGAAGGACTAGGAGGGACATGATGGCAGTCTTCCAGTGTTTGAGAGGCTGCCACAAAGAAGAATGGCTCAATTTATTTTCCAAAGCACTGAAAGACAGGACAAGAAGCAATGGGTGGAAACTAATCAAGGAGAGAAGCAACCTGGAATTAAGGAGAAACTTCCTAACTGTGAGGACAATTAACCAGTGGAACAGAAGTCGCCTTCAGACATTATGGGTGCTTCAACACTGAAAGTTTTTAAGGAGAAACTGGACAGTCACTTGCCTGAAATGGCATAGTATCTCCTGCTTGAGCAGAGGGCTGGAGTAGATGATCTCCAAGGTCCCTTCCAACTCTGATTCTTTTTGTCTTCTTTTTCTTTACCATCCTCTCTTATAGGTGGTATTGCTATTAATATTATTATTAACTATATTGCTTTGCATGTACACTGAGAGCTTCTGCACTGGAGACAAATTCCATACATATCTAAACACACTTGGCTAAATATTCCATTTTATCGCACAAGATGTCTTTGCTTGCCTCACGGAACCTGGAGCAAACCAACTTGGCCAGGACTTGCTGGTCAGGCAGAATCCGCAATGGTAAAGCAACTCTGTAGGTCTGCAGGCCCAACCTCACCCTTCTGCTCAAGGACATCTCTCAATAAAAGTGGAATGCATGAAGGGTTACGAGAACAGATTAAAAGGCCATACATCACTAGCCATTAAAACTCTGGTGACATAGGGGCATCTTGGCTGCTCTACTGAAGGAAGAGAGAATTGGGACCAAAGGAAGCCTGGAGGCTGCAGCTCACGGCCTGCGAAAAGCACAGGTGATGACCATCTCAAGGACCGTCTGAGGAACAACCTGAGGGACAGGATGGGACGCTGTGGGGCATACTCCCAGTCAAGGGATACCCCAGATCATCCATGAAGGCTAGCAGAGTCTCAGCTCCACGCATGCCTGTCAGCTCAACCAAACTGATCAGGGTTTCTCAACCTTGGAAAGTTGAAGATGAGTGGACTTCGGCTCCAAGAATTCTTAAGCCAGTGGGAGTTGAAGTCCGCCCATCTTCAAACTGCCAAGACTGAGAAACACCCATCTAGATGTCACTTCTATTGGTGTGAGAAAGATGCCCAATCTAAGCAACAGATGCCTCTCTAGGCCCCTCACTCCTAATCTGAGCAGATGCAGCATCCAGGCACCAAGCAAAACGTGTGTTAGCAGAGGCAAAATTGGTGGCCAAAGTGCCATCCTGCTGGGGTGGAAGAGGTGACCCCTCCCCAACAAGGGTGGCTCACCTGGGGCTGGGGGAGGTGGGACTTCCAGTTCAACAGGTTTGCAGGGCTGCAGTGGGGAAACCCCAGGAGGTTTCTCAGCCCCCTCCCCCCTCCCCCCTCCCGGAGAGAAAGCCCAGCGGCTGCAGTGGGCGACCCTCCTCTCCAGGCAAGGAAGAAGAAAGGCTCCTTTGGATGTCCTTTGGGGTTTCCATACAAGTGCAGTGCAGACCCGGGGACGCTTCCCAGGCTACGACATAGGTTCGCAAGAAGCCCCTTTACCCCCCGGGGTTGACCGAGGACAGCCTCCCCTCCCCCCTGCAGCTCTACAAAGCGACTGATTGATCGACAGATGTCACTTTAGGCCAGATCTCCCTTTGAAAAAGACCATTTTCACACCTAAAGGAAACAACCTGCCAGGTAAAGCCATAGAAGGCAGAGCCGGGCGGGCCGGAAGTTCCCCGGGCCGAGGCCGTAGCGCCTCCCCAGAGCTCCGGCCGGCCGAGGAGCGGGCGTGGAGAGGCCAGCCCGGGAAGCTCCGGGGCGGAAGGCCCGGCCGAGGGCCCCGCGCCACCAGCAGCCGAGCCCGCTTCGCGCAGCGCCGCCCCCGGTTGGCTCTCTGCCGCCCCTCGGCAGCCAGGGCGCTGCGGGGAGTGGAGCCGCCGCGCCTCCGGCCCGGGCCCGGCTTTCCCCGCGGGCCCCGCGCACCTGCATGGAGTCGGCGCTGACGATCTCGCCGCCCAAGCGCAGCCCCAGCTGCAGCGCCAGCCGCGACTTGCCGGTGCCCGTCGCGCCCAGCACCACCACCAGCGGCAGCCGCCCCGCCGCCGCCGCCGAGCGTGCCATGGCCGGCCGCAGGACGGGAGGGAGGGAGGAGGGAGGGAGGCGGGGCCGCCGCGGGTGCGCGCGCTGGAATGGGGAGGGGGGGCGGGGAACCGCGTGCCGAAATGCCCTTCCCACCCCGCCCCCTCCCGCCTCGGGCCGGTCCGCAGCGGTTCTGAAGCTTTGGGGGGTTTGGGCCAAGTTTGCACAACCGGGGTCACAAGGTCTGCGCTCTGGGGCATTTGGTTTATAAACCATGATTCCTAGCTTAGCTGTTGGGTAAGCCCTTTTCAGGAACTCTTGGCTTGGCAAGAAAGTCAGGCCAAGACTTGGATTCCAGCATCTCTCCGGCTTTTGTCTCTCTGATCTTAGACTTTTTTTTTCACTGTCTCAAACTTGGGTTTCCACTCTCACTTTGCACTAATAGTTTCCTGGGGTGACACCTTTGACATCCCCTGCAGTTGCTTGAGGTTTCTGAGATTCCCCCTGCAATTCAATATTGTGGATAGAATTGAAGGGAAGAGAATTCTGCTCAAGCCAGGCCTGCAGAGGTTGTAGCCAAAATCAATAAAGTTGGCATTTGCATCTGGAGAAAAAAAACACATTGTGGCTAGAATCAAGATCAGGTGAAGTTTACAAGGCCTTGGTAAAGCCACACTTGGAATATTGTATCCAGTTTTGGTCACCATATTATAAAAAGATGTTGAAACTCTAGAAAAAGTGCAGAGAAGAGCAACAAGAATGATCAGGGGACTGGTGGCTAAAACATGAAGAATGGTTACAGGAATTGGGTATGTCTAGTCTACTGAAAAGAAGGACATGGGGGGGACATGATAGCACTGTTCTCATGTTTGAGGAGTTCCTACAAAGACGAGAGGGGGTCAACCTAGTTTCCAAAGCATCTGAACTCAAGACAAGCAATAGATGGAAACTAATCAAGGAGAGGACCAACCTAGAATTAAGGAAAATTTCCCTGACGGTAAGAACAATTAAGCAGTGGAATGGTTTCCCTCCAGAAGTTCTGGGTGCTCCGTCACTGGAGGCTTTTAAGGAGAGCCGACAGCCATTTATCCAGAACGATACAGTGTTCCCTGTTCATGCAGGGGGTTGGACTAAAAGACCTCAAGGGTCCCTTCCAACTCTCTTATTCTGTCATGGTTTTTTAAAATCGTGGATGTTTTAATTATACCACAGTTGGTAGCTATATATAATACACTGAACTATACGACATAGAAGGTGCACCATGGTATTGGGGATCCCAGTCTTACAGGAAGTTGCCTCTTGGACATTTGCCTCTCTGACCCAGGGGGGTTGCATATTGTATTGCTACATCATGATTGGTTTTCTGAATCCAATAACTATGGTTTGCTTAATTAGAGCTACAGTCAGATGCAATTTGTGGTGGTCTGTGTCCTTCAGTTTAGCTCTGATGCCATGGTAACTCACCTGGGTTTGCTGGGTATCTGTGACAGTCCCTCCAACTTAGCAAAGCTAGAGCCCTCCAAGTCAAGAATGATGGGAACTGGAGTCTTCACCCATTAGGAAGGTACAGGTTAAGAAGAGGCTGGGTTCTGGGCCAGGGGTCTGCCCTTGCCATGTCACATCTGGTGCCAGGTGGGCTGATGCACATGGGCAGGGAGAGCCAAGCACAAAGGGGAGAAGAAGAAAAATGATTGGGTAAGCAAAGTTGGGAGAGGGAGATTGCCATGGCAACCATTTGGAAGAGCAGATGCCCTGGGGATGGATAAAGAGATGAACTTGTGACCAAAGACAAGAGAAAGGGATTGTTGCCGTAGCAACAAAAAGCAAAGAAGAAAAAGGATGGGGAGACAGTTACCAAGGAGATGGAAGCTATTGCCAAGGTAGCAGAAAGGTTCAGCAATGTTCTGCCATAGCAACAAGGGGGGGGAGAGGACTTTTCCCATAGCAACTCACATCTCCTGCCATAGCAACAGGGAGAGCAGGCAATATAATTGGAGGAGATGGGATTAAAGCAGGCTCAGCCAACGTAGCCTGAAAATTTACTAACCCAGCCATGAACTAACCTTCATTTCACCCCCAAAAATGAAAAAATATATGAAGCTTTTACGCACCTAGATTAAACAAACAAACAAACCCACCAAGAGTAAATGCTTGATAAGCAAAACAGAGCAAAAAGTAGTGATGTCTAGACTGCAGTCCGTCTTTCTGCTCAGGGTAAAGCCCATCTCCCTCCATGACCGGCTGTTCTAGTTCAAAAACAACAACAACAAAACCTCAGCCACCTTCACTTGCACTCCGAGGCTTCTGAGATTCTAGATCTGCAATTTCATGTCCCGAGGGAGCCAGGAGAGCCTCTTGTCACAGCCTTTCAGGTAACCAGCTTGTATTTACAAGACTTGCAGTGTCCGAGGAACAAGTGATAACCGCTTGCAACTTTCCCAGGGGGCTTCCAACAAACAAAGTCAATGGAGGAAGCAAGATTCGCTTAATAACCATGTGATTTGTTTAACTATCATAGCAAAGGTGGTGGTAAAATCAGGCATGACTCACTTAACAACTGCATTGGTTAGCAACCAAAGTTCTGGTCACAATTGTGGCCATAGGTCAAGGACTACCTGTACCGGGAATGTATCTACATGGGATGCTTAATGATCAGTTTTCAGGCTTTGCACAATACGTTCATTCATGCTACCCCCTCAAAGCAGCTGCCCTCCGACTCCAAACCAACCTCCAAAGAATGGAAATGATTAAAAGTAACCAAGGTTGGGAGGATGTGAAACGCAGCAACAAAATCTGCAACTGAGCAGGATAAGCGTGTCACATGAATACAGCCAACGGACTTTATGGGATAGCATCACAGAAGACACGGGCCAGGAGAAGATGGGCACTTTGCCCTCTGGGCAGGGGCTCAGTGCCAGATCACACACCGGAGGGATAGGAATTCCCAGGTGAAATTGCAGAAAGGTCCTGCGGTTCCTTACCTGGCATTGAGGAGTGCATTTCCAGCCCCAATCTATGCGGTGGAACTGGCCGAGTCCTAAGGAGTTCCCACGGAGTCCCTGCTCTGGGGCCTGATTGTGGGACAGGAGGCCAGAGGTTCTTGCTGCCAACTGGAACTTTCATGACGCTGCCTGAAGCATTTCTGCAGTTGCCAACTTCCCTTTTATTATGCAGAAAGGGCTGAGCATCTCCAAAGAAAAGCTTACACTCCCCCCCCCCCCCCGAGAAATGTCCCCTCTACAGCAGACCAAAAGCACGTTAGGGCCTCATTTTGCAGAGCAGATGGTGTGTTTTTGCCTTATAGCTGCAATGGTCATTTATTGTTATTTTAATCCTTGAAGACTATAAGGGCTACATCAGGCGCCTGTGAACATTACTCTAGAGGTAGGAATGAGTTTGGGCCTATTTTGGGAACCCTTTGGGTTGAAAGCTTACATCTATGTTAGTTTCTTCATGCAAATTGGAAAAATCAAATGATTTATAAACTATTTGTAGCAGTGTGCCTAGGGAGACAGCTCCTGGTGACATAAGCAGGCTAGGAGGCTGCTGAGCATGTTGGCCTTCCCAAGAATGGCAATATTCCAGTCGCAGAGTTCAGATGGAAGGCTGCAGATTGGGGAGGCTGAGGTTCACCATCATACCTGTCATTCTTACCTGGGCAAAGCAGAGCCATCAGTCCTCTAAAGGTAAAATGAGGAGCCTGGTAGCACCCCTTTAATTAAAATTTTAATTAAAGGTAGAAGCCTTCAGTTTACTTTAGTTACTAATCTGATTTTTGGTCACTAATCCTCATTTAATGTTTTAATATTGAGTAGCCAAATAAACCTGCTAGCCAGAGCTAACATGGAAATGCGTATCGAAGCATAATGCGCAAGACATTTGAGGCCTGGTTCACACACTAAGCTAAGCTAAAATAAGTTGCTAGTTTGATTCATTTTGCACTGAAACTAGTTAACGTGGTTTGTCTTTAGAGATGTGAAAACAGAATTGCACTGTTAACATGAGTTTAATATGTTGTGTGAATCCAGGATGTTTGTGTAATGGCTAACATTTCAAATCCATGCCACAAGCTAAAGAGGCCTATTTCTCTCGAGCATAGGAACACTTAGTTGGGCTTGGCAGAACCTTGTGCCTCTGTCCCCATCGCCAGGGATTTCATGCTTTCTTTCACATCATCCCCCACAGTCCCAAGGATGGTGGGCCTAACCAGGATCTTCCGTTCTGGTCATCTTGTTGGTCTGATAAAACCTTTTGAATCAAACACTTTAATTACCTTTGAATTTCGATGCAAATCCAGTTCTAGTGTTGGGAAAACCAACCCGCATCTTCCTCTTGCATCTGTCGAGTAAAAGCTGTTGGCCTCTGAGTCAGAGCAAGCAAAACCCTGAAGCCCTTTGTGGGAGTAAGAATGCAGCCCCGAATGCTTTGGGGTGCCCCAAAGGCCCCAAAGAAGCCCTTATCCTTCCAAGAACCAACTTTGCTGCATTACCTCCCGAATTAGAGTAAGTCTCCGTTTGCAGGAATGGGTGGAATGGGGTGACAATCAGGACAATACCCCCAATTGGCCAGAGGCTGCCCACAAGTGTCCGGGCACTTCAGGAGACCAAAGGAAAGTGCTGAACAATCCACGATGGTCGGTCTTGAGGAATTTCCACTGTAGCACAAATGTGCCTTTTGCTCCCACTACCAAACAGCTGAGTTTCAGCTGGATTCAACACAGAAGAATCCCCCCGCCCCCCCCCCCCCAAGAGAAGAAGACACTACATTGGTTTGCCCTTTTGCCATTAATTTATTTCAGAAATGTAAGGTAAGAAAGTGCTAAGTCTGAACCACCCAGGCTCGAAGCTTTGACGGGGTGGGCTGAGGAACATCCCAGGGGCATCTGCATGGTGGAACCTGCCCTGAGCCAGCAAGGGGGGCCATCACTCTCACCCCTCCCGAAATGGGGGAGGATGGGGGGAGGTTTGCATAAGGAGGGAGCAGCCGCTCTCTAGGAAAGCTTGGCCCAAGCAGAGGGAGATGCCGCTCAGCCCCTCTCCCCTTAGCAAAGGCTGCCGTCCCAACCTAGAAGTAAAGCCCACCACAAACAGGAGTCCTTTGCAGCAGATAAACGTGGCCGTCTTTCTGCCCATCCCACCAGCAAGGATCCTCGGGTGGCTCTTCCACTGAAGAAGAAAGAGACCCACTGCCGAGGCCTTGGGCAGAAGGACAGTTTCCGAAAGGGTTAGGCCAGGAGTCTCTAAAATTGACAACTTTAAGGCTTCTGAGTCTGGCTGAGGAATCCTGGGAGTTGAAGTCCAGAAGTCTTAAAGTTGCCAAGTTTGGAGACCCCTGCTTTAGGCACCCACCTTTCCCAGCGAGCTTGGGGTGCAGCGCATGAAGTTAAAGGCACAAGTACAGCTTTCCTCACCCGCCATGCACCCTGCCCTTTCGTGAGACCTGCCAGCCTTCTCGTTCACTTCCCAATGCTTCTGGCAAGCCAGGACTCGCACCTCACCTACTTTGCTGCCCTGAAGGTTTGCCCCATAGACGGGCAGCCCATACTAGCCCAGTGCAAGAGCAGCCCTTTCCTGCCCATCTTGGAGTCAGCTCGAAAGTGCAGGGCCGGCTCTGCTTCCCACCAGACAGGCCCCTGGGACATCTGTTATTGGTGCTTGCAAGCTGGAACCAGCCTCTTCCCTGCAAGAAGAATTTCCAGTCATCCCAGTTTTTGGAAAGCAGCCTGTTCCCAAGGGAGCCAATTTGAATCACTCCCTTGGAAGCCATGGAGGTGGCCCACCGCCCTGACTGCAGGCGGTATATTTGGGTATAGAAACAAAGGGGGGAGGGAAAGAGCCAGCATTTTACAAAAACAGAAAAAAATCTAAAAAGTACAAAAATACAGTATATATCTTTAAAAAGCAGTCTGGTACAAAGAATGAGGCAGTCACTACATTAGGTTCTAGGATATACAAATGCCAAGATAAGCCCTGGTTTGTCATTAAATGGAAAAAGAATGAGGTAAATCAAATTCAAGGTGATTGCAGTGCTGTTCTAGTGATGGTGTAAAGTGGGGTGCTTTTTTTAAGTCCCCCCCCCCCTGTGAGCTGGAGAAACTCTGACAAGACAGATGGTATCCGTGGCCGAAGTGCCTTTTGCACCAAACCCTTGGCATGAATTCCCTCTTGCGCAGGTTGCACTCAACTGGAATGAGCTCTCCCTAAAACCAGAGGCAGCTCCTTGCTGCCTTTCCAGGGAGGTCTGAGCTCCCCCGGACTCCAGAGATGTAAAATAATCTTTTGCACAAAGGATCCATCCACAATTTGTTGAAGGAACAGAAAAAGCCAATTCTAACGAAGTCTTGGTCCAGGAGCAAAGGGACGAGACAGAGAATTTAACTACCATCACATTATTATGAAAAAGCAACAAATTGCAGAAAGATCCACCCTCCACAAATTACAAATGCACCATGCACTCCTGACCTCCACTGAGAAATGTGGCTCAGGACCCCCTTGAAACATCAGGTGTGGTGTGTCTGGTGTGTCCAGGGTCCCTCTGGAGAAACAGCCGTCTGGGTCCAGCTGGGCCCACCAAAAAGGAGGCGGCCGTGGGGCTTGGCCATAATCCAACGTTGTGCAGCAAAAGCCTCATTTTGGCAGCTGAAGCCCCTTCCCTCTCCTGGAAGGAGGAACAGAATTCAGACGGGAGCAGCAGAATAAGGACAAGCCCCGTGTGATGCGCAGTGGCAGTGCATGATGGGAATGACATCCCATTAGGAGTCTGCAACCCATAACCAACCAAAAAGTGCCCTATGCGACTGAAAACCCAGGAGGCCTGGCCAGCTACTCTGGGCCCTGCAGGTGCGAAATCTGTTTCCGTAGCTGGAGCTGGTGCAGTTTCAGCAGCTTCTTCTCAGCCACCATTTGCTGCTCGGTGCTGAGAAGCAGCTGCAGATACTCGGAAGCTTTGCTCAGGACCACCACTTTGGGGGTTTTGGGGCAGGATGCGAGACCGGGCACCTGGTCCCTCAGTGCCAGGAAACGCGAACGAAGGTCATTCCTCCGCTTGCGCTCCAAGTAGTTGTGGTTCTTCCTCTTGGTCACATCCTCACTGTCCGAGCCAGGAGCACTGCCAGCCGTGGGGAGGGAAACCGCAGGAAGGAAACTCTCTACCCCCTGCCCGGGCGACTGTGGCTCATTGTCTCCGGCACCCGGGCTGCCCTTCTCCAAAGGCCCCTTAATGGAGTGAGCCTCAGGTGGGGAGCGGGCGGCATAGTTGTGCTGCTGTTGGTGGATGGCGATATGGAAATGCTTGGTGCAGGGGTCCAGAGGGTCATCCCGCACTGTGATAGTGACTGGCTTCCTTGTCCCCAGAGCCTGCCTCTTCTCAACGGTCACCACATCGATTTCTTCTCCTTCTGCAAACAAAGAAAAGATGGAGGAATCAACGGGTATCAAGGTCCGTTTCTGTGCTTCAGGCAGTGGCAAACAACGAATTAACTGAACTGACCCAGTGGGCAACTGCAGAAGAGGATCAATGGATGGGCAGCCCAGAAACAGCTCAAGGCAGATGGTTTGGCTGTGCTGTGGTTTGCTTGGTTTTGGTTTGCATATTATGCAAATCCAGCTAATTGTGATTTTCAATAAGCCATAGCTGAACAAAACACGCCTCAACTTGTGTGAACCAAGGGCTCCGGCAGAGGGAGGTGGGAGCTTGTGGCCTCTTCCTTCAGAAAAGCGTCCCAAACCAGGTATTAACTTCTACAACTACTGAGAACTGGCTTGATCCGACTCCAAGGGGTGGATTCAGCAGTTTTCCCTGGTAGCCATCAGATGCCTTGTAAAGCCAAGCTTGGCACTGCCAGAGTAGGTTATTTTTCCAGCAGATGCCAAGGGCAGGAGCCCGTAAAAGCCAGTTCATTGTCTCTGTCCATGGGGATGACCTCACCTGCCTCCAGGTCCAGGATGAAGACCATAAGACCGAGCCCTTGCTCAAGGGCTCCCCACCTCTCCAGCCCAGGGTCCAGAATCACGAAAAGCTGAGCTCTTGAACAGCAGGATTTTCGCCTATGCCTTGCCCTCTCCTTTCCTCAGCTGCCGTAATGTTAAAGAATTATGGGGCAATTTTCCTAAGAAAAAATAAACTCGAGGGACATTCTGTGGCACTGTGCAGGCTGCCATCCTGTTGTCACAATGCAGAGTACATGACTTCTCCTGATCCTAAGTTATGGGTCAAGGGCATTAACAAATTCTGGAATGGCTTGTGGCTCAGAAGACAAGAGGCAGTCTTGAGTTTGGCAGTCTCCAAATTCAAATATCTGGTACACTGAATGACTTTTCCTCCTGAGACATTCGGTGAGTAAGCAATACTATGTCCTCTTTGGGTAGTATTTGGGCATTTGGACCCCCGGAATGATACTCTTCTCCCTCCCCCTCTTTTTCATCAGTTGTTATCAGTCTGCTAATTCTAATAATATTACTGATATTGTTCTGTTGCGCTTAAGTAACCAAATGCAGCACAATAATAAAGTAAAACTCTTTAAAGCAGTGAACTTACACATCTATGACGGAGTAGCAAAAGATCAGAGGCATTAAAGCCAAACTCTAAAACTGACCAGGGGGGCACCTTTAGGCAACCCCTCCCCCACACTCCCCCAAAAGTACCCATGTAGCCGCCTGTCCTACTCAGACCCGTCAGGAGATCCTGAGAATATAGGGAGGAGGGCATTTCTACCCTCCAAATTCAACCTGTCTAAAACTGCGGCCAAAGAAGGCATGTGGCCTGGTACTCTGGAGGGAAGGGAAGAAATCTCTACTGAAGAGAACTGCAAGGACAACAGCAACAAAATTATATCCGACTGGGAGGCAGGGCTGGAGTAAACTTTGTGGGGGTTAAACCCACCTCCATCTTTGCCCTGATCTTCCATAGCTCATTGGGATTGTAAATGAAGCACAGGCCTGGGGGGGAGGGGGGAGGGGGAGGAGGGGGGAGAACTGGCTTTTGTCCCTTTGACTTGCCCCTTCTCAGAAGCCCTCAATCTACAGGGCCTTTCCCCAACTCCAGAGGCACAAAAAGGGAGAGAGAGAGAGAGAGGAGTTGAGCAGGGCTTGAGTAAACCTCCAAAGAGATCCCTCTTTCTTCTTCTTCAGACAAACTGGCTAGGCTCTCTGAAAGACAAGTCCCTACGGGGAGAGGGGGCGGTCTATAAATTAAATAAACTATAAACTATAAGACAGAAGAAGGCCTTTGCCAGGGGAGGCTGCCGCCTGTCTAAACTTGCCTCTCACCAAACCCCACCCTCTGGTTCAGCATTTCTCTCCTTTGCTAACGGGCTGGAGAAGAAACAGACAGAGAAGTCCACAGCGGAGGGTTTTTAACTGGAAAGATAAAATTACAGAATAACAGATTGGGAGGGACCTTAAAGGTCTTCTAGTCCAACCCGCTGCATAAGCAGCAGACTCCATTTCAGACAAGTGGCTGTCCGGTCTGTTCTTAAAGGCTTCCAGTAAAGAAGCACCAACATCATCTGAAGGCAAGCCGTTCCACTGATTAATTGTTCTCACTGTCAGGAAATTTCTCCTTAGTTCTAGGTTGCTTCTCTCCTTGGTTTGTTTCCATCCATTGTTTCTTGTCTTGCCTTCTGTTGCTTTGGAAAATAGGGTAGGGGCTGACCTCATCTTCTTTGTGGCAGCCCCTCAAATACTGGAACATTTCTATCCTATTTTGCCCCCGTCCCTCCTTTTCACTAGACTAGACATACCCAATTCCTGCCGTCGATGTTTGCAGGTTTTATCCTCCAGCCCCTTAATCATCTTTGTTGCTCTTCTCTGCCCTTTTTCCTAGAGTTTCATCATCTTTTTTTATATTGTGGTGGCCAAAACTGGATGCAGGATTTTAGGTGTGGTCTTACCAAGGTATGATAAAGATGCTTGGATGCACCTTATTTCTCATTCTCAAGACCCAAGTGCAGTGCTCATCAGAGGTGGTATTCAGTAGGTTCTGACCAGTTCTGGAGAACCGGTAGCGAAAATTTTGAGTAGTTCGGAGAACCAGTAAACGCCACCTCTGACTGGCCCCTCCCCCAACTATTCTCTGCCTCCGGAGTCCCAGCTGATGGGGAGGGAATGGGGATTTTGCAGCAACCTTCCCCTGCCACGTCCACCAAGCCACAGAACTGGTAGCTAAAAATTTTGAATCCCACCACTGGGTTACATGTTAAACAATGATAATGGAAAGATCCTGCCATTCTCTTGCAACTTGTCTTATCCAAATTCAAAGAGATCTAAAGAGTGTATAAGAGAAGAGAAGATCCGGGCTTCCTGTCTCACCAGTACTGAAGAGTGAGCAAGCAGGGTGGGGTGGGGGTGGGGGGCTGGAAAGAGTCTGTGGGAACGCCCCACCCTCTACAGAGCACCCATCTGCACTTGACAAAATTATAAATGGATCACTACTTTTGGGGACTAGTGTTTTTTTTTTTTTACTGTGCGTGTTCTGGTTCTGAAAACAGCATACAATTCTTAAGTAAAATACTGGAATACCCATTTATACCCACTATGAATTCCCATATCTCTTTCTACCACTTGCTCTACCTTTTTATGTTGTCCTTTTGCACAATCCACTTATCTCTAGGATTAATATTGGCCCAAAAGCCAGTTTGGTCTAGTGGTTAAAGCATCAGGCTACCAACAGGGAGGCCCTGTGTCTCCCCTTTGGCACAAAGCCAGCTGGGTGACCTCCGGCCAGGCACTTTCTCTCAACCCCGAGGAGGAGGCAATGGCAAACGCTTGTGAAATCATCCCCAAGAAAACTGCAGGATTCATAGAGGCACTCTCCAGGACTCAACAAAAAGACACACCCACCCACACACCCCTCCCTGACTGTTGGTCCCAGAATGCAAGAAGCTGATGGCTCCCCTTCTGAAATGCCTCCCCTTCCTGTCCCCATTGGTTTGTCCTCCAGCCACTCTTAATGAGAGTGGCAGCCACGCCCCCTCCCAATAACCCAAACATGAGCATCTGTTGCCTTTTGTCCCTGACCGAAAAGGGCATTTGTGGACAGAGCCCTCCTGTGGGTGGGGGCAAAGTCCATGTCAACACAAGAACAGGATTCAATCAATCAGTAACAGTTCTCACCCCTTTGTGAACGGAGATTAAGCCTCTGCCAGACCTACCAGTGTCCTCGTGTAATTAAACCTTACACCAGATTTGTTTCTTCAGCCTTGCAAGCTGAGTCACAAGGCATCACCACCGCTCACCTAGTGACTCAAGCAGAAGAGAGTCAACAAGGCTTGAAGCCTGGAAGGAGAATGCAGTAGAGGCGCAAGGAGCCTCCCCCTCCCAGTTTAGCTGGGAAAAAGCTGCCCTTGAACAGGTGGTGTCTCCTCACTTTGTCTGAACTGTCTTTTCACCAGAGGGCAGCTATCACCCTGGAGTGATAGTCCTTATGCTGGAGAACACTTTTTCCAGAAAGACTACTTCCCTAGAATGAGTCCGTCAGAAAGCATCACTTCAGAAAGCATCTCTGCCATTGCTTATTTTACTGAACACACATGGGCCATCATAACATTTGCACATGCAAGGCTTAGCAAGCCAGGTGCACTCAAACCACTCGAATATCAAGGCCTGATATGCAATATTAGTGCCTAGTGGTGGGTGGAGTAGTTAAGAAATGGGAGATTCCCCTTTCAGTCTCAGCCAGAAAAATCAACCAGTGAAAAGGTGGAGTTGTGAAGGAGGACAGGCAGCTCCTACCATCACCTGCTCTGTTGTGAACACACCAAATGGACTGAGCCAGGTGAAACTCAAGTCTTAAATCTGGCACAAAAGGGATCAAGGTGCCTTAACAGCAGCTGACTGGACCAGGCATCAGCAACCTTTGCAGCGCATTTATTGAACAAGCTCTGATGAACTACTAAGGACCCGTAACTCAACCATTACTTTGTATACCTTCATGCCATTCCATTTCTAAAAGCCCATCTCCCACACCCACCATGCTGCCTGTCTCTCTGCCCTTGCCTGTCACTCTTCCCCTGAAGTCCATGGGTCTCCTACTAGATCAGAAAGTCCCTTGCAGCCCCCCCCCCCCCATTTTAAAAGGCTGGCTCTGGCTCTCAGTCTCTAGGTTCTTTCTTACTCCTGTGCAATTCTGAATGTGAACTGATGTGTGCAGCCAAACTCCGGAACGTCAGGCATGGTTTGGCTGCCCACCCCGCACTTCAGATCATTTTAAGCGCCAAGCTGCAGAATGGGAGAGAAAGGGACACCACTCTTGCTCTATTTACCAGCCTGCCATGCTACCAGTTTTTAGCTTTAGGATGCTGCAGATGCTGCTATTCCAGGCCTTCCAATAATTAATAATTAAGAACTAGATTGTAGTTCATAGGATTGCAATGCAGCTCAGCCACCCAGAAACTTGAAAGGGGCACTTCCAGTTCCACAAGGAAGGGCTCCCTCCTAGCGACAGACCCCAGGGGCAGAGGAGGGAGATCTCTCCAGATCTGCCTTCAAGGCCCCTCGGGCTGACTTCACTCAACGTGTGGAAAAGCCACCGCCTCGCCTGCCCTGCCCGGTAACGACCCAATCCCGACAACCCGCTAAGCCAATAGTTGGGTTCGCCCGGGGACCCCAGCCTCCTTCATCCAGCTTCCTTGGGAACCAGCCGAGGGGCAGCTGATCGGGAAGGGGCCGAAGCAGGAAGCTGCCCGGGGAGGAGAGGGGATAGAAGGGCCGGCAAGCAGCCTTGGAGAGCTCAGGAACGGCGAGGGAAGGCGGGAGGGGACCGTGCAGAAACTCCCGGGGAGGCGGAGAGACGAGCAGACCCTCCAGCCCTCCCTCGGCTCCATGCCAGCCTTACCGGAGTCACTCTGGCTCTCGGAGCCGGACGAAGCCGGGATCTTGGTGTCCGCGGGCGCCGCCGCTGCCGCCGCGCTCCCGCCGGGCCAGGCGAAGACGGCGCCCGGAGCCACGCACTCGCCGCCCAGCCCGCCGAAGTCGTGGGCGGGCGCCAGGGCCGGCGTGGGCTTGGCCGCCAGCTTTTCGCCCATGGCTTTCTCCAGGCGGTCGCGGGCCGAGAAGCCGCTCCACATGCAGTCGCGCAGCACGAAGGCGCTCAGGTTGCCCAGCAGCCCCGCGGCGGGCTCCGGCGGGCCGTCGGCGGCGGCATCCTCGGCCGGGCCGGGCAGCGGGGAGGCGGGGGGGCTGGGCAGCAGCTCGAACTTCTTCCAAATGTCCTCGCTGGGCGCGCTGGAGCGGTGGAAGTCCTCGCCCTGCGCCTCCAGCGGCTCGGAGAAGAAGGGCGGCGGCAGGTCCAGCTCCATGGCCGGTGGCGGCGGCGGCCGCAGCAGCTCTGGCTCCTGCCGGGGCCGCGTAGAGCCTCGCAGCAGCCCGGCCGGCCCGGCGAGCGACGGAAGCGGCGGCGGCCGGGGAGGCGCCTCCCAAACCCCGCCACGACGGAGCCACGACGGAGCCCCGCGGTTCGGCTGAGCCGTATTGTTCGCAGCCTCCGCGGCTTATATTGGCCTCCCGCCTCCCGCCCGGACCGTCCCCGGAACGCAGCCAATGAGCAGCGCCGGATGGGCGAAGTGGGCGGGTCAGGCGCCGCCCTCACCTTCCCGCCAAGCGCGCCACGCCCCCCGCCCGGCCCCGAAGGGAGGGGGAGGGGGACGCCCGGAGGGGGGCTACGGCGGCGCCCCCCCCTCCCCGAGGCCGCTCGGGAGCCCCGGCTCGGCCTCCCGCTTCCCCTCGGTTGCCGCCCATTGGCCAGCGGCGCAAAGCGCGGGGAAACCCGAACCCGTGAAAGAATCCCTGGCCTTGGACTTAACGGAGCTGCTGCGCCCTGGAGGGACACCCTGGACCCATTGGATGCTCTCACGTAGCAGCAGCTGGTGGTTTTGGGAGGGGCTCATTGGGTGGGCAATTGGCCAACCCCCCAGGCCCCCTCCCCATTGAAAAAGAACCCCCCCCCCGCTTCCTTCTCCTCCTATAGCCCGGGAAAGGCCCTGGACCTCCTCAGCTGCCCCCCTCCTAAGGGCGCTGCCTCCCAAAGGCCTGAGGCACAGAGGAAGCCCCAACGCCTGCCGGGTGGATGGGGGGCTCCGTCCTTCGAATCCCCCAAAACAGAGTGAAGCTAAGGAAGGCAACCGAAGGAACCCAGACCATTGCCCAGGATTGTGCTTTGAAGATGCAAAGACACAAAACAACCACATTCGGGGTCACACAGAAGCCCTTGGGGAACCAGGAGGAGGCAGATTCCACGTTTGCCACAACTGAGGCCAAGTAAGCATTGCCCAGTGCTGAGGCGACTGTAGGACAATTGACTATACAAGTAGTCCTCAATTTAGAACCATTTGTTTAGTGACCGTTCAAAGTTAAAACGGCACCAGGAAAATGACGTCGTCCCCCACTTAACCACTGCATCATTCCATTTTTCATGTGATCAAAATTTAGACGCTTGGCCACTGGCATGTACTTATGACGGTTGCATTGTCCCAGGGTCGTCTGATCATCTTGTGATCTGACAAAGTGAATGGGGAACCCAGATTCACCGAACAACCATGTTATTAGCTTAACAACTGCAATAAGGCGTAAAATGAGGCAAAAGTTACATAACAAATATCTCACTTAGCAAGAGAAATTTTGGACTCAGTTGTGGTTGTAAGTTGAGGACTTTCTGCATTGTGTTGTTTTTCATTTTCTAAGCATAGTAGCCATCTGGGTGAGGTGGTACGACTGAACAAGATTGAATACTGAGGCTACCATTAATGGGATCCTAGAGTACGGAAGAGATAAAATTATTGGGAATTAAATATAATTTGTACAACGTTTATTCATGAAGAATACTACCTGAACACTGAAATAAATGTAGATGAGCAAAATTGCATCTTCTTAGTCTGTTCCAGAATCAGATTTGCTGTCTCCCCCCCCCCCCCCCGGTGCTGGTTTAACTATCGACCTGACCAGAGAAAGAGTTCCTGAGTACCTTAAAAGGTCACATGACAGATTGGTTCAAAATGAGAACATTGTTTTTAGTGATCCTGCATGTGTCTGTGTATGTTTGGTGCTGTGCTATGAACTTACTCTTTGGAGAAGGCACATACTATTTTTATACACTCCATTTTTGTTTTTTTAATCAGATTTGACTCCCAGCAATTGGTGTCACGAAGCTTTCTGGACGTTTTCAGAAGTGATTTGTTGTTGTCTTCTTCTTCCTCCAAGAAAGAGTGACTGGCCCAGGTTCAGTTGCTGCCTTGCATGCCGAAAGCAGAACTAGGCATACTAACTCCCAGTCCACCACCTGAACCATAGACCAAGTTACCGCATTGCAATGGCATCTTACTGCCCAGAAACTGAGCTGCAATTCTTTGTTCAACATCACCATCTCCTGGTAAATTGATGGCATTGCGTGTGTGTGCAAATCATTGACAACATCGAAAGCATCAAGCTGAAAAGCGTTTAGGAAAACTTTTCTGGGCAGCTGCTCAGTACCCAATCTTTTGATTTCCCCACCCAATGCTGCAGTTAAAACAGTGATCAGCTTCTCAAATGTCTGATTATCCAAGGAGGTCCTGGACTTCTTTCTGAGTGTCATTGTTCATCCTCTCAGCAACAGTACTTAAGTTGGAAAGCACCTTGGGGGTCATCTTGTGTCCAACCCCCGGTTCTCGCAAGACCTATACTATTTCTGATAGATGCCTGTCCAGCCTCTTCTTAAAATCTTCCAGTTTTGAAGCACCCACAATTTCCAATGGCCGCCACCAAACCGGTCACCGCAGAAGATGCCGCCAAGCCTCCGCCACCATCGGAATAACTGCCTCCTCCTCCTCCTCTTCTACTGCCTCCTCCAACAACACCGCCGGATTTGCCGCCTAGCCCTGCAGTTGAGGTAAAGCCGCCGAAGCTCCCACCGGCAGCCCCGCCCATAGCAGCAGCGGCAGCACCTCCCCCTCCGCTTGGAGCACCTGTGCTGGGCCCCGTGTTACCCCCACCACCAGCTCCTCCTCCGCTGTGCTTTTGAGGAGCCATGAGGCCTTTTTTTTCTTGCGGCGGGAGCTGGACGGCAGGTACGGACCGACTGCGGGAGGGGAAAAGGGCACTGGAGCGCTGGTGAAGATGAGGTGGCAAGGAGGAAGTGGAAGCACTTCAACTCTTTTGCAGCAGCCCCGCTCGGTATCTCCTAAACCGCCCTCTCTGCCCAGCCAAACCCGACGGCGCCGCTCCTGCCCCCTCTGCCGCCTTCCTACTAGCTCCTGCGATGGCGCCATACCGCTCTTGACAGCAGAATGATTATGCAAGAGTTTGCTTGAATTGCGCGCTTCGCCGCCGGGAGCTTCACTTTTCCCCTCTCCCTCACTCTTCCTTTGAACCGAATTCACGAGAAAAAGAAGCTGTTGCTGCTGTCAGGCCTGTAGTTATGTTCCTTTTGGGATCTTTGGCCTGCCACACTTTCTATTAATTTCTTATGCTGTTTCATTAGTGTAGTAGTTGGGAGGGGGGAATAGAAAGGAGTAGAATTGTGGAATGTGTTATTGTCATTCTTTCTAGAAGCTCAAGGTCATCTTTTGTCTCCGCACCTCGACACCTGACCGGAAGCAGAGGGGTGTAGATGCCAGCGTGGAAGAAGAAGATTGGACCATGTGATGGATTATGGGTTGGGGATAAGATCATGAACTTTCAACTGGTTGGAATCTCAGGAAGCAAATCAGATTTGGGATTTCATAGCACAATGCCAACATGTTTGTCTTATTAAATTGGAACTTTAAGGAAAGTTTTGCCTTGAATTCTGATTTAATTCTGCATGATATTTGGAAAGCTGCTTTGTCTCTTCCTCCCCCCCCCCACCCCGGAGTGTGGAAAAGAATGCGACTGGGAGGTCTGGGTTTCCTTCGCTCCCACTTTGTCTTGATGACATCGCTGCAGCTGCTCTTTTGCACGGCGCCGCTCTGGCTACCTCTGTCTGTCCGCGTCTGCAGCTGCAGCGACGTCATCAAGACAAAGTGGCTTGGAGGCGAAGAGGCTTCGGTGCCCTGCCTAAGCGGCGAAGGGGCCCTCTCCCAGCTCGGCTCTTCCCTCAAGAAGCAAAGGTTATTGGTGTTCCGGGAAGCCGCAAAAGCAGCTGGGAGAGGCGTGTGGCTTGGTTTAGCCTCCCTGGAGCCGTGCGCCTCTTCCAGCCGCTTTCGCGGCTTCCCAGAGTGCCAAGAACCTTTTGCCTCCGCTGGACTTCGCGCTCTTCTCCCCGCTCTCCTTGGCTCCTCACGACTGCAATAGACATTCAGAAGCGGCTTTTGGGGATAATGGGGCTCGGGCTTCCAGCCCGACAGCTCCCTCCACTTCTGGACATCTATTGCAGTCACGAGGAGCCTAGGAGAGCGCGGGGAAGAGCGCGAAGTACAGCGGAGGCAGAAATGCAAAAACGATGGATACTACTCCCTTGCAAGGAGAGCGAAGGAAACCGCCTGGGTCTCTGCTCTCCGCCTCACCTGTCTGGAGCCGCCGAAAGCTTTAGACTCTGGTGGCAGTGCTGGTTTCCCGCTGCTTCGGCATCCCTGAAAGGCGACTCCGCATTCTCCCTTTCCTTTGCCCCTCCTCCCTTCAAAAGCTGTGAGGCGCTTTCTTAGCACCGGTTGCCCCGCTGGCACAGCTCTTCCTGCACACCTCCTCCTCCTCCACCTCACTCCCAAAAGCCTCTTCTCCTTCCCAGAGTTCAGTGGGAGCCGGGCACAAGGAATGGGAAGTTTAGACAGTGAAATCACGCCTTGGAAAATTTTGCCGGGAAGGGAGGTGGGAAAACAGTGGGGGGGGGGGACACCCTGGAACGCCCCCGTGATTTTTGGCAGCCACGCCTCCTAGGCAAGTTCGGGGAGGTCCTAGGAGGCCGGCTGCGCCGCGCAAGCTACCGCCCGCGAGCGGAGACGGAACGGACGGGGGAAGTGAGCGAGGGGGACAGGGCAGGCACTCTGTGAGGAACAGGTTCTAACCAGTACGGTAGATTTGTGGAACCTCTTCTACCGAACCGGTTAGAACCAGCAGGAACCTGGTAAAATGAGAACCCAGATGATTGGGGGCAAGATGCTGACTCTGTAAACTACTTAGAGAGGGCTGTAAAACACTATGAAGCAGTGCATAAGTCCTATTGTTATTGCTATATCAGAAAGATAAGATCAGAAAGATGTCAGTGGTTTTCCTATGTACAATTACTAGAAAGATTTAAAATAGATGAAATGACTTTTCATTGTAAGACCAAACTTGAAATAAAATTATGTATAAATTATGTACATATTGCTAAAATGTATAACGTTTTATTAAATTTAGAAACAGACGACGAGTAAGTGAAAGAATGTATGATAAAGGACTAAAAACTTTGGGTGTAGTTTTCTCACATGTGAGAACATGTGGACTGTTATAAACTTAAAGAGAATTTTCATAAAGTGCTATAGTATTTGTTACTGAAAAATTGTCAAAAATGTATAAAGGTACTTTGAATGTGTGTTGGAAATTTGAAGAGGGCCCTTTTTGTCATACAAGATGGATATACAAAAAATTGGATTCAAATACATTAATTCAGAAGCTCTAATTACATTGGCATCCTTCAGTCTCAAAATACTATGGTATCGTGCTCTGGAAAAAGATCCTAACGCAGCATCTGGTGTGGCTAAAAAGGCCAATTCGGGAGTGGCAATCCCTTCCACAGTGAGGGCAGATGCCCTCAGATTTCGCTGGTTCCAGGACTGCCTCTTTGCCTCGGCCTGCCGAACAAGCGTCTCTTCAAATTGGAGAAGGCCATGCTGCGTCTTTAGGCTTCAAGCTGAATGGTCAGAGGTCAAGGTTTCCCAGCTGTTAATGTCCATTCCCAAGGCCTTTAGATCCCTCTTGCAGATATCCTTCTATTGCAGCTACCCTCTGGGGAGCTTGCACTAATTCTCCATATAGGAGATCTTTCGGAATCCGACCATCGGCCATTCTCACAACATGCCCAAGCCAGCGTAGACGTCACTGTTTCAATAGTGTATACATGCTAGAGATTCCAGCACGTTCCAAGACTGCACTATTTGGAACTTGGTCATGCCAGGTGATGCCAAGAAGAATACTTTGGAGACAGCGCCTATGAAAGGTGTTCAGCTTTCTCCCCTGCCATGCGTAAAGAGTCCAAGACTCACTGCAGTACAAGAGTGTGCTCAGGACACAGGCTCTATATACCTGGATCTTTGTATTTTCCGTCAGCTTCTTATTAAGCCATACTCTCTGTGTAAGTCTGGAGAGTGTGGTGGCTGCTTTACCAATGCGTTTATTCAGCTCAGTATCTAAAGAGAGAGAGTGTTGGAGATAGTTGAGCCGAGGTATACAAAGTCATGAACGACCTCCAGTTCTTGTGCAGAGATCGCAATACAGGGAGGTGAATCTACGTCCTGACCCAGGACTGTGTTTTTTTCAGGCTGATTGTTAGTCCAAAGTTTTGGCAGGCCTTGCTCAAACAGTCCATAAGTTTGTTGTTGAAGGTCTTCTGCAGAGTGAGCAGTAATGGCATCATCATCATCATCGAAGAGGCAATCCCGTAAGCATTTCAGCTGGACTTTAGACTTTAGGCTCTCAATCTAGAGAGATTAAAGAGTTTTCCGTCTGATCTGGTCTGGAGATAAATGCCCTCTGTTGCAGTTCCAAAAGCATGTTTCAGCATGAGAGCAAAAAAAAAAATCCCAAATAGAGTTGGTGCGAGGACGCAGCCCTGCTTCACTCCACTTCAAATGTCGAAGGAATCTGATGTTAAGCCATCAAAGTCTACAGTGCCCTTCATTTCCTCATGAAGGGACCTGATGATGTTGAGGAGCTGAGGTGGACATCCAATCTTGGAGAGATTTTTATAAAGGCCGTCCCTACAAACCAAGGCAAAGGCCTTCGTAAGATCTATGAAGGCTATGAAAAGTGGCTGTCTTTGTTCCCTGCATTTCTCCTGTAACTGTCTAAGGGAAAATACCATGTCAGTAGTGGACCTGTTGGCTCGGAATCAGTGGTGGGTTCCTGCCGGATCGCACGCGCTCCCTTTCGGCGCTAAACCCAGATCGTGCGCTCCCTTTTGGCGCTAAACCCGGATCGCGCGCTCCCTTTCGGCGCTAAACCCGGAAGTACGGTCTTGCCCCGCCCCTGGCGACGCGACGACGCTTGCCTGTGCTCCACCAGCTCGGCTGGGAACGGAGATGTTTCTCTGCTCAGCAATGTCTTCAGTGGAGTGGTGGCAGCCTGGCAGGCTGAGCCTGCGTCCCTTTCAGGCGCTCCGCTCCGCTGAGGAAACGTCTCCGTTCCCAGCCGAGCTGGTGGAGCGCAGGCAAGCGTCGTCGCGTCGCCAGGGGCGGGGCAAGACCGTACTTCCGGGCTTAGCGCCGAAAGGGAGCGCGCGATCCGGCGCGATCCGGCAGGAACCCACCACTGCTCGGAATCTACACTGTGATTCTGGATAGCCTCTTCAGTACGACGTGGGCAAGCAGCTTCCCTACAAGGCTAAGAAGAGAGATGCCGTGGTAGTTGTTACAGTCACCCCTGTTACCTTTGTTCTTATACAGCGTGATGATATTTGCATCCTTCATGTCCTGTGGTACTCCACCTTCCCTCCAACAAAGACAAAAGATTTCATGACAGCTGTCTTACGTCATATATTTCTTGCAAAGTCTAGCCTAGATATTCCTTCTGATGAACTTTTTCCAACAGTTGGGAAAAAAACCTCATGGAACTTTGTTTCTCAATATAACAGCAGTGAGACTTTTCTATGCACAGTGATGGAAGGAGCTGACATTTCCCACAATGGACGAATGGATGGTGAGGTTGATGGAGCTGGCTGAGGTGGTGAAATTGACAGCTCAAATACAAAGATACTGAATAATGTTGATTGTAACCCCTCCTTTTTGATGTATGTATTTCATGATTAGAAAAAATAGGAGACAACAAGAAAATGAAAGTTATGTTGTAAACTTAGAGTGAATTTATACTGCTGTGAAGGAAAAACAAGCCATTTCTTTGCCTTTTTTCTCTGCACTGGTTTTATTCTCTCTCTCATTCTTTACTTTTTCTCTCTATTTTTTTCTCTTAAATATTCGTTGTTGTTAGTTTTTATTTATTTTAAAATCTAATAGTTATTTTTTTAAAAATGAACCCACCCATGGTCTAAAATCTCAAGGACTTTGCCCACAGTCCTGTTGAAGCCCCTATGGCCTTTAGGGGGGGGGGACTCAACTGTTAGTAGTTATCCTTCCATCCCCCCACCATGCAGTCCAAAGTAACAGTGCTCCATGTTTGGGTGCACGCTCTGTGCTGTGGTAGGACATCAGACCACATGGCTGTGGAAACATCTTTGGACCGTGCTCGCTCCCTCTGCTAAGAAAGGGAGATGAGGAAATCCTCAGAAACTCCTTTTTATGTAAGAAACTAGTTGAGTAACAGTCAAAGCTACATTGGAGCTGGATAAGGGTCGATGGAATCCGCTGGGGGGTGGGGTTGGGGGGTGGGGACACCTAGGTCTCTTGTGGCAATGCAGCAATGCCAAACTGATAGTGTGTGTTCTGTCCTCATGACACACTACTCTGTGCAGCTTGACATGCAGCTAAATGCACCCGCCCTCCAATAAAACAGACCGTGGGTGTAGATCTGGGTGCTTTATTAAAAGAACAGGATGTGCAAAACGGACAAATAGAAATGCGTGCAGTAAGAACCCAAATACAAAATAAGCAATGTTGAGTTGCTGGTGAACATAACAATTAACATATGCAAATAAATATAAATCTCACCAGCAATACTGTGCGCACAGGATGTGGATTTTTGTCCTCCGATGAAGCTAGGTCATGGATTAGAGTGGATTCTTTCCAGGCTCCTTAAGGAAAGGGAGCCTGGCTTCCCAGGATGCACCTGTGCCTGGAATGAGGGGTGATGGGAAGATGGTTGTCTTAAAGAGCTGGATCAGTTTCCAAGCAATAAAGATTGATGTTTGGTCCCGGCCATTAGATGGGGCCAGTGAACAACAGTACATACACAAATGATACACTGGGGGCATGACAAGGTGTTTAATCCCTCCGTTCAGGCTCATCTTGCTTTTCTCCTACAGGAGGAGTGAAGAGTCAAGATTCCATTGCATGCAGATGATACCTTAAAATTCAGAGAAAAATCAGTTCCTAATCTCACATTTACATTTTGTATGGTTAAAAGGTAAAGGTTCCCCTCACATATATGTGCTAGTCGTTCCTGACTCTAGGGGGCGGTGCTCATCTCTGCTTTGAAGAGCCAGTGCTGTCCGAAGATATCTCCGTGGTCATGTCACCAGCATGACCTTCGGTGCACGGAACCTTCTCAACAAATGTGGTCCCTATTTTTCTACTTGCATTTTTACATGCTTTCTTTTTTTTAAAAAACAAAATTTTATTAGTTTTAAAAAAAATAATCAAGGAAAGGGGTAATGGGTAAAATTACAAATTTTGACAGTTACATTATGCAGGAAATGGCCCTCCCCCCATTCTCATAACTTTCATTTATTAATACATTAGATTGTTGCTACTTAATAGTATTTTGTCAGCATAAACTTTTATCTTCAAACAATTTCAATCATTTTATATCAAACAGATTTTCTAGTTCATTTTTGTGATCTGAGTTTTCTCAATGTTGCCTTTTCTCCCCCCTCCAGCAGAGCTCCGGCACCTCCCGTGTCCTGTATGTCCCGTATAGTATCATCAGGTTTATCTAGGAGGACTTTATTTTTTTCCATGAAGGCCTCAGCCTCCATAGTTGTGTTGATTCTAACTCTCGTGTCCTCCCAGAATATTAGCATACCTTCTGGCATAAGCCATCTAAACCACACCCCTTTCTGGTATAATTTCTTCGCTAAAAGCGAATAGTTTTTTCTTTTATCTCTAACTTTCTTTGGGATTTGTTTCAGAATGGCTATTTCTCTATCTTTGTATTTTAGTGCTTGCCCCCTTTGTGCACTCAGAATCTCATCTCTTGTGGTCTTTCTGAGAAATTTAATGTGTACCTCCCTTGGAACATTGTGTGTTCTGGCATATGCTGAGTTTACTCTATAGACCAGGTCCATGTCCCACCCCATCTGTTGTCTGTCTTTTTTAATATATTCAGCCAATAAATTTGTCATAATATCCCTCAGGTCTTCCTCATCAGCCTCAATTACATTTTGAAATCTAAGAAAAAAAGACATCCTTTCAAATTCCACTTTTATCTGGTGGTTCTCAAGTTCTTGGTTTCCTTTCTGCACCCCCTTCACCTCCCTCCTCATTTCAGCCGTCCCCTCCTCCAAAAGTTCCAGTCTCCGTGAGTTTTGGATCGCTCGGTCTTGGTTCTCTCTGAGCTGCTCGTTCATTTCTTTCAATTGATTTTTTAAGTCCTCCTGCCCCTTTAAGAGTTGTTGAAACATCTGTTGAAAGTCCACCTCAGGGGGCTTAGGCTGGAACAAAGAAGTTGGTGTCTGTTGTCCGCTGGGGCTGGACGTTGAAGATGCTGGGGCGGAGCCAGCAAAACCCGGTTTCCCCGGTGGTGGTCTTTTAGGTGGCATTGTAGTAAGCAAAGCTCAGAGATGACAATGTCAATACAGAGAGGAAACAATTGGGAAGGTGGATAGCCAAGAGAGATCACGAGGCAGGAAGTCCAGACAGATAAGGACCTTTTCTCAATTCTAGTTCCAGGCAATAAAGCAATAAAATCCTTTGTTCCAAGTCCAGGGTAAAATGTAACAAGAGATTTCTCTGAGTGTCACGGAGACAAAGACAAATGCCAGCAGTTTCTGTGCATGGAGTCAAATTTCAAAGTACATGAAGACAACGGAAGTGTGCCATCTTGCCCTGCCAGCTCCGGGATCAGAGAGCAACAAACCAAAAGTTTTCAAAGTTTTCAGAAGGAAACAGATCATCACCTCATTTTCACAATTACAGTAAAAAAAAATCTGCGTTTACTATGAGCGTGATTTCATTCCAGGCTCCCCCCCTCCTCCCCCTCCTCTGGGGGCAGAGAGCAGAACAGTTTAAAGCCGCTTGTCCAAGGGGGGGAAAATCCCCCTCCCTCCAATCACACTTCCCAGGAACAGGTTGAAAGTTTTTTCAAAAGGATGACAGTCTTTTTATTTTCCTTCACTCATGAAAGGGAACGGGGGGAATCTCCATCTCACCGCATTGCAACTGCGTCCTTCAAATCTTCAGTTTGTCCAGCTGCCTCAATGCGAAGACGCCGCAGCGCCTCCCCTCTTGCCTCCCGATGCCTAGGGCGATGCGGGGAGCCCCCCGGCCGCCGCCAAGACGGGGTCCCCTGCTATGCCGCCCCCTTGGCAGGAGCCCCTCCAAGGCATCCTGTGCCCCCCCCCCCCGATCAAAGGAGAGCCCATCAGGAGTGCGCGGGGCGAGCAAAGCTTGCCCGTCGCGAACCGCAGCCGGAACCGGAAGTCCCATTTTTACATGCTTTCGAACTGCTAGGATGACAGAAACTGGGACAAGTAATGGGAGCTCACTCTGTTATGCAGCGCTAGAGATTTGAATTGCTGAACTTTCTGATTGACAAGCTCAGCATCTTAGCCACTCAGCCAAGGCATCCCCTTTGTATGGTTACTCTGAAGTTAATCCTACTTGATGCTGCTGAGTCGTGGTAATTATCTGGATAATTATAAAGTTTGAGGGGTTAGGTTGTGTTGCAGCTGCAGAAAATTTCCAGAAAACTTTCAGAAGTGATACTTTTGAACTTATTCTCTGTTTCTCAACAAATACAAGATTTTGACAGTTGATTTAGAATTTCTGTGAATATTTCTCATAAGATAAATGTGATTAAGCTAATATGTAATACACACACACACACACACACACACCAGTAATTTGAGGGCCTTTTTCACATTTATACCATTACATTATCTGAAACAAATGAACCACCTGATAGTGAACAGTGAACATTGAATAATTTTATTTGGCAAGCGAACATTTATATAGCCGCCCACCTCACTAAATGTGACACTGGGTAGCATACAACCAAAAGTTTAAATAATAAACACAAGTATTAAAACACTTGAAAAAAAACAAATAAAAGCCAAAAAATTAAGATGTAAAAAAATTCAGGAAAACACCCACCTAAGAACACACGTTGTGCAGGCTCCCCACGAGAGGAGCTCCAAATGAGAGCTGGAAGAAACAAGTTTTCAGAGCCTCGTGCGGGAGGGAGGGGGAGGGGAGCCCCAGCACAAAAGGCCTATCATTGGGTCCCATCCAATGAAATTCTTTAGCAGACAGGACCTGAAACACAGGACCCCCTCCGGCTGGGATTGATGTACCGTGTAATGGAATATGTGGGTGGTCTTGGGGGAGGAGGGGCTGCCTAAGAAACAATCAGGCAAGAGAGAGAGAAGACCCCCAAGGGCTTAATGGCCAGAGGGAGAAAGGAGGACCCAATCAAGTAGTTAACAGTGAGACCTTCAGACGTGCAGGTAGAATTAGCTCACCCCGGAAGGCTAACACAACCTGGCAAGGAATCTAACAGCTGAAGCCAGGATGCCAGTTGGCAGCAGGGAGAGTGGTGCATGAGCAGCAATCCCAACTGTCTTGAGGACCCGACTTCAACCAGACTGCCTCACATCCAGCCATCTGTGCAGCAGAGCCTCAGAGAGATTTCACCAACTTGTTGATAACCACAGCCACAAGTATCCCTCCCGTGAGGGGATCTCAGCTGATGCCAAGCCAACCCAGGTGGGCAGGATTCTAAAAGAGGAACTCCCCCCGCCCCGCCCCCCGGGCCTAGGCATGCCGGGTCAGCCCTCTCGTCCACAATAAAATCACCTGTGAAGGCAGACTTTATTTTTAATTTATTGCTCATCGTACAGACAGCTGGTGGCCTAAAATGGCAGTGGGCATCAAGGGCTACGTAGTATCTTCTACACACGCAGGAGGGCTAAACCCCACCATCAGAGGCCAGCAGGGCTGTTACCACCCATCCCTACCGCCTTGCAGCCTCCCCTACGTCCTTGGCATATGGTTTCTCTGGATTTTATTACTGCTCTATACGCAGTCCATGGCTATGCATTCATACTAGTCCTACTATGTAGGATTTTTTTACCAAGATGGCTTATTTCATACTGCAGTCAATTTGGGGGAATTCTGTTCCAACTTTTGAATATCTTCAGTCAATCACCCAGCCAAGAATGTTGAGTGTCAGCCTCTGTTTCACTAATTGCTTTCAGCTGCCATTGAAACGGGGAGGGGGGGCGCTGGTATTTGGAAGGGGAAGTTTAAGTACAGGAGAGATTGTAAAGTGGGAGTATTGGTAAAACTGTGCGTGCTAGAGATTAGTGCTTGGTGTCGGTCAAGGCCAACCGTCCTGCATACCAACCTGATGATGCTCCTTGAAGATGGAACTCACATGACATCTAAGGGATTTACAGATTGGACACTGGGATGAGAGTTACCAGGGGGAGGGGGCTGGTCACAAATTGATATGTATGATTTCGCGCGCTTTTGCCTCAGATCTTGCTTTGCTTAGCTGCTATCTTTTCATAACCAGTAAAAGGACTCTTAATTCTGCAAAATGGAGTTAAGTGGTTTCTTTCTTGGTTGCTGAGGGAGGCCGGCTTGACATTAAGCAAGATCTCACTTTCGCACTCATCCCGGAGCTAACACCTTCCGAGGGGAGTGTAAATAAAACCAAAACCTTCAAAGGAATGTCTTACCCAGACAGCAACCAGGAGGACGACAAGGGGGCAGCTGCATCCTCGTGTCCCTTGGAGACGGAGCGGATGGCGGATCTGAATCTGGAGGAACGATCCGTCCACCCCAGGTGGTCGTTGGGAGTGGGACAGAAGTATGACCCTGAGCAAATTTTGGCTGGAGTTACCACAAGGCGACATTGGCGGCCGGCAGCTGCTTGGCAGAATGCCAACGAGGAGAACCTTATGATGTCCCAGGCTATGAAACTCTTTCAAGAGGCTTGGGTTACGAGAGAGTGGTCCTGAAAGAGAAGCTGACCTCCCAGAACTGCAGAAGCCCTGTTCCGTCCAAGGGGGGTCCTGGGGGCAGACAGTGGAGCTCATCAGGATGGGGAAGGCCCGGCAGCAGCAGAAGCAGCAGCAGCCGCGAGAGCCCTTCCAAGAGGAGGGCCCCCCTACAGACAAAAGTTCCTCCGCTTGGTGTGAAATTTGTAGTTGACCCAAAGGAACGAGGATTTTTCCTGGTCCAAGTCTGGAATTTCATACAACAGTTCGGAGAGGATCTCCCCACAGAAGAAGCCAAGGTAAGAGTTGGATGGTTTAAACAAAGATATATACTAAAACTGTGTAAACAGCCCCCCCCTCCATAACTTGGAACGCTGGTACGAATTGGCAGCAGATGTGGAGATCGATCTAGCCAGAGACAAGTACCGCGAAGACAGTGGGAAAGAGAAAGCTACCCCTCCCAATCCCCCCAAAGGAACTCCGAAAGGAGTAAAAAGTTGGTCTACAAGCAAGCCCTGGTCTACCACCTGCTTCCGCTGCGGAAAAGAGGGGCACACGGCAGCAAATTGCTGCTCCAAGATTGGCCCAAAGCCCTCTGCTGGGGGGGGGGGGAGGAAGCCAGACAAAGAACCTGGGAAGAGAAGGGACACCGCCATGAAAGGGGTGGAACCTATTGCGCAATTCCCTCCCATCCTGAGAGAAAAAGAACCGTCCTCCTCATCAGGGGAAAGTGAAACCGAATCCAATGACGACCATCTGGTAAGTTCCTGATCGGGCCCCATGACCATCCCAGTAGAACTTAAAGTGCCCTCTACTGGCGCCCAAGCAAAAATGCTGGCCCTTTTAGACTCGGGATGCACACGTTGCATTGTTAGCCCGGAAGTGGTGGAAAAAATGGGCTTGAAACTCAGAACTTTGAAAGTCCCCATTGCTTTTTGCCAGCTAGATGGGTCTATATCTGGGGAGGGGGCTCCTGCCCATTTTGTGACTGAACCTATAGACAAGTGGATGGGAGATCACCAGGAAACATTAAGTTACATTGTGGCACCGGGGATGGACTGGCCTCTCATACTGGCCTTACCCTGGTTACGTCAATGAAACCCACACATCAACTGGAAGAAAGGGTGGTTGCGCATCCGATCTGATAAACCCCCTGAGGGAGAAGGGAGGGTTTCCAATATTACCAACGCTGAACCTAACCTAGCAGCCATGCTGCAGGAAAAAATTGAGGGGGAGGAGAAAACCCCAAAGGAATATTGGGACCTAAAGGATGTTTACAGTGAAAAATCCTCTGATAAATTATCCCCTCACTGTGCAACAGATTGCAGCATTGAGATCCTCCCAGGAGCAAAACCTCCAAAAACCCCACCCCGCCACATGCCAGCTCACCCGCTGCTGCCGTCGCACGCCAGCTCGCCTCCCCACTGCCGCCGCCCACCTCGTTTCGGCCATGCGGCGTACGCCAGATCGCGGCTTTCGTAGCTGGTGTAAGCTAGCCCACCGCCAATGCCGCACACCAGCTCATCCCCTTGCTGCCGCCGCCCTTTTGACCACGCGTCTTTTGCGAGGTGGTGTAAGCTACCCCATCACCACTGCCACTGTCGTACCCCCGCTGCCGCATGCCAGCTCGTCCCCTCGCTGCCGCCGCCCACTTCCTTTCTGCGAGCTGGCATAGTCTGCTGCCCCCCCGGTTCACGCCAGCTCTGCTCCCCGCTGCTGCCACCACCACCACCTGCCCCCCCGCCACACTCCAGCTCGCCCCCCTGCTGCCACTACACCTTGTCCCTTGTTGCCGCCGCCAGCGGCGGCACACACCAGCTCACCCCCGCCGCCCACCTTTCAGCCGCGAGCTGGCGTAAACTAGCCTCCTGCCGCTGCCACCCACCTCCTCCTTTCACCTCCCCCTTTCGGCCACGTGGCGTACACCAGCTTGTGGCTTTCGCGAGGCAAGGCCTTTGCAAAAGCCACAAGCTGGCGTAAGCTAGGCTACCCCCCCTTTGGGCTATGTGGCGTACGCCAGCTCACGGCTTTCACGAGGTTCAGGCCTTCTCTTGTGAAAGCTGCGAGCTGGCATAAGCTAGCCTCCCACCGCCCCTCCTCGCGCTTTGTTGCTTACCTGAGGGAAGCAGCAAGCTGCTGGAAGGCGAAGCGAAACAAAACAAAATGTAAACAAAACTAAACGGGTGTTAGAAGTGGGCGGGTCGACTCCAGCCCGATCACTGATTGGCTGGACTCCAGCCAATCAGTGATCGGCGGGCTGGGCTAGTTTAGTGCGGACGGGCAGGGGAGCAAGCGATCTGTGACAGAACGGGCAGGGTGAGCAAGCGACAGGGCCGTGGCAGGTGTTCCAGAACTTACTTCCGGGTCGACCAGTGGAACCTACTTCTGGGTCCACTGGTGGAACCTCTTCTAACCGGTTCGGTAATTTGACGAACCGGTTCTACTGAACCGGTGCGAACCGCTAGGAAGCAACCTCTGGTATATATATTGGTTCGACAAGAGGAAATTTGGTATAAATTTTAAATGGTGACCATGAAAGGAATTTTTGAAACTTAGTTATGTATGAAAGCCTATAATATTGAAATTAGATATAAATTGTAAACAGTGATTAAGAAAGGAGGTTTAGAAACTTTGTTATCAAACATAATTTTTATTTAGAGCGTTTCACAAAGCTAGAATGTTGTTGGATGATATTGAAAATAGACAATGGAATGCCATCATATGGTTTTGCTTTGAATTTTGGAATATTTGTTATAAAGGGATGTTAAAACAACTATAGTCATATGAAGGATGAGGTATGATGATAGTAATATATATAAATATATTTGATGTAAAATATATAATTTGATATGGATTATAGGTGATGACTGTGGAAGGGATGCACGAAAGTTCTTTGTAACCAATTGACACACTTTTTATAATTTGTAATGGAATATGTTTTTATGGTGTTTGTTGTGTCTTGTTTGTTTGTGTCTATTCAAAAAATAAAAAGAAATAATTAAAAAAGAAGAAGGATGGAAGGCCGAGTCAACCTTGAGCCTGTGAGATATGAACTGCTAAACTGCAGCTAGCAGTCAGCTGAAGTAGCCTGCAGTACTGCACTCTAACCACTGCGCGACCTCGGCTCTCTTTTTTTTAAACAAGGATGTTATTTTTTATTACAAATTGTAAGATCTTTTATAAACAAAATGTTGTCCAGGGGAATAACATCCTCTCATATACATAATTCATTTTACATCATAATACTATATCTAGCCATTTCAGCCGTATTGTTCTCCGTCCATGTTTTCCATCTTAAACTTATTTTTTTCTTAATACATAAACAGTATCTTTAATTGCCACTTCAAAGTTAAAACCAAATTATCATTTCATATTCTGTCTGTTGATCTATTTTACTATAAGTAGCATACACCCTCAAATTCAGTTTTTACATAAGCATTTAATTTAATTAATTATCCACAATTAGTAGTGTTAATATAATTCCCATGTATCTTAATTAACTACATACCATTAACAATATTAACACATTTCACTTTAATCTACTAATATATCCCTTCTTTCCCTTCCTTCTCCTCTAACAATTTTCTCTTGGTCTCTCAAAAATTCCACTTCTTCTCTTTTTTCCACCCATTCCTTTAGCTTCTTCTTGTTCTTTTTATTTTTATAATTACTGTATCTTTTCTTCAAAATCTTTCTTCTCACTTTTAATTTTATTATTCTGGTAGTTTTCCCCAGGATTTTTTCCAATCTTTCCCCACAATTCCTTTCTTTGCTGTTTGTTTCTTTTGGGGGGGACATTCCCCCCTTGTCTACTTTTTCTGTGCCATTGTAAATCCCAGTGGAATCATCTGTTTTTCCTTTTCAATCCCTTTTTCCTCCATATTGTCTTCTTGCTCTCCGTTTGAGCCCTCTTTTACCCCCTTTTCTCCTTTCCTCTGATCTGAGTGCTCCATCTGACTTTGTTTTTTCTTACCATTTAATGTTTCAAGTGCATTTCTTAGCATATCAAGTAATTCATCATACATACAGAATTCCATCATGCTAATTTAACTAATTTAACAAATTTTTAGAAATTTTCTGCAAAATCCCATTTAATTAAAACTTAAAGCCACAACTTAAAAGCGGTGATTTGAATATGGCTGCCACTCCTGCTGTCAGTTTGGAGACCTTTTCTCCAACCTACCGAGGAACTTGCTGGTTCCTCTTAGTTGTCCGAGATACCTGTCCTTCTTCCCTGTCCCTTCAAGACAGTTCCTGCCCAAAGACCTCCTGACAGCGGTTTGTCCAGCTGGATTTTCGTGAGGCTTTCGTGAGGCTTGTTGGAACCCGCTATTTTCCAGCCAGTCTCGTCGTGACGCTTCCGATTTTTTCCAGCTCTTAATTCCTCCTTCTTCTGCCATCCCTTCTTTAAGTGTTACAAGGCAAGAAAATTAATTTTAAGGATTTTCCTGCTGCATTTTAAGATCTCACTTGCAGACCTTCTAGTGAAAATAAGACTGATATAAGAGCATTGAACAGAAAAGATTCTGCTTATCTCATTTTTCAAAAACTGCTCACAAATGTGCTGGAACTTCAGAGTTAGGTTGCTATAGATCACTGGCATTTTCAACAGGGCATCACATAATCCAACTGAGACCATGTTTCCAAAACAAGAAGGTGATAGAAACTCTATGCTTAGCCCTGCAAGCTTGGTGGAACTCCAAACTTGGCAATTCTTAAGACTTGTGGTTTTCGTCTTGGTGGAACAAGGGGAGGCCAAACTAAAAAGTGGGTATATGAAGGATCAGTCCAATTAATCCTGAATTTTTTTTTCTTCTGAGAGACAATTAACTAGCACTCTATTTATGGGAGCTTCAAATATTATCATTGTAAGCATGTCAGGAAGTGTTCCCAAAGATGACTTAACACTACAGTGTATTTGATGACATTATATAGCTTCCACTACACAGGTTTTCAGGTTCTGAACACAGATCTATTTTCTATCCCAATAAGTAAAGAATGTGTCTATTTTACTCACAAATCCAAGATTAGGAGAAAAAGGGTTTTTATACTTAAGAAAACAATGGAAAACAATTTCCACTGGAGAAAAATACATAGATAACTATGTAGTGTAACTATATAGATACAATTTATCAATATACGGTATCTTGTTTTGAAAAAAAAAACAAATTTTCTTTCAATTGTGGAAAAAGGGCTGTTTTAATAAGTCAGCCATATTTAAGATTTATTAATTGAATTTATTTCCTGCCCATATGATTTCAAAGCAACTCCAGGCAGCTTACAGCAATAAAAACATAAAACCATGAAATAAATATTTGCAAAATGATAAAAATTGAAGTTACAATCAAGACAAAATTATAATTAAAAGATGGGGAAGGAGGGAACAGGATGTGCAGGGGCTGGCATTGCCTCTTAATTCATAGACTACCTCCAGCAGTGCCCCAAGGAATCTGCCAGAGCCCTTATGAAAGGTCAGGATGATGGAAGCATATCTGGGGGCAGGGGGCAAGATGTTCCAAAGAGCAGGAGCCACGGCAGAGAAGGCCCTTCTCTGGATGCCAACAGCTGGAATTCCTTGACTGGCAGGCCCCACAGGATGTCTCCTTTGCCGGCGCAGGTGGGGCAAGCCAGTCCCACTGGGGGTGAGAAAGTTCCTCAAGCAACCTGGACCCATGCCATCCAGGGATTTAAAGGTAATAAACCAACACCTTAAATTGCACCAAAAGCATGCCAACAGTTATGGAGCAATGGTAATATGGGCCACCTTAGGGCCCCAAAGACCTTCTTACATCATCACACTCTGCCAAGGTAGCCCCTTGTTTATGTTTTGGACTGTGACTTGATTGGAATGCCTTGTTTCTAAGAAATCCTCTGGCCATTTTTTTTCTATCTTGCTTTCCTAAAATTTCTGCCCCCCAGTTGAAGGGAAACCCTGTCTGCAAGTGCAGCCTTTTTCCTTGGCTAGCTGGAGCTGGCAGATGTGTTTGTGGATGCTTGGAGCTTAGAGTGACCGAGTTGGAAGGGATCGTAGAGGTCTTCTAGTTGAACCCCGCTTGAGCAGGAGACCCTGTCCTAGACCATTTCAGACAAGTGGCTGTTCGGTCTCTTCTTAAAAATCTCTGGTGCTCAGAACCCACTTTTGGATGCAAGCAATTGTTCTGTCAGGAAATGTCTTGGTTGGATCTCTCCTTGTTACGTTTCCATCCATTGCTTCTTATCCAGCCCTCGGGTGCCTGCGGCAGCCCCTCAGCTGTGCCCTGATGATGTTACCTAATCTGGTAATGAAACATCTGCAAGAAAACAACCCAGCTCAGAGAGCACTTCGCGGTTCAACCCTGAGCCATGAATGTCCCGCGATACTCCCCCATATTCATATTTGCATATAGTCTCCGAGTAGAATGTTTTGCATTTTGTGTAACCATCCTAACACGTGTCCCGGGATTCTCACGCCTGTTTCACTGGCTCAGGGCACAGTGTGAACTCAAATGCCGACATGCGAGCGCAATCGAGCAGCACAATTTCCGTCAGGTCGCCTCAAGAGGATTTATTTCCTTAGCTCCTTCACCTTCAAGGCCGATTGAGAGCAATCGGGCGACAGAAGCGGCCCAACAGGGACATCCGGGGCCCGAGGAAAAAAGCCGCGTTGGCGCGAGCGTGCGCGCATTCTCTCCCGAGGGCTTCTGCGTGGACGATTCGCCTCCTGGGAGTTGTAGTTCTCAATCTAGGGACTCCTCCTCTTAGCCTATGCAAGGGAGAGAAGCAGAAAGACTCGATATTCCGTCACGCCAAAGGAGGGCAGGGACGGGAAAAAGCGCAAGGGGCGGAGCTTGGCGAGTATAGGGCGAGAGCCTCAGAAGCAGAAGGCGGGCTAATATTTAGACGCGGGTATCCTGGGAGATGTAGTGCTCTCGGGGAAGACGTTCACGGAAGTCCCGTGGATTCTAGCTCAAGAAGAACTACATCCCCCATCGGACGTAACTGGATTGCTTTTTATGGTGATGCGCGCGCAAAGCGTCCGGGCCTTCTGCAGCTGTGGAGGTGGACTGTGAGGCGACGAAAGGCAGGCGAGAGCGGGCCGCTCCGCAGCGGTGAGTGGGAGGCCGCGGCGTCTCTTCTTTCTCATCCCACTAATCTTGGATTTACCGAAGGGCTCACGGACCGGGATTTGGCGCGGCCTTCCGCTGCGCAGCTGGAGGGCGACAGGGAAGGCCCGGCGCGTGGGGGAGGGGCGCCCGGGGAGGTCGCGTATCCCCCCCCCCCCCGGCCAGCGCAGGCCTTCCGTCGGCCCGGCGCCTCTTTCTCCCGCGGGCGGAGAAGGTGCTCGGATTGTGGCGCGGCCTCGCCAGGCCCGGCCGGTAGGTGAGGCGAGGAAAGGGCCCGACAGCGCGAGTGCAACGTTTCTCTGCTCCGCGCGCGGCCCAAGCTGAGACTCTGCCGCGTTTGTTCGCAGGGCGTCAGCTAAAGCTCGGTTGGCAGCGGGGAAAACCGGACAGGCGGTGGCTCCGGCCGGGCTCCTTTGGCTGCAGCCGGCGCGACCTTCCTTGCGCCGGCCTCCCCGGCGTCCTAGCCTCGTAATTTCGACATTCCCGGGCGGGCTCCAGCAGGAATACCCTGGGCGGGGAAGGGCCGGCCGCGCGTCTGTTGCTGGGCGGTGGCGGTTGGAGAGTAGCGGTTTTATGGCGTTTGTTCCTTTGGCGTAAGAAGCTTCCTCGGAGAAATGCCCCGCCAGAAGGCGCCTTCTCCTTAAGGGCCCCTCGGTGTGCCGGCGGGATACTCGGAGGGCGCGTTTCGAAATCTGCCTCGGGGGAGGGGAGGGGCGGGCGGGCGGCCTAAGGCCCTCGCTGCCTCCTGGGGAACCTGCCTGGCGTGGCGTGGCTGCCGCGGGGGTGGCTCCTTTTCAAAATGGCTACCGAGTGGATCGCCTCGGTCTCCACACAAAGACGCCAAGGGAGCAGCCGCGGGGCTGACCAGGGCCGCCCGAAGAAATGGCCGGGCAGGCGGCTGCCGTTTGAGGGGATAATCGGACCCTGCTGGCGTCCGGTTGGCTCTGGGGTTTCTTGCCCTGAACGTTTGAGAGATGTTAGCGAAATGGGTCGTTGCGTGAAATGAGCTTTTCCAAAGTGTTTTGTGTTATTTTGCTATGGCGAATGGTTCATGATTTCAGGAAATTAACATATTCGTTTGTAATAAAAGGTGTTAATAGAAAAGGTGCTAGCAGACTTCTAATATATAGTAGTACCAGCTGAAACTTATTAAGTGTTACTTGAGCCCCAAAGGGGGTATTTTAATTATCATTAAATGATAAGGGAAAACGGCCCTTGTCAGTTATCAATTGCTATACACGTTAGGCATGATGGTGGTTTTAATTTATGTTTTTGCATATTTTTTCTGGGTTTCATGTAAATTTTACGTTTGTACTGTTTAGACCCAAACACAATGTTTAGCTTAAGCAACACAAGTGATTTTTTTAAATGTGCATTTCTCTCCATAGCTTGCTTTTAAAAATGGTATTTTTGCTATTTTTCCTAAAAATATAGCAATAGCACTTAGACTTGGGTATATACCGCTTCACAGTGCATTAGAGCCCTCTCTAAGCAGTTTACAGTCACACCCCCTCCCCCCATTAGGGTTCTCATTTTAGCAACCTCCGAAGGATGGAAGGCTGAGTCCACTGTGAGCCAGTCAGGATTGAATCCCTGGCAGTCAGCAGAATTAGCCTGCAATACTACATTCTAACCACTGGACCACCACAGCTCTTAATGAATGAATAAATAATAAAAGGCTAGGGAAGTAATTCTTTGGCAGAGCACATTCTTAAGGAGTTCTGCGTTTCAGCTGCTTGTTTCACTCACTGTAGCCCAATGGTATGACTGATCCTAGGCTAAATGGCCCAGCTGTTGGGCACTTTAATTAACAATTTGAATGCCTCTAAAATTAAATATGAAAAAAACCTGATTTTTGTAAATTCTGATTTTTAAAATATGTTTAAAACCATTCACAAGCCCTTTCAAGGCAGGGCAACATGTCATTTTTAACTCCATTATGCTTGGCAGCAGACCTCAAATCTCAAGGTTTTTGTCTTGAAGGGCAACATTTAATGTGCTTCATCCATAAGTCAAAGCACTGTTGCTCCTTAACATTAGGTCAAGTGTGTAAAAGACACAAATTATATCTCAACCAAATGTAAACTAATTGAATTACTTGAGGAAAAGTTATAAGGTCCAGAGGAAAAAGCAAAGTGTCTGGAGACAAGTCTAGCCACTCTGACAACAAAATGAGAAACCCCAACTTAAAGGAAAAGACTGCAACCAAACTGAACATAATAAGAAACAATTAACTACCAGAGAAAATGAATGTTTAGAGATGTGGTTTCAGTCTTCAAATAGGAGGAAAAATGGGGCCAGGAAACTACAGACCAATCAGCCTGACATCAATATCTGGGAATATCCTGGAAAAAGATAAAATGTGAACATCTAGAAACAAGCACAGCTGTAAATATGAGTCAAGATCAGTTTGTCCAAAACAGATCATGCAGACAAACCTTATTACATTATTTGACAAGGTGATTAAGCTGGTGGATCAGGGAAATGCAGTAGACATAGTTTACTTAGACTCCAGTAAAGCATTTGACTAAGTAGACCATAAAGCCTACTTGGTAAAGATAGAAAAATATGGGATAAACAGAATTGCCATGAGATGGATCCATAAGTCGCTGATCACACTCAACCTGTAGTCCTTGTGGCACTACATCTAAATGGAGGGAAGCATGCAGTGGAGTACCTCAAGGTTCTGTCTTAGGCCCAGTACTCTTCAACACCATCATAAACAATTTAGTTGAGGGGATAGAAGGGCAACTCATTGAATTTGCAGGTGACACCACACTTGGGGGGGGGGGGGCAGGGTAGCCAACACTTTACAAGATAAGACTCAAGAAGAATCTTGACAGACTTCAACACTGGACTCCAACAAAATGCAGTTCAGTGGTGTGAAAAATAAGGTAAGAAAAACCAAGTGCGTAGGCATAGAATTGGAGATACATGGTTGAACATTAGTAACTGACAGGGATCTAGATGTCCTAGTGGACAACCACTTAACCCAATGCAGTCCTGTGTTTCATCAACAGAGGGATAGAATCAAGCCCACATGAAGTACTACTACAAATTATATAATTTATTTTTTTGCCATGGAAATCAATCTCAAAATTTTTCATTTGTCATAACTTGGATTCAAATTTTGTTTCATTTACAATGTTGGGCTATAAATTCTTTTGCCTCTTGCTGTTGTGTATGATATATTTTTTGAAGTTGGTAGGTAAGTGTTCTGTTTCCACCATTTAGTTAGTATTATCTCTAAAATATATCAAAATGATCTATGAGATTAACTTGGCACTGTGATTAATTGATAGTAACTTAAGCTGCAAAGAAAGATGTGGGATTTTTATTTATTTTTTGTTTTCTGTATTCTGGCTGTTTTTATTATTTGATGGAACTACGGTCCATCCCTCTGTTTGAAATTCAGTAGTTATGTGAAACTGGAAGCTCTGCATATCTCTCTTGAAACCAATACCCAACTATTTGTGACAAATTCATGAAGATTTTATCCCCTTTTAAAGTTATATAATCTAACCATCCTTATGTCTTGCAGTAGTACCCCCCCTCTAATTATATACTTTGTAAAAATACTTTTTGATCACTCTTTTGAATAATCCATGTGTTTCATTAGATAAGCCTAAGATTCCATTATTATTATTATATCAATGGTACAATTTCTTTGCTTTTTGTAAATTTCCCTCAGACTCCTTTTGTCTTCTTGGGCTGATGGGCTACAAATTTTGTCTTCACCAGGCAGTATGATAGATTAACTAGAGGGGCAGGACATAATGGGAGTCATAGTCCAATATGCCTCACTGGCTCCAGTGAGTTTTATGAGTGACAAGAGTCTAAGAATGTAAATGGGCAATGGCTGTGAAAGGAAGGCAGAAACTTCCTATGAAAGGGAAGGATTTGCAATACTGTGGAATTAAAGGAGCTATAACTTTTGTATTAGTCTTGTTCAGTGCCTGTCAGATCATTATTTCCATTTCTGAATTAGATTTCACATTGTTTGTCCTTTCTTTTCCCAGTTATGTCTGAATTCTGAAATAGGCAGCTATATTCCATAAAGTAATTATAAGATGGAAGTTGAAGCTGGGTGAGTTGCTCAGAGCCAAGGAATCTGTCTGAGGAAAAGCTGGATCACAGTCTGTGGGGTAGTTAGACTCTATAAGCAGTCCTTGACTTACAGTCATTTTTTTAATGACTATTCAAAGTTAGCATGTCACTAAAATACTTACTTATGACCAGGTTTCACACTTACGACTGTTGCAGCATCCCTACAGTCATGTGATCAAACTTTGGGTGGTTGGCAACCGAATGTAATTATGATGGTTGCAGCATCCCGGGGTCATGTGATCACCATTTGTAACTTTCCCAGTATTAATTGCATGTAAGAAAGAGCTGCTTTATAAGATAATCAGAATGCAAATAGCTGCAACAGATGGTCCTGTTTAGTAGAGTTCACTATCCTGACTCATTGTGCAGAAATATTTCCATTTGGAAGGTAGAACAGGTGTGGGTTGTTTGAGCTTTCTGCAGTGCTCTGTGTTATCTGAAGCTTCTGAATCATAAGCAAGCAGAATTATGCTTTTAATTTGATTTGTAAGAGTTCTGATTCCAGTCCAAGGAAACTTTGGTCTGAATATTATTATAGGGTTATAATATCAAATTTACCATTTTGCAGCTATATAAGTTGTTCAAAAACAATTTGTAAATCAATATAAAATTTTAAACTGACTGCTTTAAAATCATAGCTAACTGTTTCATTATTGATGTAACAGGAAGGAGGATCATTTTTTGTTGACCTGATATTCCAGTTTTAGACGTTATGGTCCACTTTGCATTGCATCTTAAAAAAGGGAATTAAAGGTTACCTTTAAAAATAGAAAATGATGAATCTGCAGAGCATTGCCTATTTGTTATCATAAAGTCTTATACAAACTTAAAACAGATATGCCCAATTGAGGACAGTTGTCAGGAAAATAATTTTCTTTTGCTGTCTACTTTAGCAGTTTTATTAAAATACAATTCTTGAAATGCTAAAGGAAACTTTGACCTAATGCAAGCTATGATATTTATGCTGAACCTTCTGTTCAAGGAAAAGAGGGAAGCACCCAGCCACAGCATGAGCTTCACCTTCCTCAGTGATGTTTGTGAAACCTTTGGACTGTTGGAGAAGCTATTGTGGCAGAAAGGCAATGAAGGGAAGTCAGGGACAACTAAAGTTGAGCAATGTTGAAGGTTCAAAGTTTAAAAGAACAATAGTAATTTTTCAAGTTTGTGGGAAGTTCACTTTTCTTTTAAATAAATACTTTTCAGACTAAGGGTAAATAGATTTTTGTGCAACAACTTTTCCTTTTTGTACAAGAGATTGGTGCTGTCTTGCTCTTCAGGCAAGGATAACTCTTGGATCTCATGCTAAGAAGGAGAAGAAATTTGAATGGATGATAACTTATCTACTCATGGAAAAGTTTGTCCTTTTCCAGCAACATGTATTAAGCAATTATGTGTATTAATACTGTGTGTTATTGAAAAATTCATTCAGGTTTCCTTTTTCTTTACGGGCTATGATACTTTCTAGAAGATTTTTAAAACACTGCAGGCCTTGTCTTCTGCCTTCTGCCTGATTAGGAGTGATTTTGAGGCATATAGGTCTGGGAAAAGAAAGTAAAAAACAGTCATCAGTTGATCGAATAACTTGTCAACTGCATGTTGTGAAGCAGGCTGCATGTTATCTTAGCTCATTGTTGACAGGATGAAAAGATAAACAGTCCCCTTTCAGATGTGAGATAATTAAAATATTCCTTAAGGATGAGATGGAACAGGTGGTGGCTTTTTGTTTTCAAAAGCCCAGGCAGCTACTGCACAGAGGAGGAGTGGTTGGCTTTTTGCCCATTTTGCTGGTGAGGCCCTTTGGGCTTCACTGTGCTGAACAAAAAGTGTTTTCTTTCCTATTAGGGGTAAAAACAAGATAAAAATTAACTTTGTATGTAGGTGTGATTTGCAGCAATGGCAATTGGGAAGCAAAGCAGATTGCTTTTAATGGCAAAATTCCAAGCTTACTCTAGAAATTCTGCCTCTGCTTGTAAAGGCAGTTAAAAACAAGCAGTTTCACACTATAAGTTGATTACTTGTGTTATAAGGTAATAATTGATGCACTAACAATGAATATTAAAATGAATTATAGAATAATTTACATAATATGCCAAATTTGCATTATAAAAATACAAAACTATATCCATTGTGTATTCAAAAAGTAAGTTTGCTGTTGGCACTTGATATATAATATAGCTGGATTAGTTTAGATCACAAGATTGACATTAATGTGTTTTACAAATCTCTCCAGTATGTTTCTTTAAATACACTCGTGCTTTTGAGTTTGTCTTGAACTACTTTGGGGATCAAGATAAAATAGAGCCATGGTGACACAGTGGTTAGAATGCAGTACTGCAGGCTACTTCTGCTGACTGCCGTCTGCCTCCAATTTGGCAGATCAACTCTCACCAGGGGTTGACTCAGCCTTCCAACCTTCTGAGGTGTGTAAAATGAGGACCCAGAGTGTTGGGGGCAAGAGGCTGACTCTGAAAATGGCTCAGAGAGGGTTGTAAAGCACTGTGAAGCAGTATATAAGTCTAAGTGCTATTGCGACCAGAGTTTCTTCGCTTGACTTGCGTTTATTTCTTGGTGAGCATTTCAGATACATTCCTTTCTAGAATAAATGATAAGGCTGACGGGTATGGGGTAGCCAGGGGTTTACACCAAATAGTAGATAGGGAGGAACAGATATGAGAAAACACCAAGAGACTGTGTCCACATATATTCTCACTGATTAGCTTTTTTAATTGTAAAAAGCTATTTCAATCTGTACTAGTTTAATGAATTAATACATTATAATGCAAGCTTTTGTGCTGTCCATCTTGCATGTTCATTAGAGTATGGCAGACATAAACAGCAAATACAGTGAACATTAGTTCAGGAATAGCAGGCAGCAGGATATCATTGGATCATTCTGTTGCTAAGTTGAACTGAATTCAGGTTCTAAACTAGGGAGTCCTTGACTTACGATCAGCCGTTCAGGGACCTCTCAGTTGTGATAGCTCTCCCCAGGGCTACTTATGACCCAGATTTGAAATTCCAATGGCTAACTTCCCCCCTGCAGTCACATGGTTGCATTTTGGTTACTTGCAACCAGCCTGCATTTAAATCATGACAGTGATTTACAACATTTTTTTTCCTGGAAAGCAGCAGTTTGCTTAACAACTTCAGCAAAAGTCATCAAATTGGATGTGGTCACGTGATGACTGCCTTACAGTGTGTATGATCTACAACTGTAATTCTGGCCTCAATTATGGTCGTAAGTCGAGGACTACTTATATGTAGGAGTGAGAATAGAGTAGTATATACTTCATTTTTTATTTCCTGTTTCTGTTATATTGAGATACAAAAGGCAGGAGGGATGATTCACCTCTTAGGTTGCAATGTGAACCTTCCAATCTAGGCCAGTTGGCTACATCACTGGTCCCCAACCTTCCTGGCTTGCAGGGGGAGCGAAGAGGGGGAGGTTTTCAACCATCACTTCTGCAGCCCAGTGTCCAATGGGCTGCCGACTGGCACTGGGCCATGGACCCCTGTTCATACATGCCATACTCTGTGCTCACACGAGACATAGATTAAAAATTGCTTTAAAATGAACTCACTTTGAGCTAGATAGATTTGTGCCTCAGATCATCCTTCAAGCTATGTTGTCTTTATTTTATTCCTTAAAAAATAACCCTTACTGTGTGTGCAGTTGGAGTATAAGCAATTACCTTTATTTTGCAGAATTGTTTGCTCTTTCAAGTGGAAGGAGACGTTCCAATTGACCCTTGATTTCTGTTCAGGCAGAGTTAATTTCAAGGCAAAGTAAGTTTTCCAACAATTTTGTCATTGTTAATACTGAAGAGGCTTTGAATATTGCATACATTTCATGCAAAATTGTTAAAAATATGTTTTAAAAAGCTCATTGTTTTCCTGTTATATACACAGACTGTTCAAAATGACTGCTGAAAATAATGGACTTATGACCCATGTCCAAAATTAAGGCCTTTGCAGTTCCCAGTAGTCATGTGATCAAAAAATGGGCATATGGCAGCCTGCTTGCACTTACGACTGCAGGGATGCTACAATCCCCTGCCCCCCCCCCCACCCACCTATCTGCTTCCTGGCAATCTAGGCTATCTTGGCTATCCTGCGTTGTGGCACTTGGTGGTAGCTCTGGGACTGGTTCTGAAAGAAGAGGCCTGGAACCTTCAGCAGCCCCAGCCAGCTGCCTCTGGCCTCTACGTCAGCCCCAGCACTGCCACTGCTACTGAGAAATACAAGCTCCACATTGTTGCCAGCTGCGTCTGTGCCATTCTGCAAAGCTGCCTTTGCCCTTGCTGCCCTGTGCTTCACAGGTTCTGTGGCACCCCACTCATCTTCTCCATCCCACATTATTTTCCTGTTTCTAATCAAATCCATCCATCAAAATTTCATATGTTTTTCTGTTTCATACATAAAGTCCAAAGGGGGGTTCCAATCAGCATTAGAATTATTCAGTATCTTTGTATTTAATTGAAGCTGTCAATTTCACCACTTCAGCCAGCTCCATCAACCTCACCATCCATTCGTCCATTGTGGGAAATGTCAGCTCCTTCCGTCACTGCATAGAAAAGTCTCACTGCTGTTATATTGAGAAACAAAGTTCCTTGAGGTTTTTTTCCAACTGTTGGAAAAAGTTCATCGCAAGGAATATCTTTGGTTTCAGTTGTATATTAGTCTTCATGAGCTTCTGAATTCTGCATTTGAATCCAATTTTTCCGCTTTTTTGCATATCCACCCAGCATGATAAAAAGTTCACAATGCTGAGATACAAAGTAACTTTAGAAAAAGAAAAAAATATTTTAAAGATTATAATACTGTGAATTTTAGTCCTTTCATCCACATATTCTCCCATTGTTCCCTTTGAATATTACATTCAAAAGTTTAGCCCATTTTATTATTATTTCACTTATTCATCTTCTGTATCAAATTTCAATAAACATTTATACATGTTTGTATATACATTATACATTGAGGGGTAATGCCATGCGAAGCTACAGCCATTCAACTTGCTCAGTAGTGCTTAGACTGCAGGATGCTCCAATTCATTCCACCCACCTGTCTGCGCCTCACCCCTGACTGTGCCCTTTTAGCTACCCTGCTCAGTAGCAGTAGGCTGCAGCATCAGGACCAGTTGAAGGGTTAACACTTCACAAGATAGACTCAGAAGGTTCTTGACAAAGTAAGCTTTTACACTTAGCAAGAAAAACCAAACACACAAGCATAGCATAGGTGATACCTTGCTCAAGAGCAGTAACTATGAGAAGGGATCTAGGAGTCCTAGTGGACAACCACTTACGTATGAGCCAGCAGTGTGCTACAGCCAGCAAGAAGCCTATGCAATTCTATGTTGCATCAACAGAGGGATAACTTCTGTTACATGAAGTGATAATACCACTTTATAATGTTTTGATAAGACCACACTTGGAATACTGCTTCCAGTTTTAGTCACCACGCTATAAAAAAGATGTTGAGACTCTGGAAAGAGTGCAGGGAAGAGCAACCAAGATGATTAGGGGACTGGAGGGTAAAATATATAAAGAACGGTTGCAGGAACTGGGTAGGTCTAGTCTGGGGAAAAGAAAGACTAGGGGTGACATGATAGCACTCTTTCAATACCTCAGGGGCTGCCACAAGGAAGAAGGGTTCCCAAGGCACCTGAGGATAGGACAAGAAGAAATGGATGAAAACTTGTCAAAGAGAGACTCAACCTAGAATTAAGGAGAAATTTCCTAACAGTGAGACACTAATCAGCTTGCCTTCAGAAGTTGTGGGTGCTCTATCACTATTAAGAATCTAGGAAGGAATCCTCTTACTGGACATTTTTAAATGCATTGAAAATAAACAAATATACTTGAACCATCTTTCTTTTTTTCAGTCCTGCTGCTTTATGTTTCATTCAGAAATGTGATTTGGAAGAAGGTGTGTGTGTGATTTAGGAAATGAGGCTTCTATAATACCACAAGAATGAGGTTGCTGTTTTTTTCCAAGCCCTGAGGCGCGCGTACACAGACAGACAGACAGACAGACAGACACACACACACACACACACACACACACACACACACGGCCTTCAATCTTTACCTGGGGCTCTGCTTAAGAACCTGTGATTCTCATTTAATCATGCCAGCTGGGATTGCTGCCACAAGTGAAGAAAGAAGACATGAATATCTACTGTATTACAACTCTTTATTTTCCCAAAACATGGGCAGATTTAACCATAGTTACAATTGGGAAACTGACTATCCTACCCAAGTCAAGTGTAAGATGTCTATAGATGATCTGTTTCCTTTTTTCTGCTGTCCAGAGTTGCTGCAGAGTGCTTGTGCTCTTGTGTAAATACAGTTCTTACACAAGAGAAGCAAGAACTCTAGATGAGCACACACTGGTATGAGATAACTTATAGCAAAACCATTTTCCTATAAAAACTAATGTTTCAAAGACATTGCAAGTTGACAAGATGCTGTAACAACATTTGAAGCCCTGAAATACCTGGATAGATTCCTTGTTTATTTTTGCTACAGAAGAAATCCCTGGTGGCTACTTGATCGTGGCTTGGTTTGCACCAGTGCTCCTCAGAGTCAGCACCTCTTCCTGAGCTCTGGTATTTATGTGTGGAAAGAACAGGTTACAGTTTCTCTGTTACAGTTTGCAGTAAGGACTTGGAGAACTGATACATTTGCGGACAAACTGACAAAGTTGCTAGTCATAAAAAAAGTAACAGGCTTGAAATATCTTTAAGAGAACTCTTAAAGCTTGTGTGATCCTAGTGTGGTCCCTTTTCTCCCTTCAGAAATTATTCAGTAAAAAACATTTCCCTTACTACAGAGGGACAGCCATTGATGTTGGTTACATTTTCTCTGTTGACAGATTGAAGTGAAAGGATTTATCGAAGATGTCAAAAACGAATAAATCAAAATCAGGGTCCCGTTCTTCTCGTTCAAGATCTGGGTCTCGGTCTCGGTCTCGGTCTTTTTCAAAGTCTCGATCTCGGTCTCGATCAGTTTCACGATCAAGGAAACGAAGACTCAGGTAAATATTTTGGGGTTGTCTCGGGTTGACAGATTTTTGCCAACAAATGCTTCACCTTCAGATGCTCATATGAAAAGAATATCTACTGCATGCCAGAAGTTGTACTTCAATAATTTTATCAACATGATTCTTGATCATTGATGAAAAGAAAACCTGAGCTTTCCATATTTGGGGAAGGATTTTTTGGGGGAGGTAGTTTTTGGCCACTGGCAAGTATTTGCTTTTCTTGTTCTTTTGTTGTTGAGGAATGCAATAAACTGTAAGAAAACATTTCCCATTCTGTAAATTGACAGATAAAATGAGAGTTGTTTAAAAACATTGTGTTTTGTGGTTAGTCCAGAGATGGTATTCAGCAGGTTCTGATCAGTTCTGGAGAACTGGTAGAGGAAATTTTGAGTAGTTCGGAGAAGTGGTAAATACCATCTCTGACTGGCCCCGCCCCATCTATTCTCTGTCTCCCGAGTCCCAGCTGATCGGGAGGGAATGGGGATTTTGCAGTAACCTTTCCCTGGCGTGGGATTGGGGATTTTACAGTATCCCTCCCCTGCCATGCCCACCAAGCCACGGCCACAGAACCGAGAACCGGTAGTTAAAAAAATTTAATCCCACCACTGGTAGGGTCCCTTTCTCTTTTTCAAGAGCAAAGAGTAACTGCAGTATGTGTAAAATGTTTTGTTTTCCTTTCAAAATCTTCAAGCTTTTTACTTTGTACTTACATTTTAAGACCCTGTAAGTAGAAAACATTTTAATCCAGATAGAAAGCTAGTTCCCTGATCTGAATATTGTGTTGTTGCTGGTAACTAAATTCCAAAAAGCAAGAGATAAATTTGGTGTGCTTTTCTGATTCCTTGTGGAAGCTTGGACTCTTAAATAAAAAGCAACAGTTGTTCAGACAATCCCAGATAGCTGCTTAGGGACATGCCTGTTTACGTGGTTGCTCTGCTTTTCAGAAACCACTCAGTCTCCAAATGGATTTCTTTTTCTTGGCTTCTTGTTGTATTTAATTACATGTCTAAATAATTGAAATTATTCTATGTTTTGTTAGGCTATAGACACAAGTAATTGTTAACAATTAGAATGTCGTTTTTGAAAGAAACGTGTGGAAAAGGCAACTCAGTCATGCAGTGAAACTGAAGAGCTTTCTTTCCAGAGGGCAGAACCACTAGGAACATCTGCCTAAGACTGGGAATATGCAGCAATATTCAGAAAAAGCAAATGAAAACAGACTCTGTGTGCAAAATGTCTCTAGATGTAGAAACCTGTTGGAGAAATTTTAATTTTGTGAATGGTTTGATTAAAGAAGCAAAATGGAAAAAGCTGACATGCACAAATCATTTGGGAGAAATTTAGCAGTCTCTCATAGGTAGGATTCATTTCTTCAGCATAATGGCTGCAGATCATAATCCTTTGGCAGAGGAAAAAACTGTAGCAGCTGGTTGCTTTCAGTGACTTAGTTGGGAAAATTGGCTGGATTGTATTTGTATCTCTCTCAGGAGAGTTTATATTTTTTTCAATTTGACAGTCTGTTTAGTTCATGGTAGGAGACAGTCGCTTGCCTCTCTCTTCATTTCCCCTAACTGTGTGGAATGATTTTATTAGTGATTATTTAGGCCAAACAAAACCTTCTTTACTGTTACACAACTTGGGCTGCATTCCATGTTAGCATGTCTTTCGAAATGATTTTTTGTGAACAACCCCCAGGCAAACTGGTTTTCAGTGATTGTTAACATAACCGCTTGGGGACTGTCTCTTCTGCGGGCTGGTTAGTTCTTTTAGAACTACCATTAATTGGCTCACTTTCACCGCACGCACTAGGCTGTGTGTCTGTTTCGTCTTTCTTATGTTCCTGGAACTGTTTGCGAATGAGACAGTATTCCAGGTAAGTCGGTGTCTTTCCTATTTTTATCAGGGAGGAAGATGTATTGTGTTGCTAAACAATAGTGACTTTTGATGTTGCCTATATACATCCTTGTAACAATGCTGCAAAAGATATTATGCTGAGTATGTATGTTCCAAAGTCAGGATCTGGGTTTCCCAAGTCATAGTTTTGGCCTTCTGACTACATTGGCTTCCTAAGGTGATGTTATACTTTTTTTTAGCAAAATAAAATGGACTTGCTCAAAACTTTACACATGTCACACAGTACACTTCCAGTGTTATATGAGTTTTCTATATGATCATAAGGCTTTGTTCAGCTTTATAGTAGACTAGCTGATAACCCTGTGTTGCCCAGGTATTTATTTTTAGGGGGAAAATGTCCAGACCAAAGGTAATTTCTAGTGTTGGATTTTCCCCCTTACCAGAGGGAGCCTCCTTGTGGAATACCGTAAAACTGTTACCATGGCAACTCCACTGCTGTACAGTAGCTGTATCTTAACAGAACACACAGGGAGGGGTGTTAGGGATGTCTTACCTCCACTATTTTTTTTCAAGAGAGTAAGTCATCTGTGTATTAAGCTTGGTTGAAATTACTCAAGAACTTCCAGAGTTATGCTGGAACACACACACACACACACACAATCCCTGCCAGGTGTGTTCTCTATTGCAACAGGGGTTTTAGAAGACTGATAGTCTTTAGTCCTTTGCAGTAGGCTAGGTCAGGAAAGAGACATCACAAGAATTACTGGAATTCTCTTATAGGGTATAATAATAGAATCTCGAAAGCCTGACAGAGTTACCTTCTGCCTTCTCAAGAGTGAATCAAAACAAGATTATCTTGAGATTCTTTCCCATCCCTTCTTCTTTCCTAGGGCCAAATTTATTTATATAATCATTCTTGTGTTCCTTTTTAAAAGTTATTTCCCTACTCCTCTACAAAGATAGATGCAGTCACTTATCTGAAATAGTATAGGTTCTCCTGCTTGAGCAAGAGGTTGGACTAGAAGTCCTCCAAGGTCCCTTCCATCTCATTCATTCTAAGTTCATTTCAATCCATTGTAATTGGTATTTAGAAGTGACTGCCTCTTTCTGAGTACCTGTGTATCTTAATGTTTTTGTAGGAAAATCAAAGCAACTGCAGTAACCAATTTCTTCTTCTAGCTGTAAATTCTTCTTAATGGTAGCTTTTTAGTATGGAAGATTGTTTTGAGAAATTCTAGAAAGGGAATCTATCCTGCCATGCAAGAAAGAATAGGTTTTTGAATTACATTGAAATGTTTAATTTATATTTACCAAATATCTTTTTTCTGTTCAGTTCTAGGTCCCGCTCAAGATCATATTCTCCATCTCATAACAGAGAGAGGAACCATCAACGAGTATACCAGAACCGGGATTTTCGAGGCCATAACAGAGGCTATCGTAGACCCTATTACTTCCGTGGAAGAAATAGAGGATTCTACCCGTGGGGCCAATATAATCGAGGTGGTTATGGAAATTACAGGTCTAATTGGCAAAACTACCGCCAAACGTATAGCCCTCGAAGAGGACGTTCTCGTTCTCGGTCACCAAAGAGGAGGTCTCCCTCTCCAAGATCCCGAAGTCATTCTCGAAACTCTGACAAATCATCTTCTGATCGTTCAAGAAGGTCTTCATCATCTCGGTCATCTTCTAATCACAGCAGAGCTGAGTCCTCCAAACGTTGGTCGTTAAAGGAAAAGAAATCTAAGGAGGCTCGGGGATCCCAAGGTGCTGGGGACAACCAAGGGGATGACTCCAAGGAACAACCCTTCTCAGGAGGAACTGCCCAGGATGTCAAGTCTTCAGAGGGGTCAAAACCCTGGCAGGATGTGGGAACCTACGGCACCAGTGCAGCCTCAAGGGCCTCTGCCCTGACAGAGTTGAGTCCCAAAGAGCGGAGTCCAGCGCTAAAGAGCCCTCTTCAATCAGTCGTAGTCAGACGCCGATCGCCCAGGCCAAGCCCACTTCAGAAGCCCAGCCCAACATCTTCCAATCCTTCCCAGCTGGGCTCAGCTCTGCAGAGCGGCAGCTCCTTTCAGGCAGGCTCACATCCGTTTGAGCATGGCTTAGCCAGCCTGAGCCCAACCAGGAAGAGCCCAGTGTGCAAAAGCCCCACAACAATCACTTCCATTTATGGGGCCTCTCAGAAGGAGGAAATAGGGCCAGCCTTTTCTAAGAGGCAAGTGATCTTACCTCTTGGAGTTGATTAATTGTTCCTTTTTTGGGTTGGAAGCTGGATGCATAAAATATAATGTGGGTTAATGGAATGATTGCCCTTTCTTTGACATGGCTGTGGAATAAGTTGCTCTTGGTGGAGTTGCAGTGGTCAGAGTGCAGTACTGGAGGCTACTTCTGCTTCTCACTGGCTGCCAGCACTTTGGCAGTTTGGGTCTCACCAGGCTCAAGGTTGACTCAGCCTTCCATCCTTCCGAGGTCGGTAAAATGAGGACCCAGATTTTTGGGAGCAATATGCTGACTTGTACCCCGCTTAGAGAGGGCTGCACTCTGAAGTGCTATTGCTGTTGAATATTTACTGCTAGCAATGAGTTGGATCCAGACTAAATTTGCTGCTATTCGGTCCAGTGAGATTTAAACCATAATGAAGAGCATTTTATATTTTAACAAGCTGCACCTAAACCAGGCTTCTTTTGAATCCAAACCATTTCATGAAAAAAGTAACTAAATTCAATTAGAAGAAATAAAAGAGGTATTTTGGGAAACTATTCCACACCCTGAATGCATATTTTACTTGGGTAGTTTTAAATACGGGAAACCCTCAACTTAGAAGCATTAGTTTAGCAACTGTTCAAAGTTACAGTGGCGCTGAAAAAAGGGATTCACAACAGATCCTTGCACACCTTATGACTGTTGCAGCAACCACCACATGATCAAAACCTGGTAACTTGGCAACCGGTAGGTATCTACCAATGGTTGCAATGTCCTGTGGCATAAGTCAAGGGCTACCTGTAAATATTCACATAAATAGCTGAAGGTGTTTTTTGGTTAAAAATTAATTAAATATCAGTAATGTCACATTTCAGATTCAAAGCTCTACTCAAAATTAATATTTACAAATATTTTAAAATAACCATATTTATATATTTTAGAAATTGGGAGAGAAATCTTCAAGTGGTTCGCATCCTAATTTTACAAATTAGGTACTAAATAGGTACAAATTACATATATACATTAAATATAGTTTGTAAAATGGCCGTCTGAGAAGTTAAATGCAGATTTGGATTGGATTCATTCCAGAATTCACCTTTTTCATGCATTTTCCAGAACTGCCTGAAAGAGTCCTGCAAGGCAGCTCGCAATTGGAATTTGGTCTTTGCTTGAGTGAGCGAACAAGTTTGGACTGAATTGTTAGAATGGAAATTGTGAACAATGGAGCCAGGGAAACCTGGAATTTAGGCTTTTTGTGAAACCCAACCAGTGGCATTTTCCACACTAATTGAAATGGACCAATCACCAGTGCTTTAATGTTAGGTAGGTAGTAGAAGAAACTTCAGGCTTGTATTTTCTGCATCCCTGACTTGGCAACACTAAGCTTCTGTTTTAGATTACCGTATTTTTCAGAGTATAGGATGCTCCGGAGTATAAGATGCACCTTAGTTTTTGGGGAGGAAAATAAGAAAAAAAAATCTTCCTCTGCCTACCAGCATCCATCGGTATTCATCTGGCTAGAGACCTTAGCAAACAGCCTGATCTGCTTGAGCACATTAGTTGGCTGGTTGTGAGCACTTGCTTTGCTCGCCCGCCCGTACCTCATTGGGGCTGATAAGCTTCAAAAACAGAGCTGATCGTCGCAGGGAGCTCCAGTGAGTAAAGCAGGCAAAGCATGGAAGCAGTCAGGCAAGGCAGCAGCTGTTCCGGGTTGCCATTTTGGCCGATGCTCCTTGTGTTTTCAGCCTCCAAACGCTCCGTTTGAGACCGGTTCAAGGCCAAGGGAACGCCAAAGCATGTCGCCACCAATTGCCATCTGAAAACACAACGTGGGCAGAGGCCAAAAACGCTGTGCGGAGGCCTAAAATGAGATGGGCAGAGGCTGAAAACGCGATGCACGGAGGTGACGATGTGATCCCCACAGCCTTGAACGGGTCTCAAACGGAGCGTTCAGAGGCTGAAAACACGAGGCGCAAAGGCCAAAATGGCAACCCGGAACAGCTGCTTTGGGGGGGGCAATGGTCTGTGGCAAACCCTGCAGCCTGGAACAGGTCTAAAACGTGACACGTATAGGCTGAAGGGTGGGGGCTGGTGGGTGGGTGGGGCTACATTCGGTGTATAAGACGCACCCAAATCTTCATCTTTTTTTTGGGGGGGGGGGGGGGGGAGAGTGCGACTTATACTCCGAAAAATACGGTAAACCCAGATCGTGGCTTTATCCAATACAAATCGTGGATCAGAGTGGCTAGAGGAATCCAAATTATTTTATGAACTATAACCTGATGTTTAGTGCCACTAATCCTAATACCTATAAAAGTAGCCACATTCGGAAACAAAGCACAGCTAATTGAAAAGAGAAGCAAATGCTTTTGAATCTGGGACCAGTGCCAGAGGAGGGTGCATAAGTCCCAAGGCTTACCTAGGTTCAGCCTTATATATTAGGGTTAAAGTTCTGAATTTGGGGAAAAATAAAGAGCTGGAAAACATCCCTTTATCATCAAAGGGTACTTATTTTAAATGTAAAAACATGAATTTTTAACACAAAAATGCAGACATTTCAGCACTTTCTCAGTTGCTATTATTTTTAGAATTGGACAGATTTTTAAACAAGAATGGAAGGCAGTTCATAAGGATGCTTGTTGAGCTTTCCTGAAGGATTTAAATCCTTGATGTGTATCACAGTGCAAAGACTCTCTGCTCTAGTAGCGTTCAGTCTTGAAGAGAAATGGCACAAATTGCACTCGGCGGTGCAAATTTAGGAAGAATTAGCCCACCCATTTCCCCCTTTCATTATTGGGGATTGAATGGCAGGGCAGAGCTGTCATTTAACTAATTATTGGCACTCCTACATGAAGGTATTTTCCCCCTAAACATATAACAATGATAGCTTACTTAGATTTGATAATAGCAGTAGCACTTAGACTTATATACTGCTCCATAGTCCTTTAAGAGGTTCACAAAGCAGTGATTTACAAGATAAATGGAGCAATGGGACTATGTGGCCATTAATTCTGGGCATAACATAAAATTAGGCCTCTACTGTCCACGGGGGAAATAATTGTATTCTTATCAGGAAAAGCCAATTTTTAGATATTACTGGAATATTGTTAGAGCTGCATTGGGGTTACATTTATTTGTTGCTATGTGGCAACACAAGATTTGGTCATCTAAGGCAGAGTACAATTTTAATAGACTGATGATTTATGTTCACAATACAGGGAATAACGGGAATATATTTCCTCAGTTTACCATGTTATATGGTATATTTTAAATTTAGATTCTTCTTTTCTGAGAGTGTTCTAAAATAGTTTAAACTATATAATCCAGGATACATGGATACAAAAGAGTTGTTAAAAATTGCATAACATATAAATGTCTTTAGAGCTAGGAGATTGGTCACAATTTAAATAGAAATCTGCATATTTTTAACACTGTTGCCTCTTCAGTCATCCATTATTGCAAATAAGGTAGTGTAAGTCAGATTTCAGAACTGCTATAATCAATAGTTCAGGAGCAGAACCTTTCTGGTATTTTTTCAGAAGCATTTGGCAAGATATTTGAAAGAATGCACCCGGTATTTGTTGACCTTTGAAATCCATTCTTGGGCTTCACTTTTAGCAAGTGTCAGTAGCTGTTCAAAAGTCAACTTGTACATCCAGTAAGAATTAAATAATGAAAGTGACAGTTTTGAGCAGGAACATTACTTGCATGTTTTAAAAATAACATCCATGTTATGAAAATATCCATATCAATAAACGGATGTTAATTTTAGCTGATTTGGTAATCTTGGTAATTTACACATTCTTTTTAAAAGCCCGCTTAGTATGGAAGGATAGTTGTATTGCAGCTAGAGTTGTTTTGAATTCCACCTCTGATTGAACATTAAGCTGTTTTTAGAGCTAGATGCAATAATCACTGGAATCAGATTAAATCATCAGATCTAGTTAAACATTGCCATTCTTGATAAGTGTTCATTTCCTCCCAACCAATTAAGTATTTTCCCCATTAACATTTTTGCTTTTATTTGTGTTTTGAATTGTCTATAGCTTCCATAGGAGACATGCCTTCAAATATTTGAAGTAGCTTTTGAGCCTTTTATTTCCATTGTGTGTTACTTAAAAGCACAGCAGTCCAAAGTGAAATTGTTGATGGGTTAATTCTTCAGAAACAGGTTTGTAAATGAATGCACAGGTTGGGTAAGATCTTTTACATATTTTCTGCCTTCTAGCTGTGGCAAAAGATTGTAGAAAGATTGACATTTTATTGCTGTTGCTAAGGCATTTGTTCCCAGGTTCAGATTAAACAATACAAAAGAAGCTAAATAAACATGGGCCACACATCATCAAACAGGATCTTTTCCAGATGGCTTGATTAGTTCTTCCAGGAATAACTGCCTGAAATATCCCCTCTCTTTACTCATAGGTACCTGGAAGAACAAAAAGCTGAGAATGGGAAGGACAAAGAGCAGAAATTGACGAATATAGAAAAGGACAAAATGAAAGAGAAAGGAAGCTTTTCTGAGATGGGATTAGCAGATGGTAAAACAAAGTTGGATCCTTATGCCTCTAAAGCAGATGCAGAAAAGATGTATCGTGGGAATCAGTCCCCAAAGCGCTATAAAGTCCGAGATGATTTTGAAAAGAAAATGGCTGAGTTCCACAAGGAGACCCACTACGGCAAAGAGGAGGCAGAGGAGCCAGAAAAGAAAGTCAAGGGCAAAGGACGGAAGGAGTCCAATTTTGATGAGGATGAGGATGAGGAGCCCAAGTTTGTGAAGACGGTGCCTGCGTCCAGCAAAAGCCAGGAAGAAGATCGGGCAGGCAAATGGGAAGGCCTGGTTTATTTACCTGCAGCCAAGGAGAAGACGAGGAAAGCGGAAGAGATGGCGGAGGAGTCCTACACTGACTCCTCCAAGAAAGAGGAGAGGCAAGCGGCCAAAAGAGCAGAAGCCGGGCACCGAGGGTTTGTTCCAGAGAAGAATTTCCGAGTTACCACTTACAAAGCAGGCCAGGAAAAAGTGGCGACTTCTCCCCCGCCCCGAAAGGTCCCAGAGAGCAGAGAGAAGCTGAGCCTGCGGGGGGAGGGCCTGGCTGCAGGCAGATCCTCCTTCTCCATTACTCGTGAAACCCAGGTCAACCTTCGGATGGATTCTTTTGATGAGGATCTTGCTCGGTGAGGCATTCGGCACGTCTGCCTTTGTAGGGAAAGGAAGGAAAAGGGAGGTTGGGGAAGACACGGATGCCTATTCTATTCCCTCTCAATAGAAAGGATAAATCAGGAGCTGTTTAAAAATAAGCCCAAACGTATATGGGTGCCAGTTGCTTCGTAAAGAAAGTAGTATGAACGAAATATAATTTAGGTAACATTTAGTGTTAACTCAAAAAAAATGGGGGCTTTTTTAGCATACACAATCAAAAGTAAAATATAACCCTCAGCCAAGGAAAAGTTGTGCGGCCCGGTTACCCTCCATATAGAATGAAAACTGAAAAAGATCCTCACTGAAGCACCATAAGAGTGGCTATTGTTATCTTATTTATCTGGTTTATGTAGCCATTCATTGACTTACAATAAAATACATAAAATATTTAAAAACCCACATTGGAGCTGGGTTTTTTGCATGCAAACAGTTATCAACCCAGCCAGAATATTGGCTCTGTCAATCAATCGGAATAGAAGTGGCTGTCCAGTCTCTTCTTAAAAGCTTCCCAGGATGGAGCACCCACAACCTCTGGAGGGAAGCCATTCCATTAGTTGGTTGTCCTTAATTCCAGATTGCTACTCTCCTTCCATTTCCTGCCGTTGCTTCTTCTCCTGCCTTTCGGTGCTTTGGAGAATAATTTGACCCCCTCTTCTTTTTGGCAGCCTCTCAAATACTGGAAGACTGCTATCATGTCACCCCTAATCCTTCTTTTCTCTAGACTAGCCAGACCCAAATCCAGCAACCATTCTACATACCGTATTTTTTGGAGTATGAGATGCACCTTTTTCCCTCAAAAAAGAGGCTGAAAATCTGGGTCCGTCTTATACACTGAATCCAGTATTTTTTTGCCTCCCGAAACCCCACCCCCTTCACCAAAATGGCCGTGCAGAGCCTGTAGAAGGCCTTCAGAGAGCTCCTGGGGGCTGGGGGAGGGCAGAAATGAGTGAAAAATGGGTTGTTTTTTGCTCAATTATGCCCTCAAAGCCCCTAGGAGTACTTTATAAGCCTCCTAAACACAATGCATACTATTCATGCCCTTTTGGGGGGGAAAACAGGCGCGTTTTCGCAAAAAAGGGTCGTTTTTGGGAGGTTTACAGAGTGCAAAAACTTTTTTTTTCAGTTTGCCTTTCAAAACCTTGGTACGTCTTATACTCCGAAAAATATGGCATGTTTTTGTCTCCAGGCCTTTAATCATCTTTGTTGCTCTTCTTTGCACTTTTTCCAAAGTATCACCACCTTTTTTGTAATGTGATCAAAACTGGGTGCAGTATTCCAGGTGTGGCCTTACTGAGGCTTTATAAAGCGGTACTAACACCCAGAGTTCCAGATCCATGCACAAAACCACTCTTGGTGTAATTATATGCATGTCTATAAAAAGAACCAATGTTTATTAGGTCTCTCCTGAAATCTGACTCTAATTAATACTGTTTTTAATCCAGGTTAACTCAGATGCAGTTATGCTACTAGTGGTACAGAAGTCTCATTCTTCTCTCGGCCAGTGAAAATGAAGCATGGCCAAAAGCCCTTTATATGCATGTGTTCAGACAATACATAGTGCCCAGCACTTCTGTTTCAAAGCTTGCCAGTCTGAAAAGTGGCATGCACATAGTAGTACCTCTTGTCCCTAAAAGCTGTGAGATGAAAGCCATTCCCGTTCCTCTCTGGGCTACAGTGAGAAAAAAGATATTAGTATGGATCTAGATTTGAAGAAATAATACCAGAAGAATAATCCTCAGAAAATGGGAATTGCCATAATCTCTTGATTTTTAGAGTGCCACATTTCACATCACTATGACTTCCAGTCTGGAAGTGGCCTTCTGTGGCAGCGGTAATCATTCATACATGATCTTTTACGTGTGTCTTTACAGTCCAAGTGGGATTTTGGCACAGGAGCGCAAGTTATGTCGTGATTTGGTGCACAGCAATAAAAAGGAACAGGAGTTCCGTTCCATTTTCCATCACATCCAATCAGCCCAGTCTCAGCGAAGTCCCTCAGAGCTCTTTGCCCAGCATATAGTGACCATTGTCCATCACGTGAAAGGTGAGTTCCCTGGACTTTGTAGGCCATCCTGGCACTGCTGCTTTCTCAGACATTGGTGCACACTTTTCTCTCTTTCTTTTCGGCAGAACAAATGGGGAAATTCTTCCATAGGGAAGATGTAGTGAATTCTGCAACGTGCAGGAGGGTGGATTCATAACTGCCTTGGGCAGCGAGTTGGACTAGAGGACCTCCAAGGTCCCTTCCAGTCCTATGATTCATTCCTATATTATTTTATAGGAAGAATTTTTGAAAGATTCTGGACCAATTTCTTCATTTTGCCTCTTAGCTGATTTTGATTCAGTTCCAGTTGAACTTCTATTTAGTTCTTCTAAGATGAGTCAAACAGAAATAAATTAACCCAAATCATTTTATCTATTTCTGATTGTTGCAAATTATTTATGTATTTGCAGTTTTCATATATATCAGTATTTTAAATAGAAATCACAGCAGTAGTTTAGGGGTGTTATAAACTCTCTGGAGGCTGTTTTGAAGAGAAAGTCCGCAGTCAGGGGTTGCTGGCCCAGCATCATCCCTCCTCCCTCTCAGAGTAGGGAGCTGTACGCATCATGCTGAGATTAGCACCTGGAATGGTACAGTTCTGTTTGAAAGAGATGGGAAATATCTGGAAATGAAGTTATAAAAAGCTTGCAAGTTAAAACTAGTATTTTGAATGGTACCCATAAACCTAGAGGAAGCCAATACAGCATCTGTAAAACCAGAGTTACTCACCTGCCAGCTGTAGGCAACCGCCTTTTGTGCTAATCGAACTTTCCCAAGAGTCTTCCTAGTCAGCCCCATATAAAATTCCTAGTAGCGTTGAGCCAATAGGAAAGCAATTTCAAAGTGGGAACAAGTATTGGGTCTGGACCTAAAGGACCCAGGCAATGGCTGCCTATCAGTAGACAGAGAGAGTGAACATGCCCACCCCAGAACTAAACAGCTTCACTTGAGTTATACTGTGCAGGACCTTTGTGAACAATTGGTCACAACATTGTCACAAGGAGAAGATGTGTAGCCCTAAAATGCACATTGCAGGATTCTGAAGCCTTGCTATTGAGTTGCAGCAACCTTATTAGGAAACACAATAATTCATGGGGGAATGGAATGGAATAGAACTTTATTGTTACTTTAAATGTACAATAATCAGCATACATTAAAATGAAATTTCTTTGCATTCAGCTCTGAAAAGACAACCCCACCCCACACACACATGACCCAGAGAGACAGATTAGGCTGCCTGGAGAAAATAGTTACTGGGCTGTAGCCCCATGGGGTAGCTGGCCTTTTCTGAGCCAAGGGAAAGAAAACGCTTCTCCACATATGGCTTAGCATTATTGTCTGCTTCCTGTTCTTTCCACTTCTTCTTTGTCTGCTTCTACCTAAAAAAAATGGATTAAAGGGTCTGAAATTCAGGTGTCTGGAATGAAAAGCCTAGGAGCAGGATAGTTACGAAAGTGAAGAGTGGCATGGAACCCTTCTTATTTCTCAGGAGGCTCCTGCACCACATCACGCTTAGTAGCATCAGGTGGCTTTAGTGCCAGGAGGAGCTTCCAGTTAAAAGACTTTTATACGTCTAAGCAGTGAGGTGCATCCTGTCCTCTTTCTCTCTTCACTTCTCTACTGTTTGCTTCTTGAATCTGTTGCAGAGCCCACTTTTATCTTGTCCTAAAGTCTATATACAATATTAACAATATGGTGTTTCCTCATCGCAAACCAACAGAGCATCACTTTGGGTCTTCAGGAATGACGTTGAATGAACGCTTTACAAAATACCTCAAGCGGGCAGAGCAGGAGTCGGCTAAGAGCAAAAGCCCTGAAATCCACAGGTGAGTGGAACTTGGCATGAAAGCAGAGTAGGCTCAACTAAGGGAACCGAGGGAGCCTTAGCAAGGGACATACACAGGAGGAGAGATTTCAGGGTTTTTCAATGGTCTTTTAAAAGGTGCAGAACTGGGTGTACGATTTCCCTGGATTTTTACAGAGAAAGGAAAAGGATCGGGAAACGGGGGAATCTGCTGGCTGCTGGAGAGGGGAACATTTCTAGAGTACTCCACATTCATATATAACTTTCAGCAACCTCATAACCAAAGGAAGCCCAAATGCACCCTATGAAAAATAATCTGAAATTCTCTTCTCTTTTGAAATAATTTCTAAAACAAAATTTAATTCATCAAAAATACTAAGAAGTGGTAGAAAAATGCAGGAGAAGTTCTCTGCCTAGTATTTGATTTTACTTTACAGGCGAAAATCACGAAGGCTTTGAAAGCCTTTTGTGGTCCTTGCACAGCAAAATCAGCCTGTCAATTGACTGCTTGGTGTTAGGCAGCTGATCAGGAGCAAGCACTGCTTCATTGAAGGAGCCTGTGGGGGGAGAGATTACGTGTGTATGGGCAGATACACTTCCCCCAGCCCCAATATCACACAGGTGAAAACTAGTATTGCTGTGGCCACAGATTCTGTGCAAAAATGTCAATACTTAGCCAAAAAAAAGTATGAGTGCTGAAACTGTATTGAATTTCCTGAACATTTAGCAGGATCCCATAAATTGAGACTTATTTCCCCAATGCTAAGGACCAAAAGCAAACAGCAACTTCTGGGACGTTAGATCGTTCCACCTGATCTAATGTTTATAAGCTTTGCAGTGTTGCAAGAAAAAGCACATTTATCTCTCAGCATATTATTGCCTTACCCCAGGATTAGCAATGGCAGCTTCTCCAAGGCCATGGTGTGTGTGTGTGTGTGTGTGTGTGTGTCTCACAATCAGGGTCCCAAAAGGTGGCATAACATTCAGGGTTAGGTAGCGTTATACGAGCTTATTTATTTATTACAATCATTAGTATCCACCTGTTACAAGATGCCAAGCGGTTCAGTCAGTCAAACATCATAAGATGTTATAAGGATGAAGCTCATTGCAGCAGGACTCAATGGCTATAGACCATCCACTTCCAGGGATTGAGCAGCTCTAGATGTTGGTCTATTGCAGAGTTCTGGGGAAGGAGGCAAAGGGGAATGGACTCTGCTCTTGCTCAAGGAGTGGTAGAAGATGTGACCAAGAAAGCTTTTGCCCAGATTCATCCCTTTCTTGGGTTATGTGGCTCTGTTTATAGTCACTTATAGGATATATTGTGTGTGGATTTGATTTAAATTCAGACACTTGAAAATTGACTCATGATGGTTGCAATACCCTGGTGTGATGTGATCACCTTTTGCAACTTTCTAGCAAGCAAAGTCCATGGGAAAGCCAGATTCACTCAACAAACGTGTCACTAACTGCAGCGATTCACTTAAATGCCTCACTTAGCAATGGAAGTGTTTGGCTTAGTTGTGGTCGTAAGTCAAGGACTACTCTAGTGCCCTTTATAGAGAGCTGCCCTTGAAGACTACTTGGAGGCCACAATTGGTCCCAAAATGTCATGGCAAAAGCAGTTAATGGTCCTACTTGCTCTGTCCCTGTGGTGCCGCTCCTTCTCAAGGGGCCTTGGTGGGCTTCCGGGTGCAGTTGATGGTGCTAGTTGTCATCTGTAAGCCTACGCGGTGTAGCACCACCTGCAGCCCCCCCCCCCCCCCGCCTCTGCAGTTGTGCCTGCCTGTCCAATCGGTCTGGCCTGCATTGCTTCCCATCCGTCCAACGATGGTGTCTGCTGGGGTGCAGAGCCTCCTGTGTGGTTTTGCCTGCCTTTTGGAGCAGCCCATCCCTGGCATCTGTCTGGCCCTGACCCTGCCTGCCTTTAAAAGACCTGGCTCATTCCACGGGCATTGGGCAGAGGGTTTTTTCCCTTTTCTAAACTATAAAGCTACCAGTAAAGGAGAATCTTTGTGGCTCAGGGTTGAACCCTTCACTCATAAAACTGTCAACGGTGATTGGATGATAAGCACAAGGATACAATACTATTTTAAAAATCCATATGTTGTTGAAACAAAAACCGGCCTTAAAAGACAAACCTGCATGATCCCAAGGCTGAAGGAAGAGCCAACTTCTTCTCAGGGCTGTTTTGAGCACAGCCGGGGCTATGGCACTTTGGAGGGCTGCTGTTCCAGAACGCAGGTGGCGACAGAATTTCGCTGCTTGTGGTGGTTTCTTCCTTTGATGAAGAAGTCATTTTTATTCTCTTTGTTGTAGTTTTTTTAACCATCGTAAGCCATTTGGAGATACGCATCAGTGGAAAAAGAAATAAGGACTCCCTCCCACCAAAGACCCAACTAGCGATCTTAATGAAAATGCAGTTAAAATCAAAGGAATGCACACTGAAAATCAAGTAATTAAAACTAAACAGCCTCCCAACTTCCTGTAGAGCTATAGCAGATAAGAGAGAGACAGGCAATTTCCTTTTTACAACTGCTGAAAAATAGTCTGAAGAAAGCAATCTCCGTCTTTTAAGAGTGGGATGAGAGTTGTTCAACTCTGAGATGACTTTACTCCCAATCTTAAAATCTCAGGGTGAAACTGACCAGGTTTGTACATAATCTGAACACCAAAAAAAGACCACAAAAATTTCTGTCTCTTAATCGTGACTTGCCTTTCTGTGTTTAGGAGGATAGACATTTCTCCAAGTTCTTTTAGAAAACATGGATTCTCACAAGAGGAGATCAAAAGTTCCAAAGAAGCAAGCTACAAGGTGAATGGATGCTTTTGATTTGGGTTCATCTGTGTGCTTTGGGCATGAACTTTGGGTTTTTTTTAAAAAAAAAGTGATTTTTTTTTTAATTTAACTTGCTCTCTACTTAAGTTTGTGTTTTTCTTTCAAGGATGGGCATAATTCTAAAAATGAACTACAAAGGGTTAATTTTTATTAAAAAATGTATCAACAACCTTTGTGAAGTGGTTAGAAATATGGTAAATGACCACAAAATCAATTGAGGTTGAGCTTGAGACAAAAAGTGGATTTTTGGAAACAAAAGTGGCCTTGATGATGGAAGAGACTTTTTGTGATATTTTGATGCTTGTAAGTATAACTAAATCACTTGTCTTACCCGTGATATTTTCCAACCATGTTTTCAAAAAGCCATGCATGTCAGAAAGAGGAAATTAAATCAAACTGTAAATAAGCCGAATCAAAGAACATTTTTGCTAATGTGTCATTTCCTGTTGAATTCTATTCGTTTATTTTAAAATGCTGTTGAAAATGGAAGCCTTTTTAGATATGCACAGTGAAATTTCAGTAGGCCCTTTATTTTAATATTATTTATAGTTTTTAAACAAAAGTATTTCATCTTTAAGCATTGTCTCTTCACCTTCATGCAAGTTTGTTTTAAAATATTTTAACATTGCTATGAAACTGTTTACTTTCCTATCATGCCTGTGTTCTCTGTTTATCAACACCCCTGTTGCTTCTGAAAGACAATAGATGATCCCCGATGGTGAACCCAAAGTTATGTTATGTGCATGTGGACACATGAATAGGGACATTCTTCTGATTGGCAAGCAAGAGCTGCTTAGCTCTGTGAGGAATGGAGTGGATTGAATAATGGCTACATCTCCGGGTTTGGATGGTGATTCTTGGTGACAAACCAGTTTCGTCTTTGTCTTCTGAACTGCAAAGGGTTGTTCTTCACCTGTGGAATGCACAAGCGCAAAAAATAAAATCTCCCAAGAACAAGTGCCAGTTTCTGCTCTAATGGGGGCTATCCTATATTTTTACCGGGAAGGGTACTATATAGACTTGTGTAAGTACTGCTTCAACAGAGAGCTGCTAATGCTTCTCGTTGGGGTGAAGGGAACCCTTCTTTGGCCTCTTATTGTGCGGTCTTGCTTTGGGCCAGACTGGAAGCTGCTGAATTGGTTCAAGGCCCTGCGTGGATCAACTGTTTCATTATAACCCAGCAAGACTTGTACACATCTAAAATGATTTTTTGGATGGATAATTGCAGTGCTTCCTATGAAGGTCTGGCTTTGCCATAAAATTTACTTTTCTGACTACAGAATTTTCTCTGGTTCCTGCTTATTCCTTTCTCCTTTTCTGCTCTGCAGAAAATCTCTCGATCTCCAAGGATATCTGACGGTTATCTGCAGTTCCATTTATTATGCAGGTGCTAAATAAACATGTCAATAATTCAGAAGCAGCTATTAGTTGCAGTTAGTTGCATATTTATTATGCTTTCAAAGTTCAGTGATTCAAAGGAGTCATATTTCCAATAGCAAAGAGTAGGTTTGGCAAGGAGCAAGACGGAAGTGAGGAAAAGAGGAGACGCATAGTCCATTGCTGAGCCGTTGAAGGGTTCCTTTGGGCAGATGAAGCTATGCAAGAGGCCCAGGCACCAAACTTTGTCTCCTGGGCCCAAACTGCTTTCTCCTTCATTTGGTCTCCATCAACAGAAGTCTTTTCAGGCCTGTCTTTGTGTATGTGTGCTTGATGTGAGTCTTAACAAATCTAAGCTTAAGTGGTGATTCTTAGCAAGAGTCTTCAAAATGCATAGGTGTTGGAGGGAGAGTGGACAAAAATATGGACTTATTGGGTTGCTCCTACATATAAATCAACGGCTTCCCATTCTTGGGGAAGAGATCCTTTTTTTTAGGAAGAGGGGGATTCTATGGTTTTTAAGTCAATTTCCTGCAGCATATGACAAGTATTTTTCCCTGCCCCAAATGGAAGTGACAGCTTTTGGTTTCATTTAGTGGTAGCAGCCCTTGAGGTTGCCCAGAAGGGTCTTGGCTTTGGCTGAGTTTCTCTTTCACTTTACCTGGTTGAATTCCTTGGCCAAGACCCTTCTGTCCTCTGGCTGGGAGAGAAATGTGTGCAGAAAGACTGGGAGAGTTTCCCTCTTTTCAGACAATTTGGGAGCAGCAACATAAGGTGTGTGATGTCCTTGGTGGCTCCTGTCCTAAATAAGATCAATGCTGCATCTGTGAAGAAGCTGCTAATGGCTCAGTTTAAAATCCTTTTCCTGCTGTTTTTCTTCTTCCAGGCTGAGAGCAAATACAAAGATGATCCAGTTGACCTGCGCCTTGACATTGAAAGACGTAAAAAACATAAGGAGAAAGATAAGCGAGGAAAGTCGAGAGAATCTGTGGAGTCCAGGCCTTCCAGTCATTCAAGAGAACGGTCAGCAGAGAAAACGGAGAGGCCTCACAAAGGCTCCAAAAAGAAGTACGTCAGAGGGGAGCCCCTCTCTCCCTCTTGTTCTTTCCTTTTTATTGAAATGGTTCCATGACCTGCAGAACACCCCCCCCCGCTCCCCCAGGGTTAGTAATGAGGAGAGTCTTTCCCAACCTGCCTGTCCTCAAGATGTGTGGAGCAAGAGGAACATTGAACAACCGGATGCCCCTTCACTGCAGATTCATCAGATCCAGCTGCCACCTCATCCAAGCAGGGAGGGGCACACTTTGTTCTCTGGGAAGGATGTTTTTTAGTTTCAAGATGGCAGGATGACAACATTTATGATTTGGTTCTATTCCCCATTAAGTGAGGAGGATGAGGTTCTGTCAAGTTGCCAGGATTCATGAGATCTAACTCTGCACCGTCTCCCTGCTCCAACTTGCCCAGAGGCTGGAGCAATTCACATGCTGTTCCAGGGCCAGGGGAGATCGGTCAAATTTGGCCTCGTGCAGAGTTTTTGCCTACTCAGACCCCCTTTAGCATGAAGGTATATTGAGAATGTTCTCACTTTCCCTTGTCCCTGTTAAAAATGAATCACTCCTTTTTTAAAAAAGAACTTGGATATTGAAGGATATATAAGAAGACAAAGTAACAGGTTACCTTGCACAATATGTATGCCTTTTTTTACTTTAGCAGCTGCTTCACTAAAGTCAACTTTGCAGTCCTGCAGAAATTGAATGAGCGTTTGAAGAGCTGCTTTCAAGAGGAACTAGGCCTGTGGGACTCTCTGGTGACACCTGGACTGGGCTAAAGCAGCCGTATCCTGGTTTCCATTGATGGTTCACCAGGAGTCTAATGACATACAGTTTAATTAATTAGCAGTAGAGACAACAGTCAATTCCTTCTATTTCATAGCTATAAAAATAAAATGTTGATGAGGAAGAAGAGAGAGAGCCAGTGTTTTTGCAAGATTCCCCAAGATTGGGATTAAACAACTGTCATTCTTGCTCTTAAAACAGGGAAAATCTGAGACCTAATTATTGGCCCATTTGTTTATGGAGTGCAGTCAGTGAAGGCATTTGCACCTGTAAATTTATTTTGGCTGCTATAGAAGGAAAAGAATTGACTGAGTGGTAATTTTGTTTTCAGGAATTAGATCTTTTCCTTGGGGAGAGAGTGGGACCGAGGCAGCTACTTACCTTTGTATCATTTGTTGGCTGTGGCTGCCCGGCTATGCCCTCTCGACTCTGAACCAGGCTGCACAAGTGGCGGGCAAGTGTGCATGCACATGCAAAGCTCCCTTTGTGCAAGTGGTGGGTGCGTGTGCGAAACCATCCTCTCCCCCCCCCCCCCTTGCTGGTCCGCAGAGTTGGAAAGGCTGGGGGTGGCTCCTCTGGGCTTCAGTTTTGCAGAGGGCAGTGTGGGCCCTGACCCATTTTCAAGATAGTCTCTCTCCCCCTAACAAGTAAAGGGATTACTGAGTCTCGGTGATTCTGCTTCGAGCCAGCTCTTCTGTGTCTTTGCTGTCCCAGGAAGCACCGACGTGTCCGGGAGAGATCGAGGTCAAGCTCTTCGTCCTCACAGTCTTCACGCTCCTATAAAGCAGATGACTATCCTGAGGAAACTGAGGAACGGGAGGAGGCCCCCGCCCCCGGCTTTGACAAATCCCGCCTTGGCACCAAGGAGTTTGCCGGCCCAAGCGACCGAGGCAGGGCCCGAGGAACGTTTGTGAGTACACCTCTCCTGTGTCCTGCGAAGCCCCTCCAGAGGTTATCACCACTGGACTGCTTAGTTGGATTACATTCTGAGAATTATCATATTAGCTGCCACTAATGAATTTTAATTAAATTAATCTAGATTTTATCCTGGCCCAGCCTGCTTTCTAGTGCTCATGGCCAAATGTGATCCTTGGCCCTAAAGGTGCCTCATTCTGTGACTTAAGATCATCTTCTGCTTTGAGCTCTTTAGGCCCTGTTTGAAAATAGTATGTCTCAATATTTCCAAACTCTGGTGGAGCATAAATACGGACAGATCTCTCCAGAGGGATTTTTTAAAATGTTGAACCTAATCAAAGCAGCCTGTGACTTCCACTTGTCTTCAAGCCCTTTCCTGAGGCAAAGAAAACCCCTCCATTTAGGTTTCCCTTTTACTTGCCCATTTGAGTAATTGCCCCCCACCCCCACCCCCATCCCAGAGCAAATTGACAGAGAAGGGGCTTCAGACTCAGCCCTGCTCTGCCTCCTCCTCTTTAGCAGCAGTTCCGGGCCAGAGGCCGTGGCTGGGGAAGGGGTACCTTTTCCGGCAACACCAACAACAGCGGCACCAGCGCTGACTTCCAGAAGCGAAACCGGGAGGAGGACTGGGACCCCGAATACACACCCAAGAGCAAGAAGTACTACTTGGTGCGTGAGCTCCTCCTCCCGTTGGGTGGGGCTGGGCAACCCTGACCCTTTGGGCAGAGCTTGCCTGCTTGTGATTGAGGCCCTCCCCCGCTCCCCGCCAGAGCCAGCCTCCCATTTGCGTCAGGGGCAGAGGAAGAGGGGGGAGCGGGGGTCTCAGTGGCCAGATCTTACCAGCTGACTCCCTTTTCTCCCTCAGCACGATGACCGGGAGGGCGAAGGTGGCGAGAAGTGGGCGAACCGGGGCCGTGGTCGTGGCCTCTTCCCCCGAGGCAGGGGCCGGTTCCTGTATCGCAAGTCAAGCACCAGCCCCAAGTGGGCTCACGACAAGTTCAGTGGCGAAGAGGGCGAGATAGAGGACGACGAGAGCGGGCCGGAGAACAGGGAAGACAAGGATGTCCTCCAACCTGTGGCAGAGTAGGAACCTCTGGTGACGCGAGGATGGGGGCGGGGGGTGCGTCTTCGATCCTGATTGGCTAGTTGAATGTTTTCATGCTCTTTGATTTCTCAGTGACCCTGGAGGACGGTAGAGTTGTGCCCGCTATTTTGGCAATCATTTCTGTCTTTTTTAAATGTGGTGATAGAGATGAGTAATGTCTTGCTCTTTCATTTTCCTTTTTCCTGTTTGTGGATTTTTTTAAAAAAATCCTTTATTTTAAGCATTTACATATATATTGACAATATGCCTTTAAATGGTTAATTTTAGAAAGGTCTTCATGAATATATACATATAATGAATAGAGGGGGGAAAGAATAAACATCTGATTAGAAACTATTGGGACCAAACTCTGTAGCGTTTTTAATTTACAGGAATTTTTCCCCAACTGAATTTAGAACTATATCTTTTAAAGGTTGTTTTCCCCCTTTTCTGCTGAAATTTTAAAGATAGCATGGCACAGTGGGGACCTTCCTTTTCCTCCTTTCAACCAATTACAGATCTCTTCTTGAATGATGTTAGCAACTTCATTTGTTCATCCAGACTCCTTTCATACTTCTTTTCCTTCCCAATGTCAAATTGAACACATTTTCAGGATCACAGTTTTGTAAGAAACTTCTGAATATAGTAGATTAAAAAAAGCCTATAGCATGAATAAAAACGAGAATTCTTATTATATTAATCTTTTTTATAAAGCAGTTTTCATTTACTTGTGTGGTGGCCACGGTCACTTGCTGACAGTTGGCTTTCCATTCTTTTCAGCTTTAAATCTGCAGTGCTTAAAAGATGCTTGCTAGATATAGCATTCTTACTCCCAGGCACACAAGAGAGATTCTGATTGCTGTGTGGCTTTGCCAGGCTTCCTTTGGCTCCCCTACTTTTCCCTCTGTGAGTTCATTTTGTGGGACAGGTGCAGTTCCTGCTTAGCAGAGCAAATTCTTAGCAAATTCTTGTTTTGCCTCCTTGTTAAAATAAAACTATGTTGAATTGAACTTTGTGCATGCCATTTCATACTGCTTTTGTACTAATCCTTTTGTTTCATGGCTGCGAACAGTCGTGCACATTACGGTTGTCAGCAAAAAGAAAGAGAGAGCAAAAACAAGTCCTCAGAAGTCGTGAGAAAATGCTCATTGTGGATCACATCTTTTGTTCCAGCTGGAAAGGGGGGGCGTGTTCCGCACGGATGAAGGTGGATGTGAGGCTCTGTGCTTCACTCTGTACCTTTCATAACTGGCATCCCCCACTCTTGTTGCAGCACCTCTGTCTCACCAGCCTTTGAATGCTTGGTGTAGCCTTTATTTCAATACTCGGTTACAAAGAGCAGCAAAAGCTGGATCCGGACCATCCAATTGCTTCCAGTAAAAAAGGTTGGAAACAGCCTGTGAGAGTGTTCAGAATTCCTCAGGTTGGGCCGGAGGAAAACAAAGCAACTTTCTGTAGGAAGAAGAAAAATGCAGAAAATTTGCTTTGCTTTACTTGTTCTGTGAGGTGTTCAGATTCCACTCCTAATCCATTTAGCTGTTACTGTCCATGCGTATAGTTTTCTACATCTACAGAATTTTGTAAATTTACCAGAAATTACCCTTATCATAAAGAATAGCTTGGAATGACATCAAAGGGTGCAAGCTTTAAACCTTTAGGTTCTTAGGGGGCAGTGGCTGACCCAACTGCGCTGTGTTCCAGTTTTCTTTTCCTAATCAAAGCAAATATTGATTTACATGATCCAGTATTAGTCACATGCACCTCAATTTACTTTGCCCATTTTCACGGCTTCAGCTTTGCAGGGAGGAGCAGGCCCTTTCAGTCAGTTTTATTCTTAAAGTGTATTTGCTTTCTGTCTCAAGAAGTCGGTGTCTTCTGAGAGATCTCCCTTCATTTTATCCTACCTCCACTCGGATGTGGGCTGGCCTGAGAGAGGCACCCAGGGAGCGGGGTAGGGGAAAACCAGGGTGCAGACAATACAGAAGGGAGCCATGGCAGACTTCTGAAAAATGTCCATTAATGCTGAGAAAAAAGACCTGACCTGCAACACGAGGGGGTTTGGGTTTCTTGCCTGAATATTGGCCTAGGCCAGTGTTTCTCAACCGTGGCAACTTGAAGGGGCATGGAGTTTAATTCCCAGAATTAGAAATTGGCTGGGGATCCTGGATGTTTGGGTCCATACCTCTTTGCCATGGTTGACAAGCACCGGCTTAGGGAACGTACGATAACTACATTTCTTTAGGAGAAGGGAGTTGGATGTGTTCGAAAGCTTCTTGCGGCAGCAAAGTATGTCCATTTCCATTGGAACTTGGAGCCACATATTTGGGGTTTTGTTTCCAGGCAGAGAGGGTGACCATGATTAAGAATGAAGAGTGGGGAAGTGGATCTGGTTAAAGTCACTGAAGCTCTTGGGGGAGGGGGGTGGTGAATGGGGAAGGTTCTGGGGAAGTATTTTTCATTTGGAAAAAAAATCAGAAAGGGCCTGTTAGGCACTAACCAACTAACCAGGGTGGTGGCCAGCGTCTCTCCTAGAGGCTGGGATTCTGCCCCGAGTGGAGTTAAAAGCTTCCTTTTATCAAAGTGAAGCAGCTCCCGGTGACTACATAAAGGTCCTTATCTTGGAGGTGGGACAATTGGAAAGGATTTGTCATTCCTTCCTTCTAGGCTTTTTTAGTATTTCTAGAACCCTGGCAGTTTGTGCTGCTCTCCCATCCAAGTATTAATTAGATCCAACTCTGCACAAGTGTTTAGTCTGTGTTCACACAATACACCTTACTTTGCTTATTTGTGGCTCGTTGAATGTATTGGCATGCCAACATCAAGCAAATCCCAGTTCAGCTTAGAAGGTGTCATGTGTGGCTTATGCCAGGCTTAGAGGTAAAATCCTGAAAGCCTCCGATTTAGAATGGACAGGGAGAAATTGTGCGGTTAAGTGTGTTGGATTGCAGGGTCTCCCTTTGCTCCTTGGGCTTAACTTGCATTTAATGGACTTAACATGACCCCCATCTGGAATCTTGGACACTAATCAAGGAGAGAACCAACCCAGAACCCAGAAGGAGAAATTCCCTGACAGAACAATTAACCAACGGAACAGCTTCCCTCATGAAGTTCTGGGTGCTGCTCCATGACTCTGGAGGCTTTTAAGAAGAGACTGTCAGCCATTGATCCAACATGGCAGTGATGGCTAACTCTTTCCGGACAGAGTGCCCAGAGCGTGCATGCACACGCAAATGCGCTCAGCCAAAGCCCCAAAGTGCAATGCGCATGCGGCCCTGCCCCCCTGCACGTGCCCCCCCTCCCTCCCCGGCGTATGTGCGACAGAGACCCGAAGACCAGCTGGCTGGTGGGAGGCGGAGCTGAACTGGGGCAACGACTGCTCTCATGCCCACACAGAGGGCGCTGTGTACCACCTCCGGCACAGGTGCCATAGGTTCGCCATCACAGGTATAGGGTCTCCTGCTTGGCCAGGGGTTTGGATTAGGCCTCCAAGGTCCCTTGCAACTCCCGCTATTTTATGTTCTGAGCAAATAAAGGCTGCGTGCCTCTCGCCCGCACTATCTGGGCAGAGCCAGGAACTCTGACCTCCTTTTTGGGTGCCTTTGTTTCCAAAGGAAGCAACTGCCCACTAGTGTAGTGCAGCAACAGCTGCACTTAAGGTGTAGATAAAGCCCAATCCAGGTGTGCACAGATGTGGACTGCAGTGGGGAGTGGTTCCTATATGGCAGCCATGGCGAACCTTTTTTGGCTCGCGTGCCACAAGTGGGGGGAGCGCGGGGGGGTCGTGTGCGGGCGTGCCGCACCCATAATGCAACGCGCCCCCAGTGCGCATGCGCGCACAACGCGCCCATTTTTGCATGATTTTTTCGCCTTCCCCAGGCTCCAGAGGCTTTATAGGAGCCTGGGGAGGGCGAAAAGAGCCCCCCCCGCCCCCTCCGGAGGCTTCAGGGAACGTCCGGAGGCTTCCCTGAAGCCTTCGGAACACTTAAAACCTCCCCGCCACCCCCGGAGGCTTCAGGGACCGTCCCGAGGCTTCCCTGAAGCCTTCGGAACACTTAAAACCAACCTCCGAGCAACCCGGACTTCCGGGTTGCTCGGATGGTCGTTTTAAGCGCTCTGAAGGCTTCAGGGAAGCCTCGGGACGGTCCCTGAACAGGCACAAGACGTGCGTTTCCATCGCCCGGGCCCGGATCGCCTCCACCGCGAGGAGGAGGAGGCGAGGGCGGCGCGGCTGAAGCCTGACAGACTTCCCTTCGGCCGAGCCCGTCCTAGCAGCGGCGGCGGCAGCGATGTGAAGGCTGGGCGCAAGGACGCCGAGCCTGAGGCGCCGCGCAGTGGAGGCGATCCGGGCCCGGGCGATGGAAACGCACGTCTTGTGCCTGTTCAGGGACCGTCCCGAGGCTTCCCTGAAGCCTTCAGAGCGCTTAAAACGACCATCCGAGCAACCCGGAAGTCACTTCCGGGTTGCTCGGAGGTTGGTTTTAAGTGTTCCGAAGTCTTCAGGGAAGCCTCGGGACGGTCCCTGAAGCCTCCCGGGGGGGCGGGGAGCCTCTTTTCGCCCTCCCCAGGCTCCTATAAAGCCTCTGGAGCCTGGGGAAGGCGAAAAATAGCTTTTAAAAAGGTGAACTCAGCTGGCCAGCTGACAGGGCAGCGCCTCGCGTGCCCTGACAAATGGCTCCGCGTGCCACTTGTGGCACGCGTGCCATAGGTTCGCCATCACGGCTATATGGCCTGTGCTTCTGGCTTCCAGCAGCAGGGGGCGCCCATGCAGTTCTTTTTGTCCGGTCTCCCAATCTGCTACCCGGGACTGCAGGCAAGGCTGGGCCTCCGTGGCTGCTCCCAAGGGCCGGCCCTGTGGATAGCGAAGCAGCCCAACGTGCCTGCCTCTCCAGCTGGGGTTTGCCCTGCTTGGACGAAGGGTGACGTCCTTCCCGACTTCTCTTTTTTTGTTCCATGCCTGAGTCCCACGTTAATCTGGCTTTTCTCACTGGGAGGCGCCTTCCCTTTGGTAGCTTTCTGTGCATGGGCAGAGGCTGAGCAGCAGGTGAATCCAGTCCCATGGTCATGATGCTGCTCCTGGGTATGTATGGGTCTTGAGTGACAGCCAAGAAATCAGTTAAACACCACCCTACATTTGTTAGGTTTCTAGCCATTCAGCCTCTTGAGACTCCTGGTTTCTCAGCTCCCGTTTGTCAATAAAACAGTGCCCTTCTGTCATAAACCATCATGGCTTGTTAAAATACTGGGCCACCTGTCCTCCATGCAACATGCAGATTGACACGCCATGCCCCGTACCAGAGATGCTTCTTTCTGTTCTGCTCATGGGCTGCAACAGCCTGGCTGCCCGCATCTCTCTCCCTTGGGGTTCCAAACAATGGAGGGTGGGGGACGACAAGTGGGTAGCCTTGGTTGAAATTGGGGAGGGGTACGCGAAGATTCCCTTGGGCAAAATATGTTCCCTTTGAGTCCTCTACCTCTGAAATGAGACACCAAGATTTCGGATGGTGCCAGTAGGTGGGGAACCCTGTTAAGATGTCACTTGCTTTGGGCTCAGCATTGGGCACAGCCTCATGGGTTCTTTGCAATCCACAGTTCATGGTTCAGAAGGACTAGTTGCATGAATTAGGCTACTAATTAAACTAAGCACTCATAGTCCTCTGGCTCCTGTGTGAAGGAACAACATTAAAGGATGAACAAAGATTTTTGTTGGGGAGGGGGAATTAACGGCTTGGAATTGGACTGCAGGAATTGAATACCAGCAGTGGGAAAAGTGACCGTTTATCACACGGCCATTGCAGTATCTCCATGGTCTCATGATTTACATTCAGGTGCTTGGCAAGTGGTTCATATTTATGACGGTTGCATATCCCGGGGTCATGTGATGATCCCCTTTTGCAACCTCCTGACAAGCAAAATCAATGGGAAAGCCAGATTCACTTAACAACCAGGTTACTAACTTAACAACTGCAGTGAGTCACTTAACAAATGTGGCAAGAAAAGTTGTAAAATGGGCCAAAATTCACTTAACAAGTTTCTCACTTAGCAACATAAAATTTGGGCTCGATTGTGGTCGTAAGTTGAGGACTACCTGTATAAGAAATGATGTCAACGTTTTGCTGTGCTAGACGTTCACCTCCAACTTAGGTGCAACAGGAGCGTTTTGATGAGCCTACAGAGGAGCCAGGATGTCTTCCGTGGAGAAGGCATCCTCCCTCCAGAGGAAGGGAAGAGGACCTGGCTGGGGGCTTAAAGACAATCCAGTAATCAAATCTTCAGATGAGCAGAGGGATAGCAAAGACCGTGGGGGCAGCATCCACTTTTATAAGAGGAACATCAGGCCACCAATCCTCAAGACCGATTTTAGCAGAGAGAGGCGGAAAGTCCTTCATTTGGGGAGGAAACTTGATGAACGTTGTCAGGGAGACTTCAGTGCTGGAATCCTGCAATGGGCCAGAAGAGCTCCAAATCCTCTTGCAAGTCTTGTATCGTCTGGTGATGGGCCTTGTGGCCTCCTTTCCAATCCCAGCTCAACCAAGAAAACCAATGCCTCGGAAGAACCCCCTTCCATCTCGCCTTCATCTCTCTCACCGTCCTTTTATCATTTTGTGGGGATTGCCCAATCACAATTCTAGGTCTGTTAAATCCAACCAACCGAAGGAATGCTTTGCACCAAGGAAAAGAATGTGGAAATGCGTGGGAGGGGAGTGGGGAATAGCACAGGTTCCAAGGGCTTCTCCACAGACCGAGACAAGGAGTTTGTTTCCTTGACGTGAAACAAATCAGAGTTGCCTGTATTTTAAGCGTAAGATACAGATGGCAAAACTGAGGCTTTATAGGTGGGGAAGGTGTGGGCTGCCTTCCTGCCCCCCCTCAAAGGAAAAGACTTCCGTTTCTTCCCTGCAAAACGGAGGAGAGCTGCTTCGGCTTCTGTTTGTCCTTCCCCTTCTCTAGCACTCCAAAGTCTCCTGAACGGGTTTTTGCAGGAAACTCTGCAGCAGGAAAACATCTGGCAAACATCTGGTTCATGTTACAACAGGACTGAGCGGAAAGGCTATTTTTACCACTCCTGGGGGGGGTGGGGTGAGGAGGGAGGTGGCCTGGAGGAAAGGGAGGGCATGGAGGAGTTTCTTTATCTCAGAAGCAATGACTCCCCCTCCCTCAGCAAGGGGCTTTCAGTTCTCCAGAGTCCAGGATCTGCTTTGTCTGGGATGACAAAATTAACTTCTTTTACAGCTACTTGTTTCCATGAACTGCATCTATGCCCTTCTGCGCACACACAACACACACACACACACACACACACACACACCTGGCCTAATCCCAATCGTCTCTGGCGATAGGACAAAGCCATCTATTCCCTGATGGAAAAGCAGGGAAGGGGAGTCAGTATCTCCCCCCCTCAAGGGAAAGACCAGGGAATCTCTGGAAGGTTAGGAGGGGAAAAAGAAGCGTGGGAACAGCTGCCTGCTCACAAACCGAGAAGGTTCTGCAAGGGGTGTCGTCCCGTGCGCCCCCCCTCCCCTCCCCCGTGAGAGCCTGGGACCTAAAGAACCAAAACTTCTCAGGAAAGTACCAGTGTCCTCCACAGAAGGAGGGGGAGGCTGGACTGGCACGTGACTCCAATGAATGGTATGATAAAAGCTCCCTTGGAAGGAATCAATGCCCCTCTTCCCAAGTGATACAAAACTGGTGGCTCTCCCCCCCACTTTTGAAGAATGACACCCACAAGCAGCCTAAGGAATTGAGCACTGAGCACCACAAGAACTACAGCAGTGGAATAATTCTGTTTTATAAAAGATAAGGCAAAGTTTTACACACTAAATGGAGTATTTGCTACCAGTCGGTTAACCCCTGTAGGCAGTGAGGAGCTGGGCATGGGGACCCTGCAGCCGGTCTCTGCCAGCTCCATCTTCAGCCTGCTAGAGGCAGACTTCCCACTGCTGAACCCCTCTGAGGAAGTAAGAAATACCACCGCAGAGGAAACTCCAGGAGTCACCATGGAGGGTAGCCTGAGATAAGATACAGTACTTTAGATAAGGAATTATGTGTGTGGGGAGGGGGGGGGTATGGCAAGTTAGGAGAAGAGCCTGCCCACCTGCTGGGGAGAGAAGAGGGTGCAGAGCACAGCTCTGGGCATAGCGCCAGCCTGAACAAGCAGCTCAGCTAAGATTGGGCAGTGCTGTTCATACTAAGCCCAGCTTCTTCAGCGGTTGGAGGCTTTACCTCCAAAGATCTTGCATCCTTCCACCAAGTGGGCCCAAAGTCCCTCAAGCCTTCTCCCTCCCAGATCCACCAGGGTGCCATGAAGACTTTCCAGAACCCATGACAGGCTCCCTTCCTCCCCACAGAAGCAGGTACCTGGGAGTGATCCCCTTAGTGTCCCTGGCATAGTCCTGGTAGCTCTCCACCCCCGCTCTGTGTGGTGCTCCCATCAGAGTCACTCACACTGGGGAAGACCTCTCCTCTCCCACCCGCCATTATCCCTTGGTTCAAGGTCTGTGACTGTCGCAGTGCCTCAAGGAGTGCAGGACGGTTGCCTACTCAGCTTAGGCATGAAATAAGAGGTTGGTCAATAGTAATGGACTCTCCCGATGGTCCCAGTCCCAGTTCCCAGAACATCCGGTTGCCCATTACGCCAAATTTCTCTGAGGATCCTCTCGCGCTCCTCCAGGCGCTGGGCACGTTCCAGTTCCTCAGCCGAAGCAAAGACGTTGATTGTGAGGGTTCCATCCGGGGTGCTGGGGGAAACCCCCGGGGGCAGCTCTGTCATGGCTAAGGGGGGGACAGAAAGTGTGTGGTCGGTTGTGTCTTCTTCCTCTTCCTCCTCCTCCTCTTCCTCCTCCTCCTCCTCCTCCTCACCCTCACTCGAGTCCTGCAGGCTCTTTTGGCGCTTGGGGGGAATGACTTGAGGGTGCCATGAGATGTGAATGACCAGAAGGCAGAGTGTCAGCACCAGACCAAAACAGACGCCCAGCACAAAGTAGAGGCCCACACTCTCCAGGTTATCTAGGCAAGACAAAAAGGAGCAGGTCAGACATGGTGGCTTGTGGGGGGGGGGAGGTAGATGGGGGGGGGGGCCTCACTGGGCAAATCCTTCCCAGCTTCTGCTGCTTGGGCACCTGGGATTTGAATCCAGCATTCTGGGGCACAAGAACAGGAAGCTGCTCTGATCTCTGGCCGCACATCTGCTCCTTGGGGGACTGTCTTTCATTCTTTCTGTGTTGCTCTTCAAGCAGGCTGCAAGGAGGGAAGAGCAATCTCCCCATAAAATGGTATAAACTAAAGGGATTGAACCTGACTATCGCCACCAGTTCTCCCTCCTGGAAGGACTTCAAAGAGAACAATCAGAAACAGCCTCAAAACCACTAAGGCTTAAAACAATGAAAGGTAAGTTCATTTTAAAAATCAGAAAAGTAAAGCAACAGGCAAAATAATCTTTGCACTTGAAGCAGCCAGAGCCCATAAATTGGTGAAAAAGTGAAATTTTCCAGGGAAATTCTCCTGAAAAACAGTACAAACTGTACTAATCCAAGCGCTGGGGTGGGGTGACCAAGGCTTTAGCAATGCTTCAATCTGTGCAAAGCCCACCTAGGCAAGGCTGCCACCTGCTTCTGGAGCAGGAGCCGTGATTCAGTCCAAGGGAATATAACCCCAGCCGGAGTCAAAGATGACATATCACCCGGGCTGAGGCAGGGGCTGAAAGGCACTTCAACTGGTTGAACAGAAACCAGTTTCTCCCCATCTAGACCTTTATTGCCTCCATGTTAGCATTGCACAGCATCACCTGCCTGGAGAGAGGTGGACGTATAACCCCATGGATGACCTCCCCAGTGGTTTAGATTGAAAGAGGAGAGCTCAAAAAAGACTCAAGCCCTGAGCATCCCACATTGCGAGGGTCAGGCGCTAGACCTGGCTATGAAGGAAAGAGGAGAATCACTGCAAAACTGTGCCTTCCACCCCAAACCCCCCAATGCCAGTCCAGCTGCTCAAAGGTCCAGGAGGGCCAGAATAGTTGCACCAGTCTCCTCTTAGTCCCCTGAAAGTCACCAACAAGAGTCACAAGTTTCAGTTTTGTATCCTGGTCTGAATCCAGATTGAAGATGATCCAAATAAACTATTTCATCCTGGGCTTTGTAGTTGAGTGCCAGCCACCCTCTCAATGATCTTCCCCATAAAGGGAAGTTTGGAGGCTGATGGAAGTTGCCTCATACTGTTGGGGTAAAGGATACCCCCTTGAGAAGGGGTCCACCATCACATCATTTGAGACAGGTGATACCTCTTCCTCTTGCAAAGAGGCATTTAACCACCACACAACCCAAATAAATATCACTCCTGGGATCCCTGATCAACCAGAAAGAGCATGAGTCCATGTAGCTGAGCTTATAGCCACAAGGACACCGTCTAATTCTTCAGCATCAACCGGTTCCTGAAAACAGTTCCAGATAATTGGGCTCAGTCACTTCCAAGAGAGCCTGCTAAGCCAGACCAAGCATGTTGTGCACCCATCAAGCGCTCTCAAACATTATCTGGTGTGGTGGCACACACACCTTTCAACCAAGGCCCACTTGCCCACCTACCTCGGATGTGCGCATAGGCTGCAATGCTGCTACTCAGGAGTTCCATTTCCCCTTTGCCATCCGCTTCCATGGTCAATGCCTTTGTGGTACCTGGAGAGAGGGGGATGGAGTTTCGGCAGTGCGAATGGTTTGCATCATGCTGGACCTTGCAAAGCCCTTCACTTGGCTAGCTGGCTTGTCTTGACTATTAATTGATTAAAATTAAAACATAATCTGCTTCTTACTAGTCCAATCCCTGCAGTTTAGAGGCTGATTGTCTTTCATTTGGTTCCCAAATGCACAAGCTGTGAGGTAGGCCGGGGTGAGGAAGGGTGAGTGACCCAGGAGTCTCCATGGCTGAAAGTAGGTTGGAGTTGAGTGCAATGTTTTACAGGTTCTTAAGACCTGGAGTTAATGTTTTACCTCCTGGTCATGGGATACATATCAGCTGAATTCTGAATGCTAACATGCTTACAGGTAGGTTGGCTGGGCAGCCTTGGAGGGCCCCCAGGGACCCTCTGGAACACATTTGCAAAGCAGGGTCAAATCAGGAACTCAGCAAAGGTGACATTTTTTTGGGTAGAGTACAGTATTTGCTGCTGTGTCACAAAAGGGACAGAATATTAGGCGTTTCTTGGAAGGCCGAATGCATCGTCTGGTGCAGGGGTGGGCAGCCAGGGCCCCTCTACGACCAGGCTGACTCAGGAATTCTGAGAGCTGAAATCCACCCCTGCTCTGGTGCCTTGAAGCGGAACAGAAGCTGAATGCTTTTTTCACTTCCCTCAGGGGATGCCACAGTGGTTCTTTCACAACTGCCCATCTCAGAGGTGGAAATATGGGAACAGGTTGGACTGGATCCCAACTACAGTTCAGTCTCTGCCTGCCTGCTTTCAGGAAGTCAGACCAATAAGAGACACAACCACTTTTTCCGTAGCATTCAGAATGAAGCAAGTTATAAAAGGAGCTTTGAAGTTGGGATGGCAGCAAAACAGGGTCCTTTTAACCAGCAAGCAAAGCCTGATTTCCCCCTTCCATCCCCCCTCCCCCCGGGCCCTGCAGAGGCGTCATGGGAGTCCTGGCAGAGGCTGCCAAATCCTGTGACAGTCACCCAGCCCAACTGCCCTCTTCAGGCAGGCCAAGAATAAATGGAAGCCAGCAGCCAAATCGGACAGGAAATTGATTCTTTTCCTTGCCCTCTGCTTTAGCTGCCTTTGGTCCTTCCAATGTTTTCCGAGCTGCAGAACGGAGCAGGCAAGGGAGGGAGGAAGCCTCCTGGTGCTTCCCAGGAATGGCTCCATCTCAGATGAAGAACCACTGACTGGATGTTGAGGCTTCTTATCCTGCTGCCTGACCTGTGGCAGAACATTCCGTGTGCATAGAGGCCTTACCAGCCGCTTGCGGACACACCGTGGACAGCTCACAACCCATTTGGTGCCAAGGTCCTCTTCAAAAACGATGGACGAACAACGTCATCCTGCTGCCACCCAGGCCTGGTCTCTTGGCTACATGTCAAGGACGCTTACAGAACAACTTGGTTGGGACAACTTTTGCTGCAGTGACCACTGCACCATGGGCTTTGGGACCTGGCTCAAAACATTTTCTCCATCCTTCCATTCCAGAGAAGAGGACAAGAAAGGGAAAACACTACAAGTTCAATTTGGGGAGGATGGACTTGTAGAAGGTGCTATAGGTGTAAGTTTAAATAGTATAGGTTCTCTTGCTTGAGCAGGAGGTTGGGGACTAGAAGACTAGAAGACCTCCAAGGTCCCTTCCATCTTAGCTTCTCTTCTTAAGATGGACTGTATCCCAAGAAATCTATGGATCGATGCTACAAGTGATCAGGAGGGTTTCAAGGTACCTCTGTCAGGGCTGGGGATGTAAAGGTAGAAGACCTTTGTATAAGGCTGCGTCTGCCCTGCAGGAGAAAGACAGGGACTGAACTCTTAGGACATTCAGCGGAAACCAAGGATGAGGAAGATGACTGAGTAACAAGGGCTATGGCTATAACCTCCACAGTAAGACTGAGAGGATAGGAAACTTTCATTCCAGGAAGAAAAAAAGATTTGATAGGTGCAATAAATTTGGCAGGATGATTCCAATGATTAGAATATAGCAAGTGAGCAGCATAACTTGGTCAAAAGGGAACAGAAACAATAAAATGGGGGTGGGGGGGGGGAGATTGCACTTTATATTATAAATATTCACATCTCCAGAAATCTAAGGGATGCCTCAGTCAAACACAGTGGTGGAATTAGTTAAAATTAAACTATGGCCCAGATATATTACCTCACGTTAAAAAAAAAGCTGTGAATGATATGTTCAAAAGCTAATTGTAGATCTGTCAAAGAAGCAGGTAGGAATCACAATGGGAGGCAAACCCTGCAACTTAATCCTTCCAGAAAACGGCTGTCTTAACTCCCTGACAACTCCATCCCTCAAAAGGCGGGAAGGCACAGGGGGATCAGCTGCCCTTCAACTGACATTAACCAACGGGGAAGGGTTAGGAGCTGATGGAAAGAGCAGGAATATTCGTCCTTAAAGAAAACTAGCTGAGTGTAGTCAAACCTCCTACAATTTGGACTTCCAGTTTTCATGAACTCAAAACAATTATAAGCAGAAAAAAGATGGGGAAATGAGTACAAAAGTTTCTTAAAAGGCCATACAGTATTAAAAATACAAACTACTCCAGCCAGGGAGTAAAATAGAGCAGAGCGTTGGCAGCACAAGAAGCTTAGTGAAGATGGGAGCCAAGAAAGAACATCTTCTACAGCAACTAGAAAGAGGGATGGGTCACCCATCCATCCATCCATCCATCCATCCATCCATCGGGAAAGATCCAATAGAAGGGAATTGTTGTAGCACCTGCTCTTTGAAGATGGCCAAAGGCCCTCTGCTAACACAGGAAGGAGAGCCAGGTGGTGCAGTGGTTAGAAACCAGAGGTCTAACATTAGCCATGGAGTCAGCTGGGCAACCCTGGGCCAGTCCCTCTCTCTCAGTCCTGGGATGAAGGCGGCAAAGGAAAAGCACTCCTGAAAAACTTTTGTCAAGAGAACTGCAGAGAGTAGTCCAGGTAACCAACAGACTCAAAAGCAACGCCCGCCCCACCCAAAACTCCCTTTCACCCAGGGAAGCACGATTTAGCTTCCTTTGTCAAACTGAAAAATAACAATATATTTAACAGAGACATAGACATTATTAGGTAACAGTTATCAACTGCAAAAGTATTGAGCAGAGATACTTGGCTTGGAAACAATACTGGGGGGAAAATTGGAGAAATAGTTTATTATAAACTGAATAAGGCTGAATTGTGTGATTTAGCTGCAAAAGAACAAATATGGCCATCAAATGAAATATACACTTTCCAAATTACACAATCTTGTATATTAGGTTTTGCATATAATATCTAATCTTGTATATTATAAGGGAGAGATCCTGTTTTATGTCTGATTGTAGACATTACACTTTAAAAAGGATTCAGACAAATTAAAAGAACAACTAAGATAATTGGGAAACAGATTTTCAAGAAACTGGAGTTACATTCTATGAGGAAAAAAATTGAAGGAACTAGGAAGATTTAGTGCAGAAGAGATAGCATATAAATATTTGAAAATGATGCAACACAGAGGCACAGAGGGTTGTCCTCCATTTTTCAAAGGCCAGAAGAAAAATAATAAAATTAAGTTACAGAACAGGAAGCCCCATGTCAACTGAAGTGTTTCTTAACAGGGAGCGCCGTTGGAGGGTAAAAAGAATCAGCTTCCCTTTCCTGGATGTGTAATGATGGAGCCAGGGGGCCATCTCTTTGGGAAGCTTGGGTTGGGGCTCCTACAGAGAGCTGGGACTGGACTCAAGGGTCCTCCTAACTCTAGGAAGGACAACTGTCTGCAGCAACTCCATGTGTTACGGTTGACTTCTTCACTGCTTTGGAACCAGCCGGGCGGTTCTTGTGAGGGGAAGGCCCTCCTTGTTTTCCTTATGCGGCATTGTTCAGATGGCAACTGTGACCAGCCCTGAAGGAGCATCCAAGGACCACTGAACAAAGAGAGGCACCTTCCTTTCGGGGAGAGCCCTTTTCACCCAGGGAAGCACCCAGCTCCAGCCTCTCCTTGCCAGAGGCTGCCCCCAGGCAAGTGAGCAGAGAAGATGCACTTGGGGGGCTTCCTCTCACGAACACCCAAGGGGTGGGACCTGGGCACAAGGACATGCCCAAGTATTTGTAGGCACTTTCCATTCGTTGGCTGCCTTCCCTCTACGGAGCCATTGGCTTCTTCACCATCTGGAGAGCTCAAAGGACACCGATCCCGAAGTCCCTCCAGAAGAGGACAACGCTGTTCAGTAGGCAGCTTTAAAGAGGTCCCGGGCTGCTCCTTTCCAGGGCCCGAGGGAGCCCCAGCAGCGCCACAGCCTCCCGCCCAACAGCAGACCGCGGCTTCTCCCGCGCCACGAGGCTGCTGCTGGGCCTCGGCTGGGACGGGCTGCTGGCCAGTCGGGGCAGGAAAAGCAGGAAGGCGGGCGGAGCGAAGCCTCGGAGAGCCGGAGCTGGAGACGCCACGACTCTGGGAAGGGCTAAGGGAACATGGCGACCCCCTCCCCCCCCGCCAGAAAAGGCGCCTGGCCTCAACGCGGCGAAGGAGGGAGCGAGCGAGCGGCGCGGAACCCCTCCACTCCCGACGCTCCCGCCGCGGCTCCTTGGCGGGACAACCGCGGCCGGGCAGCGCCCAATCCAGGCGGGGCGGCGGGGGCTCGTGGCCCACCAGGTGACGCCCCTCCTTGCGCTCCTCGGGCAGCTCCCTCCCACTTCTGACCGCCGGAGGGAAACTTTGTGGCTTGGAGCCTTAGGATTGAGATGGTTTCCGGACTCTCGTTCAGCGCTGCCCCTTAGGCTCCTTGGCGAAGGTCTCGGGGCTTGTTATGCCTCGGGGGTCCAAGCCCTTCTCTTCGGGAAAAAAGAACGCCGCCCCATCACCGCCCCCTTCCCTGGCTCGGGGAACAGCAAGTCCGGGGAAAGGGCGAAAAGGCGCCGCCACCCGGGATCCCTTCTTCCAGAGAGGCGCGGCTCCGGTTCCAGGGGCTCCGTTGGGGCCAAGGGAGAGGGCGGGCGCGGGGGAGTCGTGGGCCGGCAACACGAAGGAGCGAGGCAACCTCTGAACTCGCGCAGAGGGCTCGGCTGGCCTCCGCTGCCGGACTCCCGCGCCGGTTTGCGCCCCCCCCCCCCCGCGAACCGCCGCGGCCCGAAGGCGAAGCCTAGCGCAGGCTGCCGGGCCGACCCGGGCTGAGAGCTCGTCCGGCGGTCGTCGACGGAGCCCTCCTCCCCACGTCCTGGGAGGCGCGTCCTGCTTCGGTGCCGCCGCCAGAAGCGGCAGCCGCGGCTTACCTGTTGCCTTCAAGGCTGCGGCCGTCGGCTCCCCATCGCGGCAAGGGAGGCAGGGCCCGCGGGAGGATCCGGCCGGGGCTGAGGAGCCGAGCCGAGCGACCGCCTGGTGCGAGTGGAAAGGGGCGCTCCTTTCGGCGGAGACGGGACGGGAAGCGAGTGGGACAGGCGGGGCGGCCGGGGGAAGGGACGCTCCCGGCGCCGCCCCAGAGCCACTTTCAGCGGGATTCGCAGGATGCGAGCCGTCGTCCTTCGCTGGGACGGCCTCCGGGGCGTTGGCCAGCGGAGCAGGGGAACGGCCTCCGGCCCACCGAGAGCGAGCCCCGCCCGCGCGCCCCTTCCCCGCCCGCGCAAGCTGGGGAAGACCCGCGGGCGCCGTCCGGCGAGCGGCTTCAACTCAGGGAAGGCGGCCTCAGGACCTGCCCCGTCTTCAGGCTGCGCCCCAGCCTTTCGGGAAGGTTGCCGCCGAAGGGCGCATCCCCGCCCGGGGGGACCGATCGGCGTTGGCCTCCCTCCGCCCTCGGCTGGGCAGGGGCAGCCAGATCCGCCGCCTTCTCCCAGGAGCCTCCCGGCTGTGGCCGAAACGCCAAAAATGCGGGGCGACAACCGCGGCGGCTCCAGCAAGCGGCCTTCCCCGGAGGGTGCCTGGCCTGGAGCGCTGCCTCCCTCCTGATGGGCAGCGGGGTCGGGGAAAAGCGGCTGGCGAGGCTGAACCAGGCCAAAGGGCAGCTCTGGTCTCCCAGGACAACTGCCGCTTCCTCCTCCAGCTACCCTGGTTAATGATTTCCTCCAAGGAAGGGATGGGAAGGCGGGCAGGCACCGGTGGCCTCCCTGGCATCTTGGCCCTTCAGCTGCACCCGGCCTCCCAAAGGGGCAGCACTCATGAGGGCTCAAGAGGGGATGCGCCCCAGGCACCCTCCCTCTGGCGGGGAAAGCAGCTTTCCTGAGGTTTGGGCAGGCCCAGGCCTCCCTCTCCCCCCTGGAGGCCTTCAGACACAGGAGCATGAAATGTTTGCTCTGGTTGCCCTGCTGAAAGGGCCAAAAACTGGCCCAGCCCTGCCTGCCTGCCTAAATGCCACAGGTGGCCAGGGAGTTACCCAGCTTGGGCCCTGAGCAGAAGGAAAGCGGAGTCCCAGCTCTCTGCCAAGCAGTCGCTGGAATGCGTTGGGCCAGCCTGTGGCTTGCCTGGACCACACTGAGTGAAGAGGAATTCTCTTGGGCTGCCTCTAAAAGTTCGGGGACCGGCACTGGTCTGCGGGATGCCAGCGGGCTGTGCAAACAAGCCAAGCCCCATCCACGGGATGCAGGGAGCACGCAAAAGCACAGCCCCTCCGGTCCACGGAAAAACCTCTCTCCACGGAAGTGGTCCCTGGTGCCCAAATGATTGAGGGATACTCCTCTAAAATACAGAATGTAGTTAATGTATATAGATAACAAACTTCCTTTGTTTTTTATTTTCTTGTGGGACTGTGTTGCCAGCTGAGCTGTGGCGGCACAGTGGTTAGAATGCAGTACTGCTGCTGCCTGACCGCTGCTTGCGATTTGGTAGTTCAAATCTCACCAGGCTCCAGGTTGACTCAGACTTCCATCCTTCCAAGGTGGGTAAAATGAGGACCCAGATCGTTGGGGGCCATAGGGCTGACTCTGTAAACCGCTTAGAGAGGGCTATAAAGCACTGTGAAGCGGTATATAAACCCAAGTGCTATTGCTATTGGCAGTACCGCATGCGGCCTGTGGGCTGCAGTTTGGACACGCAGTTAGAGATCCTGGAACTGGAGATTCCTATAAAGGTGGCTGACATCCGATCATTCCGTGAGTGGCCAAACACAGAAAGACATCCCTGCTTTTATTTTAGTGAGGGGAGGGGGAGAAATGAGAAGAATATAGAAGGGAATACATAGAAAGGAAAGGAATGGAAAGGAGCCCACTCCTATGCTGCTTACCTGGGGGTGTTGGGAGGAGAATGATCCAGAGCCTTTGGGACAGCCAGGAAGCCCAGAAACTCCCAGCTTGTCCCCTCCCTCTGCGTCCGCCTCCTCCTGACTGCAAAGGGAGGTGCAGCTGAGGCTCAGAGTTGGGGTCTGGTTTGCATTAAGGTTGCAGAGCAACAGGAAATGGTTGCTGGCTGGGGCCAGAGCTCCCCCTTCCTCTTAAATATAGGCTTGGGGAGGGGGCTGGTGAGGAGGATTGGTTGGGAAGTTGCTTTAGAACTTGTGCAGGACCCCCAAACGCTTGGATGGACACAGCAGAGCAACAGGAAATGGAACAGCAACATTGTAGCAAGCTAGAAAAGAGCACACATCAAGTCCACTCCTCAGCTGGAAGGGCAATGGTAGTTATTGTGTAGTGGGCTTCAGTAGGCAAGAACAGACCCGCATAGATACAACAGCATTTATTGATTCAAAACTGGAACTGAGGAACTGCTGGCAAACCCCTGCAATTTATACTCGGCCCACAGGGCCTTAACCAATCATAGTACTTGAAAAAGCCCGCCCAACTATGAATGTTCTACGTTTCCCTCCAAAACAGTTGAAATTAACATTAGGATCCTCTAAGGGCTACTTAGCAAGGCTTAACACAACATATATTCAATACATACCCCTCCCCCCTAGGGGCCCATGGATCCTGATGGACCACCGTAATGTTACTGGAGCATCCTGTTTAAGTGGAGTATTATCCATCTCTAATTGGACAGAGTCTTGATGCCTGTTTGGGTTGCCTATGAGTGGTGGTGGCTGTATGACCCTTGGTACCTCAGTTTCTCCAGAGGCGGCCACGGTTATTGGCAAGCTTGGAGGAAAACAGTTCTCCAGTGGGTCTGTCAGACCTGGAAGCAATCTTTTATCTTTTGGACTTCAGGCCTGCTACATTTTCTACTGTAGGAAATTGGGGGGGGGGGGATTATACAGAGTGTAGGTGCTATGTAGCCATAATAGCATTCTTTCTCAGAAAGTCAAGGTCAACTGGCCCTGCAGCTACAATGAGGTGATTGGGAGGCATCTCCAGTTGGATGGTGCCTGATTGGATCATGTGATGGACAGGTGGGTGCTGGGCAGGGACTTGAACTTTCTTTTGGGTGGGGAAAACCTGGAAAGTTTCAGATTCAGGTTCTCCCAGATGTACCAGTATGACATCTCTAATAAAATGAAACTTTGAGGAAACACCGAGTGTTCTTTTGTAAGGGGTGTTACTTGGAACCCTGACATTAACCCGAATCCTTTCTAAAGAATTCTACCAGCTCCCCTGAACTTTGGGGTGCTATCTGGAGTCCTGAGCCCCAGTGTCGACCTGAGCCCTGGCAATGCAAAGTCAGGGAAGATGGAGGAAGAGAAGAGACTCTCGGGGGGAGCCATAGGTAATGGCTTGGCCATTTATGCCAAGACCATCTACTCTCCTTCCCAAGCTGTGGTGGAAGCTGAAGAGGCCATCGAGGGGGAACGCCAAATGGGAGCCAGGCGCAAAGAGCCGGCACCTGAGTGAACCTCGCAGCTGGATCTGACCCTGCAAGATGAAGCTGCGGGATTCCCCCACCCCCCCAGAGATGCTGTTGGAACCACAGATGGTTGCGGGACAAGCCTTGACCCACGAGTGGAGAATGTCAAAGCAGACATGCAGCAGGCGCTCTGGAGAATGGGGATTCCCGCCACCATCACACAGTCAGTCACTGACCAGCCTCCCAGACCAGTTCGGCCAACTCAACATGAGCAAGGCTACCCATGCCCCTGGCACCAAGCAGCCCAGGTGAACTTTGGCACAACCTATGTTCACCTTCCTGGGCCAGTGACCGCAGCGCAATGGAATGGAGTCTCAGTTTCCTTTCACTCGGTGCAGAGAGGCTCAGCCCACAGCCTCGTGTCTGGGGTCAGGTCAGCCACAGCCTCAGCCTCAGTCACCCCCAGAGTGCAAGTGACCCAACACCTGGGCTTGCTGACTCAGCCCCGGCTGGCGATGACAGGCCTGCAGCAGAACGTCTGGAGGTTCCCAACCCCACTCTCACAACCAGCCTTCGGATTACTGCTGGCGAGCCAGATCCCGCCTGGGTGGGCATTTTACCTAGGTCAGTGGTGGGCAACCTTTTTTTTCAACTGAGCCAAATCTCGCCAAAACCACGATTGAAATTTATTTTGAGAGCCACATTTTTAAAACCGAAAATACATAGGATGGTACACTGTTTTTAGTTTCAATAAACTCTGGCATTTGAAGCACGCAAGTCTTAAAGCTGTCAAGTTGCAAGACCCTCGCACCCCCAACCCTTTAGAAAAAAAACCCCAGGGGTCTTCAAACCTGACAGCTTGAAGACTTGTGGACTTCAACTCCCAGAATTCCTCCTCCAGTCATGTTGGCTCAGGAACTCTGGCATTGAAGCATGCAAGTCTTAAAGCTGTCAAGTTGCAAGACCCTTGCACCCCTAACCCTTTAGAAAAAAAAACCCAGGGTCTTCAAACCTGACAGCTTGAAGACTTGTGGAGTTCAACTCCCAGAATTCTGAGAATTGAAGTCCACCAAGGGCATCAATCATATTAGCCCAGGGATCTGCAAAATTGGCTCTTAAGACTGGTGGACTTCAACTCCCAGAATTCTGAGAGTTGAAGTCCATCAAGGGCATCCATCATATTAGCCCAGGCAGGGATCTGCAAAATTGGCTCTTAAGACTGGTGGACTTCAACTCCCAGAATTCTGAGAATTGAAGTCCACCAGTCTTAAAACAGCCAACTTTGCAGACCTCTGTGTTAGCCCAAAGCCTGGCGCTGGGCGGGCCTTGCTCCCCCATTGGTGGAGCCCCAGGAAGCGAGGAGGGGGAAAAAGAGACGGAGGCTAAGGAGGTTCTCCCCCCCCGCAAAAATCTTATCAGGGAGCCGGCGGGCAGTAGCAAATTAGCTGATCGGCTAATTTGCTACTGCCCGCCCAGCTCCCCGGTTAGATTTTTGCTGGGAGGAGACGGGGGGGGGGAAGCTCCTTAGCCTCCGTTTCTTTTTCTGCCTCCTCGCTTCTCGTCCCCGCCCGACTTCAGGATCCTCCCTAATCATTGTGGGTTGAAAAGAAAAAAGGGAAAGAGGCGCTTGTTTTGAAGTGCCCGAGAGGAGGGAGGGGAGCGGGCGCCCGGCACACAGAAGAGCCGGATTAAAGTGTGGCTTGCCGACCACTGACCTAGGTCAAGGATGGGTGCAATACCAGTGGACACCGGGCCCAATCCAGCATCCTTTTCAGTCGCAAGTCTTGGGCCCACAGCTGGTTCCAGTCCAGCCGCAACTGCAACTTCAGGCCGTAATCTCCCAGCAGGTCCTGGCCCAACAGCAGCCACTGGTGGTCTCAACACAGGGGCAGGCCCAACAGCAGGTCCCATTGGTTTTCCCTCCTCCATGGTTCCGAGCAACATTTGACGGGACACTTGGGAGGCTATCCTATTCTCTTAATCGTGTCTGGGCTTACATCGACTAATATGGGAATCAATACCCCTCTGACCAGGAATTGATTTCCACCATATCAGACAGCATGAACGAGGAAGAGGCATCAGAATGGATAGCTGAGCTTCACGACGAAGGAGCCCATGAGCTAGAAGATGCCAACAAGTTCGTCCAACTAATGCGGGTCAGGTTCAACAATCACACCCATCAAGTGGAAGCAGAGGCTCAGATCAAGGAACTGAAACAAGCCGGGTGACCCGTGAAAGAGCTGATTTGGGAGTTTTGGAGACTGGCTGGAAAACTACAAGACTGGCTGGAATGCCTCCTAGTAAACACTTTTAAGGAGGCCCTGGACCCAGATCTTAGGCAGGCTTTTGGCATCGGGGGTGCCGGACCGCATACAGACGTGGCGTAACACATCTTAGACCACGAGATCCACCCCCACAGGAAGCCAGCTATGGACAAGCCAGCCAGGAGACCCCCTAGGATGCCAAGTCCAGGTAAAGAAAGCTGAAGCGCCTCCACCCACACTGCCCAGGAATATCAAGTGATATTGGTGTGGGCAACATGGGCACCGGGCATCAGAGTTCCTGTCCCTGGCCTCAGTTCCTCATGGCCATGGGTGGGACGAGAAGGACCCCGCAGAAGCCACCCGACAAAGGTTGCCTCGCTAAACAGGCTGCCAAAGTATATGCTCCTTCCCAACGAAGTTGAGGGAACTCCAGCCAGTGACGCTCTTCCAGCTCCTGTGGGGGAGAGCAGCGGTGGCAGCAGTGATCCAATGGTAAGTGCAGCCACTTGCCCCTTCACTGTCAAAACCAAGATTGTAGTGCCGAGATGGGGGTCCAAGGGAAAGTAGAGGCCGTCATTGACACGGGCTGCACTCGAAGCCTCTCCATAGTTGAGCAGTTAGGCATACGCACGAGACCCCTAACTCACCCCATCCACTTTGAGCAAGTTGACGGGATGCTAATTGGAGGGATCCCTGCCACTTTAGTCACAGACCTCATGAGGCTGGAGATGGGCCACCACTGAAAGCTCATCCAATTCGCCATAGCCCCCAAAATGACTGAGTCAATTGTATTAAGGCTTGCGTGGCTAGACAAGTGGGGTCCCTCTATAAAATGGGAAGATGGCTACCGTTGGTGTTGGATCACTGCCACCAGTGAAACCAGATCACTACCCAGAGACCACAAGCTCTAGCGATGACAACGGGCCTGAAACCACAGTCCCTGTTTCCGATGAGCTACCTGGCAGTCAGCAGGTGCCAAAAGTGTACCGAGACCTGTCGGGGGGTTCAGTGAAGAGGACTGCAACTTCCTCCCCCCTCATCCACCAACCGCTTGCGTGATAGAATATCTACTGGGGGCAAAGCTACCCAAGCCTAAGATGTACTCCATGGCTCCTAAAGAAATGGAGGAGCTGAGAAAATACATTGACACCAATTTAGAGTGGGGCTTTATTCAGCCGGCAAAATCCAAGGTAGCAGCCCTGATCCTTTTCTTTTTCTTTTTAAACAAGTTTTATTGCAATGTTTTCTATTTTTCCATCATACATACTTTGTGGACAGAGTGTTGACCAGGTCACATCTTATACATCGTATTTATAATCATAATTCAAGATAATCAAATCTTCCCACTTTTATCAATGTTCATCTCTTTTATATAATCATTTATCTTTTTCCATTAATTCATTTAAGCTTACATATCATTACTAAACACAATTTTCTTTTTGTCTTCAACGAATTACTATTAATTCATCTTTACAAATTAATCATTTTTAAACATAGCTTTGCTATTTCAACTTCGACAATATTCTCTTTACATAGTTCTTTATCATTTCTTATTCAGTTTTACATATAGTTAACATCACTGTACGCCCTATATATCACCTTTTTTACAGTTTTTCCTGTTGTTTATCCTTTTTCTTCTTCCCAGAAAATATCTCACGAATTCTCCTTCCCCATCATTAACATTTTAAATTCCCCACATTGTTTAAATTACATTCAAAATTAATGATATTATTAAATTATCTACTTTTACTTTCCCATCTACTGATCTAACTTATTTCATATACGTAGTAATATTTACCCTATTATTATACCTCTCTTCTGTTAACATTTTCCTCCTTATCCATCATATCTTGCTCTTTTAAGTATTGTTGGTCTCAGAAACCCATCACAGCAGGTTGCGTCCAAAATGTCTGTCTGCCTTACGCAGAATTTATTTGGCTTTTAAACAGTTTCAACAAGCAAAGCAAGAGCATAGGTAGCAACAGCATCTTATTGGCTTATTCTCCTTGTCAATCTCTAAGACCGTCCCAGCCAGGGTAGAGGCTTCACATAACACAATAGTTCCTGGTACTGACTGGTTCTAATTAGGTGAGGTCATAGATGTTGAGGTAACCGGTTACTGAGATCATGGCCGTTTGCTGCGCATGTCTGTACATTACCTTTGTATAACCTCTACATCTCACTCTTTTTTATTTTGTTAGACAAGACATCGTAAAAGGGATTAGAAGAAGAATCATAATCAAAAGAAAAACATCCTTACAATACTTATACAAGGCACATACTTGACTCTGAGGCAGTATGGAAGGAGGTTTTAGGGCAAGAAGCTATGATACATATATTTTGCAAAGGGAGGGAAGACACTGAACAAAACAGCACCAAACAATCAAAATAGCACAAATAATGACTAAATAACGTATGACATTTCCCAATAAGCCTGTGGGCAACCAAGCCCAAAAGCTTTCCCACCAAGATCCTAAAGTATCAATTTTCAAATCAGAGACCAAATTGTGTAAAATATTGAGCTAGTGCTGGATGGTTCTTGATTCATCTAAAAGATTAAAACAGCACATTAATTACTAAAATAGCTAAAAAAAAGTAGCATTATTTTTGCCAAATTAACACACAACAGCATTAATATTAAAATAAGCACAAGGGACAAGCCCTGGCACACCCACTATAGATATAGCCAATGCTACATACTCTATTAAGCAAAGCTGTCTCAAGAGTCACAAATGCTGTCCAGAGTGACTCCACGTCGAGAACGGCTTAAGTGAAGTTGTTGCTTGGAAAGCAAAACAGGAATTAACCGGCTGAGACTACACTGTGCTTCACTAACATTAGCAGGAATGTAATTAAAAGTTTCTTGACCGCATGTAAAAAGCCATCCTTGCAGGAGCCAAACATGAGCAAAGTGAAAAGAAGTCTCCTCAAAAGCTATACCGTATAAAGCAGGTAAACTATTTATTTATTTTATTTTATTGAATTTATAGACCGCCCCCTCTCCCCGAAGGGACTCCCCGAAGGGACTAATATGAAAACAATGAGGCTTTTTACTTGAAGATATACAATTAACTATTTTTGAGCATGTTGTATTCTCAGGAACTGCTACTATCAGAGTGTATAAAGCAATTGCATCAGGGGGTGGATCATAGGCAATCAACTCCCAACTAGATATAGTCTTATAGTTAAAGTTTTCATTCAATAACAATCTACTCAAACCAGTGAAGTTTTGAATTACTGCAGATGGGATACAAACAGGAACCAAACATGTAGAAAGCAAATTTTCCATATCATATGATTCAGATAGGCAAAAGCATCAGTGTGTGTGATGTTAGCTAGCTGCATCCATAGGCTTTGCTTCAGTCTCTGTTCAAGTGAGTGTTTGGGTGAAATGACAGCTATTGTCGCTAAAGGGCAGCAATTAACAAGCAAACATCAACAAATGATGACTAAGGAAGTGGTAGTTAAAACCGCAAAGATGGCAGCACATATGTTCTCGGGGATTTGCTCCATGTGTTGCGCTTTGGTGGTCAGGTTTTTTCACATCTCCCCACGTCACTGGACAGCTGGTCCAACGAGATCATATTGGCCGCCGTGGTGTCTGTAGAATCATCTTGGCTATCTCTGAAATCGGATTCGGGGACTGGTATCATGACATCCTTAGCTGGACAAACACAATGTGCTGGAATCCACAAGACCCTGTAGAAGCAAGCACAATATCCTCGTCCCCCTAGAGGGGGAGGCAAAACTTTTTTTAACCTGTTATGTTACCCACGCCAAATTGGGGTCTGTCAAATTCAACAAATTCAACAAATTGATTGGGTACCTGAGAGCCCAAGAGCCCTCCTTTTTTATTTGTTTGTGAAGACAGTCCTTAAAGGACCAATTAGCACGTTCCACAATGGCTTAACTTGTGGAATTATAAGAGGCCCATGAGTTACAAAATTACAAAAATGAAGAATAGGCCAGGCCATTATCAGTGTTTAAAGAGAAAGTTTTGCCCAAAGCAGTAATGGCTGAAAAAAGAGGAGAAATAACATGATTAACTGTTTCTCCTTGTTGAGATGTGGTAACAATAGATAAATGAATATACTTCCAGGGAGCCAGAGAGAAAACAGGTGAATCCATTTGCCATAGTTGATTAGAGGCCAAACCACGGGGATTAACTCTGCCTGGCTTGGTCGAGTGGAATATGGCAAGCTTGTGCCAGTCCTCTGGCATTCTGATGAAAAAAAGAATGACTGAAGAATGGATCTGAAAAGAGAGTAGGTAAAACATAGACAGCAGCATCTTCTTGAATGGTACCTTCAGAGAGAGGTCCAAGAAGAGATGAATAACTACGTATATCAGAAACAAAATATAAATGCTTCCGATCTTGTAAAAGTTGCTGCAAAGTTAAAAACAAAGCCATAAGATTAGAATCAATCCTGGGTGTGATGTAAGCACCTGGAAAATTAAAAATAAATTGACACACATAATGAGAGTCAGAAATTAAGTTAAAAAGCTGTTGAAAAAAGATTTAGAAAGCTAAAATAGCAACAAACAGTCCTAAGTGTTGCAGGGACAACTGTATTGCAGGGTAGGAACCTTTAATGAGAGTCCTTGTAAGTAATTACTCCTCTCCTTCGCCCTCCATCTGAAAAACAGTAGAAGCTTGCGAAAGCAGAAAAAACGAAAGCAATAGACAAACAGGAAAACAAGAAGTCATTAAACACACAAGCCAAGGATCTTTAAGCAAATAATGTGAAATATAACCCACATAGTCAGTTAAAGCACACTGAAGAGATAAGTTATTCTGAAAATAAAATTGAAAACAATTTTGGAATAGGAAGAACAATATTAATTAAGTCAGTCCAATTTCTGCAACAAGCTCTGGTGCCTCCTAAAATTAATTAATTCAGCAGTAGGCAGCTTAGAAAACATTAAAAGACTTAGCTGACAGTCTCTATAAAAAAATAAAAAATCCACAAACTAAATGCTCAAAACATCATTACTTTTTTCAACTGTAGCTGCAGAAGGAATCAGATCTTTGGGGTGTTTTCCTTTGGTCAATAAATCAAAGGACTGAGTATATATGCCGGCAAAGAAGAATATGGACGACCCCATGTAAGGGTCCCCAGAAACTGTCATAAATTAATTAACAAAATACCTTTGTGTACTGTTAAACAAAGAAAAATCCGAGCAAGAAAAGATTGCAACATTTTATGAAGTTGTATTTTTGGCAATTTGCAATCCATAGACACTTAATTCATTTTGTATTTTTGAAAGCCAATTAGGTTGTATCTTTGGGGCTCCAGTTAAAATAACATCTATATAATGATTTACCAAAGCCGATGGATAACGCTTACGAAAAGGATTCAATTCTCCAACATAAATCTGACACAAAGAAGGACTAAGTAAATGTGCAAATCAACCAACGAAATAACTTTGGACATTTTGCTTTTGGTTTTGACCCTTGATGGAAAGGGCTGCGGGAGGCTGCAAACATACACCCCCTGGATTTTGACATTCCCTTTTAAAATGACCAGGTTTACCACAGTTGTAAAACTTTCCTTGAGGCTTGCTGCCTTGCGATAAAGCAGCCACCAATAAATTAATTTGACAAGAGGCTGTTCCTATATTTTGACACGCTTTAATCATATCTGCCAACTCAGGATTGTTCCCAAGACCAATAATTGCCCTTCGGCATTCAGAAGTATCATTTTCCTTTGCTAGTTTCATCAACACCTCCATCTGAGCCTCAGAATTGTCTATCTGTCGTCTTAAAGCATCCTGCAATCTGTTACTAAAATCAGGATACGGCTCAGTAGCCTTCTGCCTGATATTAGGGAAGGCTTGCTTGAGGTTTGCCAGGAACAGGCACAGTAAAAACTAACTCTTCCTGATCAGGGGAGCCGAGAGTGATAGAGAAAATGGTAGGCACAATGGAGACAAACTTTTCCTGATCAGGGCGGCAGAGGGGAACAGAGGAAAAACAATTCTATAAGCCAATTACTTCATGATCTTGCGGAATCAAATTAGGTGAACAGACAGAAAACGTATCTTCTATATCCCACCCTCTTTTGCTAATTGTTCTTCTGACTGTGGAGAAGCAGAAGAATTAACCTCTCCACGAGGAGCTGAAAGTCCAATTAAAGATGATTTGGGGGAAATAATTTTTACTTGATCATATTCAAGTGGAGGTTTTGTGGTCAATTGTTGCCCTGCCAAAACTTTAGAGCCAAATTTTTCCACTGCATGACGGCACTGAAACCATAGCTGTAATATCTTTACTGGAGCCCTGGGTTCAAGATGTAAAGTTTGTCCTATTTTTTCCCAGTCAACTAAACGTTCCTCGTTCGGGATACCAAAGACAATGTGTCCCTATCTCTTCCACCAGCTTCCTTATGCATGGCTCAGGTGCTGTAACACCTGACTTCTGTAACAAGAATCTAAGTTCTTTCATGTGTTTTTGCTGGTGTAGAGACAGCCTGCAACACATACTCACTTCTGAGGGGTCCTGTAGGACAATTGGTGCACCTTGGGGTCTGTTCCAGACAGGAAGTAAGTATGTTGGCGGTTGCTCCCCTGTACGGTGCCTTTGTCCCTGTTTGGGTGCCAGATGTTGGTCTCAGAAATTCATCACAGCAGGTTGTGTCCAAAATGTCTGTTAGGTGAGGTCATAGATGTTGAGGTAACCGGTTACTGAGATCATGGTCATTTGCTGCGCATGTCAGTATATTACCTTTGTATAACCTCTACAAAGGATTCCATTTTTAATTATTTTTGGTCTGTCTTTTATCCCTCTCTCTTGAAGTCTTATTTCTCTCTTTTTTAATTTTTATATGTGTTACACTTTCTCTTCTGTATCCCTTTTATCTTTCTTTGTTGTGTGGTTTGCACCCACTCACCAAAACTTCCACTTGTCTCTGCAAAATATGTCCCTTTTTGTCTTTTAACTGCTTCTTGTTTGGGGAGGATTTTCCCCTTTTCCTCTCTACTCTTTCTACCTTTCTATAAATTTCTCTAATATTGTCTGAGTCTTCCTCTTCTAAATTTTTAACTTGTTGCATTTCCTTTAAATTCCCCTCTTCAAATTCCTCTTCTATTTTCCTTTCTGTGTGTTTAAACAAACTTTCTGTTTCTTTTTTTTTCTTTTCAATTTTTCAATTTTATTAACAAACATGTAAAATACACACACACAAAAATTATATCTAGGATAATTCTCATATTATTTCTAATGTGTCTGTGAGGTAAAAATCCGTTTTGGTCTGGGTGTATTCGTTCATTTAAAACCTGTTTAATTCTTCCTGCCATAATTGCTGCAAATATTTTATAATCGGAGTTTAGTAATGAAATTGGCCAGTAGTTTTGAATTTCTTCTAGGCTGGTTTCTTCTTTTGGGATCAGCGTTTTATTATTGCTTCTGTCCATGATTCAGGTATCTTGGCTTTTCCTAAAACTTCATTAAACATTTCCATTCCTAGCTCTTCCAATATTATTTTATTATATTTGTATAGCTCCACCGGTATTCCATTTGGTCCTGGGGTTTTATTATTTTTCTGGTTTTTCAAGACTAATTCCACTTCGGCTAACGTTATTGGCCTGTTTATCGCCTCCCTTTGCTCTTTTGAGATTGATGTTATCTTTTCTGTGTTTAAATAATGTTTTATTTTGTTTTCCTCCATACTAACTATCTTGTGTGTATAGTTTTGTGAAGTATTTATGAATAATATGCTTCTTTTCTTCCTCTTTGTACTGAATTCTTCCTTCATCATCTTTTAATTGATATATCATCCTTTTTTCTCTTTCATTCTTCAGTCTGTATGCCAGCCATCGTCCAGGTTTGTTGGCTTGTTCAAAGTAATTTTGTCTGGCCGCTTTAATTTTCTGTTCTAATTCTTTTTGAGTTATTAAGTTGATCTTATGTTTTATTATCTCTCTTTTTTCTTTTTTAATTTTATTCTTTGGGTCTTTCAGTAGTTCATCTTTGGCTTCCATAAGTTCTTTTTGCATCCATTCTTGTTGCTCTTTTTGTTTTCTAGTTTTTCTCGCCATGTAGGCAATCGTAAGGCCTCTTGTGTATGCTTTCATAGTGTCCCAGAGATTTTGAATTGAGGTGTCTTCTTTTTTATTTATTCTAAAAAAATAGTTTTAATTCTTTCTCCAGCATTTTATTTATGTTTTATTTTTATTTTTGCTTTCATAGTCCATTTTTTAATCCACTATTGCATTATAATCCCCGATTAAGCAAATATTTTCATATTCTAATTTGTTTATTTTGTTGTGTAATTTCCTATAGAATTCCTCTTGTTTCTGATTTGATGCATATATGACTATTAATAATATCGGTTTTTCTGTTGTCTCTAATTCAATCATTAGTATCCTTCCTTCTTCATCAGAGTAGACTTCTTTGGAGTTTATTTTTTTCCTTTATATAGGTTGCTATCCCTCTTTTTTTTTTATCTGCTAGTGCTGTATATAATTTCCCTAGTTTTTTGTTTTCCAGTAAGTTCTTATGTTCCCTTTTAATATGCACTTCCTGTATACAGATTATATCTACCTTCACTTTCTTAAGTTTATTAAACATCTGCACTCTTTTTTTTTGGTGCGTTCAGTCCATTCAAGTTTATTGAAATAATTATTTCCTGGTCCATCTTTAGATGGGGTGTTTTTTGTTGCTTCTGGTTTGTATCTGACTTTTCCCTCTCATGCCCTCCTTTTCTGCTCTCTCTCTTTCTTGCCTCTGTTCTTCTTTCATGTTTCTTTCCTTGTCTTCTGATGTTTCTTCCTCTTGACTTCTACTTTCTAGGTCCTCTTTACTTCCTTGTTCTTCTTCCCCTGTGCAGTATTTCTCATAGAATTCCTGCGCTTCTTCTATATTCTCTATCTTATATCTTTTTCCTTGCCAAGATACCAGTACCCCTTCTGGTACCAACCATCTATACATTATTCTGTTTTTATTTAACTAATTTGTTAAAAATTGGCATTGTCTACATTGTTCACGAATTCTCCATGGAATCTGTTTAAGCGTGATCAACCTTTTTCCCTGGTATGTAATCGTCCCTTCTCTGGTTTTTTTGTATACTTCATCTCTACTTGTTTTTTTGGCAAATCTTATGTGTACTTCTCTCGGGAGCCTATGTCTTCTGGCAAATTAGTATGCACACGGTAAGCTTCATCGATGTCCCCTCTCAACTCTTGTTCTTTTCTCTGTAGAATTTCAGTGAAGATTCCGATCATTTTTCCTTTCAGGTCTTCCTCCTTCTCTTCCGGTATGTTTTGGAATCTTAAATAGAATGCAGCTCTTTCATTTTCAAGTCGGATTATTGCTAACTCTAATTCTTTATTAACTTGTCTATATTCCAGCTCCATTTTTTCCATCTTCTGATCTGTTTGTTCTATTTTTGTTTCAATGTTCTGGATTTTCTGTTTGTTAATTGCTAAGGCATTCTGTACCTTTTCAATTTTGTCATCCACGGTTTTGATATTTCCTTTCAATTCTCCCATTTCATTTTTCATTTCTTCATGATTCCTCCTTGTCTCTTCATGATTTGTAGCTGTCACTTCTTGGTTTTTCATCAGTGTCTCTTGTATCATCTGGAGCATCAATTGCATACTCTGCATTGTTGGTGCTGGTCCCGTTGTTCCTGCCATCGTTCCACCTTTCTCCAGCCCCAATGCGCTCTCAGTTGATCTTTGATTTGAGGAGGGGGGTGTTGCCGAGATCATATTGGGTGTGGTTGTGGTTAAACTAACTTTCCTGAAGTTGCCATTCTTATCCCCCTACTTATCCTTGTCCACACTTGCATATAAATTCTACTTTACTTCTACTTTACCGAGTCCCTTCGGGGAGAGGGGGCGGTCTAGAAATCAAATAAAAATATCAGCAATATCAATAGTATCAATAATTATATATCTCAATATTTAGCAATAATTAACCTTCCTTAATATCACATTTCAATATCAGTCTGCAGTAGAGGCAGTTGGCTGAGAGCGTCAGTGTAGTCCATTTCCTTGCCCGGCTTATGGATGGTCCACTTTAATGGCTGTATGAATATGCAGCCATGAAAACGGACCATCGTAACATTCACGGCAATAGGATCTGTGGTGTTTGTTTGTCAGCTGTGAAGAAAACAAGCAGAGTTTTGTGGTCTGTAAAGATGGTGAAGATTCATCCATATAAGAAGTCATGGAATGTCTTAATGCCACCACTATGGCGATGGCTTCCTTGTTTATCTGGGCATAGTTCCTTTCAGCTGGTGATAATGTTCTAGAATAGTATGCAATGGTGGCCTCTCTACCATCTGGCATTCTGTGGCTTAGTACTGCCTCAATGCTGTATGGCAAAGCATCACAGGCTAGTGTTACTGGTAAAGTTTCGTTGAAATGAGCTAGGACGGAGTCCGAGGATAGCAATGATTTTACCTCCTTGAACACTTTGTCTTGAGTGCTTGTCCAGACCCAGGATGCTTGTTTCTCCAGTAGGCAGTGTAATAATAATAATAATAATAATAATAATAATAATAATATATTTATTTCTTAGCCGCACCCTCTCCCGAAGGACTCGGGGCGGCGTACAATGAAACATACGAAATAAATATGTGAACAAAACAAACATATAACAAAGACATACACTGAAACATACACAAGGAGGAGGTCGGCTGATAAAAACAATTAAAATACAGTATTTAAAACCCCCTAGAAATTAAATATAATTAAAATACCCAGTTAAAAACCCGTCAGGAGCGATATGGTTAGATCAAAGTTGAGCCAGGCCAGCTGCTTGGAATAGGTGGGTCTTAAGCTTAACTCGGAAGGAACGGAGGTCAGACGTAGTCCTAATATCCGGAGGGAGGTCATTCCACAGGGCTGGGCCCGCCACAGAGAAGGCTCTACTCCTAGGCGCCGCCCCTCGACACTGTCTGGTGGACGGCACCTGGAGGAGTCCCTCTCTGTGCGAGCGAATTGGTCGCAGGGATGTATGGGGCAGAATACGATCCCGCAAGTAACTAGGTCCTAAGCCATGGAGCGCTTTAAAGATAGTTATCAAAACCTTGAAACGCACCTGATAGACCACAGGAAGCCAGTGCAGCTCGCGCAGGAAAGGTGTCACATGGGAGTACCTAGTACTCCCCATAATTACCCGCGCGGCTGCGTTCTGGACCAACTGTAGCCTCCGGGTGCATTTCAAGGGAAGCCCCATGTAGAGAGCGTTACAGTAGTCCAAGCGAGACGTCACTAGCGCATGAGTGACTGTGCGCAAGGCGTCCCGGTCCAGTAGGGGGCACAATTGGCGCACCAGGCGAACCTGGTGGAACGCCCCCCTTGCCACGGCTGTCACATGGTCATCCATGGACAGCCGGGCATCCAGGAGGACGCCCAAATTGCGCGCCCGCTCCACGGGGGCAAGATGAATGCCCCCAATGGCCAATGATGGAATTAATTGGCTGAACCGGGGGGCTGGTACCCACAGCCACTCCGTCTTGGAAGGGTTGAGCTTGAGTCGGTTGTCATCCATCCAGACCCGTACGGCCTCCACACACCGGGACATCACTTCGACGGCCTCGTTGGGGTGGTTCGGGGTGGAAATGTACAGCTGAGTATCATCAGCGTACAGATGATATCCCACCCCAAAACCACGGATGATCTCACCCAGCGGCTTCATATATGTGTTGAACAGGAGTGGCGAGAGGACCGACCCCTGTGGTACCCCGCAAGTAAGGGGGCTTAGGGTCGACCTCTGCTCCCCTGCCAACACATGTTGCGTCTGACCGGAAAGGTAAGAGCCGAACCACCGCAAGACGGTGCCCCGGAACCCCAGCCCCTCCAGTCGGCGCAACAGGATACCATGGTCGATGGTATCAAAAGCCGCCGAGAGGTCTAATAGGACCAGGATAGAGGAACAACCCCTATCTCTGGCCCTCCAGAGATCATGTGCCCGGGACGGAAGCCGGACTGGCGCGGATCTAGATAATCATCTTCCTCCAGATGCCGTGGAAACTGATAAGCCACCACACTCTCTACAACCTTCGCCAAGAAGGGAAGGTTGGAGACAGGACGATAATTGGCCAGCTCCATAGGGTCCAGGGAAGGCTTCTTGAGCAAGGGTCTCACCACCGCCTCTTTCAAAGAGGCCGGGAGAGACCCCTCACTCAGCGAAGCGTTCACTAGGCCCAGGAGCCAGTCACGTGTAACCTCCCAGGATGCCAGTACAAGCCAGGAGGGGCACGGGTCCAATAAACATGTGGTGGGTCGCAGTCGTCCACGCACTCTGTCCAAATCCTCGATGGCAACCAAGTCAAACTCCTCCCAGATCGAAGTTTCAAGACTCGCCACGGACGTCTCCATAGGACCACTGACAGGGACCCAATCCTTCCGAATTTGAGCGATTTTATCCTGCAGGTATTTCCCAAACTCCTCTGCCCTACCCTGTAAAGGGGCCTCCCGCGGCCTCTGAAACAAGAGGGAGTGGGACACCCGAAACAGGGTGGCAGGGCGGTTCTCTGCGGATGCAATGAGAGCGGCACAATATTGACGTTTGGCCGCTCTCAGTGCCACAAGGTACGTCCTTAAATGGGCTCGTACCTGTGTTCGGTCAAATTCGGAACGGGAGGATCTCCAACGACTCTCTAGGCATCTCTTGCGGCGTTTCATCACCCTTAGCTCCTCGGTAAACCAAGGGGCCAGGGTGGATCGTTGCCGCCAGAGAGGCCGCAAAGGCGCCACCCAGTTCAAGGCCCCGGTAGTCGCATTATTCCACGCGACCACCAGGTCCTCTACCCGGGGGCGGGTCAGGGTTGCAGGAGGTGGCCCAAGCTCCGTCTGGAACCTATCTGGTTCCATCAGGCGCCTGGGGCGGAACCATCTAGTGTTTTCAGGTTCCGCCTCCCCGCAGCGGGGGGTAGCACCAGGGAAGTCGAGTCGGAGGAGTGAGTGATCTGACCATGACAGGGGAGTGATGGTTAAGTCCCCTCCTCCCAGATCACTCAACCACTGGCCAGAGACAAAAACAAGGTCCAGGGTGTGTCCACCCTCGTGTGTCGGGCCCTGAATCAATTGAGTCAGGTCCATGGCTGTCATGGAAGCCATGAACTCCCGAACCCCCTCGGATGCTTCTCCCACCGATGGCAGGTTAAAATCCCCCATCACTAAGAGTTTGGGGGTCTCAACCGCCACCGATGCGATCAGCTCGAGGAGTTCAGGCAGGGCCGCTGATGTATAGCGAGGAGCCAGGTATACTATCAGCAGGCCCAACTGTCTCCCAGGGCCCCATTTCACAACAAGGGATTCACACCCGGACGTCTGTGGCACAGTGGACTCCCTTGGCTCTAAATCCTCACGGATAATCGCTGCTACCCCACCACCCCTTCCCTGGGCCCGGGGCTGGTGAAATGCTAGGTAGCCTGGTGGGCACATTTCCACGAGGGGTAAGCCTCCCTCGTGGCCCAACCAGGTCTCCGTTATTCCCGCGAGGTCCGGCTCCCCCTCCAAAATTAGATCGTAGATGAGGGGGGCCTTATTAACGACGGACCTCGCATTGCATAGCAACAGCCTCAGGCCCTGGGTCTGCAGCTCCTGACCACCTAGAACGCGGGGGTTGGTACGAGCGACCGGGTGTAACCAGCACCCACGGTCTCCCAACCGACTATGAGTTCTTAATCTGTCCTCGTATCTGCCCCTCCCTACGACCGTTGAAATCAGCGAGCCCTGTAGAGGAACGATATCCTCCCCCTCCTCCTCCCTTCCGCTCCTTCTGCTCGCGACCACACCTGAAGACCTGGCTCTCTCATCGCTCCTGACCTGACCCCCCCAACCCCTAAACCCCTACCCCTAAAAGTTTTTAAAAAACAATTAACTAAAAACCCCCTAAGTCTCCGCTTCCTCCACCTCTCGGGATTAATAAATCCGTCATCAAGGTGGGCCCTTAAAAGGGCGGAGGGCCACACCTGCGAGAGGGGGGACTTCCGCAGTAGGATCAGGTCTGCCCTTAAATACATAGAATGTTAAAAATTCGTCAGGGGCCTAGGATAGTGCTGAGGATGTTCCGGGCAAGATGCCATAGTCCAGCGTAATTAGGAAAGCAGAGCTCCAGAGTGAAAGAGAATAGTCCAATCCTAGATGGGGTGGTGGTGGTGGTGGTGGTAGGCTGGTCGGATAATAGTCGAAAAGTGGGGGCTCATGGATGGTAAATGGTGGATGGCGAGGGGCAGATGGTTAGTCAGGCAATAAGTCATAGAAGATAGGGAGGAATCCTTCGGGGCACACGCAGATAGTAAACAGGAGCAGTTGTTGATAGATAGTCAGCAGGGGGTTTAGGTGGGTACAATCAGGGAGGCAGCTGGCAGGAGGTAGAAAAAAAAACTCCTCTGCCAAGCCTGCTGTTAGGGGCCTCCTGGCAGTCCCAACAACCCCCCCCTGATCTCTGAGCAGCCTCCTGAGTCGATGGTCAATAAGATGGTCAATAAGATGGTCAATTAGATGGTGAGCGGGGGGGGGCAGCTAGTCAATAGGTAGAAAGCAGGGTGATAAATAGGTGTTAGGCAGGGGGCAGATGGTTAGTGGTGGTCAGCAGGGGGCAGATGATCAAAAATAAGGTAGGCGGCCAGCAGGAGATAGAAGCCTTCGGAACGCTTAAAACCACCATCCGAGCAAACCGGAAGTGACTTCCGGGTTGCTCGGAGCGTCATTTTAAGCGTTCCGAAGGAAGTGGGCGGCGGCGGTGGCGGCTGCAGAGGCGGCGGCCCCGGAGAGGCAGAAGCGGCGGCGGCGGCAGCTCGAGATTCCCCGGCCGGCGCGGAGCAAGCGCGGAAAGGTGATGCGCCGCCGCCTCCCAAACACAGCAGGCACAGCTGCTACAGAGGCGGCGGCGGAGGCGGAGGAGGTAAGCGTGGGGGGAGGGGGAGGGGCGGGGCGGGGGAGGCAGGCAGGGCGGGAGGCGCCATGCGATGCCCGGCAAACTTTTCCTGGCTAGGAGCCGCCTGGGCGAGAGGCGACTGGGGGGGGGAGGACAGGTGCTCGGGGGCACCTCCACACCTTATGCTGCTCTTCTACGTGGCAGGCGCGCCGCCTCGCGTGGGCTCCGGCCGCCTCCCCGGCACGCAAGTTCGGGCCGGGTCTCAGGGGGCGGGGGAGGCAACTTTGCCGGGGAGGGGACAAACTTTCCGCCTGCCCCGCCAGCGCATCACCCGGGCCTTGGAGGCGGGGGTCGTTGGGGGTCCAGGGCCCCGCGGGGAAAGGCAGGAGCTGCGGGAGGGGCGAGCGGGGCTGTCCTCCTGCCTCCCAGACAGGGGCCGCCCGCTGGCTCCGCTAAATGGGGAGGGGGTGGCTGCATCCCCTGGGCTTCCCTTCTTCTTTGCCTGCTTGGGCTGCGCTGGCCGAAAAGCCCCCTTTGCCCCCCTTCCTCCGGGAGGCCGGGAGCCTGAAGCTCGGGGGCTCCGTCGCCCTGGGGGGGAGGCTGCGATGCTGTAGGACAGGGGGGCCGCCTGCTGGCTCTGCTAAATGGGGAGGGGGTGGCTGCATCCCCGGGCTTCCCTTCTTCTTTGCCCGCTTGGGCTGCACTGGCCGAGAAGCCCCCTTTGCCCCCCTTCCTCTGGGAGGCCGGGAGCCTGAAGCTCGGGGGCTCCGTCGCCCGGGGGGAGGCTGCAATGCCGTAGGACAGGGGGGCTGCTTCCCGGGCGTTGCCTCCATGAGCTCCCCGCCTTTCAGCAACCGGCAGTGGGGAGGGGATGGCGGCGGTGCAGGTGCCGCTGGGGAGATGGGGAGACCCGTCATGCGGAGGGGAGCTCGGGCGGGGAGGTCCAGAGGAAAAGGGGGGGTGGCAGTTGCCTGGGGCTGGATGCTGGGCCTTCCCCCGCTGCCTTTCTCCCTCCGTCCCCAACTTCTGCCGACTCCCCGCGTCCTTCCCTTGCTGGGCTCAGAGTGCCCGAAAACTACTGCGTGTGTTGACTGCATAGCTGGCCCCCCTTTGCCCCCCCCAACTGCCTGGTGGGCATCGGTGTCCAATCGCCCGCCCAGCAGAGTTTATGTAACGTTGGCTGGGTCTGAGCGAGGGAGCCCAGCGCTGCTGCGAGAGGCGCTTCTGCAACTGGGCGCCCCCGCCTGCCAGCCCAGCCGCAGAAGCGCCTCTCGCAGCAGCGCTGGGCTCCCTCGCTCAGACCCAGCCAACGTTACATAAACTCTGCCGGGCGGGCGATTGGCGGCGGCGGCGGCAGCGATGTGAAGGCCGGGCAAGCGTGCAGAGGCTGGGCGGAGCGGCGCAAGGGATCGAGGCGGCTGCGCACCACGCTGGCGAGTGCGCAGAGGCTGGGCGGAGCGGTACAAGGACGCCGGGCCCGAGGCGCCGCACGGCGGAGGCGATCCGAGCCCGGGCGATCGAGACGCACGTCTCGTGCCTGTTCAGGGACCGTCCCGAGGCTTCCCTGAAGCCTTCAGAGCTCTTAAAACGACCATCCGAGCAACCTGGAAGTCACTTCCGGTTTGCTCGGAGGGTGGTTTTAAGCACTCCGAAGGCTTCAGGGAAGCCTCCGGACAGTCCCTGAAGCCTCCGGAGGGCCTCCGGGGGGTCGGGGGAGGCTCTTTTCGCCCTCCCCAGGCTCCTATAAAGCCTCTGGAGCCTGGGGAGGGTGAAAAAAGCATGCAAAAATGGGTGCGTTGTGCGCGCATGCACACTGGGGGGTGCGTTGCATTATGGATGCGGCACGCCCGCACATGACCCCCCCGCGCTCCCCCCACTTATGGCACGCGAGCCAAAAAAGGTTCGCCATTGCTGTCTTAGGGCTTTCAGCTGCTCCCAGTTGCATCTTCTTGTTTTTGGAACAGTCCTGCAAACAGCTTCATGGGGAAAAGTACTAGACCTCTTTCAGCACAAAACAGATCCAGTTTGATCTACTCAAGTGGTTCAGGTGCTGGCCTAGAAATCAAAAGGTGGTGAGTTCCAGTCTCACCTTAGGTGTGAAAGCCAAAAGGGTGACTTTGGGCCAGTCCCTCCCTCTCAGCCCAACCCAACCTCACAGGGTTTTGTTGTGAGAAAAATAGGAGGAAGGAGTATGCTTAGTCTTATTTATAAAATAAAAAAGGAAGGGTGAGACTCAAATAAGTACACTTGCTAAAGTTAGATTCTCCTGCCTTTCTTGTCATCCAACCCTTCGTGACTTTTTGCCTCTAAAGAAGGTCTATCAAGGTTCTTATGCAGCCTTCCAGTCCCTGGGAGAGAAGACTCCTGGAGGGGAGGAGCAGAGCAGCTGACCTGACTTTAACAGACAAGAAGAATCCAAAATAGATCACAGAGAGGCGGTTCCGGATGCAGAGGATGATTCCTCATCGATTTGTCAGGAACCAACGTTGCAAACCAAACCTCATTTAATGTCAGCCTCTGCTTCTCTTACTAGCTGCTTCTCTGCTATTGGCTGCTGTTGTGGCCCAGCCGGTGCCGGTGCCGCTGCCACCAGACTCCGACAGCGAGGTGTCCTCTGAGTCGGCTCAAGAGGAGGTGGGGGACCCTGGACAGGGTTCCGACGCTGAGCAGGGCGCAGAGAGGCTGGTTGGCCACCAGGGGGCGCCTGAGGCATGGAGCAGTGGTGAAAGCCAAAGGAAGGGGGCTCCTGATGTCATGCCTTGGAGCAGTGGGGAGGAGTCACAGGACAGTGAGTCAGACAGCAGTGAGCTATTAGATGCTCGTTACCGACGTGCTACCCGGCGTAAGGAGCAATTGAGCAATTACCGGAGGTAATGGCTCTCAGCTGCTGATCATTAGACTCCTCTCCAGACTATAAAGGGACTGCTTGTGGACACACCCTTTGCAGGAATCAACTGATCATTGGAGTTGGAGAAGCTCAGATCTGTGTCGTACTTTGGCAGGCTGGATTGCTGCTAAAGGTTTTACCTGGATTACTGTCAATCTGTTCCCTGGACCTTGGCTGCTAAGGTGATTATCTGGAGCTTGGTAGCTGGATTGCTGCCAAGGGGTGTCGCTGTAGCTGGATTGCTGCCCAGAGTGCTATCTTGACCTTGGCAGGCTGGATTGCTGCCAAGGTGGAACCTGTATGTCAATAAACATCTTTGAAGAGACTTTGTGTCGGAGTGTCTTGGTATACAAGAGGAGGGGGTCAGAACAGATTGATTCCTGCCCCAAACAAAACTCCATTAAGTTGCAATGGAGCACCTATAGGCTGAGACGGCCCAGTTGGCTCAACTGATTGCTTTGCTGGCTGGTCAGGTCTCTCAGCTTCAGGGGCTTGCAAACCCCCCCCCCAGCCAAGGAGGAAATGTCCAGTGGCTACACCAGACAAGTTTGATGGCAAACAAGCAATGTTTGCAGCGTTCCTGGGCCAATGCCAGCTGTTTATCAGCTTGAGAGCGGAGGACTTTCCCACCGACCGGACGAAGGTGGGGTTTATCATCAGCTTGCTCTCAGGCACAGCAGCGAGGTGGGCCACTCCATTGCTCTCTCAACCGAGCCCCCTGCTGGACGATTTCCAGGGTTTTTGTAACAATCTCCGGCTGATGTTTGAAGATCCCATTAAGGGGGAAACAGCCACCAGACTCCTGAAAGAGTTGCACCAAGGGCGTGGTTCTTTGCAGGATTATGTCAGCGAATTCCGGCTGCTTAGTCAGGACTCTGCTTGGAATGAGCCAGCCCTTATGGACACTTTCCAGGACGGCCTATCAGATGAGCTTGTGAGGGTGGACAGGCCTCCAACGTTCGATGCGTTGGTTCATTTGTGCCTCCGGATAGACGCCCGGCTGCAGAGGCGGAGGACTCGCCGCGTGTCCCAGGAGACCAGTAGGGTGCCGGTCCCTCACGAGACTGCAGTTACACGGGAGGAGCCCATGGAGTTGGGTGCCGCCAAACCCCGCTTGTTGCGCACGGAGATGGACAGACGCCGTGCAGGGGGGTTGTATTTCTACTGTGGGGATTTTGGACACTTGGCTTTGGTTTGCCCCAAAAAGGGTAGGGGGGCTGTGCGGACTGCGGCCTCCCCTCAGCAACGTGTCGGGAAACGGGCAGGGCCCAATCTGAGGGAGACTTCGGGTCGGGCACAGGCCGGAACAGAGGGGGAGGGGCCTCCACGACATCTGACTCTTGCAGCGCACATTCTCTTGTCGGGTAGTCCGCAGGGAATTCCAGCCCATGCCTTGGTCGATTCCGGGGCTACCACGAATTTTATGGATGCAGCGTTTGTCACGAAATATCATGTCCCTCTGTGCCCGGTAGACCCTCCGATGCGAGTGGAGACCATTGACGGCTGGGTGCTTCTGTCTGGGCCCATCAAGAACGCCACGCAGCCTTTGTGCCTGATCCTCGGGGAGCATGAGGAGGCCATTCAATTTTACGTGGCTTCTGGTCTGCATTTCCCCGTGGTGTTGGGCTTGGCTTGGCTGCGGGCGCACAATCCCCAGATCCACTGGTCGCAGAACCGCATCTCGTTCCCGTCCTTGCAATGCGTGGACCATACCCGTCATGTTTGCGCGGCTCAGGTGCCCAGTTCGGCCGAGGTGACAGTGCCGCCGGATTTAGCGGAGTTCGCGGGCGTGTTTAGCGAGCAGGAGGCGGATCAACTGCCACCGCACCGGCCTTACGACTGCCCCATTGACCTGGTACCTGATGCGAAACTCCCGACGGGCCGCCTATACTCCATGTCTGAACCGGAGTTGGCCGCATTGCGGGACTTCATTGACAAGAACCTTGCCCGGGGTTTTATCCGGCCTTCGTCTTCGCCCTTGTCTGCCCCGGTTTTGTTCGTCAAAAAGAAGACCGGGGATCTAAGACTTTGTTGCGATTACCGGCGCTTGAACACCATCACGATCCGTAATCGCTACCCGTTGCCTCTGATTCCCGAGTTGTTGGAGCGGCTCCGGGAGGCCGCGGTGTTTACAAAACTGGACTTACGTGGAGCTTACAATCTGGTTCGAGTCAGGGCGGGGGACGAATGGAAGACAGCCTTTGGTACCCGATACGGACATTTCGAGTATACGGTCATGCCGTTCGGGTTGACCAATGCCCCAGCTGTCTTCCAACATTTTATGAACGATATCTTTCGGGACCTTTTGGATCAGTTTGTCGTCATCTACCTGGACGACATCTTGATCTACTCTACGTCTCGGAAGGATCATCAACAGCACTTGCGTCAGGTCTTGCAGCGCCTTCGAAAGCATCGCTTGTTTGCCAAGCTGGAGAAGTGTCAGTTCTGGCAGACCACCATCGAGTTCCTGGGGCACCGTATATCCCCTGAAGGAATTGCGATGGAGCCAGGCAAGGTGGAGGCATTACGAAGTTGGCAATCTCCTCGACGGATGAAAGATGTTCAGAGACTCCTCGGGTTTGCCAACTACTACCGGTCCTTCATCCCCGGCTTTGCTTTCTTGACCGCGCCCCTCACTCGGCTCCTGCAAAAGAAAGTGCCGTTTCACTGGGGGTCCACGGAACAACAAGCGTTCGTGGCCTTGAAGCGCGCTTTTACAAAGGAGCCGATCTTGAAACACCCTGATCCCCATCGCCCCTTTGTAGTCGAGGCAGATGTGTCCGACATCGCGGTGGGGGCAGTGTTATTGCAGGCTCACGCCCCTGATGGCACCCTTTTCCCTTGCGCCTATTACTCTCGGAAACTCAATCCTTCCGAGCGCAATTATACCATCTGGGAGAAGGAGTTGCTGGCTATCAAGGCGGCGTTCGAAGCCTGGCGACATCACCTGGAGGGAGCCAGGCATCAGGTCGAAGTCCGGACAGACCATCGGAATCTGGAGTTTTTGACAACAGCGCGGAAGCTCAATCAGCGCCAGATCCGGTGGTCTCTGTTTTTTGCCCAGTTCCACTTCAAGGTCACGTATATCCCCAGTGCCTTGAACCAGAGGGCGGATGCCCTATCTAGAAAGCCGGAGTACTCAGACCCTGCTGACTCATTGCCCCTCCGGACGGTCCTACCCATCGAGTCCTTCGCTGCAATCCAGGAACCCGTGGATTTACGGTCGTTGATACGGAATGCGCAGCGAAACGACGAGTGGGTGGAACAACGGCGGGCAGAGGTAGGGCCGACATCCCCGTGGACCTTTGACGAGGACCTTTTGAGGTATCGGGATCGGCTCTACGTGCCTGCAGGACCGCTCCGTGGATTGGTTCTCTCCCAATGTCATGACACTCCAGCAGCGGGACACTTTGGCCTGTTCAAAACTTTGCACCTGGTTTCCCGTACGTTTTGGTGGCCTCGCCTGCGACACGACGTGCAGACGTACGTCACGTCATGTGTGCAGTGTCGACAGGCCAAATCAGCGACGGGAGCTCCTCCAGGCTTGCTACAGCCATTGCCGACCCCGGACAGACCCTGGGGAGCCGTGTCCATGGACTTCTTGACGGAACTGCCTCCGTCGTCCGGTTTCACTATGGTCCTAGTGGTGGTGGACATGCTCACCAAGATGGCGCATTTCATCCCCTGCCGGAGATTGCCGACAGCCCGCGCCACCGCCCGCATGTTCATCCAGCACGTGTTCCGGCTGCACGGCCTACCTGACCGGGTCGTCTCCGATCGTGGTACACAATTCACGGCCCAGTTCTGGAAAGGGCTGATGGCCGCTCTTGACGTTCAAGTTTGTCTGTCCTCGGCGCACCATCCCGAAACCGATGGAGGGACGGAGAAGGTGATTGGGATTCTGGAACAATATCTGCGCTGCTTCGTGAACCAGCAGCAGAACAATTGGGCGGAGTACCTCGCCTTGGCGGAGTTTGCGTTCAACAACTCACAGCACTCCTCCACACGGACGACGCCTTTCATGGCGAACGTCGGGTACCACCCTCGTTTTTTCCCTCTCACCCCCGTGGACTCTCCGGTCCCCGCAGCGCAGGATTTCCTCTCTGAGCTTCAGGCGGTTCACCAGATGGTGCGCCGCTACTTGAATCAGGCGAAGGAGGATTACAAGCGGGTGGTGGACAGGTCTCGCCGTGCGGTGCCGGAATTGGCCGTGGGTGATCGCGTGTGGTTGTCCACGCGGCATCTTCTGTCCCACCGGCCTACGAGGAAGTTGGACCACCGGTATCTGGGGCCGTTCCCTGTGGAGGCCGTTATCAATCCGGTGGCCTATCGCCTGACCCTCCCGCGCTCGATGCGAGTACACCCGGTGTTCCATCGCTCGCTCCTGATCCCTGAGCGGTCGGATTGTCCTCTCCGACGTCCCTCTTCGCCCGTGCCGTCGTCGCCTGAGGTGCACGCACGGCCATCGCACAGAGTGACCCGGATCCGTGACTCGAGATGGCTCAAGGGTCGGTTCCAGTATTTGGTCGACTGGGCGGACGAGGACTCGGACGGTGGGACCTGGACCGATGCGACGGCTGTGCATGCTCCAGCTTTGGTGCGGGCCTATCATGGACGTTTTCCCTCCCGACCGCATCCCGAGCGTCAGGCCCGGGGGAAGGGCCCTGCGGTGAGGGATAGTGTTGTGGCCCAGCCGGTGCCAGTGCCGCTGCCACCAGACTCCGACAGCGAGGTGTCCTCTGAGTCGGCTCAAGAGGGGGTGGGGGACCCTGGACAGGGTTCCGACGCTGAGCAGGGCGCAGAGAGGCTGGTTGGCCACCAGGGGGCGCCTGAGGCATGGAGCAGTGGTGAAAGCCAAAGGAAGGGGGCTCCTGATGTCATGCCTTGGAGCAGTGGGGAGGAGTCACAGGACAGTGAGTCAGACAGCAGTGAGCTATTAGATGCTCGTTACCGACGTGCTACCCGGCGTAAGGAGCAATTGAGCAATTACCGGAGGTAATGGCTCTCAGCTGCTGATCATTAGACTCCTCTCCAGACTATAAAGGGACTGCTTGTGGACACACCCTTTGCAGGAATCAACTGATCATTGGAGTTGGAGAAGCTCAGATCTGTATCGTACTTTGGCAGGCTGGATTGCTGCTAAAGGTTTTACCTGGATTACTGTCAATCTGTTCCCTGGACCTTGGCTGTTAAGGTGATTATCTGGAGCTTGGTAGCTGGATTGCTGCCAAGGGGTGTCGCTGTAGCTGGATTGCTGCCCAGAGTGCTATCTTGACCTTGGCAGGCTGGATTGCTGCCAAGGTGGAACCTGTATGTCAATAAACATCTTTGAAGAGACTTTGTGTTGGAGTGTCTTGGTATACAAGAGGAGGGGGTCAGAACAGGCTGCCATACAAATGGGGAGGGTATTTGGGATGGGAATAAATGGTACGGGAGGTGATATGGAATAGGGAGTTTTCTTCTCACCATCTTCTGCGCATGCTGGTGGCCAATGTTTGGACCTGTTCAAGGTCAACCATCCTGCATACCAACGTGATGATGCCTTTTAGAGATTCAATCCACATGACACCTAAGGGAGTGGCAGATTGGACACTGGGGTGAGGTCATTGGAGGGAGGGGGCTGGGTTATCATTTGATATGTACTTGTTTGCGCCTTTCTGGCTCAGATCTTGCTTTACTTTTGTTGCTATCTTTTCATAACCAGTAAAAGTATTTTAATTTCATAAACAATGGAATTGGGAGTTTTCTTTCTTGGTTATTGATGGAGGCACACCTGACATTAAGCAAGATCTGCCTTCACGCTCATCCCGGAGCTAACACCTTCCGAGAGGAGTGCACTTAAAACAAAAATTCTCCACAGAAATGTCCAATCCAGGCAGTGACCAGGAGGACAACATGGGGGCTACCGGATCCTCATGTCCTTTGGAAACGGAACAGATGGCTGAGCTGGACTTGGAGGAAAGATCCGTCTACCCCAGGTGGTCATTGGGAGTGGGGCAGAGGAGTGATCCTGAGGAGATTCCTGCCGAAGTTACCACCAGCCGACACTGACGACCGGAGGCTGCTTGGCAGGAAGCCGAATAAGAGGGCCTCATGATGCCCCATGCTTTGAAACTTTTTCAAGAGGCATGGGAGAAACAGTTTCTGTGAGAGCTGTGCTGAGAGGGAAGCTGATTTTGCTGATCAAGAAAAGAGACATGCGGAACACCTGTCTAACCTGGGGTGGGGTGGGGGGGAGACAGCAAAGCTGATCGGGATGGGAGAGCCCCAGCCGCAGCAGCAGCCATCTGAGCCCCTTCAAGGGGGGGGAGAGCCCCCCACAGATGCCGAATGCCAAGGGTTCCTCCCCTTGGCGTGAAATTCGGAGGAGATCCCAAAGAGCTGGGATTTTTCCTGGTCCAGGTCTGGAATTACATGCAACAGTATGGAGAGGATTTCCCTAACGAGGAAGCCAAAGTAAGAGCTGTTACTATGGCATTGGAGAACAAAGCAGCATCCTGGATGGTCACTTTGCATAACGATGACTCCCCCAGCTGAGGGATTACAATGTGTTTATGGCTGCCCTGAGGAAGTGCTAGCCAAGCGAAAGGCAAGAACCAAGATAAAGTTTCTTACTCAGGGAAGAAGTCCAGGGGCTTAGTGCATCCAAGAGTTTCATGAGTTGTCTGTGCATAAGCGAGGGTGGTCCGAGGAGGCTTTAATGAACAGTTTTATGGATGGTCTGAACGGAGATATATACCAGAGCTGTGTGAATAGAGGGGCCCCACGCAACCTGCAACACTGATATGAGATGGCAGTATATGTGGAAATTGACCTAGCCAGGAACAAATACCGGGGAGGCAGCAATAAAGTCAAGAATCCTCCTCCTACCCATCCCCAAAGGAGCTCTGAGAGGAGGAAAGAGCTGGTCTGCAAGCAAGCCCCGGTCTACTGCTTGTTTCCGATGTGGGAAGGAGGGGCACTGAGCAGAAAGCTGCTACTCAAAAATTAGCCCAAAACCCACCGCTGCTGGAGAGAAGAAACCCGATTGACAGCCAGGGAAACACAAAGAAACCAACTTGAAAGGGGTGGAAGCTTTTGAGGATTTCCCTCCCACCCAAGAGGGAGAAAAGCCCTCCTTTCTTTCGGGAGAAAGTGAAACTGATTCCAATGATGACCACTTGGTAAGTCCCCGATCAGGCCCCATGACCATTCCAGTACAACTTAAAGTGTCCTCTACTAGAGCCCAAGGGAAAATGCTTGCCCTCTTAGACTCTGGATGCACCCGTTGTGTAATTAGCCCAGAAGTGGTTGAGAAAATGGGATTAAGGCTGAGGACTTTGACCATTATTGTTCGTATATTGTTTTTTATGTGTCCGTTGGGTAAAAATCCGTTTTGGTCCTGGTGTATGATTCTGTTTAATATATTTTTAATTCTTTCTGCCATTATTGTCATAAATATTTTATAATCAACATTTAGCAACGAGATTGGCCTATAATTTTAGATCTTTTGTTTTTCAGTGTTGTTTTTGGGAATTAGTGTTATTAGTGCCTCCATCCAGGATTTTGGTGTCTTAATTCGTTCTAATACTTCATTATACATTTCTAATAATATGTTCTCTAATGATTTTTGCAATTCTTTATAAAATTCTGCTGGAATTCCGTGTCGTTATTTTCTCATTTAATGTTTATTTTATTGTTTCCGGTAGGGTTGGAAGATTTCCCCTCTGGAGATATCTTTTAATATCCTCCTCTTCTATTTCCTCTCGGCAGTACAATGCTTGGAAGTATCTTACTGCTATACTTTTTTTTCCTTTGTGGTTTGTTTTGCAGTTCTCTTTCTAGGTTCTCAATTTCCTTCTCTAATACCTTCTGTTGTGCCAGTTTTTCTTTATTTCTTTTTGCTGAATAAGCTATAATGATTCTCCGTGTATAGGCTTTCAGAGTATCCCATAAGTTTTGTATTGATGTCTGTTCTTTTGTATTTTCTTTAAGAAATAGTTCCAACTCATTCTTACATTTTTGGATAAATTCTTTTTCTTTTAATATTTGCAGATTTAATGTCCATCTTAGTCTAGTTCCCTTCCCCCTTTCCAGATTATTTTAATGGGATTATGGTCTGCCCAAGTGTTTGGTAGTATTTCAATTTTATGTACTTCTGCCCCAATTTCCCCATTCATCCATGCCATGTCGATCCGTGACCAAGATTGGTGTGGGTTGGAGTAAAAGGTAAATTGTTTTTTTTTTTTGGTTCCATTTTTCTCCAGATGTCTACCAAATTTAACTCTTCCATCATCTCCAAACACGTTATTGGTAATACTATTTTTTTTGTTTTTAGTTTTTTTGTCACTTACATAGTCTTTTTTGCTATCTACTATGGCATTATAGTCGCCTATTATACAAATGTTTTTCCCTCCGATTTTTTCATGTAATTTTTAATAGAAATTTTTCTGGTCTTCGTTTGGGGCATAAATTGCTACCAGCAGTATTGGTTTTTGGTTTATCCATATCTCTAATATTAGTTTTCTTCCCCTTGGATCTGCATAAATTAAGCTTGTCTTTATCCTCTCTTTAACATAAATTGCTAATCCTTTTCTTTTTTCTTCTGCCGATGCTGTATATAATTTTCCCAATTTCGGACATTCTAAGTATTTTATATCTTATTGTTTGATATGTGTTTCCTGTAGACATATTATGTCTGCTTTTTGTTTTGTTAATTTTGTCCAGATCTGTTTTCTTTTTGTTGGTGAATTTAAACCATTGATATTTACAGATAGTAGTTGGATTTCTTCTTCCATTCTCCTAATTCTCTACTTGTCCTTATCTTTATTGCCTCTAGTTTCTTTTTGACTTCTTGTTTTTGATCTTACTTCCTCCTCTTTCTGTTGTTCTTCCTCTTCCCTGCTGTGTCCTCCCTGTCTTCCTTCCATTACCTTTTGTTGTCTTTCCTCCTTTCTTCTATATTCTATCTCCTCTTCAGTATTTTGTTTCTCTTCCAGATACATTAATTGCTCGTATAATTCCTGTGCTTTTTCAAGGTTGTCAATTTTGATTCTCTTCTCCTGCCATGTTACTAACATCCCTTCTGGTATTAACCATCTAAATAGTATCTCCCGCTTAATTAATTGCATCACCAAGAATTGGTAGTCTCTTCTCTGTTCCCTCACTCTTCGTGGAATTTGTTTTAGTATTAGTATCTCCTTCCCCTTGTACATCATCGGTTCGTCTCTTGTTATTTTATATAATATGTCTCTTACTTTTTTCCTTGCGAACCTGATGTGCACTTCTCTGGGTAGTCGATGTTTTCTAGCATAATTGGTGGTAACTCTATATATGTCGTCCAATTCATTTATGATCTCTTGCTTATCTCTATTTAGAGTTTCTGCAATTAAGCCAGACATTATGATAGTTAGGTCTTCATCTTTTGCCTCTGTCACATTCTGAAAGCGGAGGTAGAAAGCTGCGCGGTCCATCTCCATATGAATAAGCGATTCTGCTAGATTTTTATTTGATGCTTTCATTTGTTGTTCAGCCTGATTTATTTTCATTTCTGTTTTCATTTCATTCTGTCTGTTCTGTTCTTTTTTCTACTTCTTTTATTGATTGTTCATTTTTCCCCAGAGATTGTTGTATGGTTTCCATTTTATCATCTAATTTCTGTATGTCATTCTTGACTTCGCTTTTTCTTTTTTTTTGACCAAAGTTTTATTGGTTTTTTGAACAAAGTTTTATTGGTTTTTTAAGAAATTTACAGGGAAAAAGGTAGTGGAAAAAGTATACAAATTTTGGCAGTTGCGAAGTGCGGTAGGTGCCCCCTCCCTCCATACTCATAATATACATCTAAACAAAAATCATTAGTACATAGTAGTATATAGTCAGCATATTAATTCAATTGGTAATTTCGATCAGTTTATGTCAAAAAGATTTTCTTTTTCCTTTTTGTGATCTGAGCTTTCTTGGTATTGCCCCATCTCCCCCCGCCGACTGAGCTCCGGCCCCTCCCGTGTCCTGCGTGTCTGTTGTAGGATCATCTAATTTTTCTAGGTGTGCTTTGTTTTTTTCCATAAAGGCCTGCGCCTCTATGGGTGTATTAATTCTAACTCTTGTCTCCTCCCAGAATATTAGCATACCTTCAGGCATCAGCCATCTGAACCACACCCCCTTCTGGTATAATTTATTCGCTAATTGCAAATAGCTTTTTCTTTTTTCCCTCACTTTCTTGGGGATCTGCTTCAGAATGGTTATTTCCCTATCTTGGTATGTCAAGGCTTGCCCCCTTTGTGCACTCAGAATTTCATCTCTTGTACTTTTTCTGAGAAATTTAATGTGTACCTCCCTGGGTACGTTATGTGTTCTAGCATAGGCTGAATTCACTCTATAAACCAGGTCTATCTCCCACCCCATCTGTTGTTTTTCTTTCTGGATGTATTCAGCCAAAATTTGACTTCGCTTTTCATTTCACACATCTCTGCTTTCATTTCATTCATATCTATTTTCATTTCATCGTGGTTTTTTGTTACTGTTTCTTGGAGTTTTAACATGGTTTCTTGGATGATTTGCAGCACTGTCTGTACATTTTCAGTATTCGACCCTGCATTTGTTTTTTCTGTTGCATTCATTTCTTCTGTTGATCCTTTGGGTGTTGGGGAGGCAGTCGATCCCCTTGTTGTTGGATTTATCACAGGGTTAATATTCGTCTGTTTTCCGGTTTTTAGTGCTGTTGATGTTATATTTGCCATTTCTCTTATAGTTTTATCTTGTTCTATAAGTATCTTGTATATATTGTCCCAAATTGGCATTCAATCTTTCCCCCCACCCTTTTTTTTCTTGTATTAATATATCCACAGTAATCTTAATATACTATATAAGTTTTAAATAATACATATAATGGTAATGCTATATATAGATTATACAATAATATCTAGAGGTGTTGGCAGATGGGGTTATATAGGCAAGGAGGGAGGACAGGGGGGGAATCTCAATATTTGTTCATATTAACATCCACAATACTATATCTTAAGTACTTAAGTGCTTAGGTTATTCACTCTGTCCTTAATAATACTAAATTTTAACTTGATTAAACGTTTGTAGCATAGGTACAATATATAAGTATATATAACTAGTAATTGTCACAGGGTTTCAAACTTACTTATTTATCGGTATAACAATGTAGCAATAAATATAAATATAAATAGAGATATTTGTCTTAAATATTAATTTAAATATTTGATTATAAAGATTATAACAATTGTATATAGTTATGTATTGTTAATATAGACAGTTCATTCACCACTTTTCCTCTGTGTTTCTTTAAGTTCAGAGCTTCTTTAAATTCTTTTCAGTTCCTTTCTTTCAACTTTACACAATTATCCGGGCTCTTCTAAATTATTACAATGTTGCTGTTTCATCAGTTTTCTCTTCCGCCTTGATACTTTGTTGCTCTATAATTAATGGCTGTTCGCTGCTGTTCCCCGGTATAGCGCAATCTTTCAATGTCTCCTTCTGTCTCCTTTCTCCTGCTGCCCGAGTCCACAGGAACCCCAGCCAGATCGTATTTTTTCCCCCTTGTTTCTTCGGGCTAGTTTTAGATTTTAAAGTTGTCGCTCTCACCTCTTCCAGTGGCCTTTTTAGTTGTGGGATTCTCTCGCCCGATCTCTGGAGTCTCCCTGTTTGCCCGTTCTCCTCTATAATCTGCGGTACGTCTTTCCCAGCCTGTAGCTCTCCGCTGTTTTCACTTGTATCAGGCGTTGCAACAATGTAGCAAAAGTTGATTTAAAACTCCTCCCTTCTTCTATTTGGTGGTTTGCTGAGCCTTCAGGTCCACCATTAAGGGAAGCAAGCGGCAAACGCTTACACGCTGGGTTAAAAAGGGTATCCCCAGTCGTAATGGGCGATCGCCTTCTGCCTCATTCGTTCTGGGGTATCCCTACTTCTCCGCTTCACCCTTCAAGCTCAGCGTATCCCCCTGGGGGGATCCTCCAAACGTGTATATCGGGGTTCGAAAAGCAGAGCCCTGCTTTCTTCCCCACACTTGCCTCAACGTCACCACCCCAAAACCATTTCCATTGATATCCCCTTATGCATATTAAAAGCAAAATATTCTTTCAATAGTTTTTTACATTCCGTAACATTTTTCTCATATCTAAATAAATTTTCATTTAATCTCCAAGACCTCCTGGGTCGGTCTCCATATTCAAGTTTCATCCAGACCGGGTTGTGATCTGTTAAAGTTCTCAGGCATATCTTAGTCTTCTTTACCCTGGAAAAAAGATCATTTGTAATTAGTATAAAATCAATTCTGGAAAAGGATTGATGCCTATCGGAAAAAAGGTAAAGTCCCGTTCTTTAACATTCCGTTCTCTCCAAATATCCCTCAATTCAAAGTCATCCATCATATCAAAAAAAAGATTTAGGTAGTCTTGTTCGTATTCGTGTGTTTTGCAAAAGCCTCTTCTTGTCTTGAACCGGATCCAGTACTCCATTCCAATCGCCCAGTAAAACGCAGGATCTGTAGCCCCATTGTGTTAATTTGGTGTGAAGCAACTTATAAAATTTTTCTTGTTGTTGATTGTGGGCATATATTCCTGTTAAGAGTATTTTCTTCCTTTCTATTAATAATTCAATTGCAATGTATCTACCTTGAGGATCTGCTTCAACTAGTTCAGCTTTTAAATCTTTTCTTAAATATATAACTATTCCATTTTTCTTCTCCGGAGCAGATGCTACAAAATGCGATCCCAGTCTTGCATTCACCAAGTATTTCTGGTCCTGCGTTCTAATATGTGTTTCTTGTAAGCAAATTACATCATTTTTAAATTGTTTCAAGTAGTGAAATATTTTTTCCCTTTTTTGTGGTGAATTTAAACCATTGACGTTCCATGTTAGAAATTTAGTTATCTTTGGCACACTGAAGCTTTTTAAGAGCTGCCTGGAAATCTTGCTGGGATTTCACCTTCGGTCTAGCTCAGTGGTGGGTTTCAATTTTTTTTGGAACCTACTCTGTGGGTGTGGCCTCCTTTGTGGGTGTGGCTTGCCGGCCATGTGACCTGGTGGGAGTGACTTGCCGACCATGTGACGGGTGGGTGTGGCTTGGCAGTCATGTGACCAGGTGGGCATGGCTAACTTGGAAAATGTGGTGAAACTCACTTAACGACGCTCTTGCTTAGCAACCAAAATTTTGGGCTCAATTGTGGTCATAAGTTCTCTTTTTCTTTCTTTCTTTCATCTCTCTCTCCCACTTTCTTTTTTCTTTTTCTTTCTTTCTCTCTCTCTCTCTCTCTCTCTCTGGCTCTTTGTCTCTCTCTCCCTCCCTCCTTCCCTCTGTCTCCCTCTGTCAATTTCTCTGTGTGTCTATCTGGCTCTCTCTCTCTCTCTGTATCTCGGTCTCTCTCTCCTCCCTCCCTCATCTCTGTCACTCTGTGTGTGTGTCTGTCTGTCTATCTCTCACTCACTCTGTGTGTGTGTGTGTGTCTGTCTGTCTGTCTGTCTCTCACTCACTCTCTCTCTGTGTGTCTGTGTGTGTGTCTGTCTCTCCCTCACTCTGTGTCTCTCTCCCCTCCCTTCCTCTCTCTCTGTCACTCTGTGTGTGTATGTGGGTGTGTCTGTCTCTCACTCATTCACTTAATCACTCACTCTGTGTGCGTCTCTCTCTCTATCTTTCTCTCCCTTCCTCCCTCCCCCTCTCTGTCTCTCTCTGTCTCTGTGTGTGTGTGTGTGTGTGTCTGTCAGTCTCTCTCTGATTCCCTCACTCCCTCCCTCTCTCTGTTTCTCTCTGTTCCTCTCTCTGTCTGTCTGTCTGTCTCACTCACACACACACACACACACACACACACTGTGGTCACCTTGTTGAGTGTTCCAATCACATTTGAAACACTCAACAACTGGCCTGCATTTATGGTATTTTGCAGCATTATGCAGTCATAGGACCAAAATATATGGTTAAAAGTACCTGGCAGCGGCGTTTTTCCTTGGGGTGCTCCTCAGAACATCCCAAGACTTCGGAGGGAAGCTTACAGCCCGGAGCAGGAGCAAAGCCCCTTTTCCAACTGGCCTTTCCTCGCTTGGAGGGCTTCGGAGGGAAGCTTCTGCAGAAGCCCGGGTGAGTGACAACAAGTTCCCGCCATTACGAAGTCTCGGAGGCTGTAATTTTCTGAGCTGTGCGCGCACACCTGTTTTCCACGGCGTGAAGCAACAGCGAGGTTCTGCGTGGCCGGCAATGACTCCGAAGGCCATCCGGGAAGACGAGGAACGCGAGGGGGGGACCATTGATGGCCTCCGGAATCATCGCTGGCCGCGCAGAGCCTCGCTGCTGCTCCACGCCTTGGAAAACAGGCGCACGCGCACAGCTCAGAAAATTACAGCCTCCGAGACTTTGTAACGGCAGGAACTTGTTGTCACTCACCTGGGCTTCTGCAGAAGCTTCCCTCCGAAGCCCTCCAAGCGAGGAAAGGCCAGTTGGGAAAGAGGCTTTGCTCCTGCTCCGGGCTGTAATTGCGCGTATGTTTTCCATGGCGTGGAGCAGCGGCGAGGTTCTGCGTGGCCGGCAATGACTCCGGGGGCCATCCGGGAAGACGAGGAACACGAGGGGGGACCCTGCCCCCCACTGATGGCCTCTGGAATCATCGCTGGCCGCGCAGAGCCTCACCACTGCTCCACACATATTTGTGTATAAAAAGGCAACATTAAAAATGAAAATATGGTTTTCTGCCTGCATGGTCTTCTGTGATAAGCCGAAGGACAGAAAGAGGGAGTAGTGACCTTCCTCCCATATTTAGGCATACCAGGGGTTGTAACACAAATACATACACACACACACACACACAAACACACACACACACAATGTTTAGACTAATAAAGTCTTAATTTTAATTCTTATATAATATTATGTCATCTACTTATAACATTGATAATTTCAAAGTATCACCAATAGTTCATATATCCTCTACACTCTCGCTTCCAAATATAATATGGTTCAATACCATTTAACAATATTTTATCTCACCACAGTTCAGTTTACATTTATATTTCTTCTTTCAATGTTCTTCAATTTTTTAAATCCGATTTCAGAGATCACAAAAAGAAAATAGTTTTTTTCCCCTCAGATTGCATCAGCAGGCTAATCCTGTATACTGTTATTTAATTCTTATTTCTTTCTCCACTAGATGGCGCTGATACTCTTCTTTCGTATAGGCTTTTCCTTTTCCTCCTCATAAGTCCGATCAAAGTCCGATGTTTGGTTTTCTATATCCCACTTTCTCTCGAGTATTGCTCCAACAATCCTCCCCTCCCCCCTTGCTATAGGAAATTGCTTGCTCCTCCTCTTCTTATAGCTGCCGATATTAAGGTGTATCCAGCTAGCTTCAAAGCTTGAAATTCTAGCTTAATGAGTCTTTAATAGAGTTTATACCTTTTTAGTTGTTTTAAATATTCTCACCAATGTTGCTGTGCTGCTATTTTCTCTCCCTCATGTGTGGCAGTCACCACCCACAATCAGCCATGGATGCCGATTTCTTCTCCAGTGATTTCAAGGGGTTTTCCCTCATCTGATAGGGAAGTTGCTTACTTTCTCCTATGGCGCCAGGGCTTCCCCTCTCTCCTGTTGATCCCCCCAAGTTTAACTTGTCCTTTTTCAGGATCTTCACCCCAGAAACTCGAGCAAAGCTAGTACAGCCACCTTTTCTTCGCCCCCATGGAAGTGACGTCACCGCAGGAAGTCTTGACGACATCTTATCTACACGGAAACACATGATGAAAATGTGACTTTGGTGCACTCGGTTCTCAAAAAACTCCGGGCCGCTGAACTTTATGCCAAATTGTTTAAGTGTGAATTTCACCAGGAGAGGATTGATTATTTGAGATACTGTATCTCCCACAAAGGTATCAAGATGGACCTGGCAAAAGTCCAGGCTGTCACTGAGTGGGCATCTCCTCGCACCTGCAAGCAACTACAAAGTTTTTTTGGATTTGCAAATTTCTATCGCCAATTCATCCCCTCGTTCACGAGCATTGCACTGCCAATTACCAATCTTCTAAAATCAAAGGGGGAGGTTAAACCTAGGCAAGGTAAACCTCTGAATTGGACTATGGAATGTCAAGCAGCTTTCGAGACATTGAAGTGACTGTTCGCAGCTGAGCCTGTTTTGAAACATGTGGATGCACCATTCATGGTTCAGGCTGATGCTAGTGACGTGGCAGTGGGGGCAGTATTGCTCCAAACAAATGCAGAGAGTAGGTTACAACCTTGTGCTTACACCTCGCGTAAGCTTACAGAAACAGAACTTACTTAAACCGGAGCACACTTCTTCCATTCGTTCGCCCCAACCTCACCCTCTGTTCCTCTTCTTATTGAAGGAGAGCAACATTTTGAGGTTAAAGAAATCTTGGATTCCAGGAAACATAGAGGACACACCCAATTTTTGGTGTCCTGGAAACATTTCCCCCCTTCTCAGGCTCATGGCAAATCCCATGTCAGGGCTCCCAAAATTTACAAAGTTCTACACCAAATAGCCTGATAAGCCTTAATTTTATTATATGCTATTGGTTGTTATTGTTGTTTTGTTTTGTTTCTATTTCCCCAGGGATGATGTCCTTTTCTGAAGGAGGACCGGATGTCAGCCTCTGCTTCGCTTACTTGCTATCAGCTGCCATAGAAATGGGGAGGGTGGCGGCATGGTATTTGGATGGGAATAAATGGTACAGGAGGTGATATGGAATAGGGAGTTTTCTTCTCACCATTTTCTGTGCATGCTGGTGGCCGGTGTTTGGACCTGTTCAAGGTCAACCATCCTGCATACCAACGTGATGATGCCTTTTGGAGATGCAATCCACATGACACCTAAGGGAGTTGCAGATTGGGCACTGGGGTGGGGTCATTGGAGGGAGGGGGCTGGGTTATCATTTGATATGTATTTGTTTGCGCCTTTCTAGCTCAGATCTTGCTTTACTTTTGTTGCTATCTTTTCATAACCAGTAAAAGTATTTTAATTCCATAAACAATGGAGTTGGGAGTTTTCTTTCTTGATTATTGATGGAGGCACGCCTGACACTTGAAGATTAAATAAATATATAAATGAAATACAGATAGTCCTCCAGTTATTTTTTTTTTTGTTCTTTTTTTAAAAAAAATTTTTTATTGGTTTTGCAAAAGATTTTTTAGGAAAGGGGTATTGCATATGTGTACAAATTTTGACAGCTACATCGTGCAGGAAATGGTATTCCCCCCAAGACTCATAACTTTTACAAAAAGATAAACAAGATGTTATTGCTTAACTAACTTCTGACAGCTTATTCTTACATTGTATCTTTCAATAATTTCAATCATTTACTTTGTATCAAACAAAAAGATTCATTATATCAGCAATTGCACTAATTTTTCTTACTTTTGTGATCTGAGTTTTCTCATTGTTGCCTCCTCCCCCCCGCCTGCCAGCAAAGCCTCAGCACCTCCCATATCTTGTGTAGTGTCCTCCGCTTTATCTAGAAGAGCTTTGTTTTTTTCCATGAAGGCCTCCGCCTCCATAGTTGTATTAATTCTAATTCTACTGCCCTCCCAGAAAATCAGCATACCTTCTGGGAGAAGCCACCAAAACCAAAAACCTTTGTCAAATAATTTTTTTGCTAATTGTGCATTTTTTTCCCTCTTATCTCTTACTTTCTTCGGTATTTGTTTCAGAATGGCTATCTCTCTGTCCTTATATTTTAATTTTTGCCCCCTTTGTGCCCTCCAAATTTCATCTCTTGTAGCCTTTCTAAGAAATTTAATATGAACCTCTCTTGGAACATTGTGTGTTCTAGCATAGGCTGAATTAACTATAAATCAAGTCAATATCCCACCCTAACTGCTGTTTGTCTTTTTAATATATTCAGCTAAAATTGTTGTCATTATCTCCTAAGATCTTCATTGTCAGTCTCAATTACATTTTGAAATCTAAGGAAAAAAGACATCCTTTCAAATTCCATTATTATCATGTGATTCTCAAGTTCTAAATTTCCTCTCTGGACCCCCCTCACCTCCCCCCTCATCTCAGCTGTCCCCTCCTCCAGAACGTCCAGTCTCTGTTTGTTTTGTGCCGTTTGATTTTGATTTTCTCTGAGCTGTTCATTCATCTCTCTCAGTTGATTTTTCATTTCTTCCTGCCCCTTTAAAATCTTTTGAAGCAACTGATGGGTTACAGATTCCTCCTCAGGTGCTTTGGGTTGTAGAAACGATGTTAAGGATTGTTGCCCAATGGGACTGGATGTTGAAGATGCTGGGGCAGAACCTGGCTTCCCAGGTGGAGGTTTCTTCGGGGCCATCATAGAAAAAAAAAGGACTCAGGAATATCTATGTCCATACAGAGAAATGGCGACTGTAGAAAGGCACAAACAAGAGAGAAAACGAGGCAGGCAGTCCAGGTAGGAGTAGAAACCTTCTATATAATTCAATTCCAGCCAATTAAGTCAGTTATTCCAAGTCCAAGATACTATGTAACAAGAGATGTTTCTGGGAGTCACGGAGGCGAAAGCACAATGCCAGTAGTTTTTATAGGAGGAGTCTAATTTCACAGGGCATAAAGACAGCGGAAGTGTGCCATCTTGCTTCGCCAACACCGGGGATCAGAAAGCAACAAGTCAAAAGTTTTCAAAGTTTTAAAAACAGATTCACTTTTCTTTCACAATTGTATTAAGACATTTATTTTGCCATTGCTTGTAGCGAGTGTGATCTTTTAAAAACTCTCTCTCTCTCCTCCGAGAGAGGAGATAGCTCCAAGCCGCTTTTCCGAGGGGGGGGGGAATCCCCCTTCCTCTGATCACACTTCCTGAAGGAGGATTGAAAGTCTCTTGAAAAGCTGACAATCTTTCATTTAAATATCAAAGGAGAATCAAAGGAGAATTGGGGGGGATTCCTATCTCACCGCACATCAGCTGCAGCCTTCAAGTTATCGATCATCCAGCTGCCTCGAAATGAAGGTGTGCGGGAGCGCATCCCCCTCTCGCTTCTCGGCTCCTGGGGCAATGTCAGGGACTCCCCGCGGCCACCGCCGTTCCAGGGGACCCCCAGCGAGCAGCCCATTGAGTGGTTTTTTAGCTTCCCCAACCCAGGACACCACTAAGTTGTGCATGCTGTTTGGAACCGAGCTCTGGGTCAAAAGTTACCTTTTCTGGTTGAATTGAGTTCCTTTGCCAATTGGGAGATAAGTGTTGGTCTGACTCCTCAGGGAAAGCTCAGATCAGCGAATAGAGTGGTTTTTTAGCTTCCCAGACCCAGGACACCACTAAGATGTGCATGCTGTTCGGAACCGAGCTCTGGGTCAAAAGTTACCTTTTCTGGCTGAATTGAGTTCCTTTGCCAATTGGGAGATAAGTGTTGGTCTGACTCCTCAAGGAAAGCTCAGATCAGCGAATAGAGTGGTTTTTTAGCTTCCCCGGCCCAGGACACCACTAAGATGTGCATGCTGTTCGGAACCGAGCTCTGGGTCAAAAGTTACATTTTCTGGCTGAATTGAGTTCCTTTGCCAATTGGGAGATAAGCGTTGGTCTAACTCCTCAGGTAAAGCTCAGATCGGCAAATGGAGTGGTTTTTTAGCTTCCCAGACCCAGGACACCACTAAGATGTGCATGCTGTTCGGAACCGAGCTCTGGGTCAAAAGTTACGTTTTCTGGCTGAATTGAGTTCCTTTGCCAATTGGGAGATAAGCGTTGGTCTAACTCCTCAGGGAAAGCTCAGATCGGCGAATGGAGTGGTTGTTCGGCTTCCCCGACCCAGGACACCACTAAGATGTGCATGCTGTTCGGAACCGAGCTCTGGGTCAAAAGTTACGTTTTCTGGCTGAATTGAGTTCCTTTGCCAATTGGGAGATAAGTGTTGGTCTAACTCCTCAGGGAATGCTCAGATCACTGAATGGAGTGGTTTTTCTGATTTTCCGACTCAGAACCACAACAATATGTGTTTCTTGTTCGAAACTGAGCTCTGGTTCAAAAGTTAATTTTCTGGCTGATTTGAGTTATTTTGCCAATTCTGACATACGCTTTGGTCTAACTCCTCAGGGTAAGCTTGGATCACTGAATGGAGTGGTTGTTTGGCATCCCGACACAGGACACAACCAATATGTGTTTCTTGTTAAAAAATTAGCTCTGGGTCAAAAGTAACAGTTTCTGGTTGAATTGAGTTCGTTTGCCAATTCTGACATAAGCTTTGGTCTAACTCCTCAGGGAAAGCTCAGATCACCGAATGGAGTGGTTTTTTTAACCTTCCCGACTCAGGACCACTAATATGTGGTTTTTGTTCAAAAGAGCTCTGGGTCAAAAGTAATGTTTTCTGGCTGATTTGAGTTCTTTTGCCAATTCTGGGCTACGTTTGGTCTAAGTTCTCAGGGAATGCTCAGATAACCGAATGGAGTGGTTTTTCTTATTGTCCGACTCAGAACCACCTCAATATGTGCTTCTTGTTTGAAAGAGCTCTGGGTCAAAAGTAACGTTTTCTGGCTGAATTGAGTTCTTTTGCCAATTCTGACATACGCTTTGGTGTAACTCCACAGGGAAAGCCCAGATCACCGAATGGTCTAATTACGTTTGGTCTAACTTCTCAGGGAATACTCACTTCACCGAATGGAGTGGTTTTTCTGATTTTCCGACTCAGAACCACACCAATATGTCTTCTTGTTTGAAACTGACCCCTGGTTCAAAAGTAACGTTTTGTGCCTGAATTGAGATGTTTTGCCAATTCTGACATACGCTTTGGTCTAACACCTCAGGGAAAGCTTGGATCACTGAATGGTTTGGTTGTTAGGCATTTCCGACACAGGACACAACCAATGTGTTTCTTGTTAGAAAATGAACTCTGGGTCAAAAGTAACAGTTTCTGGTTGAATTGAGTTCGTTTGCCAATTCTGACATAAGCTTTGGTCTAACTCCTCAGGGAAAGCTCAGATCACTGAATGGAGTGGTTTTTTTAACTTTCCCGACTCAGGACCACTAATATGTGTTTCTTTTTTTTTAATTAAGAGTTTTATACAAACAAATTTTCCCCCTTTTCACCCCCCCGCCATACAATCTAAATCTCATACAGATGCTATGCCCCCCCAACCCCAAAAAATTTTTCTCATTCAAATATTATACTAAATACTTTACCCCCTCCCCTCCCCCATCTTAAAATAGATTACTCATTCACATATTATACCCCCTCACCTCCCAACAAACATAATATAAGTTTCTCTTAAAGTAACAATAGCCCATTAATCCCATCTTCTAAGTTAGTTGAACATATATAAATCATAATATAAATTTATCTTAAAATAACAATATTTCATTAATCCCATCTTCTAGTTTAATTATGCATATATATTACCCCACCCTCCACCCTAACCCACCCCCACCTCCCACTCAAGCCCCCCCCTGACTTCCGCTATACACCACTCTAACAATTCCAAGCAGCCCATGTATTATTTACTCGAATCATCTATCAGTCTAAACATTCTTATCTAAAGGCTACATAATAACTCCTAGTCTGGTATTTATTCTGTATATAATCAATCCATTTTACCCATTCCTGTGTATAATCCTCCTGCTTCTGAGCTTTTAAGAAAGCTGAAATTTTTGCCATTTCGGCGAACCCCGCCACCTTCTGAATCCATTGATCAATTGTCGGTAAAACATCTTTTTTCCAATGTTGCGCAATCAACAACCTAGCTGCTGTGACCATATGCAAGACCAATTTTGTTTCCCCTTTGGTAAAATCCTTAGCTATACCCAATAAAAACATTTGCGGAGTGAATTGTATTCTTTTCTTAAATACATTCTGCATAACCCACCATATTTTTATCCAAAAAGCTTTAACCTTGTTGCAAGTCCACCATACATGAAAAAAGGTAGCATCTAGGCACCCGCATCTCCAACATTTTGGTTGAACATTTGGGTACATGCATGATAATTTTTAAGGATCTAAATACCATCTGTAAAACATTTTATAAAAGTTCTCCCTTAAATTCTGTGACTGTGTAAATTTAACATTCTGAACCCATATTTTTTCCCACGTTTCCAACATGACCACTTCACCAAAATTCTCAGCCCATTTAATCATACAATCCTTAACCAATTCACTTTCTGAATCTCTTTCTAACAGTACATTATATATTCTTTTAACTTGTTTTGGGCTAGTCTCTTTTATCTGCTTGATCAGTTCCACTTCTTTATCCATAAAACCGACCCTACGATCTTCTTCCCATCTCTTCTGTAGCTGTATGTAATGTAACCAATTTAAAGTAATTCCTTCTTCCAACAGTTGTTCCAAAGTTTTTAACTTCCATTCATCCCCATCAGCAATAAGCACATCTTTATATAAACAACCCCCGAGTGACTTAATATTCATAATCCCCATGGTGTCTGCAAGATCCAACCAAAGCGGTATTTTATAATCCCAATTGGGCCGGTGCTTCTTCCATATTCTCATCAAGGCACTTTGGAGAACATGATTGTTAAACACTTTATCCACCCTATCTTCATAAAAAAGATATGCATGCCATCCCAGAACAAGATCATGGCCTTCTATATTCAGCAAATCCATTTTTGTTTTCCCAAACCAATCTGCTACATGCGTTAGTATCGCAGCTTCATAGTACAATCGAAGGTTTGGGAGTCTAAGGCCGCCTCTTTCACGAGTATCTTGCATAATCTTCATCTTTACTCTCGGTTTTTTTTCCTTCCAAACAAATTTATTTAATGTTGTTTGCCAGTTTAACAAAGTTTTATCTGATTTAAGCAACGGTATCATCTGGAATCTAGGTAGAATGTTCATTTTAATTGCTGAGATCCTTCCAAGCAAAGACAGTTGTAACTTTTTCCACGCTTCAAGATCTTTCTTTTATCTTTTGCCACAACACTTCATAGTTATTTAAGAAAAGTTTTGTTTTTGATTCTGTTATTTGTATTCCTAAATATTTGACTTTGGAGACTATTTCAAAACCTGCTAAACTTACAAGTCTCTTTCTTTGAGTCTCTGTCATGTTTTTAACCATCATTTTCGTTTTGTTTTGATTTAGTCTAAACCCAGACACCATGCCAAATTCTACTATGATATTTTTCATCTGGATTATTGATTTCAAAAGATGTGAAAGGGTAACAACCAGATCATCGGTGAATGCTCTAGTTCTGTATTCCTTTTGCCTGATAGCTATGCCATCTAAGGATTTTGAGTCCTGAATTGCATTCAACAAGACTTCCAAAGTTAAAATAAATAACAATGGGGATAATGGGCAACCTTGTCTTGTGCCTTTTTGTATCTCGAAAGTTGTTGACAAATTTCCATTAATAATAAGTTGTGCATTTTGTTGCTGATAAATTGCTCCAATCGCCTGCCGAAATCGTGGTCCCATATCCATCTTTTCCAAAGTCTTCGTTAGAAAATTCCAATTCACTCGATCGAAGGCCTTCTCTGCATCCAAGAAGACCAGCACTGCAGAGATCTGCTTATTCTTATCAAGATAGTCAATTAAATCTATGAGTTGCCTTACATTCTCCTTCATGTGTCTGCCTTCAATAAATCCTGCTTGATCATGATGAATAATCTCTTGGATAACCGGCATCAATCTGTTGGCTAGTACCTTAGCAAATATTTTATAATCTGTGTTCAGAAGAGATATCGGCCTGTAATCCTCTGGTTTCTTAGGGCCCTCTTTGTCTTTAGGTATCAATGAGATAAAAGCCGCTTTCCATGAGGAGGGTATTTTACCTCCTTGCTGTATATTACAAAATAGTTGTGTAAGATATTCAATCATTTCCAGTTGTAAAGTATTATAGTACATTGCAGTCAAACCATCAGTCCCTGGAGCCTTAGCTAGTTTAAGTTGATTTATAGCTAAAGTAATCTCATCAGCAGTTATCAGACGTTCCAAATTTGCCTTTTGAAGCACAGATATCTTAGTAACCCTTTTTCCTTCCCAAAAACACTAATATGTGTTTCTTGTTCGAAACTGAGCTCTGGTTCAAAAGTAAAGTTTTCTGGCTGATTTGAGTTATGTTGCCAATTCTGACACACGCTTTGGTCTAACTCCTCAGGGTAAGCTTGGATCACTGAATGGAGTGCTTGTTTGGCATCCCGACACAGGACACAACCAATATGTGTTTCATGTTAAATTTCTTAGGAAGATCACGAGGGATGACATTCTAGGGGCTCAGAGGGGGGGGGACCATTAAAATATAAAGATAAAGAAATTGCCATTCTTAAGCAAATTCTGAAAAAAATAAGAGATAAGAGGAGGAAGTATTCCTCCTTATCAAAGAAATTATATAATAAGGGAATTTGGTTTAGATCATTATTGCAGAAGGAATGCTGATCTTCTGGGAGGGAAACAGAATTAGAATTAACACACTTGTGGAGACAGAGCCCTTCATTAAAAAACATAGTGCCCTCCTAGAGGACGGAAATGTAAGAAGTAGTGAAAAATGCGACAACACACTAGACATGAAGGAGGGACAGGGGGGAGGGAACAATAATGGAAAGACTCAGGTCACAAAAATAAATATATCTGGAGTATCATTCTAATTGTTGATATATTAGAAAGTGGCAAAAGAGATGATTGAACACATGGTTGATACAATGTATAAGACGCTGTTTCTGCTTATCTTTTATCTTTTGTTTATTTTTCTGTAAAAAGTTGTGAGAATTGGAGAGATTCCTACCTCTAGCACAATGGAGCTGCCAAAAAATTTTTTTGTATATCCACCGACCCTTTTCCCCCCAAAATTTTAAAAACCAATAAAATTCTTTTTAAAAAAAGATTAGTCTGGAATGGAATGGAATAGAATAGAATACTTTAATGTCACTTTGAATATACACTAATCGGCATACATTAAAATAAAATTATGTTGCATACAGCTCTCAAAGGGTCTCCACCTCTAATATAAGCATAAACATAAAAAGATAAATAAATACAAAATTATACATATACCCACACATATATTATATGACACAGAGAAACAGCAGTCTATTTCGGATGTATCCATGTACATGGAGAGAGAAACAAATCATGCGAGTTTACCAGATGGATGGCTCAGGGAACAAAGCTATTACAGAATCTGGAAGTCCTGCTGGAAATATTCAAAACCTCCTCCCATAATGTGAAATGCAGTACAATGTTCAGCCTCCACACTGCTGCATGAGGTGACCTGCCACAAATGTGGGCCAGGCTACACAGCAGGCTTGGCAGGAGTGTCAGCACAGCTTCTAAACTCTACAGGGCCTATTTCCAGAAGCTTATTGTCCAAAAGTGGACGCCACCATTTGTCCAGCTTTGCTCTGAAAAAACGTATGAGAAAAAACCCTGGCAGTTGCTAATAGCTACCAACTGCTGCCACCTCCCAGTTCAAATTCGCACCCTCTCCTTGCTTTAAAGTGAAGGAAACTGATCAAGGAGAGATTCAACCTGGAAATAAGGAGAGATTTCCGGACAGTGAGAACAATCAACCAATGGAACAGAAGTTGCCTTCAGAAGTTGTGGGAGCTTCAGCCCTGGAAGCTTCCAAGAAGAGACTGGACTGCCATCTGTCAGATATGGTGTAGGGTCTCATGCTTGGGCGGGGCGGGGTGGGGTGTTGCACTAGATGACCTACAGGGTTCCTTCCAACTCTGTTAATCTGGTGAGATGAAGACAAGATAGGTAAAGGATGATTCATCAACCCAAGCCCAGAATAAAAAGAAAAGCCTTCACAGTGATTGTGTTGATGCTAGGACTGAAAGTTCTTCCAGAGAAATAAAAGCAAGAAATCCCAGAAGGTGGATTTGCTACCTCAGTTGCTTCTTGAACCAGAAACAAATTCATCCATAGAGCATCCTTTCCATCCCCCTCATATGAGAAGAGCACAAGCCAGCCCTTGCGGGATTGGACCCATCTAACCTACGTGTCATCTTAGAGATTCTCAGTCATCCAGGTCATGGTTGTCCCAAAGGAGATAACTGGATTTTCTTGTTTTTTTTTCTTTTGAAAACATTTCACTTCTCATCCAAAAAGCTTCTTCAGCTCTGACTGGATAGTGGAGAATGAATCTGTCAGAGCTGAAGAAGCTTCTTGGATGAAAAGCAAAACGTCCAGTCCAATCCCCCACCCAAGCAGGAAGTCCTACACCAAAAGGCTGTCAAACTTCTTGGGAAGTTTTGGATAAATCATAAAAACCTTTTTGGAAATCTAAGTCTAAGATGACGTCTATTGACTTGCCCTTGTCCACACCTAGACAGGACCTTTTCTTGGACGATCTGTGTTGGGTAACTTTCTTCTTTCTTCTTTCTTCTTTCTTCTTTCTTCTTCTTCTTCTTCTTCTTCTTCTTCTTCTTCTTCTTCTTCTTCTTCTTCTTCTTCTTCTTCTTCTTCTTCTTCTTCTTCTTCTTCTTCTTCTTCTTCTTCTTCTTCTTCTTCTTCTTCTTCTTCTTCTTCTTCTTCTTCTTCTCCTCCTCCTCCTCCTCCTCCTCCTCCTCCTCCTCCTCCTCCTCCTCATCCTCATCCTCATTTAAATGTATTTTCTGTCTGTCTTGCCATGAGGCTATTCTCAATCTACTCTAGCTTCAGAGTATATGGTAGAAGCAGATAGGAGAGTCCTCAGCCTATAAGTGCGGTCAAGAACTCGGCTTGGAAGAATGGCTCCCTGTTGTTCTTGCTTTGTGGCCTGGCCTCTTCAGAGCCTTTCCTAAGGGTTGCATCTTCCCAGAGGTTGATGTGAAACCTGGCTCAAAACCAGTCACTGTGAGAGGGAGCTTGGAGCCCTAGGGGGTGATCTCGTAATGATCTCTTGGCCTCGGGCCCGGCACTGGGGGCAGCCGGGGGCTCCGAAGATGCAGAGGGCCTCCTGCTTGCCGAGGGGTAGCGATGCTCGATCCCCGGACAGGGATGGGCAGCACCGGAGCACGGTTACTGCCCGGACGGCCCAGGCGGGCAGCGGGGAAGAAGCGCTCCGTTCCGAAGCCGCTGCAGGTGCCGGCGGGGCGACAGCGGTTTTTCTTCTCTCCTAACTCGGCCTTGGCCGGAGACGCAGCTGGCGGGGCAGCGCTGGAGGAAATGGGGGCCTCTGCCGTCTCCCCGCCGGCTCAGAGCCTGGCAGCGGCTGTAACAAAGTCGCTCCTCCTGGCGGGACGCCCCGCGGTCGCCTTTGAAGTCGGAGGAGAGGCGCGGGGGGGGACGAGGGGGCGAGGCGTCTGGGCTTCCTCCTCCTCCTCCTCCCGCCGCCGCTCCCGGCCTCCGCAGACAGACGGGCAGCCACGGACAAGCCCGGGGCTGAATCTGGCTGAGGCGGCTGGCAGGACGCCCTCTCCGAGGTAAGCTCCCCCGCCCGGGCCCACGTGCAAAGGAAACGGGGTGGGAAGGGGCTCCGAGAGGGCGTCGAAAGGGCCCCTCCCGGCTGGCTGGCAGGGCGCCGCCTGGCCCGGCGCAGGACGCTCTGAGGCGGCGGCGGGGGAGCGGTTACGTAACCCGTGGGCTGGACTCTGGAGGCTCCGGCCGAGCGGTGAGTTAGCGCCTCCATCCGGCTGAGCGGGGCTGGCTGGCATCCCCCCCCCTTACCCACTCCTGCGGTCTGCTGCTCAGGCTGAGGAAAGGGGGGGGCTTCTCCTCGGGGGCACCAAAGCGCCCGGCGGGCTAGGGGTACATAGCCCCCCTTTGCGCCTCACGACCCAGGCGGCGTTCACGGCAACAGCGCCCCTGCGGGGCAGCTTGGCTGAGAGCTCAGCTGTGCGCAGAGCGGCACTCGAACCCAGGACTCGCAGTTGCACGCGGTTTCAGGGCTGCGCCGGACGGTTGAGTTGGTGCTTATGCGGCGACAAGTGCACAAGTGGGCTCCACGCCTGTCGGGCGTCCCCGTTTCACCAAGTAGGAGCATTCAGGTTCCAACTTAAATAACAATTTTTAAAGCTATCGAATTGGGACTTAACTATAAGTTGTAATCAGGGCCGGATTTAGATGAAAAGAGGCCCTAGGCTATTCCACTTATGGGGCCCTTTCACCTCCCATTTTTAAGTTTGTAAATTACATGAGAGATAATAAAATACATCATTACTGTGATATATATCAATATATTAAATGAAACATGTTGTAATTGGTACTAACCTTTATAAAAAATGTGGCACAGATAATAAATAAAAATAAAAGCCCCCTCTTGATCTTGAGGCCCTAGGCTGAAGCCTAGTTAGCCTATAGGAAAATCCGGTCCTCGTTGTAATTAACTAAGTAAGAGTTTTATATTCTCCAGTAAAAAAAAAACCAGCAACCATGTTAGGTCTGCACAAAATGTTCCCGTAGTCTGAAATTTCTTTTCTTTTCTTTGGAAATCCACTCCTACTTCCACACTGTTCCAAGGGTGTTCATCCCAAATTGTATAGCTATAAGCAATTAGGTATTAGCTACAATTAGCTATATAATTTGGGATGAAGACTTGGAACAGTGTGGGAGTAGGAATGGATTTCCAGAGGAAAAAGTGCAGCCTACAGGATTCAGGGCACAGATACACCTCCCAGTAGCCTCAAAGACCCTCTAAAAAGAGGCAAATGACCAGCTGTCTGCAAGGAGGATCAATCCTTTCACTTCCCAGTATCCGGTCAGAGCTGAAGAAGCTTCTTGGAGAAGTGAAACTTCTTCAAAGAAAAAACAAGGAAGGCTAGTTGCCTCCTAAAAAAGCACCTTTGGGATTCCTTCAAAGTATTTATGGGAGGGGGCAATGGCTTTTCTGAGAATCCCCTCCTACCCCATGCCTTTTCTGTGCCCACCCCCACCCCCGGCCAGCCTTGCTAGGTGAACCTCTGGGGGGGGGAGAAGGTGCTGCCTCAGATCTGCAGTGGCCGGGTGGGAGGGAGGGGACAGAATATGAATTGGCCCATTTTCAGAATGTCGTTCTGAACCCCTTCAGTAGAGGAGCTTCAGCAGGACTCGGAGGCTGCTCCTTTAAATGGGCAAAGCTCCACCGGGATCGCCCACCACTGGTCAGGCCTCCTGGGAGAAGAAAGGCCGATGGAGGGGTATTGCTTTCCCTGCCTCAAGAGCTTCTCCAGGACAGACGCAGGCAAAACTCCTCCCTACGGCTGGCCGAGGAGGAGGTGGGTCTGGGTCACATCGCCCTAGGTTCTTCGCTGGCAGCCAGTCCGGACCACAGACCAAATTTGCGCAATTTGGAATGTGTGGCGTCTTTTTGCTGCTGGTGGCAACAGCCAAAGATGAGCAGAGTTTTAGGAAGTTCAGTCTCTTGGCAGCCAGAAGTGGCGGCGGGAGGCCGGGAGAGGAGCAGACAGGAGTAAATCCTCGATTTTGGTCTGCAGAACAGAGGAGGTCGATGTACAGGAGCATGCTGAGCTGGGCTCCTTTTAAAGAGTATATTTATACAAAAGTAAGCCGATAATGTTCAGCACAGCCAATTCAGTTTTAGTTAAGTATCTCTGGAAAGGATTTGGGAGCTAGACTTGTTAAAGTACTTAACAAATGGAGAGTAAATTGTTTGCCAAGCCAATGCTATGTCCACTGGTCAGCCAGTACAGTTTTCATTGACCAGAAGAGCATCCCATTAGATGTCCCAGAGTGGAGTGGAAGGGCATGTCATGTGGGAGCAATCAGAGATCCATTAGCATCACAAAAAACTTATGTTTTAATCTTGGTTGAGACTATTATTTTACACTATTTATATTGACCTCTAGGGCTGCATGGAGCATTGAAAAGAAATGCTCTGGAAGCATCTTGACTTTCCCTAGTTGTTTTGACCCAGGAGAACCCAGGTGTTTGTACACTTGTGAAAGCTGCTGGCCGAAACCTTCGGGGAACCCTTTAAGGAAGGTCGATGGAGATTCTCAGTCAACCAGGTCATGGTTGTCCCAAAAGTGCTTTTTTTACATCCTTTTAGTGGTTCCAAGAAGGAATTCACACCAATTCGCACCATTCAGGTGACCCTGAGGACACAGAAAAACCTCTAGGTGACTTTAACGACCCTCTAAAAGAATGAAAATGACCAGCTGTCTGTAAGGAGTATAAATCCTTCCATTGCCCACCATCCTGTCAGAGCCCAAGAAGCTTCTTGGAGGAGAAGCGAAACGTCTTCAAAGAAAAACCAGAAGGCCTTCGGGAACCCTTTAAGGAGGGGCACTTTGCAGAAGGCCTCTTCGGAATCCTCCACGTAGCTTTGCTCATTGCATTACGTGTCATACTTTTTAAAAACATTGATTTACAGTATTTACATGACCTATCCATCCTAAAATGCGAACTCTAGACATCTTACAACCAGAGGTTAAAGCAATAGCATACAAAAACAGTAAAACCCAAAACAGAAAAAAGCGACTTCACCAGCAGCCCTCCTATTGCAACGCAGCTCTTCTCCAACCCCCCGATTCACCCTTTCCCCACATCTGGGGGAAAAGCCAGCTCTTTACCACTTTTTGGAAGGAGGGGGAGGCTGCTGATTCCGGGGGGGGAGGGTATTTCCCAGAGCAGATCACCATGTTTTTATGTATTAACATTTCTGTTCTATTTCCTGTTACAAATCATCTTTGGGGTGACTAATAGCACTAACATAAAATTATAACCAGACAAAGGAAAACCAGTTAGAACAGCAATAGCACCTACCATATTTTTCGGAGTATAAGACGCATGTTCCCCCCCCTCAATATGGGTGCGTCTTATACACTGAATGTAGCCCCACCCACCCACCTGCCCCAACCCTTTGGCCTCTGCCTCCCAGCAATTTACCTCTTTGCAGGAAATGGGGGCTTTAATAGATTATAGCAATCCCTGCAGCCTGAAACAGCTGATGATCGGGAGAAATTGAAAGTGAAACTTGCTGTTTGCTACAGGAGGCAAATTGCTGGGAGGCAGAGGCAGATTTTTTTTTCTTGTGCTAATCACGCTGTTTGCTGCAAGGAGGTAAGTCAACAACTATAAATACCTATAGAATGTTCAAATTATTAGACTTATTTTTTAAAGACTGCTTTATTATTATTCTAGACAACTTAACCAAATGAATAAGCTTTTTAAAATAAATGCTTGATCTGAAGAGGCCCAGTGCTATTGTTTAAAAAAGTGCTATTCTTTTAAATAACAGTGAATAACTATACTCCCAGAAAGCACATCAATTTTAACAGTATCTGTACAAGTATAGTCTGAAATATAACACTACAAACAGTGTACACTGTCTGTACTGTTTGCTGTTTGTTGCAAGGAGGGAAATTGCTGGGAGGCAGAGGCAGATATTTCCCCCTCGTTTTCCTCCCCAAAAGCTAGGTACATCTTATACTTCGGAGCGTCTTATACTCTGAAAAATACAGTACTTATATACCGCTTTCCAGTGCTTTCCAGCCCTCTCTAAGCGGTTTACAGAGTCAGCCTCTTGCCTCCAAAAATCTGGGTCATTTTACCCACCTCAGAAGGATGGAAGGCTGAGTCACCCTTGAGCCTGGTGAGATTTCACCTGCCAAATTTCAGGCAGGTGGCAGGCAGCAGAAGTAGCCTGCAGTACTGTACTGCGCCACTGTGGCTCATAATAATAAATAAAAAATAAGTAGCACTTCAGTGAAATCTTATTTCAGTCTTTCCTACTAGTAGAAGGAAATGGAAGAATTGCCCTGAACTGTTGACCACGCCAAATGCTGCTTGGTCCATTGAAACTGGACATTGGGGTGGGGGGAGCTGCCTTCCAGGTTCCTTATAGCAGGAAAACTGGGCTTCCTGTATTTCAGCTTTCTTAGAAATCGTTTCCTCTTCATGCATCAACTGTGTGCAAGATTATTGCTTGAATATCAGAAATTTATTCCCAAATACCCAGAGGTGCTTTACTGCAGGGATATTTTGACTATCTGGCTAAATTAATTACCCCCGCCAGTGGCTCGTGTTCGGCTGGAAGCAATCAGTGAATCACTCTGCTTCTCAGCTCAATATTTCCAATAAACATGTTGAGAAGGACCCCTCTCCAGCTTCAAGATTGAAGTAGTCCTTCTATAGCAGGGGTGTCAAACTCGATTGCATTGAAGGCCACATCAGGGTTGTATTTGACTTCGGGGGGGGGGGGGCAGGGTGGATGTGGCCAGCTCAGCGTCACTCGTGCCGAGGGCGCCTGTGGTGGCCCGAGCGCTCTGCCAGTGGAAATGGGCTCCCAAGCTCTGTTGTTGGCTGTGACGGCTTCCTGCAACTCTCTGCCAGTGAAAACGGAGATCAGGAGGGCTGCCCGTGGCCCTCCCGAGCTCCATTTTAGCTGACCGCAGAGTCACCGCAGGCTGGTCCTCTGCTGTTTCCAGGGCAGCCCTGTGGGCCAGATCTAAGCACCCTGCGAGCTGGATCCAGCCTCTGGGCTTTGAGTTTGACACCCGTTCTATAATGATCAGGTTTTGCTACTTGCTTTATTAGGATGAGGAGAGTCAAATGCAACTGGGACCACCGGGTTCCTCGTGGCTGTTCGCACCTCAAGAGGACTTTTGTGCTTGCGTTGTTCATGGTGAACGCTGCTCTGACATTCTCACAGGTGAACATTTTCTTCTCAGTGATTTCATGCATAAGTTCTTTCATTTGTCTTTCATGCACAGGTCCTTCTGCCGCCTTTTTTGTTCTGTATTTCTCAAGAAAGATTTGTTAATTTTTAATGATTGAACTTTGTTGCATTTTCAGTTGTCCGAGAGTTTGAATAGTCAAAAAGTATTCCACACTTGGCCCTTGTCTGTAAATTACTCTCCCATTTTCAGCTTTCCAATAATGGGAGCTGCTACTGGTCAAAGGACAGCCTCACTGCTATGGGTAGGGCTGCTTCACACTCTCTGTGATGACCTTGGCATAAAATAAAGGCAGACAGCAAGGAGCTTGACTAGAGCTTATCTTTATTCAGCGGCAGCCATCTGTAAACTGACTTCTGCCCTAGATGACATCATTAAAATGGTTAACTGTTTCTAGCCTAAGCACAGCAATTGCACTTAAAATATAACATAAAACTTACAGATCATTACATCTCCATTCTTAAGTATAAAACATCTAATATGTTACAAAAATCTTTCCATATTTTTGGTTTAATGGCTCGACCATAGCGAGAGAACGTTACCGCTGCCTGATCATCAGTAAAATTATTGTCAGGTTGTGAGTCGGTCCCAACATTGTCACATGCTGATATGCTTACATTGTCCTTGGCGTTTTCCCGTAGGCTGTATATCCGTGTTCAGAAGTTTTGTGCTATCATGCGTCTGCGCTTCACTTTCCTTGTTGTTTTCTTCTTCCAACGCCGCGTCGGCAGCCGTGTCTGGACGCAGATGACACCTGTTTCTTCTCAATTGCTGTCCACACTTGGTTTCAACTACATATGATTTTGGTGAATTGCCCTCTCTGACAATTCGAGCAGGTTCCCATGTTTTCCCAGTGACTCTGTGTCTCACAGCTTGCCCGGCACACAGTGGACGAAGAGGCTTGGTAGATTTATCAAAATACAGTTTTTGCTTTCTCATGTTTATGTCCCTCTGAGCTATTACCCGCTCATGTGCAATGGAACGAGGCTGCAATTTATGCGGAGCAATAGGCACTGTAGTTCTCAGTGTTCTTCCCATTAACAGCTGAGCTGGTGAGCATAATCCCTCAATGGGTGTTGCACGATAGTTTAGTAGGCCCAAATACACATCCTGCCCCTGACATTTGTGCTTTCTGTATAATGGATTTGGCTATGCCAACATACTTCTCTGCTAGGCCATTGGCCTGTGGGTGATAAGGGCTTGTGGGTTTATGCTTAATTCCCCATTCACGCAGGAAGCACTGGAATTCGGCACATGAGAATTGTGGCCCATTATCAGACACCAGTTCTTCACACACTCCATGACGTGAAAGTATTGTCTTGAAGGCCCATATGACTGTTGCCGCTTTTAAACTTCCCAGCTGTACTAGTTCAAAGTATTTGCTGCAGTAGTCTACTATTATCAGATAGTGTATGTCTCCAAAATGAAAAATGTCTGTAGCCAGTCTCTGCCATGCGCGTGAAGGAGCATTCCACGGTGTAAGAGGTTCTTTCGCATTGTTTTTTTGAAATGTCTGGCAGGTGTCACACTTCTTTACAAGTGTTCCAATGTCAGTGTCCAAATGAGGCCAGTAGACCACCTCCCGTGCTCTGTGCTTACACAGAGTAATGCCCAAATGTCCCTGATGAATTTGTTCCATTACTTCTGCCCGCTGTGACTTAGGTATAAGAATACGGTCACCCATTAGTATGATATCCTCATAAATGGATAGTTCATCTTTCACAGGCCAGAATTCCTGCAGCTCAGGACACAGCTTCTTGCGTTTTTCTGGCCAGCCATTGCACATGACGCGCATTAATTTCTCTAGCACTTTATCCTGTTTGGTGTCTTGTCTTATTTTCTCCAGCCGTACATCTGATATTGGCATGTTGACTAGTATTGTATGTACCTGCTCTTCCAACTCAGGTTCGTCCCTGGCTTAATGTCCTTCTGGAAACACTCTTGATAGGCAATCTGCCATTGGAATTTCCTTCCCAGGCTTATACTTCACTGTGAGATCATACTGCTGTAATTTCATAATCATTCGCTGCAAGCGTGGAGGTGTAGAAGCTAGTGGTTTTTGTAGTATGTACTCCCAACGGCTTGTGGTCGGTTTCTACAACTACTGGACAGCCATATATGTACTGGTGAAACTTCTCACATCCATTCACAATGGCCAACATCTCTTTCTCAATTTGAGCATAATTGGCTTGTGTCGTGGTCAGTGCACTTGAAGCATAAGCCACCGGATGTCCTTGTTGAGTCAGTACAGCACCTAACCCAAACTGGGATGCATCCACTTGAAGCACAGTGTCAGCATTTACGTCAAAGTATCTCAGTATTGGCCCGGGATATTTAGTGATCAGTTTCTTCACTTTGTCAAAAGTCCTTTCCATGTTTGCATCCCAACACCAAATGGCATCCTTCTGCAGCAATGCACGTAACGGTGCTGTCTGTTGTGCGAGGCCCTTAGAGAATTTCGATAGATAGTTGAAAATGCCCAATGATGTCTCCAGTTCCTTTCTGGAGGCTGGGGCCTTCATGTTAAGAACTGCTGTGATCTTCTTTGGATCAGGCTTCAAACCTTCTTTGGTTAGTAGGTGTCCAAAATATGTCACTTCTCCTACCCCAATTTGCATTTTATTTGGATTGAGTTTAAGATTTCTTTCACGACATCGATTAAGCAAAGCAGTAAGGTTTCTGTCGTGCTCTACTTGATCCTTTCCATAGACCAACAAATCATCAACTATTACTTCAACACCCTGTAGACCAGCAATTAGTTCATGTGATTTCTTTTGAAATATCTCCTGTGCCGATGCTATGCCGAAAGGCACCCTTGTGAAGTGCCATCGACCCGCAGGAGAGTTGAAAGTAGTGAGATAACTGCTAGCTTCGTCAAGACGCAATTGCCAGTAACCAGACTGGGCATCTAGTACACAGAACACTGTTGCTCCTACTAGCTTGTGTGCTATATCCTCTATGGTGGGGAGTTTGTAGTGTTCTCTCATTATTACTTTGTTCAAATCACGTGGATCGATGCATATACAAATTGTACCTGTGTTCTTCTTCTCCACTACAACCATAGAACTGACCCATTCCGATGGTTCAGTGACCTTCTTTACTACTCCCAACTTCTCCATCCTAGTGAGTTCCTGTCTGATTTTATCCACAAGAGTTAGAGGTATTTTCCTTGGCGCATGGATGACAGGCTGTGCGCCCTCCTTTATATGTATGTGGCTTATGCCTGGGAGACACCCCAGGCCCTTGAATAGATCACAGTACTCACGTTTAATGTCAGCTTCCGTCAGACCTCTGTGCCCACCATCCACAGTCATTATTTTCACAAGTCCAATCTCTTTACTTGATTTGAGACCTAGCACAGCTGGGGCTTGCGTTTCTATCACAAACAATTGTAAAGCCCTTTCCGATCCCTTGTAGGCACATTGTACATGGCAGAGACCCATTACTTTCAGCTTTTCACCACCATATCCCATTAAATTCGGTAAATTCAGAGTCTCTAAAGGGGATTCATCCCTGAGGTGTTCCAGATATATGTGGCTTGGCACACAATTTACTTGTGCTCCAGTATCTATTTTGAATGTGACTGGAGTTTTATTGGCCCCTATCTGTAATGTTACATTGGCTTCATCTGTAGACTGATGTGCTTTCTGTATCGCTGCGAGATATATCGAGGAGCAGTCAGAGTTTGACCCTGCATCGTCATCATTGTCCTCTATAGCATATACAGCCCGTGTTTGTGGCCTTTCAGTTCACAAAGACAGTTTACACACCCTAGTAAAGTGTCCTCTTTTCCTGCATTTGTTGCACGTTTGCCCCCTTGCAGGACAGACACTGTTTTTATGGTGCATATTTCCACAATATCCACAAGCTGCTTCTCTGTTACTCGTTCCAGTGCCATAGGTGCCTTTTGTTCCTTTGTATGCCCTTTCTTGACCATATCTACTGCTTTGAGTTTCTATAGCATTGATCTGGTGCTGTGTTCCTTCCAGTATCTGCATGTCTTTTCTTGATATTTCATATGCTCTGGCAATCCTTACGGCTTTCTCAAGATTTAAGTCTTCTTCCTGCAGCAGTTTTTCCTGGACTTCCTTAGACTTACTGCCCATCAAAATACGGTCTTTAACCATATCTCCAGCATCATAAAAAGCACAGTCTTTGGCAAGCAAGCGCAGCTGGGTCACTCAATCATCCACAGATTCACCTCCACACTGGTTTCTCTCATAAAACAGCTTTCTCTGCACTGTGGAGTTTTTTCTCGGGTTATAGTATGCTTCACACTTTGCAAACAGTACCTCTGTTTTCTTTTTGTCCTCTGCAGTGATCTCCCCACTTGCTTGCCAGGCTCTGCACACATCACGTCCTTTCTGTCCCACACATATTAGAAAGTGTGCTGCTTTTTGCTGATTAGTCCAATTGTCTGCATCAGGTCCTGCAAACACAAGCTCTATCAGTTCCTTCCACCTTAACCAGTTTTCCGATATATTCCCTGATTCCAAATCCAGGGAAGGAGTGTTCTTTGTGTTGTTGTTTGCTGCCATGACTCTTCTCACCCACTCCTAGTACCATGTGATGACCTTGGCATAAAATAAAGGCAGACAGCAAGGAGCTTGAACTAGAGCTCGTCTTTATTCAGCGGCAGCCATCTTTAAACTGACTTCTGCCCTAGATGACATCATTAAAAAGGTTAACTGTTTCCTAGCCTTCTTAAAGAGCTAGGCACACCAATTGCACTTAAAATATAACATAAAGCATACACATCATTACAAGCCACATCTGGGAAGGGAAAGGAACACAATTCCTGGCCATTGCAGTGGGAAGAAAAACCTTTTTTATTACCTTCATTTATTCACTCCGCTTTTACACAAATTAAAGTCCAGGAGAAAAGACTGAGGAGACAAACCTTAGAGGTGGACTCCCTTCAGATAGCAATGGCATTCAGACTTATATACCGCTTCACAGTGCTTTACAGCCCTCCCTAAAAGGTTTACAGAGTTAGCCTCTTGTCCCCAACAATCTGGGTCCTCATTTTACCGACCTTGGAAAAGATGGAAGGCTGAGTCAACCTTGAGCCTGGTGAGATTCAAACTGCCAAATTGCAGTCAGACAGCAGTCAGCAGAAGGAGCCTGCAGTACTGCAATCGAATCACTGTGCCACTTCAGTTCCCTGAAGATCCCTTATGGGAAGCCCTTGGAGGCGAATCATGCCAGAATGAAAGTCAGTAGCAGGAAGGCAGATCCCACTGGATAGTAAAAAACTCTTAGCAAGAAGAGCTGCGTGTGTGTCCATCCATCTCCCTGTCCTGTGTTCTGTTCAAGTGGAATATGTATAGCCTTCTACCTGGGTGTTTCAATTCAGGTTTCCTAAGCTAGGCAGAGGACCAAGGGGGTTCCACTCTTGGCCAGTCCAAATTCAGCCAATGCAGTGCCGCCTGGATGTTTTGGGAACTCTGAGGTGCTTTGGCTGGTAACTTTCCACACTGGTGAACCCACAGGATGTACATGAGAGTTGAATAATGTCAGCGTTCTAAATACCATGCATGAAATCAATCAGAGACCAAGGCAGAATCATCCTTAAAGTTCCAATTTATTCATACAGGCAAGTTAGCACGTCTATGGAATTCCAACTCTAATGTTCTTCCTGGAATTCCACCCAGTTGAAAGTTCATTATCTATCCCTACACCCCATAATCCATCACATGTTCCAATCATCATCTTCCACGCTGGCATCTACACCCCTCTGCTTCCGGTCAGGTGTCGAGGTGCGGAGACAAAAGATGATCTTGAGCTTCTATAAAAGAATGACAACAATACATTCCACAATTCTACTCCTTTCTATTCCTCCCTCCCAACTACTACACTCATGAAACACATAGGAAATTATAAGAAAGTGTGGCAGGCCAAAGAAACATAACTACAGGCCTGACATCAAAACACTTGGGAATCTCTGAAAAGTGCTATTATAAAAGCCCAGTCTAACACAATGGTACTGAGAAGAAAAACAAGAGTCCCCATATGAAACCAGCAGGATTGTATAAAGAACACTGATCAAATGAGAGACAAAAGAAAACTCAAGTATAAAAGATGGAAAGAGGGACACAAAAGAGAATACCAGCAAATACCCTGAATCTGTAAGGATGAAGTCAGGAAAGCTAAGGCTCAAAATTGCAACCAGTGCCAAGAACAATTTAAAAAGTCTCATCATGTAAAAAACAAGAAAGAACTCAGGGAAAGCATGTGTAAAAGATTAAAGAAATGGTAAAGAACAAAAAAGAAAACCCAGAAAGCAGCAAAGTCGAACACCAGGTTTTTATTGTAGGATGAGGAGAAAGGAGAAGGGTGAAGAAATGCTGAAGGAGGCCCTGTCCTCCTGCCTCTGTGTCTTTTACTCCTAGCAGAGTGTTAAAGGCCCTTCTAAGACCTGTAACATTCATTCTGCAAGACAGAAGGCGCAAGGAACAGATTTCCATTGCACGAAATCCAAATAAACATTTCTTAATGCTAAGAACTGACGCTTTAAGCCTGTCTTTGGCTTTCCTGCAAATATAATAAATATTTCTGAATGTCTTTATCTGGATGAAGTTCTTCTTTAGAAGATAATTGGGCAGAAACAAATATTTTAGAGTTACAAGAGCTGGGAAAGAAAAAACAACTTACTTTGTGTGTTGACATAATATTTATAATACATGTCAAGATTGTGGTTTGCAAGCGCGTCAGTTCAGTTCAGTTCAGTTCAGTAATCCAGCCCTTCCAAGAACCATTTAATTCAGCCATCAACCACCTGGAGCCTGCAGAAGCTCTCGTCTCTCCTCTTTGCAGTCCCAGGGCAACCGGTTAACAGAGGCCATTGCCTCAGTCGTTTATCGCTTTCACAGTTTACGCAGCCTTGCAAGTGGAGACCTGGGAGAATGGATTTCAGGGAGCCAAGGGTGCTCTGCAGAGTTGAGAAATTCACCTCCAAAGTCTGGAGAGTCACACAGAAAATCACTGCAAGAGCTGCTTAAGGAGACGTTGCCCACATAGATGGAAGCTTGAGTAACACTCAGTCCTCTAACGATTCCGGGAATAGCCACTTGGTGAGTAGTTAGTATTGAAGAACTCTCAAAGAGGAGATTGTAAATGCCCAGGATTCTGCACATAAAGCCATAATCTAATAATGGGTATAAAAACTGAATGTTATGGATGCTACTCCATTTTTTACAGATTTCTTTTATCCTGCTTTCTTTACTATTTTTATAAAACAAAATCTTCCTCCTGTTTCCCCACAGCAACCACCCTGAGACAGAGTGACTGGTCCCAAGTACCCAGCTGACTTTCATGCCTAAAGTGGGACCAGAACTCACTGTCTCCTGGTTTCTGCCTGGTGCCTTCACCACTAGACCAGACTGGCCGTATATTCTCATACATTCTCACAGCTATGTCACATTTTCATCAAGAATGCCTTTGAAGGTAGAGAAACGGACCATGAGGGCAAGGTTTTTTTAAAAAAAATAGCTGAGCTTCCAATCAGTTTGGGGATGATGGAATGAAAGAGGGGGGGGGGGTATCGCAAGCAGTAAGAAAACACAAGCAATTCAACCCATCCGGCCAAAATCTCACTGAAATAAAACCAAGTTTCTAGAATGTCAGCAAATGTGGGAGACCTTCCCCGGGAGGGCACTGCATACTATTTGTAAATTGTATCTAATATTTGGTTACAATTTTTCCAGCAACTCATATCTATAAATATTTATTTATTTTAAACTGATCATACATGTCTAGAAATGAAGAAATATTTATACTGAATACTGAATTTACAAAAGAATGCAAATGACCAGCTTTCTGCAAGGAATATAAATCCTTCCATTCCCCAGCATCCAGTCAGAACTGAAGAAGCTCCTTGGATGAGAAGCAAAAGGAAAACCAGGAAGCCCAGTTGCCTCTTGAAAAAAGCCATGACCCGGATGACGGAGAATCTCCATCGGCACTGAATTCACAAGCAAGTTCCTACAACCAGTGTTACTGGATAAATTTATGAAATTCCAAAACCCTTAGAATAGAGATGAACCAATCTTAAAGAACAATATATCTAATAATGTTTTCTCAATCTTGGCAATTTTAAGATGTCTGTATTTCAACTCCCCAAATTCCCCAGCAGCACACTTGATTGGAAAATTCTGGGAGGTTGAAGTCCAGAAATCTTACTGTTACTGAGGCTGAGAAACACTGCTCCGTGGGCAAACACCATAAACTGCAAATATTTCCTGCTGGGATCAAAATCATAGGAGGATGAAATTTTGGGCCATGACCAAAATGAAAAAAACTTAAGCCTAATTATTTCATTCTCTCAAGGAAGAAACACAGATCGGTATTGCGGGTAAAATAATTATACATTTAAAAAACTCTCTTGTGTCAATATGCCACCAATCAATCTGGTAGGACCAAAGTGGGGCACACTTTCCCAATCATTCCCAACAGAGATTGGCTGCCAGAAACCCAGGATGGGATCTGAATCGTAGAGAGGCAAAGAACCCACTGAAGCCGGATCCCCGTCACTTTCTCAGAGGGTTTCCAAGAGAAGGGGGTGGAGAGAGAATGAGAATGAATTAGAAACAGGGCAAACATTATTTGGCAGTGGCCACTTCAGGAGTTCATTCCTGCCTCTGATATTCCACGGGAAATTATGCACCTCTAAGTGTTAAGTCTTTACTTTTCTCTACCTTGAATTTCATTTTGTTCCATGGGATCTATGAAAGCCACCATCATCCAGAGGGGCACTTCAGCTCTACAGGAGATGGTTGCTCCATAAGAGGAGATGAACCAGTTTTAAGGAAAGATGGAGTCTCCTCATGGTCTCAGCTAACCTGAATCGGAATAAGCGGCTTATACCCTCACAGATCTCACCTACCATGGCTTGGAGCACACAAAAGATTGAACCCAAGTGACCTGTCTGTCTTCCTGTAATAGGCTGTCCTCAAATGAATAGATTTGTGTGAGGGCCTGCGAAGCACAACATGGAAAACATAGTGGCTGGGCTCATGCACGTCCAGCTTTCTGGCCTTTGTGACATGCTTTTTTATTTATTTAAGTTTTATTAATTTTCTACTATTACATTTAATTAGTACTTAATAAACATCATCTGGGTTATTTTTTTTTTTTTTTTGCTTAACAGTACAAATTATATTCCTAAACTTTACCCCTTTTTTCCAGCCATTGATAAAATAAATTCCATTTTTGATAGTATTCTGTATCTTCTTTTGTTTGATCTTCAATGTAAGTCTGTCCATTTCTGCAGAGTCCTTCTTAATTATCTCTTCATCTAGCGGTGTTTCTTCATTTTTCCAATACTGAGCAAATACAATCCTCGAGGGTGTTAATACATGCAATATTAAATATATGCCCTATCAATTTTTTCTGGTACTATACCTAATTTAAAAAGTTCAGGTTTAAAATCTACATGCTATATATATGATGAAAAGGGGGAGTAGTGAGCTCCCTCCCATATTTGGGCATACCAGGGGTTGTAACACAAATACATACCTATTTCCATGGCCTAGCTGATAAGGAAGAGAGCCTGTGGCTTAGTGGCAATTACATCGGCCTAATATGCAATATAGCCCTGGTTCAATTCCCAGTAAGGGTATGGCTAGCTGATGAGAGCTAAATAGCTTGAAATAGATCTATACTAGTCTCCCTTTATTTATTTATTTATCAGCACAAATACAACACACACACACATATATAATTTGTTTTCCTAGATTTTTATGGATGTAGGTATTCTAGTCTTGTTGTATTCGGGTCTTTTCCCGTGTAAGATTGAGATTGTCTTGGCAACGTTTCAGTGAGGTCTCACTCACCATCTTCAGGCTGGGTTTGGGACTTAAAGTGTGATCGAAGCTGCCATTTTTCTATAAATCTTGGTGGCGGTGTATGGAGTGCTGGCTTTGTTTTAGTAAGTGGAATGATTGGTTGTGTGGTTGTATCATGATTGGTAGATTGGTGCTTATTGGTGCTGGCTGTGTGTCTATTGTTTCGTGTTGTAACGGCATGGGTGGTGGGTGGGGCTCGTTTGTTGACTAGGGCTGGTTTCCAGATGTCTGGTAGGTGGGAGATATTGTCATGTTTATTCATGTTGTGGGGGTGTTTCTCTATTTCGATAGCTTCCATAATTATTCTCTTGTTGAAGTGTTCTGTTTTGCAGATTAACTTGGTTCCTTCAAAATTAATTTCATGTCCTGTAGCTTTAAGCTATTGGAAAAGGGAGGAAGTTTTTTCTTTTTTTCTTACTGCTGTGTGCATTTATTCTCCTGTTCGTTTGTCCTATGTATGTTGCAGGGCAGCTTTTGCATGGTATTTCGTAGACTCCTTGGTTTTCTAGCTGGATTTTGTCTTTGGGGTTTCTTAAGATGTTGGGTATTTTTTGAAGGCTGTCTTGATATTGTGTTTGTGGAGAATTTTGCTGATTTTATCTGTGGTGCTTTTGATGTAAGGGAGGAGGGCGATGCCGTTGTCCTGTTCTGTGTCTCAGTTTTTGGGGGGAGTCTCCCTTTGGATTAGGTTGGTAATTGTTTTTCTTTGGAATCCATTGGAGATTAATACGTTTGTGAGAGTGTGTAATTCAGTACGTTTGTGAGAGTGTGTAATTCAGTTTTCAGGTGGTCTTTGTCGGCTAGGCGTTTGGTTCTGGAGATGAGGGTCTTGGCTACAGAGTTGATCTGTGCAGGGTGGTGATGGGATTGTGCATTTAAGTAGCGGTTGGTGTGGTTTTTTTTCCGGTAGATGGTGTGTCCTAGGGAGCCATTGGGTTTTTTGTAGATTAGGACGTCCAGAAAGGGAAGCTGGTTGTTCGCTTCTATTTCCATAGTGAATTGTATTTTGGGGTGTAGGCTGTTGAGATGTGTTGAGGAAGTTGTCCAGTTTTTCTTTCCCATGTGGCCAAATCACAAAAGTGTCATCAACATATCTAAGCCCTTACATCAAAGGCACCACAGATAAAATCAGCAAAATTCTCCACAAACACAATATCAAGACAGCCTTCAACACTGACCAAAAATACCCAACATCTTAAGAAACCCCAAAGACAAACTCCAGCTAGAAAACCAAGGAGTCTACGAAATACCATGCAAAATCTGCCCTGCAACATACATAGGACAAATGAACAGAATAAATGCACACATCGCAGAACACAACGTAGTAAGAAAAAAAGAGAAAAAACTTCCTTCCTTTTCCAGCACCTTAAAGCTACAGGACATGAAATTAATTTTGAAGGAACCAAGTTAATCTCCAAAACAGAACACTTCAACAAGAGAATAATTATGGAAGCTATCAAAATAGAGAAACACCCTCATAACATGAATAAACGTGATGATGCCTTCCGCCTACCAGACATTTGGAAACCAGCCCTCGTCAACAAATGAGCCCCACCCACCACCCAGGCCGTTACAACATGAAACAATAATAGACACACAGCCAGCACCAATCAGCTATTTAGTCAGTAGTGTACCGAGCATCAACCAGTGGTACAAAATGGCCACAAAGACCAAAAAAAGCATTAGGCTACATCAATTGAAACAGAATTTCTGAAGCATTCCACCTTCTTTGGCACTAGTCCAGTTCAGGACCCTTTGAGGGATGCAGAGAAATTGGAACAGATTCAAAGAATGGCAACCAAGATGATCAAGCACTAAAACTAAAACTTATAAGATATTTAGCCTAGAGAAGCCTGAGCAGAAATGCATTCTTCACATACCTAAAGGAAATTACTCTGAAGCAAGTCAAGATAATTTGTCTATCATCCCTGTATGCAGACTAATGGATTTAAGAAACAGCCATGAAAGTGAGGGGGGAAAAATCTTACTCATTGTAAAAACATTAAATAGTACAACCAACCTCCCACGGCACTGTATGCACCGCTGGGCAGCAAAAGGTCTGGCATGCTCTAACTGGATTCCTGTTAGCAGAGCTGTGGAGTGGACAAGGCCTTCCAACTTCTATGAAAAGGGAACCAGAGCCAAGGACAGCACAGACAGGAATCTGCCAACAGAAGAAACAAGACTCAAGCGTCTTTAGTTCAGCCACTGATACACCAGGCGTACTACTGAACTTTTCTTTGTGCTTCAAGCAGCAGCCTCTACATCAATATTGGGTAGCTGCTGGCATACCACCTCAAGCCAAAATACCACTTTTAGGTTTAGGCAGCTACTTAACCCACTTTTCATAAAAAAAGGAAATGCCATAAAAAAACCCCAGGGGGTAAAATTACTTGAGCCATTCTCAAGATATTTTTAAGAACTGCCAATGAAGAGTGAGGCACCAGGAGCTAGCTCTCCAAAAGGAAAATGTTTTTCTTACTTTTATTACCTGTAAATCATAAAATGGTCAAATTATGTTGGAAGCCAGTTTCTCTGCTGATGTCTGGACGTGGGGTCTACAAAGGAACTTACCTTTTATTTTTATAGCTAAGTAAGGAAAGAGATGCCTCCCCTTCAGTTTCCCAAGTTTGCTTCTCTTCTTCATGAGAAAGTGTAAAAGTGTCCTTAAAGTGGGTCAACAAAACCAGCACATCTCAAATATGAGCAGTAGGAAAACCTGAATGTCCTTGGGCAGGAGTCCCAAACCTTCTGTCTGTGGCTAGGTGGAAACCAGGAAACACTAGTGGGCAAGCAAGTGTGCTGCCTTTGCACTAGCTTCGTGGGCTAATTTGAGATTCCTTTAAGAACTGTGCTCCAGGTTGGAAAAGAGTTTGAGCTGCAATAGTCTTTATTATCATTGTACAAAATAAATACAACAAAATTGGTTAGAAATTAAATAGTCACACAATCCTGCAAGTGGGGCTCACCCCAAGCCAGACTCCAAGTCCAGGGGCCTTCGAATAGCAGGGCCGGCCAGCTCTTCCTGAAGAATCCTTCACTGGGGGTGAGCAAACCAGCTGCTTTGTGCTCTCAGGTGTCCTCGAGGAAGAAAGTGGCTTTCAGCAACGTTTCTGGGCAAGGAAGAAAAATCGCTTTGGTAAAACTTCTGCCACAGCTCCTTGGCTTCACATCTTGCTTTTCCCCCAGGAGCTACAAGCAGCAGGTTCTTTCCTGCCTTCCTCTCCAGAACCATGCCGGGTAGGTTGGGCTGCGCCTGAAGTGAGCCCCCAAGCCCCCCACCCTCCAAGGGAGGACCCCTGCCAGGCGCCCAAGAGCTTTCCAGCCAAGCCCAGGCCAGTGCTGGGCCCAGGCTCGAGCGGCCAGCCTAGGGAATAAGTCAATGCCGGCCGGAGCCGCAAGTCTGCCCTGTCCCAAGGGCCTCGCAGGAAAGGCTCGTGCGAAGGCACGCAACAGGCCGAAGAAAGGCCTCCGTCGGTCGGTTACCTTCCACGCGGTCTCCTCGCTGCCCGTGCTGCATTATCCGCTCCCAGGCCTGGGGGGCCGCCTGCATCCCCGCCACATCCCGGTAGCTCAGCGAGAGCAGCAGCAGCTCCGCTTCCAAGTACCTTGGCCAAGTCAGTTAAGGAGAGCTCAGCCGCCCGTCCGCCCTTCCCCACGCGCGGAAGAGGTGAAGGATACACGGCGTGGTAGAGCGCCTCGGCGTCCAGCAGCCCGGCCACCAGGTCGGCCCAGGCCGGGGAGGGTGCGGGGGGCTGCTGGAGCGGCGGCAGCAGCAGCGGCACCAGGCACGCGCCGACGGCATCCCGAGGCTCCCGCAGCGCCGGCCTGCCAAGAGAAGGGGAGAGGAGGAGGAGGAGGAGGCGGGAGGCGGCGGCTGGGCCCAGCCGGGAGGGGGGAAGCGGGGGCGGCCCTGACCCTTACAGCTTCTCCCGGCGCAGCTCCGCCAGCAGGGCCTCCATGCCCGCCCGCTGCTTCAGCCGCAGCCGCTCCGGCAGGCGCGCGAAGGCCCGCAGCGGCGTCTCCCCAAAGGACACCCTCCGCGCCGCCTCCGCCTGCCGGGCCACGTTGCCCAGGGCCCGCAGCAGCGGCAAGCAGGCGGCCAGCGTGTCCCGCCAGGCCTGGTGCTGCTCACGGAGGACGCGCAGCCCCGACCGGAGGCCGCCCCGCAGCCGCGCCGCTTCCTCCGCCGCCATCACCGTCGGCCTGGCCTCGCCCCTCCCCGCTGCCGCTTGCGGACGCAGCGCGGCTTCTTGAGCTGCCGCCGATTCCTGTTAGCTCTTATTGAAGGGATTGCAGGACTCCCGAGATCTCCCTGGGAGCCACTGGCGTTAAGCCACCTTTCTCCTCCTTTGAGAGCTTCTGCAGCTGGTTTTCCTTGCCTAAGTGTAAAAAAAGTCTCCAGCTGTAACCGAGGATTCTTCTGCTGTTAAAGGCACATGAGGTCGTAAGTGGGCACCTTGCCAAGCTTGTCTTGTTGCAACTTCTCCTGAGCAACACCTTCATGACTTGTGGCATCCTGAAAGTTTCTTTTGTGAAACACACACGCAATCTGACCTTGAACATTTATAATTTCTGGAAGCAAGCTGATTTTTTTTCTCTGACTCAGAAAATTTCCAAATCCACCGAGGCACCAAGGATCATATTTTTTCGTATTGTAATGTATATGTGTTTGCTATATTAATATTGGGAAAATTACAGTGGCATTTCCATAAATGCATAGGTGTGCCTTGTTTTATGAAAATCCGGATGCAGAATTCCAAATGTGGTCTAACAAAGCAGTAGAAAGCTGCAGTATACTTCATTGGCATTTTTGGTATCTGCAGCACATTGCTGCCTAGGACTGCTGGATCCTGTTCTTAAGCCAGTTATTCTAAACTTGCAATTTTGGTTTTTGTTGCCTAATTCTAAAGCCATAGTTTTCTCAGCAGTGAATTTCATTTTTTTTTGATAGGTCCCAGTATTCAAGTGTGTCAACATCCTTTTGCCTCTTTTTTTTTTTAATTAAAAGAGTTTTGTACAAACAAATTTTCCCCCTTTTCACCCCCCCTCCACACAATATAAATCTCATACAAATGCTATACCCCCCCAACCCCCCCGCAAAAATTCACATTCAAATATTATACCAAACACTTTACCCCCTCCCCTCCCCCCATCTTAAAATAGATTACTCATAACCCCTCTCCTCCCAACAAAAACTATATAAATTACTCTTAAATTAATAATAACACATTGATCATTTTCTAAGCTAATTTAACATCTATAACTCTTAATATAAATTTCTCCTAGCCTAACAATGTTTCATTAGTCCCATCTTCTAATTTATTCATACATATATATTGCCCCATCCTCCACCCTAACCCTCCCCCACCTCCCACACAAACCCACCCCCCTGACTTCCGCTGTATACCACTCTAACAATTCCAAACATCCCATATACTATTTACTCTGATCATCTATCGGTCTAAACATTCTTACCTAAAGGCTAGATAATAACTCCTAGTCTGGTATTTATTCTGTATATAATCAATCCAAATTTGCCTTTTGAAGCACAGAAATTTTTGCAACCCTTTTTCCTTCCAAAAAATCATCTATTAACTTGTTCTGTATATTATCCTGTACATATAGCTTAGTATAATAGTCCACAAATGATTTTTTAATCAACTCTTGTTGATATACCATCTTCCCTCGAAACTCAATTTTATCAATAATTCTGTCATTCATATTCCTTCTCAAAGTATATGCTAACCATCTACCAGGTTTATTAGCGTTGGCGAAGGTGTTATGTTTAGCAAATTGCAAATTGGTTGCTGTTTGTTCTGCTATAAGCATCTGAAATTGATCTTTCAACAGCTTTAGCGCCATCTGGAGCGCCTGGTCATTCGGGTTTATTATAAGCAGCTGTTCTTTGCGTTTTATTTCATCTTCCAATTCCATTCTCCTTTTCTGTCTAATTTGTTTGTGTTTAAAGTTCATATGTATCAGGACCCCACACATATAAGCTTTACTTGCATCCCAAACTATTTCAATGGGAGTGCCCTTATTCATATTAAAACTGAAAAATTCCTTCATGTGTTTTTTAAGTTCATCAACATTTTTTTCATATCTAAATAAATTTTCATTTACTCTCCAAGACCTTCTTGGCCTCATCCCTAATTCAATTTGTAACCACACCGGACTATGATCGCTAAGTGACCTGGCGAAAATCTTGGATTTCTTGGCTTTAGGAAGTAGATCCGGTGTTAACAAAAAGAAATCAATCCTTGAAAAGGATTTATGTCTATCTGAATAGAAAGAAAAATCCATCTCATTTAAATGTTGCGTCCTCCAGACATCTTTTAATTTCAAATCGTCTTGTAAATCAAAAAAAGCCTTTGGTAATTTGGTAGTGAATTTCGTCTTTGTACTCTTGTCTATCTTTGGAGAAATCACTCCATTCCAATCTCCCATTATTAGAATACTCTTAAAGTTCCAGTCTAAAATTTTTAAATGGAGCATCTTATAAAAACTTTCTTGGCATTGGTTAGGAGCATATATTCCTAGCACCAAAATGGAACCAAAGTCTGTATCAAATTGAATTGCTATATATCTACCAGCGTCATCTGCCTCTATAACTTTAGTTGAAAATCTTTTATTTATATATATCACCACACCATTTTTCTTTACCAAATCAGAGGCAGCATAAAATGTTCCCAGTTTTGAATTCACTAAGTACTTCTGGTCTTGCAGCCTAATATGAGTCTCTTGAAGGCAAACAACATCATTATTAAATTGCTTCAAATAATAAAATATTTTTTTCCTTTTTTGTGGGGAGTTCATTCCATTCACGTTCCAAGATAATAGCTTAAGCATCTTTAGATCTGGTCTGAAGCGCTGAAAGCATTTGCTGAAGATCTCTCTCCACAAAACCAATCTCCAGCCCTGCTCCTCCCATGGCTCCGGTTTGCTTCTTAGCTTCTTTCTTAGCACATTGTATTTGAGGGTCGACGCGCTTATGAGATTCTAACATTTGTCTAGTCGTGGATCTGGTAATACGTTGTTCGACAGGTTTAAATATCGGCATTTCAGTGAGAGACTTAGAAGGTCCTTCTTCCAAGAAGGAGCACAACAGAGATCCAGAGGGGTCGACTCCACCTACAGCACCCTGCCCCTCCTCCTCTTTTTGTGTCTGCATTCTTTGCTCTTCTGTCTCTTTCTCAAACATCCTCTGCTCTAAGACATCCAAATCTACTGGTGTTGGTGTAGATGTACGTGGGGGGGTTGCATTTTTCTTGAGTATTCCATGATAAAAGTCTCTGGCTTTATCTATTGTATTCAGACGGTACCTCACCCCTTCGTAACTAAATATAACACCAATTGGAACATCCCATCTATACTGTATCTCCCTCTTCTTCAATTCCACTACCAAAAATCCAAAATCCCTTCTAAGCTTTAGCATCGCTGGGGGTAATTCTTTAAAGACTCCGATCGTTTTCCCATCTAATTGTAAAGATGAATAATAAGAATTTTGCAGAATATCATTTCTAAGATTTCTCTCAGTAAAGTATATCACAACATCCCTTGGTAGTTGCCTTTGTGATGCAATACGTGAGTTAACTCTGTAAATTTTGTCAATCCTTGCAAAAATCTCAGAAGAATTCTGGATCTTCAATAACGTGGCCAGAGCATCAGCACAAACTTTTCTTAAGTCCTCTCTAGGGTTTTCTCTGATACCCCTCAGTCTAACAGCGTACTCCATAGATCTGAATTGCATCATGATAATCTCCTTATCCATCCTCTGCATATTCCCCTCCATTTCAACAAATTTCAAATCTGTTTCCTTCGTTTTAGTTTCCAAATCCAAAGCCAGATGATTAACTTTGCTGTCCACCTTAAGAACAACTTCTGACAGACCTGTAGCTAAAGTGTGTAATTTTTTATCAAGTTGATCATGTTTTTTAATGGTATCCTGAACCATTTCTTTAACCTCCTTAATTTCTTTGCGTAAAAAAGCATTTTCTTCCCTTATAAAGTCCTTGAAATCCTGATAATTTATTGTGGCACCTGGTGAAGCTTTTTTTTCCGTTGCCATAATTAATAATTCTTACAGCCGCCTCTAGCTGTCACCATTCAATTAACTTTCGTTTTCCTTAGGTATTCAGCTGTAAATTAATACTTGCAAATGTTTCTTTCTAAGTTGCTCGAAATTAAAACTTTGACATTTAAGTAGTTCAGGTTATGTAAACTGGCTTAAAGATTGTTAATAGTTAGGGTTGTTTCAGCCGTTCCGCCTTTATTGCCCCGGCTATCAGCAGGTAATTAGCTTTCGTTTTCTGTAGGTTTTCAGCTATAAATCAACGCCATTTTGAATCCTTTGTTCTAAGCCCACGCCTCTCGAACTCAGCAGTAGTGTTCTTTTTAAAGAGATTTCTTTTTTTTTTTTTTTTTCCTCCCCCAATTAAAACTTAGAATACTTGCAAAAGTCTTGCTTCCTTCTTGGGATGTTAAGATGTTAAGATGTTAAGGCTGTTCCCGGCGACTGGTTCTGCTTTTTTAGCAGAGGTTATCAAAAAGGCAGGAGAATACAACAACTGCGAAGGGGGGCAAACCTCGTCAGACTCCGGACTCCGGAGGGTACACAAGGGCTCAACCCAGCAGCTGAATCTCTCCCTCATAAATTCCAAGAATTTACGAGTGTCCGAGGTGTTAAAGATCGTAAAAAAACACCTCTAACTGTCTCTTGATCTGACAGGCTAAAAAAAAGCCTGCCATCGGCACCGGGAACAAACCGGAAGCCAATTTTATTATTTCTGTATTTGTTTGCATTCATTCATGCATTCATTCTATCATTTATGCATTCAATCATTCATTCATTCATTCTATCATTCATTCATTCATTCATTCAATCAATCAATCATTCTTTCATTCATTCATTCATTCATTCATTCAAGGATTAAAGCATTCATTCTATCATTCATGCATTCATTCTATCACTATCATTCAATCATTCATTCATTCTATCATTCATGCATTCATTCATTCATTCAATCATTCATTCGTGCATTCGTTCTATCATTCATTCATTCCGGATTCCTTTCCCGCAAGATGGAACCAGAAGGGAACCATCTCCTCCCTCTCCCCCCTTCCATGGATGCTTTCACTCCTGTGCAGAGGGGTGGACTAGATGACCCTTAGGGGACCCTTCCTTCCCATTCCGATTCTCTATCATCCTGGGATCGGCTGGGACCCAGAATTCAAGGCTCCAGAAGCTTTCTTTAAAAAGGGGGGGGGAGCCCCTTTTTCAAAAGCAACACACCCAACCGAGGGGAAATTTGTGGAAAACAAATACGAAGAGATTGGGGTGCAGAGCGTATGCAGACCTCCTCTCCGCCCCCCAAAAGGGTCATTCAGAAACAAACAATCCTCTTTTGAGTTGTCACCTTTCTCACAACGGGTTCCGCGCCATCCCGGCGGACAATCGCAATCCCCTGTGATGTGGTCGCACAACGAGACGCCATGCTCACAGTCGCACGTCTCCTGGCAGCCTTTTCCATACGTACCTTCGGGGCAGGCTGGGGAAAAAAAGAGGGGGAACGGCTGAAAAACAACAACGAATTGTACTTATTGTGTACGGACACATATTGCGCGAGGTTTTAAAACAAAGGCATTTATTCTAGGTGCTTTGCAGGAGGGGGTTGGACTAGATGACCTCTAAGACCATCTTGGCAATTCCAGAGGACGAGGCGGTTTCCAATACATTCCCAGGAGTTTCCCACGCCGGTTGTAAAACAGGCCACTCTCGGCTTACAGCCGGAATCGCGCCCCAAATTCCCGCTGTTAAGTGAAACATTCCTTTTGCCTCGTTTTACGGCTTTTCCCGCCACCGTTGTTCCACGAAACACCGCACTTGTTAAGTTAGTTAGTCACGCGGTCGTTAAGTGAATCTGCCTTCCCCTTTGGACTTTGCTTGTCGGAAAGTCGCAAAAATGGGATCGCGTGACACACACACACACACAGGATGTTGCGACCGTCGTAAGTACGAGTCAATTTGATCACGTGACGGGGGATGACACAAAGATCATGGGGAAAAGGATGGTCAGTCACTGTTGTAATGTTGAACGGTCACTAAATGAAGCGTCGAAAGTCGCGAATTATTTGTAGGGATCGATCTCCCGCCGGCCACCAAGGAAAAAAACCAATGCCATTACGACTTACCGTTCTGGCACTTTCCACCGGTCCAGCCGTCATAGCAACGACAGTGTCCACTCTTCGGATCACACCGACCTCCATTCACACAATCGCAACTCTCTTGGCAGCCCGGCCCATGTTTTCCTTCGGCGCACTCTGAAGAAAAGAGATACAGC